>NC_140496.1:61644765-63034765 GCF_964271855.1 Acomys minous
CTTCCACAGTCTTTGCTGGTTGTTAACAAGAGTGCCCAGGGCTCTGTTGCTCATGTATTTTGTAAGCAAAAAAGAATTTGATAAAGAAACCAACAAAACCAAAAGCCGTAAAGCTGTGTGAAGGCCCCCTTTAGCCTTTCCCATTCCTGCTCCCTGTAACTTTCCTCACAGATAACTCCTGAAGCTGCTGTGTCCCCTTCCCACCTCTGCCTGTCTGGTTTGCTCTCTGAACTGTCGTCCTGTGGCTGCAGAGCCTGGGCCTCCGCAACTAAAGCTCTCCATGCACCCAAGGGCAAGTTTCAGGTTCTCATTACTTTCACTTTCCGGGTGTTGGGGTGATTTTTTCCCCTCTCTTTTCTACTTACAGACACTCATTTTTCTAGCTGAAAATAGAAAGCCTTATTAGATTGGAATAACAGTCCTTTTTGCTGTAGGTTTTTTCCCCCAAAGACTGGATGAATTTGGGCTTCGTCAGAGAGCCATCTGCTGTGTACACACAGACCTATTCCGAGCCAGAAAAAGAAAACGAGGGAGGAGAAAACCCTGGCATCTCATCTTAACGCAAAGAGCTGTAGTCTGCCAGTTCCAGCCCCTCAAAAGGAAGCTGACCCCTGCCAGTGTGGGGGGGGGGGACAAGGGATTGAGGAGTTCTTATGGAGCATGGTGACCTCGCAGCCAATGGGAAAAAAAAAATACTCTGAAAGAAGAGGGTGGGGATTCCAAGCCAGTCTTCCATAGGACAGGTATGTTTGTGGCCAGCTGCCTATTTCGTCCAGACCACACCCTCTCCTGGCCCTAGTTAACTGCTTGTCATTCGTGCATTCGTGCTGTGTTAGGACTTGCAAGACCCAGGCGAAGACTATACTCAGAAAGACTTTTTAGGGTTTCTGGAGGCCACTGGCATTCCATCACTGAGTGCCCTCGCCACCAAGGGTGCATTCACATTTGCTGCTATAGAGAAGCAGAATGGCGCTCACATTTACTGTCGTCTAAGGAGCAGTGGGAATGACCGCATGCACTTACTGTGGATGAACGGAGGGAGCACTTATATTTGCTCCATAGACAAGTGAAGAATGAGAGGGTGCACTCATACTCACTGTTGTAGACAATGAGAGGGAGCACTCATACTCACTGTTGTAGACAATGAGAGGGAGCACTCATACTCACTGTTGTAGACAATGAGAGGGAGCACTCATACTCACTGTTGTAGACAATGAGAGGGAGCACTCATACTGCTGTAGACAATGAGAGGGAGCACTCACACTCACTGCTGTAGACAGACAATGAGAGGGAGCACTCACACTCACTGCTGTAGACAGACAATGAGAGGGAGCACTAGCATTCACTAAGTAGATGGACAGAGGGAGCACTAAGTAGATAAACAAGTCTTCCACTAAGGACAGGCTCTCAGGGTCCTGAAGAAAACTCCATTTCTACCTTTCTCAGCGCACCATGACAAAATCAAAGGCAAGTGATTTAATAGTCTTCAGAATAAATACACAATACCTGTGGCAGAGAGATGGCTCAGGGGTGAAGTGCATCAGCCACTTTTCCAGGTTCAGTGTTCAGCACCCATGTGGCAGCTAAAACAAAACAAAACAAAACTGTCCATAGTGGCTGGAACAATGGCTCAGAGGTTAAGAGCACTGACTGCTCTTCCAGAGGTCCTGAGGTCAGTTCCCAGCAACCAGATAGCGGCTCACAACCATCTATAATGTGATCTGATGCCCTCTTCTGGCTTGCAGGTGTACATGCAGGCAGAGCACTGTATACATAATAATAAATAAATAAATCTTTTTGTAAAAGTTAAAAAAAAAGCTACCAGGAAGAGACTTGATACCCTATGAGCATATACAGGGGGAGGAAGTCCCCCTCAGTCACAGTCATAGAGGAGGGGAGTAAGGGAGAAATGGGAGAGAGGGAGGAATGGGAGGATACAAGGGATGAGATAACAATTGAGATGTAATATGAATAAATTAATAAAATATATTTTTAAAAAGTTTTTAAAAAACTGTCCATAACTACAGTTTCAGAGACTCCAATGTCCTTTTGTGGCCTTCACAGACTCTACAGAGTGCAGAGATATACATGCAGGCAAAACATCCATACACATAAAAAATTTTTTTAATTAAAAGAATATTCAATACTTTTTAAAAATCAATTTAATTTTTAAGGTCTGCATTTTCATAAGTACAAAAGTAATATAATCTGTTTATAAAACATTTAAATAACATCTATGTGCCTTAGAAAGCTAAAGGCCTTTGCTACCCCACCACCCAGGGCAGTCGTTAAGAGCTTTTTGCATATGCATACAGACTTTTCCCCATCTGCACACTCATGCCTTATGTAAACCTGCGCACCTGGTGACCCTCTCCCCTCTCCTCTGGTTACTGCTTAGTATCTGTTTTTCCTTCCACGCTGTCGAGTCCACGAGGAACTAGACCCCAGTCTTTTGAGTTCAAAAAGGAACAATGCCACCCAGAACACCTTCCTCTTGATAACGGTTGGGAAGCCATGAGCATGTTCCCAACTAGAGGCCTTGCCAGTATCCAACACAACACCCCCATGGCGGAGCCTCCCCATTGCACAGTGTTGGGGGTGGGGGGGCGAGTCACATTCCATTTGACATTTTTGAGTAAATGACTTACAGAGGACACATTATCACTTATTAATTTGGAGCCTAGCAGTGCTCAGGGACTGACTTGTGCAGTCTCTTGTTGAATAAATGATTCGGCCATTGCAGGGTGGTTCTACTCGCCACCAGGCCGACAGAAATGTGGGCCCCTCAGCTCTTGCCTGGTTCCCACAGCTCTGGGCTCAGAGCTGTACCATTTTTTCAGCTCTGAGAGTGACAGCAGACCGGGGGCTCTGTGGTGTCACTTGGAGGAGGCTCCGGACGAGATGCCCCGTGGCAATAGCAAGGCTCCTCATGGCCAAAGCTACGTACGGAAAATGGAACACGGAACACGGAGCACGCCCTTCCGCACACGCCCTTCCGCCTTCGGCACGATCAAGGAAGGCTGAGAAAGGATTCATGCAGCTCCCATCCATCCAGAGACCCCTCAGGCACACAACCCCAGGGATGACCCATCCCCCCAGATGGATCTGTTATGGTGTGGCTTTTATTTATTTATTCATTATCTAGTCTTTCATACACTTGGCTCCTTCATTTCAGAGGGGCACAATTTTCTTCAGAAAGAAATCCTGCCAATTCTTCTTCAACAATGTATCTTCACTTAAAAGGCATTTGTCATATTCCCTTCCGTTTTGGTTTTCTTTTCTTTCTTTTTTTCTTTTTCTTTTTCTTTCTTTTTTTCTTTTTCTTTTTTTTTTTTTTTTCTTTTTTTCTTTTAAGCTAGTTTCGGAAGGTAATTCTGATACAGAATAGTAATTTGGTTCTTTGAACACTCTTTGCTTTAATCAAAAGAAGGGAAATAGCCGTTCCCTCCTCTCTTTCCTTTTCTCTTCCCACCACATACCCAATGGACTTCTCTTCTTGCTTTGCTTTCTCTTTCTCCTCTTTCCCTCTGCTTCGGTGCTGATTCTTGTCTGTGTGTGCCATGGTTGTGGCACAGTTGTGCACACAGTTCATCAGCCTGCATGCCTCTTCCTCCTGAGTGCTGGAATTTCAGGCCTGCACCATTGCACCAAGTTAAGACTTATATTTTTGCTTTATGTCTATGAGTGTTTTGCTCCCACAAATGTGTGTGTAAGGCATGCATGTCTAGTGCCCACAGAGGCAAGAGAGGGTATAGAATCCCCTGGAACTGGAGGTACAGGTGGTGGTGAGCTGCTGACTGTGTGCAGGGAGCCACACTCGGGTCCTCAGAAACAGCCAAAACACTCGTAACCACTGAGCCATCTTTCCAGCTCCCAGCATTTAATTTTTTGAGTATGGTTTTATAAAAGACTCTATTCATAAAAGATGTTGATTCTACTTCATCTACCCAAGTTACTATATAAAACCCAACTTCCCAAATATTAAAATATCTTCCAACATTCCAGTCACCAAGTCTATGACATTACACAGACATAGCATAGACAAAACTATAAAATTATACATAGTTCCAGGCACATAAAGGATTATAGGTGATTAAACACGTTATAAAAGTAGCATTTCAAATCAATAAAAAGGTGGATTATCCAAGAAATGGTGGTGGTAACAATACTGGACAGCCATTTGAAAAACTAAGCCTGGATCCAAACTTTATTTTTATAGCAGGATAAAACCCAGCAATATCACCAAAGGTCACATATAAAATGTAATAATGAAAATAATAAAAATAAGTTAAGTTTTTAATAATTTTGGGAAAGAGAGACCTTTAAGAGTAAAAACATACAAAATTCAAACAGAAAGTTATGGTAGCTTTTGCTACATAAAAATGGAAAGAAATATACTATTTAACATTTAGAATAGCAGAGGATAAATTCTTAATTTACCTAAACACATACATACCTCTATACAAAAAAACCTTAGTATCCTCCATATACAGAAAGCTTTTATAAATCAACAGTATTGGCTGTCATGGGGAGTAGAATCCTTCATTTCTCTGTCTTCATAATTGGATTTTCTTACAGTAAGATTTGTTTGGGCGGGAACAAACCAGGGCCCCGTGCTGGCACATGCACAGTAAGTACTTTTTAATATTAAACCTATTATTAATTAAAAAGATTAAACATAGATGGACAATTTTAGTAGCTAGATCCGAAGCCTAGTCTCTACTATCAACCATTAATAGCCTTCAATAAAGTGTATCATAATCCAGACAAACAAGATGCGTGAGAAATGGTGGGGAAAACCATGAGACACAAATATAGAACAGTAGCCTCTACATGGAGAATTTGTTCTTCAAAACCTGACTTTAATCTGTATCTTTGGATTAAATTTGTCTTTAAAAAAGAAAAAAGAAAAGAAAGAAAGAAAACTCTTCAAGGATAACAGTCCATTTAGTAGAAGCGCTTCACCCCTAAGACACTCATTTTTAATGCCAAGGTCTTTTCGTCTTAATACAGGTGTTGCCTCGGCACCTCTCTCTTTCTCCTGACATCTAAGTTGTTCCATTAAATAAAATGTATGATTTAAATTTCAATTTTACTGAAGCTTCGGGTAGAATTAAAGGGATCATTCAGGTGAGTGATTTCATTGAATGTCACTTCACATAAATTTACATAAAGGTTCAAAAAGAAACTGCACAGTCTCTAAAAATTCTTCTGAAGGAGAAAGGAGGGAAAATGTCTACCTATTGAGCACCTCTGGTTGTCAAGCAATGGAGTGGGTCACTTTCTGTCATCTCGTTTAATCCTTGTGGCCAGCAAGTAGTCTCACGTCCCCCCTGCAGTCTCACGTCCCCCCTTTTCCAGGGGGCAGAGCAGCTCCCAGAAGATCACGTGATCAGCAGAGCCACACCCCGCTGACTGCAGCACGCAGGCTTGACCTTTCCTCACCCCTGCGGTCCAAATGCAGCTCTCTCCTCTTAGAGGGGAATTTGCACGGCGTCGAGCATCCACAGGGTCCTGGAAGTGCTCTGCTAGCATCTCAAGTGCTCTTCAAGCCACTTCAAACCTATCCACTGCTGGGAAGCAACTGTGCGACCGCGCAGGCGCGGATGCACTGTAGAGCCCGCGCCATTACTGCTCCCAAGGCTTAGAGTCCAGGGTAGTCATCTTTTGACTTGGCCAAGGCTGGAGTCTTGACATCCTTTCCCTCCCCACCCCTCTGCTGTCAATAACAATAGTGCCTCACGCTCCGACACTCATGTCTGAGACGTGGAGAAATAATCTGTAGAAGTAGTGACCAAGCCCTCCCGGGCTCTGCACAAGTGACAGACTTGACCTCTCAATGCCCACCTCCTTCTCTCAAAGTTGAAATCCACATCCGGCAGCATCGTGGATTTAATGATCAAAACTGTGAGTGCTTCGCACAGTGCCCAGTGTGACAAGTGCTCCACACACTGCTGCTCTCACCAATGTGGCCGCCAGCCTCATCTCTGAGGTCCACTCAATAGCAGACCTCAGATTCACCCTTCCTGGCTTTCCAGGTCAGTATGTCTCCGCTAAACTGGTGTGCTGGACTCTTTCTTGCCTTTGGCACACACTTTCTCACATCCTCATTATGCGACCCGGCGGTCATTCTGGGTTTGCGTGGAGTCTAAGACAGCTGCAAGATAGCTTGATCTGGCCGTAGACCCACGTCATCCATAGGACAAATACAACCCCAGCCACCATGCTAACGGAACCCACGGTGAATTAAGTTTTCCTGCTGGCAGCTTATCAGTGGACTTCCGAGGGGAAATCGGACTATGAGGCACAGTGGTGGTAAGGAAAACCGTGTAGCGTGTCTGGAACGCAGGCGATCCCTAAGGCTTTCTCTTAGTATTAATTTTCCCTGCTGAAAGTCCTGCTAGAGACTTGTTCCAACAGAAAAGTAGATGACTGACAAAATGAAAGGGCATCTTCCCAGGGAGGTGCAAGCTGTTGGATACTGGCTTTTCCCTCTACGTTGAAATCCCAACGTCCTGAGGCAACATGAGGTTGCTGGAGGAACCCTCTTCCTGGGGTCTCTCTTGCCTCCTTTTTTCCTCCCACTTTCTTGACCTTCCCTAAAGCCACTCCTGATTGGATCCCTGTTGTCATCCTATCGCCATGCCTGACTCAGACAGTCGGTTCACTGCCAACTCTGTCCACACCTGTGTGCCACTGCCTGGGACACCAAGAGACTGAATGAGGAGCCCCAGGCACAGGCACCCCGTGCCTCCCGCCAGCTCCCAGCCTCCCTACCTCAGTTGCCTATTCCCTTCCTTTAACAGGTCCAACTTTCTCCCTGCTTTTGGGGGTGGAGAGATGGTTCCGTGGTTGAGAGCACCCATTGCTCTTGCAGAGGACCTGGGTGGGCTCAGCTCTCCTATGGTGGCTCACAATCATCTGAAACTCGAGTTTCCGGGGACCCGATACCCTCTTCCAAACGCTGAAGGCACCTGGCACAAGTATGGTATACATTCATACGTGAATGCAAGACACTCATATACATAAAATTAAATAAATTTAAAAGAAAAATGGAAGAAATACCTTTCCCCATCTGTGGGGGTGGGGGTGGGATAGGAGTCCTTATGCCTCTCCCAGATACATCGTCATCACCGCTTATGACCTGCCCAGATCTCTCTCTCTCTCTCTCTCTCCCTCTCTCTTCCTCCCTCCCCTTCCCTCTCTCTCTCCCTCCCCTCCCCCTCCCTATCCCATCCCCTCCCCTCCTCTCTCTCTCTCTCTCTCTCTCTCTCTCTCTCTCTCTCTCTCTCTCTGTCGGGAGAGGGTGAAGGAAGAAAGTACACTCTCACACATCCACTCAAGGGCTGCTCTTGTTTCATCCTGTACATATGAAAACAGTATTCTGAGACAATGTCTGTTTGCCTCTGCTTCTAACCCTTCTCCACAGTTTGTTGAAGTGAACTGGGTCATGGTGGGTGACAGTCCTCACAGCAAGCACAGCCATGAGTCCTCAAGTAACGTGCCTTGCTCGGGGACGGTGTCATGTCCTGTATGAAGGCCCAGGGTCGTTCTAATGATATGCACACTGCTCTGCTGGCCAGGTCCTGAACTGGCTTTGGGGCTCCTGGTCTGCTGACCCAGCTGTCATTACACCAGGCTGGGATCCAGCCGCCAGCTTGTCTGTTGCTTCTCAAGGTCAAGGGAAGCCTCGCTCTCGGAGAACAGGCTCTCACGTCTGAAACACAGTCTCAGCAGAATTTGCTTTTGGCTAATTTGTCTTTTTTAGCATCCAAGGAGGGAAATTGGACTCATTGTTCTGCTCTTAGTGAAATGAAACACAGTCTGCAGATGCGCAAAGCTGGCGGTGTCGCTGGGCCGTGCAGGCCAGCTTTCCCTAAAATTGATTGATGGCTACACATAAAATGATGTAACTTTTATGTCTCTGGAAATCCCTCATTACACATTTTACCCTCCTCGAGGGGCCTCAGTAGTGAATGATTCTGTGCTGGGGATATTATAGGAAAACCAACCCAAGGTAACAGGCACAGGCAGGGAGTTTAGGGGGATGTCAACACAGCCATCTGAGCGGCTACTATGTCCCAGAGCATGCAGCTGTTTGCTCACATACTGTCACTACCACCCTCTGGGTAAGGGGGGAGGATCTACACTTCAAAGAGAGGGAAGCTGGGAGTGAGGGATGATGAAAAACTCATCTCACTAGGGAGCATCAGGACCAGGCTGGAACACAGCATGGTCCTGCTACGAGGCTCGTTCTCCCCCATGGAGGGATCCTGACCTTTATACCTGGAATAACATGTGCTTACCCTCTCACCTGGATCTTCCCATATGTCCATGGTCCCTGGTGCTTTCTGGCCCCACTGGAGTCCCTAGGGAGGTGCAAAATGTCCCACCACTTTACTCACGGTGAATGAACCAGTGGGCAAGGAATCACCATGGTGTTCAGGAGCAGGGCTCCACAACCTCGCCCAGGCCTATAAAGGACATCGGAATTTCTAAAAATCCCCCAAATTCATGGTTGCCTTTGCCACTGGTGCTGCCGTGTGCTTCCAGTCACCAGTTTCTGAACATCTTCATAGAGGTTTCTTTTCATCTCTTCTCACAGACACCTGCTTCAGCCCCAAGCGGTTTGCCAGAATTCTCTCTGACTCTGGGTAGCCTAGAGCTCACAGCAACACAGAGGTCTCACACCTAAGGGATGAATTGATGCCCATGGGGCTCACTGAGTAACAGGCAACTTAAAAAAGGACGGGGAATAGAGGAGGCAGGGACCATCTTCCTGTGAAGTTCTGAAGTTCCATTTGGCACATAGTTGCCAATAGCAAGATCTATTCTTTAAAAGACAGAATCTGGATGGAGATTCCAGGCTTGGTTCAGTGACATCTGAACCATTCGCCTGCTCCCAACCCACTCTTACATCCTTTAAATGCCCTGGAGGGCTGTGAGGAGCCTCAGCTTGCCATCAGGCCACTGAGCTGTCTGCAAGGTTCTGGTTCCTCGGCTGCCCATCTGGCTGCTGTCTGGGAACGCCAGGGCAGCAGGGCACAAGGAAGTGTGGGGGGGGGGGGGCCAGTACAGACCCATGACTTGGTCCTAGGGATGATAGGCTGAGCCAGTGAAACAGCTAATCTTGGTTGTCAACTTGACTCCATCTGGAATTAACAGAAATCCAATTGGCTGGGCACACCTGTGAGAGATGTTTTCTTCATTAGATCAGCAGCTGTGGGAAGACCCACTTCTAATGCGGATCTTGGGGTGAGAAGAGCCACCTTTAATCTGGGCCAGACCTTCTTTCTGCCCACAACCTATATAAAGGACCTAGAAGAAGGACGCTTGCTCTCTCTTCGCCTGCGTGCTCTTGACCTTGCTAGCAAGTCTTTTATTCCTTCACTGACATTAGACTCTCCTTCAGGATCTAGGCATATGCGGAAGGACCAGCTGAGACATACAGTCTGTGGACGAAACAGCCACTGGGCTCCTGGGCCTTCCATCAGTAAAGGGCCAGTTTTGGATTAGCTGGACCACAGGCTATAATCCATTCTAATAAATCCTATCTCTACATCCACATAATATCCAGATACAGGTATTGAGAGATTCATTCTATAAATTCTGTTCCTCTAGAGAACTTGACTAATACAGTTAAACTTAGAGCCTCCAAAGACCAAAATAGGGGTCTCTGTCCCCAAGGAGCTTTGTCTGATAGGGGCACAGGGTGAACTTGCCATATGTCCACACATTTTTGCTGCCTAAAGCGGGGTGCTGCAAATAGAAAAAAAAAAGCCTAGCATGTGGGAAGTCAGCCTGCTGAGTGGACGGATGTGCTCTGCTTAAAAGCGATGTGTTTGGGTGCAAGTTGGCAAGGAATATATCTGTGATAATTAATCTCTCCTGTCAGTTCAACTGGATTTAGAGTCTCCTAGAAGGCATGCCTCTGGCCAAGTGTATCTTTGGGGATGCTTCCAGAGAAAGTTAACAGATGGGCAGTAAGGCCTCCCATGAGGTTCAAACCCCGGCACTGCAAAAGATGGATGCGAGAAAAGTGTGCACGGCCTTCCAGCGGCTACTTCCATGTCTGAATGGCAGACCCATTCCACAGACATTCTCTGAGCACCTACCTCACATCTGCTGAGTGTGCTTGCAGGGCCCAGCATACAGAGCCGGGCAGTCAACCGCTCAGGAGCAGATCTACAGCTCGTTGCCTGTATTTATTACTTTTCTGTTGCTGTGATACAATTAACCCAAGGCGACGTCTAAAAGGGAAAGTTTATTTTCGCTTACGGTTCCAGAGAGATAAGAGCCCAGCTTGGCAGGAGGCGGAGGGGGCAGAGCAACAAGTGGCAGACGCGGTGAGAGGAGCAGGAAGGTGAGAGAGAGCAAGCATGGAGTGGAAAGAGAGAGCCGGGAGAAGGCTGAGGTGTATAACCTCAAAGTGTGCCCTAGTGACACAGCACTTCCCCCAGCCAGGCTGCGTCACCTACACTTCCCCACACAGTGCCACCAGCCGGGAACCAAATGGAGAGCATCTCCCATTCAAACCACTCAGCCCAGAGGAGGCACATCTACCCTGACATCATCCTCCCATCTTCCAAGCTCGCTCCTTGTCTGTTCTCCATTTCAGTATGTCTCGGCTTTGTTCTGTCTTGGCAAAGGGCGCTCCTATCCACGCTCTGCTTAAACAAAATGCGGTGCTGTGCCTGGCTTCTCCCCCGCGCTGTCCTCTCTAAAGCCGACTCTGTGCAGCCAACACCGTCTCTCCCAGCACTGGAAGGAGGGAGTGCTGCTTTCCATGTCCACGTCACCCCTAGTCTAGGCGCTTGTCTTCTCCGTCACAGTACCCGGTGTCCAGCAGCTCTACAAACGTTTGCTGAATAAAGGAAGGAATGCATTGTAATAAAGTGAGCACAGAAGAAAAACTTAAATTCTTCAGGGCTTGGAGTATACTGTTGGTAGCCCCCCTCTCATCTCCTCTCTCCTCCCTTCTGCCTCTTCTTCTCTCCTCCTCTTTCCTGCTCCCAAATCATCTCATCCAGACCCCCTGAAAATCCACTCAGAACTCTCACCCAGACTTGAATTCCCTCTGTCCGTGGGCCCGCCCTGCTCAGCACTCTGCATATTATGTAAAGCCACCTTCCCCTAGATGGTTCCCACTCCCAGCCAGGTCTCGCTCACAGTGGGACCGGCCACTCCTCTCACTTGTGCAGAGGCTAGCTCTGGCTATTACTCTTTTTTTATTATTATTTATTTATTTACTTTATATCCTGGTCATAGCCCCATCCCTCCCCACCTCCCAGTCCCACCCACGTCCCCTGTCCCCCATCCCCTTCCCCTACTCCTCAGAAAAGGGGAGCCCCACTTCCAATCCACTCCGGCTCATCAGCTTGCATCAAGACTGAGCGTGTCCTCTTCCTCTGTGGCCTGGCAAGGCGGTCCTGCCAGGAGGAAGTGATTAAAAAGCTGACAACAGAGTCCATGTCAGAGACAGCCCCTATTTCCCTTACTAGAGGACCCACATGAAGCCTGAGCTGCCCATCAGTGACATCTTTGTTGAGGGCCTAGGTCCAGCCCATGCATGGTCCTTGGTTGATGCTTCAATCTCAGCACGCCCTTCTGGGGCCTGATTAGTTGGCTCTGTTGGTCTTCTCATGGAGCTCCTGTCTCCTCCAGGTCCTTCACACACACACACACACACACACACACACACACACACACACACACACACTTTCACAAGACTCCCTACGTATCGCCCAACATGTGACCGTGAGTCTCAGCATCTGTTTCGAAGCGCTGCTGGGTGGAGCCCCTCACTCTGGGAGGCTTCTATTGGCTGTTAGTCTTGATTGTCAACTCATTGGGATTAGGATCATTAGAAAAACTAGTCTCTGGGCTTGTCTGAAGAATTATCTAGATTAGATGGAAGGTTTTTGCTAAATGTGATCAATGCCATTCTACAGCCGGGGTTCTGAACGGAGTAAAATGGAAAAGGCAAGTTGAACACAAGCTTTGCTCTCTTGCTTTCTGACTGTGGGCCCAGTGTGACCAGCTGCCTCACAGTCCTGCTGTCATGACTCCCCCAACATGACGGACTGTGTGCCTTCAAACTGTGAGCTAAAATCAAGTCCCTCTTTCCTTAAGTTACATTTGCTAGATATTTTTGTCACATCAATAAGAAAAACAACTAACTCAAAGAATTGGTACCAAGAGAAGAAGTGTTGTACGTGGTAGACCTGACCCAGGTATTTCTTAGGCTTCAAAAATAGCTTACGGTAGGCATGCCGATGAACTTAGGACCTGGGCTACAACATCCCTTACATACCGTAAGCAGAGCTTATGTGGCCACACTGGGAGGAGCCTGGAAGACAAGAATGCGGAGGGAGAACGATGGAGGACTGCTTCATGGGGTTTTAGAGGTGAACAAGAGCTCTACCAAGGCCTGGGCTGGAGGCCGTCCGTGTGCTGCTCTGGGCTACAGCCATCCTCGTGCTGCTCTGGGCTACAACCGTCCGTGTGCTACTCTGGGCTACAACCGTCCGTGTGCTGCTCTGGGCTACAGCCGCTCTGGCCTACAGCCATCCGTGTGCTGCTCTGGGCTACAGCCGCTCTGGGCTACAGCCGTCTGTGTGCTGCTCTGGGCCACAGCCGTCCGTGTGCTGCTCTGGGCTACAGCTGCTCTGGGCTACAGCCGTCTGTGTGCTGCTCTGGGCTACAGCCGCTCTGGCCTACAGCTGTCCGTGTGCTGCTCTGGGCTACAGCCGTCCGTGTGCTGCTTTGGGCTACAGCTGCTCTGGGCTACAGCCGTCCGTGTGCTGCTCTGGGCTACAACTGCTCTGGGCTATAGCCATCCTCGTACCGCTCTGGGCTACAGGCGCTCTGGGCTACAGCCGTCTGTGTGCTGCTCTGGGCTACAGCCGCTGCGGGCTACAGCCGTCCGTGTGCCGCTCTGGGGCTACAGCCGCTCTGGGCTACAGCTGTCCATGTGCTGCTCCGGCAGGGAACCTGGCTACCTTCTGCCCATGTCCTGGGAGTCTGAATGAGGTTGAATTAGTTTACTTGATAGAGAAATTTTCAAAACAGGACCGCATGCAGGCTATGCCTACAACTGCTCTTACCCAGGCCCGCAGTGGGCGAGAACACAAGGAAGACGAGAAAAGGTGCAGGAACAGCTTTATAGCTTCCGACAAGGAGAGAGTGAAGGTGACGAAGTTATCTCTAATTGTTAAAGTGATTAGTGTCACTAAAGAGAAACCTGTTCTCTGTAGTGGGGACAGTAAAAGTGACCGGAGGAGCAAGATCCCATCTATCAAAGGCCCTACCTTATGAAAATGTGAATTCATTTGAAAGGAGAAAGCACAAAGTGAGAATGTCAAGGAAGAAGTGCCCAGCTCAAAAGATCACGGTCTAAGAATGCTTTGCCCCAGGGTTAGCGTGTAGCTGTGGTCTAAAGCCAGCCAGGCTCCATCCCAAGCCAGCTGCAGAACTTGGCAGCAGTGCCCATATGGTATTGGTATTACAGGCATGAAAAGTGAAAGACTGAAGAGGTCATGGGGTCTTGTACCGTGATCCCAGAAGGCTGTTGAAGCTACCTAGGCAAGGAGGTCCTAACAGGCTTCTACACGAAGCTGTGTAAGTAAAGCTAAGTTGCAGTGGAGTCTCCAGGATGGTTAATATAACATTAACAAATAATAGGCAATGTTGGAGATGCCAAGTCCATGAGGGCATCTGCTGAGGAAAGCTGCAGACATGAGGTAGAGTTGGCACGAGAGAGCAGCTGCGTTTGCTGCAGGTAGCAGAGTCAAAGGAGTGGACTACACAAAGCTCTTTGGAGCCCAAACAAGTCTATCAGTGTTCCCAGATGTCAGACAATCCAGCTGTGTAACTGCTATTTGCCCTGCTGGGTTTCCAACTGATTTTGGTCTGATCGGTTCTTGCTAGTCTCCTATCCGTCCTTTTTGGAATGGGAATATTTATCCTGCACCATTGTAAACTGAAAGAATATTATGTGTTTTTCATTCCATAAGAATTCACAGGACACTGCCCAAGTTCAAAATGAGGCTTGGATTTTGGATTTATAGACAGTATTGGATTTGTTGAGACTATGATGATTTTTAAAGTTTGACTGGATGCGTGTTACATCATTGGATGGCCCTGAGCCTCTGGGGAGAAGGATGGAAGATTATGGCTTAAATTCGATATGCTTAGGAGTCAAATAGACAGAGGTTAGGACAGTTCATCTTCATTATCAACTTGGTGGGGCTTAGAATCAACACGGAACTGACTCTCTAGGCACGTCTGTGACGGCTTATCTGGATTAGAATAAATCAGACCATGGGCTGGGGTCCCAGACTAAAAAAAAAGGGAGAAAGTAAGTTGAGCACAGGCATTCATCCTCTCTGTCTGTCTGTCTGTCTGTCTGCTGTCTGTCTGTCTCTCTCTCTCTGCCCTATAGCATTCTTCTGTTAGATGACGTGTGTCAGTCACTTCAAGTACCAGGCGCAGTAAGATGTTCAATGAAAGACAAGTGTTCTTGATTTCAGGAGAAGCAAGTGGGTAGGCATGGGGGGGTCACAGGCTTAGCTCTTTCCTCTGACATCCCTGTTTCAGTGTAGCCAAATGTCAGCACTGGGGCAGAGGAGGGCCTGTCCTTACTAGGTGACCCACGCTGCACTCGGGTTACAGCCTGTGTGCTGCACGGCTGCAATGAAAACTACTTCATATTCATGTCACTGCAGAGCTAGAGGCTGAACACAGCCTGGAGAAAGGCTTCCAGCTCCTGACCTGGATAAACAGGTGACTGGTAGACATTGGAATAGGATATCGTCATCAATAATAAAGGATGGTTCACACAGGCAGGGCACAGCATTCCCCCCCACCCCAATCTGCTCTTGAGAGAGGCCAGGGATCAGCCTTTAAGAAGATATTTGACAGAAACACAAACAAAAACATTATGAGAAACATAATAGTCAGGCGCCTGTCCAAAGCCCCACACTGCGCCACAGCAGGAGAGAAATGCAAGCTGCCAGACTTGCAGAGCACCGGGAGAACCACGCCAAATATCTCATGCAAGTGGAAGCCAGGGATGCTGCGGATCAAATATTCAGAGGTGGCTCTGTCATTACCTCTGGAAATTAAGTTAGAAAAAGCTTCATTAGGACCTTGGAGTCAGAACAGGCTCTCAGTTTGCAAGCCTAAACAAAAGCAAGCATCGAAAGGAAAACCTGTCTGCTCAGCAGATCTCCAATCCTGGTCCCAAACCCAGCCCAGAGCGAACTGTTGTGCCTGGGCTGTGTGCTGCAGCAGGTCCCCTCAGAGCTATGCAATATTGGGGAAAGGAGCGGGCACACTTCTGAGACTGGATGGCATGCAAATGGGATGGACTCTGAGCCACCACAGCACACACAGTCTGGAGATGGAACTAGGCTGAGGACTTGAGTCAAGAAACTCAGACTGACAGTTACAAAAACAAGTAACACAGCCCCATAGGCAAAGCTCCTCCTCCTCCTCCTTGTCCACCACACACCTGCATGCATGTCTGTTCTCTTTTCATAGCAACAAATACTTGAAACAGTCAACTTTATTTTTTGAAGGACTTTTTATTTTATGTAGAGAGTGTTGAGCCTGCATGTATGTACATCTGTGTGCCTTGAGCGTGCCTGGTGCCCGGGCGGCATTAGATCCCTGGAACCGGAGTTATCAACAGTTGTGGGTTGTCATGTGGGTGCTGGGAACTGAAGCTGGAGCCCCTGAAAGAGCAGCAAGCGCTCTGACCCTCTGAGTCATCTGGGCAGCCCCAAGTTAATGACTTTATTTAAAAAAAAAAAAAACAACCAACCAAAGGTCAGGGCTGGGGAGATGGCTCAGTCATTAAAGCACTTGCCATGGTCAGTGTGAGGACTGGAGTCACACCACCCAGAACCCACATCGATGCCAGGTGGGTGTGGCAACCTGCCAGGGATGCAGCCCCAGAAGGTAGAGACAAGGAAGCCCCGCGCTAGCAAGCTGGCTCTTGAGATGAGTCCCACCTCTGAGTTTGATAGAGAAACCCTGCCTCAGTGGAAGAGCTATTGAGAACGATCCGGATACTGACCTTAGACCTCCGCATGCACACACTTGCATGTGCACCTACACTCACGTGTGACACATACACACACACACACACACACACACACACACACACACGGTAAAAGAAAACACAAGAGTAAAGGCTTCCTTTGGTCACAGCTTTGGAGTTTCAGCCCAGAGCTACTGGCCCTGTTGGCTAGGGAGTGGAAAGAAGGAAAAGGAAGGGACTAGTCACACAATCCCCTTTGCGAGAAGACCCTCCATTACCTGAAGACATGTGACTAGGTCCCACCTCATAAAAGTGTCCCCCCTCCTAAGAGGGCCCGTTTGGGGAGATACTAAAGTGCCAAGCCATAGCAATTCTTTGAGCACAGTGTAGGAAACTACTGCAGTCCAGGGGTCCGGGAACCCACAGAATGCTTGGCAGAAACCTTCAGGGCCAAAACTGGCTGCCTGCATTCGGCATAGCACACGGCAGCACGCTGGAGCCTCAGAGGGATGTCTTCAACGGTTGAGGGCACTTGCTGTTCTTTCAGAAGACCCAGATTTGGTTCCCAGCACCCACATGACAACTCACAACCATCCTCCAGTTCCAGAGGATTCCATGGCCTTCTCTGGCCTCCTTGAGCACCAGGTGTACAGACATGTGGTGCACACAGGAACATGCAGGCAAAATATCCATACATGTGGAAAAAAAAGTTTGTATCAAATGAAATAGAAAGTAAAGAATAAAGAATGGTGTTGAGAGTCGAAAGGCATAGGCACAGGGGTTCAGGTGCTAAACACCTCCAACGTCTACAGTTCGCTTCGAAAGAGAGTGGTCCTGGCAGTAATGTGTTCATAAAACTGAGGGACTTCACTCCTTAGACTCTCCCTAACCAGTTTTCTAAGATGCTGGGTTCTGGTCAGGAATAAACACAAGCGGTTGGACATGAGAACGGCTGTCATTGGGAGGCGTGGAAGCTGCTTTCGGAGTCTCCCATTCCAGATGATGAAAACCTGGGTCAGAGCAAGAGCAGCATCAAAGCAGGACCTACATTAGTTCGCTGCGGAAGTTCACTGGGCTCCAGAGACCCCAGACTCTTCTCTTCCTCTCTGTCTCTTCTGTCTTTGTCTTTGTCTCTGTCTCTGTCTCTGTCTCTGTCTCTCTCTCTCTCTGTGTGTGTGTGTGTGTGTGTGTGTGTGTGTGTGTGTGTGTGTGTGTCTTTCCTCCCTCTAAACAGGGTCTTCCAGGTTATACCACTTAGTCCAGGCTAGCGTAAAGCTCACACTCCTCCCACCTCAGCTCTGCATGAATTACAAGCATGACCCATCACATTCAAGCCTTCGAGCACTGTCTTTAAGTCTGTCTCATGGTTTGAAGGAGAAACATCTCCCACAGGCTCAGGTTCCCACTGGTGGTGCTGCTCAGGGCGGTTTAGGTGGTACTCAGTGGGAAGCACAGCGTTGGAGGTGGGCTTGCAGGGTACATAGCCTGAGCCTGCTTCCACTTAGCCCTCTTTCTGCTCAAAGGTGAAGATGGCAGCTCTCAGCCTCCTTTTCCTGCCACTTTGCCTCCTGCTTGCTGCCATGTCTCCGTGCCATGATGGGTTTTTATCCCTCTGGAATGATAGCCAAAATAAACTCCTATAAGTTGTCTCTGGTCATGTCGTTTTTCTGTTTGTTTTTGTTTTTGTTTGGTGTTTGTTTGTTTGTTTTCTTAATCACAGTAACAGGAATTAACAAAATGAATGCAAGCTGTCTTTAACTTCCATTTCTCAGTTGCTCGTCTTTGCACTGACTTCATTTTCTCCGGACAATGGTTCCTTCCTCTGAGTCTGTGTGTGTGTGTGTGTGTGTGTGTGTGTGTGTGTGTGTGTGTGTGTGTAAGTTTTTAATTGTCGACCTGACAAAACCCAGACTCACCTGGGATGAGAGCATCAGTGAAGGATTTCCTATAGTGTGTCAGTCTGTGGACGTGTCTGCAGAGGATTTTCTTTATTAGTCAACTGGTGCAGGAAGACTCAGTGGTGCCCACTCTGGGAGACACCATTCCCTAGGCAGAGGCTTCTGACTTACGTAACAGAAACTCAAACAAGCAGTGAAGAAGCATGCATGCATTTGTTCCTCTCTGCTTTTGACTGTGTGTGGGGTGTGACTTGCCTCGAGGTGCTGTCTTGACTTCCCTTCAGTGGTTTAGCTGTGACCTGACCACGTGAGAAGAAGAAACTCTTTTGTGGCAGCTGCAGAAATGAATCTAGGACTGTTTGCACCGAAGATGATTGTAAGTAGCTTAGCCGTGCCCAGAGCTGTTCTCCAAGAGGAAAGAGCACTGCTGTTTTCAGGTGGCCGCACCAGCACCTGAAGCACACTTTAGTGTGTTTCCCTGCCATGTGGCCAACTCTGCCAATCACTGTGGTAAAGACAAAGGAGACATTCAGATTCGTCAGGCAGAAAACAGGTGTCTTCCCTCTGTTGGAGGGAGGTCAGCCTTACCTAAACCACATGGAATGGGTTCTCCAAGGGAAAGTATTTATTTCCTGAAGTAGGAGAGCAAGCCTGACAAGAAAACAGCAAATGATTTCCCTTTGTGGGTAAGAAAACTGTACTTTGGAAGTGGGTAAAACATAAATAGATAACTGGAAAATGGATAAATTTGTTGGCCTTACATTGGAACCCAATTTCCAGGAAACACACATACCTCCTCCACTTTACCCCTGGCTACCTTGAAAGCACTGTGCATTAGCATATAGGTAGTTCCATAAGCCTGCCTCTAGCTTGCTTAGCAACCCATGACATCATCACCTGCCAGCCAACCTGCCATCTCTCTCCCTCTCTCTCTCTCTCTCTCTCTCTCTCTCTCTCTCTCTCTCTCTCTCTCTTTCTCTCTCATGATAACACTGGGAGTAGGGTGGCAGCATTCCTGGCCACTTCTCACTTAGGAGCCAAAATAGCATAGCCAAGTAACCCAGGTCCTCCCCGAGAGGAGTCTGCTCAGCTCCAGACTGCAAGTGCTGGCAAGATGGCTCTCCCAGCCCTGGACCCCTCAGCTCCCCTCTCTAGCTTGTATGTCCAATGTCTGTGTTTGCTTAACAGGCTCAGTGAAGCAAAATAGTCTTTCAATTCCAGCATGGCCCCAGACACCAAGGAGGGCCTTGATAAATGTTCATGGAGGCCCTTCCCCAGCAGGTGAAAACAAATACCCAGGGCAGAACGCAACCTGGCGTTCATCCATCCTCGAGCTCAGGAAAGTGCTGTAAGAAACTTTTCTTTGGAGGGGCCTTCCAGAAGACACCCATGGCCATGCAAAACTGTTTCTATCCCGTTAGTAACTGCTGAGTACTTGACAACTGCTTTCCAAAAAAACCCAAAAAACAAAAAGGTGTTCCAAGCCAATGGGCAGACAGCTCATTTACCTGCCAAATGAGGCTGGAAGCAGCACTTGGAAAGGGCTCAGCCTCACAGCGGCAGGGAGAAGCTCAGAGTTTCACCTGGCATCTCCTCCTGCTTCTCACCTGCCACCGCCAAAAGAAAAAAAAAGCGGTCAGAAAGGCTGCGCCCCACTGAGTCCTAAATGTCAGTCACTACAGCCCTGGGTACATCCAGAAAAAAATACTTGTACCGCTCTGTTGTCATTTAAAATGTGTGGTGGCAAACCCTAAACCCCCATCACTCCAACCAAATTTATAGGTTGAGATTCTAAACTCCAGGACTTCAGAATGTGAGGTTTTTTGTTTGTTTGTTTTTGTTTTTTTTAATCTAAGAATGAGGTAAAATGAGGCCATTAGGGTGGGCTGTCATCCAGTGTAACTAGTTTCCTCATAGGAGACGATCAGGAGACAGGTGTTGACAGAAGGAAGGCTGTGTACAGAGGAAGGGCCCATCCACAGGCTGCGAAAGAGGCTCTGGAGGGAAACTTGCTGCCGCCTTAACCTCAGAATCCCACCTCCAGGATCCTCAGGCAGGAAATGCCAGCTGCTTAAACCACACAGCTGCGGAATCTTGTCTCCCTAGGAAACAGAAAATACAAGCTATAAATTTGCAAAGCTTTTTCTCACCACCTCACTTAAATCTTACGAAGTCACTCAGGTCCTCGGAGCCTTGGCCCCTCAGGTGCTGATCCTAAATCCTTCTGATGCCAGCACCACTGTTCCACACCCCCCCACACACCCCCACCCCATTACGGCGAGCATGGCTAAGCCTGGATCCTAACCTGGAGAGAGCCTGAGCCTTACCCATGGGTTGGTAGCAGGAATGCCATTTGCATTCCTGAGCTTTCTCACTGTAACAAAATGCCTGAGGAAACCAGCTTAAAAAGCAGGAAAGGTTAGCCTCGGGAGATGGCTCAGTCAGCAAAACACTTGTCCTTCAAGCTTGAGTACCTAAGTTCAGATCCCCAGCACCCACCTAGAAATCCAGGCGTGTGTATGTAACCCCAGCACAGGGGAGGCAGGCCCAGGCAGCTCCCTGGAGCTTGGTGGTCAGCCAGTCTAGCTGAAGTGATGAGCTCCAGGACCTGTGAGAGACCTTGTTTAAGGGGGAAAAAAATGAGGTGACCAGCACTTGAGAGGGAGAGGCAAGCAATCTCTGGGAGTTCAAAGCCAGCCTGATTCACACAGTGAAGTCCAAAGCCAACAGGGTTACATGCATACATACATGCACATACATACATGTGAAGAGCAACTGAGAAAGACACCTGACATTGACCTCTGACCTCCACATGCATCCGCATACACACACACACACACACACACACACACACACACACACACACACGTATTCAGTGCCCCCAAGATCTAGTTGCAGTCCAGACTTGGGCATTGTCATTTAAGAATCTCCCATCTCAATGTTGTGTAAACATGACTCCCTAGTTACTTCTGATTGGTTAATAAAGAAGCTGAGGAGCCAATAAGCTGGGGAGAGGAAACTGAAGGTGGGATTTCCATCCCCAGTCAGGGGATCTCAGGTAGAGAGAGAGGAGGAGAAGGAGGAAGGAGGCACCATGAGGACAGAGTTACCTCAGAAGGCCAAGACAAGACTGAGATGGCAAGGAAAGGCTCCACGTGGCTGGGAGGAAGCCAGACTAGCATAACTGGGTAAAATAGATGACTCTCTGCCCACTTACAGTGCTTTAAAGCTTACTGAATAAATCTAATAGGTCTCTGTGGCATTATTTGGGAGCTAGGGCAGGTATTAGAAAAAGGCTGTGGGGCTGGGCATGGTGGTGCACACCTTTAATCCCAGCACTCAAGGAGGCAGAGGCAGGCAGATGACTGTGAGTTTGAGGGCAGCCTGGTCTACAAAGTGTGTCTAGGACAGCCAAGGCTACATAGGGAAACCCTGTCTCGGAAAAAAGAAAAAAGAAAAAAAGAAAGAAAGAAAGAAAAAGGCTACAACTAATACCCAAATTCAACACAGGGACACAGACACACGGACATGCATGGAGATGGAGTGTTTTGACTCACTGTTTCAGATTGGCTCTGTTACAGGAAGTGGGCGTGAAGAGGTTCTGAGACCAGGCAGAGTATCATGACAGGAGCCTGTGGTAAAGGACGTGCTTACATCATGGTGGCCAGCGATTAAAGGAGAGAAAGGACTGAGGGCCCAATGTTCCACTGAAGGAAATATCCCGGTGGCCCAATCTTCCTCCTCGTAGGCCCCACCCTTCAGCAGCACTGATCGGGAACCAGGTCTTCAACCCACAGTTCTCTGGGGGATATTTAAGTTCCAAGCCACAACAGCATTCAAGCGGCTCAGGGTCATTGTAAAAGGCATGATTTCTTGTTTCTCCTGCTCATGTTTCCAGATCCTGTGAGTGAAGAACCAGTGAACAGCTTTGTGGTTACCAGGCACACCTCTGGGACAAGCCCCCAAGACTGTCGGCTGCTTGTCTGCCTTCGCCCTCACTGCAGGGGCAGCAGAGGAAACATTCACCCTAGGTCACCACACAGTGGGAGGAGGGCCACCAGAGAACCAGGGTCACCTGAGGTTTGCTTTCAAAATGGACTTCTCTCTTCCTATGAATATCAATTGAAACACTGATCGCATGCTAAGAAGCCAGTCTGGCAAATTCCAGTGGTTCTGGTTTCTTTTCCTCTTCTGGGGGGGGGTGGGGGGTGGGGAGAGGACGGGTTGAAGGAGATGAGGGTCTGAAATGGGGCAGGGTGGAAGTACAAGACAGTGAGCATAAAACATTTTTATTTCTTTATTATTATTATTATTATTATTATTATTATTATTGTATGTGTGGGTGGGTATGTGCATGTGAGTACAGGTACCCACAGCATCCAGAAGAGGGCGCTGGAGCCCCTGAAGCTGGAGTTACAGGCTGATGTGAACGACCCAAAACGGGTACTGGGAACCAAACGTGGGTCCTCTGGAAGAGCAGCAAGTACTCTTAACCTCTGAGCCATCTCTCTGGCCCCTTAAAATGTTATTTTATTTAGATGCTAACAAGAAAGGAGAAATTATGCTCATGATCTTACCATCCCAAATCCTTAAAAAAGAAAAATACTCCTTTCTGTTCTTATCTAGACGTACATATACTTTTCATAGCTATATTCATGGCAAAAAAAAATGAGATTTGTTATTTCCATTTAACATCATACTAGAGCATTTTTCCAAGTCACCACATATCTTCATGACTATATATATTTTAATGGTGGCATTACTGTGACCCAGAGCAAGGCAAGCAAGCACTGCATCACAGCATTCTCCGTCCCTAAGTCACTTAGGTTCTGCCCGGTTCTTCACTTCAAATGAAAGCCTCCTCTGCAGACCGCAGAAGAGCAGCAGATTTCTGAGGTAACTGGAAGTTAGTGAAATTGAACAGAGGTTCCATGTACAGACAGCTGACCTAGGACTTACCCTCGACTGTGGAAATGGATGGGGGGATCGGCCTCATAGGCTATGTAAGGGGGTGCCCTGGAAGCCACAGAGCGAGGCCAGCCACATCATCCAATCCCCCAGTTCCTTGGGAACCCCTGCCAGTCACCCAGCTGGTGCCAAGGTAAAGGGGGGGTCACTTGTGGTGAATGGCAAAGGGTCCCACTTTAGCTCCTGCAAGAATAACATTTCCGGGGGGTGGGAGGACTCTACCTCCTCCAAATCTTGCCACTCTCTTGAGCCTTGAACCTCCAAAGCATGGATTCACAGGATTCTCTTGGGACCTCACGTTCCACCCAGGGGCCAGGCAGAAGTGATGCGCATCTTGCCGATTGCAACCTTGGCTGATCCAAAGCTGGCTCTTGCTGCTCTCAGGTAACTCCTGCCTAACTGACAGGCAGTTCTAGCCCCACGGTAGCCTAGCACCTCGCCTCATGCTGACAGTGCCAACTGGGACTCCTGGCCCAGGAGCCTCCTTCCTGGCTCATCTGGGAAAAGCACCCTGGTAACTGCTGACAGCTTTGGGAGGTGACAACAAGCAGGAAGGCAGAGGACTGTTGCTTTTAAGGTCAGATCTATTTGGAGAGAATTCAAAAGGCAAGCATACTAATGCAGCCGCCGTAGCCAAGTTAATTTACTGCCTCCGGCTTGCAGCTGCCCTGCCCCTTAGGATGAGCCTAATTTTGAGGTCTGGTGGTGGGAAAGAAGGTGGTGCAACATCTCCCATCATCCGTGGTTAATATCAAGGTCACTCTGTGCTTGCTTTCATTAGTAACAGAAGCAGCCAGCAGAATTTATTGTTCAGTATTATGCTAGACAGTATCTGTGTTCTACACAAGATCCTGAGTAATCCTCATAGCAACTCTGTGAAAGAAAGAAAGGACTGTTGCTAGCCCTGCTCAATAGATGAGAAAGCCCAAGGGCAGAAAAGCCACGTAACAAACTGATATCAGCCTGTCAAGTAGTGCTACTAGCTAAGATTCAGGTTCTGCTTGGATCCTGGCACACAGGCCTATAATCCTCGAGAGGCCGAGGCAAAGAAGGATCATAAGTTCAAGACCTGCCTCGAATATACAATGAGTTTAAGGGCAGGCTGGGCAACCTAGTGAGAGGCCATTTCAAAACTAAAAGGAGGGACTGGCAAGATGACTTAGCTGAGCCAGATGACATGAGTTCACTCCCTGGGACCTGTAAATGTTGCTTTTATTTCCTCAGATGAGGAGATGAGATGAGATCTGTACCCAAGCCTTTCTAGCTCTTTCTGAACTCTCGCTGGCTTCACCCGGCCTGTTCTGGCCCAGACTCCTCTCCAAGCTGGCTGATTCAAACTGTCTTTCTTGGCTTCTGACTGAATTGCTTTGGCTGGCCTCAAACTAGATCTGGCAATGTTTTAATATTCTGGCTCCTTCTCATTCTCTGGCTTCCTCTGTCTTCTCTGCAACATGTCACTGTACAACTGTCCCAGTAAAAAAACTCTCGGTTAGAAAAAAATCTCTTCTCTCTTTCCTGTTCTCATGAGAATCAGTCATATCCTATCTTGGACTCATTCTACCAAATCTTTCTCTGATTTGTCACTTTGGCTGCCCCTCAGTTAGGGGTCACTTTCAAACATGGCTGCTTCCTTTCATAAGCTTACCTTGATCATTTGGGATTAAAGGTATATACTAAGGGCATGTCTGTATTCTAGCCAGGTCATACAGTGATCCGGAATGTGTCTGTATTCCAGCAAATCCTATAGACCTGGGAGGTCTTTGGATGTGATCCTTTGCCAGAGCAGCCATGTTACAGATTAAAATTCCTCAACAGTGACCCATATGGCAGAAGGATAGAACCAACTCCTCAAAGTTCTTATGTCCACACGAATGCCATGGCACATGCATACACACACGCGCACACACACAAGACACACACACACACACACACACACACATGCATCCTCAGATTCAGGCAGGCTCATTAGTACGCACAAGCCCTCTGTCAGGGGCACACTTTCTGCCAGCCTTGCCACAACCATGGTGAAATAATAATAATGGCTGAGCCCTTGGAGAATGCCAGACACTTTACTAAGAGGTTTGCTTGCATTCCTCTAGCTCCTGAATGAGGAAGCTGGGAATTAAGGAGGTTATGTAAGACCTGTGGCTAGTCAGCCCACAGAGTCATTTCCTCCCTGGTCAGCTCCTCCTTCTCACAGCCTAATAGACCCCACTTTTAGCTGCACATGTGGTCTTCTAGAATTAAAGCTGCATTCCCAAACTCTAGGGGAGCAGGATGTGCTCATGTGACTGATTATAAAACAATGGGTGTAAGCAACAATAGCTTTCTGGCACCGCCAGACCTCTTTTCTCCTCCCAGACTGTGGGACACAGCCATGACAGTAGAGTTAGCTGGGGCCCAGAGCAGCGAGAGCTATGAACAGCAGAGCCGCCATGACAGTAGAACGGGGGCCCAGGGAACAGCAGAGCCACAGGGCAGCAAGAGCCTGGCTCTCTAGGGGCTCCATCAGGTTGAAGTGAGATACTGCCTCTAGATTTTTCCATTTAAAAAGAAACAAGTGTCTACCTTGCTAAAGCCATTGTTGAGTTTAGGTGTGTGAGATGATTTTTTTTTTTAGGCCAGCCCAGTTCTTGTTAGCATAGGAGAGGAGCCAAAGGCCAAACTCAACCAAGCTCTGCAACTTACTGGAATAAAAAACTCCTAGTCAAGAGAATAGAATCATTGTCCTGAGTGGAGACCTCACACCCCTATTGGGCCTGGGTTGTTCCCTTAGCCAAGGGCTCAGGCTGAAGAAGGCAGGCTCGCCTTAAGACATGCCAAAAGATGAGCAAAGGAAAGGGTATCTCGATGAGTTGTTCAGAAAAGCATGTCTTCTCCTTTCCATCTGTGTTGTAACCGTATTTTCCTCAACCCTTTGCCCCCAGCATCCTTGGCTTCCTTACTCTGCCTCTAAAGCCTCCCTCCTGCACAGGTGGCTGCTGATGGCCATGTCTCCAACCTCCGTGCCGGCCTATGCGGCATGCTTGTTCCTCTTCTCACCTCCATTCATAAATTACTTTATTCATGAAACTGGGAACCACAAAGGGAGACCCTGCTTTCTCCTGGATCAATGATATTTCTACTACAAAACTATGCCCGGCTTGGTGACTTGCCTGCTGATGACCAAAGCTTCCATTCCTTTCTTTTGGTCAGCCTGTTGATATTCATCAGGGCCAAGCTCTGTGGCGGGGTCTATATTAGTTACTCCATGCGCTACTGTGACAAAATACCTGATGAGAAGCAACTTAAGGGAGGAAGGAAGGAAGAGTTTGTTTGGGCTCGTGGTCCATCATGGCATGGAAGGCATGGGAGCAGAGCCAGAAGACAGCCGGTCACAAGAAGCAGCGATGGAAGAGCACTGGTAGTCAGCTCACTTTCTCCTTTTTGTCCAGTCCAAGAGTTAGGACGGATCTTCCACATCAATTAACCTAACATAGAAAATGCCTCATGGATATGCCCAGAGGTCTATCTTCAAGGTGAGTGCAGGTCATGCCAAGTTGTCATTGGACATAAACTAAGGTTAGAATATAAATGTGACTGGATTAATACTCTAGAAGAGCCAGCAGTCCGTCTTGGAAAATGGATGCTAAGCACATAAATAAAGGCTTGAATCTCACTCAGAAGGGGGAAATAAAATACACGTCTGAAGTAGATGGAGGGAGGGATCTGGGTGAGATGGGGTAGGGAGGGTAATAGGGTGGACGGTGGGGTGGGGAAAGAGAATGGAAACCAGTGGTGGGGGCACATCACTGGGACCAGGGAGACTCCTGGGACTCTAGCTGAGACTCTTAGCAGCAGCGGGATATGAAGCCTGAAGTCACCACCTCCTGTACCCAGGTGGGACTTGCAGTAGAGGGACAGGGACAGCAACCCACTCAAAACTTTCAGCCCAGAATTTGTCCTGCCTACAAGAAATGTAGGAATAAAGACGGAGCAGAGATTGAGCGAATGGCAAACCAATGACTGGTCAACTTGAGACCCACCCCACACGACAGAGCCAACTCCTGACACTGTTGTTAACTCAGCTATGCTCGCAGACAGGAGGCTAGCAAAATTGTCTTCTGAGAGGCTCCATCCAGCAGCTCATGGAAATAGATGCAGAGACCCACAGCCAAACAATAAGGAGTCTTGTAGAAGAAGGGGAGGAAGTATTGAGAGAACCAGAGGAGCCAAGGACACCACAAGAAGACCTACAGAGTAAACTAACCTGAGCCCACGGTGGCTCACAGAGACTGGACCACCAACCAAAGAGTATGAATGGGCTGAACCTAGACCCACTGTACATATATTGTAGCTGTACAGCTTAGTTATTATGTGGGTCTCCTAACAATGGCAATAGGGGCCGTCTCTGATTCTGTTGCCTGCCTTTGGATCCCCCTCCCCTAGCTGGGCTGCCTTGTCTGGCCTCAGCGGGAGAGGATACACTTAGTCTTGCTATGGCTTGATGTGCCAGGGTGAACTGGTACCCATGTGGGGCTTCCCCTTCTCTGAGGAGAAGGAGAAAGGGTAGGAGAGGGGTGGGAGGGTGGGACTGGGAGGAGAGGATGGAGGGGGCTTTGATCAGGCTGTAAAGTGATTAATTAATGGGAATTAGACGGTATATAGATGGATAGATAGATAGTTAGATGGCAGTGCGCTAAGTCTTGTGACGGGGACATGAGCCCACTGCCATGGGAGCATGCAAAGAAGCGTGACTTGCTAGTTGGGACATTTAAGTCAAAGAGATGTCAGGGATCTCGGTGAGTGCCATGCTGTGGGGAGCAAGTGTGACACGCCTGGTTCTCGGCACTCACCACCTTGCTACCTCAGCCCCTGGGTGCTGGAATAGCAAGTGTACAACGCCACCAACACATTTAGACCATTGTTCTCCAAGCTTCCATCTGGTCCAGAAATGCAACACAATTTTTTTTTGACCTAGCATTTTTAGATGCTGATCTCTCATCACCGGAGACCCCTAGGGCCATGTCTTTGGCAATCTAGAACTTTCTATGAAGTCGATGCAGTACTAGGAAGAAAAATGTGTGTGGGACACCCAAGGCAAACCTCCTGACAGGAATAAAAAGGAAGTGGGAACCCGAGAGGCCCCCACAGTGGGCTAGATACTGTTCAGCCTTGGCGTAGAAGTCACAAGTTCTGTCTGGAATGCCTCTGCGCTTGGAAATGGTGTTTCCAATGTGACCTTTCTACCTGCTTTTCCAACAGTGCAGCGGCTGTCACTGTTAATAAAAGCCAGACATGGCTGTCCCTGACTACAGCCAATTAGAATTACCTTGAGAGGGCACCGAGGGTAACTCGGCTGCTAATGAGGGCAGCTGACATTTCAGTGTTGGCCTACTAGCTTGGTCATGAAGGAATGGAAAAGCCTTATCCCACTGAATGGTCTCTTTCCCCTACCCAGCACCTCCAATACCTTTACTGTCCCATGAGGGCCCGCTTTGACCCCGGCAATGTGATTGACAGGGCCAAGGGGGCCTCCGGGCTGGGTAAGTGATGCCAAGCAGCTCCGCCCTTATCAGCAAATACTCCTCACAGTTAATCTTCATCTTCAACATGACTAGATTTGGAATGCCCTAGGAAACACAGCTCCAGGTGTGTTTGTGAGAGGATGTGCCCAGGTTGACCTGAGAAGGGAAAGCCCGCCCCCCCCCCCCCCCCCCCGTGGACATGAGCAGCACCTGCACCATCGCACAGGCTGAAAGCCTGGATGGAACAAAGCGGGGAAGCGGGGGTGGGTGGTGGGTGGGGGTGAAGGACTGAGCACCAGCACTCATCACTCCGTCTTCTGACCATGGATGCCGTGTGGCCGGCTGACCCCCATCCCCACTGCCATGCCTTCCCGCCACAACAGACTGTACCCCCCTAAACTGTGACGTGAGATAAATCTTCTCTTCCTTATGCTGCTTCTGTGGGGTGTTTTGTCACAGCACTGAAGAAGTGACTAATCCGCTCATTAAGTAACAGCTAATACAAGCAGAGGTGAATGAATGAAGCTAATGACGCTTAAGCTGATGGACTTGAGGCTTGGGTGTAGCTCAGGAGGGAAGCATTCGCCTCCCATGAGCAAGTTTGAGGCACAGCACTGAGAACAAACAATTGGGAGGGGGCATCTACCATTCATATGGTCACGTGATGTGTAAAGCTTACAGAAGCTTCCCAGTTGGTTTTACAATTTTGTTTTGTTTTGTTTTGTTTTGTTTTGTTTTCCAAGACAGGGTTTCTCTGTGAAGCCTTGGCTGTCCTGGTCTCCATAGACCAGGCTGGCCTCGAACTCACAACAATCCACCTGCCTCTGCCTCCCAAGTGCTGGGATTAAAGGCGTGCGCCACCACACCCGGCCCCAGTTGGTTTTACTATCCTCAGTCAAAACTGCTGTCTCTTTTCATTCAACCTTACCCACTGTCATACTGGCTGGTCCTGAAGAGGCCACACCGTTGTGGGGGGTCTCGTTCAGGGGAAATTAAGTCACAGATAAATTAGGCTTTGGGGTTCTGTGGACCATGGTTAGGTGGTCTGCAGTCACTTTTGAGTGTCTTAAGCCTCCACCAGCTGGCCCAGTGTGGAAATGGCTTCAAGAATAACACTGCCTATGGTGGCAGCCTATTTTAGCATTGCCCATATTGCAGTGCACAACCAAGGCCCAGCTAAGAAAGGCCAGTGCCCCAAGGAACGCAACACCAGATGCGTGGGTAGCACAGCAGAAACAAGCCTTGAACAAAACAGCCTGGAATCTGTCCTGTCACCCAAAGCGTGAAGCATAAACACAGAACTAAGTTGTTCTCATCAGCACCACCATGGGTGCTAGGACTGTGCTGAGTGATCCAGCGAGACAATTATATGCTACTCATTTGTTCCCTTTTTTTTTTTTTTTTTTTTTTTTTTTTTTTTTTTTTTGCTAGGAGTGATGCCCGTTAGGATTTATGAGAATTCCTGTTTGTAGGCTACAAACTGCTGCAGTCCTGGGAACAGCGAGTGTACCCGGCCATGAAATCATGTGTGTTATGCATCCCATCCATCAATATAAATATCGTTTTTATTATGCTGGAGGAAAGATTAATTATCTTTCCTTTCTCTCTACAAAAACCATCACGTAATCATTGAGTATGAAGAAGTGCTGAGTGTTCAGCCAAAAAATAATGTAGAGAAAATATGACAGTGGTGTACTAAGGCAGTTAATTAATACAAAATTCTATTATTTTTATTTTGTGATGTTTGTGACATTTTTCTATACTAAAGAAAGGATTGTATTCAATTCTAATCTTGTGTTGGTAATTTTGTATTTCTCTCATAGGAAGCCCTCTACATGGTATAAGCTTTACACCCCCACAAAACCTGAGTTCACCCCTGGATCATTTTGCCTTTATTTATTCTTTGTCATTTTGTGGGGGCGGGGGGGGGGAGAGTTCGAGACAGGGTTTCTCTTGGAGTCCTGGCTATCCTGGACTCACTTTATAGACCAAGCTGGCCTCGAACTCACAGATATCTGCCTGCCTCTGCCTCCCGAGTGTTGAGATTAAAGGTGTGTGCCACTATGCCTGGCATTCTTCGTCATCTTTCTCCACATACATGATGCGTGCCCAACACATCTAGGCTCTGACCCAGTAATGGGAACGCATGGAGAACAGGGCAGACCTCCCATCCTATGAGGAGAGAGGAAGACAAAGAAGATGTTGAAAGAGAAACTTCCTGAAGGAAATATTTCATCTGAGGATTCTAGACTATGTCAGCTGTATCTGGATAAAGAATTAGACAAAGCACAGGCCAACGGTGTCCTGAGTTGGGACGGGCTCTATACAGTATGCTCAGTAAATACCTACTGAATTAAAACAAGTAAATAAACACTGTGGCTTGGGTCAGGGTTGAGATGCTATGGGAGGGATGGCGGTCACATCAGCTGGCAATAGAAGAAAGTGGAATGAGAGTCAGGGTAGATGTGATGGAAGTCCTGATGTTCAAGTGATGAATTGGCACATGCAAAGGCCCTGGAGTCAGGGAAAGATCAGAGAGCAGTTCTGTGTGGCTGGACCACAGCAACCAGATTTTTTGTTTTTTGTTTGTTTGGTTTTGGTTTTTCTTTTCTTTTTTTAAAGATTTATTTATTATGTATACAGTGTTCTGCCTACATGTACACTTGCACACCAGAAGAGGACAACAGACATCATTATAGATGCTTGTGAGCCACTATGCAGTTGCTGGGAATTGAACTCAGGACCTTTGGAAGAGCAGCCAGTGCTCTTAGCCTCTGAGCCATCTCTCCAGTCACCCAGTAGCCAGATTTGTGAAGGAGAAGTTTTTGAAGGAAAGTTGCAGATTTAAAAGGTGATGAACACAAGTGATGGGACAGCAATTGAGTTGTAATCTGAATAAATTAATAAAATTAAAAATTAAAATAAATAAATAAATAGAAGGTGATGAATTCTAAGTCCAGCAAGAATAGGGCTGGAGATAGCCATACCTCGAGAGCCTCATAAGCCATGATGAAATATGGGGTCCTGTGTTCGATGCTTTCGGGGGAATGAAATGACATGCTCAGATCAGCAAGTCAGGAAGGTTGGGTTTCTGTGACTGACAAAAGCCTGGAGGGGGAGAAGGAAGGACAGGGACAGCTCAGCTCAGCTCCCCTCCCAAGTGAGGGGCACCAGAAGAAGGGACAACCCTGAAGAACTCCAAGAGGTCACATCAGGGCAGACAGGGACCTGCCTCTTCCTCCCCGAAGCCAGCCACTCTGACAGAAGATCCATGGTTCTTATGGAAGGTGTTTCTGCACAGAGATTGCTGGGTCCCAACACGGTGAGCCTATGTGGTGTTTCCTGTTTGCTCGTCCCCCTCCTGGATTTCTGCCCACTGACTTCTCATTAGAATTTGTCACTATGAACCCCACTAAAGACTGGGCAGCATGGGAGTCAGATCTCTGTGTTTGGTCCTCACTGCCTCTCCATAAGGAGGCCCCAGGGCTGGCCATGTCTCAGATTCTTCAAGATAAGCCACTCTACCGTCTCCACACGACCTTTCTCCTTCCCAGCTCATCATCTGCCTCCCTGCCCCTTCATCTAGGGTCTCAGGGGCTATGACTCCCCTGACCAGCTATGGGATCACTCAACACCCTTCTGTTGAGTTACTCTAATGAGCCAGATACCTGTCCCTTTTAGGACCCTCACTGAGTCACACACATGCCCTTGCCACACCAAGCTAAGCTGTCATGAAATAACCTCTCCTCCTTTAAATCAGGCATCACCCCCGCCCCCACAAGCCCACAGCCAGCATCCATGGCCCAGCCCTCTACGCTGCACCCGCTGACCAGCCAGCACCACGCTGCACCGCTCCTTGCTTCTGGCCCTGGACTAGAGTTTGGCCTGAATTCTGAACCTGAGGGTGTTCCTGCAGGGGCAGAGGTGGGGTTGGGAAACCCCGGTGAGACCCGGGGAACGGGTCACCAAGTAACCAATGACTGAGATCCCTGGTTCTCCAGAAAGAGCAAGAAACACCTGCCATGTTGCTGTTCTCAAACTCACCACACCTGAGGCTGCCTGCTGACCTGCAGCCATCTGCATGCCACCTGGGTTAAGGGTGAATGAGTTATTGTGGCATTTCTGTAAGTCCCTCCTCCTCCACCGTGGAATGCAGACATCCAGGGCAGGAGCTTGCTCACAACTGTCTCCCGGGGCCAACCCCAGTGCCCAGGCGTGGTGGTTACTGAGTCAGTATGCGGTGACCAACAGCAGACCAGCGACCAGCCTCAGGCCATCTGTTGAGCATCTTCCTTCTTCCTCAAAGGAGACAGAGCCCCATGGAGCCAGGAGCCTTTGGGTTCCACAACTCCAGCATCCTTTAGCGCTGCAACCGTTTCCAGCGACTGTTTCCAGGCTATTTCCTCTGCTACAGGCTGCAGAAGGCTGCTTTGGGGCTACTTTCCCGTACCTCATTAGCATCTGTTTATCAAAGCCTATCACATGAAATTATCTTTTGATTTAATAGTAAGCCTTAATTTAGCTCAATATTTAAAGAGCAACTTTCTAGAGCTGGGTGGGTGTGGTGGATCACACCTGTAATCCCAGCAGCTGGGGAGGCTGTAGTGTGTGTGGTATGGTGTGACAGTGGTGGTGGTGGTGGTGGTGGTGTGGGTGTTACATGAGCTCCAGGCCAGACTGGAGTGCAGAGTGAGACGCTGTCTCAAAAGAAGAGAATGATTATTTCCCAGATTTCCTGCCTGAAATTTTACTATTTTTTCCAGGTTTTCAATGTCATGAACAGCCTCCCAACTCTCACCTCAGCCTCCAGACCCTCACCCCAGCCTCCCGACCCTCACCCCAGCCTCCCGACCCTCACCCCAGCCTCCCGACCCTCACCCCCGCCTCCGGACCCTCACCCCCGCCTCCCGACCCTCACCCCCGCCTCCCGACCCTCACCCCCGCCTCCCGACCCTCACCCCCGCCTCCCGACCCTCACCCCCGCCTCCCGACCCTCACCCCCGCCTCCCGACCCTCACCCCCGCCTCCCGACCCTCACCCCAGCCTCCCGACCCTCACCCCAGCCTCCCGACCCTCACCCCAGCCTCCCGACCCTCACCCCAGCCTCCCGACCTTCACCCCAGCCTCCCGACCCTCACCCCAGGCTCTGAACGCTCACCCCAGCCTCCCGACCTTCACCCCAGCCTCCCAACCCTCACCCCAGGCTCTGAACCCTCACCCCAGCCTCCCGACCTTCACCCCAGCCTCCCAACCCTCACCCCAGGCTCTGAACGCTCACCCCAGCCTCCCGACCCTCACCCCAGCCTCCAGACCCTCACCCCAGCCTCTGAACGCTCACCCCAGCCTCCCGACCCTCACCCCAGCCTCCAGACCCTCACCCCAGCCTCTGAACGCTCACCCCAGCCTCCCGACCCTCACCCCAGCCTCCAGACCCTCACCCCAGCCTCTGAACGCTCACCCCAGCCTCCCGACCCTCACCTCAGCCTCCCACTTGGACAATTAACAAAGGCTGACACACACACCCCAATCTCTCTAGGGGAGCTTTTCCTTGTCAGGCTAAGGAATTTCATGGCCTGTAGAAGGTTGGCTAGAATGTTCTCTGAATGTCTGACCTTACCCTGTGCTGTCCTTTCCCAGTGAGGCACTGACCCACTCTACAGCTCCCTGGGCAGCAGAGTCCAGGGTAGCCTGAGGCCTCTTTCTACTCTGAGTGATGCCTTGTTATCAGTACCACTCACAGAATATCACCTGCTGTGTTATTACCTTCAATATTAACTATCTCTCAGGGTTTGTTACCGAACATTTTGAAATCTGTACGTGTGTGTCTCTCTGACTAAATTATAAGCTCCCAAAGGGCAGAAACCATGCTTTAGATTCCTACCGCCTTGGGTAGAAGCTGATTTTAGGTGACTCAGTGACTCTGTGACTCAGGCAGAGGCCTCCATAGGGCAAGTTGTTGTGTGAGGTGTGTGTGTAGTGTGTGTGAGAGAGACAGAGAAGAGTGTGTGTGTTTATGTGGTGTGTAAGGATATGTGAGTGTGTGTGTGAGGGATATAAGTTTATGTGTGTGGGAGAGAGAGGTGTGTATAGGGGGTGTGTGAGGAGTATGTGTGTGTTGTGTAGGTGTGAGGGGTGTGTGAGGAGTGTGTGTGTGTGTGTGTGTATGTGTGTGTGTATATGTGAGAGAGAGAGGTATGTGAGTATGAGAGATGTACATAGATGGGGAAGGTGTTTGAGTGTATGTGTAAATGTGAGGTATGTGTAAGGGGTGTGTGTGTGTGTGTGTGTGTGTGTGTGTGAGGTATGTGTGAGAGGTGTGTGTGTGTATGTGAGGTATGTGTGAGGGGTGTGTGTGTGTGTGTGTGTGTGTGTGTGAGAGGTATGTGTGAGAGGTGTGTGTGTGTGTGTGTGTATGTGAGGTATGTGTGAGGGGTGTGTGTGTGTGTGTGTGTGTGTGTGAGAGAGAGGTATGTGTGAGAGGTGTGTGTGTGTGTGTGTGTATGTGAGGTATGTGTGAGGGGTGTGTGTGTGTGTGTGTGTGTGAGGTATGTGTGAGAGGTGTGTGTGTGTGTGTATGTGAGGTATGTGTGAGGGGTGTGTGTGTGTGTGTGTGAGGTATGTGTGAGAGGTGTGTGTGTGTGTGTGTGTGTGTGCGCGCGCGCGTGCGCGCGCGCATCACAGAAGAGCTGGTGCTATCTGTGAGAAAGGGGGCTGAGAGAAAAAACACCACTGAAGATCTAGAAAAGCAAAATGCTTTCTTCAAAAGCAGACAGGTCGGTATTATTTCTTAAGACTTATCACCAATTAATCCACAGCCTGAATACAAAGGTGGAATGGGAAAGAAACGGGAGAAAAGCAACTCTCAACTCTATGATCTGCGCTCTTCCTTTTTATAACCCTGGCAAAGGCTGGCATAGAGGCAAATCCCATTTACAAGGACAGCAGAAACCGTCTCCTCCCTGACCCAAGCCTCTCCATGCATCATAAATATCCCCACAGTCATAAGGACTCTGATGAGGAAGCAGAAGGCTCTTAATTGGCTCCAAGTAATTTTATGGTGGCGGTGCCACGTGAGGTGCACAGAATGAGAGAAGGACAGGGCAAGGGACCTCCCAAGAGGAAACTAAAGTCTAATCTTCTACGCTGTGTTGACTTAAACTATGAAAATAAAAACTGGCTTGTGATCCACTGGAAAGACTATATTCTTCCTTGGTCTCAGACCAGTTTCCTTCTGGTTAAATCTTATGGCGGTTGATTTCTTTATCTTATAAAATAAGAGTCATTGCTGGCATTTATTAAAAAGAAATGTTAGGATAGTGGATAGCAAGCGGCAGTCTTCATGCAATAGCATACTATGTAGCAAAAAAATATATATATATATATATATATATATATATATATGGACCAGTGATCAAAGACCATGGAGGAGTTTCAGAGACATTCTGCAAGGCTCGGTATAGTGGGCCAGGTTTATAATGCCAGCACTCAGGAGGCTAAGGCAGACACATCTTGAGTTTAAGGCTAGCCTGAACCACACACACGGCAAGCCCCACACTAGCCTGAGCTCTATAACGAGACTATCTCAGAAACAAAATGAAACTCGCAACATGTGAAAGTAATGCATACTGCACGAGCAAAGCAGCGTTACTCTACACTGGTTGTGAACACATGTGGGAAGTTATGTTTATACACAAGTTAAAGAACATAGGCGAATTACTCTAGGTAAGCAGGCAGCGACGGCAAAAACCTAGGAGTCATCGGGAGCCAATCCCCGAGGCTCAGGAATGGACGGAATTTTATCTGTGCCCATTCCACTCCCATTCAGCCAAAAGGCCCTGGAAAGGACCCCACCCTGCGTTTTGTCCCCTAGGGAATGTGCCTTGCTGGCCTGAAACATGCTGAAGGGCAACCTGGCTCGAAGCCAGGCCGAAGCAGCCCAGGCTGCTCTAGCGAGGTCCTTCCTACCTCAGGATGTTGCACTCGGTGGTTAAAAATGCAGGAAGGAGATGTAACAAGAATAAATTAATAAAAAAAAATTTTTTTTAATGCAGAAAGGGTGAGTGCTGGTGGCTCCGATGTCACTTGGCAAACTGTCTCGCACATAATTCCCTTTATAGGATATTCTATTTTTCTACTTCCTGTGACAAAATGACCGGCAAAAGCCACTCAGTGAAGGAAGGATTATTTTAGCTCAGTTTGAGACAGACCTATTGGCAACGATGGGCAAAGAACGGAAGCAGGAGTATGAGGTCACTGGCCACGCACGTTACATCTGCAGTCAGGAAACAGACAGGGGAATGGCGGCGTGCGTGCCATATTGCTGCACATGCTCTCTCTGCCACTCCTTTTTATTCAGGTGGGGTACTTAGCCCGTGGGATGGTGCAAGCCACGCTCAGGGCAGAAACACCTTCGCAGATATGCCTAGAGCTGTCTCCCAGGTGATTTTAAACCCAACCGACGTGACAGTCATACACCTACCCCTTGTTAACCTGGCATCCAAACACATCACTCTACTTCCTAACGTTCCACTCCCAGCCTCATAAAAGGCCCACAGTCATCTCCTAATAGAGAATGTATTCTGTTCATCTCCAAGCGCCCCAAGTCTTTTGTTTTGTTTTTTGTTTTTTTTGAGACAGAGTTTCTCTATGGAGGTCTGGCTGTCCTGGACTCACTTTGTAGACCAAGCTGGCGTCGAATTCACGAAGATCTGCCTGTGCCCCTAAGTCTTAATAGTTGTAAATTGTTTAAGCATCTGGAGCCTCTTTTGATAGAGCAATCTCTTAATTGTAAGCTCCTGGGAAGTTATAAATAACAGTAAGTTTCAAGGGCTGGAGAGATGGCTCAGCAGTCAAGAGCACATATAACAGACCCAAATTCAGTTCCCAGCACCCATGTCAGGTGGCTCACACTGCATGTAATTCCAGCTATAAGGAATCCAGCGCTCTTCTTGATTCTGTGGGTGCCCCTCCCCCCACACACATATCAAACATAAAATAAATCTTTTTTTTTAAGTTACACATCTTCAATGTATAATAATAGAACAAACATTTTCATCCCAGAAGGGAGGAATGGGATTATATCGAGGAAAGATTGAATTAAAACAAGACAGAAACCCACCAGAGTGAAAACACCAAATCTGTCAGCTCCAAATCCAGCATCTGGTGCTCATGATGGAATCTTCTGGGCTCTAACAGACTTAGACAGCCTGCTCCTATATTCTTGCTGCTCTTAGCACGCATGGCCTCTCTCTTGGGTTGGGTCAACCTTGTGCCTTCAGCTTTCCTTAGAAGACATGGCATGGTCCTTGGCATCTCAGACATCCGGGGATTATCAATGCAACTGAGCATTCACCATCACAGCTTCACTCACTGGGCTCTCAGAGCATCTTTGCAAGGTATCCAGCCTTGCTACATATTGCCTTGCCTTAGTGGCCTGCAGGACCTGATGAAAGCCTCCATCACCACCACCTCCTCCCACCCCCACCCCCCAAGGTTGCATTTTTACATGCTTACAAAAATCAACACTACATAGATAATGCTGACAGGTTCTTCTGCCAGCTCAGTGTGGTCTGGCCCACTTCTACCACAGTTATAACGTCCTCTGTGTGCCTTAGATGCCAAACATGAGCAGGAATCCTCCCTGGGTAGCTGTTGTTAAGCAGAGAACTCCTTTAGCTACATTCTCAGTTCGGTTTCTCTCCTTTCAAACAAATTTGCATTTTCACAAGCTGGAGCTTTTGAAGTGTGTGGTCTTGCCCTAAAGACATATGTTCTATTCCTAGTGCAAAGTGAAAGATTCCTCCTTAATTGTGCTAATCTCTTTAACAAGTACAGCTGCTGTCTCTATACCCACATCTATAATTTTAAACACACACATGCTCTTATCCTCACCAAACTGATCATATTCTTAGCTTTCTACTCCACTTGCTGCTCTTTCTCACTACAAACTTGGATAAGAGCCGTGAGCAGTAATCACGGCACAGCCTCGATACTGTACCACCTTGAACAGTCCTGTTTAAAAAAGAAAATTATCTTTTGGATTGAGTCTAACTCAAATTTCTCATAACGTGGTAAATGTACAGACAGGTTCTCTGCCAGAATAGACCACCAATGGCCTCTAGCCAAGCTCCTGATAGAGTTCTTGTTCCCCTCTGAAACCTCATGGGCAAAGTTTATAATTTTACTTTATATTTTTCTTCATTCTGATCCCACCAAGTCCTGCTAGAATGGTCCACTAAGCTCTGCTTACAGCATCCCAGGGCCTCTCTAGCACATGCCTCAAATTCTTCTCATTCTTTTCATATACCAGCCCCAAAGACCAATGAAGTACAGTCAGGTGTATCATAGGAACAACCCAACTTCTGGTACCAATTTCCTATACTGTATCGTAGCAACAACCCAACTTCTGGTACCAATTTATCTATACTGGTTACTGTTCTCATTGCTATGACAAAATACCTACAGAAGTGACTTAGGAAAGGAAGGGTTTAGTTTGGTTAATGGTTTGAGGGAATACAACCCGTCACAGAAAATAGGTGTGGCCTCAGGAGTGTGAGACAGCTGGTCACCTTGCATCGGCAGCCAGGAAGTAAAGAGATGCATGCTATTACCTTCTTTTTTTCCCCTCTTTCTGCCTCAGTCAATGGGATGGTGCTGCCTGCCTTCAGGGTAGGTCTTCCCTTCAGCTAAACCTCTGCGGAAATGCCCTGAAGGATCCTAAAAGTTGTGTCTCCTAGGTGATTCTAAATCCAGTCAAGCTAACACTAATTACCCACCAGGGTCATCTACACAGCAAAAGAAAGTATGATCGATGGTTGGGAAATGGCCTTAGAGGTGGAGGGAGGGAGGGAGGAGCTGAGGAAGAGCAAGAGTGAGCTTTCTGGTAGAAATGCACCATAAATCTTCCTAGGACTTTGTTTTGCACAGTTGATTACAGATGTTATGACTCAGCAAATGTGTGCTTAAGAGTCACACATGTCTTAGTGTTCTGGCTCTGCGAAGAGACACCATGGCCAAGCAACTCTTGTCAAGAAAAGCATTTAAGTGGGGGCTTGCGTACAGCTTCAGAGGCATTATTTATTATCATCACGGTGGGAGCGCAGCAGCACCACAGGCAGGCACGGTGCCGGAGAAGTAGCTGAGAGTCTTTACATGCCGACCCTCAGTCAGCCAGCACAGAGAGAGACAGTGAAGGACCTGGCTTTTGAAACCTTAAAACCCATCCCCCTGGGACACACCGCCTCCAACAAGGACACACCTACTCTAAGAAGGCCACGTCTCCTAATCCTTCTGAAACAGTTCCACCAACTAGGGACTAAGTATGCATGGCCTACAGGGGGCCATCCTTATTCAAACCGCCACAGCACATGTTGACTCTACACTTGGAGAAAGAAGAACAGATGAGTTCTGAAATACAGCTAGTCACATGCTGAAGAGAAAAGTGTACTGATGAAGGTCTGAAATTTGTTTTGAAATGCATCACTAAAATAAGGCAGAATCACAGATAAATAGGATGATAGATGGACAAATAAGAAAAAATTTTTTAATAAATTGGTAATGGCAGGATCTGGGTGGCTCATATATAATCTCTTCACTATACAAGTCCTTCATTCTTTACCACGTCTTTCATATTTTTTCACACTAAGATTAAACTTATGTAATTTTTAAATAGCAATGATTTACTGATTGCCTAGGTACAGAGAGTTTTATAAACATCTTCCTAATCTCATTTCCCCCGATGTTACAGGTTGGAAAGTTGAGTGCAGAGGCTAAGTGGCTTCCTGGGAGACACGTGGTTAGGTGCACTGGAGCCAGACCCGTATAAGCCTCCTTCCTTCCTTCAAAGGGGGACGGTTCACCTTTGGTTTTGACCTTAACTTCTGACCAGTCCCAGGGGACTGAATCATAGAGATGGGCAGCAGGGAGATGGTATCTGAGAAAGATTAATCTGGTTATTTATAGCATGGGAAAGAAAAAAAAAAAACACCAGCAACCAATCACCTCAAGTGGCACCTTCCAATCAAGCTGTGTGGCAGGCTCTCTGACCCTCTGGTGCTGGTGCTCCTATGAGGTGCCTCAGGACAGGAGGCCAGGCTCAGCCTACACCTGCCTTGGCTACAACAGTAACACACGTCGGAGAATAACTCAACAGATCTCAACGGAACAGCATCCGATAACCACAGACATAAATAGCCAGGGCAGGAGAGATGGCTCCGCCTGTGAAAGACCTCGCCACCAAGCCTGACAGCCTCAGTTTGCTTCCCAGAACCTACATGGTAGAAGAAGAAAACCAACTCCCAGAAGTTGCACTCTTAACTTCCACACACGTGCCATGGCAATCACACACACATACACACACACACACACACACACACACACACACACACACACACACACACACACACTGAATGGATCAATGCAGAAAGAAGCCCCAGAAAGACATGTTAAGAGGAGGTTACTGGAGGGTGATGCCAAGCTACACCTCCCAAGACCAAGATGGTACATTTTTACCTGAGATGGAGCTCCGACCAGAACTGAGATCCTCAAAGAACTGAGAGAGCCACTGTGCCTGGTGAGATGGAGGGAGTCAGAGTGACCCAGAGATTTTCCAGCTCCAGACCCAATGGGGCTCTCTGCTCAGCTTGGTTCCTTCCACAAAGGCCTGCTCTTTCCTTTCCCTCTGTAGTAGCTTTGAGGCCTTTCTCTCAACCCTCCACACCCTTTCTTCCTCACCTAGATACACATTTAAGAGCTTTTCATCCTTTAAAATCAGCCCAGGGGCCACAAAAACAAACATGGGGAATTACATAGGCCTTAGAGCCCTGAGAACATTGCCTCTCAGCTTTTGTCTCCTTCACGCGAGACAAGAAGTGATGTTCATTTGCCAATGGTCCATTATTTAGACTTGTTAGGGGTCCTCAAAGACCAACCTTAGTCCAGCTCTGGTCTTAGGTGGCTCCTGATACTCTGTCCTCCATGAGAAAAGTCTCTTTTAGTGAGAGCTTCTCCACAGCTGTGTTCCCACCACCCTGGTGAGAGGCCTCAAGGCATGTGCTCCATATCTGTTGCTTAAGAAATCACCTAAGGGGCTGGAGAGATGGCTCAGAGATTAATAGCACTGACTGCTCTTTCAGAGGTCCTGAGTTCAATTCCCAGCAACCACATGGTGGCTCACAACCATCTGTAATGTGATATGATGCCCTCTTCTGGCCTTTGGGGTGCAAGCAGGCAGAGCAATGTATACATAATAAATAAATCTTTAAAAAAAGAAAATAAATAAATAAATAAATCACCTAAACGCTACACTCTCCTGCCAATCATTTACCACCCTTTGTCATTTTTTGTTAGGAAGCTCCAGCTGTGTAGTTCTGGTTCGGAGGTCTCTCATTCATTTGCAAATATGTGTCATGTCACCCAGATCATCATCACAGAAGTAAGAGGCCCCACTTGTAAGCTGGCTCATCCACTTGACTGGCACATAGGCGGCTGGCTTCTGTCCACGGGCCCGGTTCCACTGCGTGAAGGCCTCTCTGTGTTGCCATTTGGCATGACGTTTACAGCCTAGCCTCCAACATCGCAAGGTGCCACTTCTACATTATTTTATGGATCACTGGATCACAAAGGTCCTGTCCCTTCGATGTGAAAGAGGAGTACAGAAGGCCCCAGAGTCACTGGAGGCCAGCTTGGAAGGAGGGACAGAGTCCAAGAAAAGAAACGTTAGTCCTCACATACTCTAGGATGAAGTGAGTGAGGAAGGCACAGCCCTGGCCACCTAAGGCTTCTTAGCTAGTGGGAGACGACATTCACAGAAACGTTTGCTCGTGAAAACCCTGTCTCCTTAGAGATCTACGCCCTCCTACTTTTCTACTGATCCTCTCTTTTCTCACTGGGCCCACTGGTCTTTTCTCTAATACTTTCACAGACCAAGCCCTACCTTCCTTGGGTCCTTTGCGCTGGCTGTTCGCTGGGATGTCCTCCCAGGGTTTGCATGGCCAGTTACTTCCTGTTGTTCAGGTCACCAAGTATGTGCCGCGTGATACTTTCTTGAAGGCTCTTTGTCTGCCTCCCTCCCGCCACCATGACATAAGCTGCAGAGGAATGGCAAGTCAGAATCCTCCACGTTGCTTCAGCCCCTGTCTTAGAGCAGTGTTAGTTAGGCATCTCAACAGCACCCCCCTTCTAACCAAGCTCTACCAATTCTTCCCTCCAGAACTGTGGGTCCTTGTCTGCAGGCAGAGGAGATGCTCCCTCCTGGTAAGCTTGTGCTTGGACATAGGTGAGCGGACCCCCCCTGCTGATAACAACCCACCAGACCCAAATGTGTTAAAAAGCTAGTTCCTAGCAGACCCTAACCCACACAAAAGGTGCCAAAAGCTAGTTCTTTGAAGAGTAACATATCAAAGGTGCCCTGGTGACAAGCCCCTGCCCAAGTGTCCTGGGATTGTCTCCTGCTTTCCATGTACCCTTAGTTTAAAAACCCAGAGGCTGGAAGGCTTGGGAGCACACTCCCCGCTTCTCCCCCATAGCTCTCTCCCCTTGTCTTTCTTTTATCATTAAGCTTAGTGAACTAAAATCTAGTTCTCTGACTCTTGACTGTTCTTATTTTAATCAAGTGCGGTCTGGCCTTTCACAAGCCAGAGGTGCCCTTTCCCCTCTGGAAGGGACGCAGATTTTTTTTTTTAATTTTTATCAATTTATTCAGATTACAACTCAATTGTTATCCCATCACTTGTATCCTCTCATTCCTCCCTCCCTCCTGCTTTCACTCTATTCCCCTCCCCTAGGTCTATGACTGAGGGGGACTTCCTCCCCCACCATATGGTCATAGGGTATCAAGTCTCATCTTGGTAGCCTGCTTATTCTTTCTTTGAGTGCCACCAGACCTCCCCACTAAGGGGAGGTGGTCAAATATGGAGCACCAGAGTTCATGTCAAAGTCACTCTCCGCTTTTCACATAACTGTGGAGAATGTCCTGTCCATTGGGTAGATCAGAGTAAAGGTTCGATGTTTACTATTGTATTGTCCTTGGTTAGTGCCATAGTTTGAGCAAACCCTCCTGGGCCCCAATCCACCCATCACGATGTTTTTCTTGTAGGTTTCAAGGACCCTCTGGGTCCTTCTATTTCCCCATCTCCTATATTTCTCTTACCTAGAGTCTCAGTAGGATGTCCTCACATCTATCCCAATCTCCTGATAAGTGAAGACTTTCATGGGACACGCCTTTTGGGCTATTGCCCAATTATTGTCTCAACCCAGCTGTGCACAGCTGCCCAGTGCTCCCTCCCTGCCCAGAAGGCCTTCTTCGTGACCGGTTCTCAGAACGGAGCCTTCTTCAGCTAGCCTCCAGAAGGCTGAAGAAAACTCTGTGACCAGATTCTCAGCCCAGCCTCTCGGAAAAAGGAACCCACACAGAATACTGCGACCTCAAGCCCCAGGCACATTACTTAGCTAGCTTGCCTGCCAAACGTGGGTAAAGTCCAAGCCCAGTTTCCAACCCAACTTTCCCTTACCTGTGATTCTACTCCCCAAGTGGCCCAGGCGTGACTCTGAGACAGGTCTCCACTCTGGGTTCCCTTGACTAGATTTCCAATGTCCCCCCTCCCCCGGGAAAGCACCATTCAAACCTCATTTGGCTGAGCACGTGTTTCTGGCCTTCGTGGGCTGATATATGAAAAGCAGTCACTCATTAACACCCCAACTGCTTGTCAGAGGAAACAACATGATGCACCAGGACCCCCACGCGTATTTATTTTTAAAATATGTTTTTTAATTTGAAAGCACGCGGCCGCTGCAGGTCTGAGGGCCACCACACCTGCTGTGGTGTGTGATTAGCCAAGCCTTTTCTCACTGGGTGGCGTGGCTAGCTAATGGACTCATGTCTGTTTATCTTCAGTTAATTAAAATTTTGCCAAATCTTCCTCACAGCCCCTGCTCACAGCAAGGCCAGGCCTTGGCTCGTGGCCCTGATCTGGGCTGGCAGGCTGGAGGGGGGCGGTCATCCTATTAAATATTAATCTAAAAAGGCAATCAGGCCGATGGGCGTCCACCCCTGAAGTCCTCCCGCTGGGAAGTCACAGATCGATGCCAGAGCTCAGCGCCTGTGGTAACTCTTCCTGCCAGGCCTTAGTCAGCCTCAGATACAGATTTTCAGAGCGGTTTGTTGATAAATCTGAGCAGAATTCTGAGCACTCTCTCTTAAAAACTGGGGTGAATTACACCATGCATCAGCCTTGGAAAGGGATGCTAAGCGTGGTGTGAAAGTACACCTTATAAACGGCGAATAGACCGATTTGACAGCATTTATTTGGAAGTGCTGGGTTAGGTAAAGACTCAAAAGCACCTCACACATCAGATGCCAGCTCTGAAACTGCCTCTGAGGAAAAGGAGCGATGGAGGCAGAGTCGACCCCTCAGAGCAGATTTGTGGATGCTGCTGTCTTCCACATTCACCTTCCTCTCTTCAGTTGCTGCTCTGTCCCAGACTCAGATTGCTCCAGTAGGTACCTTCTGCTGGCAAGTTTATGAGATGCTCTCTGAGGCCCAGGCAGTGGTGGCGCACACCCTTAATCCCAGCACTTGGGAGGAAGAGGCAGGGAGATCTCTGAACTGGAGGCCAGCCTGGTCTACAGAGTGAGTTCCAGGACAGACAGGGCTACACCAAGAAACCCTGTCTCAGAAACAACAACAACAACAAAACCAAAACAAATAAAAAGAGGGGCTGGAGAGATGGCTCAGTGGTTAAGAGCACTGTCTGCTCTTCCAGAGGTCCTGAGTTCAATTCCCAGCACCCACATGGCAGCTAATAACTGTCTGTAACTCCAAGAGCCTCACACAGACATACATGCAGGCTAAACATCAATGCATATAAAATAAAAATAAAATGAAACAAACAAAGAAACAAAAAGAAACCTTCTATTATGGGTTTAATTTTATCACTCAGAAGGATCTGCCACTGTCCAGAACCTGTGTCAGTTACTGCTTTTAGAAAGACAATCTTTGCAAATATAAATAGTAAAGAAAGGCAGGCCCAGGTCCAAGGACGAGTGCCTTCAGGAACACAGGTAACAGAGACACAGAGGCATGCTTACTGCCAGTGAGGGGAGAAGCAGGAACTGAAGTGATGTATCTACAGTATCTACAAGCCAAGCGTCTCCAAGGAATGTCAACAGTCACCTGCAGCTAGGAGGAGGCAGAGCCGGCACTTTCCCACCCCCAACCCCCCACCCTCACCCTCACCCCTACCCCCACCCCTACCCTCACCCCCTACCCCCCCTCCAGCCTAAGAACTCACAGCCCTGCCGACATCTGGACCCTTTAGACTCACACCTCCAGAACCAGGGAGAATAAACATCTGTTGTTTTAAGACACCAATTTTGTAGAGTTTATTCTGACAACCTTAGACATTAACAGGCCTACAGCACACCCCTCCTGGTGCTTCCTTCTCTGCAGACACTCTGCAGACTTCCTGGGACGTCAAGAACAAGGAAATACCAGCTTCCATTTAAGACAAAGCTAATGGCATACCCTATCACAGCTCAACACTTAGCAGCGACTCGGGAAGCATCACAGTTTGTGTTCTTGCCCAAGCAGAAGCCAATGGGTGTAAGAGAACCACTCTGGATGGGGGATGTCACTCAACCTAATTCAAGTCCCACAAGCTGTCATCATAGACAGAGAGGACAAGACATTGACATGAACTGGTACTGGCCTGAGCTAAAATATGGATTTTCATATTTTGTATTAATTTGATTTTTCTCCTGAAAGACGAGTGTTTGGCGGAGGGTATGACTCAACGGAGCTTATTAACTGAGTATGCTTGAGGCACTGGTTTTTATCCTAGCATGGAAAGAAGAAGGAAGGGAGAGTGGGAAGGAGGGAGGGAAGAAGGGAAGATGGAAGGAAAGAAGGAAGGAAAAAGGGAAGAAGGAAGAAAAACAGTTGGGCTTAATCTACTTCTAGAGTTGAAAGCTGAAAAAGAAGCTGAGGAGACAGACAGAGACAGAAAGAGATACAAAGACAGACTCCACGGTACCATTGGTCAACTGGATCCCAATGACTTCAACCCACTACTTCATCCAACAGCAGCACTGAGCCCCAGCAGCTTTGGTGTTGTCACACAAACCTTAACATTCACAAGACTAGAAATCATTTGGCCTGTGCTCTTGGGCTACAAGGAAACAGAACCTAGAAATCGATTACACAAGGACAGCTAGAAAAATACGTGCAATGAAAAGCACGTTTACAATAACACATGGGTCGGAGATAAAGCAGCATGAGAAATGTCCAAGAGTCTGAAATAAAACAAAAATGTAACTTTTCAGAACGTTCAGGATGCTATGGGGAGAAAAAAATTATGGCATGTGTTGGCATCAAAGGAATAGTAAAATCAGTCATCTAAGGTAAGTTTAAGGTCAATAGGAGATGCAGGATGTGAGACCATGCCTTTAATCCCAGCACTGAAAGGTAGAGGCCTCATCTACACAGTGAGTTCCAGGCCAGTCGGGGCTACACAGCGAGACCTGGTCTATATATAAATAAGTAAGTAAGTAAGTAAAGTCACTCAACAGAAGAAAAGAAACGATGTGGGCTCAGCAGTGCGTGCCTGTGGCCCTAGTTACTTAATAAAAATGAGGACCTGAGGGCTCCTGGTATGCTTGGGGAGAAGGACTTTATGGCAGATGTGGGGGAAATAACAGCTGGAGGCATCTGGAAGAGCAGAAGAGACTGGGCCATAAGAGAAGAAAGAGAGGAATGGGGAGAACTAGAGAGGAAAGAAAGGAGAGGGAAACTAAAGACAAAGAGGGCAAAGAGAACCAAGAGAGCTCACAGCCAAAACAGCTGAGTTATACAGGAAAGAGTAGCTAGGGGAGGGGAGGGAAGCTCAGTCAGTGGTTGGAGAGGTTTAGAATGTGTGTGTCTGTGTCTGTGTGTGTGTGTGTCTGTGTGTGTGTGTGTGTGTGTCTGTGTTTGTGTCTGTGTCTATGCACATGTGTGCACATATGTGTGTGTGTCTGTGTGTGCGTGACTATGTGTAGGGGGGAACTTGAGATGCTGAGCGAGCCTGGCAGCCAGTGTCAGGTTTGATATGTGAATAGACACCTCAGCTAACTGCTTGTCCTTGGTTTTTTTGGGACCTGAGACTTACGAGGCTGAAGCTCAAGATGATCACTTGAACTCAGGAATTTGAGACCATCCTAGGGTATCACAGCTAGGCCTTGCTTGTATCTTAAAAAAAAAGAAAGAAAGAAAGAAAAGAAAATCAAATCATATAAACTATTAACAGGAAATCGATAGCAAAAGGCAGTAAAACTAGAAGCTGATTCTTTGAAAAGCTCAGTAAAATCCATAAGCTGCCAGCCAGACTACGAGAAACAAGCTATGGATTGCTGATATCAGACAGGAAAGGGGGTTATCACTACAGTTATTACAGGCATTGGAAGAGTAATGAAGAAATAGCACAAACAACTCTGTAGGTAAATCTGATAATTTAAGAAGTGGATTGATTCCTCAGAAAAGAGAATCTGCCAAAACTCATGCCAGAAGAGCTGACAAATCTGAACAGGCTTTTGAATATGAATGAAGTTGAGTCAATAATAACCTGATTGAGTGGGTTAACTGGTGGGCTTCACCAATGTGGAAGGAATCATCGGTACCAGTTTTCTACGCCCTTCCAGAAGACAAGAGCAGGAGTGTCTTCACTCGCCCTATGAAGCCAACATGACCATACCACCAAACCCAGTGTCTACAAGAAAAAGAAAATGGCTGCACAACAGTTCCTTGAGCATAGACATTAAACTTGCCAGGAAGGGGCTGGAGAGGTGACCCAGACACTAAGAATGCTAGTTTTTCTTGCAGGGAACCTGGGTTTGCTTTTCGGCACCCACCCAGTGGCTTACAACCTTCTATAGCTCCAACTCCAGGGCGTGCGATGCCTTCTTTTGATCTCTGTGAACAACACCGTGTGCACATGGCGCCAGACATACATACTGGAGAAACACCAAAACACATAAAATAAAAAATTAATCAGCTGGGCAGTGTGTGTCTGTATGTTTCTGTGTGTGTGTGTGTGGCACGCTTGCCACAGCATCTGCGTAGAAATCGGAAAACAGCCTGCAGGAGTTGGTTCTTTCCTTGTGGGTGGGTTCTGGGGCTTGAACTCAAGTCATTAGGCCTGGTGGCCAGAATCTTTGCCTTCTGAGCCCAGTGGCCCACAATAACATATGTTAAGGGCAGGATGGGCAGAGAAAAACATCTATTATAGTGTAGTGTAATAACTGTTCCATGTCATTACTAGGTCCTCTTATCTCTTATCATGTCTAATTTATAAAATATATTTTTATTGATAACAGGGTCAACATGGTTACCCAGCATTCACATGGCTTCCAGCAATCTGAATTCTAGGTCTCATGCTTATACAGCAAGCTCTTTACCACCAGGCTGTCTCCCCCGTGCCCTGGCAGCCTTTCTTGAGAACCATGCTGTCCACGGAGGAGGCAGCAACTCTCTTGTCAAGGCAGCCCAAACCTTCTCCAGTCATGACCACTTCCCCCCAAGACATTTTCCTGTGATTCCCGAGTATATCTGTGTATAAAATAGATAATAAGCCAGTCAATTACTGATAGCAAATCATAAATGCATTTTAAATAATTATTTGATAGTCATGTAATTTTATAATTTATATTAAAGACTAAATCAAATTTGTATACCAAAGAGAGGATGTGCATATTCATTTTTACATAGAGGATTAAACCGTGATCCAAATATTTGATACTGCATAAGAGAGGCCATGAAGGATTTTCAGAGTTCACTGATATTTTGATTTTATAATCAATGCTGAGAACATCACTTTGCATAAATATTATGCATACTACTAAATGTCATACAACAGAAATCCCAGAAATGAAGACAATGCTCAGACAGCAAGTTTTCCAATGAAACATCCCAACATGACTGACACTTGTATACTGAGCAATGGCACCAGGAACTTTTGAGTGCTTGTTTTCTCTGATTAAACCATTATGTTTCGCTAAGAGCAGAAAACTTCTCACTGCAATTCATAACACAATAGTCTTGAGTCTGAGCAGAGCTGTCTGGGGCAGCACTTGTCGTTTCCTGGCCAGACAGCATGCACAGGCCACATGTTGTCCAGAACCAAGGCTGCAGGAAAGTCACGTGATGCAACATAGGTTTGGGGTCCCAGGAACACCTCAGATTCAGCCTGAGTTGGATTTCTGAATGCATTTTTTATTTTTATACATTGAGAATTTTATTTTATTTTATTTTATTTTTGCCAAATTTTTCAGTTCCCCTACACTCAGTTACTCACCCGCTTTGGGACCATTACTTGGTTTAAGAAGCTCGGCTTGATATTCTCTAGAGAAGACTAAACTATAGAAGAGCATGCCGTGGCAGTGCTGGATGTGCTGTGTCTGTGAGCGTCACTGCCACGAATCACTCCTCATGTGAGCTCTGGGAACAGCGGCGTAGCTGTGTAGATCCGCCAGTGGTCACAAATGAAGCATTCTAACTCTGGTGCCTATAGCGGGTGAACTTGCCCACAGGTGGGGACTGGGTTGGCGCTAACTACTCTGTCACCAAGTCATACCCCAACCCCAAAACTGCTCTGAAAAAATTGCGTTTGTGGGACTGGAGCGATGATGGCTCCAGGCTTGGTCCCTGGAACCCACATAAAGGTAGAGCCCGGTGTGGGGGCACACGCCTTTAATCCCAGCACTCGGGAGGCAGAGGCAGGCAGATTGCTGTGAGTTTGAGGCCAGCCTGGTCTACAAAGTGAGTTCAGGAGAGCCAAGGCTACACAGAGAAACCCTGTCTTAAAAAAACAAAAAACAAAAGTAGAAGAAAGCTGTCCTCTGACCTCTACACACGTGTGTGCCCAAACTTACACACGTCGCATACACACTCTTCATAACTATTGTTTTAAAAACTCATGCTTGTTCCTTGAAAAACAAAAGGGCTACTGACAAAGTCTTTCTCTCTACACTACCACCAACTGACTCAGCTCCTTGCTACCGACAACTACCTACAACTCACCTGGCATAACCAATTTCTTGAGAGCCCTTCAAAACTCTCCTTGGTCTTCATAAATATCTTATGTGGGACCAGTAAGGTGGCTCAAACAGTAAAGGTGTTTTCTGCCAATCCTGATGACCTAAGTCCAATCCCCTGAAACCCTAAGGGTAGGAGGAGTGAACAGAGTCTCATGGGTTATCTTCCAATCTCTACATAGTATCACGGTATGTGAACCTGGGCTTCCTTCTTCTGTTGTCATCGTCGTCGTCGTCGTCATCATCATCACCACACCATCATCTCAAGTGTGTCCAATAGGACAAACATGTAGCTTTTTACACCACAGCTCCCTACCCCAGGAGAAAAAAAAAATGTCTGGAGTTAACGTCCAGAAGCCAAGCCTTCCCTCTCAGCCCTCTCTAAGCTCCATCTGAACTTCAGATGCTCAAATGTCAAATGGCAATATTTCTGTGTTTCTCCTGAAGGCTGCCGGGGTGTCCTGAACGAGTCTGATGCGAGAAAAATGAGAGCCACACCAACAGTAGACAGAGGACTTCACTCCGGGCTATAAAAAGGATAGAGCAATCTCCCTTACCTCCACAGGACTGCGGAGAGCAGAAGCCACGGGGAACACAGGGGAAACATCTGGCGCGTCTGGCCCCTCTCCCGCCCTCCTACAGTTTCTCCAGCGTTTTTTCTTCCAGAAGACAGAGAAAAGGAAGCGCAGCTCCCCACCACCGGCACACTGGGTAAGCTCCAGCTTTGACCCAGTTCTACTTGAAATCACAACCCTCTCCTTCCTACCTCCCACAGACGCCCACCGGGCTGCCGAGTATAGAGGGCGCTGCGAAAGCTTACTTGCCAAATGGGGGCCGGGGATGGTAAAGCCGTTGAGAAAACAGCTGTTTGTTGGTTTCGTTTATTATCGTGTTTTTGCTCCTGTCTCGTTTGATTACAAGAGCCTGTTGGGGAACATAACAATCCTTCGCACTTTAGAGGAGCCTGTGCTGGGCTCTTCCAACCTTCGGTCCACTTTAACGCGACTCTGGGAAAGGGGGGTTGAGAATCGCATGTTTTTATCGAAAAGGCCCCTGTCAGACCGGCCTTTTCCTGGTCCCTGCCTCCCTCGCCCTCGCCGTGGCTAGCTGGCCTTTAGATGCAGTGCCCGAAGGGGGCCTGTGGCTGCAAGGGACAGGGGACTCCAGGCTATGCATTCCTGACTCCAGGAGCAGAGTGGGCAGTGTCTCTTCCGCTTCAGCAGGCCCTGCTGTAGCAGATGTCTTCCAGGCTGTCCAGCATTGCGACAGCCTCCACCTCCAGGCCATGTCCCTTCTGAGGAAACTGCCCAGTGTGTGAAGCCTCCCTTTGCAGCAGGCGGAAGTGTCAGATTGTTTCTCTTCCTGACCCCTACGGGTGATTCGGGGTTGGGGCAGGAAGTGGGGGAGTGGGGGTTGGGGTAACTGGGCGAGGCGGGGCAAGGGGAGGGGAGCGTAAGGCTGGCCCAAATGGACGCTCCCTCCCAGACTCCGGACTCTGGATTGTTCCAGAAGGCCAGCTGAGGCAGTGAACAGTTGGCATTTCTCCCAGTATCACTGCTTGGGTTCCCGCCGGGACTTAGATGGAGTTTTCCCCTGCCTTCTTGCCTCTTCCCCTGCATTTCCTCCTGGGGAAGCCATGGAAACTAGAACGCATTTTCCCCAAAGCCAATCTGGAAATATTTTTCTACTCCGTTCTCTGCTTTTTTGTGTAAAAGCTGACCACAGGGCTGGAGAGACGGCTCAGTGGTTAAGAGCATGGACCGCTCTTGCAAAGGACCTGGTTTATTTCCCTGGACAGATGGTGTGGCTCACAGTCATCCGTAACTACAGTTCCGGGGGGACCTGCCGCCCTCTTTTGGCTTCTATGGAAGTCAAGCACATATGTGGTACACATACATACGTGTAAGCAAAATATTTATACACATAAGATAAAATAAATAGTTAAAAAAAAAAAGAAGTCTGATAACAAATGTTGGCGAGAATGTGGGGAAAGAACCCTTATTTGCTTCGGGTAGGAGTAAAAACTAAAACAGCCATTGTGGAAATCAGTTTGGAGTCTCCAAAAAAATTTACAAATAGAATTACCATATAACCCACCTTGGCCCAAAGAACTCCATATCCTGCCTCAGAGATGTCCGCACATTCATTTTCTTACAGGTGCTGTATACACTATAGCAAGGAAAAGCAACCAACCTGGATGTCTATGAGCAGAAAAACAATGAAATGTGGTACGTGTACAAAATGGAGTATTATTCAGCTGTAAAGAAGATGAAATTTGCAGGAAATGAATGGACCTGAAAAGCATAACATTAATGGAGTATAATACCAAACTCCGGAAGCTGGAAACACATTCTTCCTCATATATGAACTGTAGCCCATGGTAAGTGCATAACTATATGTAAACAGATATCAAACATGGATGTAGTCTAGAACATTAGATGACGAGGAAGGTCAGAGCGCAGGTAAAGGACACATGAGCCAGGAGGGGATATAAACTCATTTTCCCCCCGAGTTTAAACTCTGTAATAGTTCTGTGTGTGTGTGTGTGTGTGTGTGTGTGTGTGATATGTGAATGTAACTCTGTGTACTGACGTAGCAAAAAGCATTTCTGCATTCCCACAGGATCCATCTCTGTTATTACTGGGAGGCATGATTGTGAGAGCTGGGCTTGCTTTTAATCCATTGACCATTAGTGCCACAGGAGTCAAATACACCAGGCACTGAATACATTTTCACAGACCCACTTGGAAAAAAAAGTGATTTTTAAAAATTATTGTCTGGAGGGGCGGGGAGAATTTTTATATTTTAAAGAGAAAATTTAAAATAAAATGAAAAAAAAAAACCCTAAGTCAAGAGACCTGTGAAAGAAAGTGAACAGAACATACTTAGAAAAACAAAAGGTTTCTTATATTCACATACTAGAAAATCTTATCCTGTCAAACTGCCAACACTACTGAAAGTGATCTGCAGATTCCATGTGACTTCCATCAAAATACCTATGATAAAAAATATATATATATATATATACCTGTGATGTTCCAAACAGAGACAAACAAAAAGGGCTGGTATGTAGCTCAGTAGTGCAACGTGCCTAGCATGCATGAAGCCACGGATTCAATCACCAGTACTGGAGGTGTGTGTGTGTGTGTGTGTGTGTGTGTGTGTGTGTGAGAGAGAGAGGGGGGGGGGATAGAGATGGAGAGAGAGAGAGAGAGAGAGAGAGAGAGAGAGAGAGAGAGAATATTAATTTAATTTATATGGAATCCTCAACCCCAAAATTCCAAAGCAACCAGTGTAGAAAGAACAAAGCTGAAGGCATTGTGATTCCTGACTTCAAAACATACTACAAAGCTACTGTAACCAAACAACAAGGTAATGGCCCCAAATAGATGTAGTACAGTGGAATAGGGAATCAAGAATAAACCAATGTAACTTACATTGGAAAATAAAAATTATTTTTAATAATGATGCTGGGGAAACTAGACATCCAGATGCAGGAGAAACTAGATGCTCATGCCTCACTATGTAAAAAACTCAACTCAAGCCCGTCAGTGGTGGCGCACTGGGCCTTCAATCCCAGCACACAGGAGGCAGAGGCAGGAGATCTTTGCGGGTTCGAGGCCAGCCTAGTCTATAGAGAGAGTTCGAGGATAGCCAGGGTTACACAGAGAAAATGTGTCTCAAAAAAAACAAAACAAAACAACAACATAAACAAAACAAAAATTCAAAAGTGGATCATAGACTTAAACATAAGACCTAACACTACAACGTCAGTAGAGCAGGACCCAGGGCAGTACTTTGGGATATGAGCAAAGGGGGTTTTGTTTTGCTTTGGTTTTTTTTTGTTTTTTGTTTTTTTTGTTTTTGTTTTTTTTTGGCTATGATTTCCCCCCAAACAGGCAAAAACTAAGAAGCTGAAAGAGAAAACTGATGCCTCCCATGAACAAAATAATGAAGGGATGGGGAAGGCATTTGCCAATTATTTTACCAGCAAGATATTGATTTCTGGAATATAGAAAACTCAGTAGAAAACAAAACCAACCCAACAATCATAAATCAGCTTAAAAATAGGCTTAAAAATTTAGGGAAATTGCTTTCTCCAAAGAAAATATACAGATAGCCAACTATCACATGGAAAAAAGAAAAACAACAAAACAAAACCAAAAAGAAACTTATCATCAGTCACCAGGGGAGCACAAAGCAGAGCCGCACAGTGGGGGATGGGAGGCTGACGGGAGAGATGGCTCAGCAGTCAAGAGCATCTGGCTTCTGCTCTCAGCACCAACAAGGTGGCCCACAGCTGCCTGTAACTCCAGCCCTAGGGGAGCTGACACCCTCTCCGGCCTCTGCAGGCACCTGTGCTCATGTGTGCACACATACACACACATAATTAAGAACAAATATTTTTTTAAAGCACACACACGCAGTGAGACATCAAGTCAGCCCTGGTAGAATGGCAAAAAGACACTAACAAATGCGGGTAGAAACACAGAGCTGGGAAAGCCTCGTGCACAGCAGGCGGGAGCATGGCCTGGCACAGCCCCTGTAGAAACAGTATGTAGATGCCTGGGAAGACAAGAAACACAACTGCAATCTGACCCAGAAAGCTCCCACTGAGTATAAATCAGGAGAAATTGAAATTAGCCGAGCAAAGAGACTCTGCGTCCCAAGGGCATAGAGCATCGCTCACCACAACAGAGGTGGGGTCAGCCTGGGTGTCCACTGACCAAGGGGTAAGAACATATAGTAAACACACAATAGAATATTATTTGTCCACAAACGTGAATACAGTTGTGTCCCTGGCCCCACATGGGTGGAATTGGAAGGCTAAGTGACATAAATCAGGCAGAGAAAGACACTTGTGCGGCTCTCTCATATAGTAACTGAACTAAGTAGAGACAGGATGGTCCAGAGCCTGAACAGAGAGGTGGAGAGAGGGTGGGAAATGAGAAGGGTGGAGCTGGAAGAAGGAACTGCTGCTAACGTCCTACAGTATCCTCGGGCAGCTGTGGTTGACATGTAGCTAGTGGGAAGGATTCCGAGTGTCCCCACACCGAAAACTGAGACACGTCTGAGGTGATGCCTCCAGCTTCCTGCCTTGGCCCCACCCCCCACCCCCGCCCCCGCCTTGATGGTGGTTGTGCAAATGTAAACCAAAGAGACCCTCCCTCAGCCTCAAATTGCTTTTGGTCAGTGTTTTATGGCAGCGACACAGAAACTCACTAGGACAAGCTGTTTCTGGCTTTTTTGATTATCATGAACAAAATAAAAATACGACCTGAACACTGGTACCCTTGATTTTACTCGGGCCTAGGTTGTCATTGCTCTTGGGACTGTACCTCAGAGTAGGGATGCCAGTCGTCCTCATCCCACCATAACACACGTGCACAGACACCGAAAACTCACGGCCACGCTGTAGCTCATAAGTACATGTAACACATTGATTAAAAATTGAGCGAATAGGGGGCTGGAGAGATGGCTCAGAGGTTAAGCGCACTGGCTGTTCTTCCAAAGGTCCTGAGTTCAATTCCCAGCAACCACATGGTGGCTCACAATCATCTAGAATGAGATCTGGTGCCCTCTTCTGGTCTGCAGATGTACATGCAGGCAGAGCACTGTATATAAAATAAATAAATAAATAAATATTTTTTAAAAACTGAATAAATAAGTCAGAACCTCTCTGACCTACCTTCTTTGGTTATAAGTCCGAAGGTCCCAAAACCCCATCCCAGAAAATGGAGGGGGGGGCGGGGGAAGAAGAGGCTGCACAGAGAGGCCAGAAAGGATCAAGGCATACAGGCCCTATCAGGGGATCTCAGGTGTGACTGACCACCGTTAGATGCTGGGTCTTTTTTTTTTTTTTTTTTTGCCTTCATGTACCCCTCAACCTAGACCCAAACATAGGACCAGGCAGTAGCTTGTGGTGTATCCGGAGAGCCTGAAGCAAGAGATTCTGATCCAAGATCTTGGCCAAAGTGACCTTAAGTAAGCTGGTGTTTCTCTCTGGCCCTCAGTTTGCTCACTTGTGAAATAAAGTTATGATTAAAAGGATGCTAGATTTGACCCCGTCCTTCTAATCACCTCAAGATACTACAGAATGTGGGTCTCCCACTCAACGCCGGTTCTCTGGAAACAAAGGCTGACATGAGCATCTTGCCAAGCTCATCAGAGATTTGTGATGCTCAGGTGTTATGTGTGCATGAGGGATGGTGTGTGTGTGTGTGTGTGTGTGTGTGTGTATGTGCGTGCTTGATGCTGGCGACTGAACCCCACACTTCATGGATGCTAAGCTGCCACTCAACCTCTGAGTCCTGTTCAGTCTGGTCTGAAAGCCACTTACTAGAAATGCTCCGAGGCCTCCTTTAATATTCAGATTCCTAGGAAAATTAATGATGCTCTCATCTAGCAGAGAGCAGCTTTGAGTGGCCTGCCTTGCAGTCCAGGGAGAATGGTCACTTGTCTGTGAAGGGCCCACTGGTGGCCTGGGTTGCTCTTCCAAACGTAGCTGGCCCATCATGGGAAGAAGCCACTCTTACTGACTCATGAAACACTTCAGCTCAGCAATTTGCCTGCCCCTCTGCTGCTTTTATTCTAAAGGCTGTGGGAAAGCTGGTGCCCTTCCCTAGAGTTCCTGGTTTCAGGGGCCTGAACGCTCTTGAAGACAGTAACAAGCATTTCTATTTCCATTATTACTATCCTCAAGGATGCTGCTAGCATATCTCTTATATCTATCTATTTTGAATTTTTAAAAACGTTTCAAGTAGCTTAGGCTAGCCTTGAGCTCCCTTTGTAGCCAAGGATGACCCTGAACTTCTGATCCTCCTGCCTCTACCTTTCTGGTGCTGGGATTAGAAGCATGTGCTACCATGCCTGGGTTTAAGCATCACTAGGGAAAGGACCAGATTTCACAGATGCTAGGAAGCATTCTACCCACTGAACTACATCCCCAGCCCTGTAAATACACAACCATTCCTTATTACTCTTCCGACCGCCAGTCTCTCCTGCCTTCAGCCACTCTTTCCCAGAACCCACACTGATTTGCATGGGTCAGCCTTCACCTCATCTTCTCTGCCCATGGGGTGTCTACCTCCCAGTCATAACCAGACACGCCCTCGTCATTCCTGGCCTATCAGAACTCGGGCCTCAGCACATTCCTCTTCTACATCTGCTTCAGGCCAGTCATCCCTTTGAGCTGATATGAATAAAGGATATTGTATAGTATGAAAATGTAATCGTGATTTTTTTTCATACCGTTAATGGCTTCAAATAAATAATAAATGATCCACTTTGGGCTCAGTCAGCTGTGTTGAATTCTTTTCACAGGATTCCCTAGGTTGATCACTGTCTAGTTTTCATGGCAAAACATTTACGAAATGTCAGGGGTGCTAAGTGATGCAGAGAACTCAGGTGGGAACCCTGGCGTTCCATCTGCTTAAAAATAGTCTCTGTCTCTGTCTGTCTGTCTGTCTGTCTGTCTGTCTGTCTCTCTGTCTCTCTGTCTCTATCTCTCTCTGTCTCTCTCTGTATCTCTCTGTCTCTCTCCCTCTCCCTCTCCCTCTCCCTCTCCCTCCCTCCCTCCCCACTAGAGTCTGTCCAGGTCTTAAATTCCAGCTCAGAGTGAGCATCTCACTTTGTCGTCACCATCTGAGTGTGAACCATCCTCTGCCTCGCCAACTTCCTCTGCGTCTTACCTTCCTGTGCAGCTGCTTGATGCCCATTGTGAGCTAATTAAATGAGCATACTTGACCAATCAACCATCTTTATTTTCCCAACTTCCAAATACTCAGCTTCCTCTTCTCCATAGCGACCAACTGACGGGAGCAGGTACACACCCGCCATTCCTGGGGCAGCTCCCTATTCTGCACTGGGACAGACAGGGCTGTCAGAACACCTGCCCCTGAGCGCCAATGGCATGCGCACTCAGAATCCTTCTCCATAGTTTCCCAGGGAGGTTACAGCCGTGAGTCAGAGTGCGCAGGTGCCTGAGACATTCCTTCCTGCTTACCACCAGGGACCCGGCTGGTTAATGGCTAATGTGTGTGCTGGGCAAGCGCCCAGAGTTTCACCTTCATCCCCCTTACGGAACCCTAAGCTAGAGTACAATCCAGCTCCATTCTGTCAACTCTGAGCCTTTTGGGCTGGACAATCCAGGTGATGAGTGGGCCCCTTTAGATATTTTTTTTCTTTTTATCTTTTTGGTTTTGTTTTGTTTTGGTATTTTGGTTGTTTTTGAGACAGGGTTTCTCTGTGTAGGCCCTGGCTATCCTGAAACTCGCTCTGTAGACAAAGCTGTCCTTGAACTCACAGACCCTCCTGCCTCTGCCTCACAAATGCTGGGATTAAAGGTGTGCACCCCCACTGACCCGATTCTTCTAGAAGTCTTATTTGGCTTGAGAATTAGAATAAGACAGGTAGGTCAGAAAAGTTTCTATTAAGAACCACCTTGGAGCTGGGCGGTGGAGGCGCCTTTAATCCCAGCACTCCGGAGGCAGAGGCAGATGGATCTCTGTGAGTTCGAAGCCAGCCTGGTCTACAAAGCAAGTCCAGAACTGCCAAGGCTACACAGAGAAACCCTGTCTTGGAAAATGAAAAACCAAACAAACAAAACTACCCTGGAGGGCTGAAAATGTGGCTCAGTTGGTAGAGAGCTTGTCCAGCGTGCACAAAAGCCTGGGTTCGATCCCCAGCACCACATAAACCAAGTGTGGTGGCACACAGCTGAAATCTCAGTACTGGGAGGCGAAGGTGGAAAGACCAGGTCAAGGTCATCTTCAGCTACCTAGCAAGTTTTCCACCAGCCTGAGCTATATAAGACTCTCCTCTCTCTCTCTCTCTCTCTCTCTCTCTCTCTCTCTCTCTCTCTCTCTCTTTCTCAAGACTATTCTCAGCTCTCCTTTTCTCCAACTCAGGCCTACACATAGGCTCAGTGACCTGGCTGGTCTTGAGCCATGATGAAAGGTACCTAAGAGGCTAGGCTAGGAAACAAGTGACAACCCCCCCGCAGAACATGACTCCTAGGCCGGCAGCAACTGGAGACACCTTCAGTGTCCCAGAGCCTGAGCGACGGAACCTTATGCAATGGGACTCGATGCCTCTGGCGGGCAGTAAGCAGCCACGGCTTCCTCCCTCCTTCCGCCCCACCCCCCACCCCAACTCTGTCTCAAACTGATCACATTCCGCTGCTGACTTCCACGCTTAGTCAGAAGACTTAAGGGGTAGCCCTGCATTCCACAGCATCATGTCCAGATACACTAACTAGTGTTCTCATCGGAATGTTCCCTTCCTTCCTGTCTGTGTGAGTCTGGAGTGAACCACCGCCACACACTATGTGGTGAGCTCAAGTGTGGAGAAGGGAGCCTCCCCACCCCCCACTGGGGCCCACAGAGAGGCGGAAGATGAAGGTGTCAGTGCCTCTGTCAGAAAAACAACACAAAACCCAGTGTGTCTCAAGTGGGTTCCTCTCCTCCTTAGACTACAAGAAAGTTACAACTGATCCTGATCAGCCAGCAGCTGATCAGAGGAAATCTTACACAATGTTGATGAGGCCCCACCCCACCCCAGGGTGAACTGAACCAGCTCTCAAGGCCAGGATAACTACAGAGAGGCAGAGAGAGAGAGAGAGAGAGAGAGAGAGAGAGAGAGAGAGAGAGAGAGAGAGAGAGAGAGAGAGGGAGGGAGGGGGGGAAGGGAGGAGGGAGGGGGAGAGAGGGGGGGAGAATATTAGCTCCTGAAATTTTAGCTAATACTCATTATTATCGCTCAAAAAAAAAAAAAAAAAAAAGATAGGAAGCGGCCATAAAAAGGCTAAATGACTCATGGAAGGCCAGCCAGCAAGTAAAAGGCAGAACTGGGACTAGAACTCAGTTAGTCTGCCTCAAGTCCCAAACTGCCTGAAACATGCGAATTCAAACAAAAACCAAGGAAAGAGCTGGTCTACGACCCGATGGAGCAGGATAGGAAACAGCTACAGGGGCACTTCCTCCTCCAGGGCATTCTCAGTGAGGACAGAAGGCTTTCCGTAAGTGGAGTCAGAGTGCCCACCCACCCCATGCTTTAAACAAGGCCTCGTAAATTTCATCGGTATTGTCACATGTCCCCTAACCTGACAGTGTCTGCCCGGCACTGAGACAGATCTTCACGGGTCCCTTAAAGTTCTTGAACGCCGTACTTCCTGCCTGCAAAACCATGCGCTGTAACCAACCAGCGCCTCGCGCAGCCTTGTCCTAGTGTCTGAGGCCCTGCCCTCTAGAACACAATCCACCAACCCACGGCTCCTCCATCCAGCTCTTCCTCTGTAAATATTTCTTTCTGCTGTAAATAGTTTCGAGCACTCCTTGGTGCCAAGCTCTGAAACCACCAAGTTGAGTTCAATATTTGCCCAAGTTGCTCAGTATTTGCTAACGGTGACAGGCGTGGAGAGGGACCCTTCTCACGACACTCAGAGCGCAGGGAATGAGAGATGGCCCAACCGGTCCCTCTACCCTGGGAGTGGGAGCTGCAAATGAGATCACACCAGGAAATCGATATGTAAATAGCAGAAGGTGAGAATGGGGTGTGGAGAGAGGGGGAGGGGAGGAGAGGGAGGGAAAAGGAGGGGAAATGAGGGGGGAAGGGATAGGCCAAGAGGATGGACTGTAGCCTTGGATCAGCCTGCAGTCTAAAGACGTCTGAGGAATCGGTCTTTGGGCTTGGAGCCCGGAGCCTCAGAGGACAAAGCTGGGACCGCTGGTCTCAGTCTCCCAGCAGGCCAAGCTGCTCTGGCCTTCGGCACCGTCCGGGACAGATTTAGAGTCCTAATCTGAGCCATGACAAAGGCCAGGCCTCTCCTCTATTGTGCAACCCGAGAAGCCGGATTTCCCGTGAATCCCCTTACGTAAAGGCAATCCCTAAGCATGGTAGCCTGGGTAGCGCCCTCCTCCGCTACATTCCCTGTGCTAAAGCGCCACCTGGAGGCCAGTTCCCGCCCAAACCGGCGTGTAGTAGGCCTTTTTCAAATTGGCCTCCACACAGAGAAACAAAAAGGCAGTAAAATGGCACCTTTTGAAAGAACCTCAACAGTTTCTTCAACCTGCCCTTCTGTTATTTGCTGATGAGATATTCAAGGGTTGAATGACGCAGCTCCTTAACGGGACAGGATTTCTCCATGGCGTAGGACCACAGTGATCTTGTCACTACCCCTCCTGAGTTCTAATATCTAGATCTGAAGAGCGCACACACACACATGCAGAGAAAACTGCAGTTTGCCTTGAATCTCAGACTCCAACCTCTTCGTCCACCTACTGCAAAACTCAGGCTGGACTACCCTGGGAAGAGAGTTTGGCAATAAACGGGCATCTTCTCAGGAGAGCCTGGGATTCTGTAGTTTTCTGAATCAGCTGCCCGGCACTGGGCATGAGCGCGCGCGCGCACACACAGTTGGCAAAATACAACGACACATACGTACAAAGAAGCCTTGTGAAACCTGTGTTTTCATTATAAAGCAACTTGGCTTTCTATTACTTAGCTTATTGGATTCTCAAGCACAATTAGAGAGCAAGACCCCCGAAACAGGCAAGCTCTGACTGTCAGAGCAGCAGTGTGCAGGGCCCTGGGTGCCCACAAAGATGACCACATCTTCGCGTGCAGCAGCTGCTGTCACTCTTCAGAGCAATAATTCCAACGGGAGCTCCCTGGAAGGTTTTGGGGAAAGATACAACTGTTTCCCAGGAACAACATGAAGCCCACTGGTTGGCTAAAAAACACAAAGAAAGTGGTATTTTCATTTCTCCATGCAAAAATCTAGGCTACATATGGTAGCACATGACTGTAAACCCAGCTGAAGCAGGGAAATTGTGGGTGCAAGGCCAGCCTGGGCTACATAATGAGTCTGGGGCCAGCCTGGACTGCCTAGTGAGATCCTGTTAAATAAATAAACAAGGATGTGATTGTATTTGCTTCTCTAGTAGAAGTGAGGTTATTGGTGCCCACAGTGACCTTGTAGAATGAGGATTACCATGACTGTCCTCCAGAGAAGAAAACAGAAGTTAAAAGAAATTTAGTAATTTGTCTGTAACGCAAGTAGCCACGATGTGAACTCCAGCATTCTTGTTCTGGAACATTTGTGATCTCCCAGGATGTCTCCTCTCTTGGCGTGAACCTAGCACGCTAAGTACTAAAGATAATATTCTGAGAAACAATTCAGTTTGTCACAGAGCACTGTGGGAGTTTGTATGCAATCATGGGGACTGAACTATATGGGGGGATGTCTGGGCCAAACAAGATCTTCATTCAGGAATAAAGCCCACTCACTGATGGCCTCACCACATTACATTTTATACAAGGATCAAAACGTCTCGATCCTTTGTTTCCCACACCTTCGTTTAAAGCAGCTGAGCTCTCTGTCCTCTTTAAAATTTGATACGTGCATTTATAATTATTGTTCCTTAATAGAGCCTTTCCAGGGAGTTAAGAACTATTGGAAAAGTCAGGCATGGTGGTGCACGCCTTTAATCCCAGCACTTGGGAGGCAGAGGCAGGCGGATCTTTATGAGTTTGAGGCCAGCTTGGTCTACATGGTGAGTCCAGGACAGCCAAGGCTACATAGAGAAACCCTGTGTCGAAAAACAAAACAAAACAAACAAACAACCAAAAAAACCAAAAAAACAAAACAAAACTATTGGAAAACAGCTGGGGGTGGGGAGTGGGGAAGACAGGACAGAAATCCATTGGAGACCATGTTGGGAATGGCGCAGTGTGCTTGGGAAGATCTTCAGGAGTCCAGAGCTAAAAGGGCTCCCAAGGGCATCTCAAGACCCATACATGCATCCTGGGCATCAAGGGTGCCATCCAGACTCCATAGTCACCAGCTGACCAAGTACATGGGTGTGTGCAAAGCCAGTCAGAATCTCAGTCCCACTGACTCCTAGGTCAGTGTGCGTTGTAGAACCTGAGCCATGGAGACGCCATCTTGTCACTAGACTCCATCTTAGTTCACCCCAGTTACTGAAAAAAAAAAAAATCACAAACTTCCAGGAAAAGAACTACCCTAGGCCTGATCAGGGACAGTGGGAAAGTACCCAGTGTCCCCAGATGTTATTGATAGATTGCTCAAGCTTTTACAACCAGGCTTGACTGATCCCATTGCACCACCCTATTCTGGCTAAAATTCCCGTTCCTTGCTGTAATCACAATAAAAATTAAAAAAAAAAACCATGCTAGAGCCAGGTGTGGTGGCGCACCCTTTTAATCCCAGCACTCCGGAGGCAGAAGCAGCCAGATCTATGTGAGTTCGAGGCCAGCCTGGTCTACAAAGTGAGTCCAGGACAGCCAAGGCTACACAGAGAAACCCTGTCTCAAAAAACAAAAGAAAACAAAACAAAAACAACAACAACCTACCTAATGACAGTTCAATTCTCTCACTATTGATCTACTGCATCGCTGTATCAGTAAAGGTTTGAGAGGCCTCAAGCCCAGGCAATAAAGACTCTGCTTTTGCATACGACTTCGGACTCCTGGTGGTCTTTGGGGTTTGTGCGATCTGGGCATAACACGGTTTTTGTTTCTTCAGTTTCTTGTTTCAAGCCAAATCCAGCCAGCAACCCAAATATCCATGGATAGCCCTAGAAAACCAACCTTCCCCATTGTCCACTCAGAGCCAGTCCAGACAAGGGAGGAAGGAGGAGGAGGAGGGGCTCCATTTTAAAAGCCCTTGAGGTACGGATGGCTGTGATGAATGCTGTGCTTATTGGTTAATCATGTCAGCTGATGTAGTCCACTCTAGTGAAAGTCAGGCATGCGTATTTGCATTCTGCAAATCAGTAGAGTGAGGTACACAAACCTAAGAGACTGGTTTAAGCTTCTGTGACTGGTAGGTACGACCAGAGCCTGCTGGTTAAGTCATTTGGTAAATGCAGGGCCCAGCTGACCAGGAGGGACCTCCGCATACTCGCCAGCTGTCTCTGTAGCAATCGGGCAGTGTTGTGGGTGTTGAAATAATGATTAAGCCACACAACGTATCTGGTATAAGGAAGTTTGTTTGGGGGAAGGTAAAGAGGGAGGAGTTAAGAGGCCAGTGGTTGGACATGTAGACAGGCAGAAAGACAGCCAGGAACAGAGCCATGAGGGCAGAGAAATACAGAGAGAGAGATCTCAGGGACAGAGAGAGCAGAAAGGTTGACAAAAAGAGAGACAGGGGCTGGAGAGGCAGGCAGAGTCCTTTTATCCAGGATACATCTGGTGCATACCTGGCAGTGTAGCAAGTAATAACATAAGAGGTTACTAGAAGGCTGGGCGTGGTGGCACAAGCCTTTAATCCCAGCACTCGGGAGGCAGAGACAGGCAGATCTTCATGAGTTTAAGGCCAGCCTGGTCTACAGAACAAGTCCAGGACAGACAAGGCTACACAGAGAGACCCTGTCTCGGGGGTGGGGGGGTGGGGGGGAGGTTACTAGGACCCACAGGCAGGCTAGGAACCAACATGGGTACTCCCACCATGGACGGCAAATTGGAGTCTTTGGAATCTAACTTTTTGTACTTTTGCCCAAATGCACTTACTGAGAACCAGGGAAAGGGTAGAGAGACACATTGGGGTTTGTAGAAAAAGAAAACAAGCCTTTGCTCTTTACCAGCGCTTTCACAAAACCATACCTTGCCTTTAGGAGCTTAAAAAACTATGCCGCTTTTAAATTCTTCCACCACTCTTATTAGTCATTTCACCAGCAAGTCTTCATCATGTACAACTCGGACACAAGAGGGATGGTAGGGGATGGTGCTGTTTACCGTGTATTCACATGCTGATTTCTGTGCCCAGAGATCTGGTTGCAGTGCAGATGTGGGCACTGTCATTACTACTGAAGAATCTACTGTCTCCATGTTGTATAAAAATTGTTCCTCATCTCTGATTGGTTAATAGAGAGCTAAACAGCCGAGAGCTGGGCCGGAGAGTTAAGGCAGGACCTGCAATCCCAGGAGGAGGGTCCTGGGTAGAGAGAGGAGGAAAAGAAGGTAGCCATGAGGAGGGAGGCATGAGGACAAACGTGGAACAGGAGCAGCCAGGGCAAGACTAGATGGCAGCTAATGGGGCAGGTGCTGGGAAACAGTCCAGACCAGCATAGTTGAGTTAGAATACATGAGTACCTGCCCAACTATAGTGCTTTAAAGCTTATTAACAAATGTAATAGGTCCCTGTGTCATTATTTTTACAAGGACTTTAGAGAAAGTCACCAACTGGTCATTTTTCTTTCTGGAGCAGGAAAAGCTATGAGCAGAGGCAGCTGAGAGGCCTCCCTAGGTTAAGGCTGGCCAAAGATAGAAACCTGGAAATAGTCACAGCTGAAGGTGCAGGGTCTTTCACAAACTTCTCCTGACCTCTTTGGGTACTGATGTCTGTTGTGTTGGGGGGATGTCAGGAAACAGTGTACACTTGGCAGGTAGGACAGGTGGCACAGTGATCGAGAGGCGTGAGGGAAGGCTGGTGCTGGTGGCGCAGGCCCGTGAGGCAGCATACCTGCCAACATGGCTCACGCTTTCCCCAGCCCTGCGATTTAGTACGAATTTGTGTTTCTCCCAAAGTCAAAAGTTCTCAATGTCACATGCTTCAATTTTCACCTCAAAAGTCCCATTTTAGTAAGAGCAGCTGTGTAGTCCCCGAGCCAGCTCCCCAGGTGGCACGTATAAAGAACAAGGCTACCCAGGCGTTAGCAACTCACTGCTGGAAGAGAAAGAATTTCTTCTCTGTCCTCGCCGTTTCTGGGATGGGACACATACTCCTATGCTCATCTCTGCAGCTTGCTCCAAAGGATAAATAATTCAAGCTGCTGTCCCCACTGCCAACGCCAGCCACGTGCCCATTGTTTTTAAGACAAGGATTCACACTGGCTCTGATGGAGCATTTAGAAGAGATGAATTTAAACTACTCAGATCTTGGAGCTGGAGTGAAGGTTTGGTAGGTAAGATGTACTCTGCTCTCGCAGGACCTGAGTTCAGTTCCCAATACCCGTATCACCACCTGTATCAGGTGGCTCATAACTGCCTGTCACTCCAGCTCCAGGGGGGGATCTGATATCTCTAACCTCTGATCTCACACGTGCATATTCTGGCACACATATACTCATAACTAAAAATAATAAAATTACCCAACCTTGCCTATGTGCCCCAAGAGCTGCCCCACTGCCATTCTGTGTATTGGATTCTATTGTAACTGGTTTCTCCCTAGAAAAGAATAAAATAGGAGCTTAAAAGTACTCACTAAGCTGGGCATGGTGGAGCACACCTATAATCTCAGAACTCAGGGAGGCAGATCTGAGTTCCAGGCCAGCCTGGTCTACATTAGCAAGTTCCAGGCCAACCAGTGCTACATGGTGAGACCTTGTCTCAAAAAGTAAAATAATAAACAAACAAACACTTACTCTTGAATGCTTCAAGTCCCCCTTCCCTGTTCCTAGACACTCATGTACGTGGTAGAGTCAGTTTCCTGCTTTCTAGCTTCGGTTTCCTATATTCTGTAATTTCGGTTTCCTATATTCTGTAATGCCTGGGGTGTCCGTCTGCTTGATTTCCAATTTTTCCTCACGACATCTAAAAATCTTGAGCCTCCACAAAGCACTTCAACTTATAATGGACTGGAGAGGGGTGGGGAGACGGCTCGGCAGGCAAAAGCGCTTGCTAACCAAGTCAATTTAACTCCCCAGAACTCACCAAAACCAACGCAGCACCTCTCTCATACCAGCGCTGCTACAGGGAAGTGGGAAACAGAGACAGGAGAGTTCCCAGGAGCTCAGGCTGGGAAGCAGGAAAACAAAACATCCCATCTCAAGCAAGGTGGAAGTTGAGGACTGGCACCCAAGGCTGTCGTCCTGCCTGCCACATATGCACAGTATCACATACAGCCACACCCATTTTCTAAACACACACACACACACATACACACACAGAGGTGTGTGTATGTGTGTGTGGAGAGAGAGAGAGAGAGAGAGACCAAAATCCTGACACAGCTGGTCACAGTGGTACACACCTTTAATCTCAGTACTCTGGAGGCAGAGGCAGGTAGATTCCTGTGAATTTGATGCCAGCTTGGTCTACGTAGTGAGTTCCAGGACAGCAAGAGCTACATAACAGAGAGACCCTGTTTTAAAGCAAAACTGAACAGAGTGGTCATGTGCCTACTCAAGAGGTGTAGTAAGACAATCACAAATCCAAATCTACGCTACATAGTAAGTTTGAAGCTAGCCTGGGCTACATAAGATCCCCATCCCCCCTAAAAAAAAATCAAACACAACAAACAGAACAAAAGCAGAAAGAAAAACAAAACCAACCTCTGACTGGGTCAGAGTCTTTGGGTAGAAAGGAGCTTTGGAACTAGTGACTTTAGGCAAATCCCATAATTTGGGCTGAACTCCCTAAATGCAAGAGGGATTTGGCAGCCAGGCTGGGCTGATGGAAGACTGTCTGCCAGGGCTGCTGTAATGTTCTACAACCTGGGTAAAGAGTCTATTTAGAGTAGGCTGGAGAGATGGCTCAGAGGCTAAGAGCAGGTAGTGCTCCTCCAGAGGCCCAAGTTCAGTTCCCAGCACCCATGTCAGATGGCCTCTGCTCCAAGAAGCTCAACACCCTATTCTGATCTGTGTGGGTCCCAGTGTGCATAAAAAAGCAATCTTTATTTTAAAGAGAACTTGTCTTCTTAAACTTACAGAATTGAGGAGTAGGATGATCTGGTTTCTTCTCAGGGCTCTGGCTTGCCCAGAACCTTCTCAGCTAGCTCACACACAGTCTTCTGACCTCCTGTGTCTGACTTGTCTTCTTTCTTAGGACTCCAGTCAGATTAGGTCCTGCTCGTTAGAGACATCACTTTACCTTAACTGTATTTTCCAAGGGCTACCTTGAAATAGAACTATAATCTGAGGTTCTGAGGAATATGACATCAACATATTTATTTGTTGGGGACACAATTGAATCAATAAAGACTCCAAGACAAAACAAGGGCTTTCTAAAGGCTCCTGTTTTCCTTTTAGTAACTTGCGCCCTGAGGCCCTGACTGCAACTCCGGGCTCTACAGCTTCCTCATCATGTGATTTTAGACAAGTGCTTTGACCTGACCCGTCATCTCTACTGTTGTCCCCGCTTCTGAGGCAGGGCCTGTGGAGCCCAGGCTGGCTTCCCCGACAACAGAACTGTGGCATGTGCTGGGATCGCAGGTGTGAGACAAGAGCTCCATCATCTGGGAAACAGAACACCTCCCTCTAATGGGTGGTGTATGGTCAAGTGCTAAGTGTGGGCAGTGCCTGACAGTACCTGGAAGGAGTGAGCACAATGTATCTGCTACTGATTTTAAAACTTCCACCAGTAATTGGAGTAATTACTCATGTTTGCCTTGACAAATAAGACTGCATTCTGTGAACTACATGGATGGTGAAAAAAAAATCTGAATTTTTTTTTTTTTTTTTTTTTTTTTTAAGATTTGTTCATTTGGGCTGGGGAAATGGCTCAGCAGTTAGGAACACTTGGTGATCTTCCATAGAATGCTAGTTCAAAACCCAGTACCCATGTCAAGCAGCTCACAACTGTTGTGGAAGTTTTGGGTTATATGTAAGCATGTTTTTGTTTGAATCCAAGGTGTGGGATATAGGGGATGCTCCAGTTTGTCCATAGCTGATAACTGCCTCATGGAGGGCACATGATCTTGTCAGCTGGGAACTACCCTGTGCAGGGGTGTGGTCTTTTCAAATGGGAATAAATGCCAGACCCAGAGGGGGGGCTCTGAGAAAGAAGATGCTGTGCTCTCCTCTGCTGCTCCTGGTTGCTGTTGATGCAGAAGTTGGACATATCCTGAAAACGAGGACTCACACCAAGGAACCTGACAACCCTGGTCAGCAGGAAGTAGCTAAAAAAAAAAACTACGCCTCTTCTCCCCACTAACCTTTCTCCTGTACCTGGTATTGGTGTGTTGGAAATGATTGCGATGGAGTAGGGAGAAAGATTTTTTTAAAATACATTTTAAAAAAAGATTTATTTATTATTTATATAGTATTCTGCCTGCATGTGAGCCAGCAGGCCAGAAGAGGGCCCCAGATCTCATTGTAGATGGTTGAGAGCCACCATGTGCTTGCTAGGAATTGAATTCAGGACCTTCAAAAGAATAGCCAGTGTTCTTAACCTCTGAGCCATCTCTCCAGCCCATAAAAAATACATTTTAAAAGTACGCTAGCACACAACTGTCCATAATTTAGCTTTGGGGGATCCAGTGCCCTCTTCTGGTCTCTGCTGACACTGGAGAGTACCTGTGTGCACTAGCACATAGACTTTTTTATATGCACCACACCCACACAGGTACCTACAGACACCAGATCCCCTACAACTAGAGTTACAAGCTGCCTCAAACTGCCTACTGTGGGTACTGGGAACTGAACCCAGGTCTTCTACAAGAACACCAAGTGCTCTTAACCACTTAGTCATCTCTCCAGCTCCAAATCTGAGCTGTCAAGAAACACTGGCTAAACAATGCAACAGAAGTGACAAACTCAACAGTCTCCTTTCAGCCACTACAAGCCATGTGACACCCATACTGGCAGTGCATCTCCTTTACAGACTGACCCATGTGTTTTCTTTTCCTTTAAGCCATCTTGTAATAATATTTCCCTGGTAACAAACCACAGGCTTCCCATCCCGGAGTGTTGGCTAGAAACACAGCAGGCCTGGAGAGGCAATCTGCACTCACCAATGAGGAACTAGCACAGAGGGAGGCGGCTGAGACAGCTGAGCAGGAGAGGCCTTTCAGTCACTGCTTCTGGACAGAAGTGTGGTCTTCAAGTTCCAACTATTCTGTATCAGAAGGTTAAAGGGAACCCTGAGAAATAAATACAGCCAACCCCCTAGTGACCCCGATGCCAGTGACAGTCACAGAGGGAGCAATCCAGAAGGCCACTGTTCCAGGTCACACACTGTACTTGCCCATGAAAATCAACACAGAAATTGAGCAAGAGTTGAAATTGTTCATAGATTGACAAGAATATGTATCTCTTGAATATATAATAAAAACCTCACACAGCTGGACGAGGTGGCGCACGCCTTTAATCCCAGCACTCAGGGAGGCAGAGGTAAAAGATTGCTGTAGTTCGAGGCCAGCCTGGTCTATAAAGCAGGTCCTGGACAGCCAAAGCTACACAGAGAAATCCTGTCTCAAAACCAAGGCCCTCCCCTCCAAAAAACAAAACAAAAACAAAAAAACAAACCAACACTGCACACTTCTGCCATTTGTGTGTGTGTGTGTGTGTGTGCAGAGACTATTAGATGATCTGGGATGCCACTTCTCGGAGTGGTCTTTTTTTTTTTTTTTTTTTTTTTTTTTTTTTTTTTAAAACAGGGTCTCTCACTAACCTAGAGCTCACCAAACAGACTAGGCAGGCTGGGGTCTGCTTGCCTCTACCTACAAAGAGCTAGGACTGTAGCATGCCACCACACAGGGCTTTTACATAGGCTCTGAGACTAAAATTAGCCTCAAACTCATAACCAAGGATGACCTTGAACTTCTGGTCCTCTTGCCTCTAATTCTCAAGTACTGAGATTTTAAGACATGTACCAACATACCCACCCTGTCCTTTATCTTTTTATTTCATTTTTTCTCAATATTCACTCGTGTTTTATAAAAGTATTGATCCACAGTAAGTAAGCATCTGTATGGACAGTTCAGTACTAGGTTATAAACTTCATACCTTTCAGTATGACAGCTATTTTTATAAAGACATTGCTAGAAGGTCCTAGCATATTCCACTCAAACAAATGACAATAGGAGAGAAAGAGAAACAAAAAAGGAATAAAACCATGGTGTTAGGTGTGTTTTTGCATTCTATCTTACCAGAGAACAGTTGTTTTTCTATCAGAATTTAGTAAAAAAAATCATGACCCTTGTAGGCCACACTTTCACAGTGGGAGTGCCCAGCGGCTTCACCTAGCCTGTAGCCGAGTCACAGTTCTCAGAACTGAGTGTGCTAGCAAAGCCCTGTATAAGTCAGAACCTAGCTGCAATTGCCTTGCCTTCTCAGTTTCTTGCCCCTGGGTATCTATATGGCTTTACTGAGGCAGTTCCCTTAACTGCATAATGCAGACAAGAGCTGTCTGCCTCATCTATACCCCCAGACTGTTGGGAGGTTCAGGTGAGTGCTTCCCAAAGTGTAGCAGATGTACACAATGAGATCAGTGTGACAAGCTCAGTCTTCACGGAGCTGACAACCCAAAGAGACCAAGCCTGAGGTGGTGGAACAAAAAACATTCAGAGGACTGACATTCCTCAGACACCATGTTATCCAAAGATTTTACCATACTAGAAAATACTGGCCTCAAATTTCCCCTTTGCAAAGAACACTTTGCTGACTCTTGAGCCCATCTGTTTCCCAGCACCACAGTGGACCCCAAGAGGGACAAGCAGGAGAGCACAGTGCCTGCTCACACAGCCAAGTTCCAAGGCGCTGCCTGCACCAAAGCTGCAGAGCTAGAGAAAAGCAAGCTACTCAGTTTAACTTAACTACTTGAAAACTCCCCTCAAAAGGGCCCAAACAGTGCATACTACTCATTCCTATACTTTAGGCAAGAGAAGACCAGAGAATCATGTTTTAGCTTTATTGACATTACAATAGACAGGACAAACACATGCTCTATAAAATATACATTCTTATTTGAGAAAATATAATGGATACAGGAAACAGCCACACTGAACATGTATTTCTCTTTGGAGACGCCTTACACTAGGGCTGCTCAGCCTGACATCCTTTACTGGGGAATAGAACAGAGGGCAGCAGGGAGCAGAAGTTACTCAGTGGGTGAAGAGGCCATCTCCAAAGCCCGGACATACTTCAAGGGCACTTGGCCACCTGAAGATCAGCTTCTCTTTGAAAACAGTTACAGTTGCTACAAGATCACTTCCCATACAACAAGGGGCAGAGGCAAGTCAGGCCTCTCCGACTGTGGAGAAGCAATGTGCAACCTAGAGGAGTGGATTCAAATCCTACCTTAGAACATGCTGACCTCATGAGAGCTTGCCTGGGCTGGATTCCCAGGACACATCAACTTCTCCTTCCCTCCCACCTTCTCACAAACTTTTAGGTGCTTGAGTTTTCAGATGTTCCAAGTGCAGTTCCTAATACATCCTTAACTCAGAAACTTGGTACTTCTATCAATGAACCAGATAAATGTCCAAAAAAGAATAAAAGAAAAGGTAAATGTAGGCTAATTGCTGTATATTTAGATCATGTTCCAAGCAAAGTGTTTAAAGTAGAAAGGGGGTAGGGGGCTAGTGGGAGCACACCTCCAAGCTGCACTGGGAAAGAGACCACCTAACAGGAAACAACAAAACAAAACAACCCAGCTTAACTATTTCTGGTCCTGTTGTTTTAAAACCACCATTATTTTACATCAAATAATTTGGGAGGCAGAGGCAGATGCAGATGGATCACTGTGACTTTGATGCCAGCCAGGTCTACAAATCGAGTCCGGGACAGCCAGAGCTACACAGAGAAACTCTGTCTCCAAACACCAAAATCCAAAACCCAGAAGCATTTAGCTGAGGCTGCAGCGCAGTGGTAGAGCACTGGCCTTGTATGTGGGAGGCTATCGGTTCAATCCCTAGCACTGGAGGAAACAGGCACACTGACCTGTTTGTTACTCCTTACCCCTGTAGCATGTCAGTGAACATCCAATCATGAGAAAAGGCCATCTTCACACACTTGGATAAAACATTATAAAGCTGAACACTGTAATACCAACTGTACTCCAGTTGGCTCCATAGGCAAGAATAAAAGTTAATGACATCAGACGTATCTATAGTCTCCACACTTGGAAGGGTGAGGCAGTAGATTGAGAGTTCAAGGCCAGTGGGTGCTAAAAATTAAAGATAAAAATCAGAGTAAAGACATAATATTGACTTAAATTTTTTGTCAAATGACACTTGTGTCAGAAGTATAGGGTCTTTTTCAGAAAATAATGCCATAATTTCATGTTTTTAGCTATGAACACAGATCAAATTCCTTTGTTAACCAAAGTCCCAAATGATTTATTTTTTTTTTTTTTACAAATTCTGGGGCTGGAGAGATAGCTCAGAGGTTAGGAGTACTGTCTGCTCTCCCAGAGGTCCTGAGTTCAGTTCCCAGCAACCACATGGAGTCTCACAACCATCTGTAATGTGATCTGATGCCCTCTTCTGGAATTCACGTCTGCATATACATAAAATTCTGAAGTGAACTAAACAGAACACAAAGGTCAAAGGACAAACTCTCAAGCTAATGGTATCATGGCATTGCCCACACTCCACTCCATCACTCTCTGCAGCACAGCTAGCAGTTAATGTCTGCACATACCTCCCCCAAAAGATAGACTAGTTCCATTATCAGAGAAGTGTGATTATTAGACGAAGGTGTATACTCTGCACCTCCCTGTAGATGAGTGACAAGATGTAAGTGAAAACATCTAACACTCCCCACCCGCCCCACACACACAGGATGGCTGACAGTGCTGAAACTGCTTGATGCAGATTAATGAGCCTTTACAACCCCTCACTGGACAACATAAACCAAGAGTGAAAGTTGCCTCACCAAAAACTGCCTTCACAAAGCTTCTGAGGTGTGGCCTTAGGGACAGCTAGTCACTGGAGTTCGATTAAGAGTACTTCATATTCCAGACAACAGCCTGCATGCAGATGAAGGTAGGACTAACAGAAAGCCATCAGCTGAGTGTAAATCCTGGACTGGTAAGGCTTGGAGTTCAAGGAAAAGGCTACTTCTTCAAGGTAGACTTGTAGAATCAGCCCAGGAGGGGCCCAAACAAAACAAGAGAGCTTACGTACCCCCACTGAAATGAAGTAGGGGCTGGCGGGGGACTATCTACTCTCAAGAATTCAGTCTGCCTTGCTTTGCAGCGTCCCTGACTGACTTAGTCCTAGGTGGACCTGTCCAGTCTGGAGGAAGTGCTGAGCACACACTAATCCTATCACTAGGAGGGTACCATTTGGTCAAACATGTGCAACAAAGTTCTCTAAGCTTGTTATTTTAAGACCAGAAGCAGGCTCAACTGTAAATGCGTTCCTAATCAGTTATATAAGCAAGCCAGGGATGTGGAAGGGCAGCTCCCAGGAGACCAGACTGGCAGCCCAGCAGAAGGGCCACTGCTGGAGCTTGGAGGTGATATCCCAGATAAAGTATTTCTGGAGGATTGGGTCAGAGCCTGCCTTCTACCCTTGACAAATAACAGCTGTGAGAGCACAACCCTGACCACAGAAGTGGCACACCTCCACCCTGAGCCTCCTGCAAGGAGCAGCTCAGAGAACAAAAGGCAACTCTTCAATTCAGATGTGAGTCTTCATTTACTGACACTGTTTAGAGGAAACATTTTTTTCCTCCCCTGAGCAGTTCTTAGACTAATAGTCCCGTATTGGTAAAAATAAATACAGCTCAAGTTCGAGCAAGCAGCATCACTCTTGATCTAGCTAACAGTTCACAAAGGCAGCTCTTACTGAAGTGGCACAATCCTCTTTGGTTCCTGGAGGGAGCTGGAGGACGTCTTAGAGCAGCTAGCAAACAGCCTCTTATCGTCAATAAGAGACACACAGCGAACAAGAGCAGCGCCAAGGGAACGGCTCTTAATTCCTATCTGACCAATAAAAAAACTGCAACAGTCTAAACGGAAGAAATCATATAGTCTGAAGGTTCAGAGTACAAATGAAGAAAACATGATAGTTTAAATAGAAAAAGAAAGTTAAAAGCTAACAGTGCTGCTGTCTGAGGAAGAAAAATTTAGGATTAAAACAAGCATGGAAAAAAGTCAGAAATTCATCTTGACTTTCTGAAAAAAGCTAAGAAATTGAGCGAGTTTGGAGCTCTAGAAATAAACAGTTACTTATAAATAGACACCTTTAAAAGTTGAGAGTCATCTAGTAGGAAGCTGCCATTACACTCAGAGGACAGACTGAAAGCACATGACATTCATTAGTGTTAGCATTCTTTGTTTACATAAAGCTTTTTGTCTTAAATAATAACTGTATAAAGTAAGAGCCACTCTAAATCTACAGAGCTCAGGAATGTCCATGTGATCTACTCCCAAGAATGCACTCCTTTCTTAATATGCTACATTCGTGAAGGAGATTAAAACAAAGTAGACGTAAAAAGGAACAATCTTTGGTTTCCTTGTCATCAAAGTACTTTGCTGGAAGACGACAGTCCCAAAATAAGTCATCTTGTATGCTCACAGGGCTGTGGCAAGGCTGCTGGGCTCTGGAAGAGCAACACATTTATGCTAGAATGAGATTGTCACCTGGACTTGTAACGAGAAGGCAAGTGTTGGATGCATGGCTCTTCAGGCATGAAGCAAGCAGTTAAATACGCCTAGACTGAGTCTGGGAGCACACAGTCACCAAGTACCCTGCCTCTCTACATACACCTCATAACAGTCTTAGAACTTTACACAGAGACTGTAGACCCCACTAAACTAAGTTATGCAAAGTCTGTGATCTTGAGAAGCTGCTGCCCATACAGTAACTAGACAGACATTATATATAATTTGGGCATATCAAAAATATTTACACTGTAGCCAACACACAAGGTCAATGAGTAGAAAAATTATTTATAAATGCACATATATTTACAATGACCTCCCCAGTTATAGGGACAGCAACACACACACACACACACACACACACACACACACACACACACACACAAATACAAAAGCTTTTGATCTGGTACCAGTTAATGAAACTTGGATTCTAGCTGAAGGCCTTGAATATCAAAGCCTCAGCTGCTATTCTCCACGCCACACCACAGGAGAATCTCAGTTCTAAGTGCTCAGAAGCTGTCTCTGCTCCTCTCTTGGAAGGCAAAGTAAAATGTCAAAGCAGTGATGCTTTCTCAGGACCACTCTGAGGACTGGGACAGCCCAGCAGGCTAATAAGCAACGACGCTCTTCTTGACAGGTAGTACACACCTGGGCACATCCCCGTGGGGCCGTCAAAAAGGACACCTGCCCATATTGTCTTCTGCCAGGGCTCTGTACTTTCAATGCGGTGCACATTTCCATGGTGCACTTCTGTCAGCCACTGCCTCTCTTTGCCGGGTGTAAGCCCAAACAAGCCTCAGGGCTACTTTGGTGTGGTCAGATGCAGTCTGAAGCAAAGAGTGCTGCAATTGCTGACTTTGGGGGTTCTTCTCAATTCTGAGGTAGTAAATTAACTAACTTGAGTCTCCACTCGGACCTCCTCCTGGACGAGCTTCATGTGCCCTCACCACCATCTTGAATGTTCCGAGTCCTACTAAAATCAAAAGCGTGATCATGTAACCTGTGGCAAGACACAGGTGGAGAGCAGTTTGGATCCCTCTCTGCCAGCTGTGGTGACTCAAGGACAGGCTGCTTGGGAAAAGGAAGTAGGCCCAGTTCTCTGTTCGTGTTCCACAGAGGCCGCTGAAATATTTCTGAGAATGAGACAAGAAATATCATCAGTGACAGCTGAAACTTCAAAATTTCCGAAAACCTGATATGCCCCCCCCCCCTCCCCAAAGTGTATAGGTGTTTTGCCTGAATGTATGTCTGTGTATCACATGTGTGTCTGCTGCCTGAAGAGGTCAGAAAAAGGCATTGGATCTCCTGGAACTGGAGTTACAGATGGTTGTGAGCTGCCACGCAGGTGCTGGGAATCAAACTCACATATGCAACAAATGCCCGTTTTACCCCTCAGTCATCTCTCCAGCCCAGCCCCTTGGTATCCTTTTAACCCAATCCTCAAAGAAACACAGGCACCCAGCATCCTTGATAGGACACCAAGGTCACAATGCCAACATTAAGAGCAACAAAATAAAAACTCGAACCACAAACTACCAAACCTTTATATTCAACAGACCTAACAAGCTGATTTCTGAAATCTTGCTGTTCTTTTTCACCTGTTTTTTACTAGCTTTTCTGCAAAGAACTGTGTTGGCTAGTTTTATGACAACGTGGCACAGGCTGAAGTTATCAGAGGAGATCTCAATTAAGAAAATGGCTTCACAAGACTGAGCTAGCCCTGCCGCTCACCAGCTGTAGCACTTGGAAAAGTGCACCTCATCTGGACAGTACAGCAGAGCTGACCCTAGTGGTGGGGGAGAAGAGGCTCAGGTGAGCCAGACCCAAAGCTGAGAGCATGAGAGCTGGCCCTGCCACTCATCTTCTGCCATGAGGTAGTATGTGTGTGTAATGCCCAACACCCTCTCACCTCCTATGGCAGTTGAGAGAGCTGGCCCCAGGGTGACAAGAGTGGGAGAGCTGGCCCTGCCTATGGCTGGCTACAGCACTCAATTCATGCTCCGCCCCCCCTCCCCACCCCCTGCAGCACCTAACCTGAGCAGCAGCATAGCAGAGCTGGCCCTGGTGGAAGGGATATGGGTGAGCCAGCCCTGAGGGCGTGAGCAGGAGAGAGTTAGCTCAGAAAGCATGAGAGTGGAAAAGCTAGCCCAGCCTCTTCACTGACTGGAGCACCTGGGAGATCGGCCCTGCACCTTACCTGGGCAACACAGTGGAGCTGGCCCTGATGGTGAAAGCATAGGGGAGCTAACCTCCGAGGGTGCAGCTTGCCTGCTGCAGCACTTGGAGAGAGGGGGCCCTATGCCGTAACTGGGCAGTACAGGGGAGCTGGCTCTGGAGGTGTGGACAGGAATGAGCTGGCCCCAAGGACATGAGAGCAGAAGTGCTGACCCTGCCTCCTGCCAATGGCAGCATTGGGTGGCCTAGCTGGAACAGTGCTGGAGAGCGCGGCCTGGTGGTGCAGGTACAGGACAGCTGGCGGGCTGACCAGCTCAGCTACCACCCAGGCCCAGATCCAGGGCCTTTAAGTTGGCCTACCCCAAAATCTACACATCTATAAACTGCTAGAGCATGTGAAAGGACTGGTCCTGCAGATCCAAAGCTGCAGGATCTCCATGACACGGGGCAATAACGGGGAGGAGACACAGTGAGGATCCAATATTGATGACGTCACAGAAGCTAGAGATCTGACTCACTGCAACGAACATTTCTAAGTGAAGATGTGTGGACAGAGGGATAGATTGTGGAACTATGACAAACCACAGCGTCCATGATGAGACGTTTTCTATGCTTTGAGGTCTTCTGTTTTGTTTGTTGTGTACACATTCTTTTTTTAATTTTTTAAATATAGGAGCACTCTGTCTGCATGTATATGTATATGCCAGAAGAGGTCATGAGCCACCATGTGGTTGCTGGGAATTGAACTCAGGACCTAAGGAAGAGCAGCCAGTGTTCTTAAGCGCTGAGCCACCCCACCAGCCCGCCGTGTGTGTGTGTGTGTGTGTGTGTGTGTGTGTGTGTGTGTGTGTGTTATTTTGCAGGAGAGGTTGCAAGGGCAAAAGATGGACACAAGGGGGCAGGGAAATGAGTGGAACTGGGATACATGATGTGAAACTCACAAAGAACCAATAAAAAGTTTAAAAATAAAAGATTGAAAAAAAAGATTAGGCTATAAGCAAGCCTGTGAGGCATTTCTTAATTAGTAATTGATGGGGAGAGGGCCCATTTGGTTGGTGGGTCCTGGGTGCTATAAGAAAGCAGGCTGAGGGCTGGAGGCAGCACCCCTTCTGCATAGCTGCTCCTCCAGGTCACTGCTGTTGATGATGAACTACTATATGGAAGTGTAAGCAGAGAAAAACTGTCTTCCCCAACTTGTTTTGGTCCTGGTGTTTCACTACAGTAACAGAAACCCTAACTAAGATCAAAGCAGAGTACAAAATTCTAGACACATGGAAAAGGAATAAAAAAAGACATTGTAGTGACCGTTTCATGACATACAGATAATAATCACTGGTTTAATATAGCTGCTACTTCTTTAAATATATTTAAAATTATTTTTATTTTATGTGGTTTGCCAGTGTGTCTGTGTACCACATGTGCCTGGCATCAGTAGAAGTCAGAAGAGGGCATTAAATCTCCCCAGGAACTATAAGTTATAGATGGCTGTGAGCCACCATATTGATGCTGGGAACTGAACCTGGGTTCAGGTATAGTTAAAGAACTGAAAAGATGATAAACACATGGGGTTGGGGCAGAGCATACTTTGGGAAAAGCTAGTCTAACATTCTGGAAACAAACTCACAAATAAAAGCAAAATTCACCTAGAATATAAGCTAGGTCATGATTTCTCAAGATTTTTGTTTGTTTGTTTGTTTGTTTAGTTGGTTTTGAGACAGGGTTTCTCTGTGTAGCCTTGGCTGTCCTGGACTTGCTTTGTAGACCAGGCTAGCCTTGAACTCACAATAATCCATCTGCCTCTGCCTGGCTGATTTCTCAAGATTTAATATGCATGTTGTGGTTGAGGATATGGTTTGATAGTAGAGGGCTTGTTGTAAAAGCAAGAGGAGCTGAGTTCAAATTGCCAGCACTCATAAAAAGCCAAGCAAGGTCATGTATGACTGTAGCTCCAGCACTGAGGAGCAGTGACAAGATCATCCCAGGTGCTTGCTAGCCAGTCAGTCTTCCTTAACAGCAATCTTCAGGCTTACAAAGTGACTCTGTCTCAACAAACAGGGTGAAAAGCAATAGAGAATGACTCTATACATTCTCCTTTGCTCTCCCCATGCATGTGTCTGACGGCTCATGAATGTGCCTGCAAGCACATACATGCATACACACATCACACATAAAACAAACCCAAAATTAATACAAGCCAAGTGAAGTGGATCATGCCCATAACCCCAGCATTTGCCTGGTATCTCAGCAGTTGGAAGGCTGAGGTAGGAGGGTTGCTAGTGAATTTGAGTATGACACTGTCATTAAAAAAAAAAAAAGTATACAAATAATCTTTGGACCCTATTAAAATTTGGATTTAGATTCACTAGGTCTAGAGTGAGAATAAAACTGCACACCTAACAAGTTCTTAAGGTAATGCTAATAAACCCCAGCACACACTGAGTAAAATTAATTAGAGTACTCTAGGCAAAGAATGGACAATGCACCCTAGCACTGTCATTTGCTCATCTCTTTACTTAAACCAGACTCAAAATGAAGACATGGAACAGGTTAAAAGATGTATTGTACTTTTGTTCTTTCATGATACTAAATGTAAAGCTAAGAGACTTTCAGTGACAGTGCTCTTTTCTAACCTATACCTCTTGAAAAATCTTTAGAACTGGTCTCTCACAGAGCACATCTTCAGTCTCGTGTCAGATCATTTATTGCTGTCAGAACCATCCCTGGAAGCAACTCTATACTTTATCTTCCTCTGTAACCTGTAACGTTTGCCCTGTGCCCTGTTCACTCCCCCAGGTTCCTCCTCTGAGAGGAAAGGACAGCTGATGAGCAGCTTGAGACTAGTTCCCATCATGGTCCAGAAAGAGCAGTGTTTTATGTCCTGGGGGTGGGGTTGGGGTATGAAGCTGAGATTGTTTGCCTGACAGAAGAACAACCAAACAAAATATTTTTAGGTTTCTCATGCTCTATTTTTAGCACTTCAAATCCCCATTACTTAAAGGAAGATGGGAGAAAATCTAAGACCTCTAGTTGCCATAGTACACTGGTTTGTTTATTGCCTGTTAAATGAGTGTGGTACCCATACAACAGAAGGGCAGATCACATGCAAGTGAAATCAAAAGCTCAAAACAGAACAAAAGCATTACATTACCACTGCTCATCTGTGAGAAGGGAAGGTTCTCGTTCATCCTCTCGTGGTTGGTGGGAAAGGCAGACAGGTCTCTCTCTGCTGATGGTATCAAACTCTCCAGATTAGCAGCATCTTGGGGAGGATGCGACAAAAATGTCTCTTTGGGCATCTGGACCATGAGGCTTGAGAGTGTCTGATCTAAAACATCCTCCTCAGCAATAAAGGTGTATGGACAGTATTCTCTGGTCCTCGAGTAGATGTTGGCATTGTCATAACAATCTGAACAGATCACTCGGGTAGCAGTGCCACCTAGTAACAACAGGGAAAGAATCCAAATGCTTTTCTGTTAAGGAATAGTTTCAGAATAATCAACTTTCTTCAGCAGCTGTAACATTTACTGCACACTTACTTTATATACCAGGTGAAACTCCAAGGTCTTTATGCAAATTAGCTCATTTATTCCTCATTTACACCCCCATGAAGTAGATGCACGTCTCCTTTCCACGTCACAGATAGTTGTGATGGGAGGAAAAGCTGAAACTTAACCCTAAGCACTCGGCTTCAGAACTCGTGCTCTTCAATTCTAATGTTAAATCTCTGTCTAGCCTGGAAAGACTAAACTCCAACCAAGGGACCCATGACAGGCCTGAACCTCTGTCTGAGATACATGTGCGGCTTCAGCAAACTAAAGCAAATAAGGCATTACCATGACATGAGAGCCCAAGTTACTTTTCTAAGTCAAGGAGTTAAGTCGCAGTAGCTGCTCAAACTATCCCTAGTCAAATCCATCCTCCTGTGTCTCACTTTCTACAGAAGTGAGGTTGTGAGGAGAGATGGGCAAAGGAGGTCCTATTCCCTTTATTAGAGGACATTTTATAGCCCTCTGAAGTTCTCCTTATAGGTTGAGAGTCATTTTGCCCTTTAAATGTTACTTAGTATCTACCTGTCAGCAGGAGGGCCAAATGCTTCTGGGTGTTATCTCTATGATGCTCCTCTCTAAAAGGTGAGAAACACTGAGTTTCCAGAACATCATTTTCTTGTCATGATAGAGATCCAGGAATCTCAGCTATGTCCTTCAATCCCTGTTTAAGGCTGATGTGTTTCTTTCTGTAAGATAGCCTTCTTCTCTGGTTAAGACTACACTCAATTTTCATTCTATTTTGCAAAGTTAAATGTTCTAAGTGATTTATCTTAAGATATTGACTTAGGCTAATGAGGAAACTATATATACCGAACAATAAACCCAATAAAGCAAGCAGAAATTGTAACTATGAACATTAAGTGCGTACCGTCGGTGCCTTTGTGTATGTATCCATTGGCAGGAGGCATAAGTTGCTGATGACTGCCTGCCTCAGAGTTGCTGTAGCCTTCCTGAGGTTCAGACAGTGTTCCTTGGGAAGACAAATAGCTGGGAATGTCTGCAGGCAAATTAAGCTCCTCTGTAAAGAGACATCTGTAACTCTCAAACTCAGGCAGTTGAAGTCAACATCAGAAGGCAATTTATAATGTGTTCCCTTTGACACTGGCCTAGAAAACGGCGGACTTGAGACCCCAATAGCTCTTCATAATTCCCTTCCCATATTTTTTTTTAAACTAAAGTTCTTCTCAGAGTTTCATTTTAGAAGAATTACTTGACATACGTGCAGCAAAGTGGTAAAGTACTTGCCTAACATGTACAGGCTGTGGGTTCAGTGCCCAGAATCACTGACAAAGGGCTGGGGGTAAGGGGGCTACCAAAAGAGAAAAAAACCTAAAGGTGAAAATCTTATCTACAGCTACACTTTCACAATCCCTCTACCTGGATCCCTTCTCTTACAGATCTCTGGGTGAATGGAGTAAAGACCAACTCACTAACAAGAGTTTGACTCTTCCTTACAACAAAACTATGGCAGAAATGAACCATAGGCTCTAAAGAAATAAGGTGCAAAACAAAACAGAACAGAACCCAGCTAGGCATGGCTCACCACACCTGTAATCCAACACACAGGAGTTGGAGGCAGAGGATCACTGCAAACTCAGGGCCAGTTTGTAAGTTCCAGGGCTACACACTGAGATCCTCTCAAGAACAAGCTGGGAATGGTGACAGATGTCTTTAATCCTAGTGCTTTGGAGGCAGATGGAAGGTATCTATCTGAGTTTAAAACCAGGTTAGTCTACAGAACAAGTGCGGATAGCCAGGGGTACACAAAGAAACCCTGTCTCCAAAAAAAAAAAAAAAAAGAAAGCAAGAAAGAAAAGAAAATATATGGTAATAAAATTCTAAAAGCTAAATTTAGGGAGACGCATATACAGTCTATACAAATTCTTAAAACTATTTCCCCAGATAGGCTCTGTTATCTCAAGAAAGCTGGGTATTTTGCAGAAAAACTTCCTGACATCTCCTATCAAGTAACCAGTCACAGTACTCCAGTTTTTTAATTTTCTACTAAATCCTACATTCCTTAGAACACGCCATGTGTCCTTTGGGTACCACTTACCTGTGTTTGTGATACTGTAGTCTTCATTTTTCCTTCTCATGTGGTAAATAACAATGACCCAAACCAAAGAGGTCCCCACAACACAGCAGACCACAACAATGATGACAATGCCAACTGTGGTCCAACCATCGTCTTCATGCCCAATGCTACTCTGAGAAGAGTCACAGTTGGGGGATGAAATGACATTTAAGTAAATATGTCCCCGTTCTGTCCCAAGAGTATTAGACATAATGCAGGTATATTTTCCAGCATCTTCTAGCCCAGCATCTACAATGATGAGAAGCTGATTGGCTGCAGCAAAGAAGTGTCGTTCTGTTACTAGGAGTGGCCCATCATCTTTGGTCCAATTGAGGCGAGGAGCAGGACTCCCTCCAGCTATGCACTGCAATACTGCCGTTTCACCTCGGGTGACAGTCTTGTCCTCCAGAGGTCTCATAAATGAGGGTGTCTCTAATGGAAAATGATTAAAATTACTATGTTAGGAAATGTATACCCTAAACCCTATAGAATTAAAGTACTAAAAGTATGATGAAATGTGTAATTTAAAAAGAGTTAACAGTTAATGTTTTAAAAACACACAATCTAAATGTGAACTGGCTGTGGGGATGCATGGCTGTAATTCCATCTACTCTACTCAGGAATCCAAAGCAAAAGGAGCACAAGTTTACAGCTACCTGGGCAACTCAGCAAGACCTTGCCTCAAAAATAAAGAAAGAGGGCCAGGGTACGAGCCAGGCAGAGCCCCAAGTGCATGCTGGGGTCTCGCTGCTTCTGAGGCAGGCGCTCAACTATACAACCCAAGCTGACCTACAGCTCTGGATCCTTCTCCCTCAGGCTCCAAGTTAACAAACTTATTTGAAAGGTTTTGACAGCCAAGTCAGAGTTGCTAACACATGAGGTCTCCAGACCTCTGGGTTACAGAGTGAGAGTGATCTTATCTTAAAAATAAAATAAAATAAAATAAAAATAAAATATTTTTAAAAAGAAGAGGAAGAAAGAAGGAGGAGGAGGAAGAAGTAGAGAGGGAAGGAGAGGAGGAAAAAGAGAAAGAAAAGGAGGATAAAGAAGAGAAAACCCCACAAAACTCTTATACCTAAGAAAACAGAGGTCTAGACAGCATTAATTTGCCTTGGATTTGAGTTACAAAAAGAAACATGGTGGCACACACCCATAATCCCAGCACTTGGAAAGCAGAGGGAGGTGGAGGCAGTTTCAAGTCCAACCCTGCTATGTGAGACCCTGTCTCAAAAAACAAAAATGAATAAAAACAAAATACTAGTCATGAAAATTTTCCAGGAAAGCACTTTTTTTCTTTTCTAACTTTTGAGAGATATATTCTTGCTATGTAGCCCCAGATGACCTAAAACTCACTGCCCTTGAACTTGCTGTAATCCTCCTGCCCCTGTGTGTGTGTGCCTCATGAATATACTGAGATTATAAGAGTGTACCACGATGCCAATCATGGAGAAAAAAAATTTTTTAAAGTACTAATATTAAGATTATCTGGTTAGATAGAAAATCTAACCAAAAGAGGATTCATTTTTATATTAATTTTTTAAATTAGAGAAAAGATAAACTTTCGTGGGCTTTATATGTGGCTGTATCAAATGATTGGGATCCTCCTAGGAAAGACAGAACTCCCAATACAAACTCACTGAACAGTTAAAAACAACAAACAAACAAAAAACCCAACAATATACAAATTAAAACATTACAGAGAAAACATAAAAGAACAAAGGGATCTGAAATTTGACATAAAGACTGTGCCCTGAGCATGTTCCAACGTTTAGGTCATTTGACCTAAGAATACCCTCAGCTGACACAACCCTCTATAGCACTGAAAGCCTGGCTATGGTGGCACACATCTTTAATCTCAGCACCTAGGAGGCAGAGGCAGGCAGATCTCTGTGAGTTTGGGGCCAGCCTGGTCTACAGAGTGAGTTCCATGACAGCCAGGGTTACACAGAGAAACCCTGTCTAGGTGTGAGGGGGAACCCCATATCCAAAACTTCCAAATTGTTTTTCTTGCCTTTCAAGGCCATGGGTTAAGTCTAAGGCTCCAGTAAAGCAGGGGTCCTAACAAAGTACACATACCTAATACGGTGAGCGAGGCATTTGCTGAGAGGCCTCCTGCTATATTCTGTGCCATGCAGCTGTAGATTCCCATGTCTTCTATCTTCACATTGGCAATGAAGAAGACATCATCCTCAGGCATGACATGCATGCGTCTTTCTCGGGCTGCAGGAAAGTCAGTACCACCGTCCTTTTGCCAGGAAATCTGAGGTGCAGGGTGCCCCTCGGCAGCACATTCTAATCTCGCCATGGCACCAGTGCGAATAGTGAGATCCATCGGAGTTTTCAGAAAAGACGGCATCTCTGTTCCAAACACAGTACAGACAAAGTAGGCAAAAGGAAAGCATGCAAACACACAAATCTGATAATCTAGCAGGCAGAATTCTAATGTAAAATGCTCCAATTCTTTGAGAAACCATATTCTTTGGACTGACCAAGAGCACAGCATTTGAGACCATCTTTCCCAGAGCACAGCATTTGAGACCATCTTTCCCACCAGCCTCTCGGTCTGTGGAGCACAGCAACACAGTATTTCTAAAATATATGCCCTGCCCATTTGACCATGCTGATGGGAAGAAGGAAATCAAAGCCAAAAACTTCTCTGAATGCCAGTTTAGAACGTGGTTATTTAATATTATTCTTTCACTTAAGAGAGACAAATGACACTTCCCAATCTAATATCAACAGACACCAAGAGAATTCTGTCAAAAAGAAAATTATGCTCTAAAAATCTCATTTAAGAAACACAGGAGAGGGTGTGGAGCTGGAGAGCTGTCTCAGCGGTTAGGCGCACTTACTGCTGTTGCAGGCCTCGGGATCAATTCTCAGCACCCATTGGCAGCTTACAACTGTTTATTCTAGTCTTAGAAGATCAATGTCTCTTCAGGCCTTTGTGGATACTAGTCATGCATGTGGTACAGACATACATGAAGGAAAACTCATGCACATAAAATAATAAAATCAAATCTTAAAAAAAATTCTAGAGGGGGCTGGAGAGATGGCTCAGTGGTTAAGAACAATGCCTGCTCTTCCAAAGGACCCAGGTTCAATTCCCAGCACCCACATGGCAGCTCAAAACTGTCTGTAACTCCAAGATCTGAAACCAATGCACATAAATTAAAGTTAAATAAGAATTTTAAAAATTCTAGAAATTAAAAAAAAAAAACAAAACACAGGAGCAGGGCACAAGTACATCTTTCGGTTGTATGCAGCCTAAAACGCAGTAGTTATTCAATCTCATACACAACAGATAGACCAAGGTGCTTTAGAAAAGTTGTTTTACAACCACTAGGAAAGCTTTATTTTCACTATATCCAGAGAGCTATAGAGACCACTGGACCCAAAGATATGAAGTCCTAGAGGACACGGTAACAATATTAGAGGGGGGAGGAAATCACAGTTTTCAGAGAATTGTGGTTTTGGAAAGAAACTGTGACCATCAAACAGAAATGAAGTAAACTATCTCCTAGGGCAGAGGGGAAGGGGGGTAACCCAAAAGTTCACCCCTTCCATGTGCCACAACCAAGAGAAATTAACACTAAGAGCTCCCTCCAAATGTGGGGCATGACCTAATTTTCTTGGTCAAGTGATTTATAATTTAGATATAAAAAATACTTCAAAGTACTTTTGCCCATCAGCTTGGCCACACAGGCATGCTGTATATTCTAAAAATATATAAATAAATAAATAAATAAATAAATAAATAAATAAATAAATAACATATTTTAAAAGTCAAGTGCCACAATTCCTTACCATTCACAGTCAGTCTGGCTTTCTGAGAATAATTAGAACCAAAGTGATTAGTAACAATACACTGGTATTTCCCTTCATCGGTGAAGTTCACACTGAAGAGGTGCAAGACACTAGTATACTCCAGAGCTTCTCCAGCCTGCTGCCGATAGCGAACGAAGTTCTCAATATCCACATCATACAGGATCTCATTGTCCTTGCGCCATACAGTAGACATGGGTGAATCACTGCTGCTCACAGCAGTGCACGTCAGCGTCACATTAACACCTCTTAACGCAACTGTGCTTTCAGGATGTGTCCTTATCTGAGGCTTCAGAAAATCATCTAAAGGAAATAAATCCAACAGTGGCCAAGTCAGTTACTTAATTTTATTTCTGACCTGATTTTAAAGCAAAAACTATAACACCGTAAGTTTCATTCACAGGGGCTATGTTAATGTTGAAGGAGACTCCAGAGCTAGAATCAAAACTCTTACTTAAAGCTGAGGAAAATGAATTCCAGAATTCAAACAGTCTGCTCAAAAGCATCAGGCAGTGGCAGGTGGGCTGGCCCTCAGGTTCTGGACGTCTGCACCCAGAGCTCTTCCCACCATCCCTGAGGACTCTTGCATCTCCTAAGCAATACCAATGTGGGAGTAGGGATGGACAGAAACCTTAAATAAGAATTTCAAGGTTAAGTTCTAATTCTGTCATCCCACATATAAATATACATTATACATAATGATATTTACGTCCCATATATGATACATATGCAAAATGTTTATAATAATCCCTATCCTTTCTGTATAACACAGAAAATGAGAAGATAAACCTACTCTTTTCAAGACTACTTGAAAGTACTTTGTACATGGCTTCAACATTATAATAGTGAAGAATACTTGGCAGGGGACATTTCTGGGATAGGAACTGGAGGATGGGGGTTGTTGGGATGGAGATGGGAATGGGGGGACCCTAGATGAGCCTCTAGCAGCAGGGGATATGGAGCCTGAAGTCATCACCTCCTATAGCTAGGTGGGACTTCCAGTGGAGGGAGGGGGGCATCCACCCACCCATAAAACCTTCTACCCAAAATTTGTCCTGCCTACAAGAAGTGTAGGGATAAAGACGGAGCAGAGATTGAAGGAATGGCCAACTTGAGACCCTCCCCATAGGAAAGCCAACTCTTGACACTATTAATGATGTTCGGCTTTGCTTGCAGACAGGAGCCCAGCATAACTGTCTTCTGAGAGGCATCATCCAGCAGTTGATGGAAACAGATGCAGAGACCCACAGCCAAACAACAGGCAGAGCTAGGAGAGTCTTGTGGAAGACTGAAGGGAAGGATAGAGGGAAGCAGAGGGGTAAAGGACAACACAAGAAGACCTACAGAGTAAATTAACCTGGGCCCATGCGAGCTCACAGAGACTGAACCATGAATCAAAGAGCTTGCATGGGCTGGACCTAGGTTCCCTACACACATGTAGCAGATGTGCAGCTTGGTCATCATGTGGGTCCCCTAACAACTGGAGAAGAGGGTGTCTCTGACTCTGTTGCCTGCCTTTGGATCCTATTCCCACAGTCTGGCCTCAGTGGGAAAGGATGTGCTTAGTCCTGCTACAACTTAAGGTGGCAGGTGGGTTGGTAGCCAGGGGGAGCCTCCCCTTGAGGAGAAGGAGGAGGGATGGAGGAAGGGGCATGAGAATGAGACTGGGTGGAGAGAAGCGAGGGGGCTTCAATCAGGCTGTAAACTAGATAAACGAGAAAACAAAAACAGTGAAGCTACAAACAGGATATATATACAAGTGAAAAACAGATTAGAATTGACCAGGCATTAGAAAAGTGGCTACTGCACTATGGATTCATAAATAGAGAGAGGCTACTATAAAAATTATGAACCAGTATATTGACTAGGTAACATTCTACTGTGCCTTTAAAGATGTAACTGAAATAGTATAAAACATATATTATGAGCCAGAGTGATAGCACACACCATTAATCCCAGCACTTGGGAGACAGAGGCAGGCAGATCTCTTGAGTTCCAAGCCAACCTGGTCTGGTCTGCATAGTCAATTTTAGGCCAGCCAGGGCTACATAGTGAGATCTTGTCTCAAAAATAAATGAACCAAGAAGAGACTTGATACCCTATGAACATATACAGGGGGAGGTAATCCCCCTCAGGAACAGTCATAGGGGAGGGGAATAAGGGGAAAATGGGAGGGAGGGAAGAATGGGAGGATACAAGGGATGGGATAACCATTGAGATGTAACAAGAATAAATTAATAAAGTAAAAAAAAAAAAAAGAAAAGAAAACACAGTATGCCTTACATTTAAAAGTAAGTCAAGGGGCTAGAGAGATGGCTCAATGGTTAAGAGTACCACCTGTTCTTCCAAAAGTCCTGAGTTCAATTCCCAGCAACCGCGTGGTGGCTCACAACCATCTATAATGTGATCTGGTGCCCTCTTCTGGCCTGCAGGTGTACATGCAGGCAGAGCACTGTATACATAATAAATAAATAATAAACAAACAAACTTTTAAAAGTAAGCCAAAAGGGAATGTGTGTAAGCAGAATTCAAACCATTGTAAAGATTTAAGTATAAAAGAAAAATTTCCCAAGTTGAGAAAGAAAGCTATACAGTTGGTAGTAGTGCAGGCCTTTAATCCCAACACTTGGGAGGCAGAGTCAGGCAGATCTCTGTGAGTTTGAGGCTAGCCTGATCTACAGAGAAGAGAGTTCCAGGATAGCCAAGGGTACACAGAGAAATTGGTCTTGAAAAACTCAAAAAATTATTATATTCAGGACATACCATCTATGACTATCTCTTCTGTCTCAAAGATTTGCTGCCACTTTAAGTCTTTCTTGTTTCATTTCAAGACAAAGTTCCGCTGTGTAGCTTTCGCTGTCCTGGAAATCACTCTTAGACCAGGCTGGCCTCAAACTAAGAGATCTGCCTGCCTCTGCCTCCTGAGTGCTGGGATTAAAAGTATGTGCCACCATTGCCTGACCACTTTGAGTCTTAAGAAATTGCATAAAGGGGCTCAAGTACAGTTAAGAGCATGGGCTATTCTTGCAAAGGACCCAGGTTTAGTTCCTTGCACATCAGAAGTTACAACCTTTTGCAACTCTAGTTCCAGAGGAGCCAAAGCCCTCTTTTGACCTCCTTGGGCACTACACAAACACAGTGCATAGACATGCATGCAAAGCACCTATATACATGAAATAAAAATAGATTAATATTAAAAAAGAAAAAAGAAATTCCATTAAGGCCAGTGAAATGGCTCAGTGGATAAAAGAATTTGCCATAAAGCCTAATGACATGAGTTTGTTCTCTTGAACTCTCATGATGGAAATAGAGAACTGACTATCCCAAATTGTCTGTCCTTTTACCAGGAAACTACATCCAAATAATGAAATTGGTCATTATAAACAAATACTATTACACTTTTATAATTACAACATTGCTGATGGCCACATAAACTAATGTTTTTTCAATTTTTTTCAGAATATACTGTCTCCAGATGAAAAAAAAAACATATTGATTCAGAAGTCTGTTATGTATCCTAGAGTTAATAATTCCTCTCAAATTAAGGCAGACATTCACACTGCCACTGAAAATGATCACTCAAAGCCAATGAGAAAGCAGCATTGAGAAGGTCCTTGTGTTAAGACGAAGAGAGGGGGGGGGGGGGGGGAGAGAAATAATTTTATGAAACACTAAGCCCAAAACCACAAAATGTAGCCTGTATTAAGTAATCACTGAGACGGGTTTGGAGGGCAACACAAGGACACAGGTGTGCTGGCCGAGCACCATTTCAGGTTCTGTTGTTGTTATTGTTTCATCCCTTTCCTTTTGTTGTTATAACAGTTAAGAGAAATTCAAAATTTAAAAGCAGAAATACAAACCACAGACAAAATCTTTGAGGTCCACACTCAGGATGCTTTGCCCTGCTAACCATTCAGGATGTGCACAGCTTACATTCACAGAATGATGAAAGTTGTTATCCACCAGCCACTGAAGTAACCACTTCAAATGACAATCGCAGAGCAAACTGCTTGTGTTCAGAACACTGCAGAAAGAAAACCAGGAAAAGAACTTTTATTTTAGCTTTGTTGTAGTTTCTTCAGTATAATCTTGCTACACATTGATGCATTTACCTGTCAAAAAATGTTCATCTGATCTAGAGAGATGGCTCAGCTGTTAAAAGCACAGTCTGCTCTTCTAGAGGTCCTGAGTTCAAGTCCCAGCACCACATGGTGGCTCACAACCATCTATAATGTGATCTGATTCTCTCTTCTGATATGCATAAAGACAGAGCATTCATATACATAAAATACATGAATAAGTCTAAAAATGTTCATCTAATTATAACAAATTTAGACAAATAGCCATAATATGTTAGTATTATTAAAAACATCAAAACAGACTGAAGGACAAGAGAACCATTTTAAATTAAAGACAGGTAAAGAGCCATTGCAATGGAATGAAATACATACATGTTTGTTTGTTTGTTTGTTTGTGGGAGGACTATACTGTTGTTTGTTTGGAGACAGAGTTACTATACTACCCAGGCCAGCCTCAAAATTGCAATCCCAGATATACACTGACACATATGATTTTTTAGTTGGGGTCGGAGGTCTAAAAAGGGAGGGATATATATGTGTGTGTGTGTGTGTGTGTGTGTGTGTGTGTGTGTATGTGTGTACATGAATACATATATATGGGTTTTTAGGCCTGCCTGGTCAATTATAGTTATTAAGAAAAAGAAATGAGGGCTGGAGGTGTGGCTGGCTCAGTGCTACAGAATATACTTAGCACTTATAAATCCTACAATCTATCCAATCTTGAAGGTGGGAGAGAAAGACAAGGGAAGAGTCAGAACACACAAAACAAATCAACAGATGACAGATGGACCTAAGAAAACCATTTTTGTGGGGGAGGAGGTCCCCCTCAGTCATAGACCTAGGGGAGGGGAATAGGGTGAAATTGGGAGGGGGAGGAAGAGGAGGATACAAGTGATGGCATAACAATTAAGTAGTAATCTGAATAAATTAATAAAATTTTAAAAAAGAAAACCATTTTTAATAAAAGAAAATATAATTTAACAGAAGAGGAGAATAATTACTATTAATACTCTTTTTCAAAACTATTAGAATAAATTGATTCAATTCAGCCAGCTTGACCACATGAGACTCTTCCTAACTTTCTAATACCTATTCAATCGTTTTATTCTTTTTTCCCCTCAACTTTACAAATGTTATCTTGGGGGCCAGTGAGATGCTCAGTGGGTAAAGGTATCTCCTGCCAAGCTTGATGACTTGCATTGACACACATGGTGGGAGAGAAATGGTCCCCCACAAATTGTCTGTCCCCTGTTCTACACACCCACACACCTATACACACAAAATGTAAAAGAATAATTTTAAATAAAAACACTTAAAAATAAGAAATATCTTGTACTTTGTATCCTTTCTTACAAAAATATATTCCTCTCTCCTTGTATACAGCATTGTTGCTTTTAGGATTAGTTGACACTGTAAACAGAACTGCTGTTACTATTGTTCCTATTAATTTACATACATTAATTAGCATCTGAGTAACCTTAATTTATGATGAAAACTAGAAAGTTAAAAACAAAACAAAACAAAAACAAAACTAGAGCAAGGCATGGTGGCACACCAGAATAAGTTACAATTTCAGCATCAAGACTTAGAGCCAGGCATGATGGCACACACCCTTAATCCCAGCTCTCAAAGAGCCCAGATTAGATCCCCAGCATTCCCATGGCTGCTCATGACCACCTGTAACTCCAACTCTGAGAGAGCCAAGCCTCTTCATGCCTCCACTGACACCAGAGAGGCTCTCCCCACCCCTTTACAATCGTGCTTGTATCTTTCTTCCTGCTGAGCACATGACTAGATTATGCCTCCTAGCCTGTCTTTATAGTTAGCAGCAGCCACATCCCAGTTTCCACCACTGAACGTGTGCAGAATAGACTAATGTGTTCACTGCACCCAAGCATGGCCTGTAAAAACTTCCCACTCAGGGCTGAAGAAATGGCTCAGAGGTTAAGAGCACTTGTTGCTCTTGGAGAGGACTCAGGTTCAGTTTCCAACACCCACTTGATAGCTCACAACCATCTTGAGTTCCAGGCGATCAATATCATCTTCTCCTTGGACAGCAGACATGTACACGGTGCAGATATACATGCAGGTGAACATCCATACATATGGAACACTAAAAACAGTTCTTATAAGTTTGAAGAATACTTAAGACATTTTAAAGCAAACACAAAAAGTAAATTGTCATATATCAGCATCTTAAGATGATCAAATTTAAACTTAGAACGTAGCATTTAAAAATCTCTGCAAGTGCAAGTCTCCTGAGTACCCCATTCTGGGTCCAGTGCCCCATCCTTGCCCTGGAGGCCCTCAGTAGTCACCTAGGGAAGACAAGTGAGATCTCTATGAGCCCCCCACTGCTTGCACCAGGCCACTGGGCAAACACAGCAGTGGTGAGCTAAGCTCAGCTCCCTGCACCCTCCATCTACTGGACGGACCTCATCCCTACCTGCATTCCAGTGGGCCCAGGATCACAACAGCAAACCTAGCAGCAGAGAGACCCACCCCATCCCTGCCCTGGAAGCCCTTGGTGGCCACCTGGGGTAGACAGGGAAGCCTAGCACAGCTGTCCTCTGACAAGCCCCACCCAGCAACAGACTGGGAGGAAAGATAGAAGGACCCCGAGGGAACAGGAGCTTCACAAGAAGACCAACAGAGCCAACTAACCTGAGGTGGGGGATGGTGGGGGGATGGCTTTTAAAGACTTAAACACCAACCAAGGACCATGCATGGACTGGACCTAGGCCCCTTACACATATGTGCCCAATAGGCAGCTTGGTCGTCATGTGGGTGCCCTAGGAAGGGAATGGGGGCTGTCTCTGACAAGGACTTTCTTGCATGCTTTGTGTTCCCTTTCCCCTGGTGGGGCTGCCATAACAGGCCACTGTGGTAGAGGATTGCTCAGTCCTGATGAGACTTGACGTGCTGGGATGGGGGCTGATGGGGGAGGCTCCTCTTCTTGGGGAGGGGAGAGGGGTTACGGGAATAGGGAAAGAGGGTGGGACTGGGAAAAGAGGAGGGAGGGGGTTACAATTGGGATTTAAAGTGAATAAATAATTATTTAATTTTTTTTTCTGTAAGCATATGGTTATAGTACAGTTTTTCACTATAGCCCAGAACATACTCACTACCAGACTCAAATATATTTTGTTTCCTATAAAATTTAAGCCATCTAAAGTAGATACATTTGAAAATATTTAACAATGTCTCAAATTTTATTATACTTTGAAACGATCAACTGATTCAGTTAATATATTTCACCATTTCATTTAGTAGTATAGCTTAGTTGTTTTACATAGACACATAAAAACAAGTATTACTGAAAAGTTCATTCATAAACTTATTTTACTTAGATTTGCCTGACTTACTTGTGCTTAACTTTTTTTTTTTAAGATTTATTTATTTTATATGTGAGTACTCTGTCTTCATGCACACCAGGTGAGGAAATCAGATCCCATTACAGATGGTTGTGAGCCACCATGTGGTTGCTGGGAATTGAACTCAGGACCTCTGGAAGAGCAGCCAGTGCTCTTAATCACTGAGCCATCTCTCCAGCCCACATGTGCTTAATTGTAACTTAGGTTCTTATAGAAAATCTCCTGGGACATTAATAAAGTTAAACACCATTATCTGCAAAGAAAGGCAGGAGTCAAAAATATTACAGGAAACTAAATATGAAAGTGCCTGGCTGTTCATCCCAGCACTCAGGAGGCTCGGGCAGGAGGAAAGCTGGCCTACATATGCTGTGTCAGGGAAAAGAATTGCAGGCTGAGAGTGGTATCACAGGACATCTACAAAATTAAACATACTACTTTCTTTCTTCTTTCTTCTTTTCTATTCTTACTTGATGAGCAACAAATAACTCATTTTCATGTTCATTCTGCTCACAGGTTGAACTATAGCTCCACAGTCCAAACACCTAGCGAAGATAGCAAGCTGAGCAGAAACCCAGACAGAGTGAGATGTCTGCGTCCCAGTCAATGTTGACAATTCTGACAAGACAGCTGTTTTAACAAGCCAACAATATTACACTAATCTTATTCAGGCATAGCTATGTTTCTATGTTTCTGAGAGTTTTTTTGGGGGGTTGTTTAGTTTTGGCACTTTGTTTTTTTTAGACAGGCTTTGTATAGCTCTGCTATCTGAACTCATTCACCTGCCTCTGTCTCCCGAGTGCTGGGATTAAAGGTCTGTGTCACCACCACCTAGCTCTTTTCTTTTCTTCCTTCCTTCTTTTTTTTTTTCTTGAGATAATTTTAAAAGAATTCCTTTAAATAAAATAATTTTATACATTAATTTGGCAACATCATCTGGAGCAGTGGTTTTTCAACCTTCCTAATGTTGTGACCCTTTAATACAAGTTCCTCATGTTATGGTGACCCCCCAACTACAACATTATTTATGTTGCTACTTCATAACTGTAAATTTGTTGTTAAGAATTGTAATGCAGCCGGGCAGTGGTGGCACATGCCTTTAAACCCAGCATTTAGGAGGCAGCGGCAGGCGGATCTCTGAGTTCAAGGCCAGCCTGGTCTACAGAGTGAGTTCTAGGACAGCCAGGGCAACACACACACACACACACACACACACACACACACACCTCTCCCTGTTCTGGGACAGCCAGGGCAACACACACACACACACACACACACACACACACCTCTCCCTGTTCTGGGACAGCCAGGGCAAAAAACACACACACACACACACACACACACACACACACACACACACACACACACACACACACACACACACACACACACACACACACACACACACACACACACACACACACACACACACACACACACACACACACACACACACACACACACACACACACACACACACACACACACACACACACACACACACACACACACACACACACACACACACACACACACACACACACACACACACACACACACACACACACACACACACACACACACACACACACACACACACACACACACACACACACACACACACACACACACACACACACACACACACACACACACACACACACACACACACACACACACACACACACACACACACACACACACACACACACACACACACACACACACACACACACACACACACACACACACACACACACACACACACACACACACACACACACACACACACACACACACACACACACACACACACACACACACACACACACACACACACACACACACACACACACACACACACACACACACACACACACACACACACACACACACACACACACACACACACACACACACACACACACACACACACACACACACACACACACACACACACACACACACACACACACACACACACACACACACACACACACACACACACACACACACACACACACACACACACACACACACACACACACACACACACACACACACACACACACACACACACACACACACACACACACACACACACACACACACACACACACACACACACACACACACACACACACACACACACACACACACACACACACACACACACACACACACACACACACACACACACACACACACACACACACACACACACACACACACACACACACACACACACACACACACACACACACACACACACACACACACACACACACACACACACACACACACACACACACACACACACACACACACACACACACACACACACACACACACACACACACACACACACACACACACACACACACACACACACACACACACACACACACACACACACACACACACACACACACACACACACACACACACACACACACACACACACACACACACACACACACACACACACACACACACACACACACACACACACACACACACACACACACACACACACACACACACACACACACACACACACACACACACACACACACACACACACACACACACACACACACACACACACACACACACACACACACACACACACACACACACACACACACACACACACACACACACACACACACACACACACACACACACACACACACACACACACACACACACACACACACACACACACACACACACACACACACACACACACACACACACACACACACACACACACACACACACACACACACACACACACACACACACACACACACACACACACACACACACACACACACACACACACACACACACACACACACACACACACACACACACACACACACACACACACACACACACACACACACACACACACACACACACACACACACACACACACACACACACACACACACACACACACACACACACACACACACACACACACACACACACACACACACACACACACACACACACACACACACACACACACACACACACACACACACACACACACACACACACACACACACACACACACACACACACACACACACACACACACACACACACACACACACACACACACACACACACACCCACCTCTCCCTGTTCTGGAGCTAGACAAGCATCCCAGAGCTAGCTGTGGCTCAGGAGCTGAAGGAGCTGCTGCAGGATCACTGTATGAGGATCTGAGTCTGCTTCTCCGGCCCCAGTGTGAAAGACAGGTGCAGCTGCACGTATCTGTAAGCTTCTCAGGGGGAAGCAGGGGCAGGGAGACCCCAAGAGCACGCTGGCCAGCCAGGTCAGCCAAGGCAGATCTCCAGGTTCAGTGAGACACCCTGGCACAAAAAAATAAGGTAAAGAACCTAAGAAGACCCCTAACGTCAACTTCTGGCCTCTTAATAAACATTCATGTTGTGTACTCTCGCATATGCACACATGTACATATACAAAAACAGAAAACTTTCAAAGATACTTAACATTCATATCTAACACATACAAACTACTATTTAAACAAATGCAAACAGAGTAATTACAGCTTTCATTTGAAGATTTCAGTCTGAAATCAGTAAAACACTAACATAAACTCGCTTATTTACTTTTTTTGAGACAAAGTCTTGCTGTAGCCCTGGTTGGCCTGAAATTCACTATGTAGATCAGGCTGGCCTTAAATACACAGAGATCCTCCTGCCTCTGCCTCCCAAAATCCTTATTTTCTATATTTTACACTTTTATCCAAATTGTTGCTAAAAAACAAAGACAGAAAGATACCTATATACAAACATAGTACATCTGTCTTACCCACAGCTTGCTTCCTGAAGTTTCAATCACCTGAGGTCAATGATACATAAAAATGTTACATGGAAAAACACGAAAGTAAACAATTCCTAAGTTGAAATTGTGTGCCATTTTGATTTCTGAGATAAAAACCTCATACTATCCATTCAGGACATAAATCATCCTTTTTTTCTAGTATATCCACATTGTATATGCTGAACACCTTAATGATTTAATAGCCGTGTTGATTATTAGATCACGTGTTACAGTGTTACAGTGGCTGGGTTTAAATAACTCTCCTTTAACTTGTCAAAGTTCCAACCCACAAGTGACAAAGAAGCAGTAACAGGGCACAAGACATGGAAGGACAAGTGAACGCTGTCATTCTGCAGCAGCAGTTTCATAGTCTACATACGGTTTGGCTCTATGCAGTTTCAGCACAGGGAACATACTCCTGACGGACAAGGTGAAACACAGATATCTGTGGAGGAGACTGTCAAGCTTGGGGCCCCTCTCTGAGGATTTATGGACTGTTAATGGTTGTTGGGGGATAGAGAGACATTTTTCTTCAGTGTTGTAGCCACTGATAAGGTGCCCATGTTAACAGCCCTAATGAAACTCACTGGGTCAAAAAAAAAAAGGCATAAGAACAGAAGTAGGCTACTTAGAAAGAGGATTAGTGGGAGTTGTAGAGGGATAAGAGGACAAATGAATTAGGGAGTGAATCTGCTCAAATACTTACATAAAATGCTATAATAAAACCTATTGTGTACAATCAATATATTCTAATTAAAAATTTAAGAAATTATTTTGCCATAACATATAATCAACCTTAGGGAGGTTACAGAAACACCTAGGAGCTATCTGGGTATCACCAAAGGCCATCCAAGTACAGATAAAATAGTACTTCCATGCAGTGTTTTTCAGACCACACGGTTACTATTTGGGGGTCTATTAGTCCCTGGAGAGTCCCCAATGGAGGATAAGTGGTCTGAAAGTAAAGTAGATAAAATGAGATATGGTCTGGCAGAGGTGGATGGACAGATGCAGAAGGGGGATTTTTTCAAAGAGACTTATCAAAAGACTCAAGTGGACTGGTTAAGAAGAGAAAGAGAAGTAACAATGGGAAAGGAGCGATCGTAACAAGAACCAGCACAAAGAGACCTTAAGTTCCCCCCAAATAGGACAATAAATTCCCAATAATTATGAAGTGGACAGAGTGAGCAGAACATTCCCTGTAAGAACAGAGAAGTTCCTGTAGGAAAAACAGAATCCAATCAAGAAAACAGAAACTCTACAGAGTACAAAGAATATCTACACCAAAGAGTCAGGAAACAATCCCTACTCAGCAAAGAGGCCCAGGAAGACCTCTAGCAGAGCAGGTGCCCCTGATAAAAAGTGTGGCACTCTGCCCAGTTCAGAAACCACACTCAGAACCTCAAGAATCAAAATCTCTCCTTAGCAGCTCCAATGGATGTCTGTCCAGAGCAATGGTCCACTAGTCTGACACACCATTGGATCCCCGATCAATCAGTCAGGAATGAAGACAAAGCCTTCAAAGGTGTACATTTGGGAGACCTGGGTGAGAGGTCCAGGGGTCCAATGATGAATCTGATCCTATCCGGGCCACAACCCCATAGCTGCTAAAGGAAGTTATTCAATACTTGTTAAAGCATAGTGAGGTATAGTGTAGTCAAGACTATCTCCCAGGCATAGAGATCATTGCAATGAAATGCTACAACAGAGGACAGAAGCTGGGCTCAACTCCAATTACAGCCAACAGCGAACTGGAATGTTTAGCCAAAAAGAAGGACGGGTGGGAGTCAGTAGGTGGACTCAGAACTCAGGTCGTTTCTAGCTAAAACAATCTAGAAATACTCTTGCTAAAGGCAAGCCAGAGTGGACAGACATCACCTGGGGAATGGTACAGAAGGAAAAGTGTGATTTATCTAGGCTATCTAGAGATACCCAGATATGTACATGGGAGGATCCTTGCTGAACTTTTAGATTCAGCAAAGTTTTAAATAAAACTTTAAAAAATACTAGATGGGCCAGGGTGGAGTGGCACATGTCTTTAATCCCAGCACTCAGGAGGCAAAAGCAGGTGGATCTCTGAGTTCAGTGCCAGCCTGGTCGACAGACACACACACACACACACACACACACACACACACACACACACACACACACACACCTACACCTAAAAGAGTCAGGAGCCTGACTGAAGTTTGTTCAAATACTTGTCCCTTGTTAACTTTCCTAATGAATCTTTATATTGAAACTATACAAGCCTACTATCCAAAGCATACATTGAACTAGGTTCTCGTAATAGTTAAAGCTTTTTTGTTGACCCTCAGACTATACTGGTATAAAAAAGATAGACAGATTTGTAGTTGAAATGAATCCTTATAAATTAGCTAAGCTTAGAGGTAAATCCAAATACTTTAGAAGATCCCTCTAATTTCTGTAACATAGCAAAAAGTAACTAATGATTGTTTTTCAAAGCTTTTTGACAGGGTCTTGTGTAGCCCAGGCTGACCTCAAACTAGATAGGTACTTGAGGATGACTTTAAACGTTCTGACCCTCCGGCTTTTACATCTTGAGTGCTGGGATTGTAGGCATGCACCTGGTTAACACACTGCTAGGGAACAGATCCAGAGCTTCCACATGAGACAAGTATCTTACCAACTAGCTACATCCATAGTCCAGATTTTCATATTTTGATTTTTGTTGTTGGTATTTTTAGGCATTTGGTTTTACTATGTGCTTGGATCAGTGCTCAGCAATCTCTTTAAACCCTCCACATGTACATCTATTTATCCTAATTTCATCATCACTGTTTTGCAGTGCTGGGAAATAAACTCAGGACCTTGCACATGCGAGACAAGCGCCTATCTACCAAGCTATAAATCCTTGGCCCTCATCGTCTTAATTCTTTATCTTTCTTAGGATAAACTTCCTTAATATACTATGAGGTAGGAACCATGATCCAATACAGTACAAAATGAATGATGAATGAGTGTCTCAGTAAACAAATTATTTCATTGTATCTTCACATGACTCTATGTAACCACTACTCCCATTCTGAGAAGACACACTGTGTTTCCAGCTAAACAATTTGCCTACTGTGGCAAGCTGTAAGGAATGGAGGGAAGGTCTGATATAAGTTTAAAAACATATTTCTAAAAATACAAGCGAGAGGCCGGGCGGTGGAGGCGCATGCCTTTAATCCCAGCACTCGGGAGGCAGAGGCAGGTGAATCTCTGAGTTCGAGGCCAGCCTGGTCTAGCCTGGTCTACAGAGCAAGTCCAGAACACCAAGGCTACACAGAGAAACCCTATCTAAAAAAAAAACCTAAAAACAAAAACAAAGATACAAGCAAGAGGATAATAATGGTGATGTAATCTGAACAAATTATAATAAATTAAAATTAAAAAATAATAAAAACATATTTCTAGTGAGAATCACTTCTTAAATCTTCCAACCTATTACAAATCAATCCTTTAAAATGAAATTGTTTAGATTTTTATTTACCATGTATGTGGGCACACATGCTGGGGCAGGGGGAGCATACACAAATGTCTTTTTTTGTTTTAATTATTAAACAGGGTCTCTCTTTATAATCCTGGCTGTCCTGGAACTTACTACATAGACCAGCCTAGCCTCGAAGTCAGAGATCTGCTGGCCTCTGCCTCCCAAGTACTGGGATGAAAGGCCTACACCATTATGTCCGGCTTCACGCCATGCTCTTATGTGGAGGGCTACGTGGAAAGAGGATTAGTGGGAGTTGTAGAGGGATAAGAGGACAAATGAATTAGGGAGTGAATATGCTCAAAATACTTACATAAAATGCTATAATGAAACCTACTGTGTATAATCAATATATCCTAGTGCAGAGAACGACTTGTGAGGCTGGATGGCAGGCACCATTGCTCACTAATCACTGCATCATGTTACTTGTCCAAGATTAAGTCTTTTATAAACAACAACAAAGATGTCATGAACTATCAAATTATTGTAAAAGTTTCTAAAAGCTTTCTCTTCTTTTCTTTTTTTTTTTATTTTTTTTTTTATTTTATTTTTTTAAGATATATTTATTTATTGTTATGTACAAAGTGTTCTACCTGCATGTATCTCTGCAGGCCAGAAGAGAGCATCAGATCATGTTATAGATGGGTGTGAGCCACCATGTGGTTGCTGGGAATTGAACTCAGGACCTCTGGAAGAGCAGCCAGTGCTCTTAACCTCTGAGCCATCTCTCCAGCCCCCTCTGTTCTTTTCTTAATCACTGGTTTGACATGAACTGATTCTACTGCATGTCTCTTGAGTAGCCCCTAAGTTGTTTAAAATAAAATGATTTTTTCCAATACCAGTTTAAATTAATAAGAATTCCCAGCTAACTTCCTTCACTCAGAAAAATCTCTTAACTAATAAAACCAATCCTAGGGAGCTAGAGAAATAGCTTCGCAGTTAAGCACTCTTATAGAGGACCTTGACTTGTTATCCAGCACCCCCAAGGCAGCTCACAACCACCCACAACTCCAGATCCAGATGATTCAATGCCTTCTTTGACCTCCTTGAACTCATGTACGCATGCATGTGATACATTTACATACACTTAGCACATACACATAGAATAATCTTTAAAGGCAATTTTTTAAAAATTACATAGGAGGTTCTGGAGAAGTGGCTCAGTGGTCAAAAGCACTGCTCTTTCAGAGGACCTAGGCTCAGTTCCTCGCACCCACATGGCAGCTCACAACTGTCTGTACAATATCAGTTCCAGAGGCTCTGAAACCCTGCTCTGTCCTCCACAGGCCCCAGGTATGTACATGATACAGAGACATACATGTAGGCAAAACACCCATACACGTTTTAAAAATTACCTTAAAAGTTGTACTTGAAAAAAAAGTATAAAACACTTATCTTTTTTCTACCACAACATTTAATGTATCTGAACATTATAGTAGTTTAAACACATTAAAATTGGTAACACAAAATCTTAGGCCAATTTCACAAATAAAGAAAAAAAAAATCAGCTGTTACCCACTTTAACCCCATCATAGGGTAAAAACTAGAGACATGTATTTCTGACAGTCCAGAAAGTAAAGTACACACGGAAGCCCAGAAATGGCGCTAAGGTTTCCCACTTGTGAGCACACACTCCTGATTGTTAAGTGCTGGGTTATCTCTAAATGACACCACCACTGAAACAACTCAAGTGTTAACACTTTTCTATCTCTTGCTTAAAGCATATGCTTCTGAAATACATCTGAGTCACCTTCTTTACTTTACAGGCAATGAGGCGATGGAGAGACTGCTCAGTAGTTAAGAACACTGTCTGCTCTTTGGAAAGACCCAGGTTCAATTCCCATCACCCACACGAAAGCTTACAATTATCTGTAACTCCAGTTCCAGAGGATCTGATGATCTCCCCTGGCCTCTATGGGCACCAGGAATACAAATGGTATACTTTACATACAGTGAGTACTAACAACTAAAAGAGGGGGAAAAATTTACTTACAGTTCCTTTAAGTGAGTCTGAGAGAAAGCATTTTCTTGAATAGACATTATAGCATTGTTGTTCAAATCTCTGAAATCAAAAGAAATGGAATATCAATAACTATTTCTATAGTGAAGCTACATAAATGCTTAAATGCTCTTGAACACCTCCAGCTGACAGTTTCAGTATACAACTCTGGCTGGCCCTATACTTGCTATGTAGACCAGGCCGGCCTCAAACTCACAAAGATCTGTCTGCCTCTACCTCCTGAGGACTGAGATTAAAGGCAGGCACCATCACCCCTTCACAAAGATTATACAGTGAGTAAAAATACATGAAATACTTACAGGTACTCAAGGGATTCAAGACCAATGAATGCTCTCTGTGTAACTGACTTAATCTGGTTTCCTTGCAAGATTCTGAAATAAAATTACATTCATTAAATATTAAAAATTAACACAAAATTGAATGTGCTTAATGTTTACATCGTGGCATGTTAACATATTCTTTAAAATTATTTTTAGTTATGTATCTGTGTGTATATGGTGGGGGAGAGGTATGTGCATGCTGTGTGCTGTGCCTGGGGAAGACCCCCTGAAGTGGAAGTTACAGGTGCTTATGAGCCACCTAATATGGGTACTGAGAACCCAACTCAGGTTCTCTGTAAGGGCAGAAAGCATTCCTAACCTCTGAGCATCCCTTTAGCCCCTTTAATGGCTTTACTGAGATATCACTAAGGGAAAAATTATTCACACTAAATTGTAGCTTAATGAAAGCTAGCATTTTTAAGTTGTGAACTTACTCATTAATCCAAAGCATAACATGAAAGTGTCTATTAAGATCTCATAGCTCAATGAAAGTCCTCTGAACAATCATCCTAGCCACTAAAATACTGAAAGCTTGCCTAAGCTAAGTGAGGTTAAAGTTCCCACTTCTCTCCTTAATAACACATGGTCAGATTAAAGACATTGAGACAAGTATTTATCTTTGGAGAAATTCTTCTCATAGGAGACCTAAAATGTTTCATGGGAGAGTATTTTCCCCTATTATTAAGCTGATTCCCCAGACATCTCACATCATTAAACACACTGCCAGGTCTACTACATTTTCTCAGAGCATTTCTCTTACTTGAATGGAAAACTCTGTATTCAGTAACTTATTTAAATCCCGTAAGATTGAGAATGTAAACTTGTCCAGGCACTATGGAAATCAGTATGGAGGCTCCTCCAAAAACTGACAACAGAGCTACCATATGGCCAGCTGTGCTACTGGTAGGTACTTAAGGATTCTAAGTCAATATGCCTCAGAGACACTTACACAGCCATGTTCACTGCTGCACTACTTGCAACAGCCAAGAAATGGGCCAGCCTAGATGTCCATTAAAACACATGGACAAAGAAAAGGCAACACATATATACAATAGAATTTTATGCAGCCAAAAAATAAAAATAAAATTTTGGCATTTGCAGGAAAATGGATGCAACCAAACATTTTCTCTCACATGCAGAACCTAGACTTAGAATTACATATGGGGGGAGAGGGAGGTTGTAGGTCATGAACCTAGAAAAGGGATTCTGAGAGTGGAAGAACAGACCTAAAAGGAAGATGGGAAATAGAGAATGGTGCATATGTCATAGGAACGCAAAAGGAACTCCCTGGATGTAAAAAGGGAACCACCCACAGCAGGGAGGAAGTGAGAAGAGGACAGTAGGGAAGGGGAGTAAATGACAACAAAGAATAATGAAACGTATGCATGAACATGCCATGATGGAACCTATCTTTTACAATGTAACCTGAAAGTAATTATGATAAAAAGTAAATTTCCATAGGAATACTTTATAAATAAAAAGTGCTGGCCCATAGGGGCTCATAGAGACTGAACAGCCAACCAGAGATCATGCGTGGGATGGACCTTAGGCCCTCCTCACATTTCTAACAGCTGTCTAGCCTCAATAAAAGATGAACCTAGTCTTACTGCAACTTGATATGCCATGCCTGGTTGATATCCATAGGAGGAGATCTGGGGGAGGGGAGAAGAGGGATGGGGCTGGGGGGCGTGGAGGACAAATGGGAAGCTTCACTCAGGATGTAAAGTAAGTAGTTAATTAAAAAATAAAGTGCCTAAACAACAACAAACTATTTGACAAACAAAGCTCCTTCCTTTAGGAGATAACAGAAAGGCTCAGACTTTCTGGCCATAAAAATAAGCATTATCCAATAGCATTTACAACTGTTCCTTGAAAAGATATTAGGTATACACAAACACCACAGATACATACAATTTAGTGAGACTTTTGAGTCCAGCAAAGGCTTCACTAGCATCTTCTATGGCCCATGAAATGTCATTGTTTCTCAAATCTCTGAAAATGTCAAGGAGAAAAAGATTGTTAGCCAATATGACCATACCACTGGGAAGCATCCTGATATGGCAGCTTTAGGGACACATGGTAATTTCAATTCTTTTTTGTTTTTTTCTGAGACAGGGTCTCTCTGTGTAGCCTTGGCTGTCCCAGACTCGCTTTGGAAACCAGGCTGGTCTCGAACTCACAGCGATTCGTCTGCCTCTGCCTCCCGAGTGCTGGGATTAAAGGCGTGGGCTACCACCGCCCGGCTGGTAATTTCAATTCTTGAGTTATTGATGATGAAGACTCAAGCCTGCTTTTTAAAGAAATACCTGTGATAAATACAGAAACATTAATAATTAACTAAGCAGCCAGGTTAGTCCCAGCACTCAGGAGACAGAGGCAGTTTTATGTCTATGAATTCAAAGAAGCCTGACCTACATACATAGTGAGCTCCAGGACAATCAGACTTCATAGAGAGACTCAGCCTCAAAAAGATTAACCAATTAATTAACGTAGATAAGCAAACTAAGTAACCTGCTAATCATCTTCCTAGTTAACCATATCTAATTGTACTAGCCTATTAAAAATTGTAGGCAGGGTCTTACAAAAAGGAGGGTTTCAAGATACAGGTGATAGATACAGCTTGCAAGTGTAATTTAGACTCACGGGGTTCCTGGGTGCTTCAAGACTCCCTCTGGGCCCTTAAAGTTAATAGCTCTAAGAGTAATACCAACATTGATCTTCACAGCTCAAGAGCAAGCCAACATCCCCCCAGGAAGCCAAAATGATATGACCACACGCCAGAGTGATCACTATGTTTTCTTTAAAAGTATTGTCTTTTAAAATCCACTATTCCATTCTCAGAAGTACACTTTTATACATCATGTGCTGATGAAATACCAGTTATCTTAAAAGCACTTAATTACTTTTGCTTCCTAAAGCTATCTCATACTAAACTAAGGTACACACTTTCTGATTTATAAGATTATATAAAGTTTTGTGAATGCCAAAAGAGGTTTCTTCTTGATTAGCCTTCAAGTAAAATGCTAGCATAGCTCATTTTACTTTACTATATATCTTCAGGATATTCCCCTCCTCCACAGGAGAAAATAAATAGAAATTATTCATCAAGAGAGCCATGGAGGGTCATGCCTATAGTCCCAGGACCCAGGAGACTAAGACAGAAAGATGGAGAGCTCAAAGCCAGCCTGGATAACACAGCAGGATCTTGTCTCAAGAAACAAAAAAAAGGGGGGGGTGCAAAATTAATAATCAGTAGAATATGGTGGCACATATCTTTAATCCCAGCACTCTGGATGCAGAAGGAAGCAGATACGAGTTTATGTATCTACATATACAGGTATACGTGGTTTTTGTATGCATGTGTGTGCAGTGGTTTGAATGAGAATGGCCCCATGGCCTCACATGTTTGAATAACTGACTCTCAGCTGGTGGAACTATTTGGGAGAGATTAAGGGGCACGGCTTTGTTTGAGGAGGTGTGTCACTTGAGACGGGCTTTGAGGTTTCAAAAGCCCACACCAAGCCCACTCTTATTCTCTCTGACTCCATCCTGTGATTCAGTGTAAACTCTCAACTACTGCTCCAGTGTCATGCCTGTCTACCTGCTGCCTACCTGCTCCCCGCCATGATGGTTATAGACTAACCCTCTGAAACTGTACCCAAGCCCCTAGTTAACTGTTTCCCTTTATAAGTTGCCTTGGTCATAGTGTTTTACCACAGCAGTAGAATTAAGACAGAAGTTGGTATCAGGGACAGGGTATTGCAGTGACAGACCTGGCCACACTGTTGTCTTGAGATATATGGAATGCTTTGGGACTCAGAAATTAGGAAAGCAGTTGAATGCTGTAAGTAGGGCTTAATTGGGCCATCCTAGTAGGAGCATGGAAGACAGCAGTGCTGAAAACAATATGGCCTGTGGAGGTCCAGCTCAAAAGGTTTTGGAAGGGAAGAATATTAAAGACCATACTTGTGACATTTTGGCAGAGAATATGGCTTCTTTCTGCCCTTTGTACAAAAAATCTGCCAGACTAAATTGAAGAGATTTGGACTAATGTCATAGGCAGAGATGTCAAGGAGGCCTAAAAATGAGATATAAAAAGTCATCTAATAAGCCCCTTGACTTAGGCATGGAGATAAGGAACCTGAAGTTTGCCCTGCTTGGGTTTTGGTTTAGCTTGGGTCTAGTATTTTCCCACTATGCTTACCTTTCTCCCTTTTGGAACAGTAATGTATTTTCTGTGCCAATGTATGCTATAAGTATGTGATTTGCTTTTTGATTGTATAGGGGTTACAGTTATAAGACTGCCTTGAGTCTCAAAAGAGACTTTAGAAATTGAAATAGTGTTGGGACTATGAAAGACTATGAGGACTTTTGAAGTAGGACTGAATGCATTTTGCATTACGATATGGCTACAAGCTTTGGGGCCAGGGAGTGAAAATGTGGTGGTCTGAATGAGACTGGACCCCATAGGCTCCTATGTTTGAATGTTTGAGTTCCAGTTAATAGAACTACTTGGGAAAGATTGGGTGTGTCCTTGGTAGAGGGAGTGTAGCTTTGTTGGAGGAGGTGTGTCACATACCAGGCCCAATTTTTCAGTCTGCTCCCTGAGGATCAGAATGTAGCTTTCAGGTATTGTTCCAGTGCCACACCTGCCTACTGCCATGCTCCTGCCATGACGTTCATGGACTAACCCTCTGAAACTGCAAGCAAGTCCCCAATTAAATGCCTTCTTTTATAAGAGTTGCCTTGGTCATGGTGCTCTTGAGAGCAATAGAACTAAGTAACTAAGTATAATAGTAACTGAGACACTGTGTATCCTAAGTATATGAGCATTTTCTCATACTTACTGTGCCTCCTTTTCACTGGAGGTTTAGGTACCAAAGTTTGGAGCCCATCACTTTCCTGAAACCACTTATTAATTTTGAATATGATAATCACCAAGTATCCTATTTAAGAGCTGTTAAGAATCTAAATTATTAGTTGGGCAGTTGAGGTGCACACCTTTAATCCTAACCCTTGGGAGGCCAAGGCAGGCAGAACACTATGAGTTCGAGACCAGCCTGGTCTATAAAAGTGAGTTCCAGGACAGCCAAGACTATACAGAGAAATCCTGTCTCAAAAAACAAACAAATAAAAACAAAAAACAAAAAAAACAAAACAAAAATCTAAATTATAAGAACAGGGCCCATGAGAAAAGACAAAAGACATTTTTAAAGGGATGGGATAGAACCCATGTGAGACAAAAGTAGGAAGGGGACTATAAGTAGAAAAGCTTATTTGGGAAAGGAAGCAAGAGAGTGGGGGAAGAGGAGACAGGGGAGAGGAAAGGGTAGGAAAGAGAGTCAATTAAAGACTGAGCTGAGCGATGGGGGCACATGCCCATAATCCCAGTGGGGGGAGCTATAAATATAGAAGAACCCTTGCCCTAAGAAAACATGACCCTTGGTAGACTAATTGAAAAACAGAATTAAAAAACAACAACAGAAACCAGGTGTGGTAGCACTCTGGAGGCAGAGGCAGGCAGATTTCTGAGTTTGAGGACAGCCAGAGCTACACAGAGAAACCTTGTCTCAAAATAACTAAAACCAACCAACCAACCAGCCAACAAACAAAAACCAACAGAATTTGAATGGAGGTACCATGCGTGTGAGAGTAAAGCTGAGACCAGAAGCCATGCATTGTTAAATGAAAACCCTAGTGCCAGGGTAGGTTACTTCCCTACAAGTTATTGGCCAGGAAGAACCCAAAGGCACCCAGAAAAATACAGGCAACTGCTACTGCTGTTGGCTGCCTACCACAACTAGATGGTGAAGGCATCACATGCTTTGGTCTCAGGACAGAGAAACTGAACTGGAACTGGAAGCTTTCTCCCTGCTGGCTACCCTCATAGTGCGAGAGGAACAGTCATCAACAGTCTTAGCTGTGTGCAGACGACTGACCTGTAAGGTAAGATGTGCCCACTGGTATTAACATCAACAAGTCTGTTATCTACTCTGTGATTGGATTTGAGGCCCACGCCACAAACATGGTCAAAAACCCAAATGTGCCCAACATTTGACATCTAAATAATTGCTTATGACTATAGATTAGTGTTGCTATCAGCTTTGATCAGAGAAGCTTCTTTTTGGAGTGGGCCAGCAGTTAACTGCAGAGACTCATAATGAGTACTGATATTTAGCCATAAATGGGATACTGAAATCACCACACAAACACAAGCAGCACACACATGTGCACACACATGCACCAAGGCTGAGGGAATATCATGGAAGAGAGAGTGGAAAGAATGCAAGGGCAGGGTGCGGTCATCCAGGCATGACATGGCATAACAATCTTACACCACCAGATGCTGTGATTATCTATGTAACATGAGGCCCATCCTATAATGGAGGAAGAAGAGGCTCACAAGGCCGCACACCTCACTGAGGATTTACATATAGTTAATGGTTGATGGGGAGAGGAGAGAGATTTCCTTCATTCTATGGCCACTGATACCCAAGCCAGACTCCTGTAAGCAATCTTAATGAAATTCACCAGTGGTGCTGGTGTTGACTGATTTTTGGTCTTGTGTATGCTAGGAAGAGTGCTCCACTGAACAAGGCCAATAATCAATTAGCAGCAGCAGCACCACATACACAGACACTTACAAATACACACACCATTTAACCAAACATGGTGGTACATGCCTGTACCTGGAAGTTAGAGCTAAGAGTTCAGGTCCAACCTAAGCTACACATTGAGATAAGTATCTCCCAAAAGAAAAAAGAAAAAAGAAAAAAAGAAGTTAGTTTCTTTTTGGGCAAAGTCATGAAGACAGAGCTCAGTTGTAAAGTGCTGCCTAATATGATCAAGTTTTAATCTCTGGTACTGCCCCCAAAGACCCAAAAAACCACACACACACACTCACACACACGTCATGCAGCAAACTACCACAGTGAACAGAACTGCTATTGCTAATGTACCTACATCCTTGCAGACAAAAGCCAGCGGTTCTGATACACTTACTCCCCAACATGAGAAAAAGCAGATGATTGCATCCTGACACTACCAACTGACAGGAAGAGGCTTTGCTGTTAGGAGATTAAATCAGAATAAAGTATAAGCTGCTGTAATATTTATTTATAGGATAGAAAACAAAAGAAGTATGAAATACTAACATATATATATACTCATACTAGCTAGTTATTTTCGTTCATTTGCTTAAAACAAGAAAACTAAAACTTACAATGTCTGAAGATTGGAAAGAAACCTAAATACACCATCAGCAATGTGAGTGACTCTATTGTCCCCTAAATTCAATCTCTCCAGTAAGCTCAGACCCACAAAGGCAGATTCATCAAGGCGAGTTAGCTGGTTATAGGACAAATCCCTAAAAAAATAAAAAATAATGAAAGTTAGGAATTATTGTATTTGGCCCAACCCACAGATTTTACTCCATTGAGACACTAAGTTTAGTGTTTCTAACAAAAACCAAGGAAACAGGAAAGCTAGAAACAACTGACTCCATTCACACCCTCCTATGAGGCACCACTAACACTTACAGTTCAGAGAGTCTCTGGCAGAACTCCCATGCATCGGGGCTGATCCTCTCAATAGCATTTTGGCTCATATACAGTTGCTGTAACATTCGCAAGCCATACAGCCAGCCCTTGTTCACTCCTGTAAGGTTATTATGCTCCAGTTCTCTGTATAATTATAGAGAGAAGTGAGTAACTCAAAACAAGGCACTCAATACCACCCACATTTTTAAATCTCCATTAAACTCTCTTTGACTGACACTTTTTGAACGCTAGTGACCCAAGAACCTTAAGATCTAGCCCTAAAGGGACTAGGTATCTACAAAACCAACAGGCCAAGTGGTACAGGATTCCCAATCCAGATAAATTCTGGTAATTTCAAGTCAAAACAGTATGAAATGTAACTTATTTTTATGTTGAAAAGCTTAAGAATGAAAAGAAAAATACCAGTTAACTAAAAAACCTTAAAAGTCTGTATGAAAGCAAGAGGTGTGGCAAGTGTACGGCTTGGGTTCAACCTAGGAGGGAAGGAGGAAGGAGGAAAAAGTGGAGGTTGTTTGTGTACTGCACCTCACATCAGAAAGACTATCCATGCATCTCTGTTAATTAAGCAACTACCTCTTAGCTAGTAGGCATTAGAAGCCCCAGAAAGAGTCCTCACAACTATCTCCTATTCTGATACTTACAATTCTTCCATATTATTCAAGCCAAAAAACGCTCCGTCTTTGAGTTTGCTAATTCCATTCCGTTGCATTTTCAATGAGCGTAAGGAATCAAGCCCTTGGAAGGTAAGGCCTTCTACAATTTTAATCCTGTTTCTTTTCAGTTCCCTTAAAACAAACAATTTTACAGTTAGAAAATTGGCTGAATAATAATAGCAATTTAAAAGAAAAACTGCTATGTAGGAAAACTCGTCTTATAATTCATCAATTTTGTTACTCACAGGAATTGGAGATGAGGCAGTCTGAAGATTTTAGGTGGAATCATGCTAATTCGGTTCCGGTTTAATTTTACCACTAATAGAGAGTCTGATAAGTTGTCAAAGCAGCCGGCCTCCAAGGTAGTTATCCTATTATTACTCAAATTCCTAAAATGATAAGGCAGCAGCAAAAGAAAAGAAATGTGATAACTACCCAAAGTCTGTAATTCTGGCTCCAATCCTCACTTAGCTACATACATTTGACAAAGCATTTAACTGCTACTTCTACCCCTCACCCCAAGTCAAGCTCTTTTTTCACATCAGACAAAAGGCATGTGCCAAAGTTGTAATAGAGTTCATGGGAGGCACATGTCATGCAAAGGCACATCATGTCAAAAGCAATCATCATGCTTATGAACCAAAAAAGTATTTTAAACTGATGTTTTTTGTGTATATGTGCATCTTTTCTAAGATGGCTTAGCAAGTAAAAGCACTTGCCAAACAAGCTTAACAACCTGAATTCCATCCCTGGAACGCACCTAAAGATGGAGGAAAAGGCCAGGCAAGGGCGCTGCATGCCTTCAATGGCAACGGCAGAGGAGTGTCTAAGTTCAAGGCCAGCCTGGTCTACAGAGTGAGTTCCAGGACAGCCACGATTACACAGAGAAACCCTGTCTTGAAAAACCAAAAAAGAAAGAAAAATAAGGGGGAAAAAAATAAAAAACAAACAAACAAAAAAACAATTCCACACAGTTGTCCTCTGACTTCCATCACCCGGAGCACAATAACAAACAAATAAATGTTAAAAACCAAATCTCAAACTTTGCTCTCCATGTCTAGCAGTTTTTTCTGGCAACAGTGCACTCTTTCTTTTGGGTGAAGTAGTGGAATAAAGAACCCCAAAGCACAAAGCTAAGCTTGTTTTACATGCATATCAAAATTACAGTAACAGACATGAGGGAATATGGTTACCAATGAGAGATAGAAATGCACTTTAAAGTAAACCCAGAAGCAGGCAGTACACCAGTCACTGCCCAGCCCACTGTTCCCTTGCAGTTTACTCAACAAAGTATTCCCCAATCAACTGAGTAAATCTAGGTCTCTATTTTACTTACAAGTATTTCAGTGACATTCGAGGAAATGAAGATGTTTTGATTTCTGTTATTATGTTGGAACTGAGGTCTAAACTCTCAAGAGCAGAGTAAAACTGGAATGCTTCTGCATTTATTTCTGGGATAAAATTATGGACCCTACAAAACAAAGATACTAAATAATTATAGGTACTTGAAAAACAAACAACTTGTACTGTTATATTACAGTGAAAGCAAAGTGATAACAAGTATTGGTTCTCCAAGATGGGATTTCTACATATACGTATGTAATACATACATACATATGTACATATATATGTATATATGTATGTACATATATACACACACACAATTCATAATTAAATGAAAGATCTGAAATCTTAACTTACAATGAAAGTAGAGTAATATTAGGTGTTGGTTCTCCAAAATATGGGATCTCTGTTAGCTCATTGTAATTCATTTTCCTAAGCAAAAAAGAAAACAGTTTTGAAAGTTTAATGATGGAAATTACCTCTTGAATTCTGGTTTTTGGCTAAAATGCTAGTATGTTCAAATTTGTAAAGGCCTATAACTCAGGATAAATTAGACTAATATAAAACTGTGGCTCTTGAGAAACTGGATTTTTTCTTTTTTAAGATTTTTATTACTTCTAATTATATGAGGGAAAAAGGATTGTACCTGTAAGTGCAAGTGCCTTCAGAAACCAGTGGCATCAGATTGCCTTAAGCTTGAGTTACAGACAGTAGTGAGCCACCCAGTGAGAGTGTTAGGAAGCAAACTCAGGTCCTCTACCAGAACGGTATGTGTGCTTAACTGCTGAGCCACCTCTCCAGCTCTGAGAAATTAGAAATTTTAATGTGCTACTTCATAGTAATGATCTACCACTAAAATCAGTATTAGATGCTGTGGTTTTAGCACACCTGTAATCCCATTACTTGGGAAGAACATAAGGAGAATGTAAATTCAAAACCAGTCTGGATTATAGTAAAAAGACTTGATCGCAAAAAATATAATAAAGAAAAATCAGTATTACAAAGGCTTGTGCCAGATATAATGACACATGCCAGTAGCCTCACTGGCTAGCCTGGCCTACACTGCATGTTCTAGACCAGTCTGTGCTACATAGCAATATTCTTTTTTTTCTTTTTAAGAGGGTGGGGGTTGGGGGGCAGAAGAGATGTTTCCATGGTTGAAAGCACTAAGTGCTATTCTAGAAGACCTGGGTTTGATTCCCAGCACCCAAAAGGCAATCCACAACTATTTCTAACTCCAGTTCCAGGGTTTCCAACTTTCCTGTTCTGGCCTCTGTAGATCTTGCATGCATGTGGTACATAGACATACATGCAGGCTACAGGCAAACTACCCATTCACATAAAATAATAAGTTTTTAAAGGTGGGGGAGGGAGAAGTAATGTAATTATATTTTAATTTTAAAAATTAATTTTTAAAAAAGGAGGGTAGGGGGCTGGAGAGATGACTCAGAGGTTAAGAGCACCGGCTGCTCTTCTAGAGGTCCTGAGTTCAATTCCCAGCAACCACATGGTGGCTCACAACCATCTATAATGAGATCTGGTGCCCTCTTCTGATGTACAGCTATACATACAGACACAACATTGTAACATAAATAAATACATCTTTTAAAAAACAGGGAGTGGGGGGCATAGGGGAGATACAGCTCAGTGCTAGAACAGTAGGGTAGCTGTGAGCTGCCTCACATGGTTGTTGGGTACGGAACTTGAGTCCTCTGGAAGAGCATCAAGTGCTCTTAACCACTGACCCATCTCTCCAGACCTTCCTTCAATTTCTTTCACAGCATCTCTAGATTAAATATTCCCAAATTCAGGCTGGATAAATGATCCAGGCAGTAAAGTGCTTGCAATACATACCTGAGGATCCTATTCTGGATCCCGAGAACCAATATAAAAAAGCTGAACAGAGCAGTACACATCTGTACACCCAGTACGGCAGTGGGGGAAGTGGAGCTAGTTGAATCCCTGGTGATCAATGACAGCAAAACTAGCTGAATGAGTGAGGTCCAGGCTGAGAGATGCTGCCTCAAAAACTAAGGTAGAATGAGGCCAAGAATCTGAGGTCATAGGCCCTAGGACTACCATTATCCTGCCAAGTGAACAGAACGATGAAACGACTCCTAATTGCTACACCCCTACATCTCTCAAGCCTTGTCAGAGAAGCTCCTTGCAGTAGATGGTAATTAACTGATCAATGCACTGAGAGTAAGAGACTTTGGAATACAAGACCTAAATGGGAAATCTTTATCACACCCCTCCCATCAAGGTTCAGGGATCTAAGAGAAAGAGAGGCCAAAGAGATCCTAAGAGCCAGAGGTATTAGATGACTCAAGGAAACAGCTGTCTTCTTAGACACAATGGGGCAAATGCATATATGAACTCACAGAGACTAAGGCAGCATGCAGAAGACCCTCACAAGCTCAAGGCAGGCAAAACCTAAGGGGATAAGGGAATGGGCCTTGGGGCTACCTTTCGGAACACAATCTAACAGTTCTTAGCATGGCAGAGGGAATGGGGGAAGAACAAAGCCTGCCAGAGCCGTGTCTGCCAGGCTCAAGCTGGCTAGAGTCCCTTCATATCCTAAAACCGGTTTTTGAAAATTATATATGCACACAAATATTTGTATTTGTATGTACTTTTCTACAACAAAGCAATCGTGTGTTAACCTTGGTTTTTATGACTCCAACTTGTTCTCATATTATTCAAGAATTCTATGATAACATTATATATAATATTGAAGTCAATATTATTGTAATTCTGAAATGTTCAAGTATTATGTTCTATAAATATAAATACTACATTTTATATATTTACAACAAAACAGCCCCCAACAAAACAACCCCAAGGGCAAATGGGCACAAAGTCCCAATCTAAGACAAAAAGCTATTTAAAATTGGTTATTGCTAGGAAAGGAAATCAGTTTTCTTGAATGAGTATATCAACCACACTCCAGGGAAGGCTTGGTGGCAGAAGCAAGCAGATTTTTGTGAGTTCAAAACCAGTCTGACCTACAAAGTGAGTTTAGTCCAGCAAAGACTATACAGTGAGACCCTTTTTCAAAAAACGAGAGAAAGGGGAGGGGTAAGGTGGGGAGAGAAAGAGAACATGAAGTTGGGAAGAAACTGGGGTAAGGGAAAGAATATGATCAAAATATATGAAATTCACAAAGGATAAATAAAAACATTATTTTAAGTAAATAAGGTAGACAAACAATTCAGGAAGATACCTAATGTTGATCTCTGGACTCCACAAGCACTTACAAGTGCACATGTACACATACAGACACACAAATACACACACCAAAATTAGGTTACATCAAAGACTTTAATATTGAATAAATAGAAATAACTTACACTTCTTGTAATGTTTGTGATTCTAAGCTGACGTTCCAGTTAGACAACCGGTTATGACTCAAATCCCTGAAAGAGAACAAATATACTGAGCTTAGTGGTGGAAGCTGGAGCTCAGAGGGGCTCGATAGAGACATCTCAGTGTAGAGGGGCCAGACTGAGGCATTCTCCCAAGAGAGGGAGGAGAAGAAACGAGTACAAAGCTAAACTGGGAATACTAAGTCCTACTAAAGGTAAAATATTTTAAAGAAGATTTAGTTTAGCCAGGTATGTGGTACATGCCTTTAATCCCACTTGGGAGGCAGAGGCAGGCAGACCACTCAGAAAGAGCCTGGTCTACATATTGAGTTCCAAACCACCCAAAGCTATACAATAATACTCTGTCTCAAAATTAAGTAAGTAAATAAATAACCAAACAAACAAAAAAGGTTTCTTTTATTTTCAGTTATGTTCATTGTGGGTGTGTGCGCGGGAGCTAGAGTGCTTATGGAGGCCAAAGGCATCAGAGTCCCCTGGAGGTGGGGTTATGTGCACTCAATGCTGTCCTCTGCAAGAGCCCTCTCTTCAAGCGGAGTATGTGACCTCAGCCCTTAAGATATCACACCCGGCCCTCAATGTGAATTCAGGTCAGGCATGGTACTGAATTGTCTGTAATCTCAGCACTAAGGGTAGAGGCAGGAGGATGACTTAATTTGAGGTTTTCCTGTAAATTCTAGACCAGCCAGGGTTACATATCAAGACCATGTCTTAAAAAAATAAAAAGTATAGGGAGCTAGAGAGATGGCTCAGTGGTTAAGAGATGGCTGCTCTTCTAGATGTCCTGAGTTCAATTCCCAGCAACCATATAGTGGCTCACAGTCATCTATGTGATCTGATGCCCTCTTTTGTCATGCAGTCAAACATGTAAATAGACTGCTCATATCTTAAAAAAAAAAAAAGTACATGGTTGGGAGTGGTGGCACATGCCTTTAATCCTAGCACTCGGGAGGCAGAGGCAAGCGGATCACTGTGAGTTCCACGCCAGTTGTACTTTTTTTTTTCTTTTTTTTTACCTCTGTCTCCTGAGTGCTGGGATAAAGTGTGTGCCACCACTGCCCAGCCAGCTGCAAACAAATGTAAAGATAGATTTTACAAGTCAAATGAGAGTTCCTGTACTACAACTGGATCTGAGCGGGGTATGCAGAGGTAATTCATAAAGGCTAACAATGGGGCCGGGCACGGTGGCACACGCCTTTAATCCCAGCACTTGGGAGGCAGAGGTAGGTGGATCGCTGTGAGTCCAGCACAGCCATAGCTACACAGAGAAACCCTGTCTCGAAAAACCAACAATAAAAAATAAAGGCTAACAATGAAGGACAGTGAAATCTCAAAAGCAAAAAAAGAAAACTGATCACATCCTTCAAGGAATCTGATCTTCCTAAAAGGAGCTATCTAGCTTCTGGAAAAGGTAATAAATCTCATCCAAATTATGTTGATGATGGTGACAGTTCTGGCTTAATATTTATTAAGTCACAGTCAGTCTTCTGTGTAGTACTAGCTAAATTAGCACATAACTATAAGGCAAATATATTTATCATCCTCACTTTACTTATATAAAAAAACAAGCATTCAAACTAATAACTTGCTAACCCAAAGTCACAAATCGCGAAGTAGAGAAGCTATTTATTCAAAATTCCATCCCATCTCTATCAAGTAGTTCCTTAGAGTAGAAATTTCACTAAAGTTCATCATGAGTTTAAACTTTTAAACAGTCTTTAAAAAGTCACGTGGGTGATCCTGTAGTCTTTACAATGTTCAAATGGAGTCTAGCCCACGCAAGCTGTTTGCCCAAGAGACCTACTGTATGTTACAATATGGCTAGCAATAGGGACACACAGCAGAAACACTACATATCAATTTATCTCACTGTGCTGCCACAGGCAGTTGGCAAGTGCATGCAGGTTTGGATGATGTCTCTATCACAACAGAACAATTTGTTCTCAGCTAGATTCATGCCTGCTCATCAGTAAATGTTAGCCACTTTCATTTAAGAGCTTCATATACACCAAGATAAAAGTAAGCATTGCCACTGTATTTTAAGCAATGGTACTGACATAAAACTATCTTTTGAAGTATTTAAATAAATTATTAGAGCAGGGCAGTGGTGGCATTTGCCTTTGATCCAAGCCCCTAAAACACAGAGGCAGGTGGGTCTCTGAGTTCAAGGCTAGCCTGGTCTACAGAGCAGGTTCCAGGACAACTAGGACTATAGAGGGAAAACCAGGCCCAGAAAAAAACAAAAGAAGAAAAAATGAAAAGAAATTATACTAACACTGAGTGCCATCCCTGGGAAAATTCTTAGGGAGAAGTGCAGTCAAGAGTTACACTCTCAGCGACCTCAGGAGATGGCTCAGTAGATAAGGTGCTTGCCATGTAAGCATGAAAGCCCAGTGTTGGATTCCCAATAGCCACATAAATGCCAGAAGGTGGAGACAGGATCCCAAGATCAACCTGGACAGGCACACTAACAGATCTGATGCGCTCAAATGAGAGACCTGTGCTCAAAAAAACACTCCCAAAACCAATCTTGGGCCTCCTCACCGATGTGCACACATGTGCACCCACACCTGCAGGCACATATGCCCACACATATGCAAACCATATACATACACATCCTCATCATAATAATAAATTAACTACCATGAAGATTTAAGGTTTGGTAAGGCATCACAAGCACTGCTATGATTAAAATGAAAGACAACTATTCTCTTCAACTATCCCCAAAATGTACTTGACAATCAATAACCTTGCCTGTGTTTTCTAACACTACAAATATGAGTATTAATGGATGACTAATACGTAAAGGTCTCAATAAAGGCTTTACAGCTCTGCATTGTAGACTCCTCTCCCACTCATGCTACAGGGAAGCAGCTGCAATAAGCAATGAATTATTAAGTGCTTAATATCATCCGGAGCCAAAGGTGCCATTACTGAGGTTATGCAGTGCCATCAGGGTGTAAATTATTTACAGAATGCTTAGAGAACGCCTGCAGCCACAGAGATACCAGCGTTTTCTTCTGCCCAGTGAAGTCTGTCCCTTTCTGTGTCAACAATCTTCTGTTGTTTTCAAGAACCAACACCATTAACTTCAATATAACAAGGCCCCGAAAAAGGTCTTTTACAAAGGGTCTGAGAGGCTGAGACAGGAACACTACAAGCTGGAGGCCAACCTAGACAACTTAGTGAGACTTTGTGTCCAAAAATTTTTATGGAAAGGGTAAAGAATGTAGTTTCCTAGTAGAATGCTTGCCCATCCTGCATTAACTATTAGGCCTGCCAGGCCTACACAGTGAGTTCCAGGACAGCCAGGCCTCCATAGAGAGATGAAATCTCAAAGAACACAACCCACAGTCTGGAGGATGGTTCAGCAGCTAAGAGAACTTGCTAGTTTCACAGAGGCCCCAGGTTTAGTTCTCAGCATCCGCTCTCTGTACCCCCAGTACAGGAATCTAATGACCTCTTCTGGCCTCCACAAGCACCAGGCATACAAGTAGTGCACACACATAAACGCAGACAAAACACCTATGAATTTCTTTATTGTAAAAAAGAAATTTTAGGGGCTGGAAAGATGGCTCTGAGGTTAAGAGCACTAGCTGCTCTTCCAAAGGTCCTGAGTTCAATTCCCAGCAACCACATGGTGGCTCATAACCATCTAGAGTGAGATCTGGTGCCCTCTTCTGGTGTGAAGGTGTAATGCAGGCAGAATTCTGTGTACTTAATACATAAATAAATCTTTTTTTTTTTTTTTTTTTAATTTAGGCAGGGGTGGTGGTGCACACCTTTAATTTCAGCACTTGGGAGGCAGAGGCAGGCAGATCTCTGGGAGTTTGAGGCCAGCCTCGTCTACAGAGTGAGTTCTAGGACAGCCAGGAATACTCAGAGAAACCCTCTCTCAAAAAAAAAAAAAAAAAAGAAATTTTATCTAGTGTTTTGAAGGTAAAAATGCTTTGTTTACTTACCCAGGATGACTGACTCTTTTTGAGAATAAGAAAAATCTCTTTTACTAGAATATAACTAGTATAATTTACTTTTGAAAATAGTAACAATACTCAGAGTTAGTATTATAATCAGTGAGTATATTATGCTGTGATTTAGCATGCTGGTTGGTGATCTGAGTATCCTTGGGTTAAATTAATTAAACACAAGAATTTGTAAACAACTCAAAGTTCTGTCATCATAAATTTATTTTTCATTGGCACAAACAACTATGCACCATAAACTCTCACTTCTTAAAACTGTTAGCCTGCCTACCAGTAATGTGGCCCAGGTTGGTCTGGAGCTTGATATGAAATCAAACGTGACCTTCACCTCCTGTTCCTCCTTTCCCCTCTCTCCGGGTGCTGGATTACAGACTTATGTCACTATATCTAGCCTCTAATTTGTTTCTTCCAATCATCAGGCTTTGTAGAAAACTCCAGTACCTATAATCACTGTCTGAATTAAGAGGAAATGAGATCCGAATGAACCTCTCCTCCACGAATAAATGGTTCCTGGAAGCATTTCTGTTCTATGGTTAAACTAGGGTGAGCTAAAGACACTGGGTACATATCTCCATGAAAGTACAATCTGAAGGTACAACACGCACAGTGCTATTCTCCAGATGAAACTCTCTGGCTTCATTTTACTATTTCTAACAGTGTGGCTGTAGTATAAATGTACTGTCCACCTTGGGCTCATGTGGCTAAGCACGTTTCCCAGCTAAAGTTGTGCATTGTTTGGAGAAGCTGTGCATTAGCAGGAACAAAAGAGACCTCGTGGGCAAGACTTGATAACGGGCCAGCTCTGCTTCCCACCTGGGCTTTCTGCCTCCTGAGTGTCAATGCCACATAACCAGCCACCTTACACTACCACTGCCACAGTCCAAACTGCTCCGGCCACCACACCTTCCCTTCCGTGACAGACTATACCTCTCAAACCTGAGCCAAGCTAGACAGTGGTGACGCACACCTTTAACCCCAGCACGCGGGAGGCAAAGGCAGGTGGGTCTCTGAATTTGAGGCCAGGCTGATACATAAAGTGAGTTCCAGGACAGCCAGGGCTACACAGTGAAACCTGCCTAACCAAAAAAAAAAAAAAAAAATTTTTTTTTAAACCAAAATAACCCTTTCCTCCACTTAAGTTGCTTCTGTTAAGTTATTTTATCACAGCAATGACAAAAGCAACACTATCTAACAGTTCTAAACCTATGGGTCATGACCTGTTTGGGGGTTGAACAGCCCTTTTACAGGGGTTGCCTAAGACCATCAGAAAACACAGATATTGGGGCTGGAGAGATGGCTCAGAAGTTAAGAGCACTGACGGCTCCTTCAGAGGTCCTGAGTTCAATTTCCAGCAACCACATGGTGGCTCACAACCATCTGTAATGTGATCTGATGCCCTCTTCTGGTGGGTAGGCACACATGCAGGCAGAGTACTGTATACTTAATAATTATTTTTTAAAAGGTATTTACATTATAAGTCATAACAGTAGCAAAATTACAGTTATAAAATAGGAATGAAAATATTTTTATCTGAAAAAGGGTCTCACCAGGCAGCCCTTGAACTTGCAATCTTGCTTCCTCCGTCTCCTGAGTAGCTAGCTGGATTGCAAGCCTACAGGCCTACACTGGCTTTCCTTAGGTTCTTAACCACTCAAAGTACCGCTTCTTGGGACTATCCTAACAATACAGGAAATAAGAACTTAGTCTTTGCACGGCCAGCTCTGGAACCACTGGCAAAGCGCTTAACCTCTCTGTACTTCACTTCAGTCTCCTCTACCATAAAATGAGAATATCAGCACCAACTTTATAGGACTGCATTAAATATATAAATAAAATGATTAACATAGAGGTCAATGTATCTGAAACAGAAGTATCTGAAATAGAACAATGGTCCAGGGACTAGAGGGATGACTCAGGTTAAGAGCACTGGTTGCTCTTCGAGAGGTCCTGAGTTCAATTCCCAGCAACTACATGGTGGCTCATAACCATCTATAATGAGATCTGGTGCCCCCTTCCGGTGTTCAGGTGTACACCCAGTCAGAATACTGTATACATAATAAATAAATCTTAAAAAATAAAACAAACAAACAAAAAACAGTGGTCCAGCACCATTTCTTCTAAGCATTTATCTACTGGACATGCAGGTAAAATCAATCCATTTCCCAAGGCAAAACTTTAGTTAGAAATACACCCCTATATTAGTGTGATAGCTATTGTTGGTTGTCAATTTGACTACATTTGGAATTAACCAAAACACAAATACCTATGAGGCATTTTTCTTCATTGGTTCATTCAAGCGGAAGACCCACACCTCAATTTGGATCTTTTGAGGTGAGATAATCTACCTTAAATCTGGGCCATGCCTTCTGGTGGAAACTCTTGCTTTTTGTTTTGTTTTGTTTTTAAGATTTGTTTATTATATTTACAGTGTTTTGCCTCCATGTACACCTACACGCTGGAAGAGGGAACCAGATCTCATTCAAGATGGTTGTGAGCCAGCCACCATGTGGTTGCTGAGAATTGAACTCAGGACCTCTGGAAGAGCAGCCAGTGCTCTTAACATCTGAGCCATCCCTCCAGACCGCTAGAATTGACTTCTTACGTCTTAACTCTTGCTTTTTGACTGCTACCCTCACTCTTGCTGACAAGTTTGTTTCTGTGGTAGTAGTACGAGAGCTTACTTTTTTGGGTTCTGGTGACCTACCCATGAGGCTGAACAACTATTGCATTCCTGGGACTTTCTGTCAGGAGACAACCCATCACTGGACTAACTGGACCATAGCCTGAAAGCCACTATTATCTAATAAATTGTGTGTGTGTGTATGTGTGTGTGTGTGTGTGTTCATTCTATCAGTTGTTTCTCTAACAATATAATTTACCTTACTAATTACAATTCTCCCCAACCCCCAGGAGTACTAGGGTTGAACCTCAGGTCTCACTTCTGTTAGTTAAGCATTTTTACCACTTAGTTGTGCACCTGCCTAGTCTTCTATGTCCTCTTTTTTTTTTTTTTTTTTTTTTTGTACTTTAATTTTTAGCTAGACAGTTGGCTCTGGAATTATGAGTACATACTACTCTTGCAGAGGACCTGAGTTCAGTTCCCAGAACCCACATTTTGCAGCTCACAATTGCCTATAACTCCAACTCCAGGTGATCCAATGGCCTCTCCTGCCCCCCCAAGGGCACCTGCACTCACGTAAACATACCCTCACATATATATACATGATTAGAAACAAATTCATAAATAAATCCTAGGTGTTCGGTCACCAGAAACTAGAGTTACAGACTATTATTAGCTGGCATGTAGTTTGCTGGGAACTAGACCTAGATCTTCTGCAAGAACAACAAGTGCTCTTAACCTCTGAGCCATCTCTCCCGCCCCATCTTTTCATTTTTATGACAGAATCTCACTAAGTTGTTGAGATTGGCCTTGAACTTGCAATCTTCGTCACTCAGCGTCTTTGCATATGTACCACTAGGCCACGCTCCTACATTAAAATATTGAAACAATAATCGAAATATTGGTAACCTAAATAAATTATAATAGATTAAAACTAAAATTTTAATTTAAAAAATCTAAATATTAATTCTGAATTCTGACTTCATGAGAAAACAATAAGATAAATAGCCCACCAAATATTTGGTCAGCATATTGGGGTACACACCAATATCATGATATATAATACTCCAGAATCATCCATTAACACTACTTCTAAGAATCTATTCTACATATGTAGTCATATAATTTTTGAAAGAAAACTAACTACAAAGAAGTTATTGTACTAAAAAAAAAATCTTAAGCAAAATCTACATGCTATTAAGATGAAACAAGTTAAGTAACTTAAGAAAATTGTAGCTGGGTGTGGTGGCACACGCTTTTAATCCCAGCACTTGGGAGGCAGAGGCAAGCGATCGCTGTGAGTTCGAGGTCAACCTGATCTACAAAGAGAGTCCAGACTAACCAAGGCTACACAGAGAAACCTGTCTCAAAAAAACCAACAAAACAAAACAAAAGAAAACGTACTGCCGGGCAAGGTGGCGAACACCTTTAATCCCAGCACTCAGGAGCTCAAGAGGCAGAGGCTGGCAGATCTCTGTGAGTTTAAGACCACCTGTCTACAAAGTGAGTCCAGGACAGCCAGGACTATAAGAGAAACTCTGTCTGGAAGAAACAAACAAACAAGGAAATAAATCAAATAAAACATGCTTGGTACAATGACTAGTAAGTAACTGGATCTTCCAGAGCATAAAATAAATTTTGAAGAATTAAGCAAAACACAGTATGATCCCAACACTCAGGAGGCAAAAGTAGGAAACTTGTGAGTGTGAGGACAGCATGGGACTACTTAGAAAAGCCTTGTTTCAAACAACAAAAAAACTGTTTCCTTGTCCACCTAGCTATGAGCAGGCCACCGCAGGCTCCTCCATAATAGACTGCATCTCTCAGAACATGAGAGGGAGTGAGGGAATGCACATAAAAAAATCCATACTAAGAAGTAGGGCTAAGAAAAAAGACAAAAAAAGAAGTAGGGCCGTTGTTACAATATGCTGATATTGCTCTGTGGGCCTTAGAACTGGTCTGCAAAAAGGAAAGTAAGATTTGAGCTCCAGGTTAGAGAAGCTAGAATGTTAACAGGCAGAGGTTAGTAAGCCACACACTGATATCAAAACGCTGCTAAACGTATACACCGCAGAGACTATGCTTATGAGCTTTCAGAAAACAAGGACTTCATAGAGAATTAGACTAGAGGCCAGTCACATTGTACTCTGGCAAAGGGTATGGCTACATTCTGCCTGTATTTTGAAATTTTTATAAGAGTGAATTCAAAATAATTGACTACATTTGATGGAAGAGATTTCAAGACAGCATACATTGAGACTGCAGCAGTTACTGCTAATATGCTTAGTAAACTTATGGTGAGAGGTTGACATCCCCTGTCCCTAAGTAACCTTTCTCTCTTGGCTAGTACCAGTGGGTTACAAGGGAGGTAGAGGCATTAAGGAACCTCAAATAAGGTAGGTTTAAATATATATATATATATATATATCAAAGCCTACAAGGACAGAGAACTGCAGCATCTGGTGTCTGCCCTGCTGAGTTTTCATTTTTCTTTGGTCTGATCTTTTTTATCATGTATCCATTTACCCTTTACGAATAATGCTTATTACTTACTCTATCATACATTAGAAGTAGGTACCTGCTTTCTGATTTGACCAGAGGCTCACAAATAGGATTTCTTCGATCTTAGAAGAGACTCTGGACTTCTGAACAGTGTTGGAACTGTAATATTATGGGAGACTTGATGAAAGACTTCCCTAGAGTTACTCAATGGAAGCTAATGTTCTCTGTGTAGTAAAGAATTAACTTGAAAATAACCTGTTCACAACTATTCTAAAGGAACAAATGGAAACAATCAGAGTTACTATAACAAAAACAGAATGAGGGACCAGCAAGATGACTCAGCAGGTCAAAGTGCTTCCTGCCAACCCTGCTATCCAGAATTCAATACCTGAGACCCACATGACAGAAGAGAACCAACTTCCATAGGTTGTCTCTGACCTCCACATGTGTACCAGAGCATGTACCTGCCCACCCACCCCATACACTCAGTAAATAAACAATGTAATTAAACAAACAAACTTTACAATCCTCTTGGGAGGCAGAGACAGGCAAATCTCTGTGAGCTCAAGGCCAGTCTGGTCTATGTAAGGAGTTCCAAGCCAGCCAGGGCTATACAGTGAGACCCTGTCTCAAACAAACACCAACAACAACAACACACACACACACCAACAACAATGACGACAACAACAACCAGAAAGCAGGCAGATACATCAACATGGAAGATAACTCATATTCAAACCAGAACACCAACTGTATGGCATTCTGAAGATAGAGAGCTATGAAGAAACACAAAGTGCAGCCAGTTGTGGCAGTGCACACAAGTACGCAGAGGAGGCAGAAGCAGAGGCAGAAGGTTGGCAAGATGGCTCAGAGGGTGAGAATACTTGTCACCAAGCTTAAGGGCACACGTCTGATCCACTGGGACCCATATGGTAGAAAGAGAGAACTGACTTCCACAAGTTGTCCCCTGACCTTCACACATGCTCGCTCACACATACAAAACAGTAAAGCGCAACAAATTTTCATTGGTTTTTTTTGTCTTGTTTTGTTTCTGTAAGACAGGGTTTCACTGTGTAGCCCTGGCTGTCCTGGAACTGACTCTGTAGACCATCCTGGCTCCAAACTCAATGAGATCTGCCTGACTCTGCCTCCCCTCCCAAGTGCTGGGATTAAAGGTGTGTACCACCACCACCACCAGGCACAAGAGAATATCTTTTAAAAAGAAAATTAGTTACAATTTACCTGGTCCTCCAATCTGTATATATGTGTGTGTGATTAAATGACACAACACAGAGCTCTGTGCCCAGAGAATCCAATTTTGAAGAACTGAATATTTTAGAGAATTTCTAAGACAGAAAGGCATAAAGACCATACCTAATATTCAAAAGCAAAACAAAGTTGAGCTTGAGGTGTTGCTCTATAATACAGCAGCTGTCTTACGTACCTAAAAACCTAGATCCAATACCCATCACTGGGGAAAAGAAAAAGGATTAACAAATTTTGTGCACAATCATTTTCATGAGTGCCGTAAGTTTGAGCATTTGAGTTTCTTTAAAGCACTGAATGTGTTTTTAAAATTCAAGATGACATAAGGAAAGCTAAAGTATATCTGCAATTATGTAGCTAATAGCAGTTGCTGAAAAAGAATATAATCTTAGCCAGGCATGGTGGTGCAGGTATTTAAGCCCAGCACTTGGGAGGCAGAGGCAGGTGGATCACTGGGAGGTCAATAAAATCTTATCCCTGAACAGTGTATGAGTTTTTCTAATGGAAGACTCAAGTATATCTTTTTTTTTTTTTTAATGTGTGTTGGTGTTCTGAACCTTGCAGTTACAGAAAGTTGTGAGCTACCCTGTGGCTGCTGGGAATTGAACCTGAGTCCTCTGGAAGAACAGTCAGTGCTCTTAACCACTGAGCCATCTCTCCAGGCCCCCAATTATATTTCCATAGGAGAATTGTTATCCAAGGCAGTTCCCTTTATCTGAGAATGTCAAGGGAACATTGACATTCAGGACATTTAAATTTTCTGAATGGAAATTGGGAATAGTGGTGCAGACTCAGTAAGCTGAGGCAGGAGGATAGATGCCATCCTGGGCTACCTGGCAATACCTCCTTTGAAAACACAAAAAAGAAAAAACAAGAACAAACAAACAAACAAAAAAACTAACCAGCAAATAGCCTCTGGCAAGTTGCATCTTCGGTAACGTTACTTCTAATTACTATATACCTCCTAATGAATTTTAAAATTATTTTTCAGTGCTAGTGATCCAACCCAAGAGCTTCATGAATGCTAAACAACATGCTCAGACGCCTCAATGATCTTCAAAAATAGGCCATGCTTATTTCAATTACGGTTATATTAAGTCATACTATGTGTAAACCTTTGTCATATTCGGTCTATTATATCCAGGTAGCTGTCTCAACAATTTCTCCGAAAAGGACGCCTGCTGTATAAGGATGATTTGCTAAGTTTAATTCATGATAATTAATAACACGCTACATGATAATACTGAGGTCTGAGTCAAACCAGAGTTAGCTACAGCTATTACCACCATAAAATGACAGAAGCTGTGCTACTATATTCCAAGTCTATGTTAACTATAGCTGTTGCTAATTTTCCAAATGAATATACGAGTTAGCTTCTTTCCTATAAATATGTACTGTAATACATACCTAACCTCTGCGATACATATGTTCTATGCGTATCCTATTTCCGATGAGAACCCAAATAAGATCTTCGTATCTTAATTACACCCCGAAGTATTTTTTAGTGATAATTCTTTTTCAGAGGTAATTCTAGAAGTTAATTAATAAGCATGTCGCTCAGTTAGTGGCAGAGACATAACTGTATGTTGGTGGCTAAGACGTCTCATAACTGCAGTATTTAATGCTTACTGTTGTATTTAACACATACTGACTCAGACCAGTGAGGTCTCCAGGTGCCACTAGTTAATACAAGTTTGTCAGGATTTAAAGTCAGGGCTAGAGAGTCCAGAATCCACTCAACCACTGTATTGGACTTTCATAGATAAACAAAGAGATCTGATGTGAAGGTTCTTTGCCTCGTGATTTGGGAAGGGAGAGAAAAAAAACAAAACAAAACACCTTTCCTTTCGTTAAATTGATTGCTACAGAATACCACTCTTACAAAAATACCCGGGGTCAGCAATGACGTTCCTTGCGTATGATGATGTTTTCAACACTGTCAAGAATTCAGGTATAAAAATTGAATCATACAATGAGCCGATAGAACTGGGACAAAAGGGAGCTCCTGCATCTTTGGGAGAGATCATGTTTGCATCACGTGCCCAAGGACCAGTCAAGCTGGAATACAAAAAATGATGCAGCCCGTAGAGGGCTTCTCATTTGGACCCGGCCCCACAGGACCCGTGAGTCCGACATCAAACATCTCCGTTACAGACCCTCGGGAACCCCAGATTTTGAACTCCGATCGCCACAGAAATCCCGGGGAGACCCCAACACTCAAAAGTTCAACCATCTCTACAGGGCATTTCGCGGGCGACCGCGCCCTCCTCGGGCCCTCTCTACTCACAGACTGGAGGTGTCGGGGGGCAGCGGGCCCGACAGTGCCCTCCAGCTGGGCGCGGGCAGCTTCCTGCGGCTGCAGTCCAGCAGAGGGAGGCGGCAGGCACAGGGCGCCGGGCACAGGCCGGCCCGGGCAGCGGGCAGCAGCAGCAGCAGCAGCGCCTGCGCAAGGACGAGCAGCCGGGAGAAGGGTCCCGACCCACAGCCCAGGCGCCGCTGCTCCCAGACGCCGCGGGGCGCGGCCGCCATCTTCCGCCGGCCGGGACCCGCTCGAGGACAGCGGCTGGCTCAGAGAGGCGGCTGAGGAGAGATGCGCCGAGGCGGAGCCGCCACCCGGAGCCCCCGACCGTCACCCACTCAGACCAGGCGAGAGGTGGCGACGACGCGACCTCGGGGGAGGGGGGCGGCGGTCGGGGTGACGGGGGGCGGGCGGGGTGGGGGGGCGTACAGCTAAAGGCCTGACAGACTCCGCTTCTCCGCCCCGCCCCGCGACGCAACGTCCTCACGCTCAAAAGCCAGCCAATCGGAGCCGCAGGACGAGGTTGCGTCGGAAATGGAGCCCTGAGGGGGGGCGAGGCCTAAGATAGCCCCGCCCCCTAGGAGGCGAGCATTTAAAGTGGTCCTTTCTCCTTTTCCGTGCTTGCTCTGCAGTTCGGCGCTTTTTCCTCCGCTGGGTGGCACACTGAGTCCTAAAACTGGAACCGCAGTGCCAAACCCGGAGCGCCAAATCCTCAACGGCGGCAGGCAGTTGATCTGTTGTGGTACTGGGAAAAGACCTATTCTGTGGGCTCCAGGGGAAGGGAATGCCAGAATGGCTGCCTTCCAAGCCGTAGCCACAGATGGGTGCGGGGTTCGAGCCTAACTTCGACCACTTCGGCCTCCGGAGGCCAACCTGGGTGGTCGCTTCGGCAGGTACTGCTTGCCCTGAAAGAGGGCGGCTGCTGATACTTCCGGAGTACAGCGTGCTGTCCCTGTGAAGGACTTCAAGGTCCCCAGTGGCACAAGCACTGATTAGTCATCCGTGCACCTCCTGCTCTGCTGTAGCCTGAGGTTCAATAAATGTCTCTAAGGAAAATTCTTCCCTCGGTTTGGGAGAATATTGCTCATCTTCAGGAAAACAAGTGGGGCAAATAGATAAAGGGTTGGTTCGAGGGTGTGGGGATTCTGGTTTCTTTTTGTGGTTTTTGTTTTTTTGTTGTTGTTGTTGTTGGTTTTTTGTTGTTTTTTGTTTTTGTTTTTGTTTTTGTTTTTTTGAGCTAGAAAGAAACTGTCCTGCAGCAAGAGCTGTGACGCCTTACTGGCAGGAGCGGAATCTAGCTACCTTGTGCTCTCTCAGTCGAGTGTTACCTACAAAGTTAAGACTACAAATATTAGTAATGGCGCACTGATGTGTAGTGTGTTTGTACCCTTTTTTTTTTCCCAAAGATTTACTGCTTATAGTGTTCTGCCTGCATGTGTGCATGCAGGCCAGAAGAGGGCGCCAGATCTCATTATAAATGATTATGATCCACCATGTGGTTGCTATGAATTGAACTCAAGACCTTTGGGGAAACAGCCAGTGTTCTCAACCTCTAAGCCATCTCTCCAGACCCAGTCTTTTCAAAGACTCTTTGCAAGCCAGGTGTGGACCAGCACCCCTGCAATCCCAGAGCTTCTCCAGAGGTTGAGGCAGGAAGAGCCCAAGTCCCAGTTCAGCCTTATCAACTGGAAGAAGAGGAGGAAAAAAGAAAAACAGAGTGGGTGAGATGGCTCAGCGGTATAGCCATGCCATCAAGTGTATCCACCCGAGTTAGAACCCCAGACCTCACATGACTCCGGGTAGCCACTGTCCCCTGAGCTCCTCATGCACACTGTGGCACTTGAATACATATGCACGCGCCACGTCCGCATCATGCCTTTGGGTTGAAATGCCCTGCCTGTCCTCGCGGCTTGTCTACAGCATAGGACTTTTACAAAGCCGCCTCCTTCACAAGAGTGAACGTGAAAAATTACAACGACTACTACATACGCATACTACTTTTGCAGAGGGCCAGGGTTCAGTTCCCAGCACACACATTGGACAACTTGAAACCCAGCTCCAAGGACTCCAATGCCCTCCTGTGGCCTCCAGGAATCTTCTAGAAGAGGAGCAAGCACTAAGCCATCTCTCAACTTCTATTTTTTTGTTTTGTTTTTTTCTTTTTCTTTTTTTTTTTTCAATGTGTGCGAGTGTTTCGGCAGCATGTATGTCTGTGTACCATGTGCTTGCTGTGCCTGAGGAGGCCAGAAGAGGGCATGAGATCCCCTGAGACTAGAGTTGAGGAAAGCTGGAGAGCAAATCTGGGTTTCTGCAAGTACAGCCAGCAGTCTTTTTGTTTGTTTGGTTGGTTGGTTGGTTGTTGTTGTTTGGCTTTTCAAGACAGGGTTTCTCTGTTTAGCCTTGGCTGTCCTGGCCTCTGGACTCACTGTGTAGACCAGTCTGGCTTCAAACTCACAGAGATCCACCTGCCTCTGCCTCCAGAGTGCTGGGATTAAAAGTGTGCACTACAACACCTGGCCCCAATTACATTTTTATAGCATAGGAGTCCCACTGTGTAGCCCAAGGTGGCCTTGATTTCAGGACTGTTCGTCTTTAGCCTCCTGAGGGCATGGGTTACAGGCGTACACCATCATGCCTGGCAAATTTATTTTAATATAGTCAATATTTCTTATTCTTTTATAGCTAATAACTTTTTTTAACATCTTAAATCATTCATTTCTACTCAAAAATGATTCTCTTCAAAAATCTTTATAGATTTGCATATAATTTTTGGTCTGGAATTGACTTAAATTTTAAAATGTATTTATTTTTATGTATATAGATGTTGTACCCGCATATGTCTGTGTACACATGCAGTGACCACAGAGGCCAGAAGAGGGCGTCAGATCCCTGAGACTGGAGTCACAGTTCATTCATTGTAAGCCACCCTGTGGGTACTGGGAATTGAACCTGCATCCCCTGGAAGAGCACCTAGTGCTCTTAACCAATAAGCCATCTCTCCATCACTGATTATCATGTGTGTGTGCACATGATGTGTGGAGGGGTGTGTGTATGCCGTGATTCCAGCATAGAGATAGGAGGACATCCTCGTGGAGTGGGTCTCTCCGTCTTTATGTGGGTCTTAGGGACTGAACTCAGGTCACCAGCTTTGAACAACAAATGCCTTCATCTCATGAACTATCTCCCCTGCCCTCGTGTTGATTTTTTCATATGATTAAGAAAAGACCCAGGATAGTATCCCATGTCTTTTATTCCAGCGCTAGGGAGGCAGAGGCAGGTGGATCCCTATGAGTCTGTGGCCAGCCAAGTCTACATAGTGAGTTCCAGGTCACACAAGGCTACATAGAAAGGAAGAGCCAGTGGTAGCGACAAACTCCCTTAATCCCAGCACTCAGGAGGCAGAAATAAGCAGATCTCTGAATTCTAGTCCAGCCTGGTAGACAGCCAGACAGCCAGGGCAGCCAGCACTACCCAGAGAAACTGTCTCTAAACCCCCCCCACACACACAAATAAAATAACATAAAACAGAAAGAAAGAAAAGGATCCAACTTCTTTTTTTTATGTGACAATCCAGTGAGCTAAGCTTCATTCAATGAAAAAAATCTCTCCTTTCATCACTGCTCTGAAGTTCTGTCATAAATCAAATATCTAATTAAACATCTGATATGTATCAAAAGTCAGCTTCACTTTCCCTGAGGCAGAACTGTGTTTTTAAATTACAGTATCCTTCAAATATCTTGGTAGCTGGCCTAGCAAGTTCTTTTACATTTTTCACCCCACCTGTATCTTTGCTGTTATTTTCACCTTGCAATGCCATACAGACTAAGGGTTTTTTGTTTTTTGTTTTTTAATTAGGATTGCATGTGATTACAAGGCCCTGGGTGTGGGGAGCCATGCCAAATTCTGCCATGCCAGAAATCCCATGCTTAGGCTGCACGCTGTGACCTTAGAGTTGCTGACCTTTGCCAGAGGAGATCTTGTGTTCTAGGCTATCCTTGGACTATTTACCTTTGAAAGAAGTAGGGAAGTTCCTCCTGGGAACCACTCAGAGGACCAAGGAAGTTCTTACAGGGAGCTACTCAGAGAAATAGGAAGTTCTTACAGGGGAGCTACTCAGACCATTGTATTCTTGCCTGGGGGCTAGGGAGAGAGGGATTAGAATAGCTCCTATTGACCTTGCTATATAAAGTCTTACTAGTCCACATTAAAGAGAGTCTTGATCAGAAATTTCCAGACGTGACTCATTATTTCTCACATCTCTGTACCCCACTTTCAGTCCCCACTCCCTCTGTCAGGTGAACCCTGGTTCGATTTGTCCCGCGGGCCGGGACACATCACCTGGGTGTTGTCATGTTTTGTTATATATTTTCTTCAATTAATAATTTTTTTCTTGACAAGGACTCATGTAGCACAGGCTGCCATTAAATCCACCATAAAGCTGAGTCTGGCTTTGAAGTCCTGATCATCTTCCTTCCAACCCTCAAGGCCTGGGGTTATAGGTATGTGCCACCATCCCTAGTGGTAATATTTTTATATACCTATCTACCTGTAGTCTCAAACTATAGCCCAGACTAACTATATCTATTATCTGTCAATCTATCTATCTATCTATCTGTCTACCTATCTATATCTATTATCTGCCTATAGTCTCACTACTGCCCACACTATATTTATTATCTATCTGTCTGTCTATCTACCTATGAATAACTTGGTCTCGCCTGTGGCCCAGTCTATCTGTGTATCTGAGACTCTCTCTCGTTCTGCAGCCTATGGCCTGGAACTCACTCTGTGGACTTAGGCGGGACATAAATTCATGGCAATCCACTTGCCTCAGACTCCTGCACACTGGGATTACAGTATGAGCTGCCACACCCAGCTATTTTTCACCTTGATGTAGTCAGATGTTATCAAGCAAAAACACCCCAAGAGTGTTAGTCAGCCTTTCGTCTAGATAGCAAATATCCGACATTGTCAAGCTATAAATGTTTTATGTTGGCTTCTTGTCCTTGAGCTTTCAGAAGTTTATGTTGGCCCCATGGCTTTGGTGCTCTACAGCAGGATGGCATGGTAAGGCACAAGTGCTGATCTCATGGCCAGGAAGCAAAAGAGAAAAAGAGGAAGAAGTGCCTGAGGTCCACTGCCCCCTTCCAGGCCAGGACCCCAAAGAACCTGGCCACCCTCAGATGGTTTCCTCCCAACAGTGCCTACTTACATAGTATGCTTTTCCACCCGAGCCACTAGGGGAGCTCACGGTCCCCACACACCATTGGGGTGCCTCTTAGGTTTTCTATTGCTTGTTTGAGTTATCTTTTCTCCGTTGATTTGGGGTCATTTAAAGTTTGTTTGTGGGGCTAGAGAGATGGTTAAGAGTGCCACCTGCTCTTCCAAAAGTCCTGAGTTCAATTCCCAGCAACCACATAGTGGTCCACAACCATCTGCAATGTGATCTGATCCCTTCTTTTGGCCTACAAGTGTCCATGCAGGCAGAACACTGTATACATAATAATAAATACTTTTTTAAGTTTGTTTGTTTAGATAAGGTGTCACTATGTAGCCAGGCAACATAATCACTTTGGAGAGTCCCTTCAATAGATCTAGAAACGCTGATGATGCACAATATGAATGCTCAATACCAACCGCTGACGGCAGTCACATCCCTATGTGTAAATCCTAGAGGAAGTCCTGTACATTGGTAGAAAGGGCTGAACACATGAGTGTTAACGGAAGCATGCCTTTCCATGGTTGAAACTTAGCAGGCGCCCAGTGTCCAGCAGCTAGGAGCCAGAAAGGTGCAGCAGCACGAGAGAGGATAAATCTCTACACTCAGTAGTGAGTGGGAAAAACAAACAACCAGCACAGCACAGTGCCAAGTATTCCAAAGAAGGTAGTAAATATCAGTGCAAGCAGGGATGGAGGCTCCAGGTTGGAGATGTCTGAGGGAGCTAGAGACAGAGCTCAGCTGGTGAAGCGTTTGTCTAGCGTTTGGGAAGCCCTAGGTACCATCTCCAGTACCTCGTAAACCCAGGCATGGTGGTACCTGCCTATAATCTCTGCATCTGGGAAGCAGAGGCAGGAGGATCTGGCATTTAAGGTCATCTTCGGCCACATATCAAGTCTGAGGTTAGCATGGACTCCATAAGACCCCCTATCTCAGCAACACTCACACACAAAAGAGAAAGGGATAGAAGAGATGAGAGAGATGGGGAATGCAAGGATGGGGTAGGGGTGGGAGCAAGGGATGCAGGGATGGAGTAGGGGTGGGAGCAAGGGATGCAGGGATGGGGAAGGGGTGGGAGCAAGGGATGCAGGGATGGGGGTAGGGATGAGAGCAAGGGATGCAGGGATGGGGAAGGGGTGAGAGCAAGGGATGCAGGGATGGGGGAAGGGGTGGGAGCAAGGGATGCAGGGATGGGGTAGGGGTGAGAGCAAGGGATGCAGGGATGGGGTAGGGGTGGGAGCAAGGGATGCAGGGATGGGGAAGGGGTGGGAGCAAGGGATGCAGGGATGGGGGAAGGGGTGGGAGCAAGGGATGCAGGGATGGGGTAGGGGTGAGAGCAAGGGATGCAGGGATGGGGGTAGGGATGAGAGCAAGGGATGCAGGGATGGGGTAGGGATGAGAGCAAGGGATGCAGGGATGGGGAAGGGGTGAGAGCAAGGGATGCAGGGATGGGGAAGGGGTGGGAGCAAGGGATGCAGGGATGGGGGAAGGGGTGGGAGCAAGGGATGCAGGGATGGGGTAGGGGTGAGAGCAAGGGATGCAGGGATGGGGAAGGGGTGGGAGCAAGGGATGCAGGGATGGGGTAGGGATGAGAGCAAGGGATGCAGGGATGGGGAAGGGGTGAGAGCAAGGGATGCAGGGATGGGGAAGGGGTGGGAGCAAGGGATGCAGGGATGGGGAAGGGGTGGGAGCAAGGGATGCAGGGATGGGGTAGGGATGAGAGCAAGGGATGCAGGGATGGGGTAGGGGTGAGAGCAAGGGATGCAGGGATGGGGTAGGGATGAGAGCAAGGGATGCAGGGATGGAGAAGGGGTGGGAGCAAGGGATGCAGGGATGGGATAGGGGTGAGAGCAAGGGATGCAGGGATGGGGAAGGGGTGGGAGCAAGGGATGCAGGGATGGGGTAGGGATGAGAGCAAGGGATGCAGGGATGGGGAAGGGGTGAGAGCAAGGGATGCAGGGATGGGGAAGGGGTGAGAGCAAGGGATGCAGGGATGGGGAAGGGGTGGGAGCAAGGGATGCAGGGATGGGGAAGGGGTGGGAGCAAGGGATGCAGGGATGGGGAAGGGGTGGGAGCAAGGGATGCAGGGATGGGGTAGGGATGAGAGCAAGGGATGCAGGGATGGGGTAGGGGTGAGAGCAAGGGATGCAGGGATGGGGGAAGGGGTGGGAGCAAGGGATGCAGGGATGGGGAAGGGGTGGGAGCAAGGGATGCAGGGATGGGGAAGGGGTGGGAGCAAGGGATGCAGGGATGGGGTAGGGATGAGAGCAAGGGATGCAGGGATGGCGGAAGGGGTGGGAGCAAGGGATGCAGGGATGGGGAAGGGGTGGGAGCAAGGGATGCAGGGATGGGGAAGGGGTGGGAGCAAGGGATGCAGGGATGGGGAAGGGGTGGGAGCAAGGGATGCAGGGATGGGGAAGGGGTGGGAGCAAGGGATGCAGGGATGGGGTAGGGATGAGAGCAAGGGATGCAGGGATGGGGTAGGGGTGAGAGCAAGGGATGCAGGGATGGGGGAAGGGGTGGGAGCAAGGGATGCAGGGATGGGGAAGGGGTGGGAGCAAGGGATGCAGGGATGGGGTAGGGATGAGAGCAAGGGATGCAGGGATGGGGGAAGGGGTGAGAGCAAGGGATGCAGGGATGAGGTAGCGGTGAGAGCAAGGGATGCAGGGATGGGGTAGCGGTGAGAGCAAGGGATGCAGGGATGGGGGTAGGGGTGAGAGCAAGGGATGCAGGGATGGGGAAGGGGTGAGAGCAAGGGATGCAGGGATGGGGAAGGGGTGGGAGCAAGGGATGCAGGGATGGGGGAAGGGGTGGGAGCAAGGGATGCAGGGATGGGGTAGGGGTGAGAGCAAGGGATGCAGGGATGGGGGAAGGGGTGGGAGCAAGGGATGCAGGGATGGGGGAGGGGTGGGAGCAAGGGATGCAGGGATGGGGGAAGGGGTGGGAGCAAGGGATGCAGGGATGGGGGAAGGGGTGGGAGCAAGGGATGCAGGGATGGGGTAGGGGTGAGAGCAAGGGATGCAGGGATGGGGTAGGGGTGAGAGCGAGGGATGCAGGGATGGGGGAAGGGGTGAGAGCAAGGGATGCAGGGATGGGGGAAGGGGTGAGAGCAAGGGATGCAGGGATGGGGGAAGGGGTGGGAGCAAGGGATGCAGGGATGGGGGAGGGGTGGGAGCAAGGGATGCAGGGATGGGGGAAGGGGTGGGAGCAAGGGATGCAGGGATGGGGTAGGGGTGAGAGCAAGGGATGCAGGGATGGGGGAAGGGGTGGGAGCAAGGGATGCAGGGATGGGGAAGGGGTGGGAGCAAGGGATGCAGGGATGGGGGAAGGGGTGGGAGCAAGGGATGCAGGGATGGGGGAAGGGGTGGGAGCAAGGGATGCAGGGATGGGGGAAGGGGTGGGAGCAAGGGATGCAGGGATGGGGGAAGGGGTGGGAGCAAGGGATGCAGGGATGGGGGAAGGGGTGGGAGCAAGGGATGCAGGGATGGGGGTAGGGGTGAGAGCAAGGGATGCAGGGATGGGGAAGGGGTGAGAGCAAGGGATGCAGGGATGGGGTAGGGGTGAGAGCAAGGGATGCAGGGATGGGGGAACGGGTGAGAGCAAGGGATGCAGGGATGGGGTAGCGGTGAGAGCAAGGGATGCAGGGATGGGGAAGGGGTGAGAGCAAGGGATGCAGGGATGGGGGAAGGGGTGAGAGCAAGGGATGCAGGGATGGGGAAGGGGTGGGAACAAGGGATGCAGGGATGGGGGAAGGGGTGGGAGCAAGGGATGCAGGGATGGGGAAGGGGTGGGAGCAAGGGATGCAGGGATGGGGGTAGGGGTGAGAGCAAAGGATGCAGGGATGGGGGTAGGGGTGGGAGCAAGGGATGCAGGGATGGGGGAAGGGGTGGGAGCAAGGGATGCAGGGATGGGGAAGGGGTGGGAGCAAGGGATGCAGGGATGGGGTAGGGATGAGAGCAAGGGATGCAGGGATGGCGGAAGGGGTGAGAGCAAGGGATGCAGGGATGGGGGAAGGGGTGGGAGCAAGGGATGCAGGGATGGGGAAGGGGTGGGAGCAAGGGATGCAGGGATGGGGTAGGGATGAGAGCAAGGGATGCAGGGATGGGGGAAGGGGTGGGAGCAAGGGATGCAGGGATGGGGAAGGGGTGGGAGCAAGGGATGCAGGGATGGGGGAAGGGATGAGAGCAAGGGATGCAGGGATGGGGAAGGGGTGAGAGCAAGGAATGCAGGGATGGGGTAGGGGTGGGAGCAAGGGATGCAGGGATGGGGGAAGGGGTGGGAGCAAGGGATGCAGGGATGGGGTAGGGATGAGAGCAAGGGATGCAGGGATGGGGTAGGGGTGAGAGCAAGGGATGCAGGGATGGGGGAAGGGGTGGGAGCAAGGGATGCAGGGATGGGGTAGGGGTGGGAGCAAGGGATGCAGGGATGGGGGAAGGGGTGGGAGCAAGGGATGCAGGGATGGGGTAGGGGTGGGAGCAAGGGATGCAGGGATGGGGGAAGGGGTGGGAGCAAGGGATGCAGGGATGGGGTAGGGATGAGAGCAAGGGATGCAGGGATGGGGTAGGGGTGAGAGCAAGGGATGCAGGGATGGGGGAAGGGGTGAGAGCAAGGGATGCAGGGATGGGGGAAGGGGTGGGAGCAAGGGATGCAGGGATGGGGTAGGGATGAGAGCAAGGGATGCAGGGATGGGAAAGGGGTGAGAGCAAGGGATGCAGGGATGGGGGAAGGGGTGGGAGCAAGGGATGCAGGGATGGGGTAGGCATGAGAGCAAGGGATGCAGGGATGGCGGAAGGGGTGAGAGCAAGGGATGCAGGGATGGGGTAGGGATGAGAGCAAAGGATGCAGGGATGGGGAAGGGGTGGGAGCAAGGGATGCAGGGATGGGGGAAGGGGTGGGAGCAAGGGATGCAGGGATGGGGAAGGGGTGGGAGCAAGGGATGCAGGGATGGGGTAGGGATGAGAGCAAGGGATGCAGGGATGGGGAAGGGGTGAGAGCAAGGGATGCAGGGATGGGGAAGGGGTGGGAGCAAGGGATGCAGGGATGGGGGAAGGGGTGGGAGCAAGGGATGCAGGGATGGGGTAGGGATGAGAGCAAGGGATGCAGGGATGGCGGAAGGGGTGAGAGCAAGGGATGCAGGGATGGGGGAAGGGGTGGGAGCAAGGGATGCAGGGATGGGGTAGGGATGAGAGCAAGGGATGCAGGGATGGCGGAAGGGGTGGGAGCAAGGGATGCAGGGATGGGGTAGGGGTGAGAGCAAGGGATGCAGGGATGGGGTAGGGGTGAGAGCAAGGGATGCAGGGATGGGGGAAGGGGTGAGAGCAAGGGATGCAGGGATGGGGAAGGGGTGGGAGCAAGGGATGCAGGGATGGGGGAAGGGGTGAGAGCAAGGGATGCAGGGATGGGGGAAGGGGTGGGAGCAAGGGATGCAGGGATGGGGAAGGGATGAGAGCAAGGGATGCAGGGATGGGGAAGGGGTAAGAGCAAGGGATGCAGGGATGGGGGAAGGGGTGGGAGCAAGGGATGCAGGGATGGGGAAGGGGTGGGAGCAAGGGATGCAGGGATGGGGTAGGGATGAGAGCAAGGGATACAGGGATGGGGGAAGGGGTGAGAGCAAGGGATGCAGGGATGGGGTAGGGATGAGAGCAAGGGATGCAGGGATGGGGTAGGGGTGAGAGCAAGGGATGCAGGGATGGGGGTAGGGGTGAGAGCAAGGGATGCAGGGATGGGGGTAGGGGTGAGAGCAAGGGATGCAGGGATGGGGTAGGGGTGGGAGCAAGGGATGCAGGGATGGGGTAGGGGTGGGAGCAAGGGATGCAGGGATGGGGTAGGGGTGAGAGCAAGGGATGCAGGGATGGGGTAGGGGTGGGAGCAAGGGATGCAGGGATGGGGTAGGGGTGAGAGCAAGGAATGCAGGGATGGGGGAAGGGGTGGGAGAAAGGGATACAGGGATGGGGGAAGGGGTGGGAGAAAGGGATACAGGGATGGGGGAAGGGGTCGGAGAAAGGGATACAGGGATGGGGGAAGGGGTGGGAGAAAGGGATGCAGGGATGGGGGAAGGGGTGGGAGAAAGGGATACAGGGATGGGGGAAGGGGTGGGAGAAAGGGATACAGGGATGGGGGAAGGGGTGGGAGAAAGGGATACAGGGATGGGGGAAGGGGTGGGAGCAAGGGATGCAGGGATGGGGGTAGGGGTGAGAGCAAGGGATGCAGGGATGGGGAAGGGGTGAGAGCAAGGGATGCAGGGATGGGGTAGGGGTGAGAGCAAGGGATGCAGGGATGGGGAAGGGGTGAGAGCAAGGGATGCAGGGATGGGGTAGCGGTGAGAGCAAGGGATGCAGGGATGGGGAAGGGGTGAGAGCAAGGGATGCAGGGATGGGGGAAGGGGTGAGAGCAAGGGATGCAGGGATGGGGGAAGGGGTGGGAGCAAGGGATGCAGGGATGGGGAAGGGGTGAGAGCAAGGGATGCAGGGATGGGGTAGCGGTGAGAGCAAGGGATGCAGGGATGGGGAAGGGGTGAGAGCAAGGGATGCAGGGATGGGGGAAGGGGTGAGAGCAAGGGATGCAGGGATGGGGAAGGGGTGGGAACAAGGGATGCAGGGATGGGGGAAGGGGTGGGAGCAAGGGATGCAGGGATGGGGAAGGGGTGGGAGCAAGGGATGCAGGGATGGGGGTAGGGGTGAGAGCAAAGGATGCAGGGATGGGGGTAGGGGTGGGAGCAAGGGATGCAGGGATGGGGGAAGGGGTGGGAGCAAGGGATGCAGGGATGGGGAAGGGGTGGGAGCAAGGGATGCAGGGATGGGGTAGGGATGAGAGCAAGGGATGCAGGGGTGGGAGCAAGGGATGCAGGGATGGGGAAGGGGTGGGAGCAAGGGATGCAGGGATGGGGTAGGGATGAGAGCAAGGGATACAGGGATGGCGGAAGGGGTGAGAGCAAGGGATGCAGGGATGGGGTAGGGGTGGGAGCAAGGGATGCAGGGATGGGGTAGGGATGAGAGCAAGGGATGCAGGGATGGCGGAAGGGGTGGGAGCAAGGGATGCAGGGATGGGGTAGGGGTGAGAGCAAGGGATGCAGGGATGGGGTAGGGGTGAGAGCAAGGGATGCAGGGATGGGGGAAGGGTTGAGAGCAAGGGATGCAGGGATGGGGAAGGGGTGGGAGCAAGGGATGCAGGGATGGGGGAAGGGGTGAGAGCAAGGGATGCAGGGATGGGGGAAGGGGTGGGAGCAAGGGATGCAGGGATGGGGAAGGGATGAGAGCAAGGGATGCAGGGATGGGGAAGGGGTAAGAGCAAGGGATGCAGGGATGGGGGAAGGGGTGGGAGCAAGGGATGCAGGGATGGGGAAGGGGTGGGAGCAAGGGATGCAGGGATGGGGTAGGGATGAGAGCAAGGGATACAGGGATGGGGGAAGGGGTGAGAGTAAGGGATGCAGGGATGGGGTAGGGATGAGAGCAAGGGATGCAGGGATGGAGTAGGGGTGAGAGCAAGGGATGCAGGGATGGGGGTAGGGGTGAGAGCAAGGGATGCAGGGATGGGGGTAGGGGTGAGAGCAAGGGATGCAGGGATGGGGTAGGGGTGGGAGCAAGGGATGCAGGGATGGGGTAGGGGTGGGAGCAAGGGATGCAGGGATGGGGTAGGGGTGAGAGCAAGGTATGCAGGGATGGGGTAGGGGTGGGAGCAAGGGATGCAGGGATGGGGTAGGGGTGAGAGCAAGGAATGCAGGGATGGGGGAAGGGGTGGGAGAAAGGGATACAGGGATGGGGGAAGGGGTGGGAGAAAGGGATACAGGGATGGGGGAAGGGGTGGGAGAAAGGGATACAGGGATGGGGGAAGGGGTGGGAGAAAGGGATGCAGGGATGGGGGAAGGGGTGGGAGAAAGGGATGCAGGGATGGGGGTAGGGGTAGGAGAAAGGGATACAGGGATGGGGGAAGGGGTGTGCGAAAGGGATACAGGGATGGGGGAAGGGGTGGGAGAAAGGGATACAGGGATGGGGGAAGGAGTGGGAGCAAGGGATGCAGGGATGGGGGTAGGGGTGAGAGCAAGGGATGCAGGGATGGGGTAGGGGTGAGAGCAAGGGATGCAGGGATGGGGGAAGGGGTGGGAGCAAGGGATGCAGGGATGGGGGAAGGGGTGGGAGCAAATCCTTTGGATTGTCTTAGTAGGGGAAGAGATTGACATTTTTGTACAGGCCTCTGTGGTCAGGGGAAAAAACCCATAATAGATCCTTTTAGTAACTATATATTTGCGAACAATCTTTTGTTGTTGTTGTTGTTGTTGTTGTTGTTGTTGTTGTTGTTGTTGTTGTTGAGGCTGGCCTCAAACTCAGAGAGCCACCTTCCTCTGCTTAAAGGCATTTGCAACCATCGCCTGGCTTGTAAACAGTTTTATTCACAGGTCAAGGTTCATTTAGTCTCCTTCCAGGCCTACACCACAAATATTTTCAATTTATCCTTAAAAACAAAGGAAATAGGCTCTTTGATAAAAACAAAGCAAATAAATAGGCTTTTTTATTTCATCAAATATCAGAATTACCCAGAAACCTTGGGGGTTTTTTTGGTTTTTTTTTTTTTTGTTTTGTTTTTTGGGTTTTGTTTTTGTAGTTTTTAAAAAACAATTTATTTATTTTTATTTCATATACATTTGTGTTTTGCCTGCATGTATGTCTGTGTGAAGGTGTCAAATCTTGAAGTTACAGACAGTTGTGAACTGCCATGTGGGTGCTGGGAATTAAACCTGGATCCTCTGAAAGAGAAGTCAGTGCCCTTAACCACTGAGCCATCTCTCCAGCCCCTTGTTTTTGTCTTTTAATGGTGGGTGCTACACACCTGTAATCCCAGTACTTGGTAGATAGAGGCAGGGAGAATCGAGAGTTCAAGGTCATTCCTAGCTACACAGCCTGGACTATATGAGATTGTGCACATATATTTTAAAGGACAAAAAATAACAAAGAAAGACAGAAAGAGAAAAACCATACAGACTATCCAGCCAGCCTCATGGTTTGACTCAGTACACCCAGTCTATGCCTGAGAATGTGTGTTTCTAAATCCCTAGGTAATGCTGAAGTGGGACCACATTTTGCAAAAGGCCAAGTGGCACATTCCCGCAATCCCAGCACTCTGGAGACAGAAGGAAAATCAGGAGTTATTAGGGCAGTATGCCTGCAATGAAAGGCCTTGTCTAAAAGAGAAAAAATAAAAGGAAACAAAAACAAAAAAGCAAGCTGGGCATGGTGGCACATACCTGTAATCCCAACACTCCGGAGGCAGGCGGATCTCTGTGGGTTCAAGGCCAGCCTGGTCTACAAAGTGAGTCCAGGACAGCCAAGGCTACACAGAGAAAACCTGTCAAAAAAACAACAAACAAACAAACAAACCCTAAAGAGCTGGAGGCATGGCTCAGAGGTAAGAGCACTGGCTGCTCTTCCAAAGCTTCTGCAACCACGTGGTGACTCACAACCATCTATAATGTGATCTGATGCTCTCTTCTGGCCTGCAGGGGTACATGCAGGCAGAGCACTGTATACATAATAAATAAATGTAAAAAAAATAAATAAATAAAAACTAAAAAAGGAAGGAGAAAAAGAAAGAGAAGGCAAAGCTGCCCTTTGAGGTCTGCGAAAGGTCTATTATAAACACTGTAGGAGTTTTGCGGCTGATGAGACCTAAGAGGCCAAACATGGAAGAAAACGCTAGCACTCGTCCTCCATCCTTCTTGGGCTGGGGCCAGCACAGAAGCTCATAATTCTAGGTGGTGAGTAAGAGTGTTGACAGCGTAGCAGGTAGGAACCAGATGTCAGCACAAAGAGTGTGATACGAGCTCCTTTTCCCCAAACACATACCTGGAGGGAAGACAACCAGACTGACTTCCCACCAAGCTGTGTCCCCTGACTTCCGGTCCACTCCTCATCAAGCCATGGCCCCTGACTTCCGGTCCACGCCTCATCAAGCCGTGCCACCTGGCTTCCGGTCCACTCCTCATCCTTGGAGTAAATTCTGGTTTCATGTTTGCAGTGTGTAGGGAGAGGGTTGAAGATGCCCGACTTCCATCCTGTACCCATCAAATCAGCCAGACCCTGAGCTGCTTGCGCCTCCGAGCGCATCTGAAGTAAGTCCCTATTTTTTGTGTTTTCGGCTCCCTAGGCCTGCCCCTTTACCCTGTCAAAGTCAGGAGAGAACCAAGCTTTGTGAATATGACGATGGCTAAAGGACTCTTGGGAACTTCGGGGTTTGCTTATTCTCAGCAATCGTTAGGTGCCCTCATGCGTCCCTGGGCCTGTTCGCCGGTCTTCCTAAGGCTGGAAACATAACCACAACCCTTTTAGCTGACTAGCTGACAGAACACTGAGGAAACCTGTGTGCGTGACTGCATGAGTGGGTGTGTGAGTGCCCAGGGGACGCTGAAGGCCAGAGCATGGAAAAAAGCCAGAAGCCCGAGGCTGGTGGTTATTAGCTCCAGGCCAGAGCCTTCCTGTCCCTGAGTGGGCCCCAGTGTTCTGCCAAATTGACAGACGTTCGCTGTATAATAAAGTCCTCGATGATTATCCGGTTGGTGTCCCCAGAGACCTGGGCCCTGGGAGGTTCGTCTACTGCCAACCCTTCCTCCCCCAGTCCACTCCCTGTGGAAATGAGAATGTCCCTGTGGCGCCCCCAACCATTTCACTTCCCCAACATAATGCTTATCCCCAAGGGACCCTTGATCCCAGGCTTGCTATGACAGCGATGATTTATTAATTGGACTAATGAGAGGCCTGGGCAGGGAGAGAAAGAGAAGCTGGCAGGCTGAGAAAGGAGGCCAGGAAGCTAGGAAGCGTGGAGCATACTGGAGAACTAAGGAGATTTCAGGATGGGACCAGTGCCTCAAACCCGCTGGTGGGACAGAGGCAGGTGGATCTCTTGAGTTCAAGGGCAGCCTGGTCTACAGATGGAGTCCCAGGAGAGCCAGGACCACACAGAGAAACCCTGTCTCAAAAAAACAAAAACAAAAACAAAAGGAGGAGGAAGAGGGAGAGAAGAAGAAGAAGAAGAAAAAGAAGAAGAAGAAGAAGAAGAAGAAGAAGACAACAACTTAACAAAGTCATATTTCTTTTTTACCTTGAAGTTGTATTTATAATCATGTGTATGATGGAGATGACATTGTGTCTCTGTGGAGGAAAGAGGACAGTGAAGTCAGTTTTCCTTCCACCCTTAGGTTGGTTCTGGGACTTGAACTCAGGTTGTCAAGACTGAGAAACAAACGCTTGACCCATGACCTATCTCCCTGGCTTTTTTTTTTTCAAGACAGAGTCATAGTAGCCCAGGCTGGCCTGAAACTGGCTAAGCAGTTGAGGATGACCAAACTCCTCTTCCTCTGCCTCTCTTCTCTCTCCCAAGGGCTGGGGCCACAGGGGTATAAATGTCTGCCCTATCCTTAGGAGTCCAAACTCACTGCCATTGTAAGACATGACAGGAAATGAGGGTCAACACACCGCTAAGAGCACTAACTGAACATGCCTCCATGTCAAAAACACTAAGTCTTTTAGGTATGAGTGGCGGGGTAGGGGTCGGGTGTTCAAGACAGGGTTTCTCTCTGTAGCCCCGGCTGTTCCTGGAACTCACTGTGTAGACTAAGCTGTCCTCGGACTCAGAGATCCTTCTGCCTCTGCCTCCCAAGTGCCAGAACTCAAGGTGTAAACCACCATGCCTAGTAGCACTAAGCCTTTATACGGAACACTCCCAAGCCTAGGAGGCAAAGATGTTTATCCCACCCACCCTCAAGATGAAGAAACTCGCAAGTGATGTCATTTACCTAAAGGCACAGCATTAGGGAGTGTCTGAGCAGACCTGAGTGGATGTCTACTGGCAATTGCAGTTCTTGCCTTCTTTCACTGCCTCTTTGAGAACCCACCTTTGTCCTGAGCTTCTACAGGCTTCTTCCATAAGGGGCAGATGAGGCTTCTTGTTTGTGCATAGACAGCTCCAGCATGACTCGGAGGATCAAGATCATCAGAATTTAGCTGACATAGCTGAAAACCAAACCAAAGAAGAGGCGAGTTGCCAGGAGAGCAGCCTGCTACATGCACAGACAAGGGTCCCTCAAAGCACCTCAAGTCCAGCTGCCAGGTCCAGGAAGAGGTTGGGGGTGTTGCTAGCATGACATCTCCCTCAACAGCTTGAGGATTTTTTTTTTTCTTCTGTCAATGAGGTCAGTGGGGTATTGTGAGTTCTTCCTATTTGTCTCAAGAAGCAGTTCCAGCTGACCAGCCACTGGGAACCCGCTGCTGAGGCAGCTGATGTGCAGAACAGCTCATGGAAAGTAAGACAGACGGTCAACATCCTCCTGGGGCTGAGAGCAGCCTGGCAGAGAGGAGCCAAGGGTTTAAGGGCATAGAAGCGTGGCTCATGCATGCTCATCACCTGTTTCCTGACCTGGGCATATTTCACTTAAAAAAAAAAAAAGAATTTCTTTGCCTTTTTATTCTTTACTATTTTATGTGCATGTGCCTGAGTGTATGTAGATGCATTACAAGTGTGCAGTCCCTGCCAAGGACAAAAGAGAGTGTTGGATCCCCTGGAACGGACTGAAGGTGGTCATGGGCTGCCCTGTGGGTGCTGGGAACTGAGCCTGGCTTCTCTGCAAGAGCAAGTAAGTGCTCCTAACCACAGAGCCATCTCTCCAGCCCTCCATACGTCACTTCTGAAAGTAATCGTAATAAATGATTGCAGGCACTTTTAAACCATACAGGAAAATATAAAGTGAAAAATGAAGCCGTCGGGATGGAGAGGCAGCTCGGTTGGCAGTGTTTGTCGAGCATGAGCAAAGCCTTTGGCTCAAGCTCCAGGACTGCATAAACGGAGCAGGGGTGGCGGCACACACTCAGCCATCCTAACCTGGGCAGTGGTGGTACACGCCTTTCCTTCCACCACTCAGGAGCCAGAGCCAGGCGGACTTCTGTGAGACCTGGTCTACAGAGCCCAGCTTAGGTTGGTGTTCTTGTGGGATGCCTAATAGGCGGCATGGGGATTGCCTCTGACTCCTTTGTCTTTCTGGGGACCCTTTTCTTCCTACTGAGTTGCCTTACCCGGCCCTGAAATGAGGGTGTGTGCCTAATCTTATGATAATTTGTTATGACCTGTTTGGTTGATATCCATGGGAGGCTTGCTCTTTTTTTTTTTTTTTTTTGGTTTTTCGAGACAGGGTTTCTCTGTGTAGCCACCGTGGCTGGCTCGCTTTGTAGACCAGGCTGGCCTCGAACTCATATGGATCCACCTGCCTCTGGGAGGCCTGCTCTTTTCTGAAGGGAATAGATAATAATAATAAAGTTCAAGATCATTCTCTGCTACACAGTAAGGTCAACCTGAGCTGCCTTGTCTCCAAAACAGAAAGAAGAACGCTGCCTAGGGTAACCTCTAATAGCCCTCTATTGTCTTTCGTATCTTTTTCTGTCCAAATATCGGTGTAAATGAGGGTATTTTTATTGTTTAATACAAAATAGATATGTTGATCTTCAGCTTCATAGTAGCAGCTCAATTTTTCTTTTCCTCTTTTTTTTTGGGGGGGGTCAAGTATATACTCACAGAGTGTATAAATTGTCATTTGTGGGTCTATTGATACCATTCAGTGGTGGTATGATTCTTTAGCGTGTGTGAAGCTCTGGGTCTCATCCTCAGCACACACACACACACACACACACACACACACACACACACACACGCCAGTCTACTATTTCTATTTTCTTCCATCCGTGCCTTCTGTAGTTTACAAGAAAATAGCCTCCTTTTCCTTCTGCCCTTTGCCCTTTCACCTAATTCTTCTTCCAATCTCTGCCCCGTGTTCTTCTACACCAAGCCATAGAGGTGGGGGGGGGGGGGGAGGAGAGGAGCTCAGGGCTTGTCAGCAGGATCTACAGAGACTCGACATTGCATCATGCAGACCTACAGACAGCTCATTAGCTGGAAAAGAAAGATGTGGAAGCTCATCTGATGCTCAGATAGCCCTGCAGTTAGAAAGCCGCCATTGTCTCCTCATTTGCCGATGACTGAAAGACTGAACAAACACGTTGGGAGTTTACAGTGCTAGTCCAAAGTTAAGCTCAGGGATGGAGATGCAGCCAGCAGTGGAGCACTTGCCTAGCCTGCAGAGGGCCTTAAATTCAATCCTCAGTTCTTAAAAAACAAAAAACAAAAAAACCAGTCATACTCAAGTTCAGCATATGTACAACTTTTATGGGTGTATAAAACAAGTTTTATATGTACGAGTATAAACTCTAAGTGCACAGTTTATAATTTGTTAACACAGATTTAGATCACTCCTCATTTTATAAAAGAAGATAATATTCTAAGTGTAATATGAGTAAGCGCAATACTGTGATTATATAAAATGTGGAGATAGCACATAAAAAACTAGGAGGTGGTTTAAAAGTAAAACTCCACCCAAATGTGACTTGGCAGGCCCTGACGAGTACAGAGGTGTGCCGGTGACTAAGCATGGCTGGGCAAGGTCAAATTACAAGTGAAATCACTTATCGAGGTTCTGGAAAGATTTGTAACAGGAGTTACATTTGGAGTAGGATACATGTAGATTCCCGTTTCTCTCTCTTCCTAATACAAGCCCTATGACTCAGCAATTGAGCGCTCAAGCAACATAGTACATATTTGCACACAAGAATCTCTAATCGCACCGTTAATGCCAATCCAAACAGGGCCTCTCACAGCAAGTGCTCTGCCACCGGACTGTACCACTTAACTTTGTAAGTGCATGACCCGGATAGCCAGTGAAAGAGGAATGCGAGACGGTCAGCCTCTTCCCAGCTCTTACACCCTTCACTGGGACACCGGAACAGTCCTGTGGAAGCTGACTGTTGGGGACATCTGGAAGGATTAGCCATGTGCCTTAAACCAATTCCGTCTCCATATGCCACTGCACTGCTCTGTTCTTTCTTCATGATTTTTGCTTCTCCTCCAATCTGCCTGGCCAGTCAGGGCTCACTCCCCTGTGCCTGCTGGCCATGCAATTCCCTGCCTGCCACTCCTCTCCTAGGAACCAGACCTCGTTTTATGCTTCAAGGTCCAGCTCAGATACCACTTTCCCCATTTCCCATGGGACCGGGGCCTTGCTTGGTCCTCTCGCAGTCCTCAGTGCACATCCTCATCATCAAGTTTATCACCAGGGTGCCTCCCACTCGATGAGACCTGGAGAATGGGGCCTCTCCTTTCATTCCAGAACACTGGAGACTGCTGCATGGCTAATGTCAACTGCTTCAGAAGAATACTCTAGAACATCTGGGTTCTAGAAGAAAAGGTGGAGCTTAGTGGTAGAGTGTTTGCCTGGCATGTGCAAGGGTTTCACTTTGATTCTAAACACGAAAGAAAGGAAGAAAGAAAGAAAGAGAAAACAGATCCTGCTTTTCCACTTATTAATTCAATAACTGTCTTAGTTTGGGTTTCTATTGCTGAGGTGAAACTCCACGACAAAAAAAGCCAACTGAGGAGGAAAGGGTTTGTTTGGCTTACGCCTTCCAAAGCGCTGTTCTTCACTGAAGGAAGTCAGGACAGAAACTCAAACAGGGCATCCATAATCTAAGCCCAATAAACTCATTGGTCTGCCCAATAAAACTCATTGTTTTATGTGTTGGGATGTTTTGCCTGCACCACATGCGTGCCTGTTACCTACAGAGATGGCGTCAGAGTCCCTGGAACTGAAATTACAGATGGTTGTAAACTCCTATATGGGTGATGGGAATTGAACCTGGGTCCTCTGCAAAAGCAGCCAGTGTGCTTAACCTCTAAGCCATAGGTCATGTCTACTTTAATCCCAGAAAGAAAGAAGCTATTCTTGGATTATTACTGGGTCCCAAAGACTTTGGCCCCAGGGAAAGAGGAAAAATAAGGGAACCTTTGACGTTTGCAGCCCAGTCTCTGCAGTTCTCAGCAATTAGGGCTCTGAACATTGCACTCTACAGCAGCCTTTCCTGTTCTTCATGTAACCCACCTGCAGAGTCTTTCCAAATTCATAGATGACTAAGCTCGAAGCACAATGATAATTCTTGTTCTTATGGTTTTGCTTTAATATTTTAATTTTGTCATTAAAAATGTTAAGCCTAAAAATAAATAAATAAAAATGTTAAGCTATGGTCAGTTAATACCAGCTCTTGAAGGCTGAGCCAGGAAGATGACAAGTTAAGGTCGGCGGTGTGGTGGTTTGAAAGAAAATGTCCCCAAAGGCTCACAGGGGGTGGCAATGGCAGGAGGTGTGGCCTCCGGGTAGTAGATGTGGCTTTGTTGGAGGAAGTGTGCCACTGCGCACAGGCTTTGAAGTCTCAGGTTCAAATGTAGAGCTCTCAGCTCCTTTTCCAGCGCCTGCCTGCGGGCTGCCATTCTTCCCGCCATGATGATAATGGACTAACCCTCCGAACTGTAAGCCAGCCCCAGTTAAATGTTCTCCTTTCTAAGAGTCGCTGTGATCATGGTGTCTCTTCACAGCACTAAAAACCCTAACTAACACAGTCAACATAGACTCTATCGAGACAGACAGACAGACAGGAGAGATGGTACAGCAGTTTTTTTGTTTTTTATTTTATTTTATGTGTGAGTGCTCCATTTGTACATACACCTGTGTGCCAGAAGAGGGCATCAGATTCCAGTAGATGGTTGTGAGCCACCATATGGTTGCTGGGAATTGAACTCAGGACCTCTGGAAAAGCAACCGGTGCTCTTATCCCCTGAGCCATCTCTCCAGCCCCTGGCACAGCAGTTCTTTGTACTTGCTTTTGCAGAGGACCTGAGTTTAGGTCCCAGCATGCACACCTGGTGGCTAGCAGCTACTAATAGCTATAAAGTATCCTGCTATACTAATAGCTATAAACTATAAACCTACTTCTGGCCTCCTTGGGCACCAACATGCATCTGCACATGTACATACATGGATACAGGCACATACACATAAATAAATAATAAAACATATATTAAACAGCACAAAAAGAGGAATTATTTTTCTGAGACAGGTCCTCTGTTTAACAGCCCTGGCTGTCAGGACTTGCTCTATAGACCAAGCTGGCCTCAAACTCAGTTCTGCCTGCCTCTGCCTCCCAAGTACTGGGATTAAAGGCATTTTTCTTTTTTCTTTTTTCTCTCTTTTTAAAAAAAGATTTATTTATGTATTAAGTATACAGTGTTTTGCCTGCACACCAGAAGAGGGCACCAGATCTCATTATAGATGGGTGTGAACCATCATGTGGTTGCTGAGAATTGAACTCAGGACCTTTGAAAGAGCAGCCAGTGAGTGCTCTTAACCTCTGAGCCATCTCTCCAGCCCTAAGGGCATTTTTCTATCATCCCTTCTACAATCCTAACTTCAGAAGTAGTTACCTATATTTCCTTTTTCTTTAATTTCTTCATTAAAGTTTAATTGGCATACTATTTATTTAATATTTATAGAGTATAAATTGCTGGGGTTTGATATATAGATGCATGTGACACCATAATCCTAACCAAGTTTTTTTTTTAAAAAATGCATTACCTCTCCCCCACTGCTAAAGTTTCCTAGGCTCCTTGGCAATCCATCTCTCACTCATTTGTCCTCCAATGCTATCTGTGGTCAAGTACCTATCTATTTTCTGTTAACGGAAATTCATTTACATAGTCTTAGAGTTTTAGAGATATGAAATAGCACACTGTGTGAACTCCCGTCCCCGCTTCTTTTACACAGTATGTTGCTATGTGAATTCATAACTTATTTTTGTTTCCTAGGTTTGATGTGCCTCAATTTGTCTATCTGTTCTTGCTGGTATATATTTAAGTATTCCCAGGCTCTTGAGAAAACTGTACTTGAGGTTCTTGTCCAGGTCTTTGTATCCATGGATAAGCCCATTGCAGTAGAACAGCTTGAAGACGAGCAACAGCAACCATGACAACCAGAGGAGGCCATGTGGGTGGAACAGTAGAGGCAAACCAAAAAACCAAAACCAACCAACCAAAAAGAGTTCCTTATTTCATGCGTAGGTCCCTGAATGTAAACATGAGCTTCGTGTGTGTGCAGAACTCACAATGGCCAGAAGAGGTCATTAGCTCGCCTGAAACTGTAGTTTACAGATGTTTGTGGGCCTCCTGGTGGGTGCTAAGAACTGAACTCTAGTCCTCTGCAAGAGCAGCCAGTGCTCTTACCCACTGAGCCTTCCCTTCAGCCCACCACCCTCCTTGGTTTTGAGGGCAGGCTTTCTCAACTGACAGCTGACAGTTTGCCTAAACTGGCTGGCTAGAGCTCCAGGAGCTATGACTCTAGTGCCTGTCGCACAGCGTGGGTACCAAAGATCACTTCAGTCACCGAGCCAGATACAAGCACACACCACAGCATGGCTGCCAAGGAGCACTTCATTCACTGAGCCATCTCCTCAGCCCCAGCTCCACTGCAGACATTTCTGATAGTCCAAAGCCTGTCCTTATGTGGAGCAGACAACAATTTTGCCCTAATCCCGCCCTCGAGACCTACATTTTCCACATGAAACTTAAAAAATTTTTGAAGATAGCCATAACGCTTCTGTTTCTCTAAGTTAAACAGACCCAAGCTCTTTAACAATTTATATTAAGGCGCAGTTTAGTTTATGACCTCATTAGCCAAGTCTTATTTCTTCTGATAGCCCATGTACACAGTGACTCAGCACATGTGTGAGAAGGCCATCCCAACTTGTGTTTAAATTCTGATATGGAATAAGACTTAATTTCTACAATGCCTACTTCCCTCATGTGTGAAACAGGAAAGGCACCATTAGAAAATGTTAGAAAAGCAAAGTCAGAAAATGCATGACAAAGCCCAGTGTTATTGTCCTTGACTATTCCCAGTTTAACAAACAGCACATTCAATATGTATGAAGGTCTAGATGTGGCCCACACAGGGAAGAGCTCTTTGATTTTGTTTGTTTGTTTGATGGTTCTAATGATATCACTCAGGACCTCACATACACTAGGCAAGCACTCTACCATTGACCTATGTGCCTCTTTGCTTTTTTTGGGGGGGGAGGGGTTCCGAGACAGGGTTTCTTTGCATAGCCTTGGCTGTCCTGGACTCACTTTGTAGACCAGGCTGGCCTCGAAAACTCACAGCAACCTGCCCACCTCTGCCTCCTCAATGCTGGGATTAAAGGAGTCTGCCACCACACCTAGCTAAAGATTTATTTATTTGTTTATTATGTATGCAGAGCACTGTATACACCTGCAGGTCAGAAGAGGGCATCAGATCACATTATGGATGGCTGTGCTCTACTATGTGATTGCTGGGGACTAAACTCAGGACCTCTGGAAGAACAGGCAGTGCTCATAACCTCTGAGTCATCTCTCCAGCCCTGCCTCTTGGCTTTTATTTTGAGATAGAGATTCATTACATGCTTGGACTGGAAAAGGAGTCGGTATGTTTAACCACTCTCTTAGGGTTTCTATTGCTGCGATGAAACACCATGGCCAAAAAGTAGGTTGGGGAGAAAAGAGTTTATTTGACTTCCATTTTCACATCACTGTTGATCACCAAAGGAACTCAGGACAGGAATCCAAGCAGGGCAGGAATTTGGAGGCAGGAGATGATGGGGACAGAGGCCATGGAGGGTGCTATTTACTGGCTTGTTCAGCCTGGTTTCTTACAGAACCCAGGACCACCAGCCCAGGGTGGCACCACCCACAGTGGGCTGGGCCCCTCCCCCACTGATCACTATTTGAGAAGATGCCTAACAGCTGGGGGTCATGGAGGAGGCCTTTCCTCAACTGGGGCTCCTTCCTCTCTGATGACTCTAGCTTGTGTCAAGTTGACCCACAAACCACCCAATACAACCACTGAGCATCTCTCCAGCCCCTATTAAATTGTTTATTTTATTCCCTCTCTCTCTCTCTCTCTCTCTCTCTCTCTCTCTCTCTCTCTCTCTCTCACTCTGTGTGTGTGTGTGTGTGTGTGTGTGTGTGTGTGTGTAAATGTAGAGGGAATTCATGCACTATGGCCCTCCCTATGGATTTAGGTCAGAGGACAGTTTGCAGGGGCTGATTCTGTCCTTCTGCCATGCGGGGCCTGAGGATTGAACCAGGGTCGTGAGCTAAGCAACAGGAACCGTTACTCGATAAGCCCTCCTGTTGGCCCTAGTTTGTTTTTACTTATTTATTATTATATGTGTATAAGTGTTTTGTCTGTGTGTAGGTATGTATGTGCACATATGTGTATATATGCATATATGTGCACCATGTGCCTGCAGTGCCTTGGAAGGACAGAAGAGGGCATCAGGTCCCCCAGGACTGGAGTTGTAGCAGGTTGTGAGCCATCATGTGGGTGCTGGGAACAGAACTCTCAGACCCTCAAGTAGAGCAGCCAGTGCATGCTACTCGGTCATTTCTGTAGCCTCCTTAATTTTATTTTGTTAAGCTTTTTTTTTTTTAGTTAATTAGGATCAAGTTATAGCTCAATAGTGGAGAACTTACCTAAAACAATTTGCCAACTCTACCTCAGTCCCGCCTCCCCATTGTTTCCTGTGGCCTTACACCTACTGCCATCACCCCTGTCCACTAATCTTCCCATCCTACATTGCCTGTGCTGAGGATTCTTGTTTCTATACATTTCTTTAGTTCAGAAAGAAAAACCAGAAAACAAACAATAAGACAAAAATTAGTCCTCGGCAGCAGTTCCTCCTGCTATGACTCTCATTAATTTTATTTTATCTTTCCTTTTTCTTGTTGTACTGGGCAACAAATCCAAGACCTTGCATAGGCTGAGCAAATACCACGGAGCCACATGTGCAGCCTTGTGTCAATGTTTAAACGTGATAATTAAAGGGCTCGCAGTTCCTGGCAGAGGCAGGCAGATCTCTGTGAGTACTAGGCCTCCCTGGTCTATATAGTGAGTCCCAGAACAGCCAGGGCTACATGGTGTGAACAAAAACTCCTGAGAAACAGATGTGTCTGGTTGTGAATGAAAAGGGAAGAGCAGCTGTGCCTGCAGAGACTGGATGGCTGATTAGAACTTCAGCACTGTGGAGAGGTCAGAATGTTGTTGGTCCAGAGCCAAAGTACCTCATCTTGGGCTAGTTCCAGCCATTGCTTCCCCACCTCCATGTCAGAACTAACATCTAGTGACTAATAATAGATGAAAACATTTAGGAATTTACTAACTTAGCTGACCACTTGCTTTCACCAATCCCAAAATTCATATATGATTTTTGAGCCTAAGGAAAAGCTTCCCCTATCTCTCTGTACTTGCCTCTCTGATGTACCCACCGGTCTATTTTAAATTTGCCTTGACTTATGGCATTCTTTGTTCTGTAAAACCATAAAAATGTCATGGAACTGCTTCTACATTGGAACATGGAATTTGGGATAACTAAATATGTATTCCCAGGCCTTGGCCACTCAAAGAGACAGATGAGAGCTGTGGCCCAGTGTGGTGGCGCACACCTTTAATCCCAGCACTCAGGAGGCAGAAGCAGTTGGATCTCTTGAGTTTAAGGCCAGCCTGGTGTACACTGTGAGTTTCATGACAACCAAGGCTACACAAAGAAAGCCTGGAGACAGAGAGACAGAGACAGACAGAGAAGAAGGAGGAGGAGGAAGAAGAAGAAGAAGAAAAGACGAGAGAGAGATAGAGAGAGAGAGAGAGAGAGAGAGAGAGAGAGAGAGATGAAAGCTGTAGTTTTTACATCAACAATAGCAAGATCTTGTCTCAAAGAAAGAAGGGGGTGAAAGGTTGTCAAGGAACCCTAAAACTGTAATTTTTGAACAATTGTAAATAATAGTAAAGCCAGGACTAGAGAAATGGCTCAGAGGATAAGAGCGCTGTCTGTTTCTCCAAAAGTCCTGAGTTCAATTCCCAGCACCACATGGTGGCTCCCAACCATCTACAATGAGATCTGGTGCCCTCTTCTGGCATGCAAGCACACATGTAGGCAGAATACTGTATAAATAATAAATAAATAAATCTTTAAAATATATATATATAAAGCGAGGCATGGTGGCACAGGTCTTTAATCCCAGCACTCAGGAGGCAATGGAAGGCAGATGTCTGGGAGTCCAGCCTGGTGTTCATAGGGCTATGCAGAGAGATCCTATCTCAGAAGAAGAAAACAGAGGCCCTGGCTGGCCTCAAACTCACTACGTAGACCAGGCTGGCCTCAAACTCACAGACATCTGGCTGCCTCTGCCTCCTGAGTGCTGGGATTAAAGGCGTGTGCTACCACCTCAGCCTGCCCAGGGATGAAAGTACTCAAAATGGGCTGGGCTCTCCCTCACCAATCACCAATTGAGAAAATGCTCTACAACCAATCTTATGGAGGCTTTTTCTCAATTGGGGTTTCTTTCTTTCAGATGACTCTTGTATCAAGTTGACATAAATTTAGCCAGCACACTCATCGATGATAATAGTCATGATGATGATGATGATGATGACAAAATGCCTCCCCTCCCCCAGGGGACACTGAGTCTTGCTCTGTAACCCTGATGGTCTGGAACTTGCTACTGTATGGACCAAGCTGGCCTTGAATTTAGGGCAGTCAGCCTCCCAAGTGCTGGGATTACCACATGTTGTCTAAACATGCAGCTCTGTGCCTGGTGTTGTGGTGCATGCATTTAATTCCAGCACTTGAAGGCAGGAGCAGGCAGATCTCCATGAGTTCCCAGGCCAATCTGGTCTACATAGAGAGTTCCAGGCCAGCCAGCGCTACATAGTGAGACCCTATCTCAAAATAGATAACTTAATATAAATAAATAAACTAGTGGTGCAGATACATGATCAAGTTTTTAATCTAAAAATGTTTGTTTGGGTTGAAGGGTTTGGCTTCACCCACACAGACTCCCCCAGTTTGAAGTGTGTTGGAGGCAGAGCCCGAGCATTTCATGACATCAGAACATTATGCAGAATTTGGCTGGAACACTTCCCTCCTCCTCCCTACCTGAACCTTCACCTCCCCCCCCCCCTCCACCTCCCACACTCCAGCCCTTGTTTCATCCAAAACCTTTTGCAACAGTTTAACTAATTCCCCAAACCTGGCCAGGAAGGGGACTCCCGAGATAGGCCGCAGAAACCGGGTGGGGGCTGGGGGTGGGTGGTGTTGAGGATGGAGAGCTGTGACACTCAGAGGGTCACCACAGTCAGAGACGGGAGGGGCAAAGGCAAGAGGCAGAAAGAAACGGGTCCTTGCCGGTGGCTGGCAGGAGCCACTGCTAGCCTGAGCTTTTACGCTGGGAAGAATTCCCTGCTCTTTCCACCAATGACCTGTACGAACCCTCGTTCCCAACAGCAATAAAGTGGGGCAATAAAGTTGGAGAGAAAGGCTGACTCCTCAGCTGTGGGGCAAGGGTTCCCTGGCAGGGAAAGAAAGGCTGAAAGACACCGGTGCTTTCCCGGGGACAAAAGAAACAAAGGAGAGTCTGAGAAAGGAAGATTTGCAGGGTGGGGGGGGGGGGGGCGGCGGGGGCGGGGGGGGGGGACGGGACATCTGAGTCTAATTGCCTATAAATGATTGCACACCAACATTTTCCATCACTTTTCTCCTTCTGTCTCCCTCTTCCTCTTTAACACCCTGACTGTTTAAGGTGAGGTAAGGGTGAGCTAAAGGGGAAAGTGGCTGCAGAGACAAATCAAGTCTGGAGCTTGGAATTATGGGAACAGTGGGGCTCTTGGCAGAACCAGGCTGTTGGCTGGCTCTGTCCAGGAAACACCCACTGCCTTGGCTGAGTCTTCCTTCCCAGCAAACAGGACTTTTAACATGATTTTGTTACAGCCCGAAGCGCTGACCTTTTGGTCATCTTTTCTCCTACTCTTCCTCTTTTCCTTGGCGTCCTAGAGTGTCGTTCACCAGTGGGCAGCAGAGGGCGATCTGGCCCTGAGGAATGACGGGGTCAAACTCCTGGGCTGCTAATGACTTGCAGTCCCATCAACATAACTCGACAAAGGGACATTGTCACGGAGCAGCGTTTGCCTTTCCATTCCAGAAAGCGCTACTGCCTTGGCTGACCCCTTTCCCCCTCCCTCCTACTTTTTTAGCTGCTCTCTGTCCTCTCCCAACCCAGAGCAGCAGGAAATGAACAGGGTCTACAGTGGAGAGAAAACAAACCCCAGGGCCTGCTGAGGGAAGCCGTAGGAAAATGACCTGCATTAGCAGCTGCAGGGTTTTGTCTAACCTCCGCCCCCTCATCTCCCTAGCTAGCATACCAAACCTTAGCATACCTAACAATCCCCTGCTGAACTTGTTAAAACACAGCTTCCTGGGCCTCACCCTGGAATTCTGTTTTAGCCATCTGGAGGTGCCCAGGCATTTGTACTCCTAACTCCAAGGTCTGAGGGAGCACAAGATGCTATTAGGAGCCGTACTTAGGAGTTCCCACGCACAGACTTAGGAATAGACCTGAAGCTTGGGTCAGGGGCTTGCTGGGATAACACTCTGGTAAGATGACCTCCCCCAGATCCTCCTGACTCCAAGCTGGAAGACTTCATAGATCAGCCAACTGCTGTTCCCTCCCTCTTGGAAAAGGAGAGAGAATGTGTCAACAAAAGCATTGTTTGGAGGGGACTGAATCCAGATAATAGGCCGCTTCTCCATTGACTGTTTCTTTCATCCGCTGGCTGGAGAATCAGAGCCGGCCTCTCCTTCACCCCTGGGCAGGGGTAGCTTCTCCTCTATATTGAAATGAAGAATTATTCCTGAGCCCCGCTGTCCTCTGTCCCTTGTTTAGCACTCTCCCAGGTGGCAGAGGCCTGTGGAATGAGTCCTTGTCCTCAAGACACCTACCAGCCCTTTCACTCACTTAGAGAGAATGCCTTCAGTTTATTGCGGAAAAAGAAAAGTATGACGGTCTATGTATTGCCCCCACATGATATTGTTAAGAGCTTAGTGCCTGCCAAGAGTGGTAGGCAACGCCAACGCCAACACCTCCAGCCAAACACCAGACTGCTGGCCAGCTAGTAGTCCATAGCAAGACCCTGTTTCAAAATAAAAAAAAAAAGAGGCAGAGGCAGGCCGATCGATGTGAGTTCAAGGCCAGCCTGGTCTACAAAGTGAGTCTAGGACAGCCAAGACTACAGAGAAACCTTGTCTCAAAAAACAGAGTTGGGGTTGGGAGGGCAGAGGGGAGCCGTGCCTTTTACTGTTTGGTTAACTGTTTGATTTTGGTTTTCTAAAACAGCGTTTCTCTGTGCAGCCTTGGCTGTCCTAGACTCACTTTGTAGACCAGGCAGGCCTCGAACGCACAGCGATCCGCCTGCCTCTGCCTCCCCAGTGCTGGATTAAAGGTGTGAGCCACTGCGCCCACCTGGTTAGCTGGGGTTTTTTGTTTTTGTTTTTTTATGGGGCTGGGGATCAAATTCAGGACCTCATGAGTCTAAGCAAGGCTTCTACCGCCCTAGCAAGGCGGAGGCTGTTGGAAGGTGATTGGGTCACGAAGGAAGAGCCCTTACAAATGAGATTCCAGGCAAGGTGTTTGTCCCTTGCACCCTGTAAGAACACATAAAAAACATCATCCAAACTGGGTGAGGAGGAGGTGGAGGCAAGAGGATTAAGAACTCAGAGGTTAGGGCCTGCGAGAAGCTCTGGCAGTAACTGAGCATTTACGACCTGGGCCTGGAGACTAAAGTTCAACACCCAGAACCAACCAAAGAAGCAAGAATCAACTCCTTCAGATTGGCCTCTGGCCTTCACGCATTTGTCAAGGCATGCACTTACCTGCTTGTGTGCAAGTGTTGGCAAGCAAACACACACACACACACACACACACACACTTGAATAGTAAAATTAAATTTACAAAAATAAAATAATTCAGAATTGGCCTTGTCTAAATAGGAGTTGAAGGGCAGCTTGGGCTACATGAAATCCTGCCTCCAAAAAATAAAAATAAAACCCACTTCTGATAAGGAACTGGTTCTCACTGGATACCAAATCTATTGGCACCTTGATCCTTAATCTCTTTTCTCCACATCTACCAGTGGTACTTTTTATAGCTTTCTGGGTTACCCAACTTAAAGCTGGACATGATGATAGCTCCAAAATTCAGGGGTAGGAACAGAAAGATCTTGCTTTAAGGGTATCCTGGGGTACAAGTGAGATCCTATTCTCTAAAGAAACAAGAACAGTGTTTTAGCCAGTGAGACAGCTCGGTGGCTAAAGGTGCCTAGTACCACCAGTGAGAGGCTCTGTGGGTAAAGGTGCCTACCACCAAACCAGATGAGCTGGGTTTAATCCTGAGGTCCCTTCAAGATGTCCTGTGATTTTCACACAAGCACCATAGTGCCATCATCCCAACCACATCAAAACAAAACAGTAACAACAAAATCACCCAGTCTAAGGTCCTCTGTTATTACTTCCTGCTCCAACACAAAGGACACTTCTTGTCCCCATTTATTACATACGCCAAAACCAGCATAATTATACAAAACAAATCAAAACAAACAAACAAAAAAACACCAACCCTCAAATTTCTCCAAAAAGCATGATTTTTCACGACAAAAAAAATATAAATAAATAAATCCCTTTGAGCCTCTACTTTGTCCAGTCCTGTGTTAAATACTTGGGGGTTTTACAGAGAAGTTACAGGAAGCCATTGTTCTTTACTAAAGTCCTGAATTGGGTCCAGAGGAAGAAGTTAAAACTCAAAATGGAGTTGCTTGTGCTAAAGTTCCATGTCACCAACGCAAAAGTAAGCTCGTTTCTCTGACCTTCCAAGAACCCAGATTAGAACAAGAGCCAGATTCCTGAAGAGGACAATTTGAGTCACCCTAGTCAACATGCTCACTCTGCCTCAGACCTAACACTGAGATGCAACCTCAGAGAAGCGCATGTTAACCAGCTGTTTTTCTGTTGTCCTGTCCCATCGTGCAAGGCAAGAACTTCTGAGTGACCAGTTTGATTCGTGACTGTTTTGTCCTTGTTCTGGTTTTTGCTTTCTTCATCCTTTCTCATTGGAAGCCGATTCAGCTCTGCTCAGCTTTCTGGGACACTTATTTTGTCCTATAAAGTGAGGTGTTACAGTTTTTTAAGTAAAAGAAATCCAGTTAAGACAGTTAAAGCTATAAATTTGGCGTGATGGCTCACACCTTTATTCCCAGGACTCAGAGAGGCAGAGGCAGGCAGATGTCTGTGAGTTCCAGGCCAGCCTGGTAGACAAAAAGTTAGTTAAAACTGTAACTTTGCCAGACCCAATGACACACATTTTCTGTTTGGTTGGTTGGTTTCATTTTTCTGAGACAGGGTTTCTCTGTGTAGCCTTGGCAGTTCTGAGCTCGCTTTGTAGACCAGGCTGGCCTAGAAATCCACCTGCCTCTGCCTCCTGAATGCTGGGATTAAAGGCATGTGACACCACGCCCAGCCCCTTGTTTGTTGAGACAGGGTTTCTTTATGTAACCCTGGCTGTCTTGGAACTCTCTCTGTATTCCAGGCTGGCCTCAACCTCGGAGGTCGGCCTTCGGAGTTCTGGGACTAAAGGTGTGGGACACCACTGCCCAGCTGGTGACACACACTTTTAATCCCAGCACTTTGGAGGCAGAGACAAGTGGATCATTAATATAGTCCACCCTGGTCTAAAGAGCAAGTTCCTGGACAGCCAGGGCTACCTAGGGAAATCCTGTCTCAAAAAAAAAAAAAAAAATATATATATATATATACATATATATATATATATATATATATATATATAAACAAAGGAGCTAGAAAGATGACACAGTGGCTAAGAACACACTGTTCTTCCGGAGTGCAATTCCCAGCACCTTTGCCTGGATTCCTATGGTGCCTGCCCTTACCTGCATATGCCTTCATGTGTGTCTCTAACTTTGGCCAGTTTGCCAAGTCTACTTCCTCCTTGGTGGTGTATTCTCACTTGCGAGCACCTCTGCCCTCCCCCACCCTTGCCCTTTCTCTGAAGCCAAAGCAGTAATCCCTCTAACCTTTGACCCTGGCCCCAGCTGTTGAACTGGACAGCTAGGCCCGCCTATAGGAGGAAATCTTGACCCAGAATGGATAGCTTCAGGTCCTGTGCATCCTGACTGGAACTGGAGGTGGCATCATCCAGGCCTCCAGATTTTCTCAGGACCATTCCTAGCGTCTGCCTCCCAGATTTCAAAGACTTGAATAAACCTTTGTAGGGCTGAGTGTGTGCTTTCTCTGTTGTTGAAAAGTATCTAGTCATTAGCCTTTCTCTTTCTCATGCAAAGAAGAAAAGACATTTAAAATGAAACTTTCCTTTTTAGGCACAAAATTCTCTTTCTCTTTGCCTGTAGTTTTCAAGATAACTAAAATAATCAATATAGCAGAAAGACATGTTTTGGGGTGGCAGATTGTGGTCATCCACAATCATATTTGAAGGTGGTCTATTGGATTTCCTTTTGGGTTTTTTGGGGGGTTTTGTTGTTGTTGGGGTTTTTTTTTAATTTTTTATTTTTGGTTTTTCTTTTTTTGTGTGTATTTTTAAAAGGTGTGTGTGTATGTGTGTGTATGTGTATGTGTGCGCAAACGTGTGCACGCGCATGCGCGAGCGCTCTATTTGCATCTGTGCCTATGTGAGAGAAGAGGGCATCAGAACCCATTATAGATGGTTGTAAGCCACCATGTAGTTGCTGGAAATTGAACTAAGAACTCGGGGAGAGTAGCCAGTCTTTTAACCACTGAGCCATCTCTCCAGCCCCTACCCCCGCCCCCTTTTTGTTGTTTTGTTGTTTTTGTTTTTTGAGACACTGCTCTGTGTAGTCCTGGTTGTCCTAGACTCCCTTTGTAGACGAGGTTGGCCTCGAACTCATAGAGATCCACTTGCCTCTGCCTCCCAGAGTGCTGGGACTACAGGAGTGTGCCACCATGCCTGGTTGGTCTATTGGATATCAACATCCTAAAATAAATCATATTCCAACTGAAAAAACAGATTGAGCAGCAAACTAGACATCCCCACACTGGCAAGCTGGGACAATCAGATCATGAGTTTCAACTAGTCTGGGCTATATAGTGAGACCTGGTCTTTAATTTTTTTTTTATTTTTTAATGTGTATGTGTATGTGTGCATTTACATGTGTGTAGCACATGCACACCTGTACTCACACATGAACGCACACCTCACACACACGATAATAAAATGCAATTTAAAAACAAACTTGTGGTCTTTCCTTTATAACTCATCACAACATTGCTATCAAACATAGAAGAATAACATCTTTAAAGGAAAGGAAAAAAAAAAAGGTTATCCCAAGCCACTGAGTAACTATGGCCCAAGAATGCTGACTGGAATTGCCCTGGATGACACATTCCACTGTGAAAAAGGTGAACTTTTATAGTCCCGGAACCAAAGCAAGCCATATATCAGTTTCTTAATTACATGGGGGGAAACACCAGGTAGGCAGGCTCCAAAGCTAGCAAATCTTTTCTAGAGACTCACAGATGTTATCTCATGGTAGGCTTAGTCTCAGGCTTGGTGGAGGCTCCAGGGATGCTGAGCCGAGTGACACATTCCAAGAAGTTTACCTATTAGCCAGGAGAATGTTGGGGCAGATGCAAAAAGGTAAGCTAAGTGACTGTTAAGGGACCCAAGATAGCCTAAGATAATTTGGGCTCTGGACTGACCACATTCCTCCTGACCACAATTCCAGTTTTACATCAGCCAAGCTATCTGCAGGATCTTCACTACGGATATGGCCTCTTCAGAGACCTTCAGCCCATAGTGCTGAGGTGATACTCCTTCAGCGGTGTTGCGGGTGGTTTTGTGTGACGTTCCATTCCAGGGTCATAGCCCGTAATTTTTTTTGTTGTTGTTTTGTTTTTGTTTTTGTTTTTCGAGACAGGGTCTCTCTGTGTTAGCCTTGGCTGTCCTGGACTCACTTTGTAGACCAGGCTGGCCTCGAACTCACAGCGATCCGCCCGCCTCTGCCTCCCAAGTGCTGGGATTAAAGGCGTGCGCCATCATGCCCAGCTCATAGCCCATAATTTTGTGCTTCAATTTCTGTGTGACTCAACCATTGGGCATGTGTCATCAGTCATGTGACATCACCAGCTCTGCTTCTGTTTCTTCTTTATCTTCATCTCCCTCTGAGGATGTCTCCTCAGGCTCCTCCAAGTCCTCACTTTAGATTAACACTTCTCTGCCGCCTTTGGTCTGTTCCTTCATTTCCTCCTCGAGCGTGTTAGCATATGTTCTTCTACCAACTTGTCTTGACGTGCCAATGATTACTCTAGATTTTCCATGCACCCCCACCCCCCCATAAGCCTTAAAGCCTATTGTGACTTCATACTTTCTTCCAGAGGCTTTTATGGTTTTAGGTTTTAATCTGTCTTGTGTAGTTTTGATGAATGCTGTTCCATAAGCAATAGTGAGTAGTGCCCAGACTTATTGTATGGTCTGTATCAACTCCTGATCAAATATGATGACACACCAAGTGGGGAAGTGTGGCCTTTGACCAACCAAATGACTCCCTGGCCAAAGGGCTGAGATTATGTCGTTGGGCTTGGAGAGAAGAAGGAACCCTCTATAGTTTCATTCCCGTGGCACGTTATAGATGGCCAGGTGAACTGTCCTTTTTTGTTGTTTTGTTTTGCTGAGACCTATTTCACCATGTAGTCTTGGCTAACCTGGAACTCACAATGAAGAGAAAGCTGGCCTCCAAATCACAGAAACTTCACTTGCCTTTGCCTGCCAAGTGCGGGGATTAAAGGTGTACACCACCATATCTGGCTGGGGGAAGTGTGTGTATGTAATTTTTTAAAAATATTTTTATTTAATTTTTAAATTTATGTGCATCGGTGTAAGGGTGTCAGATCTCGGAGTTACAGACAGTTGTGAGCTGCCATGTGGGTGCTGGGAATTGAACCCGGGACCTTTGGAAGAGCAGACGGTGCTCTTAACCACTGAGCCAACTCTCTAGCCCCATAATTTTTTTTATATCCTCACCTCAGTTTCCTTTCTCTCTTTTCTTCCCAGTCTCCCCCCCCCCCCACTGAATTATCTATCATTAATAGGGCTTTTTAAAAAGATTGATTCTGTGTTTTATGTGTCTATGTATGTGTTTGTGTGACTAGATGCCGTGTTGGGGGAGGGGTGCCTACAGTTGGAAGACAGTGTCTGCAGGCCCTGGAGCGGGAGCTACGGGAAGTTGGGAGATGCTTGACAGCCGTGCTAGGAATGAAACGTGGGTCTTCTGGAAGAGCAGCAGGAGAGAGCTCCTAACTGACGAGCCCTCTCTCCAGCTCCTACTCACGGGGCTTTAGATTCCAACCTTCCTACTTCCTAGAATTTTCCCCCCACTTCTGATGAAACACTGCTGGAATTAAACAAGATGGCTGTCACCCGTATTTTCTGATATGATTTCAGAACACGAAGTTTTTGTTCTTCTTCTTTCTCAGAGTATGTGGGTTCTTTGCTCTCTACACTAGGCTTGGCTTTTTCATGTTTATATTTTTTTAGTCCGAGCCTGTCCACAAATCTGTGCATCTCCTTCGTGTCATTCCTTTCCAGGGATCCTTGCTGAAAGAAGCCCTCCTGGGGGCTCAGGGCTTTCACTACCATTTGAAATACATTTTCTGATGACACTTTCCACCCACACATTCAGAGCTTGTCCCAACGTAGTAACTGCCTGCCACATACTGGAGTTACAATGTTTATAGTTGGTGTTGTAACACAAACTAAGCGTGAGGCACCCTGGAGGATAAGGCCTGAAGATTACAGGCTGGAGGCCAACCTGGAGCTGCAGAGAGAGAGACACTGTCTCCAAAACCTGCCAACAGTCAAGAGGTGGTAGGTCATGCTTAAGAGCTCCAGCACTAAAGAGCTGAGTCAGGGGGATGGAAGGCTTAAGGCTACCTGGACCACATAAGGGGACCCTATCAAGACGGAAAGAAAGAGAGGAAGGGGGGAGGGGAAGGAGGGAAGGGAGGAACAGAAAGAAGTAATTAACCCTTGAAAACTAAGACCATGGATAAAGGGACCACTATATTTCACCGTAGCAGAGAAGAGGCTAGCACTTGGGAGGCAGAGGCATTCGGAAAGCTGTGAGTTCAAGGCCAGCCTGGTCTACAGAGAGAGTCCAGGACAGCCAAGGCTACACAGAGAAACCTTGTCTCGAAAAACAAAACAAAACAAAACAAACAAACAAACTAGGGTCCCCTCCAATATACCAAATAAAGAGACAAGCAAGAATGAAAAGCAGAGAATGGAGACGTGTTCAGTGTGGCAAGGACAGGAAGGAGAACAAATAAAAAGGCTCTGTGGCCTCAAGCCTCAAGGAGGCTTAGATTTTGAGGAAGGCAAGCGCTGTGCATAAGTAAGCAGTTCTGGTCTTGGCTCCAGGCTGTCCAGCCTGATAAGGTGTCAGCACTGTGTGAGCTCTCTTCCTGGGAGACGGCTCCCTCCTCTCACTGGCACCAGGGCCAGCTCCCTTGATTCCTTTTCCTTCTCTCAGCATGAGATTCCTGGGGAATTCCAAAGTCCTTGGGGACCATTGTCTCAATAATCTGTAACCTAATAGAGGAGCCCAAGGGTCGCCTTAGAAGTTCTCCCCCTCAGGCCAGGACCTAATTCCCCTCTGTTTGTTTTCAGATCTCCATCAGTAAGGGATTTGGGCCGCAGTTGGTGTGAGAATTCCTGAAACTGCCTGTGCCTGCAACAAAAGCCCGCGATGATACTTGCTTGGTGTCGGCTGGCAAAAGGGAGCCAGCGTGCGGATGGCTTTGAGGCGGGGTCTCATGGAGTCCAGGCTGAACTCAAGCGCAACGTCCCCTTGCCTCAGCCTCCCAAGCGCTGGGATTTCAACGGAATGCCACTGTGCCCTGCGTTCGACTTTTTGTTCTGACAACTTCTTCCTCCATCTCTGAATTATTTTCCCTGAAGACACTGAGATTAAGCATCTGGCGTTTTGATAGGGACTTTCTCTAGCTACCAGGATGAGATGTTTCCACATTATGAGGGTAAACGATAGGTATCAAAGAGTTAATGCCAATAAAAAAGCCCTTCAGGGCCAAATTCAACCAACTAAGAGGCATGGGAAAGGTGATTCTTAGGTCAGGCCCTCTTGGAGTGTCTCAGGAATTTCGTTCTATCTGCCCTGTAAATGGTACAATCTCAAAAATAATACTGCTTAGGGTCTTTTGTTAAAAGTTGTGCTTTTGCTGATGTCCATGGAAAAACCATTGCAAAGTTTACAAGAACACCAAACAATCACCAAGACCAAACACTGGACCAGGGAGATGGCTCAGCAGGATGAGTGCTGGCTTGCCATGCAAGCCTGACCACCTGAGTTCAGTCTCTGGAATGCACAATGGAAGGAGGGAATCACTGTGTGACTGCAAGCATGCTCCCACAATCACAAAGCACCCCATATACATGTCCTTACACACACACACACACACACACACACACACACACACACACTCTCTCTCTCTCTCACATGGACACAAGCTCACAGACACAATAATAGTAATAATGATATTTAGTTTTTATTTTTGAAGACAGGGTTTCTCTGCATGGCTCTGACTGTCCTGGACTCCCATTGTAGACCAGGCTGGCTTTGAACTCACAGAGATTCACCTGCCTCTGCCTGCCTCCTTGAGTGCTGGAATCACAGGAGTGCACCACCATGCCCAGCTTAAAACATATTTTTTAAATAGAGCAAACATTGAAAGAGAACTAATTTGAAAATGTAGCTGAGGCTGACATTTTTAAAAAAAGATTTATTATTATGTATACAGTGCTCTGCCTGCATGTACACCTACAGGCCAGAAGAGGGTGTACCAGATCTCATTGTGGATGGTTGTGAGTCATCATGTGGTTGCTGAGGATTCAACTCAGGACCTCTGGAAGAGCAGTCAGTGCTCTTAACCTCTGAGCCATCTCTCCAGCCCTAAGGCTGACATTTTTTTTTTAAACAAATAATTTTAAAAGTTTGATTTTATTTTACATATATAACTGAGTCGCCTGTTGCAGGCATGTATGTATGTGTGTACACACCTATAAGACTGGTACCCTCAGAGTTCAGAAGAGGCCAGGCACCAGCCCCCCCTAGAACTGGAGTTGTAGGTGGTTATAACCCACCACGTGTTCAAGGCTTATTTGGGCTACAGAGTGACTTCAAGGCCAGCATGGGCAAGTTATCAAGACCCTGTTTTGAGGGATAGGTGTGGAGCTCAGCCTGGTCCCTGTAAGTCCCACGACCACCCCCAGCATCTCCCCTCCCACCCTCCAGAAGAGAATTATTAACTAACAACAAAAGTGAACTTATTTGTAGTTTTTTTGTTACTGTTTTGTTTGTTTGTTTGTTTTTGCTTTTTGAGACAGGGTTCCTCTTTGTAGCCTTGCTGTTCTGGAACTCATTCTGTAGACCTGGCTGACCTCTCACTCAGAGATCCACCTGCCTCTGCCTCCTGAGTGCTGGGACTAAAGATGTGCCCACTACCACTTGGCTTGGCTAGGGTATCTGTTATTTTGATAAACACTACTTACAACAGTGGTTTGGTGTTTTGTTTTGTTTTGTTTTGTTTTTTTGTTTGTTTGTTTTTTAAACAATTACAGCTTCATGGGCTCGGAAACTTTTTGCGTGTATATAATTCCAGCGATCAAACCTAGGGCCTCATACAACACTGGGAACTTACTTGGCTTGGCTTGGCTTGGCCTGTCTTGGTGTTTTGAGTCTCAGTTTTAATATGTAGTCCATGCTGGCTTTGAAACCTCGATTTTCCCATCTCAGCCCACTGGGAGCTCAGATTACAGGGGTGCATTAACCAGCCTGGTTTAAACAGCAACTTCAAAACAAACGTGAGTGTTGTACTACCAGCACTGGGGAGGCTGAGGCAGAAAGATTGCTGGGAGATAAAGGCTAGCTTGAGCTAGAGTGAGTTGTAGGCGAGAGAGAGAGAGAGAGAGAGAGAGAGAGGAGGGAAGTTTTTTCAAAACTTTCTTGTTATCAGCTTTTTATATTGCATTTTATTTATCTATTTGGTGTGGGGGTGACTGATGCCATCTCACACATGTGAAGGTCAGAAGACAACGTCGAGAAGTTGGTTAGCTCTTTCGACCCTGTGGGTCGTGGGGATTGAACTCGGGTTTTCAGACTTGGTGGCAAGCACCTTTACCTGATGAGCCATCCAATAACCCCTTGGTTTTTGTTTGTTGGTGGTTTTTTGTTTTTGTTTTGTTTTGTTTTGCTTTTGAGACAGCATTTCTTGGGTGTGAGAAAGGTTCTGTTTTGCTTTGTTCCTATCCAAGGAATCTTGACCAATATTTATATAAACCCCCAACTCCCCCAACTCCCACGCCCCTGCTTTTAAGCTCCCACCTTGAAAAACTTGTATGCAAATCTTTTCATGCCACCCTCCCCACCCCCAAACAAGTAAACCGTTTGCTTACACCGAGCTTCCCCACCGTAGCGCCCCAGAACCTGCTACCCTCTGCATCCTTCATTTCTTGTGTGCTGATTCTTTTAAAATTAGCCAATTGCCAGACTCCAGCTGATGGGGGGAGCACACAGTCACCACCCGTGTGGAATAAGAACCAGGTGAACTCCTGCCCCTGTGTGCTTGTTGGCTCCTTTGGTTGTGGCATTACCCATTTTTGCAAAAGAAATCTGCCTAGCTGAGCTATGTTTGTTTTGTGTGTTCCCTGTGGGACACCAAGATTATTTTTTGTTTCCAATGTGTACCTCTAACTCACTACATAGCCAACGCTATCCATGAAGTCTTTTTCCTCCTGTCCCCCGCCGCTCAAGTAGAGATTACAGGCAGCACTACACCTGGCTTCCAAACCTAAAAAAAAAAGCAAAAATGAAGACTGCCTTTGTAGGTCAATGTTCTTTTTTGTGAGGGAGCAGAATGGCCAGGACTTGCCTTTCGCACAAAGTCCACGGCATGGCTTATCCAGAGCTGGGCTCAAATAGAAGTTTCCTCTTTAATCACTTCCTCCCTCACCCCAGCTAACAGCAAAGGTTACTCATGGTGCTGTTGCAGGTGTGGCCAAGCATGAGCTGAACCCAGGGCACTCTTGGGCTAGGACTAAACTTCTCTGGGCCATGCTTTCTAATTTATAAAATGGGAATTAAATACACTGTTTCTATCTTTCACTATTATCATATTGGTTTGTTTGGGCTTCTTGAAATTCAGGCCACTGAATTTCATTATGGAGCTCGCTTGGAACTCATGACAATCCTCCTGCCTCAGCCTCAAGAGTGTTGGGATTATAGGCATTAGCTGTTGTCCTGGGGCACTATGCCGCTTATCTAAACTTTGGGTTTTTTTTTCATCAAGCCCCACCTCCCCTCCGTATTCCAGACACACAACAGTTCCAAGAGTGTTAGGAGTGTGGAGCAGCACACGGGGTGGTAATCAGGCCTCACTCCTGCCGGCTTACATGGGCACTGTGACATGGCTACTCTGATAGAGGATGGGTCAGGGAGAAGTCGGTGTGGCAGATGAGTACCCAGCAAATAACCAGAAAGAGAGAAAGGAGCTGTGGGGCTGAGGAAATAGAGACAAGGGACAGGGAGGGTAGGCTGTTAGAATTCTGCTTCAATTCACCTACCTGTGACGTCATTGCCTACCTGCCATGGGGGCGTGGCCCTGCCCAGTACATAAAAGGACAGACCTACCGAGCTGATCCGTTTCTTACCCCCTTATTCCCTTTCCCTCTCTACCCCCTTTCTTGCTTCCTCTGTCTCTGCCTCTGCCTTTGCCTCTCTTTCTGGGGTACCCCTCCCTCTTACTTTCTCCCCCCATGCTCATTTAATAAACCTCACATAACCTCTCTCAGTTCTTGCTGTCCCACACTTCCTGTTTGAGCTATTCTCAGTCACTTACCTCCTTCAGCTGCTGCCAGCAGTTCTTTCCCCACAGTGACACGCTTGCACCATAGTCCCGCCAGATCCATGGGCTGACATGAACGGAGCCTCACTTTCCTTTAGCGTGGCATTTTTGACATTTTTGTTGTTGCTGTGACTAGTTTTGCTGACTTCTTATTAATTTGTCTTTAAAGCCTAGCACAGAGGAAGAAATGCATTTGATACCATGATTCAGGTCCTGTACCATAAATTATAGCCCAAACCAAGTTCCTGCCTGAAGCATTCCTAACCCTACCACAAACCATACAGAAATTTCAACATTAAAGCACCAGTTGAAACCTGCTAAATTGATGATGCAACTTAGGACTCATTTTGTAGCTCTTCCTATATCTGGGCTCAGACAAAAGGGTTATCACTGGGACTTTAAATGTTGGGGTGATGAAGCTGGAAATTTTCTCACATGTGGTAGGTATTATGTTACTAAACCACCTGGTCTGCACTTATACATGTCTTATCAGTCTTTAATTTCCCCCCCAAAACACATAGGTGGGCATGAAGGGAAAACCCTGTAATCCCAGCACTCGGGAGGTAGAGATAGGAGAATTGGGAGTTCGGGACCAGCCTCAACTATATTAGCAAATTTCAGGCCAGTTTGGACTGTGAGAGACCCTGTTTGGGGGAAAAAAAAATAGAAAAGAAGCAAAATAAAGGCAGATGGTGGCGGCCCACACCTTTAATTGAATCAAGCAGAGGCAGGCAGATCCCCAAGTTTGAGGCTAGCCTGGTCTACAGAGCAAGTTCCAGAGAAACCCTGTCAAATAAATAAATAAATAAATAAAGGCGGGGGAGGAGGAGAAGAAAGACAGACAATAACCTTACTGGTGGCTCGCGGCAGTGGCAGCAGTGCTGTCTCCCCTCACCACGTGGGTGTGTTAGGTGAGAAGCAGCGAGGAGGCAGATGAGGAAAAAGAAACTGTGACAGAGGCAGGAGAGGAGCTGCAGGGCCTGGAGCTGCAAGCCATAGTGTCTTCAGGATGGAGCCCGGTGGACAATGAGGAATGAAGCCAGTGGCCTCAAGAGTTGTGACTCAAGCAACACCATTTGTGAGGAAGGAAGAGAAACTCCATAAGGAAGGGGGATTCCAAGAGACGACACCTTCCGAGTGGCAAGGGCTACATGCTTTTCCAGTTCTACAGAAAAAAGAAACAGCCGATGAGAGATACAAAGGGGGCTCGTCCGTCTAGACGAGATGATAACGCAAAGAGGCTGTGATCCATAGAGCATCTGCGGGTGATGTCAGGAGAGTTTGTCCAAATGGTTGGAGCCAGTTCCTGACCCTTCGCTCTTTCCCCATCTTAGAAGTCATGAGGTTTCCTCCCCTTTGCCTTCTATCCCTCCGTCTCCTTCCTTCCAGCCCCTTTCCTTTTTCCTTCGCTCTCCTTTCCTTTTCTTCTCCCTTCTCGCTCCCTTGCTTCCTTTCTACCTTTCCTCTCTCCATCAGCAAATGTGTTAACTCTTCTGCTAGTTTCTGTAGGTGAGATCTGAGATCCAAAAGGAAAGCTCTTGAGAAACCTCTGCCGTGGTGAAAGCGTGAAAACAGCTTTAGGCTGTGTGAAGATGATGTGACAAGCTAATGCCCAGTGGCGTCATGGTCTGGAGATCTGATGGGAAGGCTCCCAGAGGAGGTGAGCACACTAGGTCAGCTGTGACTCTAACCAAAGGAAGAGCTGGGAGGGATGTGTTCGTTAGAGACCACACCCCAGCCCAGAGATCGCCTTGTTTCTTTCATTGCTTATGGTTTGGGCAAAGCGGTCCTGACTGATTCTAGGGAACTATCTTCCGAATGATCTCTGATGCTCAGCCCCTGTCTGTGGAATATGCTTAAGTTAGAGAAGGCTGCAAAGCTGCCTATTCCCAAAGGACAGAACCAGTTTCCTAGGGAACAGCCCTAGGCTCGGGGCAAAAAAAAAGAATGGTCCACATCTACTAGTTCTTTCTTGGAATTAAAAAAAAAATCATTATAATGATTGTGTGTGTGTGTGTGTACGTGTTTCGAGACAGGGTTTCTCTGTGTAGCCTTGGCTGTCCTGGAACTTGCTCTGTAGACCAGGCTGGCCTCAATCTCACAGAGATCTGCCTGCCTTTGCCTCCTGAGTGCTAGGATTAAAGGCGTGCACCACCACTGCCTGGCGATTTTGTTTTCTTTGACTCTTGTGGAAATCAAGGAACTCAATAAATATGATTACTATCTATTGATAAATGATATTTGAAAGAACCTTGAAGTTGGCAGAAGACACCTGAAGACCAAGTTCTCAGCACAAAGGAGATGCATTTTCCTTAGAGGGATAAAGAGCAGGGACTAAGAGATGATACAGGAGATAGAGGTGGAGGGAGAAGGGGAGGAAAACAAGAAAGAGAGGAAAGGGCTATTTGTCCTGGACAGACAAAGGACCGCCTTTGGGTAAAGAGACAGAAGTGGCCCACAGGCAAATGGCAGTTTATAAAGGTAAAAGGGGAACTCCCATGTTAGTGATTACGTTTAATTGGGCTAAATAGGGTAGCAAAAGGGGGCTTTCGATTGCTGGACTTTAACATTTTGATATCTGGATCTTGGTGGTCAGCCTGGTTGGGGGGGGGGAAGCAGCCAAATAACGGATCAGACCTTGGTGGCTAGCTTTAGGAATGTGACCTAATTGTTTTTAGCAAGAAAAGGGAAATGGAAGAGCAAGGCCTGATAGATCCATGTTTGCCATGCTTGGATGGCTAGAGTCCCTTTAATATTACCACTACAAATAGAGGGTTTTTAAAAATATATATATATATATATATTTAATCATCATTGGTGTATTGCCCAGACTTGATGATTTAATGACTGGTGTCTGTTAGGATTCTGGTCCAGTTTGCCTAGCAACCTGTGATGTCATTGCCTACCTGCCACTGGGCATGCCCCTGCCCAGGAGTATATAAAAGGACAAACCCACCTACCTCTCTTCCTCTCTCTTCTCTCCTTCCTCCTCTCTCTTCATCTCTTGCTGTCTCTATCCCCTATCTCACAGTCTCTCTGTTTCTCTGTGGGGTAGCCCCTCACTTCCCTGCTCTCCCTGCTCATTCATAAACCTCTCCATATAATATCTGTTGTGTGGCGCATCTTTCATATCTAGTATCTACCATTTCATTAACATTTAAAAGTGTCTTGAAAAAAAAAATGAGCCCCCAGGGTCAGGTGTGGTGCTGTGAGCCTTTATTCCCAGCACTGGGGAGGCAGAGGCAGAGGCAGGAGGATCTTTGTGATCTTCAGAGCTTGCTGCTCTGTGCTTCAGGACAGCCAGGACTACATAGAGACCTCGCCTTAAACAGCAAAAACAAAAACAAAAACATCACCACCACCCCCAAAAAAGAGAGAAAAAGGAAGAAAGAAGCAGCGAAGAAGATATTGTCCTCTTTAGCTGGGCCTTTTCATTGTGGCCTTCCTCCCTGCTAGTCTCCATAGCTCTGGAGAGGTAAGGCTAGTTAAGGACCCAGGTTGCCACAGAGCGCTGCTGCACATGCTCAGCCCTTGGCCTTAATCCATCAAGCAAAACAAACCAGGAAAATCTGCCAGACTTTGAAGCTCCACCAGCACCCCTGAAATATCAGGCCTCCAGCCCAGGGCTTGGAACGAGGACTCTAAGATGAACCAAAAATTGTGTCTCAGAATCTAACTCGAAGCAAAGCCACGTTGTATATTCTTGGTGTTTGTCAGGTTGAAAACAATTTCTCTCCAGTCCCAGGCAGATCAGGATGGTGGTAGACAGCCAAAAGCGAAACTGTGGCACGGCGTGGTGGCTTTGTCAGCCCTGGCCCTCTTCCTTCCCAGGGGGACAGCAGATTTCATCCAGGGCACAAAGCTGTTTGGCTTACACTTTGTCGCAGCTAAAAATACCCGAGGCCTTTCTAGTTTATTTCAACCTGACTCGAATTTCATAACAAAATGTGTACCATAGCTAAGTGTGGTATAGATCTGCAATCCTAGCTTGAAGAAGCCAAGGCAGGGGCGTCCCGAATTCCAGGGGAACCTGAAATATTCTGGATCCATGTTCCATATACGAACTTTCAACTGATGCTAATTAATACTACCAATGACAGCAGCAAGTGTTGGTGTGGGGTGTGTGTATGAGAGAGAGAGAGACAGAGACACAGAGAGGGAGGGAGGGAGAAAGAGAGAGAGAGAGACAGACAGAGGGAGAGACAGAGAGACAGAGACAGAGAGAGAGAGAAAGACAGAGACAGAGACAGAGAGAGACAGAGAGAGAGAGAGAGAGAGACAGAGAGAGAGAGAGAGAGACAGAGAGAGACAGAGAGAGACAGAGAGAGACAGAGAGAGACAGAGAGAGAGAGAGAGACAGAGACAGAGACAGAGACAGAGAAAGACAGAGAGAGAGACAGAGACAGAGAGAGACAGACAGAGAGAGACAGAGAGAGAGAGAGAGAGAGAGAGAGAGAGAGAGAGAGAGAGAGAGGATTTTACAGGGCAAATAAAAGGTACTTTCACATCTTCCCTTATTACTCAGTGTCTCTCCCTTTCTTAACTATACCAAACAGAGCCTTCCTTGTAAGTAAAAAGGTGAGAGCAGAATTTCTATTGTTCTCCCCCATGCCCCTTCCCCCACGGAGGTGTTAATGGAGGTGTGGCAACAGTTCCGTCCGTTTCAAAAGAGCCCAGTAGAAACTGTGAATTCCGTTTAGGCTACCCCAATTCATTTGTTTTCGTGTGTGGAATGCCACCAATTGTTGTGGCCCGCCTGGTTGTCTTAAGGGGGAAAGAAATGAACCACTTAGTGGTAAGCACTGAGTTCTGAGGAGAGCTGCTTAGTAGTGAAAAGATTAGGATTTTTTTTTTCCCATTTAATCTCAGGGACTATTTAGAGGGCTAGGGGTGCAACCTAAGTATTTGCCTAGCATGCTTGTGAGGTGGGGTGGTGGGGGAGAAGGGCACTCAGGCCACCACAGGGCTTTGTTGAAGAGGCAAATTCAAAGAATAAAGGTTTTCTGCCCCGTGAGCAGTATTTACAGAGACCCCTTTGGTATTACGAGGAAGGCTGGCTCTGACTTAGAACTGGTATGTTCCACTGGTTGCACTAATAGCCTTGATTCACCGTGAGAACCTGAGAACAGAGGATGGGGGTGGGGTGGGGGGATGGGGAGCAGGGGGAGTAAAGCCAATTATAAAGCCAGGTGTGGTAGCATCCACCTGTTATCCCTGCACCTTAGAGGTGGAGGCAGGAGGTTGGCTTTGAGCACATAATGCATTTCAGGCCAGCCTGAGACACATCATGAAGCCTCATCTCCATGAACCAAAACTAAATGAAAAACACGAAGTAGGGGAGGGAGAGAGACGCCGTTCAGACCTCGACTCGGTTCTTTGCTATGAGCCACTGAGCAAATTATCAAACTTCTCCCTGCACCAGCCTTCTTTCTCGCCTATAAACCAAAAGCACCTACCTCAGGGGATGCCAATCCCATTTAAAGGGCAAGGTGGCGGGGGGGGGGGGGTTGGCTGTACCCCACAAGGGGCAGAACACTTGCCCAGCACCCACCACAGCATAGGTAAGTTGCAAGATGCTTGGCCTATCCGATCTACCTGACAGATGACGTAAAACCAACTCTAAAGGGCCAGGACGCCACTTTGCCTTTCATTATTACACAGGCATGGTTCAGCTCTGCCGCATCTGTTTCCCAATTGGTCCTCCCCTTCCCCTTAATTAACAGGATATTTTTTGATGGTATTGAAATGCCTAAAGTAGCCAGGCATGGTGGCACATACTTGTAATCCCAGCACTCAGGAGGATGGAGAGGCCAGCCTGGGCTACATAGCTCAATAAAAGCCAGGAAAGAAAGAAAAAGGAACAGGAAGGAATAGAGGGAGAGAGGGACGGAGGGAGGGATGGAGAGAGGAAGGTCCTGAGACAAAAGAAGGGTTGATGTGTAGCAGGCCAGAAAGGTTTGCACTTTGTCTATTGACTCGGTGAAGCCCACAGCAGAGGGGAGCAAGAGATAAAGAACAAAGGCCCCATTCTCAGCAAGCTCACCCTTTAGGGGGCCCCTGGAGTCTTTGGTCTGTCTGGAACGTCCCTGTGTCCCTCACCTCACCTTTATTCCCTCGGAAAAGAAAAGGCTAATTAAGGAAGTTGCTCCATGCAAGGCACTGGATGCTGGGACGGCTGACTGTTGTAGAGGCAAATTGCCTCGTCTAAAACACAGCGTCTGCAGGATGCCTCAGAGAGTAAAGGGAGTAAAAGTGCTTGCTGCCAAACCTAAGGTCCTAGGTCTGATCCCCGGGACACACACACTTTTAAAAAATGTAATAAATCTTTTCTAAAATATCCGTAACATTCCACTCACTGTCTATAAAATTAAGCTCAGCCTCCTTCACCTCCCCATAAGAGCTCAGCTTGGGTCCCCTGGCTGCCAAAGTGGGTTACACTGCTATGTCATTGTTCGCCCAGCACACCCTGAGCCCTGGCTCCTCCACAGAGGTACCCTAAATTCCCTCGGCACTCTTTCTCAGGAATCTTGGGGTTACAGTTCTTTGTAAATTTATCTTAAACCTTTTAAGATTGCGTTATAGCTGCGGGAATGGTGTCACAAGCCTCTTATCCCAGAAATCAGGAGGGTGAGGGAGGGGCTCCTTCAGAGGCTAGCTGGGGATATATCGTGAGCTCCAGGCCAGCATGGGCTACACATCAAGACCCCATCTAAAGGAAAGAAAAAAGAAAGAAAGGAAGAGAGAAAGAAAGAAGCTGGATGTGGTGGTGCACGCCTTTAATACCAGCACTACAGAGGCAGAGGATTGCTGTGAGTTTGAGGCCAGCCTGGCTGACAAAGTGAGTCCAGGACAGCCAAGGCTACACAAAGAAACACTGTCTTGGAAAAAAGAAAGAAAGAAGGAAAGAAGAAAGAAAGAAAGAAACAAAGAAACCAGGCATGGTGGCATATGCCTTTAATCCCAGCACTTGGGAGGCAGAGGCAGGTGGATCACTATGAGTTCGAGGCCAACTTGGTCTACAAAGCGAGTCCAGGACAGCCAAGGCTTCACAGAGAGACCCTGTCTAAAAAAAAAAGAAAGAAAGAAAGAAAGAAAAAGTAAATAGCAGGCCTGACGCCACACTCAGGAAATGGTGCTGGTACAGTGTCTCATGACTGAGGTCATAGCACTGGCAAGGTTAAAGTAAAAAGGTTACTTGGGTCAAGGAGTTGGAGGCTAGCCTTGGCAGCATAGTAAGAGAGTACAATTTCCAGTCCGGCGTGGTGGCACACGCCTTTAATCCTAGCACTCGGGAGACGGAGGCAGGTGGATCTCTGTGAGTTCCAAGCCAGCCTGGTCGACAAAGTGAGTCCAGGACAGCCAAGGCTACACAGAGAAACCCTGTCTCAAAAAAACAAAAACAACAACAACAACAACAACAACAACAACAACAACAACAAAACCAAACCAAACCAAACAAACAAAAAAGAGTACAATTTCCATTCAAGAAAACAAAGGTTAGCAGGCAAGATGGCCCAGGCCTTCAATGCCAGCACTTGGGAAACAGTGACAGCAGGATCTCTATGAGTTTGAGGCCTGATCTACATAGCAAGTGCCAAGACCACATAATGGAGAGACCCAGCGGTGGTGGCATACACCTTTAATCAGGAGGCAGCTTTCTGAGTTCAAGGCCAGCCTGGTCTACAGAATGAGTTCCAGGACAGCCAGGACTGCACAGAGAAACCCTGTCTCAAAAAAAGAAAAAGAAAAGAAATGTTATTGGATTAAATCAGAGTTGAGTTCATTGTTGCCCACAACCTGTTCACTTTGGTTTTGAGACAAGGTCTCCTCTGGTAACCCAGGCTAGCCTCCAACTCCTGATCAGGAAAGCATTACTGGGCCAGGTTGTGTGGCCTGATCCACTTTGCCACTTTAATTCGCCTAGCAGTAAACACTCTTCCTGGTGAAATAGAACTGATCCTCTCCACTTTACTCATGAGCAGAAAACCAAGGTTTGGAGAATAAAGAAAATTGATCTGTTGGAGGTAGCAGGGTATTGGATCTTTAAACTGTAACATTCCAACAAAATCTTTGCTTACCATTCTCCTGGTATTTAGTCTCTTCTCCAGGGCTGTGTGAAGGCTAAATAGCCACTGCAAGGCACTGGGCCTGGGCTGAAGTTACACTTTTTTTTTTTTAACTTTTATTTACCTTGTTTCATCTTTTTGCAATGCTGTAGATCAAACCAAGGGCTTTGCACCTGCACCTCCAACAGTTAGAATCTAACTGAACTACCCACCCCCACCCCCTCAGAGAGCATTTAGAAAGTGGGAAAGGAAAATTTGGCCCCTAGAGAACTGTACTGCAAAACAAAATCATACATAGCTTTAAAATTCAATGATTTTTTTTCTCCTCTACAAGATCTCCAGGACAGTTTGTCACGGCTGTTTTTCATCACACGAATTGCTTTGCTTGAAAGGCACGTGGGGGTTAAATATAGCAGCAACAGCTCTGATGTAACATTCTCTGGCCTGGCCAGGACAAATCTTTGACATTAACCTTTAGGAAGGAAAGAAGGAAAGAGTGTCCTTACCCGCCGGTGCATGAAGGAGAAACTCTGTTTGCTGGCCGTTTTCAGGGCAAGAGGAGAGATGAGTCGAAAGAGGGAAAAGAAAGAGGGAAAGGATGCTAGCCACCTGTCAGGTCTCTGGGCTTGGCGTCTCTGGCAGGCCAGTCAGAGTCAGAGTCAGAGCCAGAGCCAGAGCCAGGTAATCAGCAGTTTGCTGAGGGGAAGGTGGCCGGATGCCCTGCCCAGGGAGCCACACACCGTCCAGTTTCCAGTTCCACCCATTGCATTTTAAAAGGCGACCTGCCTAAATTGACCTGTAGGTTCTGGAGGCCCACTTCCACCTTGCTCTTTCTAAGACCTCCCCCCCCCCCACCCCCAAGGGAAAAACTTAATAGTAGCAGTAATGAAACTTTAATTTGAAAATGGGCTGAAATAGGCACACCAAAGTGGCTATTATGGCTGGGAGCCGAAGCACGCAGTGGAGAATGCCTCTGTGCTACTCAGCGTTGCTGTGAGAGTGGCTTAGTGGATTACATGTACAAGGAGGGACGGAAGGAAATGACATATAAAGAGAGTGCTCACCTGTGATGCACACAGGAAATTTGATTTAAACTATTCTAGACTCTCTTCTCCTGCCCAGTAACAGTCGTGTTCAGTAGGTTGGCTGTAATTGCCTAATTTCCAGTGTTTAGCATGTCTCCTCAACTCTCCTAGTTGTTTTGTCATCTTGTGGATCAGTGTTTTGTGCTGTGTTGTGTTTTTAAGAGTCTCAACCCAGGCTGGCCTGGAACCTACTATAGAGCTCATGGTGAACCTCCTGCCTCTGTCTCCTAAGGGCTGCTGAGCTGCCACCATGCCCAGCTTGTTATTGGTGTTGGCAGACAATCTGAGCATCAACTTATTTATTGATTGGTTTTGGTTTTTTTGAGACAGGATTTAGTTGTGTAAGAGCCCCGGCTGTCCTGGAGCTCACTCTGTAGATCAGGCTGGCCTCAAACCCACAAAGATCCACCTGTCCCTGCCTCCTGTGCTGGGATTAAAGGCGCTCACCACCAAGCCCAGCCAACTTAATTATTTACAAATTTTTCTTCCACTAATTCAAACCTTAAAAATTTATGTACCACACCTATAAATAAAATATAAATACAAAACATCCGGTCAGATAGGAAATGCTATAAAAACCCTTCAAAGATCAAAATACAGGCTTGAAGTCGAGTGTGCACCACATAGCTGATAATCCTAGAACTCAAAAGCAGAGACAGGGGGATTGCTTAGGAGTTAGAGGCCAGCTTAACTCTAACAGACAAACAAACAAACAAGCAAAAAAAAAAAAGTGACCTTCAACCTTTTGACCTCTCCTCAGAGGAACACAAAAATAACAAATAACAAGTGTGTTACTTATAATAATAATAATTATTATTTTAATTGTTTATATTTTGAGATGCTATGCTGCCTAGGCTGACCTGGAACTCCTAGGCTCCAATGATCCTTCTGCCTCAGTCTCTGAAGTAGCTGGGACTATAGTCATGCCCTGTTACATCAGGCTTAGCAGCGGCAGCTCAGTTTCTCTCTCTCTCTCTCTCTCTCTCTCTCTCTCTCTCTCTCTCTCTCTCTCTCTCTCTGTGTGTGTGTGTGTGTGTGTGTGTGTGTGTGTGTGTGTTTTCCTTCTTTCTCTCTTGTTTTGGCATAGACTCAGTATGTAGCCCAGGCTGGATTCATGCTTACTGTCCCTGTGTGTCCACTTCCCTGTGCTGGGATTACTAGTGTGCCTCCACTATGCATGCACCTGAGCATGTTTCAGGGTGCCTAAGCGCTTTTCCTCCTCTGGAAGGAGAGTCAGCACCAAGGTGTCTGCTCAGAGCAGTGTCCACCCCTGGGTCTCCCTGCAGAAGAGAAGGCCTGGGCCTTCAGCCCTCGCTCTCAGCCTTCACCCTGCTGCCTGGGGCGAGCTCCAGGAAAAGCTTGCCTAATCCCAAACTAGAAAAACAGAGCTCTTCTCTGGAATTCAAGCTCGGTTTAGAGGTCACAGAAATTTTCACAGCCCTGCGCACAAAGAACTGAATATTCTGTTTTCTTTTTTACAGTGTGTAAAGTGTTATGAGGGGCAGGACTCCATCCACATAACATAGACATCTTATTTAGGTTCATTTCATTTCATTTTGTAAATTAATTTGGTTTTTTTTTTTTAACTACTTGGTTTTTGGGGGGGGGTAGGAAGGAGATGAGTGGGGATGGGGTGCATGATGTGAAATCCACAAAGAATCAATAGAAAGTTAAAACAAACAAACAAAACCCATTTGGTTCATATAGCAGAGACTGGCCTCTGGTTCTCCACTGTCCTGCCTCCAACTTTCTGGTACTGGGATTACAGACCAGAGCCACCTTGCCTGGTTTTATGAAGCTCAACTTTTTCTATTTTATAAAGTAAAAATAAATTAATAAAATCCACCCAGAGGGTGGGGGAAAGACAGGAAAAAGGTAAAGAAGAAAAAAAAAAGACACCAGTAGCCAGAGGCCCCGCTGCTCTGCCTAAAATTCTTCCTTGTCACTTTTCTGGTCGTCACAGCCGCTGGGGAAGGAAGGATCACCCATATTCAGTCCAAACTGAAGCTTGGAGCCGAGCCGTGTGTCGGTATGTCAAAGATCACAATGGCACAAAGTGGGCCAGCTAGGAGCTAAAGGGCTTCCTCTGACTATGACCAGCTGTATCCACCTTCGAGGGCCCCAAGGGAGGAAGAGGAACCCCAGCCTTCAATGCCTGGCGCCAGGTCACGTAGCCAATTAATATCAGAGCTGCCACGTGACGTTAATTCTGGTTTTAAGCCCGAGGTAGGTCGTCTCAACAAGCTATGTTGTTTGCTGGTGGGAACGGAAGAAATTAGAGGACGTAAATTGACCGCTTCAGATTATGTAACTTGGTTGAGAGGCGCTTTGTACGCAGAGGTTTTTTTAAGTGAAAACTTATCAACATAAAGGCAAAAGTGAAGAAGCAAGTTGGCCAGGAAAGGTCGTAACCCCAGGAGGTTATGCTGGTCAAATAGCCACGCTGTACACGCCTCTGCTCAGCTTTGCCAACTACTTACTTATTTTGGATTTTTGGAGACCAGAGCCTTGAGGCACCCGGCGCCTTGGCGCACGCTTGTAATCCCAGCACGCAGGGAGGCAGAGGCAGGCAGGTGGCTGTGAGTTCAAGACCAGCCTGGTCTACAAAGCAAATCCAGGACAGCCTGGAAATCCAGGAAACCCTCTCTTGAAAAACAAAACAAAAACAGAAAGAAAGAAAGAAAGAAAGAAGAGTCTTGAGGAAAATCTCCTTCTCCCCCTCCCAGATGCTAGGATTACATACAATTGCCACTATAATTGCTGCTTCTGGAATCAAGTTGATAACAATGCATTAAAAAAAAAAAAAGCCGGGCAGTGGTAGTGCATACCTTTAATCCCAGAATTTAGGAGGCTGAGTTAGAGGCTAGCCTGGTCAACACAGTGAGTTCCAGGACAGCCAGAGAGATTCCTTGTCAAGAAAGAAAGAAAAGTGACTTTTTCTGAACTCTGTTCCAGCCAGCCTGACCACCATACATCATCCAGAAACATTGATCCAGCCTAAAAGGACGTTAGCTGCTAAAAGTAGTTGCTCTTCTTACAATATGAGCTGAGAGGTAGGGAAAGAGCTAATGCTGGCCCCCGATACATGCCCACCAGCTTGGCACCACCGTCCTGTACTCCCTAGCAGGAAGTTCCTTCAGTGTCCAGGTGTGAGAGGGTGTAAGCCTAGTCCCTAAACAAAGACTGGGGATAGGCTTCAGTTGGGAAAGGGCTCACCTCCCATGCAGGAAGGCCTGGGTTCAGTCCCCAGCACTGCCTAAATCCCACATGGTGGTTTACACAGAGGTAGAAACAGAAGGGTCAGGAATTCAAGGTGATCCTCAGCTACAAAGCAAGTCTCAAGCCCTCCAGGGATGCATGAGTCCCTGTCTGGAAATAAAACAAAGGTGGAGACATAAATTTAGGACCTGTACATAGAAGGGACAATTGTAAAAAATTAATGTTTTAAAGTTGAAACAGAGTTGGAGCTTGTGGTGTGTGTGTGTGTGTGTGTGTGTGTGTGTGTGTGTGTGCGTGCGCGCGCACACATTGGTCTTTTGTCTGCATGTATGTCTATGTGAGAAGGTCAGATTTTAGAATTACAGACAGGTGTAAGCTGCAACGTGGATGCTGGGATTTGAACCATGGTCCTCTGGAAAGAGCAGTCAGTGCCCTTAACCGCTGAGCCATCTCTCCGACCCAAAGGATATTAATGTAGATTTTAAGCAATGGGTGTTAAAAGAAAGAGGAGCTGGGTGGATAGAGATAACTCAGTGATGGAGAGTGTTTTCTGCTCTTGCAGAGGATCTGGATTCAGGCCGCAACACCTCCATGGTTGCTTACAACCACCTATACTCAGTTCCTGGGCATCGGAGGCTCTCTGCCCTCCACTGGCTTCTGCACACTTGTGGTATATGTAACTTCACAAAGGCACAAATGTGCAGATAAGTAAAAATAATACGTAAATCTTTTTTGAAGAGAGAAGAAAGGAAGCTATACCTAAGAACTCAATGTAGGCTCACAAAGGAGAGTTGCCCAGATTAGAAATTTTGCCTAAAAGTTTTTGGTTCATTACCACAATCCTTGTTCTCCTGGGTCTCCTTCCTATGGTCAAGCCCTGAGGGACTTTCACAAAATCTAATCTAATTTCACAATTTTATTGTTGTTTGTCTATTCAGTTATCTACTTTTTCTATTCTTTCTTTCCTTTTTTTTCTTTTTCTTTCTTCCTTTCTGTAAGGCGCGGCCACACCCGATAATGGCGGCGACCGTTACCACTTGGCGGCAACCGTTAACGCTCCCGCGCAAGCGCAGACATAAGCCCTCTCAATGCACCCCTCCCGAACAGGGGTATGCAAATGAAGCACTCCAACACAGCCCTCTCGACTGCGGGCATGCTAATGGGGCATGCTAATGAGGCATGCTAATGAGGCATCCAAATGTAACCAATGAGACTTTGACACGCCACGTGCAGACAGTATTTAAATGGCGTGCTCGCAGGCATTCGGGGTCTTTCGCTTCAGCTTCTAGGGCGCTCCCAATAAATCGCGATTGAGAAGGATCCTGGTGTCTGCGTTGTTCCTGCCGGCGGGAGGGCGCGACACCTTTCTTTCTTTTTTAAAATTTTTATTTATTTTTGGTTTTTTGAGACAGGGTTTCTCTGTGTAGCCCAAGCTGTCCTAGAACTTGTTCTGTAGACCAGGCTGGCCTCGAACTTACAGAGATCTACCTGCCTCCTGAGTGCAGAGTGCTGGAATCAAAGGTGTGTGCCACCACCAGCTGGCCAGTTATTAACTTTTTGTTTGTCTTGTAGTGACATAAATGTCTTACTGTGTATCCGAAGTTGGTCACAAACCCCAGTTCTTCTGCTTCTGTACTTATATTTAGACCGAGCTGCCTTGAACTGGCCAGCTAGCAGGAAGTTGCTGGGATTGCAGGTGTGTGTTGTCACATCTAGTTCTGTGGGTGCTGAGTCTGAAACCCAGGTCTTTGTGCCTGTGAGACAAGCACTCTACCAACAAGCCTACCTTTAATCCTACTTATCCTACTTTTCTTTTCTTTTTCTTTTTCTTTCTTTCTTTTTTTCTTCTTTCTTTTCTTTCTTTGGTTTTTTGAGACAGGATTTCTTTGTGTAGCCTTGGCTGTCCTGGACTCGCTTTGTAGACCAGGCTGGCCTTGAACTCACTGCGATCTGCCTGTCTCTGCCTCCCGAGTGCTGGGATTAAAGGCATGCACCACCACACCTGGCTCTATGTTTCTTTTGTTTGCGCCTGCCTGGTACTACATACCCAATGCTGCCTCCCAGACTCCTAAGTGCTGGGATTTATAAGTGTGTGACACTAACCCCCTTTCTTTTTGTGTCAGTCTCAATATATATATTCCTTCTGCCACCATATTTCCTGTACTAGGATCACAAGTGTGTACCACCATGTATGGTCTTTCCTAAGGTTACCAAAGGGTGAAATGTCCTGAATTGTTTGTTTTGCAAGACAGGGTTTCTCTGTGTAGCCTTGGTCCTGGTCTCGATTTGTAGACCAGGCTGATCTTGAACTCTGCCTCCCCTAGTGCTGGGATCACAGGTTTGTTCCAGTGCACCTGGCTATGTCCTGGTTTTCAACTGTGGAAAAAAAGCACTTCTTTTTTAAGCTAAAAAGCCAACTTGGTAGTGTGTGTCTATGATCGCAGCATTCAGTAGACTAAGGCAGGGGAATTCTGAGTTTGAGGCCAGCCAGAGTAACATTCTGAGATTCTGTGCCAAAAACCAAAAATATGTAAGCAAATAAATAAACAAAACGAAGAGAGAGGATTGACTAAAATTGTCTAAAGTAACTACATGACTAGAGAATATAATTGGAGGCTACAACAGAGTTTTAACGTTGTTATTTATAATACTTGATACTAGTTTTTATCGTTATTAAATTTATGTACTTAGTAAGTGTTGATGTATGTATGTGTTGCTGGGGATCAAGCCAAGACTAGTAGCTTGGGCTATAGAGTGAGCCCTTGTCTTACACAAACAGCAATAAAACCTAACTGCAGCCCAAAGTGAGTTCTAGATCAGTCTGGACATTGGACTACTTGATGGGATCCTATCTCAAAATAAAAAAAAACACTTTTAAAAGGGGGTATTGGTGGTGAAAATGCAGTTGAGTGGAGGAGTGCTTGTCTAGGACGTAAGAATCCCTGGGTTCAATCCTTGGGCCCATAAAAATAAAATAAAACCATCAGTGATCCCTGGAAAGGTTTTGGCATAGAATCGCCAAACATGTTTTATGAGCACTTAAAGTAATTGACCCTAACTGCCAACGTGGATCCACTCAGGGCAAGTTCATCCATTCAACAAATATTTATTTTGTACCTTTTAGGTTCCAGTCACTGGGAGAAGAAACAAGAATGAGACAGAAACAAAACAGGCCAAGTCCTGTTCCTCGGCCAGTAGACAGTTAACAGATAGTCACAGCACTGTAGAGGAATTTTCGTTCAGAACATGCTGCTCTGGCAAGATAGCACATCCTCCAAAGACCTTCTAGGTCTGTGTGACTTGGCTGGAAGTCAGACATACTGCTAATTCCAGGAGACAGAGGCAAGCAGATCTCTGAGTTCAAGGCCAAGCTGGTATAGAGCAGGTTTCAGGTCCAGACATGATGGTACACACCTTCAGTCCCAGCACGTAGCAGACAGAGGCATGCGGATCTCTGAGTTCAAGGCCAAGCTGGTATAGAGCAGGTTTCAGGTCCAGACATGGTGGTACACACCTTCAGTCCCAGGACGTAGCAGACAGAGGCATGCGGATCTCTGAGTTCAAGGCCAAGCTGGTATAGAGCAGGTTTCAGGTCCAGACATGGTGGTACACACCTTCAGTCCCAGCACGTAGCAGACAGAGGCGTGCGGATCTCTGAGTTCAAGGCCAAGCTGGTATAGAGCAGGTTTCAGGTCCAGACATGGTGGTACACACCTTCAGTCCCAGCACGTAGCAGACAGAGGCGTGCGGATCTCTGAGTTCAAGGCCAAGCTGGTATAGAGCAGGTTTCAGGTCCAGACATGGTGGTACACACCTTCAGTCCCAGCACGTAGCAGACAGAGGCGTGCGGATCTCTGGGTTCTAGTCACTGCTGTTCAGGCAGGTCAGTTGAGTCAGTGAGTTGAGAGGCCGTGCAGTGGAGCTGGGTTTGTGGCAGTTCAGTTCTCGCAATTCAGAGGCAGTTTTTACTGGGAGAGAGTTTTTACAGTGACAGGTCGAAGAGAGGACAAGCTAGGCACAAGCAAAGACAGAAGAAGCCAGAGAATGAGAAGGAGCCAGAAGATTAGAACAACAGACTGCTAGAGCTGGTTTGAGGTCAGGCAGAGCAAAAAAGTCAGAAACCCAGAGAGAAGCCAGTTTGAATCAGTCAGCTTGAAGAAAAGGTTTGAGCCAGGACAGCTGAGTTGAACCAGCCAGCCAAAGTCCAGAAAGAGCTAGAAAAGGTTAGCTTATTCAGCAGTAAGTCTCAGAGGCTCAAACATTCTAGGCCTAGGTTACATTGTACGGAGGCTAGAAATTTTCAGGACTAGGCCTAGGTTAGCACCGAGAGGCAAGATGACAATCAAATCAGGCGAATAGAAGTTACTTTAACACAGCACAATTACAAGTGCTGTGAGAGAAGCCCCAGAGTTGTCTGTGAGCTCACAGTCAGCGGAGCCTGCTTCCCTGGGAGAGAAGACAGGGCTTGGGCCATCTGTGAGGAAGCAGCATTCACCCAGAGCCCTGAAGAAGGAGTAGAGCTTAGGTGGGGGTGTGTAGAGTGCCTCCAGCCAAAGCCTGAAAACCTGCTGGGAAAGAAAGGGCGGGGCAGCAGCAAGGTGGCCACACTAAGGGATGGAGGGAAGCTGAGGGGCCCTTGAATAGTCCACAGGAGAGAGGGTAAGCATGAGATGTTAGGCCTGGGAAGTGGGTGGGGCACACCTGTGAGCTCTCTCAGGGCACACCTGTGAGCTCTCTCAGGGCACACCTGTGAGCTCTCTCAGGGCACACCTGTGATCTCAGGATGCACCTGTGATCTCAGGGTGCACCTGTGATCTCAGGACACACCTGTGAGCTCTCTCAGGGCGCACCTGTGAGCTCTCTCAGGGCGCATCTGTGATCTCAGGGTGCACCTGTGATCTCAGGGTGCACCTGTGATCTCAGGGTGCACCTGTGATCTCAGGACGCACCTGTGATCTCAGGACACACCTGTGATCTCAGCACTTAGGAGGCTGGGTTGGGAGAACCAGGAGTTCCAGGCCAACCAACTTGGGCTACATAGAAGAGAAAGGAAAGGAAGAAAGTTTGAGAGAAAGGGAAATAGGAAGGAAGGGAAAGGAGAGTGAGGAAAGAAAGAGCCAAACAACAGCAACAGAAACCAAACTCTGAGCAAGGCTTGATGGCGTGCTGCTTTAATCCCAACACTTGGGAGACAGAGGCAGGCAGATCTCTGAGTTGGAGGCTAGCTGCACCTACAGAGCAAGTTCCAGGGCAGCCAGGGCTACACAGAGAAACTGTCTCAAAAGCAAAACAAAACAAAAAAGCAGAGCTCTCTTCTAGGAAGGCAAACCCTAACAACAAGGTTGTTTATCCTAACAACAAGGTTGTTTACTGCCCACCTCTCTTCCTGTGTGGGGAGCAAGTGGCAGACTTGAGGGTGCATCTTCTTGTCTAGCTCACCGATGTACTTGTGATTAAAGTACTTCAAGACCCCAAACGATCCTGCTGTGACGTCATTGTCCCGTTCTCCCACATACTAGAGATGCGTTGGCCTTCCTGTGTCCAGGGTCCTGAAGCTCAGCTGTCTGTCTGTATTTTCCAGTCTTCCTGTGGCTGCTCCTCCTAAAACTATCCATTCCCCTCATTAGTCCCTAGAATGTTTCCTCCTTTGACCTCCTTTTGCATTTAAATAAAAGTCCACCTTAAAAAAACAAAAAGGCCATCTAAGCAAAAGAAATCAAAATCGAGCAGAAGAGGGTGGGTGCATGGGGCATGGTAGCAAACCTGTAATCCCAGCATTTGGGAGGCAGAGGCAGGAGGATCTCTGTGAGTTTGAGACCGGACGGGTCTGCAAAGTGAGTCCAGGACAGGCAGGACTACAAGAGAAACCCTGTCTTGAGAAAAACCAAAGGAGAAAAAAGAAAGAAATCAAAATCACTTCATTTGTCTTTATACTTATCAAATCATGTAAGAAACAAATACAAAAAAGAAAAAAGAAAAAAAGAAAAAAAGAATAAGAAAGAAAGAAAGAGAGAAAGAAAAAGAAAAAGAAAAGAAACATATACCATGAGAATGTGTATCTGACCTGTTTTGTTCATAGTTCTAACCTCACGTGTGGGCCGCCATGCCCAACCTGTAAATAAACTGAATGAGTTGCAGAAGTAAATGTGCATTGAGTGACACACTAGACAGCTAGAGTTTAAGCTCTTTAAATGATCTTACCCAAATAATGTTAGTTAGTGTATTGATTTTTAACTGGGTAGGGAGATCTCTCGACTCTTGCTCATACAAGTCTAGGTAGGTTCTGTCAAACAGCTAAGAGTCAATAATTCATGTAAACAGAAATTGTTGTAATCGTCTGAATTCTGGATGGCGCAGAGCAGGGCATGCTGGCAGGCTTCAGATTCCAAAGGGCCTCAGAGTCCCTCAACCACAGAGTAGAGAAAGACTTACGGGAGAGGCTAAGGAATTCAACAGGCTAACTCATAGCGACAAAAGCGAGTGATCTGCCCCTGTGTGAACCGAGGAAAGGGACAAAGATTTTTGAGAATAAAGTAGACACATAAGCAGTAGGAAAGGCTTTACGATTTTGCCCAAGCATGCACCTCAGAGGCAGCTGAAGTTGTTCTGTGTGCTGAAAGTGAGAGCAGTGGTTCCCTTTAGGAAGGAGGAAGGGGACAATGTCAGAGATCGGGACTAGAGAAGATTCCTAAGGGACTGATGAGCTCTGTTGGGTGATGCTTATGAGGGTGAGTCTGCGCTTTCTGATCCGGGCACTCATGACACTGCACTTTATATATGTCACACAGCAACTTTAAAGTTAACAGTAAAATAGACTGGGGAGGTATATTGAATAAAAGAGTCGCTGGATTTATGAAATAATTGTATTTTGACAGCTAATATTATTGATGTTGGCGATGCATGCATTTAATCCCAGCACTCCAGAGGTGGAGGCAGGTATATCTCTATGAGTTTGAGGCCAGCATGAGCTACACAATGAGTTTTAGGCCAGCCAGGACTACATAGTAAGAACACGTCTCAATAACTAACTAAACAAACAAATAAATAGCAAATCTGTTTGTTTGTTTGTTTGTTTGTTTGTTTGTTTTGAGACAGGGTTTCTCTGTGTAGTCCTGGCTGTCCTGGAACTCACTCTGTAGACCCGACTGGCTTCGAACTCAGAGATCTGTTTGTCTCTGCCTCCAGAGTGCTGGAATAAAAGCATGTGCTACCACCAACCGGTTTAGGGTAAGTAATCTTCCTCCTCCCCCTGCCCCCTTTGGTTTTGTTTTTTTTTTAATTTTTTTTAAAGATTTATTTATTATTATGTATACAGTGCCTGCATGTATACCTACATACCAGAAGAGGGCATTAGATCACACTATAGATGGTTGTGAGCCACCATGTGGTTGCTGGGAATTGAACCCAGGTCTTCTGAAAAAGCAGACAGTGCTCTTAACCTCTGAGCCGTCTCTCCAGCCCCATGGATTTTATTTTTAAAACACCACCCACTTTCACCTAGCAATTTTATTCCTGTTGATAAGACCTTCAGCTGGGCCGTGGTGGCTCACGCTTTTAATTCCAGCATGCAGGAGGCAGAGGCAGGTGGACCTCTGTGAGTTTGAGAGCACCCTGGTCTACAGAGTGAGTTCTAGGACAGCCAGTGCTGTTATACAAAGAAACCCTCAAAAGGCAAAACAAAACAGCAAAAACAAACAATAACAACAAAAATAAATAAGAACTTCGGTTTTAACAAAATTATTGGAGTAACCACACATAAGAAGCATTAACTGCATCAACATTTTATGTAATAGCACAGTGATTGTAAAAAACAGGCTGAGTGTTCCATATCCAAAATGCTTCAGTTTCTCCTAGAAGAAGTCCAGGAGAACAGTTTCTTAGTTTCTTTTTCCTTCCTTCTCTCTTTTTTTTTTTTTTGTTGTTGTTGTTTTGTTTTGTTTTTTGCTTTTTGTTTTGTTTTGAAACAGAGTTTTTCTGTGTAGTCCTGGCTGTCCTGGGGCTCACTCTGTGGACCAGGCTGGCCTCAAACTCAGAGACCTGCCTGCCTCTGCTTTCCCAGTGCTGAGACTACAGGCGTGCACCGCCACTGCCCAGCAATCTTGAGAGTTATGAGAAAGTGTTTTCCTGTGCAACTTTACCATTGACCTGTAGTGAAAAGGCGGGAGACGGGAGTGCACAGTGACAGGCGGAGGCACCTGTCAGGAGAGGACCAGGAATGAACACCTCACATGACCAAGCTGATGTCCCCTGGCCTCTCTCCCTTCCCTGTTGCAGACCTCCCAATCCAACCTGTATCTGTGGGTCACCACGACCCAAATAAGCGCATTCCTCTCTTCAGGACAGGGCAATGATTCACCATTAAAGCCCTCCTAGTTTCTCTAAGGTTCCCTGGGAGAGAGGAAACACCTCAGGAGAGCTGATAAAAACCAACATACTGGCATCATTTACATGTCTGTTTGAAGGTTCTAGGTTTTTTTTTTTTTAATCTATTCAGTCCAAAGTTCACCTATTTGAAATTGACTACTGAGAGTTGGCCTCCTGTCTAAAGGTTTAACTGTAAGCAAACAATCTAGGGAAAAAAAATTATTTTAAGATCTTGTTTTTGATCGGACTGTTCAAAGACGGTCTTAAGTGGGTGAAAGTTCAGTAGGCTGAGACAATAGAAACATTTGGGAGTAGAATATGGCCTTGACTCACTTTTAATGCAATGTCTTAGCTCATCTTTGATAGTCTCCTTTATGGGACAAATATGGACAGAGGCTGCCTCTCAGAGTAACTCTCTTGATCTTTAATATTAGGAGAGCCAATTAAAAGATAATATGTCCAATACTTGGGTGGGTCTTCACCTGGCAAATAAGATCTCAAATCATCTTCTGTGATTAAAAAAACAAGAGGGAATGGCGGGAGAGATGGCTCAGTGGTTGATACAATGGCTGCCTTTGCAGAGGATCCAGGTTCATCTCCCAGAATCCACATGGTGACTCACAACTGCCTGGAACGCCAGTTCCAGAGATTCTTGTATGTTCTTATGGCCTCCATGGGCACCAGGCGCATGATGCACATACATACATGCAGGCAAATATTCTTATTCCTAAAATAAAAATAAATCTTTACACACACACACACACACACACACACAATATATATATACGATCTGAGTATGGTGGTACATTTCTGTAATCCCAGATGTTTAGGAGGCTGAGGCAGGAGGATTACAAATTTGGGACAAGCTTTTGCTACATATGAGACTCAGTCTCAAAAAAAAAAAAAAAAAAAAGATCCTAGCATAGGAGGAAAGCTTTCCCAGTTCCCAATACTCTATATCCATCTTACTTTAGATTATTATCAAAACCACTCAGTGCCTCTGATTGATTAGCTTTTGAGCCAGGGTCTTTCAGTGTAGCCCAGGCAGGCCTCTAAGTCACCATCCCTGACTTCAGTCTGACTTAAGCCTTACTTCTCAACCTTTGCCCTAAAAGATAGAAAAATGAACTAATTCTTCACTAATGAGCTTCTAAATTAGGAGAAACTCAAATTAATGATTGCTCCAAGCACGTGAAGGCAGTTACATGCCAATGAGTTTGCTGATGAGAGTTACTTGGGACAATCATTGCCCTGAGCTACCTGGAAACCTCCAGATTTTGCCGGTCTTGAAGTTTAGAAGTGTCTCATTTTAGAAAATATTATTTTCCAGACAGTGATGGTGAATGCCATTAATCTCAGCACTTGGGAGACAGAGCCAGATGGATCTCTGTGAGTCCAAGGCTAGCCTGATCTGCAGAGTGAGTTCCAGGACAGCTAGAGCTACACAGAGAAACCCTGTCTTGAAAACAAATAAACAAACAAAAAAAATAGAAAGAAAATATTATTTTTGCTATAGTCTCTTTAGCAGTTACTCGTTTTTTAGTGACTTTTCCAGAGCTGTGATAAAATGCCGTGACCAAAGGAACTTATAAAAGGAAACATTTAATTAGGCTTGTAGTGCCAGAGGGTTAGTGTCCTTGAACGCAGAAGGAAGCCATGGTGGCAGGAAAAGCTGAGAGCTCACATCTTAACTCGCAAGGAAGAGCCAGAGAGAGACAGCACCCTGAGAATAGTGAGTCTTTTGAACCTCAAAGCCTGTCCCCACCTGTGACACACCTCTTTCAGCAAGGCCACACCTCCTAATCCTTCCTAAACATACCATCTAGAGACAAACTATTCAAACATATGAGCCAATGGGAGCCAATCTCATTCAAACACATCCCACTCCCTGGTTTCCCTAGATGCATAGCCACATCATAATGCAAGGTGTATTTGTTCGACTTCAAAAGTCCCTACAGTCTTTCCGTCTCAATACTCTATCAAAAAAATCAAGTCAGCTAGACATGGTGGCACACACATTTAATCACAGGGCCAGCCTGATCTACAGTGAGTAGCAGGATAGCCAGAGCAGGAAAGCTCTTAGGATGATAGCCGAGATAGCCATATTCTTTACCAAAACATCACATCAGCAGTCTCTAGCCCAGATGGTAATATTCTTCTCCTCTGAAGCCTCTTGAACTGGGCCTCCCTCCAGAGTTCACATTGCTCTTACCACTACTGCCTTCCAGGCTCCTGAGGAATGGCCCATTAAATCTTGTTTATAGCATTCAACCTTTTTTTTTTTTTCAATCCAAAGTCCCAAGTCTTTCATATTCTTTCCCAAAACATCTTGAGCAGGTCTGTCACAACAATACCCCACCCCTTGTACCAACTGCTGCCTTAGGTACTTTTCTATTGCTGTAAGGCGACACCATGACCAAGGCATCTTAGAAAAGAGAACATTTATTGGGGCTCACAGTTTCCGAGGGTTTGGAGTCCACGTGTCATGTTGGGGTGCGTGGCAGCAGGCAGAAATAGTGCTGAAGCAGAGATAGCCTGATCCACAGGCGCGAGGCAGAGAGAGAGAGAGGATGGTGGGGTAAGGAGAGAGAGAACTAGGAATGGGACGGGGCCTTTGAATCATCCTAACTTACTCCCAGTGACCTTTACCCCAGACACCTCTTTCAATAAGACTACACCTAATCTTTCCTAAACTGTTTCACCGACTTGGTTCAAGCACACAGACATATCAGTCTGTAAGGCTGTTCTCGCCACAAACAGACTTTTTGTTATTTTGTCTTTTTTTTTTTTTTCCCTTTCCCCAGAGCTGAGGACTGAACCCAGGGCCTTGTGCTTGCTAGGCGAGCTCCCAACCACTGAGCTAAGTCACCAACCCCTAAGGGCTATTCTCATTCAAACCATCACATGCATCTCATTGTGTATCAAAATAGTCAACAAAAGCAACCTGGTGAAGGATTTATTTTGCATCATGACTTTTCCACCCCTGAGCCAGGGTTTCTCTGTGTGGTCCTGGCTGTCCTGGAACTCACTCTGTGGACCAGGCTGGCCTTGAACTCAGAGAGCCGCCTGCCTCTGTCTCCTGAGTGCTAAAATTAAAGGCGTGTTCCAGCACTGCTCTGCTTACAAGATGTTAGTGGGGAGAGCTATTGTTTATATCACCCATTTGGAGTTATCCCCTAGTGGTTGGAAAGTATACGCTCTTCCTAGACCATCTCTCCATCACATGCCACCCCGTCTGTCGTTGAACTGCCTGGACGCAGGTCTTCCGAAGGGTTTTGCTGAGAGTAAATGTGAAGCGAGAAGACTCGTTGCATCCTTTATAATAAGGCTCATCCTCTTCTCCACATATCTACTGCGTGAGACAGTATAAGGGACTAGTAGAATATGGTGTTGTTTACTATGTCTGTGTGTGTGTGTGTGTGTGTGTGTGTGTGTGTGTGTGTGTGTGCATGCACGTGTGTGTGCATGTGTGTGCTTTATATGGGTTCCACAAATCAAACTTGGCTTTTCAGGCTTCCATAGCAAGCATCTTTACCCACCACCCAATCTCACGGGGTCTCTAACAGCTCTGGAAGGTGCAGGGACCTGCGGTTCCTGGTTTCTCCACTCTCCTGCTGCATTTTATCCCACTGCTCCACCCTGCTGGCCTGGCCTTCGAGTTTGAGACCCTTCTAATTGCCCTGGAACACAGTGAGATACCTTCTTATTCTCCTTTTAAAATGTGCCGCTTGAAACTTCAAGTCACAGGCCACTCCCTTAGCTAGTCCCAAAACACATGAAAAATTTAAATATCTATTTAAGGATCTAGGTCAGTTCTTAGAAAGGCTTATCATCTTAGGGAGCCTTTGAACTGCTGAAGATGGAGGGGAGGGGAGGAGGGCAGGGAAGTAAAGGAGGGGAGGGGAGAGGAGGGGAGGAGAGGGGAGCACAGGGGAGCAGAGGGGAGGGAAGGAAAGGAGGGAAGGGAGAGGAGGGGAGGGGAGGGGAAGAGAGGGGAGGGGAGCAGAGGGGAGCACAGGGGAGCAGAGGGGAGGGGAGGAGGGGAGGAGAGGGGAGCACAGGGGAGCAGAGGGGAGGGGAGGGGCTGGGAGGGGAGGGGAGCAGAGGGGAGGGGAGGAGGGAAGGGAAGGGAGGGGAGGGAAGGGGAGGAGAGAGGAGGGGAGGGAAGAGGAAAGGAGGGGAGGGGAGGAGAGAGGAGGGGCTGGGAGGGGAGGGGAGGGGAGGGGAGGAGAGGGGAGCACAGGGGAGCAGAGGGGAGGGGAGGGGAGGGGAGAGAATGGCGAGGAGGGGAGGAGAGGGGAAGGGAGGAGGAGGACTCCTCAGGCAGCAATCACTTTCTAAGTGATTGACTCCTCAGCCTCAGCCTCCCTGCTGCCCAATTCTCTTTGCCAACAATTCCTTCAGGGTTTAGTTTAGTAGTTTTTAATTTAATTCTTTTGTGCCCTCAAACTATTTTCATTTGTTTCAACAACTAGTTATTAAATCTTGGTTGTGTGCCAGGCATTACGTACTGGATATTAGAAACAGAATAATAGAACAAAGCTCCATCCTTCATGACATCTAGTCCAGTCAAGGAACTCCCCCCTACCCTCACCCCCAGGCTAGCCTCAAACTTACTGTGAAGCGAAGCTCTGGAGCCTCTGTCTTCTATCTCAATAGGGCTGGAATGTTAGGTCTGTGCCACCACCCCTGGCTTACTGGATGCTAGGGATCGAGCTTAAGGCCTCATGCATGCTAGGCAAACACTAGCCAGGAAACAATCTCAGTAGCCACAGTAGGCAGCCTAGTATTCATATCTTAATGTTGAGGTTTAACGCATTCTGGCCTTAATTCAGAATTATCAGTTTTGCATGTAATCTTAATCTTATATGTGTATCTTTAATGTAATCAGGAGATGTTTATCTCCATGAAAGTAATTAAATAGTGTTAAATAATACCTACTAATAAAATGTTCACCTGTTAACTAGTCTGTGGGTAGCTGGCTCAGTAGCTGGGGAGGATTGTTAATGGCATCAAGGTTAGCATGTGCTGGCCTTATGCCATGTACACACAAGCTAATACCTCTTAGTCTCACAGGCACAGACTACTTGGCTAACCCCAGCCAGCTCTCCTCCAGATACATCCACTTGGAAACAAGAGAGGAGAGAAAATGACCTGTTAGGGACAGATAAGCCTTGTTGATAAAAAGAAAATAACATTTGCATCCTGCTGATGGCTTTTAATGAGTCTGAATGACCAGTGGTGTCACTGCAATTGCTGTGGACCCTTCCCTCCATCCCTCGGCAGCTCTCTCCCTCCATCCCTCAGCAGGCTCACTTGTCAGGGGTCTCTTTTTTTCCCCTTCCCTTCTCCTTTTCTTCTTTCTTTCCTTCCATTTGTTCCAACTGCTTCCCTCCCTTCTTTTTCCCTTTTTCCTCCTTCCCTCTATTTCTTCCTTTTTGCTTTTTTTTTGGGGGGGGGGTAAGGTCTCTGTAGCCAGACTAGCCTTGAACTCCAGGTCTTTCTGCCCCCACCTCCTGGGTGTCAGGAGGACACCCTCACCTCATAAAGGAATTCTTTACTTTGGATCAAACTTTAGGCTCAAAAAGAAATTAAAAAAAAAAAAGGAATTCTTTTCCTTGGATCAGAATTTTGGGAGGGGACTGCTGCAGCTGTCTTCCACCTTCCAGATGATTCCCACATTTACTATTGATGCACGTAATTCCGGGGAGCAGCAAAAGTGACGGCAGTGTTTGGAGATTTAAGCTGATACACTCTGGCAGTTCATACAATGGGAAGGACAGTTCGTCATACGGGACACGGGATGAGAAGGCTGCTAGCTAGGGCTGGAAGAGGGAAGAAATTCCTGTGTGACTCAGGGTTATGAGAACTAAAATCAACAAAGGCATGCAGGCCTGCAACCTCACACCTGGGAGATGCGAGCAGAAGGACCAGGCGCTCAAGGCCATCTTCAGGTACAAAGAAGTTCAAAGTTAGCCTGGGCCATACGAGACCTGCCTTATAAAGCAATGCACGTGCGCGCCCTGTACAAGCCCGTGAAGCATTAGGATTCTAAGCATCTATTTCATATTTGTCACGCCTCTGGGTGGAACACAGCTGGGGTGAAAGGTGATTTTGACAGTTTGAATGTCTCTGAAAGACATCATAGACTGAAGCAGGCATCGTGGTCCCACAGAAAGCAGAACAGCACTGTGATCTGAAGAGCAGTGGCTATATATAGCTGGCATCAGGCGCTTGTGACCTAGAATCAGTGTGTGTATAAGTTGGCTTCAAAACCACAGAGTCACTGGGATCTTGGTCCTCGCCTCCCCTTGGCTCCCCTAGGGCTTGTGACCTGTGTTGAAAGACTTCAAGTGAGGCACACAGAGAGTAGCACAGAAGACAGAGCTTACTGCAGGGCACACGTTAAAGGCAGGAGAGCTAACAATGGCCACCGGGACCACCGTCCCAATCTACATTTTGAATTACACTTTATGCTCTTCTCTTTCTTTCTTTTTTCTTGTTGGAGACAGGGTTTCTCTGTGTAGCTTTGACTGCCCTGGAACTTGCTCTGTAGACCTCCTCCTGCCTCTGCCTCCCAAGTGCTGGGATTAGAGGTGTGTGCCATCACCGCCTGTGTCGTTTTCTAAGGAATCTAGGGTAGGAACAGATATTCCTGAAAGACTTTGATTTGTCCAAGTGATAGACAGGCCAGTTTGGATGAAGTAAACTATGATGTATCTTTATTTCAGCATCAGAGGAACCACCCTGGAGTTAAGAGAAAGAAGATGCTTGTATGGGAGGGGGGGGGGGCAGGAGCTCTTGGCTACAGTAGTTAAGAATATATTCCTCTTCTCAGTGTCAGCTGATGGAGTTAGAGACAGGAAGTGATTGCATGCCTGGAACCCCAGCACCTGAGAGGTAGGGGCCCTAGGAGGGTCATCACTGGATGCTAAACCCAGTGGATACATGTTTGATGACAGGCAGGCTCCTTACATAGTCTTAAAGTATCTCCCAACTGTAAAAGGGAAATCGCTACTTTTGAAGTGAAGAAACGGGAGACTTAACTTAAGCAGTAATGGAACAAATCAGCCCTTGCGATTTTTTGTTTGTTTGTTTTGTTTTGTTTTGTTTTGAGACAGGGTTTCTCTGTGTAGCCTTGGCTATGCTGGACTCGCTTTATAGACCAGGCTGGCCTCGAACTCACAGCGATCCCCCTGCCTCTGCCTCGAGAGCGCTGGGATTAAAGGCGTGCGCCACCACACCTGGCACAGCCCTTGCGATTATAAAGAGTGCTACCACTCCCTGTATTCCTGCTAAGAATACATAACCTCAGTCTAATGGAGGAAACGCCAACCTATGAGAGCCACTCTACAAAATGTCTTCAACGTGTCGTGGTCCTAAGGGCAGACATTCTGTATTCTAGGTTAGAAAGTAAAGGTGAGGAGGAGGAGTGCTTGCCCAGCAGGCCGACGGCCCTGGGTTCAACTCACTGTACCACCAAAGATACTCGGCAACTACATGTGATGTATGATGTGCAACGTATTTTACTATAATAATGTAATTGGGATGACGGGACCCTACTTTAATGAGGCTTATAGATTAGAAATTTTTATTTGCAGGGTGCAGTGGCGCACGCCTGTAATCCCACCACTTGGGGAGGCAGAGCCAGGCAGATCTCTGTGAGTTTGAGGCCAGCCTGGTCTACAAAGTGAGTTCAGGACAGTCAAGGCTACACAGAGAAACCCTGTCTCAGAAAAAAAAAGAGAAGCAATTTTTATTTAGTTGGAACTGACTTGTTAAGTTTTCATATCTGTATTGTGGCTATGAAAGAGAGCCCCTTGTTTTTAAGGAATGCATACTGAGTGATTTAGGGGAAAGAGACATTACTTTAAAAACTTAATTTCAAACGGGAAGAAGTTGGACATACACTGTACCTATATACACACCTGAATAGAAATCTATACATATAGGGGAGGGTGTTCCATATGCCTAGGTTGCTAGAAGAAATAACTGAAATCGGCAAATAACCCATGAGTAATGACAGCAATCCAGAGAACATGTCCCAAAGATTTTTTTTTTTTTATGGGATGTCCAGCACCAGTTTGTTATAAGACAGGTCAGCACACCCAGCAGGAGTCTCCAGCCTCTGGGAGTCATTCTAGTTAAGATACATATAGATGGTTTTGTTTCTTTGTTTTGAGACAGGGTCTTCTTACAATACAGCCCTGCCTGGCCTGGAACTCATTATGTAAATCAGAAATCTCCGCGCCTCGGCCTTGGTATTAAAAGAGTAAGCCACGGAGCTCAGCATATTCAGTGGCTTCAAGGCAAATAGTCCAGTTCAACTCGTTTCAACTTCTGTCCCACAAACCATCCGACAAAACGGTTTTTTTTCCGCTTTCATCTTCACACTGGGTGATTTCGGTCACGAATTCCACAGGGCTCTCCTTCTCGAACAATAGAAGAACCCACTTTCTGATAAACAGGTGGAAACCAAATAAATTCCAACACTTGTATAATACAAAGATAAAACATTCTGGACCCAAAGCTCAAAGCTAATTAAGAACCAGCGGGGGCCACAGATTGAACCACCTCCAACCCCTTCGGCAACACTCTTTGTTCGCTTTCTTTGCTGTTGTTCCTATATCGCTTGCCGCAGGAAGCTGCCATATTGAAGCCCAAATTTTCAGTTGTTGCTCTTGTGAAAAGAAAAACAAATAGGTGTTTTATTATAAGAATGTACGGGAACTTATACTCTAAACGTCCATAAATACATATTCTAGGAGCTCTTATCACCTCAAAACCCCACTTCACCTTCTCTTTCATCTTTTTAAACATCCTGTTACATAAATTGCAGCTGCATCTATAGCAGGAAGAATAATAAGATAATAATTGGTCAAACATCAAAAGCATTTGGGTGGGTAGACCTCTTGTCTTCTCTCCCACTGAAGGCCCATGCTTCGGTTCCCCGCCTTATCAATGCACTTGTGTGTGTGTGTGTGTGTGTGTGTGTGTGTGTGTGTGTGTGTGTGTGTGTGTGTGTGTTTGCTTGTTTCTTCTCATTCCTTTCTCTTGAGTAATTACTATGAATTTTTGCCAGGTCAGGAATTTTTCTCACAAACATAACTCAGATAATAATAATAATAATAAAGAAAAAAAAGTGTCTGAGGATCAGATGTGAAGTCTCTACAGGCACACCCCGCCCTTTGATGTCTTTTCCATTTGACCGGGACCCATTGGTAGGATTGCACGTCCTCTGTTTTGGGCAGAGGAGAGTAGATCCTCCACCTGAGCTATGCGAGGAATTTCCTATGAATTTCACGGCCATGAATTTGGAGCTGTCCTCACTAGCGAGCATTTGAAGTGAGAACCACACAAATTGCCCGTGTGTGGTTCTCAGCAAATAATTCATGATACTGAAATGTCAGGGGCTGGAAGAGCGTTAGGGGTCAGTCATCGTAACTCCCCTTTCAGCCGTGGGGACGGTCCTATAACTTCCGCCCAATCAGCGGTCGCAGCTTCAGTATTCGTTGTAAGCAGGCTCTGCTGCGGTGCTGGTGCCCGGCAGGCCATTCCATTGTTGGACAGCTCTCGCCACAGCCCTTATCTCTGGCTGCTTCCTGAAGCTTCGTCCTTACTTTTCAGGTCACACGGAATGAATGTGCGAGTATGTAAAAGGATGGTGGGCCAGACCTGGAAGTAAGATGATGGTTCTAAAGCAGAGGTCATGGTACAAACCAGTAATCCCAGCACCGAGGAGCCTGAAGCAGGACTGTCAAAAAAATCTGAGAAAAAACAGGAAACTGAACTACTGAGTACCAGGCCAGACCGAGCAATATATATAGTAATGCCCATTTCAACTAATTAACTCAATTAAAAAAAAAAAAGAATTATTTTGCAAAGTGTGTGTGTGTGTGTGTGTGTGTGTGTTCTTTGTTTCTTTTGGGGTTTCTGTTTGTTTGATACAGTGTCATTTGTACTCCAGGCTGGCCCCAAACTTACTATGTAACTGAGGCTACCCTTGAATTCCTGATCTTTCTGGCTCCATTTCTCTCTCAAGTGCTGAAACTACAGGTATGCACTACCATGCCTGGCCTTTGGTTCTGATTTTAGTCCCTTGCTTATATGTAAACTCTAATTTTCACAACAAATATTTATTTTAGTAATAAAGATAATATGAAGTGTGTGTGTGTTGTTGTTGTTTTTTTTTAGTTTCTTCTGAAAGCTAGCAGCTAGTATATATATTTAAATTTTCATACTCAACTTTCAGTGTTTTGTTTTGTTTTTCAAGAAAGAGTCTCTATGTAGCTCTGGCTGTGCTGGAACTCACTATGTAGAACAGGCTGGCCTCAAACTCACAGAGATCTGTCTGCCTCAGCCTCTCAAATATGGGGATTAAAGGGGTATACCACCTCATCTAGCTAAATATAGTTATGTTTGGTTTTTGTGTTTGTGTTTTGAAACAGGATTTCTCTGTGTAGCTTTGGCCAGCTTAGGACTCACTCTGTAGAGCAGGCTGGACTAGAACTCAGAAATCCACCTGCCTCTGCCTCCTGAGAGCTGGGACTAAAGGTGTACACCACCACCACCCAGCTTCAAGATGCTTTTTTTTTTTTTTACTGTCTTAAAATACCAACTTTGGGCTGTAGAGAGAGCTCAGTTGGGTTCCTGCACAAAGAGACAAGTTCAATCCCCAGCACCACAACAAACCAAAACACAGGGATATGGAGTCCAGAAACTCAAAAATGCAAGGTCATCCTTCTCTACTGGGAGAATCTGAGGCCAGCCTTGGCCACATGGGACCCATTCACATGAACAAGCTACATGCTTGTAATCTCAGCATTTGAGAAGCTGAATCAGGAATTCAGGATGATCCTTATTTACAGAGTGAGCTCCATGCCACCCTGGCTTACACTGAGGTCCTACATGAAAAGCACAAAATAGGAGCTGGAAAGACGTCTCCACAGGTAACAGGTGCCTGCTGACAGGCCTGGCCAGCTGAGGGTTTATCCTCACATCCCACATGATGGAAGAGTTGATTTCCACAAGCTGTTCTCTGACATCTGGACTTGTGTGACACGGGTGCCCCCATAAGCAAATAAAATGCAAAATAATTTAAAATAAAATAAACAAACAAAAAAAGTAAAGTAGAGCCTAGCATGGTAGTGCACTCCTTTAATGCCAGCACTTGGGAGGCAGAGGCCGGCGGATCTTTTGAGTTCCAGGCCAGCCTGGTCTATAGAGTGAGTTCCAGGACAGCCAAGGCTACACGGAGAACCCTGTCTTGAAAAACCAAAGAAGAAGAAAAGGAGGAAGAAGAGGAAAAAGCAGAAGCAGAAGCACAAGAAGAAGACAAAGAAGAAGAAGAAGAAGAAGAAGAAGAGGAGGAGGAGGAGGAGGAGGAGGAGGAGGAGGAGCAGCAGCAGCAGCAGCAGCAGCAGCAGCAGCAGCAGCAGCAGCAGCAGAGGTCAACCAGATGACTCAGAGCACAGTGTGCAGGGCATCGTCACGGAGCTACTTAGCCACGGATAATGCTGAGGGCCTTCCACGACACGATAAGACACTTGTTCTGTCAGTCAGAGTTCTCCACAAGAGCATTCCAACAGCATGTAAACAGTGAGTGGTTAAATGGATTTCATGACTGGCGGTGGTATAACAATGGTTGTCTGTATGCTGGAGAGCCAGAGAAGCCAGGTGTTCCTCAGTCTTCAGAACAAGGTGTGAGAACCCAGTGTGAGGCTGAGGCCATGCTTCCTGGAGAGGCGCTGGAGTGGGTCCATGATGTAAGGATGAAGGGACTAAAATCTGGCTGGCAGCAGGAGTAGACGCCCTGGTTTAGGAACAGCTGAACTTGCACGCATGGGCTGGCTTCCTCTTCTTTCGACCTTGTTTCCTTCAGACTCCAGCCTGCTGAACACAGCTGGGCACATTTAGGACAGCCCATTCCCATCAGTGGATGTCCCACATGTCAACTGTCTCCGGAAGTCTCTCACAGACATACCAGATGTGCACTTTACTAATTTCTTAGATGTCTTTACAGGTAATTAATTCCCTATCAGTGAGTCACTGTCCTGCGTAGTAGGTACAAATATGCCCAGTTTATAGCCCAGAATTGTTGGGTCTCAAATCCAGGACAAATGAGTGAGGTGGCTATTAGCATATCGAAGTGTATGTTGGTGGCCAGGTTCTCCCAGCATCCCTTAGCTCCTTCTGCCTGGGGCATACCTCACCCCCTACCCTGAACTCTCCAGTCCCAGGAACTGAGCTGGGCTTTCCCTCTCCCAGCGTCTCTGATTCCCATATAATCCAGCCATTCTGGTTACATTGGCCCTTTTCCACCTTTTTGGTTTTGCCTTCTTGACTACTTCTCCTGGTTCTTCTCTCCTCCATCCCCCATCCCCCATCCTCCATCCCCCACCTTCCATCCCCCATCCCCATTCTCCATCCTCCACCCCCGATCCTCCATCCTCAATCCCCCATCCCCCATCCTCCACCCCCATCCTCCACCCCATCCTCCATCCCCCATCCCCATCCCCCACCCCATCCCCCACCTACCATCCCCCATCCTCCATCCTCCATCCCCCATCCCCATCCCCCACCCCCATCCCCCACCTACCATCCCCCATCCCTCATCTCCCATCATTCCCCATCCCCCATCTCCCATCATCCCCCATCCCCCATCCTCCATCCTCCCCCTCCTTTACGTGGCATGGCTCAGGGTCATGTGCACTTGGGACTCTCACAGATGTCTCTGCCTCTGGCTATGCTTTCTCTCATATCTACAATAAACCTCCTCCACCTAGGAGTAATCATGTTCTTTTTTTTTTTTTTTTTCAAAAATGAGTCACAGGCTGAGAAACTTGTCAAAGTCCACATATGTGATAACTAACAGAAGCAAAATCAAACTTACCTGTCAACTTCAAAACTTTTTTTGTTTTGAGCCGGGCGTGGTGGCGCACGCCTTTAATCCCAGCACTCGGGAGACAGAGGCAGGCAGATTGCTGTGAGTTCGAGGCCAGCCGGGTCTACAAAATGAGTCCAGGATGGCCAAGGCTACACAGAGAAACCCTGTCTCGAAGAAAAAAAAAGAAAAAAAAAACCAAAAACTTTTTTTGTTTTGTTTTTTGAGACAGGGTTTCTCTGTATAGCCTTGGCTGTCCTGGACTCACTTTGTAGACCAAGCTAGCCTCGAACTCAAAGAGATCCACCTGCCTCTGCCTCCCGAGTGCTAGGATTAAAGGCATGTGCCACCTTGCCCAGCCTAAAAAAAAAAAAAAAGTAAGTTCCATGCTGAGCATCGTAGGCCAAAATTGTAAGGCTGAGGCAGGTGGATCCCTGCTAGTTTGAGGTCAGCTGGGCTAAATGGTAAATTAAAGGCCAGCCTGGGCTACAAAGTGAAACCTTGCCTCAAAAAAAAAAAAAAAAACAGGCTCAGATAAAAGTGGATAGACAGGCTTACCAAGCAAGCCTGATGGCTATTCCTAGAACCTAAGATGTCAATTTTTACATTCGTACATGTAAACTCCAGATATAGCCAGGTGTGGCGCACAGACCTTTCATCCCAGCACTAGGAAACAGAGGCAGGCTGATCTCTGTGAGTTACAGGCAACTCTCATTTATATAGTGAGTTAAAGCCAGCGGGGGGTGCTGTGTAAGAGGTGTGTGTGTGTGTGTGTGTGTGTGTGTGTGTGTGTGTTAAGTTCAAAGAGGCTGGGGATGTAGCTCTGTTGGAATAGTGTTACCTACCATGCACAAGACTCCGATTCAATCCCCAGCATCTAGAGGCACATATGGTACATGTCATTGGGGAGGTAGAGGCAAGAGTTCATGGCCATCCTCAGCTGCCTAGTGAGTTCAAGGCCAGCCTGGATTACATGAGAGAGTCTCAAAACATAAAACAAAACAACAACGAACCCTATCTCACATCACAGATTTCATAGGTAAGCACCCCCTCAATGTTCCCAAATGGGAATAATATGGAGCCTCCCAAATCGATTCCTTTAAAGGCAACAACACTGTCTCGTGTGCTTACTGAACTGTCAGACAGTTTACCTTGCTAGACAAACACATATGCCTTGGCCTCATTAACTCGGTTCTTGCCAAGATTTCAACTTCAGACAAGTTTATTAGTAGTTAGCACAGTGACAGCACCTCAGAGAACAAAGCAGAACAACAGCCGGGCGGTGGTGCTCGCCTTTGATCCCACCACCCGCAGCCAACAGCCAGGACTATAAGAAAAACCCTGTCTTGAAAAATCAAAAAAAAAAGAAAGAAAGAAAGAAAGAAAAAGAAAAATAGAGGAAATAAGGTACAGAAAGTCAAACCAGGATCCCAAACACAATTATATCCTGCTGGTCCTTGAACACTGAGGGAACCCTCACTGGGCCTGAGGACTTTGTTTATTTATTATTTATTTTGGTTTTTCGAGACAGGGTTTCTCTATGTAGCCTTGGCTGTCCTAGACTCACTTTTGTAGAGCAGGCTGGCTTCAAACTCACAGCAATCTGCCTGCCCTCTGCCTCCTGAGTGCTGGGATTAAATGTGTGCACCACCACACCCGGTCCTAAGGCCTGGGGACTTTAGAAGTCAAACTAGGAGTCATCATGGCCACCACCTACTTGTCAAAGACTTCTCAGCCCCCAATGGGTCCTATGTGGCATGATGTCACCACAGTGAGGTTTTGATTCTCAGCCAGATATGTTTAGAAATCCAACCCGCCTTACCAGGTACGGCAGTCTACACCTGTAATCCCAGCACTTGGGGAACTGAAGGAGGAGGATTGCTGTAAATTTGAGCTACAGAATGGGCTTTCAAAAAAAATCCAATCTCCTAACACATAACTTCTGAGTTTGTTTCCTAAAGCTGATTCAAAAATCCCAGAGGCTGGTATTTAAAGTCACAGTAGCAGCTTTTTCACAAAATTATGATTAGATGCAGAAAGAAACGTAAAGTCTGAGGACCAAACCATTCACGTCCCACGTTCAGCATTCAGGAAGCCTGGATGGCCAAAGTTGGTTTCTCGCAGAGCCGGGAGTCAGAAGCAAGGGGTCTTTTCTCTTTTGTTTCTACAAAGTCTGTTTGTTGTTGCTGTTGTTGTTGTTTGCTTGTTTGTTTTTGTTTTATTTTTATTTACTTATTTTAGGGTTTATTATGTATACCGTGTTCTGCCTACATAGGAAGTCTGTTATGGAGGAATCGGGCTCCTTAGCCCCAAGGCATCAATTTACTTGCCTTAACAACTGAACAGGTGATGGTAATCTCTTGTCAGTTCCTGGAAAGCTGCTCTGCCCACCCCATCCCACCCCAGTATTTGCTCAGAAACCCTCTCTGCTCCTGAGCCTCCAGGGCTCACCAGCTCTTGTCTGCATGCCGTGTTCTTGTCTTAAATCGAGGTCACACTGATTGTCCCATCACAGCACCATCTTGCTGGCCACGGGGCCACGCTTCTCCTGTACTAAACAAAACGTCGAATACTATGCTGTTCTGCCCTGCCTTTCAGTTTTCTGAGCTTGAAAGGGCAAGTTAGTTCCAAGTTCTTGAGGCTCCAACTCCTGACAGCTGCCTAAGAGACGGGGCCGGCTGGTGGACGCTGCGCCTTCAGTTCTGAAAGGTTTTTCTGAAGCTTCAGAAAAAGAGCCTGCCGCCATCAGATTTTTGCCTGTCTCCTGAAAAACCAAAGGATAACAAACACTGTTTCTGTAGCTACCGAAGAGACAGACTGCTTGGAGAAAGATTTACGTGGCTCTGCAGTCTCCCTGGCTGTGGCAGCTCTCGGGGAGTCGCTGCACACAGCAAGAGGCGGCAGCTCTTGGTTCTTGGCTCTTGGCCACAGTTCTAATAACAGTGGCTCCCGCTCTCACGCTGAGCTTCTAGCATGCTGGGAGTCTCCTGCTGACAAACCTCCGAAAGACAAGGCTCCAAGTCCTACCAGCTAAGGCTGCCAAGACTTAAAGAAGAATGGCCGCGGCCAGAGCCATGGAACCAGGCCACATCAGAGCCTAAACACAGGAAAGGATGGCCCCCTGCCTGCGTATGTTATATAACACTTTGCCCAAGAGGGAAATAGTATAGACAAACCCCTCACCTCACCTGAACTCTTGGAGGACAGGGAAGAAGACATAGGCTCTGGGGGAACGGACATGCTTTTAATTTTATTTTCTTCTGCTTTGACAATTTCATATATGTGTTCATAATGAATTTTGGTCAATTTCGTATCCCATTACTAGTCCACTGTTTTTTTAAATATTTATTTTTACTTACTTAACTAATCTTATTTACTTAATTTTGAAAGAGGGCCTCACCATGTAGGCCTGGATTATCTGAAATTTGCTGAGTAGACCATGTGCTGGCTTTGTCTTCGGGTTTATACTGCTGTGATGGAGCACTATGGCCAAAAGGAATGTGCCACACTCTGACATAGACGGCTGAAGTCTCTTTATCCATTCTTCTAAGAAACTGTGGTACATTTACACTATGGAGTACTGCTTAGCTATTAAAAACAAGGAATTCCCGAAATTTGTGGACAAATGGATTGAACTAGAGATGATCATAATGAGTGAGTTAACCCAGAAGCAGAAAGAGTCAAATGGTATATACTCACTTATATCTGGACACTAGTCCAAGGGGCATGTCCCATGAATGTCTTCACTCAGCAGGAAAGTGGGACAGAGGAGAGGACATCCTTTTGGGACTCTAGGTGAGAGAAGCATGGGAGAATGAGGAAATAGAAGGATCCAGAGGGTCCTAGAAACTTACAAGAAGAACATTATGACAGGCAGATCTGGGCCCAGGGGTCCTGCTCAAACTCTGGCACCAGCCAAGGACAATACGTGCAGTAAACTTTGAACCCCTACCCAGTTCTACCCAATGGACAGGACATTCTTCACAGTTGAGTGGAGAGTGGCGTCTGACTTTCACATGAACTCTGTTGCCCCATATTTGACCACATCCCCTGGATGGGGAGGCCAGGCGGCACTCAGAGGAAGGATAGCAGGCTACCAAGAAGAGACTTGATACCCTATGAGCATATACAGGAGGAGGAGGTCCCCCTCAGTCACAGTCATAGGGGAGGGGAATAAGGGGAAAATGGGAGGGAGGGAGGAATGGGAGGATACAAGGGAAGGGATAACAACTGAAATGTAATATGAATAAATCAATAAAATATATTTATAAAGAAGAAGAAGAAGGAGGAGGAGGAGGAGGAGGAGGAGGAGGAGGAGGAGGCTGCTGAAGTCAGGGCAGGAACCTGGAAGCAGGAACTGACGCAAAAGCCATGGAGGGGTGCTGCTTACCGGCTTGCTCCCTCAGGGCTTGCTCAGCCCGCTTTATTATAGCACTTGGGACTACCAGCCCAGGGATGGCACCACCCACAGTCAGCTGGGCCCTCCCACATCAATCATCAATCAAGAAAATTCCCCAGAGGCCAATCTGTGGGGTCATTGTCTCAATTAAGAGCCCCCTCTTCCTGAAAGTGTCTAGATTGTGTCAACTTGACATAAAACTAGCCAGCATGGTCCTAAAATGCACAGAATTTGCTAGCCTCTGCCTCCGGAGTGCTGGGATTAAAGAACTACAGCTGGCTTTTTTTTTCCCCTTTCTTTCTTTCTTTTTTTTTTTTTTTTTTTTTTTTTTTTTTGGTTTTTTGAGACAGAGTTTCTTTATGTGGTACACCTGGCTTTTGTTTCTATTTTTTTAAATTGTGTGTGTGCGGGGGTGGCGTGTGTGGGTGTGGGTGTGTGTGCTTGTGTGTGTGTGTGCACATGACTACAGGTCTCCCCAGAAGCCAGCAGACGGTGTTGGAACCCTTGGAGTTGGAGCTACAGGCAGTTGTGAGCTGCCTGATGTGGGTGCTGGGAACCAAACTCAGGTTGTCTGCAAGAGCAGCGAGAATTCTTGCACCTCAGCTGCTGAGCCAGCCAGACCACCACTCCACTCCTTTTTTTTTTTTTTTTTTTTTTTTGAGATAGAGTCTCACTATGTAGTCTTGGGTGGCTCCCGAACTCACTATGTAGACCGTATTGACCTTAAACTCACAGAAATCTGTCTGTTTCTGCCTCCCAAATGCTGGATTTAAAGGCATGGGACAGCATGCTCGACCACTGCTTTCCTGTGTCTCTCTCCCATTCCTTCTCTCCTCCTTTTGAGTTGTGGAGAGGTGGGGGAAGAGAGAGAGAGTCTCAGTTTAGGTGGGGTTGCTTGGATGAGCATACGTGGGGGAGGGTTATGAACCAGAGCCTGGGCAATTGATCACAGATTACATCCCTGAAGAAAATGACTTCCTTTTCTAGCAACCATTAACTGCCAACAGCCCCTCAGGGAGGGATAGGGCCTCCCGAGCCCTGGGGCAAGTTTTCCACCTACACTTCTGGGCTCCCATGCAGGGAAGAGCAGTGAGAAGCAAGGCCTCTCTGTTCTTCTTCTGTTTCCCTCTGGTTTGTTTTGTCGAGGCACCTCGGTCCCACTGTACAGCCCAGCGGCGCCTCCAACTCAGTCTCCTGCTTCAGCTGCAGCAGGGGGGCCTTACAGCCCTATGGCTCCCAGTCAAGGCCCGGCCTTCTGACCGTCGTTCAGTGCTGAATACATTTGGTGATCCACAGCCTCTTCTTGGAGAGATCTCTGCACTTGGCTGGGAGAAGCATTCAAACTGTCTTCTTCACTGAAGACCGAGCAGGGTTCCAGACTGTCCAGACCACTTCTTCAAAATAGGGAGGTTTATTACCATTTCCTGCCTCCGTCCAACATTCACACACCTGACCGCATGACACTCCTAGAAGTTCTAGGAAGAGTTAACTAAGTGCAAAGGCTTGGCCCCTTTGTCATCCTCCCAATAGGTAGGTGTTTGTTTGTTTTTTGAGCATTCCCTACAGTGAGCTCTCTTTCCTCTTAACGGGCCCTAACCATTGAGGCAGATTCCAGATCTTTCTCCTACATTTTTGCCTTGGCTCAGGCCTCTGACCCGTCCGTCCCGCACGTAGCAGGGAGATGGCCAAAATAGGCAGCGAGGAGCACAGGCATTCACTCTTACTGCATCTGCACAGTCTCTCCGCAGCCCTGTCAGAGAGCCTCTCAGAGTTACAGGCTGGGCCAGTGAGTCAACGCCTTCTTCATTCACAGTGTGAGAACGAACAGGGTGAGATACAGAGCAAAGTCCTTTAGAGGCTGCCTGCTGACTGCTGAAAAGTCAGAGCGATAAGAGATACTACAGCTGCTGTGGGCGGTCTGCGCATGCTCCTGTCCCTGGGACAGTCTGCACTAGGCTCTGGTGGCTACGTTCGCTCCCCACACGGGTCCTCACCTTTTCTCTGCTTGTCCTTGGCTGTCAGGAGGGCAGTTAATGATTCACTACAAGAAACTACTATTGCCACTTTTTGGTTTCTTTTGGGGGGCAGGGGGGTAGTGGAGTAGAGCTCGGCACCCCTGCAGAGGTGGAGGACACAAAACAACCTGCCGGCGTCTGTTCCTTCCCTCCACGTGGATCAAATTCAGGCCACCAGGCCTTGCAGCAAGCAAGAGCCACTGGGTCACCTCGAAGGCCCTTAGCCATCATGTTTTAACTCTTCATGAACTGTGATATAGAAATGATACCCTTTAATAAAGGGTACCCTAACAGACTTATTCTATTGAGGTTTGGTCAATTAATTCATTGATGGGTTGACTAAAAAGAAAAAACTTTTTTTGTTGGGCACTGGCATGTGTGCTGCACAATTTGATATGAACAGGAGATGAAGATACATTAAAAAATGAATTCTTGACCCTCACTCTAAGTTGATTTTTGTGTTTCCAGCGTTGGGGAATCTTACCCAGGACCTCCCATTTCCAAGGCAAGTGCTCCACCACTGAGCTGCACAGCCCATCCTCTAAAAGGCAATAGTCTAACTAGGATGTGGAAGTGCCCACACAAACCACGGAACCACAGCGGGCAGACAGAAGGGCAGGTCAGTAAGGTGGCAGAGGTGAAGGAGGCCATTTTTCACTTGCCAGGCCAGCAGGCAGATGCTTGGAGGTTTCTTGGGGGTGATCGAATTCTCTTTGTGCGTAAGAAGTCAGGGCCAAGAGCAATAAAGGCAAACGGAGCACACACAGTAAGCAATATGAAGTAAATGCTTCAAAAGTCCCCTGTGTGTGTGAGTTCAAGGCCAGCCTGGTCTACAGAGCAAGTTCCAGGAAAGCCAGAGCTGTTACGCAGAGAAACCCTGTTTTAAAAGACAAAAAACAAAACCAACCAAACAAACAAACAAAGTCCCTGTGTGCACCTAACAGGAGCTCAGTGTGGAAGCTATTACTGCCAATCACTCCCTTTTAACAGGCAGAGAAGCCGAAGTTGCATTGCTCTTCCCTGTTCCTCGGGGCAACTAATACAAGAACAAACAGGGCTCAGTACCAGGAATAACGCTGACTCACACTCTCAGGCTCTCTCTCCTTTTAGAACACATTGACTGAAGGCTTGGAATGGGATGATACTCATTCTCATAAGGGAAATGAGTGGAATGGCCAAAGGCAAGAGGTTAGCAGAAAGCAGGGGCCGAAAAGGAGGCAGCAACTACTGCACTGGTCTCTGTTTTGGTTTTTGCATTTTCTTTTTTTTTTAAATATGGAACGCTTCACAGATTTGCGTGTCAACCCTGTGCAGGGGCCATGCTAATCTTCTCTGTATCGGTCTAATTTTAGTGTCCGTGCTGCCAAAGCGAGCACCGGTTTTTGCATTTTTGAGACAGGGTTTCACGACGCAACAAAAGGTTGGCCCTGAATTCTTCATCCTCTTGTGTCTTCCTGGGATTATTGGAACTACAGTCAGGCAACCACCGTTCGCAGCTTTGCGCTGCTTTAGGCAAAGCCAGGTCTCTCCCTCTTAGAAGAAAGGGTGGCTCTGAGAATCTCAGAGGAAAAGGCGGCCCTGCAAAAGGCATATTTTAAGCAGAAGGACAAGGCTGATGGAGAAATAATATTCCTAACATCCTAGGAGCAGAAGGCGTGTGCTGAGAACACAGGAGGCCTCTTTTCATACGTCATGTCTTTGCTATCTCTTTTATTACTCCTAGCTGTCACTTAAGCCTGCACTTACTGTTTTGCTATTCATATGCTTGTTTTTAATATCCATTCTGTGCCCCCCCTTTGAGGGTAGCAATAGCGATGTCCTATCCTCACTGGCGACTAGCTCGGAGCCCACTCTCATTAGGTGGTCAGGAAATGTTGTTTGATCTGATGTTATAGGACAACTGGACTTCAAGGGTAAACAGCTGCAATGTCTGGCAATCCATAGGTCTGGCCAAGAATCTCCACCTGGCAAGCGGCATTTGGCAGGGACAGGGCATTCCACTGAAGCAGAGGAGGGATGGGTTGTGCAATAGTTCTGCAAATAAAATGGATTTTTCTGGAGTGGCTCTGTTCTTTGAAAAGCAGTGTAAGCAAGGTGTCACCTTCACAGATTCCGTGCCCTATGTGCCTCTCTTCCAGGTTTAGATAGGAAGAGGCACAGTCAGTTTTCTGGTACATGGTGGTTATGCTACACGTTGTAGCCATAGGTGGCGGGGGTGGGGGGTGGGGGGGTAGGGGGGGACGTGAATCTCACTGAGAGGCTGGAGACTTGGCTCAGTTGGAGAGGCCTTGCTGCAAGTGCATGAGAACTTGAGTTCAGGTCTCCAGAAGCTGTGTAAAATCTGGGCATGGCCACACTTACCTGTGGATCTGTCGGTGGGGGTAGGGTAGGGGGGATGGAGACCAGTAGATCCCCCAGAACTCAGTGGTCAGCAGTGCAGACAGTTGGTGAGCACCACCACATTCAGGGAGGCTTTCTGTCAAAAGACAAGGTGAAGAGTGACAGGAAAAGATTCTCAGGATCACTGCATGGTGGTGGTGGCACATGCCTTCAATCCCAGCACTTAGGGAAAGGCAGGTGGGTTTCTGAGTTCGAGGCCAGCCTGGTCTACAGAGAGAGTTTCAGGACAATCAGGGCTATACAGAGAAGCCCTGTCTCAAAAAAACAAAACAAAAAACAAACAAACAAACAAACAAAAACCCTCAAAAGACAAACAAAACAAAACAAAACAACCAAACAGTCAGCATCAACTTCTGGCTTCATATACATGCATACTACATATGTGCACTTGAATGCACACTGGTGCACATACACAGAAATGTGTGAGCATGTGCGCGCGCGTGCGCGCGCGCGCACACACACACACACACACACACACACACACACACACACACACAAATCTCAATGTGGAGTCAAGAAGCCTATAGATAAAATAACCAGAAAAATTGAAGTCAGTTACAAATTTTAAAAGCTGGGCTTTGTGGCGCACGCCTGTAATCTCAGCATTTGGGGAGGCAGAGGCAGAGGCAGGTGGATCTCTGTGAGTCTGAGGCCAGCCTGGTCTACAGAGTGAGTCCAGGACAGCCAGGGCTACACAGGGAAACCCTGTCTCAAAAAAACCAACCAACAAACAAAATTTGCACATTACAGTTTTGTTGCTAAAGATGTCTGGATAGCCTAAAAGGCTCATGTGGTAAAGGTTTGGAAGCCAGCTACTGAATCTAAAGACTGACAAAAGCATGAAGGCTCTGACCTAGTCCCTGGGTGTCTGTATTCTGACTTCATACCGCAATGACATTATCCATGGTGGAAATGTTAGCAGTGGGGCCCAGCTAGAGGAAGCAGTTCCTGGGGCTGTGCCTTAGAAAGGAAGACCTTTCCCCGAGCATTATCCTGTCACTCTTTCTACTTCCTGGCAGCCATGAAGGGGAGCACCTGTGCTCTGCCTCCGGCCACGCCTTCCAACATGATGCGTCTTGTCTTGGGTTTGAAAGCTGAGCACACGCTGGATCCACTGAAGCTGTGGGCCAGAGCAAACCCTCCTTTAACTGTTTTCTCACTGTATTTGTCACAGAGATTAAATGTCTGACAGGAGGATGTCTTAAAGAAGGCAGCCTTACCATGTGTCTCTAGCATTCTCCGATTTCATGGTGTTTGCCCCTCTACCCTATGGGGCATTCGAAAGACTGAAAAGTCTCCTGTTTACCCCTCCCTCCACCTCACCCTCTATGAAATCAAGGTGGCTTTTTATTTGCAGTACAACCATGTATGCGCCTTTTGTCCCCCTAGCCTCTTAGTTTGGATCTATAAACCCTAGTTTGAATACTAAGTGTCATTCTTCTTTAAGGACTCCAATTCTTTCTTTTAGAAGAATGTTGTGTGACACCGTTTCTGGAGTAACATGAACAAATGTTCACTGACCCCAGCGAGGGAACGGAGGCCAGAACAAAGTAAGGATGACTTTCGGGGACTTTCTGAAGCCATTGGGTTACTTCCTGAGCTTAAAGAGTTTCCTGCCTGATGGAGTGTTTGACCTCCCTTTTGACGTCCTGGGTCTTAATGAGCTTTTCTCCTAAATGGAAGCTTTTATTTTATTTTGAGACATGGTTTCTCTGTGTAGCTCTAGATGATCTGAAACCAGCTCTGTAGACCAGGCTGGCCTCAAACTCAGAGACCCACCTGCCTCTGCCTCCCGAGTGCTGGGGCTAAAGGTATGCACCACCATGGCCCAGCTTAAAACAGGTTATTTTTATTTTTATTTTTTCAGTACTAGGGATCAAAACTAGGGCCTCACACGCTAGGTATGTGTTCTACTACTGTACCGTATTTTTCACATATGTCTGGTGGCAAGGGAAGATGCACTAGGCTCCTTTTTATCAACGCTTGGTTCTGATACGAATGGTGGTCCTAACTATCTGCCTTAACATACGAAGGCAATGAGTGGATCATTTCAGGGAGTAGAGAGTCTGTGATTAATAGACAACAAGGTGTGTAGCTAGGCACCAGGCAAATTCATGTTTGTATCGTCTCAGGAGACACTGAGTGTTGAATACCCTGCCCCGTGTCTGGCGTGTAAGCTCCTCTTCACCTGCATACAGATTTCACAGCGTGCCTTCCAAACATTATTTTTCCTATGCAAAAACCTTCTAAGCCAGTTATTTTTGCTAGAATAGTATCTTGACTCCCCCATAGTAACACGTATGAAAAACTATAATGCCAAGGGTCAGTCGTGCTTAGGTCTTTGACGCCAGAGCCAGTTCTTTCCCCGTACAGCAGATCCTCTGTGTCTTCGATTCATTGTTATAATCTGTGTTTAGAGGGTCAAGGGTAAATGTAAACAACTGAGAGAATTCTCTGCGAGCTCATGGGTATCTGACGTATTGGAGCTGTATGACTATATAGCTGTGTTTGTAAAATGACAGCACTGCATAGACTAGGACACATGTGGCTCTATTTAATGTCTTTAAAGTTGAGCTATATCTTATCATAGAAGATGCTTTGTAGTTGCCACTCAGCCATTCTAACATGGTTGTCATTGCTTGTTCATGAAAACTCAGTTGCTTCTCCTTCAGATATGACAAAAAAAAAAAAAAAAAAAAAAGAAAGAAAGAAAGAAAAAGAAAGAAAAAAGAAAGAAAGAAAAGAAAAGAAACCCATGGATATTTCAGTGTGTTAATTCAACCTTTGGTATAAGGAATATAAATTTTATATATTGCTTGAACATTTCCCATAGACACTACCGAGTAAGGTAAGGAAAACACCAGCATCGAGTCATAAAGAACCAGGGCTGGAGAGATGGCTCAGCAGTTAAGAACCCTGACTGCTATTCCGGAGCACCTGGGTTCAATTCCCAGCACCTACATGGCCACCAACAACCTTACGTAATTCCCGGCCCAGGCCCAGTCTTCTGGCCTACAGAAACATGAGGCATGCATAAAATACACACATAAAAATAATAAAATCTCAAAGCAAAGAATGAATGCAAGACGTTTGAAGGAAACTTCAGAAAGTGTTAGGGGTTTTGACATATGCCTTTAACCCAGTACTCTAGAGGCAGAAACAGGCAGATCTCTGTGAGTTCCAGGACAGCTAGTGCTGCATTGTAAGACTACAGTCAGTCACACACACACACACACACACACACACACACACACACACACACACACACACACACACACCTCAGGCAAAAAGAAAGCAAACAGAAGGCTGGATTGGTAGCGTTCTTGATGGCGTGAGTGTCACTGTGCTGAAATATAGACATTAGTGAGTGACTCAGAGACAAAAGTGACCCAGAAGACGAGCTGGCTAGGAAGGCATTTTGAACTGAGTGGTTTGGTTGTTTTTTTTTTTTTTAATGTTTTGCTTTTATTAAATGCAGAAGTATGATGTATGATAAAAAAAAAACAATGTATATAGGACTAAGGCTATCATTCAGAGAGTGTGTGCTTAGCACGCTGAGCTTCTGGGTTTAATCTCCGGTGTTATAAAAAACAAGAACAGTGTGACTGTGTATAAATAGGTCTAAGCAAGCCCTGTCGATAAAGGCTGAGTGACAAGAGAGCATTATGTCATCCATTAGGCCTCAGTTGTGTTTTCGGAGTGTGTGACAATGCTTTAAAAGCAGTAGCGTCTTAGAGTCAGCGCTCCAGTTTATTCACTTAGCTCACTTACATTATAGTAATAAACTTGTATTAGAAGCAACATAGTAGCTCCAGTTTTAGTTACAGGGGGAAAAAATGGCAAATGAAATAATCTTTACTAACACCGTAGACTCAGGATCCAAGAATGCTCTGAATGATTCACGCATCTGTGTTTTAGAATAAGCCCTCAAATTTTTCTTTTTCTCTCTAAAATGTCAAGATTTGCATCAATTTCAGAAACTCTGATTAAAAGAAAACAGAAAGGAGGGTATCTGGCAAGGTTGGATAGAACGCTTCATTATGGAGATTATGTCTCCCTTTGGCAAGGAAAGTGACTTTTCAAGGCTTTTATAATAGTAAATCACTAGTACAAGTAGCCTAGCACATGAAAAGGTATGAAATAAATAACAAGGCTGTTCTCAGTGCAGAGAATGCCGGCCACCCCAGCGGCCACACCCTGAATTCTCAGCATCCACAACAGAAGTGTGCACCTCACACATGTCACTCGAGTGCTGCTCCGTGCCTCTGAGTCATGTTATGATTTGAGCATCTGTGTCCTCTCAGAAATCATATCAGAACTTAATCTGCAGCAAGAGCTGGGCTTGTAGCCAGGCATGGTGGTGCACGCTTTTGAGCGGCTGCGGGGAGAGCAGCGGTTGTACAAGCGCTTGACGAAGCTCCTTGTAAAGCTCCTTGACGAAGGGAAGGCCGCGGGGCGAGTGTGGCTTCTCTAGCCAGACAGCAGCCACAGGCCCCGGCCACAGGGAGTCCGGCCTCAGCTGCAGAGGAGGCCTGTGAAACCTTGTGCATTGAGCCCTCCCTCCAGCCCTCCCTCCAGAGCTTTCAGATGTGATGAAGCCATGCGATTCTGGAGGCAGTGCCAATGAACAAGCTGTGCAGTGAGGGCCCCAGGCCCACCTCCTAGAGACCCATTCGTCCAATTAAAAAAAAAAGATTTGACTGTCAAAAAAAAAAAAGTGTGTGCGTGCATGCGCGCGCACACACACACACACCAACTTCTCTCAGCAGCCACAGCTGTGACTAGTCATTTCCACTATCTATAAATTACTCAGTTCCGTCTGCTTCATTTGCTTATTTGCTTGGTAGTTTTATGAAAAGGGTGTGCATGATGTGTGTGCGAGTCACGACACCCGAGCAGGCTAGAGGGTAATTCAGGCTCGGGTAGCTAGCGCCTTTACCTGCCAACCCATCTCAATGGCCCTTATTCCTTTTGCCTTTCTGAGACAAGGTTTCACTGTATGGCTCAAGATGACCTTCAACTCCTGGGTCATTCTCCTGTCTCCGTCTCTCAAGTGCTGGGACTACAGATCTGTACAACAACCACAACTAGCCTTATTTTTTTCTAAAGATTTATTATTATTATTCTGTGTGTGTGTGTGTGTGTGTGTGTGTGTGTGTGTGTGTGTGTGTCTGCGCGCGCGGGTGCTTGCATACGTGTGTACCTGCTTGCAGGTAACTGTTAAGACCTGAAATGGGTGTGAGATGCACTGCAGCTGAAGTAGAGAAGGTTGTGTGCCACCTAAAGGTGCTGGACACTGGACTTAGAGCCTCTGAAAGAGCAGCATATGCTCTTAACGGATGAGCCATTTCTCTAGCCCCCACATCTATCATCTATCTATCTTTTTTTGTTTTTGTTTTTGTTTTGTGTGTGTTTTTTTGTTTGGTTTGGTTTGGTTTGGTTTGGTTTGGTTTTTTTGAGACAGGGTCTCTCTGTGTTGCCTTGGCTGTCCTGGACTCATTTTGTAGACCAGGCTGGCCTCGAACTCACATCGATCCACCTGCCTCTGCCTCCCAAGTGCTGAGATTAAAGGCGTGCGCCACCAAGCCCGGCCTTATCTATCTATTTTTAATAGCACAAGGGGCTGGAGAGATGGCTCAATGGTTAAGAGCACTTTTTGTTCTTGCAGGGAACACGGTCTTGTTAAAATAAATTGTATCCGTTCTGCCTAGGAAGCCAGTAACTGATACAGAGAGACTGAAAGGATACAATTTATTGTAACACGGACTTGAGTCCCAGCACTCACACAGTAGCTCACAATCATCTGTAAGCCCAGTTCCAGGGCCTCCAACAGGCATTCATGTGCATGCAGGCAAAATATCCATATACACAAAACAAAATAAAAAAAATTAAGTAGCAGCACGAACGAACTTAGAAGTAAGTTGGTATTGAGAGTGAAATGTTTCTAACCTCTGAAAACGGAGCTACAGCTACAGAGGTGGGCGGGTGCTGGGGAGAGGCTGGGAGAGCTGAGAGGTACACGCTAGAGAGAGCCTAGCTTGCTGTGCCTAGAGGTGCTACAGGGCAATTCTGGTGAGGGCCGAGAGCCAGAGTGAGAGCCTGAGCCTTAGACATTGCTTAAGTGGTTGTAATCAGAATGCTGGTAGCAGAGTTGGCAGGAAAAGGTACTTTGATGAGGTCTCGGATGGAAATGAAGAACAGGGTACAAAGGGCATTTTGTTGTAAAGTGACAAAGAACTTGGCTGAATTGTCCTAATGCTCCATGTAAGGCAGAACACACAAGTGATCAACTAGAGTTCCTTCTTTTTTTTTTTTTTAAACATTTATACACATATACGATATGTATAGTGCATGCATGTGCATGAGTGAAGGCACACGTATGTCACAGCACATGTGTAGAGGTGGGAGGATTTGTAGAAGTCAGTCCTCTCTTTCCACTCTGTGGGCCCTAGGGATCAAACGCATGTTCTCCCGGCTTGGTGGTAGCCCCTTTACCCACAGAGCCATCTTGCCAGCCTGACCTAGAATATTTAATGGGTGAAATAGCTAAGCAAAGTACTGAGAGGGGTTTACACAGCCTTTGTTTTTGTTTCTTGGTTGCTTTTTGAGACAGGGTCTCTCTGTGTAGATAGCCCTGGCTGTTCTGTAACTCACTGTGTGAATCAGGCTGCCCTCAAAAGCAAGAGTGTTGGGATTAAAGGCGTGTAGCACATTACCAGGCTGCATGGCTTCCTTTGACCACTCATGTGGAAAATGTGAGAAAACAGAAACAAAAATCAACTTTATAATTTAAAAGGGAAGAGAGTTAAAGATCTGGAAAATTCTTAGGCTGACTAGGTTGTAAAAAGTCAGCTGAGAGTGGCTCAGACAGTCAAGGAGCTTTGACTTGAGTCTCCGTCTCAAGGTTTAAGGTTATTTTCTTACTGGGTTCTAGATCTGTTTAAGAGCTGTTAGCTAGCCCGCCTAACCTATTGCTACTTTTTAGAACGGGACTGGATCTGTTCTCTAGCTGTCTTTCGGAAGCTAAGAGAGGACACTAGGGTTTGTGGCCCAAACAAGCACTTGAGAAGGAGGGTGCTGCGGCTAGAGTGAGGCCACAGGAAGAGCGATGGTGCGGCATTTCCAAGGTCTTCTGGGTTGCTAGTCGGAGCACACTCACAGAGCGCTCGGGCCTTGAGGGCAGAACAGTTAAGAAGGCTTGTAAGCCCGATGTGGTCTCAAGGCTCACTGCCCAGCACCGCCTCGTCTCTACTTCCATTCCAACACAGCACTCCTGGGGCCACCCAAGTTGGGGCTCAAGTGGGCCCAGGAGCGTCTGGTCATGACCCCTCGGGAAGTACATAAACCTAGGCAGTGTTCTTGTCAGGGCCAGCACAGGGCGCGAGAGCCATGGAGGTGCTGTTTCACCTCCATTTCAAAAGCTGTCCCCAAGGAGACTCGAGGCCCATGCAGCGAGCTTCCATACAGGTAAGGCGCGCAGTAGGGCAGGGAGGCGAGGGCCACTGCAGACAAGCTCCACAGGGCAGTGTCTAGAGGGCTGAGAGAGCCTGGGAGATGCACAGGAGCTCTATTCCAAGCATAGCGAGCAGCCGCTGTTCCCTGAGAAGCTGTGGAGGTGGGGTTGCCCAGGGCCTAACCTCTGCCCCAGTGTGTCTGGAAAGTGGGTCAAACAGTCAAAGAGCATTTGACTTGAGCCTCAGTCTCAAGGTTTAAGGTTATTTTCTTGCTGGATTCTAGATCTACTAATGCGCTGTTAGCTAGTCCATCTGGCCTATTGCTGCTTTTTGCAACGGGCCTATGTCTGTCTTTCAGAAGTATACAATTACTCCGTTTCACAAGCTTACCGATAGAGCCTTGAGAGGATTGTACCTTGAGTGCCATCTGATTTAGCCTGCGTTTGGACGAGACTTTGGACGTGGCTTCAAGTTGATTGGTGCAAGTTAAGGATTCTGGGGGGATGGAATGTGGGCATCTCATATGTGAGAAGGTGACAGAGTATGGAGGACCAAGGGTGGACTATTACGGTTTGAATGTTTGTTTCCTCCTAACTTCATGTTTAAACTTAATCCCCATTACAATATTAAATGGTGGGGCCCTGAGGGGATTAGGTTATGAATTACCAATCATGAATGGATTAAGGTCTCACAAAAGGGCTTGAGGGAGCAAATATGTTTCTCTGGAGCCTGTATGTAAGGACACAGTCTTTATCGGTCTGGAAGATGAAGCCCTCGATGGATGGCAGCCCTCCTTTATCTCATCGTGAACCTGACAGCAGTGAGCACATAGAGAAACACACTTATAGTATTTATAAGTTACCCAGCCTCGTTTTTCTTTTCTGAAACAGGGTCTCACTATATAACCCAGGTTGGCTTCCAACTTGGAATCCTCCTGCCTCCGCCTCTAAAGTGCTAAAATCACATGTGTATGCCCACTACATCCAACTCTCGCCTCAAATGTTTTACTACAGCCACATGAGCAAAGAGACACATGACACTGAGGAGGCTGGGTCAGAGGTTTCCCTCTGAACAGATCCCTTTCTCTGCCCGAAAATTATACCTGGCACTTCTTTCGTAGGCCATATGCCAGCTATAGTCACATGATCTTAACCTAACAGCAAGGAGAGGGAGAATTTACTCTGAAGCCCTGGCCAGCCTGGAAGTCACAAAGCCTGGCCTGTTTCTGCTGGCATTAAAGGCATTGCTCCACCTGTCCTCCTGACATTTCCAAATACCTAGGAAAGTGCCTGACTTACGGTGCTCGATAGTAATTGTTCAGTCAATAGTCAATAGGTTAATGAGATTTCCCTTTCAGCTGTGAGGCTACTCTGACACACTCTATTTTAGAGAGAATGAGATGGTCAGTGAGTATAGAGACGTCTCCTGGCTGCAATCGGAGCATTCAAGACGCCGAGGCAGGATGTCTTCTAGGAGCTCAAAGGCAGCTCAGACTGCACAGTGAGTCTCAGGTCAGCTTGAGCTACAGCGTAAGACATTAGTGCAACAACAACAAAACAAAAATTGAATAAATTCAGGCTGATATGTCAGAAATCGGTAGAGTTAGTAAGTTATTTAGTAAAAGTTTATTGAAGTCAGTGAACTCATTCTCAAACATAGTTCCAGATGACATGAAATGTTTCCTTTAGTAGCTTGTTCTTGTTTTTACTGTATTCCTCCCTCCCCTTCCCCTCACCCACCTCCTTTCACTCTTTTGAGACAGTCTCATGACATAGCCCAGCTTGGCCTTCGACTCAGCATCCTTTGCCTTAGCCTCCCAAGTGCTGGGACTATAGGCATGCACCACTATGGCCAACACTGATGTTCTTTTTCTTTCTTTCTTTTTTTCATTATTGATGTTGGGGTTTTTTTTTTTCCTTGCCTTTCAGACAAGGTCTCATACAGTATATATTGGCCTCCAACTTGAGGATGATCTTGAATTCCTTATCATCCTGTTCCTACATCTCAAAGGCTAGGATTGGAGGTATGAGCCTGTTATCCTGCTTTTATTTTTTGGGTGTTTTGTTTTGTTTTATTTTTTTGAGACAGGGTTTCTCTGTGTAACAGCAGCCCTGGCTGTCCTGAACTCACTTTGTAGACCAGGCTGGCCTTGAGCTCACAGATACTTCTGCCTCTGCCTCCTGAGTGTTGGGATTAAAGGCGTGTGCCCCCATCACCTGGCCTTTCGTACATTTTTTTAAATTTTATTTTTAAGGTTTATTTATGTATTTATTATGTATATAGTGCTCTGCCTGCATGTACATGTGCAGGCCAGAAGAGGGCATCAGATCACATTACAGATGGTTTTGAGCCACCATATGTTTGCTGGGAATTGAACTCAGGACCTCTGGGAGAGCAGACAGTGCTCCTAACCTCTGAGCCATCTCTCCAGCCCCATCTCCCGCATTTTAAAATTTGACTAAAATATGAAGGAATATAACAATCTTAAAATCAAAGGTCACTGTAGAGTGCTGGTTTAAAAAAAAAGGTAATATTTAGAAGAGTGATTGGGGCTGAGCTACCTCTAAGACTGTAGAGACCCCCAAGCACCCCACCAGCCTGTGAGACACAGGCACCCTACTTCAACTCCTAAAATTACTGAAAGGCTGAACCCAGTGAGGCTAGGTAGGTGGGGCACCCAGAGATTTCTATTTTCATATAAAATGAGGCCACAGTCTTCTAAGACATGATTGCTTAGAGAGGAACAGTTCCCATGACAGGAGAATTTAGATTGTATTGATATAGAACAGCAAGGAGAGCCATTCAACAAACAGTATTCCTTTTGGCACTTGTTCAATACCTCTTCCTCCTCTTCTTCCTCCTCCTCCTCTTCTTCTTCTTAATTTATTTAACTTTTATTTTATGTGCATTGGTGGAGCCACAGACAGTTGTGAGCTGCTATGTGGGAGCTGGGAATCAAACCTGGGTCCTCTGGAAGAGCAGCCAGTTCTCTTAACCACTGAGCCATCTCCCCAGCCCTCAATACCTGTTCTTTTTTTTTTTTTCTTTTTTTCTTTTTCTTTTTTTTCTTTCTTCTTCTTCTTTTTTTTTTTTTTATCTTTTGTTTTGTTTCATTTGTTGTTGTTGTTGTTGTTTGTTGGTTTTTTCGAGACAGAGTTCTTGGCTGTCCTGGACTCACTCTGTAGACCAGGCTGGCCTCTAACTCCCAGTGATCCACCTGCCTCCGCCTCCACCTCCGGAGTGCTGGGATTAAGGGCGTGGGCTGCTACCGTCTGGCTTCAATACCTGTTCTTAGTTGTACCTGAATGATTAATAGAGCACAAGGCATCCAAGAGGAGGTTTTTCAACAAAGGAACTTCAAAGTGATTATGAGATATAATTTATCATTCATTTATTCACCAAGTGAATTTGGTGACACAGGGTACTTGGTGCTGGAGAGACAGGGTGCAGAAGACAGGCACAATTTCTTTTTTTTTTTTTTTTTGGTTTCTCTGTGTAGCCTTGGCTGTCCTAGACTCACTTTGTAGACCAGGCTGGCCTCGAACTCACAGCGATCCACCTGCCTCTGCCTCTCAAGTGCTGGGATTAAAGGCGTGCGCCACCACCGCCCGGCTGACAGGCACAATTTCACCCCTCATGGAACTCATGATCTGATAGGGAAGGTAAATAATTGAGCACTTCTTATGAAATAAACGCAATATTGGTTGTAAAAGACCAAGATACTAGGCGCTACGGAATGATAAACCAGGGAACCATCCTCATTTTGAGAAGGAAGGATCTCTTAAAAAAAAAAAAACAAAAAACCTTATGTTTCTGAACTTAAATTCAAAAGAGGATTATCGGGTGATGGAAAAGTGAAGGGCCGAGGACTCAGGGTTGGAGGGGGGTAGCATGTTTCCCGATCCATGAAGCACACAGTTTACAGGTTTAACTGGACAAGTGGGGAAGCTGCAGAAGAAAGCAAGCAGCTTGTTCCGGGCACAGTGATGAGCAGGCTGCGCTTCCAACTCTTCAGGGCACTGCGGGCCAAGTCTATCTTAAGGTAAATCTTCTTTCATGACTCAAACTGTAGCTGAGCCACTTAATTCTTACAGCCCCGTCAGGGACATCAACCAACCATGAAAGAGGCTGATGTAACAGATTTCAATTTACTGGCTGCTTCGAAGCAGGCAGGATGAGAACAGAGAGCTCCAAATGACTCGCCCCGCAGGAAGAGGGTGGGGCGAGGCGGCAGAGAGGGAGGAGGGAGAGCCAAGCTCTAAACGCAGCTGCGCATGACATTTCCGTCAGCAGCCTTCCCTTGCTCATTGAATGTTCTCGGTTATGATTTCATGTATCTCTTCCACCGGCTGGCGCCCACTCACTAACTGAGCTCTAAGGACCATCTAAAAGGGACAGTATTGAGACTCCCTTTCTTCTACCCTCCAGGCTAGGAAACCTCTGGATTCAGAAGGCAGGTGCCTACTCTCCGAATTTGCTAAAAAGTGACAAAGTATAAAGTCACCACCACCACCACCACCACACTAAATCTCACAGACGCCAGAGCCCTGTCAGAGTATGAGATCACACATCACACACTGCTGCTGTCTCCTAGGTCGGAGGGCAGTATTCCCTTTCTTTTAGAAGCCACATCAGAAACTAACACTTGGCTGGGCAGCGGCGGCGGCGGCGGAGGCGGCGGTGGCAGCGGCGGTGGAGATGGCAGTCCACACCTTTAGTTCCAGCACTAAGGAGGCAGAGGCAGGTGGATCTCTGAGAGTTTGAGGCCAGCCTGGTCTACAGAGGGAGTTCCAGGAGAGCCAGGTCTACACAGAAAAAGCCTATCTTTAAAAGAAAGAAAGAAAGAAAGAAACAAACAAACAAACAAAAGCTGACACTTGGAGGGGCCAAAGTAGCACTGCTTTATCTGTTAGGGGGCCAGACTTAGAGAGGGCCAAGTCTTTGTCTTTCAGTGCTGTTCCAGACAAGTTGAACCTTTGAGCCTATAAGGGCTGGGTGAGGTAACAGACTTGACTTCTTTTGCCCAGTTTCACTGTGGTATAAATGAAAAGCCATGATGAACAGCACTTGGTCTCCATATCCTGTAAAGTTCCCAGTATTCTGGTCATTAAACAAATGTATTACTCGGGCTGAAGAGATGGCTTAGCAGGTAAGGGCACTTGCCACTCTTGCAAAGGACCCAGGTTCAGTTCCCAGCACCGACACAACCGTTGGCATCTCCGGTTCTAGGGGATCCAACACCCTCTTCTGGCTTCACAGGTCAACAGACACATACATAAGGATGGGGAAATAGTCATATGCATAAAATAATCTTTAAAAAAATACATACCCGCATACACAACTGGGCTGGAATAAATCTCAATGGTAGAATGCTTGCCTAGCATGCATGAGACTCTCAGATCAATTCTCAACAGTGCAAAAATATACATATAACAAAAAAATAAGTATGTACCCGTGTTGGAATCTAGAACTTCCAAAACTGCTCAGTCATGTAATACGAATATATCCCCAATTTATCTCATGCAAACTATGATAACTATAGTAAATACCAAAGTGTTTCCTTTCTAAAGGGCAAAACGGCAACCATGACGACAATCTGCTCACATCTAAATGACAGCAGCGTCTGAGAGCCAAGGCAGTTAGCTCTGTCATCAGGGACCTTTCCCAGCCAGGTCTAGGTTATTTGGATCACAGGCTGAATTTGGAAGAAGCATGAGAAATTAAGAGAGAGGTCACACCGGGCCTTGTTTTCTGTGTTATTTCTCAGTCCTCCAAAATGCATGTGGGAGGTAGTAACTACTTAGCTCATGGTAAAGCGAGCCCTGGAAAACAAAAAACAAAAACCTCACGTTGTCCACAGGTATTCAGAGAGAACCTACTACATGCACTGAACTGATAAGACACTAATTCAGCCGCATGACGTGCAGGGGAGCAGAGAATCACACGGCGGACAGCACGGAGTCAGATTCATGGCAGGAGCTCAGTAAGTAAATACTGGCTGAGTGACTAAATCTATTTATAAAAAAATTTTAAAAAGCACAAGCTGTTCATTACCTTCTTTTCTTTTAAACATGTATTCTGTGTGTGACGAGTGTGGGCATGCACATGCCACGACCTTGTGAGGAGTCGGTTCTCTCTTTCCACCCTGAGGGTTCCTGGGGCCAGACTCGAGTGGCCAGCTTTGGCAGCAAGCACCCTTACCCACTGAGCTATCTCATTGCCCTGAGAAGTGGGTTTTTATTCTGTGTAGCTTTCATACCTCAGGGACATTAACAGCACTAGCTGGTAACAGAGGGAGAGGCTGGAGGATGATATTTAAATCGGCACCATGAGACTATTCTGCAGACAGCCGTAAAGTGTGTATTTTTTTCCAAATATCAATTTAAAATAGAAAGCTGTGTTATAACGCTACTTAAAATGTTGCTGATTTATCTTTAGCATTTATCTTTTGTTTTTGTTTTTGTTTTTTTGTTGTTGTTTTTTGTTTGTTGGTTGGGTTTTTTTTTTTTTTTTTTTTTTTTTTTTTTGGTTTTTCGAGACAGGGTCTCTCTGTGTTAGCCTTGGCTGTCCTGGACTCACTTTGTAGACCAGGCTGGCCTCGAACTCACAGCGATCCGCCTGCCTCTGCCTCCCAAGTGCTGGGATTAAAGGTGTGCGCCACTACGCCCGGCAATCTTCAAGTTTTCTATTCTTCTTTTCAGCCACAGCATTATACATAAGCAGGAAAAAAAAAAAAAAAGATGTGCTGCATGTGACGGTGCACGCCTTTAATCCCAGCACTCGGGAGGCAGAGGCAAGTGGATTGCTGTGAGTTTAAGGCCAGCCTGGTCTACAAAGCAAGTCCAGGATAGTCAAGGCTACACCCAGGAGGCAGAGGCAGGCAAATCTCTGAGTTCAAGGCCAGCCTGGACTACATAGAGTCAACAGTAATCCTGTGTCCAGAAGAAGCAGAAATAAACAAATAAACAGATGAAAAAGTCATAAAACTTGCCAAAAAAAAAAAAAAAGAGAGAGAGAAAGGAAGGAAAGAAGAGAGAGAGAGAGAAGATGGACAAACTCAGCTCTCTTGGAAGTCATGCTCTCGACATGACATGGCACATGTGCACGTCTCTCACACACACACTGTTGTGTGATACCTATTCCTAGAGAGATGTAAACAAATACATACTTACCCCAGATAGGGAACCAACAACAGACCAAAGATTGGTACCAAAGTCCAACTCGGTGAGCTAAGGGCTTTTATTGGATTATTTACAGTCTTGTGAGTGAGGGGCTAGTTACAGTAGCAAAAATGACTCAAAGACAGATGCCAAAGCCTACCCTAGCATGGTGACAGCTCACGAAAGCTGGTAACTTAAGCTCACTGCCCAACTTGCAGGTAGTTCATTTGGCTTGGAGAATGTCTTCTAGGTAGCTTAGCTGATCTGACTCTCTCCTAGCCATCTTGACTAGTCTGAACCGCTTCTAGGCAATTCAACTTGTCTGTCTTTCAGCAATCCTCTTATTGTTTCTATAAACTTGGGGAAAAGAGGAGCTAGTAAATCCTGTCAGTTACAGAGACTTCCTGAATCTATTGAATTGTTTATTTCCTGAGTTTTTTTTTTTTTTTTACTCTGTAGACCAGGCCTGACTCAAACTCACAGAGATCTGACTGCCTCTGGCTCCCTGCTAGGTCTAAAGGCATGCGCCACCACGCCCGGCTACTTCCTGAGTTTTAAGGAGTTTCCCTGCAGGATAGAACGTTTCACTTCCCCTTAGAACAGCAATTCTCAACCTGTAGTTCACAGTCTCAATCTCCTGGAGTTGGGGGGGGGGGGGAGTGAGGGGGTGGAAGGGGTTGAATGACACTTTCATAGGACCGTATATCAGATATTTACATTAGAATTCATAACAGTAGAAAAGTTACAGTTATGAAGTAGCAACAAGAGTAATTTTATTGGTTGGGGTGAGGTGTCACTACAACATGAAAAACCGTGTTAAAGGGTCCCAGCATTAGGAAGGTTGAGAACCACTGCCTCAGAACATCCCCAGCCTTACCGAGCTTTTCTCTTAGACTGTTTTATCTTGAAGGAAATTTCAGCACAATACAATAATTATATTTTAAACAATTTTTTAAATTATTTTTTAACCTTATGTGTATTGGTGTTTTGTGTTTACATGTACCTGTTTACTGTATGCTTGATACCACTGGAGGAGAGAAAACATCGGATTCCCTGGAACTAGTGTTACAGATGATTGTTAGCTACTATGTGGGTGTTGGGAATTGAACCCAAGTCTTCTGGAAAAGCAGCCAATGCTCTTAACTGCTGAGCCATTTCTCCAGTAGTTGCTCCCCAATTTATTTTTAATGTGTGGGAATGGTGCTGGCAAAGTCTGAACTGGGAAACAAACAAAGAACATTGCTACTTTGCTGAACTTTTGTTTTTGAGACAAGGTCTCATTCTGTAGCCAAGGACGGCCTGGAAGTCACTGTGAAGCCCCAGGCTGACAGCTTCTCAAGCACTGGGATTACACAAGCAGAGGTGATCATACAAGTTTAAGAAAAAAAAAAGGGAGGCAGAGGCAGGCTGATATCTGTGAGTTCGAGGCCAGCCTAGTTTATTAAGCAAGCCTGGGACAACCAAGGCTACACAGAGAAAGTCCGTGTCCAAAACCAAACCAAACTAACCAAACAAACAAACAGATAGGTTCTCTTTAAGTAGCCCTGACTGTCCCAGAACTCAATATTTAGAAGAGGCTGGCCTTGTACTCGCAGAGATCCAGCTGCCTTCCTTTCTGCTCCAGGGCTGAGACTAAAGGCATGTGCATGCTACCATGGAGCCAAAACCAAGGCTTCTACAAATAATGACTTCATATTTTCTTTACAGTTTGTGTGTTCTAAGCAAAGCATCTGTCTGTTGTGGATGCCTGGGAGCTGCTATCTCCTTGGTGTCAAAACAGTAAAGAGAAACACTGGAATCCTAATTATTCTGGATGGGCAGATGAAGATTAAATTGTCAGAATTATTGCTTCTAGACTGTTTGTCAGGTGAGGGGTGGGAAGACAACCAGTTAAAAGTGCTTTTATGGGGGAGGGGGGGGGAAGAAAAGTGCTTTTACACTGAGCAATTCTATGTAAATTGTATCTGACAGAGCCTCTTGGTACAGAGGACGCTGCAAAGTGTTGACTGTGATGGATGCTCATAACACTACACTGACACCCAAATAATCAACAGATAGTTAGTAACCATACAATCTGCAGATATTAGTAGATAAAACAGTCTTGTTTGTAAGAAATTTATAGAGATATGCTTTGAGAGAGAAAAGAGCATTAAGTCGCTAGAGAAAACTATTTTTTCCCTTTTTTTGTTTGTTTGTTTGTTTGTTTGTTTGAGACAGTGTCCTTCATTAGTTCAGCTGGAGTCCTAAATCAAAGGTTGAGGAATGTTCATAGCCCATAACCCAAGTGCCTAAAGGCCTCCCTTCCTGGGACCGTCCTTAAACCTTCATTCATACCTTCCTTCAGTTCAGAGCATCTTTGTTTCTTGGATGGTTTCTAATCTATAATCACAAAGGAAGGGGAAGAAAATGGAATTGTACTACAGTTTTCCTGGATAATGGAGAAGTAGAGACAGTGTTCTTTAGTGGGATAGAAATGTCCTGAGATCTCTTAGAAAAGGAGTAAATAAAACTCTATTAGAAAATAATTCATTTCTAGCTGAGGTTATTTTTATAAAAAAAAAAAAACAAAACTAGCTTTCCAAACTGGCAGGAAATCATACTTAACTGTGACATAAAATTTAAGTTTCCTGCTAAAATATATTGATAGTGTTCCTGGATTCTGGAATGTGGGGCTGCTTCTTTCTTTTCTTTTCTTTCTTTCTTTCTTTCTTTCTTTCTTTCTTTCTTTCTTTCTTTCTCTTGAAACAGGATTTTGCTATGAATTCCAGACTGCATCCTGCCTCCCAAGTACCTGGAATTCTAGGCATGGACCACTACCACTCAAGGCCTTGCTACCTGCCAGCACATTCCTTCTTTCTGTGGCATTACAATCAAGCCCAGAGCTCCCATGACTGCTAGGCAGGTTCTGTACCATTGAACTCCATTGCCAGCACTCATGTCATCAGCACAGAAACACTGTACCTCTTGAGGATCTGACACCTCTGGCCTCTGTGAGCAGCCTGCATTGATGTGTACTACCCATCACCCCATACATCCATTTTTTTTTTTTAAGGCTGGAGAGTTGGCTCAGTGGTTAAGAGCATTTGCTGCTTTTTACAGAAGACCTGTGTTTGATTCCCAGTACCCACATGGTGGCTCGTGACCATCTTTAACTCCAGTCCCAGATGACTCAATGACATCTTCAGTCCTTAGCACGCATCAGGTACATACATGGTACCCATACATATATGGAGGGAGAAGACTTATATGCACATAAAATAATGCAATAAACCTTTTGTTTTTGTTTGTTTTGAGACAGGGTATCTCTGTGTAGCCCTGGTTGTCCTGGAACTCACTCTGTTGACCAGACGGATCTTGATTTCATAGAGATCTACCTGCTTCTGCCTCTCTAGTGCTAGGATTAAAGGCACGTGCCACTACTACCCAGATTTTTAAAAAAATAAATATTTTTTAAAAAATAATAAAAGCCAGGAGGTGGTGGCACATGCCTTTAATCCCAGCACTCAGGAGGCAGAGGCAGGTAGATCGCTGTGAGTTTGAGGCCAGCCTGGTCTACAAAGTGAGTCCAGGACAGCCAAGGCTACATAGAGAAAGCCTGTCTTGAAAAACCAAATAAAAGAAAATAAATAAAAATAATAATAAAAGCCTTTAATCCCAGCACTTGGGAGGCAGAGGCAGGCAGATCGCTGTGAGTTCGAGGCCAGCCTGGTCTACAAAGTGAGTTCAGGACAGCCAAGACTTCACAGAGAAACCCTGTCTCGAAAAACCAAAAACAAAAAATAATAATAAAAATTCTTTTAATACAGAGTCTATCTCAATTGCTGAGGCTAGCCTCAAACTTAGCACCTTCCTGCCTCAGTCTCTTAAGTAGCTGGTATTATAAGTGTGTGCCACCATCTTGGGCTCTTTATTTATTTACATTTATTTTTATTTATAGGGGAGGGTCTGTGGGGGGGGGAGTGAAAGAACAACATGCAGGCTTCAGCTCTCTCCTACTTCAGCAGATCTGGTGACAACATTTTTGCAAACTGATAAGCCTTATGAATATGTTATGCTAAAAAAAGCAAAACAGAAACAGGCTGGAGGCTGGAGAAATCATCTCAGAGCACTTGCTGCTCTGGCAGAGGACCAGAGTCCCATTCCTAGTATCTACATTGGGGGGCTCACAACTGCTGTGATTCCAGCTTCAGGGGATCCTCTTCTGCTATCCACTGGTACCTGTACCCACTTGTGAATATACACAGAGACACATGTGTGTACACACACACACACACACACACACACACACACACACACACACACAGCAACAACAAAACCCCAAAAGAAAAGCCAAAACAACTAGGCCTGTTGGTGAGGTCTATATACCCAAGCTGTTGAGACAGATCTAGGAATTCAAGACCAGTCTGGACTACGTAGTAAGACTAGGTCAGGCCAGGTAATGGTGGCCCACACCTTTAGTCCCAGCACTCGGGAGGCAGAGGCAGATGGATCTCTATAAATTCCAGGCCAGCCTGGTCTACAAAGCGAGTCCAGGACAGCCAAGGCTACACAGAGAAACCCTGTCTCAAAAAACCAAAAAACCAAACCAAATCAACAACAAGACTATCTCAAAAACAAATTAACCAACAAGGCCAGGAAGAAAGTGATACATGTCTTTTAGAGGAGGAAGGACAGGATGGACTTTAATTTGCAAAGTAACACTTTTTCTAAAATAATTATCCACTCCTGCTAAGGAAATAGGAAATGAAACATTGAAAATAGCTTAGATTTGGAGGTGGCCTTCCCGTGCTTTTTATTAGAGGATAAAAAGCAATTATTTAGAAGAACCTCATTGGCAAATATAAAAACCATGGAATCCTATTAATTCACAATAATCAGTAAGAAAGCTAAATTGAAGTAAGAGCTTTGAATTATATAACAGAATTACTACTCTCCTCCCCTTATTAATCTATCTACTTTTCTTCCATCTTTCAGTTTATCAGGTGGAAGGAAAAGGTACCCCACCCCTTTGCTGAGAATTCAACCTACACCCTCACACAGGCTAGGTAAGGGTCCTACCATGCTTTTCATTTCATTATGTGCTTGAGATTATTAATATTTAATACTGACTTATTTTTAATAAGTCAGCAGTTACTCCTTAACTAGCTTTATACCCAAATAACCATACAGAGAGACTAGGATCTATTTAATTATCCCAGAGCACAATGCTGCACAATAATTATTCCATCTTAAATCTCCAAGCTAGTATTCAGATTTCCCACATTATACTTGCTTTTTACTCATCTCCTAGGTCTGGTTCATTCCTCCTGGCGTTTTCCTGGTCCTCTCTATGTCCATCCCTCCTGTCCTTCCTGTTCTTTCTTTTCCCCTCACTGGCCCAGGATGTCCCACCCTATTCTCTGTACTGCTCAGCATGGGCTAGTTGGCTTTTATTGGCAACATAGAGAACAAATGGGGGCATGTTTACACAAAGCTGAGACAGGAGACACTTAGAATAAATATCACAATGCAATGTCCAGATTGAAACCAGATAGTGGGGTAGAGAAATCAGCATTTGAATGAACAAAAGTAAAACTGTCCACAGTCCACATGACATTATGCCAACAATTGCCTGTTGTTGTGATAAAATCCTCCAACAACAACAAACAACTTAAAGGAGAAAGGGTTTGGTTGGCTCATAGTCCCATAGTTCAGCACTATGAGAAGCCAAGGCGGCGGGACCTTCAAGAGCTGGTCACATTATGAAAAGCAGGGAACAATGAACTAATGCGTGCGTGCTACGCTCAGCTCAGCCCACTTTTTCCACTCTTAGAACACAGTCCTGGATCCCTTGGCCAGCAATGGTGCCACCCACAATGGGTGGGTCTTCCCACAACTGACATAACCACCAGAGGCCAACCTGATGTGACAATCTCTCACTGCGGCTCTCTGTCCGGGTGAATCCCGATCATGACCACCACCACCACAACCACTGACCTATACCTCCAATCTAGGAGGAAGCAGCACGCCTGCCTTTTCCTTCCTACTTCCTGAATCTCCATTTCTTCCTGTGACAAGGAATTTGAACAAAATAAATGAGCCAAAATATCCAAATGTGGTGGTGGGCACTTACAACCCAGCACTGGGGAGGCTGAGGCAGGACTCATCTGGACAACAAACAGCAGTTTTCAGTCTAGCCTCAGCTGCATAACAACATTGTGTATTTATTTACTTATTTATTTATCATTGTTATAGGTCTTTTTTTTTTTTTTTTTTTTAAGTCCTGGCTCACACCTGCTATATAGACCAGTCTGGCTTCAAACTCACAAAAGTCTACCTGCTTTTTGCCTCCCAAGTGCTGGAATAAAAAAAAAAAAGCTTTGTGGTGATACATAATTGTAAACCTACTCAGGAGGTTCTGGCAGGAGATAAGAGTTCAAGTTCAGCTTGGTCTGCAGGGCAAGGCTGTTTCAAAAATTTAATAAAAGCCCAGTATAAATTATGTTAAGCAGAGTGCCGGGCGTGGTGGCGCACGCCTTTAATCCCAGCACTCGGGAGGCAGAGGCAGGCGGATCGCTGTGAGTTCGAGGCCAGCCTGGTCTACAAAGTGAGTCCAGGACAGCCAAGGCTACACAGAGAAACCCTGTCTCGAAAAACCAAAAAAAAAAAATAATAATAATAATAATAATAATAAATACATTATGTTAAGCAGGCCTATATTTAAATCTCCCCTCTATAGCATTTTATTTAAAACATTATTTAGCTTATGATTAAGCATAAGACTATGTGGTGATACACCTGTGTTTCTTGGAGGACACGATTGCCGTAGGTTCTCTTTATGGCTACAGGGACTAAGAGTTCCCTAGCATGCATGGACTGGCAGTGGTCTTGGTAGCTGCCACAGCCTGCATTGTGTGCTATTGTGTTGTAGTTAAAATAGCCTTGGCTGTTTCATGATGTGGTCTTGTCTGAGCTGATCAAATGACTAGTCAAACAGAAAGAATACACATGATAGAGTTAGACGGCTCCACTTTGACTAACCTTTTCCCTGAAAATAAAAATAAAAACCCATTATCCAACCTGTAAGAGCCTGATGCAGCCTGAGATGGTCGTGCCCAGGGCTCTCTGCTTGGCCACACAGATGCATTGCTTGTTTGCAGTTTCTGGCTTTGTACCTCTCACTGGCCTCTGGTACAGGGTGTAACGTCTCGTCTCCAGATTCTAGCACCTGCTGTGGCTAGTGTACTAAGGCATAAATAGTATGTGTGCATATGGGTGGAATTTGGGAGTTGTTGAGAATAGTAACTCTAGTCAGAGTTCTAAACTTGGAGATTATATTTTAGGCTTAGAGTAGATAAGGCGCAGGTGGCACGTAGAACAAAAGGTGTTCCACTACTACAGGACAACCCGGCTTCTTGCTGTTAAATTAGAGGTAGTTTAAAAATGGAAGGAAGGAAGGAAGGAGGGAGGGAGGGAGGGAGGGAGGGAGGGGGGGGGGATCTGGGCATGGTGGTGCATGCCTGTAATCCAAGATTTTAGGAGAGGTGGGGCAATCAGCTTCTAGAACACTGGTTCTCAACCTTCCTGAGACTGTGGCCCTTTAATACAGTTCCTCATGTTGTGGTGACCCCCAACCATGAAACCACTCCGCTGCTCCTTCATGTAAGTGTAATTTTGCTACTGCTATGAATCCTAGTGTAAATAGCTGTGTTTTCTGCTGGTCTTAGGCAACCCTTATTATGAAAGGGTTGTTGAATGCCACCCCCACCCCCACCTCACACACACACACACACAAAAAGGGGTCGCAACCCACAGGTTGAGAACCACAGTTCTAGGTAAAATCTGGCATCACAGTGATCGTGAGGCCAGCTTGGGATACCTAGCCCTATCTTAAAAACAAACAAACAAGTGGTAGACAACAGAAAAAATGCGTACTTCGAACAGGGCATTAAACAGCTCTCTTTAAGCTTTCAGCCTGAGACCATGTGGTCTAAGACACCAGAGTCAGGGGTGGGGGGATGTCCCTTTCCTATGGAGTCTGCGATTGAAGTTCATTCCAGTGCAAAAGATAAACTGGGTTGGTTCCGTGTAGCCATGGTGACCAGAGAAGCATGAGTCTTTTTAAGGGAACACTGTGCATGAAGCTACTGAGGAATTATTCTTATTCGGGAGTCCTGATCTGCCAAATGTGACAATGAAAAGCTCTCCACGTGGGGGAGGGAGGGATTGCCAAAGCTTGTTACTACGCTCCCTGCGCTAAGATTAGGCTTCTCCTTGGAGACCTCTCAAGTCACCACAGGTACCATGACAATGTGTTGGAGAGGAAGCTCTTTCTTTTCTTTTGGCTGCCTTCTAAACAAATCAAAGACCTTGCTGGAATAAATCAGCCTACTACGGAAATGCTGTTTGGCCCACTCCCTGAACTTGCTTGCTCATTTCTCATTCTACTCCCTCCCACCCCCACCCTGACATCTTGCATGGTTGGGCCACCTTTATACTGGTTATAAACAAGGGTTAGGCTTGGTGGGGCGCGCTTTTAGTCCCAGCATTGGGGACGCAGAGACAGGGGAATCTCTTGAGCTCTAAGCCAGCTTGGCCTACACAGCCAGGGCTATCCATCGAAACTCTGTCTCAGAAACAGAAAAACAAACAAAACACCCCCAAAACAGTCTTATAGCTTCTTCCTTTATTTTGAAAAAAACAAAACCAAACCTTTTCTAAATTTAGCATGTAGACGTTAATTCACAGGAGTGGGATTTCTGAGAGCCATCTCTCTGCCTCTCTTTTGTTACTCCCCACCTTTGTTACCTCAGTCTCTACTTCTCAAGTGCTATCTTTTAAATTTTTTTCAGTCATTTAATACCACGTGAGCCTCATGTAGTGCCTTTTAAACATTTGCCCTGAGGGGTGTGGCTCTCCTCACATTGCTCATTAACCATTGTCACACTGGGCTAAAGAACTCTTCTCCCGGTCCTTTCAGGCTTTTCAGTTCAAACACCTAAACTTTAGGGATCAGTAATATACTGATACATACCAAATATAAATGTTCAGCTCCATTTTCTTCTCCAGGAATAGGTAGGCAGTACTGCCGCAGGGGACCTTTTCCTGTCAGTGAGGTTTTTTGTGAGTGTACGTAGTGTGCATGTATGTGTACATGTTAGTGTAAGCTGAAGTCAGAGAACAATTTGACTGTCTTTTCTGCTGCTCTCTCTACCTTATATTTTGAGACAGGGTTAGACCCAGGGATCACTAACTGAACAAGACTAAGTGGCCAACAAGCTCCAGAGACCATGCTGTCTCTACCTTCCCAGTGCTGGGACTACAAGTGTCCAAAACCACACCCCCATACACAAGTGGGGGAGATCCAGGCTTCGTCCCTCATACCTGAGCAGCAAGCCCTTTACCGACTTAGTTCCCACCTCCAGCTTTACATTTTAAAATATGTATAGTGTGGGGGTTGGGGATTTAGCTCAGTGGTAGAGTGCTTGCCTAGCAAGTGCAAGGCCCTGGGTTCGGGCCTCAGCTCTGGAAACAAAATGTATAGTGTGTATAGTGTGTGTGTGTGTGTGTACACAAGTGTGTGGGGGTGCAGTGGGACAAATTTGGAGGTCAGAGTACAACTTTATGGAGAGGAGTCCCTCCTTCCATCTTGACATAGTTTCTGAGGACTAAACTTGGGGAGTAAGATTTTTCACTGAGCCTTCCGGCTGGACCTAGTCCCAAGTCCCTAACTCCTTTAAACTTGTACCATAAAGTGCCCCACCTTCCATGCCCCGAGTTCTTTATGAAGATTGATGATAACTTGTAAAGAGGAGACCTTTACATTTTTTACGTAAGAAGGGATGGTACTTTAAGACCACAGAAATGTAACCATGTCAACGGAGGCACAACATCCGAGTTCTTTATAGACGGTCTCACTGTGCAGCCCTGGTGCTGTCATCCTCCTGCGTCTGCCTCCAAGACTGCTGGGATCCCAGGTGTGCGCTACATGCTTGGCTATAACCCAGGACTTGCACAAAATGTAGAAACAAGGCTACACTGTAGGCTTGACAGCTTCTGGGCCTCACCTAGATGCAGATATTATAGGTAATGTCCTATGCCAGACCTCATAGAGCCATGTGGCTTATTTACTGTGGTCTGGGGATGAACACAGGGCATCACACACTCTAGGCAAGTGTTCTATTACTGTGTCCAGCTCTATAGGGGATCTTAAGTTTACTAAGATGGCCTCCAACTTTGCATTCCACCCTCCCTGTGGTATTAATAATTACATATGGCAACTTGTACTCATTCATTTTTATAATTTGTAAATTTATTTTTCTATGTGTATGAGTGTTTTTCCGGAGCCCCTCTCCCCCAAAAATATCAGTGCACAAGCAAAACATTCTTGCTCAGGTATACAGAATACAAAGTAATTGTAAGTAACTGTTTACTACTTTGTCACGATGAAATTTTTATATTTTTATTGCGGGCGATTTGTTTTCTGTCAAACCATCTTGACCAAATTATCTCCTGCGAGCAGGAAGCCAGGAAAGCAGCAGATCAGGATGTTAAACTGGTGCAGGGAGGCGATAAAAAGTTCAAAATAACAAGCACCGAGGAGACAGAGTTCAGTCAGGGCCTTGAGTGCACCTTACTGTTACTGAGTTACCCTTCAAAAAACTTTATAGAGATCCAGACAAAGGCTTTGGGACCTTAGGTGACTGGCTGTGTGACACCGGATGGGCATGCCTGGGATGAGAGCATGCTCAGCTTTAAAAGAGGCACTTCAGGCTCAGCACTTGCCTCACACATGGTGCAGCTCTACCCAGCCACAATCTCTGCCCCCTCCCATCTCTTCCTCTTACACACTTTACAAGGACAAATTCTAACAGTCTCTGTCCACAAATACTTTGTAGACGTTTCCAAGAACTATCAATCATGTTTATCAATATGGGACACTGGATTATTCGGCCTGACTATTGCAAACTTCACTTTCCATATTTCATATTAATTATAAGTTGGGTGGGGTATGTTCTTGGCTGAACAGGTGCTCTGTAGAAAAGAATCCTTTCTTGGGTTGTTAGTAAAATGGAGATAATTAAGAACGTTCTGTTTTCTATACTACAAGAAGTGACAGAGTTGAGGGAATGCAAATAGTTCCAAATTTCTAGAGGAAACATGCTCTGGTTTTTTTTTTCCCCTTTCCCCATGAAGTGTATTATTAGTATTTTTCAATTTTGCACTTCTTATGCTGCCATTGATTTTTGGAGTTGTAGCTCTTACTTTGAATTTTTCCCCCCTCACTTCAACAAGTTTGCAAACAACAGCACAGCCTCAGAAAATGATCATTTAGTGTCTCCGGACCCCACTTTATTTTCTTTTTGAGACAGGGCCTTGCTATGTAACCAGATCAACCTGGCAGCCTCTAGCCCAGGCCTATTTTGAACTCATGTGTCCTCCTGCCTCAGCTTTCCCAGTAATGGGTAACAGAAGTGTGCCATGATGCAGAGCTCCTCAACTTCCATTCATGTGAAATGGGGTGCACTATCATTTTCTCAGCTTTAGTTTTTTGTTTGTGTGTGTGTGTGTGTGTGTGTGTGAGAGAGAGAGAGAGAGAGAGAGAGAGAGAGAGAGAGAGAGAGAGAGAGAGAGAGACAAGGTCTCACTATGTAGCCCAAGCTGGCCTAAGACTCTGAGATCCATCTTCTTGTCTCTCAAACGGGATAAAAGTTGTGAACTGCCATGCTAACCAAGCTGAAAAAAAAAATTAATACTGAAAACCATGAACCGTTTATTTATAATTTATTTAACAATCTAAGAAGTTCACACTGTGAGCAGTTAGGGTGCAGCTGGGATTCTGGAATCTCGGTGCTGTTGACGTGGCAGACCTTCTAAGTAAAATCCATGGCACTTTAGACAGCAAGTGTGAGGGATCGCTCTAAAACTGACCTGACCTGGCTCATCCAGCTTGGTCTTTATGGTTCCTGATGTAAGAGTATCTTCTCTTTTTTACATCCGACAGTACTGAGTTGTCAGACATGATGTCAGGGCCTTCATAGCTCGAATGGCTTCTGTCCTCTCCATCCATCAGGTTTTTATAAAATTGCACTTGGATCCCTTAGGAACTTTAGGAGTTCCCTGGTAAAGTGGAAAACAGCCTGTTGTCCACCTGTGTTTAGAGGAAGTGCGTAGTGTTCTCTAACTTTAAATTTTTGAATTTATGTTTCTTAGTTTATTTCCTCAATATGTTATGGTTTAAATTAGAACATGGGACTTTAACTGGCATTATCCCATTGTTTTCTCCAAATCACCTGCACTATTGTTTGCTTTTTTTTGTTTTTTGTTTTTTGTTTTTTGTTTTGTTGCCTGGAGTGCTGGATACACACAAGTGCTGGATACACACAAGCTACATACATGTTCAGCCTCAAGTTCTGTTCCCTCTTATGCATCTTGTAAAAAAAAAAAAAAAAATATATATATATATATATATATTAACTCATGAGCCAGCAAGATGGCTCAGTAGGTAAAAGAACTTGTTGTCAAACCTAACTCTCTGAGTTCAATCCTCGGGTCTCACATGGTGGAAAGAGAGGACTGATTCCCAAAAGGTGTTTCCTAACCTTCACGCACACTAAATAAATATAATTAGAAATAAAAATATTAATTCACAAAACTTATGGAGGACTTTCAAAGGATTACTAACCACTTCCACAAATCCTACCTTATTGATTATCACCATAGCTCAGGCTTCTTGGTTGCTATCTTTAGCTTACTCAGGGGAAGGACTTGAAGCCGGAGTTCAGCTAAGTATTGCCCAGATAGTACTTACGGGGCTAGGTGCTCTGACTCCAAACCTGGTACTCTGCTCACAACACTAAGTTCCCTATTTGCCCCATCTAGGTTTTATAGGGTCTGAGGTTTCTGTTTTTCTTTTGTTTTTTCAGACAGGGTTTCTCTGCGAAGTCTTGGCTGTCCTAGACAAACTTTGTAGACTAGGCTAGCCTCGAACTCACAGAGATCAGCCTGCCCTTTGCCTCTCCAAGTGTTAGGATTACAGGTGTGAGCCACTGCACCTAGCTGAGGCTTCAAATTTTTGATAGCTCTCTCAAAACAAAACAAAACAAAACAAAAAAAGCCAAACAAACAAATGAACCAAAATTATAACATAACAAGAGTATAACCCTGATTGATGCCTTGGAAGTGGGGGCTAGTGGTTTAAGATTTAACCCCAGCACTCAGAAAGCAGAGGCAGGCCAATCTGTTTGAGTTTGAGGGCAGCCTGGTCTACAAAGTGAGTCCAGGACAGCCAAAGCTACAGAGAAACTCTGTCTTGAAAAAGACCAAAATAATAATGATGATGATTATTTTTACAAAAATATTCTTAGTTTTTCAGAATATAATGTACTTTTGATCATATTCTTTCCTCCATTAGCCTCTCTCACTCTTCTTGGCTTTTTGAGACAGGGTTTCTCTGTATAGCCTTGGCTGTCTTGGAACTTGCTCTGTAAAGCAAGCTGGCCTCGAAGTCATAGAGATCCAATTCCCTAAAGGTAGGCATCACTACCACCCTTCCTGCACCTTAGACAAGCACTGTACCACTCTAAGCTCCATCCACAGCCCTGAAAAACCAGATTTTCCAAAAGATTATTTATTCTTAAATGAAAAAAAAAAAAAACCATAAGTGATATAAGAAAAAAAAATGGGCTGGAGATATAGCTTAGTAGTAGAGCGCTTACCAAAGCCCTGGGCGTGGGGGGACGAGGTCTGAAGTAAACATTAACTGTCTAACTGTACTGTCATAGTAACCCTGTGAGGTAGGCATGATTGTTCTACAGGACACAGTATAAGTAAGTTGTCATGTATCACAGGGGAACTCGGGGGGACCTGGCTCCTAGGTTTCTATTGTGAACGTGTCAGTTTCCCATGGCATCCCATAGTGCATACCCTTCTAAATTCACATCTGAAATCAGGTTCATACCTGCAATGTGGGGAGGCAGGGAGAAGCACAAGTTTAAGAGCATCCTTAGGCACAGGGAAGGTTTGAGGCCAGCCCAGGATGCATGACACCCTGCCTCAAGGGGGAAAAAAAAATCCACCTCTCTAGCTCACCTTTTCGTTCTTTCTTTTTTTTTTGGTTTTTGGAGACAGAGTTTCTCTATGTAGCCTTGGCTGTCCTGGACTCACTGTGTAGACCTGCCTGCTTCTGTCTCTGCCTGGCTAGCTCACCTTTTCAAATCATCTCCCCACCACTGTCATCAACGGAACATTCCAAGTTACCCCCCCCCCACACTTTTTTTTGGTGTTGAAGATCTAACCAGGGGCCAGACTTGTGGAAACTAAATGCTATACCTCCGACCATCCAAGCGTTCCCCTAACAATCCTAAACCACTGTTTCCAGTTCCAAGCACTCCACTGACCTGAAGAGCTTTTCCCTTAGGTGCATTTACCAGATATTAACGGCAAATCATTGCTCATAAACAGCACTTGGCCCTGGATTTCAAACTGGATCCCACTTAACATGCTGAGCGCTGAGTAAAAGGAGCCAGAGGGTGGGTGACAGCACACAGGGCCTCTTTTCACTCTCTGGTTCTTCACCCAGAGAACAAAAACTACAGGTCCTATTTCAGAGGGTTAGGAGAACTAGTGTAGGCGAGGAGAAGATGGAGAACACAGGAAGGGGAGGGAAGGTGCTGGTATGCAGAGTAAGAGTCTTGGAAGCCTGACCTCTTTAAAAAAATATTCTCCCCAGGTGTGGCAGAGCACACACCTTTAGTAACAGCAGGCAGAGGCAGGTGAATCTCTTGAGTTGGAGGCCTGCCTAGTCTCAGTTTTAAGCTCCAGGACAGCCAAGGCTACATAGTGAGCCCATGTCTCAAAACACAAAATTAAACAAAACTATTCTCATGGGTCGTGGTGAGGCAGAGGCAGATTGATTTCTGAGTTTGAAGCCAGCTTGGTCAACATGGTGAGTTCCAGGGCAGGTTGAGCTATATACACGAGACTATCTAAAAAAAAAAAAAAAAAAAAAAAAAAAGCAACCAAACCAAAAAATAAAAAAATCCATCCCAAAATAATAAAAATATCAAGGGTCAAAGTCAGTAAGAATACTCACTAGAGCTGGGCGGTGGCGCATGCCTGTAATCCCAGCACTCTGGGGCGTTGAGGCCTACGGATCTCTGTGAGTTCGAGGCCAGCCTGGTCCAGGACAGTCAGGGCTACACAGAGAAACCTTGTCTCGAAAAATAAAGCAACAACAACAACAACAAAAAAGAATACTCACTAGTTTACCACTTCAATAGAGTTTAATATCTGGGTTTAGTCAAGAACCAAAAATGGCTCTGTAGTTAGGACTTTAAACGCTGGCCACTTCCTAGCTTGGTGACTTCTGCCAGTCAGTTAACCTCATGAAGCCGGGGCTTCCTTATTTACAGTCTTCTTAGCACCTACCTCATAAGGTTGTGAAGGTCATACAAGATAATTCTGGTGCAGTGCTTGACATGCAACTGTCCCAACCCAACTAGCTATAATTACACCCCGTCCCCCAAATATCCAGTGTCCATATAAAACTCTGGCCTGAGAGTATGCTCTCGTCTGCGTTTCCGACGTGCACACCCTCCGCCCCGGGGGTGGGTGGGGGGGCAGTCTCTCCTGACCGACTCGTCCTGAAACTCAAGCGTCCATCAAATGCCACAAGTCAGGCTCTGTGACGAGCCCCTTGCGTAAAAGTGCACATTAAACTTCCTAACGCCTCCACAGGGGCTGGTTTTAGCGCGAGGAAACAGGCCCGGAGGGCTCCAGCAACTTCCCCAAGTCCCCGAGGCCGGGTTCCAGGCCCAAATGGGAGTCCATCAGCGTCCGAGCTGCACTGCGTCCATTCAAACGCTGCCCAGTCCCTCGACTCCGCCCGTCCATCGTCCTCCGCACCTCGGGGCCGCTTTTCCCGTTTTCTCCTCCAGAGCCTGAAGGGTGAGGCCCGCGATGGCGTCCCTGGCACGAGCGAAATGCAGCTACCCCACCGAGCGCTGATAAGCGCCTAGAGCTGTGCGGGGGGTGGGGGTGGAGGGGGGGGTCCTCCGGGCCGCGGCTCCGGGTCACGTGCCGGGGAGGGGGGCGCCGGCGCGCGCGGCCGAGCGAGCGGGTACGCGCGGCTGGCAGCGTGTGGAGGCGCGAGATGCAGAGCAGGGTGTATGTATGGCAGGGAGGGGGCGGTGGCCGAGCAGGCCGACTCCACCCCCTGTGCGCATGCTCCGGCCCCCGCGGGGTTATAAGGCAGCCGCGCCTGCCCCGCCAGACAAAGTGGCGAGCTGCGACGTGACTGGTCCGCCGTGCGGTTGCCGCAGCCAACGAACCCGGCGTCTGCAAAGGACCCGAGCCGGACGCCCCCCGGGCGCCGAGGAAGCGCGGCCCGCGTACTCCGGGCGCCTCAACCTACACATAACGGTTAGTCCGGGCTGAGCGAGCGGTGCGCTTGCACTGACTCCGCGCGATGCCCTTGATGTCCCAGGGGTCGGGGGAGTCCCACGGGCACGCGTGGGCTTGGGTCCCTGCGGGTACGGCGCGGCGGGTTGGGACGGCCCGACAGAGGGCATCCTGGGCGCGCGGAGCCGCATGGCCTCGGAACGTGGCGTGGGTGAAGGGGACCTTGAGACGTTGGGTGCAGCGTCTCTCCCTGCCGAGCCCGCGGGCCCGTCGTGGTCATGTGGCGGCTACTGGGCTGCGGGAGTCGGGTCATGGTGCCCGGTGACCTTGGGGGAGACGCTTCCAGTCCAGCCTACCGTAGGCGCACGGAGAGATGCTTAGATCGGGCAGAGGGACGACCTGAGGCCGGTTCACGTGGTGCTCTCCTGCCGCCTTCTCGGAGGGAAGGGACTGGGGCGGGAGTAACTTAGGACTCGTGGCATGCCCGCCCAGCCTCCCTCGCCTGCCAATCGGTGTCCCACCTGGTGACTTGCCGGGGTGGTGTGAGGAGCGGCATTGCCGACCGCCCTTACGAGACTGCCGGGTTCCAGTGAACTTTGAGGAAGGGGCAGGAGGTTGGGATAGGGGCTCTTTGTGGTCCAACCTGTGGCTTCGGCGCGTCTGCCGCGGGCACGGGGTTTCGAGGCATCCCTGAAGAGGAGACTTAAATAGCATTACATTTGGGCTGAGCACGCTCTCTGTGCCAAGTAACGTCGTTTTTCCGAGTGCATTTTTTAGCCTTTTTTTTTTTCCTTTATGGTGGCGTATTTGGTGCAACCCGCAGTGGCGAAAACCAGTTGCTGATCACTCAACCAGGAAACGCACGTGTTACTACTACTTCAGTCTTTTCCCGTTTTCCAGTGGCTCATTGTAAACTGGCCGTCTACTGCTAGTAGTTACACAGTGACGAACTCTTTTTTTTTTTTTTAACCATAACTAATTTTTAAGTCTTCAGGCGTTATTTGACTTAGACTGGGGTTGTGTGTAGCTCAGTAGTAAGAGTACCTGCCTGGCCTGCCATGCCGGAGGCCCCAAAGTTTGATCGCCTGCATTGAAAAAAAATTATTCTGGTTTTGACATGAAATGAGTATATGCTGACGTGTGATATTAGTAATTGTATAAGAGTTTGGGAAAGGGTGGATAGGAATTGAGCCAAGCAACGTGATTTTTTTTTTCCCCTCAGCTGCCAGCTGAATAAGGTAAGAGAGACTGCATCTCGCATTTATTTTATTTATTTATTCATCCACTTGTAGTTTATAAATGGTGCTCCTAAATCCAAGTCTCTCTCTCTCCCTCTCTCCCTCTCTCTCTCTCTCTCTCTCTCTCTCTCTGTGTGTGTGTGTGTGTGTGTGTGTGAGAGAGAGAGAGAGAGAGAGAGAGAGAGAGAGAGAGAGAGAGAGAGAGAGATTGATTTTGTGGTGGTCCATGGCCTTAGCCTTTTATGAATTGAATCCAAGGTATACAGGCAGGAGGTGTAGACTTTTACATAGTGAGACCCTTTTCAAAAAACAATATAAAAATATCCAAGTTTTACAACTTTGCCTTCCAATAACCATAAAAAATGACCAATAATTCAAGATTTTAGGCCATAATTGTAGGATTTCAGGGTGTTTCTATGTCTCCCCGACTGTCCTTGAACTCCATAGACCAAATTGGCTTTGAATGCAGAGTTCTGCCTGCCTCTGCTTCCCCAGGGCTGGGATTAAAGGCATCTGCTATCATGCCCAGCCTAGGATTTTTATTTTGTTTTGTTTTTCTGAGACAGAGCTTCTCTGAGTACCCTGAGCCCCCTTTGTAGACCAGGCTGGCCTCAAACTCACAAAGATCCGCCTGCCTCTGCCTGCCTGGGTGCTGGGATTACAGGTATGTGCCCCCATGTTCGGCTAGGATTAATCATTTGAGTGTGTTTCAGTAATTTCATCGTGGGTTTAAGTGGGTACTGTTGGTTTTCACAGATTGCAGTGACCTAGTTAAGTGGTTCTTAGTTTGAGGAGCATTCTGAGCCTTTTAAAGATTTAGTTGTAAGATTTACATAATCCTAAACAGATTAAGAGGGGCAGGGCAGGGCATGAGGGGATGTAAATATGGATACCTGTAAACTCAGGCAAAAATAGTGTTAGATTAATATTTTCCCAACTTTTGGGGGGGCGGGGGGAGACAGGGTTTCTCTGTGTAGCCTTGGCTTTCCTGGACTCGCTTTGTAGACCAGGCTGGCCTCGAACTCCCAGCGCTCCACCTGCCTCTGCCTCCCGAGCGCCGGGATTACAGGTGCATGACACCGAGCCCAGCAATATCCTACCAACTTCTTTAAAGCCTTCATTCCCTTTGTGCTTCAGTTCCTGGTATATATTCCACGCGAGGTCCAGATCCCTGTATAACGCCTGCGTGACTGTTTTCATTGCCCATGAGGACTAAATATGGGGCTTGAACTCAAGGATGCGCCTCCGAGGAAGTACTGTTCAATCTGAGGCTTGACAAAGGGAAGCGGGAGCTAGGTAGGCATAGGTGGTGTGAAAGACCGTTGAAGACAGCGCTGGGGCTGCGCATGGAAACGGAAAGAATTTCACCAAAAATTAACACGGAGAGGTCAAAACTAATGAGGGAATAGAAGTGCCAGCTAAGGAGGGCCTTGTGTCATTTCAAGGATACAGGAAGAGAGCTAGCCAGTTTATTGAACTTTTGACATTGGCAGAAAGCTGTTTAAGGATTGTTAGGTGTAGCTAAGTTGAGCAGGTTTGCGTTTTATGAGTGTCATTCTGGATGTGATTAGAGTGGGCCCGTCTGAGAATACCGAGAGGGAATCCTTGAGGAAGGGAAACAGGTTTTGGGTAGGGGTGTTGGAAAGGGGTGGAGTTAAGGATGTGGCTCAGGTTGCTAGTTGGAGCAATACAGTTTATTGTCTTCGTTTTAACCAGTGGCAGTCCTGAAGTCATACGGCCACCCCCGAGCTGCCCCACTTACAAAACTTGTAGATAAAATTCAAAACCATTTCTGTTCATTTGTATTGGTGAAGCTGAAGTCTTCTTGTTTCCTCTTTACCCTTCTCTATAGTTTAGTATGGAAACCGCTAATTGACCAGCAGTTGAGCCACTAGTGTGTCATTGCTCTCTCCCGCCCTGCTTCCTCAGTTTCTGCCGGCTTGTTGTAAAGCAAATCCTAAATGAAATTATTTCATCTCGGGCTGAAATTATTTCATCTCAGGCTGGAGAGATGGCTCAGAGGTTAAGAGCACTGCCTTTTATTCCAAAGGTCTTGAGTTCAATTCCCAGCAACCACATGGTAGCTCACAACCTTCTATAATGAGATCTGGTGCCCTCTTCTGGCATGCAGGCACACACACTTAGGCAGAATAAATCTTTAAAAATTTTTTTATTTAAAAATAAATTATTTCATCTCTAAATACTTTAGTATATAATTCTGAATAATAATATTTCTGAATAATAATAATATTATTATTATTAGTTTTTTGAGACAAGGTTTCTCTGTGTAGACCTATCCTAGAATTAGCTCTGTAGATCAGGCTGGTCTTGAACTCACAGACGTTCGATTGCCTGTGCTTCCAGCGTCCTGGGATTAAAAGTGTGCATCACCACCTGATTTCAAAGAGAATTTTAAATAATTAATTTTTGTATCCCACGAAGGCCTGCAGCTCAACTCCTGGTCCTCTTGCCTCCACCTTTCATTCTGGGATTATAAATGTGCCACCATTTATAGGATCAAGCCCAGCCTTACTAATTTAGCTATATCCATAGCTATCTGAAAGATTAAAAGCCTCAGAAAATCCATAATCATATTATCCTATCTTTAAAATTTAACATCACAATTCCATCAGTATTCATATTTTTCCAAGTTGTATTTATATTTATGTATTGAGCTTGGTTGTTTTGCTTTGTTTTGTTTTTGTTTTAAATAATTGGTTCCCTTGATCAAGGATACAAACAAGGTCATATGTATGCTTGGTGTCTGTGAAATTTATAGGTTTCTCATCTAAGTGATTTATTTGAAGGAAACAAGCTCTAGTCTTTCCCATTTGGGATTTTGAATTTGTCCTCATGGCATAGTTTTAACATGTCCTAGTTTAGCAGATCCCGATGTGTTTTCCTTTAATTGGCAGCTCACTTGAAGACCAAGCAGAGCAGCCCGGTTTTTATTTCTGAGTGAAGGTTTAGGAGGAGAGATCAAGTCTATTTCATGTTTGCTACTTCTACCTGGTGACATGTGATGTGTTTTTCCTCTTTCTATTGTATTCACAACCTCCTCTTACCGGCTCAGTATGGTTTGAAAGGGCAGTCATTTAACTGCACTTTAATTTTTTACCATTCCTTCTTAATTACCAACCAGAATACCTTTATTAAAGGTGTAGTTTGAAGGAGGGGACATTGAGGTACAATGAAGAAGGGTCCACTGTGCAGCTTAGGCTAGCCTTGAACTCAAAATTTCACACCGGCGGGTTTGACCTTGAGACCCTCTTGTGTAGCCTCGGCTTGTCTCAGGCTTTCTGTGTCCCAAGATGGCTTGATTGAACCCATGATTCTCCCATCTACTTCCCAAGTGGTGCGACCAACGGCCTGAGCCACCATGCCCAGCTACCATCCTGTTTTTACTTAATATGGTATGATATATGACTGAGAAACTGTATTTTTGAAAGCAACAAAAAACTCAGCTACATCAGGGCACGTCTTTTAAAAGATCCTCATCTGGGGCTGAGAATACAGCTCAGTGGTAGAAGGCTGTCCTAGCACATGAAAGACCTGGGCTTGACTGCCTCCCACTGGAAGAGGTGAGGGTTACTCAAAAGGTTTTAGCAGTTGGTATTAACTTGTCCTCAGTCGTTCAGTAAGCACTTGGTTCTTAAGTCGATGGGTTTGGTTGGTGCTCTTGGATGATTTGCCTGTTTTCATGGGTTTTGAAGGACGGGTGCCTGGGAGAAAGACGCATGACACATGATATCCATGGGACGGTCAGAGGGCAACTGTGGGTGGAACTGGCTCTCTCCTTCCATCTTCTCTGTGATCCATCTACTTTTCCAGTTACTCCCAAGGCGTTTAAGTTTAATGTAATACTTACTCTTATGTTCTTCCAGGTAACCAGGCTTAAATCCTCTTCCCCGTCCGTCCCACTTGGTTTTTCGAGACAGGGCTTCTCTGTGTACCCTTGACTGTCCTAGACTCACTTTGTAGACCAGGCTGGCCTCGAACTCACAGCGATCCATCTGCCTGCCTCTGCCTCCACCGCCCAGCTGCCTTAAATCCTCTTAAGTCCTCTTAGCACTTTCCCCTCAAGCAGGCCTACTTGTCCTGCGTACAGGTAGCTGCCACACCCTCTTTGCCTTTGTTGTGCGCGCCTGCCTCTCCTCCAATACTATGATTGTTACCCAGTTTAGAATTGCTTTGTGACTAACGCAATGGTCTTTTTACTTTGTATATTACTATCGTTGTTGAGACAGAATCTCTGTAGCCTAGGCTGGATTCAAATACCAAATGAAGGATCATCCAAGCTGCCATACCTGGTTTGTGTGTTGCCAGGGCCACATACATGCTGGGCACGTGCTTAGTCTACTGACTAAGCTGCAAACCCTGCCTTCTATTATTGTCATTCTCATCCACCCTTCTATAAAGTTCTACCAGTTTCTGGTCACCTCCCTAATTAAAACCACCTAGGGATAAGTTGTTTCACAAACGTGAGGACTTGAATTCAATCCCCCGTGTAAAAGAGCTAAGCTGTGGTAGTACATGCCTTTACTCCAGCACTCTGGGGATGAACGCAGGCAGATCTCCTGTGAGTTTGAGGCCAGATTGCTCTTCATAGTGAGTTCCAGGACAGCCAGGGCTACATACAGAGACCCTGTCTCAAAGACCAAACTGGGGTGGTGCACACTTAAATCTCAGGGCTAGAGAGGTGGAAATACAAGCTTGCTCTCGCTCTCTCTCGCGCACGCGCGCTCTCCCTCTCTCGGTTTTGTTTTGAGGCAGGGTTTCTCTGTGTAGCCATGGCTGTCCTGGACTCACTCTGTAGACCAGGCTGGCCTGGAACTCACAGCAATCACCCTGCCTCTGCCTCCTGAATGCTGGGATTTAAGCACCGTGCCCAGCCCAACGGGAGCTCTCTTAAAAGCCTGCCTGATCTGAGGAAGCTCCAGGCAAATGAGAGACCTTGTCTTCACAGAAACCATGCAGACCTCTGGCCTCCATATGTACATGCACCTGCATACAAGTGTATACACCCCCCCCCACACACACACACACACTTTCAGGGTTTCCTGCTTCCTACCTAATTGATTTGTTGGAATAGAGTTAAGTCTTTGCGTCAGGGTCTCACTGGGCAGCAGTCTGGCATCTGAATGTCCCCCTGCCTCTGCATCCTGAGTGCTAGGTCAAAGGTGTGTACCACCATGCCTGGCAAATTAAATCATCTTAAGCATATTGCTCTAACTAATCTTTAACAGTTCTATACGCTCCTTAATTTGTCTTAACAAGGGGGTATTTCCCTCCCTGTAATTTAAATTTTTTTCTTTTGGGGGAATGGTGGAGGGTCATAGATCTTACAGTGGATCTGTGTGGTAGCGTGAGTCCCAGGGTCACGCACAGAAGCGTTTCAAAGCTCAGCCCTCACAGTCACAGAATGAGCTCACCCTCACTGTAACAGGAAGGGCTCCGAGGCCTGAGCCTTTGAAGGCATCACTGACCAGAAATAGACGAGCAGGACCTGGTTCTGTTCATTGTCACACTACTACTCTGGTGCTAATCACAACCCATAATATTGCTTAATTTGATTTGACAGAGTTTGCTTTTGCGGAGAAAAGAACTTTAAAATGTTCTGGTATCGTAAGTTACATAACTGATTATTGCTTGAAAAATACATCCCTCCCATGATTCTGCTTTGTCTCTGGAGGTGTTTGTGTGGGGGTTTTGGACTGGGTGGGTAGGGGGTGTTGGTTACTGGTTTCAACCAGTTTCCTGATAAGAAGCAACTTCAGGCTTTCTTTCAGCTAGCTCAAGTTTTGAATATGACATCAGGGTGAGGAAGACATGGCAGCAACATAAGCTTCCTTGCTCACATCTGGGCAGTCAGGAAGCACAGCTGAGTTCTAGGCGTCCAGGCCTGCCCCTACCTAGAACCCTCCACTTCCAGCTAGGTTTTATCTCCTAAAGGTCCCTCAACTTCCCAAAACAGTGCCACCAGCTGGTGACTGAGTATTCAAATACATAAACCTGTGAGGAACCATATCAGGATGGAACCCAGTACACAGCTGAGTGAGTGGAAACTTGGGTCAGCTGATAGAGGCAGCGCTTTGACCAATGAGTTAGACACCTGGGTCCACAAGGTGGCAGGAGAGAACGCAACCCTGGACAGTTGTTTCCTCTGACCTCCATGGGAGTGGTGTCCACAATCAGATTCTTTGTTTTTTCAGTTTTTTTTTGTTTTTTGTTTTTTGTTTTTTTGTTTTTTTTGGTTGGTTGGTTGGGTTTTTGTTTTGTTTTGTTGCTTTTGTTTTTTGAGACAGGGCCTCTCTGCTAGCCTTGGCTGTCCTGGACTTGCTTTGTAGACCAAGCTGGCCTCAAACTCACAGTGACCTGCCTCCTTCTGCCTCCTGAGTACTGGGATTAAAGGCATGCGCCACCACACTCAGCCTCATTCTTTGTCTTTTAATAAATAAAAAGAAAACATAATGACATTGGTGATGTTTGTAAATTATTGGTAGGGAGTAAAAGTCTTTTAAGTTGATTGTTGGAGTTAGCCCCCCTTCCTCCTTTCCTTTCTCTCTGTCTTTCTGTCTGTCTGTTTTTCTTTTGTTTTTCAAGACAAGGTTTATCTGTAGCCCTGGCTGTCTTGAAACTCATTCTGTAGACCAGGCTAGCCTCAAACTCAAAAGACCTGCCTGCCTCTGCTTCCCAAGTGCTGGGATTGAAGGCGTGGGCCGCTGCCACCCAGCTAGGTTGGGTTTTCTTTTTTTAATGTTTTAAAATTACATTTCTTGAGAGAGAAGGGAGGAGGAGAGATCCTGTGGGCGACAGAGAGGACAGTTTGTAAGAGTTGATTCTCACTCATCCTGTGGGTCCCCAGAATCAAACTCAGGTTACTGGGCCTTTCCCTGCAGTCTTGTCACCTGTTACTTAGTTTTGAGAACCAAAGCAGTGTTTTTTAACTAATTTTCTCATTTTCCTATAAGAGGGATCATCATTTATCCCCCTTCCCCGATCCTATCAAAGAGTTTTAAACTCACAGTCTGCAGGATCAAGCTCCAAGCTGTGTGGAGTTCAGTAAAGTTTGCAAATTTGTTGGAATTGTGGTTGTTGGCTTGTTTTAGCAGTACCTGTAGTACCTCATACTTTATCAGGTCTTAGATTAGACACCAACTGAAATTGTTTGCCATTTCAGAATTACTAGCACTTGACAGTGTCCAATTAAAGACTTTTTTTTTCCTTCCTTTTTTCAAGACAGGGTCTCTCTGCATAGCCTTGGCTGTCCTGGACTTGCTTTGTAGACCAGGGAATCCTTGAACTCACAGAGATCCCCCCCGAGTACCACGCCCCGCACAATTAAAACTATTTTGACAGTTCTACTTTGGAATTTTATTTTATGCATCTATGCATTCACTCTTTTTTAAGGATTGCCTCATTTTGTACCTCGGCTGGTCTTGAACTCACTGTGCAGATTACGCTGAGCTCAGACTTGCGGCAATCCTCCTCCTTCAGCCTCCTGAGATTGGAGCCACACGTGTGCCCTGCCATTCCCAGTTTACCAGTGTGTTGGGATGTTTCACCATTTTCAGCACAACCACCTGAGGAATCTGGCGCTCCTCAGGAAAAGGTCACTGCCGTTCCTGTATGAGTGAGACTAGCCAGAGCCTGTGCCACACAGCAGAGAGATCTTGTCATCCTAGGGTTATGAAATCAGGATGTCACAGGTAGATTAATAATTAGATTCTTTGGCCACATAGAGTGATTTTTCACAAATTCTGGCAGAATACTTTAATTAGAAACTGTATGTGCCACCACCTAAATGGCTATCTTAGTTTGACGTGGGTTTTCTGGCCCTGTTTCCAGTAGGTTCACCTCAGCAAATGTACTGAAATTCATTCAGACCTTCATCTCTTCAACAGCTCAGTAGAATGAACCTGTAAAGAGGCTGCTGAAGTTCTTGCAGATTAGAAACCCAGCCTCTTGTTATCGTAAATATTAGTACTTACCCTCTTAGCACTGTCACCTAGAGATCTCAGGTGAGTAGAAGGGAGCCAAGTGAGTTAATAATTGCTTTAATTTGAGGAAAATCAAGTACTCATTTGGAAATTGTATATTTCTAATAAAAAACCCAGTAATTACCTTAATGACAACACAGTGTAAGGTTTATATCCTTAGCAATTAGGAAGGCTATTTAAAGGCCGGGCGTGTGGCTCAGTGGTTGAGTGCTTGCCTGGTGTTCAGTGTATTTAGCAGTAAGTCTTTTACAAAAAAGCCACTCACAAGATAGATCAGTATCACACTTGAACTGACACATAAAACTATAGTATTTATCTTTCTGGATCTGGTTTATTTTATTCAGTAAGTGTCCTTGGGGCCCACCCATGTTGTCTCAGATGACAAGATTTTCTCTTTTCTTTTTTTTCCCCCCCTTTTGTTTTGATTTGATTTATTTTTTGAGACAAGGTTTCTCTGTGTAGCCCTGGCTGTCCTGGACTCACTTTATAGACCAGGCTGGCCTCGAACTCACATTGATCCACTTGCCTCTGCTTCCAGAGTGCTAGCATTAAAGGCATGCGCCACCACGCCCTAGCCTGTCTTGTCTATTTTTAACTAGTGCTACAAAGAACGTGGAAGTACGGAAATGTATTTCCACCCAGATTCCAGTTCTTAGAAGTGTACATCCAGGAGTATAACTGGATCAAATGACAATTGTAGTCAACTTTTATTAATCTATATATTGCATACCATAGTAGCCAAACCAGCATAGTCTTATCAATAGTGTCAGCTGAGCATGCTTCTTCATGTTTTTAATCCTGGTATTCAGAAGGCAAAGGCAGGAAACTTGTAGAGACAAGATTACACTTTGTGGTGTTTCTTTATGTAGTATGATGAAAATTATACAGTTATAATTGATGACTGTTTTGTGAGTCAGGTCCAGCAGTCAGAGGTCTATTTTTCAAAGATGCTTCCCCAGCCCCCTTTGGGTGGTGGGGGGGGGAGGGTAACTGCTGGGGGCTAAACCAGCCATGTGCATGTTAAGTATACATACACTACCCTCTCCTCCGCCCGCCCCCCCCCCCCCCCGTGTGTGTGTGTGTGTGTGTGTGTGTGTGTGTGTGTGTGTGTGTGTGTGTGTACACACCACTGTATTCCATTTAATCTGCAAAAGAAGCCAGGCTTGATGGCACCTGCCTATGCATCCCCAGCACTCGGGAAGACATACGCAGGTGATCTCTGAGTTCGAGGCCAGCCTGGTCTATAAAGCGAGTCCGGAACAGCCAGGGCTACACAGAGAAACCCTGTCTCAAAAAAAACAAACAAAAGATTTCCTAGTCCTTGAGATGTGGAAGTTACCACGTTAAATCAGCCTTACGGAATCTGAATGTCTGAATTTGAAGCCTAAAACTAGGAGTTTATAAGCCAGGCCTGGTGGCAGAAGCCTTTAATCCCAGCACTCAGGAGGCAGAGGCAGGTGGATCCCTGTGAGTTCTAGGCCAGCCTGGTCTACAAAGGGAGTCCAGGACGGCCAAGATAGCATAGAGAAACCCTGTCTCAAGCAAACAAACAAAACTAGGAGTTTCTGCTTAGTAATGTACGTTGAGGTTTAGATAGATTCTATGCCTTTCACATTCACAAGTGGCTGTTGTCTCCTTAGGAAGTGGTGGCTGGGTTTGTTTTTCATGTTGGTATGGAGAGTACAGGTAAATTAGTGTTTCCTTGGGCTTTTGTAACTTCTCTGGAGGGAGTCCAGGACATGGGGGCTGGAATACAATGTTGGCTTTCTAGATTAGTTAACTAGTAAAATGCATTCATATCCCCCCCCCCCAACTCTGGTGTCTTTGTGGGAGAATGGACATTGTACATGTGATTGTGTGTGCCCTCAGAGCCGGATAGCCTGGTGCTTGTGAAACCACCCAGTGTGGGTGCTGGCAACTGAACTCAGAGCCTTTGCAAGAGCAGTGTCTGAGCCATGTCTGCAACCACTAGTATAACTGGGGAGGGGGATTGGGAGGACTGGGTCCTATTATGTAGATCTGACTGTTTTAAAACTCACTATGTAGACCAAACTGGCCTCAGAAACTCAGAGATCCTCCTGCCTCTGCGTTCCAAGCGCTGGGAATAACAGTGTGAAACTATGTGCAGACACTTAGGCAGCTGCACCTCTGGGTGAGTTCAAGGCCAGCCTGGTCTACATAGTGAGTTCCAGTACAGCCAGGGCTACATAGTGAGACCACGTGGGGTGGAGGCAGTGGTAAAAACGTTCTTATTTCTATTGTCCTTTTCCACTGTGGACTTCGTTCCTCATGTCTTGCCTGCCCACCTCACTCCCTGTTGGTGTTGCTTTATAGCACAATGCCCAAGCTAACTTTCCTTCCACCTCCCGAATGCTGGGGTTCCTGCCATGTCCCGCTATATTTGGCTTCTGTGTCCTCTTAGAAGACATTTTCTCAGCACCCCATCGCTTGTTTTAACCCCTTTTCACTTTAAATAACATTTCAACTGTGGGGCTGCTGCACACTGTAGATTAAAATCTTGATATAAGGGATGGGATAACAATTGAGATGTTAATTTTTTAAATTAATTTTTAAAAAAAGATTAAAATATTTTTCTTTTTTCTTTATCTTTTCTGTGTGTGTGTGTGTGTGTGTGTGTGTGTGTGTGTGTCTGTGGTTTTTTGTTGTTCTTCTGGTTTGGTTTGTGTAGCCTTGGCTGTCCTACACTCACTTTGTAGACCAGGCTGGCCTTGAACTCACAGCAATCCACCTGCCTCTGCCTCTGCTGGAATTAAAGGTGTACACCACCATGCTCAGCAAGATTAAAATCTTAAAACTATTGTTCTATCATTTAGCTTCTGGATCTTAATATGTGAAGTTCATATGTGTTCCCTTTTCCTGAACTACAGCAAAGGGTCTAGTCCTCACATTTCCTTTTGGGATGAGGCCTTCTGTGTAAGAAAGAGAACTGCTGCTATAAATGGAGATTTTCAATTAGAAATTTTATGTTAATTATAAGTTATTTGTCAAGTGGTGGTAGAATTATATTAAATCTGTGTCTAGGTTTTTAAATGTTGTATACCTCCCCCCCCACACACAAACTATTTTGGACACTTATTCACATGTGTATCTTCCCTAAAATTACATAAGTTGAAACTTATGTTTCTGTAGAACTTTAGATTCTGTAGAAAAGGTATTATTAACTTGATGAGGCACGTCTTCATGACTAAAAATTAGAGCTGCCTTTTAATTGGGACAAATCCTAGCTGGCAGCTAAGCCCAAAGTTAATCACGTCCAGCACGTACCGCTAGTCTAGTCAGGGCCCAGCGTGTTGCCGGCGCGTAGGTGTTCCCTGTGCGTGTACATACTCTTGATCTTTTGAGCAGTTCTTGGAAATTATAAGTAGTCGCTTTATGCTTAGAGGAAGGACAGAGAAAGTGAATTCCTGGAACCCTTATCCTTAGCAGATTTACGTCCGATAGATAGCACGCAGCTCTGTATTATTCAGTCAGGCACAATTTTTAAGAAACCGTAGCTTGTAAAAAATGTTTTTACTAGTTGGACGTGGTGGCACACACCTTTAATCCCAGCACTCAAGAGGCAGAGACGGGTGGATCGATGTGAGTTCAAGGCCAGTGTGGTCTACAGAGAGAGTCCAGGACAGCCAAGGCTACACAGAGAAACCCTGTCTCGAAAAACAAAAAAACAAATCAAAACAAAAAAGAATCAGGAGTTCGAGGCCAGCCTCAGCCATGAAGGTGTTTGGAGTCAGCCTGGGCTGGGCTGCATGGGTCCTCTCTTGGGACAACCAGTGTTTTGGGAGAGTCACTAACCTTGTCCCGTATGGACAGTTAAATCTGCTTTTCTGTTTTACTACTTAGAATTGGAATGGTTGCCATGCACATTGATTTCAGTTAACGTGTGGTTTTTTGTTTTGTTGTTGTTTTTTTGTTTGTTTGTTTGTTTTTTGTTTTTTGGTTTTTTGTTTTTTGTTTTTGCTTGTTTTTGGTTTTTCGAGACGAGGTTTCTCTGCGCATAGTCTTGTCTGTCTTGAACTCGCTTTGTAGACCAAGCTGACCTCAAACTCAGAGATCCTCCTGCCTCTGCCTCCTGCGTGCTGGGATTAAAGGTTCGCGCCGCCACCAGCCAGCTGGTGTGTGGTTTATTTCGTTGACAGAAACCTTGTTTTAGCTGCTTGGTTGTAAGAAGTGGCCACTTTAGTGTGCATGGTGTTTATTTTCCATAGAGTGTCACTGCCCAACACTGATAGCAAGAGAACCACTTTTTAAAAAATCACTTAGAAAAAAAGTACAAAGAAGCCTTTGTTTCTTTGGAAACCAAACAGAAAAGTAAGAGTGACAGGTCCACTGGAGTTGTGCGGGTGACGGGTCTGGTTTCGTTTTTAATTTAATCCCCTTTAGGAGACAGGGTCTTTTTCTGTCCCCATTCCCTGGCCTGAATCAACAAAGCCCACAAAGATACTTCCTTTCTACTCCGGTTGTTAATGGGCTTGCAGTGAGTGGCTCTGTCTCAAGGGCTAGGCAAATATATATGTGTTATTGCAGAAAAAGGATTTGCGGGGGCTGTTTTGTTGCTGACATTTTCCCCCACTTTATACCCTTCAGATACTAGGTTTGCACTGCACCTCGGAATCCATCTACACCTAAAATGCCACCTGCAATTGGAGGACCAGTCGGATACACACCCCCAGACGGAGGCTGGGGGTGGGCAGTGGTAGTTGGAGCTTTCATTTCTATCGGCTTCTCTTACGCGTTTCCCAAATCCATCACTGTCTTCTTCAAAGAAATTGAAGTTATATTCAGTGCGACCACCAGTGAAGTGTCCTGGATATCGTCCATCATGCTGGCCGTCATGTACGCCGGAGGTGAGTGCCCGCTGCTCTGTCAGCTCACCCGAGGCAGCCAGAGTCTGCACAGTGTATTATCTTAGTCAGGTTCTCTGAAGTGTTGCTTCCTGGCGGTTTGCATTGGAGCATGCTTCTCTTCCCCAATTACGCTGGCAGCTCTTAACCCCCTTCCTTCCACTGTGGGTTTGGAACAGGAATGAAAGTGTGAGGAGCTCAGGTATTAGCTGTGTTCTAAATAAAAGCTCTCGTAAAATGGTTGTGTGTAAACCTTGTTTCCTTCTCTTGCCCTCTGTCAGATACTTGGAAAGCAAACATTTTATAATGTTGAGCTGTAAGATTTTACAAAGCTACTCAAATGTCTGGAATAGTATAGTTTAAAGTCTCAGGTAAAATCTATAATTTAAGGACTGGGCTTGCCCCACAAGCACCAAGAGGCAAAGACAACCGACACCCATTTGGCTGGCACACACACCAAACGCGTGCACGCTCACCAAAAGGTAGACGCTGAATAAAGTCTTCCCCTGCTCCTGTGAGAAACTTGACTTCTGTCTTTTTCTACCCCTTTCTTTTCTTTGGCACAGTGTGGAAGCAGTGTAGAAGGTAAAACAGTTTATTTTACCTGGAGACATCAAACCACAATTAAACACAAAAGTTAAACCTACCATAGAACTTGAGGCTGTTTAGTAGGACTTCTGGGGCAGAGTGTTTTTGTTTAGCCAGGTTGGCAGTGTTCCATGTTGTCTTGTGAAATATCTAAAAAGATATCTTTTTTGCTAAGAATCCAGTGTCTCGGGTTATACTTTTCATGTAGCTCTTTTAACAGCCAACACAAAGATTCTACATTTCAATGGTGAGTAACTTAGCCTTAGGCTACTAAGCTGGTAGCAGATTCAGAAGCGTTTACGAAAGAACGCATTCAGCTCTGGGCTGCATGTTGTGAGTGAGAACACTAATTCTGCTGTACTTTTTGATGTAATAAGCCCACGGACAGTACGGTGTAGTTGAAGTCATAATTGGGGGTTGGGGGCCTGAGACAGGGTTCCTTTGTGTAGCCCTGGCTGTCCTAGAACTAGCTCAAATAGACCAGGCTCGCCTAGAATACAGAGATCCACCTGCCTCTGCCTCCTGAGTGCTAGGATTTTAGGCATGCACCAGCACCACCCAGCCCCCTCCCTCATTTATAGAAAATACAGTTCTCACTACGTAGGCCTGGATGTCTTGGAATTTACAGACATCTCTTTGCCTCTGCCTTGGGATTAACGACCCGTGTCACTATTATCTTCAACATTTAAAAAAATATTTATTATGTATACAATGTTCTGCCTGCAAGTGTAACTGCCCACCAGATCTCATTGTAGATGGTTGTGAGTCACCATGTGGTTGCTGGGAATTGAACTCAGGACCTCTGGAAGAGCAGTCAGTGCTCTTAACCGCTGAGCCATCTCTCCAGCCCTTGTTTTCAACATTTTCAACATGGGTCTCTGGGCTATTTAAATATGGAGGTTTGGTTTGGTTTGGTTTTTTTTGTTTGCTTGGTGGTTGGTTGGTTTTTCAAGACAGGGTTTCTCTGTGTAGCCTTGGCTGTCCTGGACTTTGTAGACCAGGCTGGCCTTGAACTCACAGAGATCTGCCTGCCTCTGCCTCCTGGAATGCTAGGATTATAGGCTTAACTATGTCTTTAAATAAGTTTCCAGAGCTAAGTTGTGCCCCTATCTTTGTCTCTGTGTTTGTGGATTTGAGTGTAGTGGCCACAGAGGCCAGAAGACGGCAATGGGCCTTTTGAAGTTGCAGATACAGACAGTTGTAAGCTGCCTCATACGCGTGCTGAGAACTGAACTCAGGTCCTTTAGAAGAGCCGGCAAGTGCTCTTGGCTGCTGAGCCATCTGCCTAGTCCCAGACGTAGTTTCCAAGGGACAGTAATCTTTAGGGTTTGGACTCTTAGTTTGCCAGAATCTCCATAAACAGGTTTTGATTTTGGTGCCCAGAGAAATTGGTATAGACATCCAAAGGCCCAGCATGTTCTGCGTGTTGAAGCAGACTGCAAGCCAGAGTGTTGCCTTTGTGTTGTAGCTCTTAGCTGTGAGAGCTTGGGGAAAAGTCAGTGATTCCGAAGAATTAATTATACTTGATGCTTTCCTGGGGGGACGGTTCCTCCTTTGTCCTCACCCAGTTAATGAGTTAACTGACACGTTTCTCTAAGCTCATGTGACAGTGGGCCCATTCATTAACCACCCAGTTCTGTTTTTAATGATAGGTAATTGGGGCCATTCTTTCCAAATAACACTTTCATCACTTTTACAACCATCAGTCCTTCTACCTGTGCACTCTTGTTTTTCACGTGTCTCTATGAAGCCCTGGCTGTCCTGTGACTTGCTGTGTCACAGAAGTCCTCCTGCCTCTGTCTCCCAAAGGCTGGGATTAATTAAAGATGTGAGGCACCACACATGGCCAAAGAAAAAAGGCCTTGTTGCCTTTGATTTGTTATTTCCTCTTTTGGGATTTCAAATATTATGAATTTTCTATCAGTGACTAGTTCTTTCATCCTATGCAAACTGTAAACTTAAGTTTTCAAGTGACCCGTGACCTCATGAAGTGGCAGTTTTCATTCATTAGGCCTCCAGTGGGGAACAGTTCTTTGTAGCCTGTGCCTTCTCGCTGCCTCACTTGGCAGAAGGGAAGATCTGTCCCTCAGGCCTCTTTCTTCATAAAGAAAGACAACTGAAAATAAATAAATAAATATTAAAAATAAAATAAAATAAAAAGAAAGACAACTGATAAACTCATGAGGTTCTGACCAGTTACTTCCTAAAGATCTTGCCTGTCCATACTCTTGCTTTGGGCTGAATTTAACATGATTTTTTTTCTGTCGTGTGAGGATGGGACCCAGAGCCTTGCTTATTTCCAGTCATCTGCTGTAACCAGGCAGGTTACAGTGTCCTGCATACAGTCACTGTTTCTTAAGCCCATGTCTATGAAGTGTGAAACTCAAGTGTTTTCATAATTCCAAATAAATGAAATATAATAGTTGATTTTTGTAATCAGCAAAACCAGCCTTTCTTTTGTTGTTTACATAAGATAAGCAAAGCACTATCAGTGCGGCAAAGTCTGAGGAAGGCATGCCTCTCACAATGGCATAAAGTCCAATTATCAGGCTTATGAGCCATGGGGGATGGGCATCATTGGTTTTCACATTTGTTTTTCTTGTACAATTTTTGGGAATTTATACTACTACATTTCTGATTTCTCTTCTAGGTCCTATCAGCAGTATCCTGGTAAATAAATATGGCAGCCGTCCAGTAATGATCGCTGGTGGCTGCTTGTCTGGTTGTGGCTTGATCGCAGCTTCTTTCTGTAACACAGTGCAGGAACTTTACTTGTGCATTGGTGTCATTGGAGGTGAGTCATCCCCTGGACCCACACGGTGAAGGAATGCACCAGCTCCAGTAGGGTGGCCCTCCACCATGGCATGGGCACACACAAGCACACAGTTGTTTTATTTAGAAGATAGGGTCCACTGTGTAGCCTTGGCTGGCCTGAAACTTGATATGTAAAGCAGGCGCTTCAAGCGCAGAATCACCTGCCTCTGCCTGCCCCTCCCCCGTGCTGGGGTTAAAAGGATTAACTACTGCCATATAAAATGTAGTTATTGCTGCTGTAATTAAGAGATAATTGCATCCTTTTAGGGAGAGACAGTGGTAGCAGGGCAGGGTAGTGTACACCTTAAGACCCAATACTCCGAAGGCAGAGAGAGGCAGACAGTTCTCTGTGAGTCTAAGGCCAGCCTGGTCTACAGAGTGAGCTCCAGGACAGCCAGGGCTACAGAGAAAAGCAGAAAATGGAATGACAAGGTGCAGTGATTCATGGAAGGGTAGTCACTGGCTGTTCTGTCCTTACCTCTTTCCCAAGAGGAGCAGGCTTTGACTGGACTAGTACAGTGTGCTACCTAGGTGACACGTCTGAAGGTTAAAGGTACTCTTGATAAGCCTTTTCAAAAGATTCTTGTTTTGTTTTGTTTTGTTTCTTCTTCAAGACAGGGTTTCTGTGTGGCCTACTTAACTTTGTAGACCAGGCTGGCCTCGAGCTTACAGAGATCTGCCTGCTTCTGCTTCCTGAGTGCTGGCATTAATGGCGTGTGCCACCATGCCCAGCTCTCATTTTTTATTTAGTCATCACGTTAAGAAAATGAGCCGTTGGCATTGAAATGTATGGCCAGTGTACAAACCTAGCCCCCCCCCTTTTTTTTCTTATTTAAACCAAAAAAACATTGTGTATACCTTGTCATCATTTCCTTTCAGTTAAACTGTATTATGAACAGCTGTTGCTGTCATTTCCGTATTTGAGGCAGAACAAAGTTACCAGCCAGCTCCAGGAACTGATCTGATTGGGGCAGTGAGGGAATGAAGAGGGAACAGTTACATACAGAGCAACACTGAGCTCAGACAGGCAGCTCTAGGAAGCTCAGCATGGCTACACAGTTGAACAAGGCAGGGATAATTGCATATAGCTGAATAGTCCTTGCTTAGGAAATAATTTCAAAAATACTTCTTGGGCTGGAGAGATGACTCAGAGTTTAAGAGCACTGAGCACTGGCTGCTCTTCTAGAGGTCCTGAGTTCAATTCCCAGCAACTACATGGTGGCTCACAACCATCTATAAAGTGATCTGATGCCCTCTTTCTGGCATGCAGATGTACAAGCAGATAGAGCATTCATATGCATTAAATAAATTTTTTTTTTAAAGATGCTTCTCTTTATGACCGTGTGTTATCTCTGCTCCTTTCCCTAGGTCTTGGGCTCGCTTTTAACTTGAACCCAGCTCTGACCATGATTGGCAAGTATTTCTACAAGAAGCGACCATTGGCCAATGGACTGGCCATGGCAGGGAGCCCCGTGTTCCTCTCTACCCTGGCTCCACTTAATCAGGCTTTCTTTGGTATTTTTGGCTGGAGAGGAAGCTTCCTAATTCTTGGGGGCCTCCTGTTAAACTGTTGTGTAGCTGGATCCCTGATGCGACCAATAGGGCCCACGCCAGGCAAGGTAGAAAAACTGAAGTCTAAAGAATCTCTTCAGGAGTCTGGAAAGTCTGATGCAAATACAGATCTCATCGGAGGAAATCCCAAAGAAGAAAAGCCATCAGTCTTACAAACAATTAATAAATTCCTGGACTTGTCCCTGTTTGCCCACAGGGGCTTTTTGCTGTACCTGTCTGGCAATGTGGTCATGTTTTTTGGACTCTTTACCCCTTTGGTCTTTCTTAGTAACTATGGTAAGAGTCAGCACTTTTCCAGTGAGAAGTCAGCCTTCCTCCTTTCCATTCTGGCTTTCGTTGATATGGTAGCCAGACCTTCCATGGGACTTGCAGCCAACACCAAGTGGATCAGACCTCGGATCCAGTACTTCTTCGCTGCTTCTGTGGTTGCGAATGGGGTGTGCCATTTGCTAGCGCCTTTGTCTACAACCTACGTTGGATTCTGCGTCTACGCCGGCGTCTTTGGGTTTGCCTTTGGTTGGCTCAGCTCCGTATTATTTGAAACATTGATGGACCTCGTTGGACCCCAGAGGTTCTCCAGTGCTGTGGGCTTGGTGACCATTGTGGAATGCTGTCCTGTCCTCCTAGGGCCACCACTTTTAGGTACAGTATTATCTCCCTACATTTTCCGTTCTGATCTGTGGAGAACACAGCTCTACCGTTAAAGCACAAATGGAGGTTGCATTTTAGTGATGGGGTGCCAGGCACATGCGGAGCTCCTTCATAAGGTCAAAGGACTGCCTGTCCTAACCACTGTGTGTATCTAGGATCTTGCAAAGCTTGTTTTAGTAAAAGTCTCATGAGTCAAACTCGTCAGAAGGTAAGACGATTTGGCTCAGTTATATTAGTTTGTGAGTCATTATATAATTTGAGAGCTTGGGTTACTAAGCTCTTTTTGTTTGCTTGCTTGGGTTTTTGGTTTTTTGTTTGGTTTTTCTTGTTTTGTTTTTTTAGAAACTTTTAAAAAAGATTTATTATGTATACAGTGCTCTATCTGCATGTACACCTGCGGGCCAGAAGAGGGCACCAGATCACATTATAGATGGTTGTGAGCCACCATGTGGTTTCTGGGAACTGAACTCAGGACTTGGGATAGTAGTCTCTCCCAAGCCATCTCTCCAGCCCCTGGTTTCGGGTTTTTGTTTGTTTGTTTTGTTTTGTGGTTTTGTTTTTTGTTTTGTATTTTTAAGACCGGGTTTCTCTGTGTAGCCTTGGCTGTCGTGGACTCACTTTGTAGACCAGGCTGGCCTTGAACTCAGAGATCCACCTGCCTCTGCTCCCTGGGTGCAGGGAGATGACCAGCATCATCTCCCACTCTTTCTAACCCCTTTATCATGTCTTCCACCCTTTACAAACTCCTGTCTTGCTTCAGCGTCCCATTCTGTAATGTGGCTTCCAAGGTTCTGTAGCGCTTGGCCCGCCCTGTCCTTCCAACCTTGTTTCCTACCATGGCCTCGTAACCCTTGCTCTCCTGCTCACACCCCTGGGCCTTTGAGCGGTCTGTTCCGCCCGGATCATCTCCTCCCTCTTTTCCTTGACTTGACATCTTCCTGCTGTCTCGGTGCTAGTGATGCTTCAAAAGCAGCAGCAGTTGGGGGCTGGAGAGATGGCTCAGAGGTTAAGAGCATGGCCTACTCTTCCGAAGGTCCTGAGTTCAATTCCCAGCAACCACATGGTGGCTCACAACCATCTATAATGAGATCTGGTGCCCTCTTCTGGTTTGCAGACATACATGCAAGCAAAAACACTATACATAATAAATAAATATTTTTTTAAAAGGCAGCAGCACTCCTCCCCCACTCACTAGTCTCCACCCCCGCTGTAGCGCCTGTCAGTTTGTGTAATAGCCAGGTGGAGTTCCATTCACACTGTTCAGGTGATGTCATTACCATCAGACAACACAAGCTTTTGGGAGTGGGTGTGATGAGCCATTTTCCAAATTAATTCCTTTGGTGTCAGATAATAGACAGACTTCCTCTGCCGCACAGAGGTGGGAGGTACAGGCCCCAACTCAGACCCCTGTGTTCCCTTACTAGCCTGTGACCTTGAAGAAGTTACTTAATGTTCTGGAAGATACAATGCGCATTTGGTGCAGACCGTGTGCTGTTGGCCACGGGGCAAGTATTCTCCGGAAGTGCTGATAAGGAGTTTTGGCCTTGGTGACTAGAGTAGATCTGTCTGGCCTTGGACACTCTCAAGTTTCCTTTGAATTACCGTTTTTCCCATTGTGCAGTTAGAGAATGGATTATGATCTCTGACCTTTATCATTGAGATTTCCCAGGAGGCAATTGTTTTCAATTTGAAAATAGAAAATAGAAGGCCAGTCAAAATCAGAGACGCTATAAACAGGACATTTAGCAGTTCATTTCTGTACTAGTGTGTCGTTGGTGGGCTCTTTGACGGCTGGTTTGACATCTTTCTGAGCAGATCTTTTCACTTCGGGAGAGGTGTCCTTGTATGTTCTTACCCACACAGCCTTGTTTTCTGCATCTTCAGGCCGCCTCAATGACATATATGGAGAGTACAAGTACACGTACTGGGCCTGTGGCGTGATCCTCATCATCGCCGGTGTCTATCTCTTCATTGGCATGGGCATCAACTACCGACTTGTGGCCAAAGAACAGAAAGCAGAGGAGAAGCAAAAAAGGGAAGGCAAAGAAGATGAGAACACAGATATTGATGAGAAGCCAACGGAGGCAACCAAAGCAGCACAGTCGCCACCGCAGCAGAGTAGCCCCGGAGACCCCGCAGAGGAGGAGAGTCCTGTCTGACCTGGGCAGCGTGACCGGAGCAGTTGTGTGTGACCCAAGACATCGAAACCATCCTGCTGGTCTCTAGTCTACCAGTGGTGCTCAATGCAGACAGTGGACATTGTGTGAAAAATCTACCAGGTGTTCATTGGTGGAATTTTTTTTTCACTCCTTACCAATCCCTGAGTTTAAAATATACTATGCTTTAGGTAGGGAGTGGTTGGCAAAGGATATGGGAAAGAAGTAGGGATTTCGTTTTGTTTTGTTTTGTTTTAATCTTAGCTTTCAACAGTGTCATGAAGATTATAATATGTGCCTTATTAAGTTTTAGTTTTTAGAACTCTTTAGAGAGCCTTAACTTTTAAAACCATTCTGCTAAATTCATCTATTTTAAATGTCATTTTAAAACAAAAGATAACAACTAGCTTGCTTGAGGTAACTCTAACCTTAATCTTGTTTTGTTGTTTATAATGCTCTGTCAGACATTGTTACTGGAACATTTATGAGTAGAAATATTGGTTAAAAGTAGGTTCATAACATACTGACTAAGCATTTTTCCAGCATCATAGTTGGCCTGGCGTATGTGCCTGTTAGGTATAGATTTACGGGATTTAATGCATAAAATTCTGGAAACATGTTGGCTGTTCCAGCCACAGTCAGTCTGTCCCCTGCTGGGTTCCTCTTCTCAGATGCTTGCTCCAGGCCTAGTGCTAGTGTTGCCACTAAATTGCCACCTTTGCAGAGACACTAAGCAGTCAGGGGTCATTAGCCATTTTTTTTTTTTTAAATCAACTGCAAAGCCAGGCATGGTGGCGCACGCCTTTAATCCCAGCACATGGGAGGCAGAGGCAGGCGGTTCACTGTGAGTTTGAGGCCAGCCTGGTCTACAAAGCGAGTCCAGAACAGCCAAGGCTACACAGAGAAACCCCATCTCAAAAAAACTGAAAAGAAACAATAAATTAATTAAATCAACTGCAAAAAAGTATTAAAATCTACAAGGCCGTTCTTCAACACATCTGATTTCATGTAGATAGGTATTTCAAGCGTCAGCTGAATTCAGTTTAGGTTTTCCCGACAGCCTAGTGTTAGTGTGAGGAGACTCTTGGAATCTGTGAGTGTGTGTGGCTTTCGGGTCTTGGTCCTGCTAATAAGTGCATGCTGTGCCAAGGAGCCGCATCCCACCAGCACCCTGGGGTCCTCCTCCTCAGCCCCAGAAACCTTTTCTCTTGATTTTTCATAGTTCAATTTATATTCTAGTTTAGAGCTGTATGTGAGATACTCAGTACGGACAGATTGTGTGTGCTATTTGTTTTTTTCTACATTGTTTTTCAGTATTTGCGAAACCAAGAGGGCCAGAATTTGGCCCCAGGGAAGCCAATAAAGATAAAAAAGAGAAGGAGTTTGCTCAGTGCTGTGGGCTTCAGGAAGTACCCGCCTCCTTGCCACACACACCAAGGCTTAGCGCACTATCTATAACTGTGTGACGTAGTAGTATGACCTCCACAACCCTTACTTGCCATGTAGAGAGTGGATCCAGCCTAAGGGGAGGGGGAAAGATGACCAGATTGGAATTGTATTTTTTTTAACCCGATGTCCTCGAAATAGAGGCAGAAAAGATCAGATAGATGAGACCGAATTGTACTCAATGCATTTAAAATATCATTGTAATTGACAGGGTGAAAATACAGATTAAAACCTTGTGTAAGAAGCTGACTTTTTCCAAATAAAACATTTATTTTATTTTTAGAAAACAGCCTTCCACATGCTTATTTGTGAGGCATAGCAGGTCTTCATTTTTCATAAGTTTTGTTTTTACCTTTCTAATATTGAATCATCAGTTTATATGCCTTGTGCATATGTTTTTGTTTTTCCTTCTTCATTTGAGACAAGCAGGGTTTCTCTGTGTAGCCTTGGCTGTCCTGGACTCTCTTTGTAGACCAGGCTGGCCTCGAACCCACAGTGATCCGCCTGCCTCTGCCTCCCAAGTGCTGGGATTAAAGGCGTGCACCACCACGCCCGGCTAAGCAGGGGAGGAGTTTAAAACCACATGTCTGGAACTGCTGTGACCTGATGCAGTCAGCTTTAAAACGGAAAGCTCCCTGCAGTAGGAGTGTAGTGCTGTGGTGGGAGTGCAGAGAGGAAACCTTGAACGGCGGGCATCACCGCAGGTTGGTCTCTGCCTCATCTGTGAAGCCGTGGGGAACCTCTGCGAACTTCTCCATAAAAATAAAGGTTTCTGTCAGTGATGGAATTTGGGGCATGTGTAAAGGATTCCCATCCCATCTCAGGAGCTAAAGCTGCACTTGGCAGTCAGGTGCCCCGTGCTCACGGGTGAGCCCCAGGCTTTATGATGCGGGCTCACCGTCACTCTTCAGAAGGAAGGCCTCTGAGTTCATAGTCAACCCAAAGCTGCCCTCAGACTGGAATTAAACTTCTTGCTAACGGCTCGGTGGTCCTGGTGCTTTCACACTAAGGAGGATTGGGTCCAGCAACTGCTCTGTCGTCACTGGGTTATAATCACAGTCCATGGAATTAACAGACGATCAGGGTTAGAGAAGTCCATGTGACACGGAGCCCAGGCCTCTGTCCCTCTGTCCCTCCCTCATTCCCCGAGTACTGTCCTGTTGCTGGGCTGTGAGTGAGTACAAGCATGAGCCATCACATGTGCTGGAAGGAAATTTATTTAAGAAGCTGATAGGCTGGACAGTTTTAAATCACTAAATTGTATTTTGTTGGTTTGGTTTTGGTTTTTTGTTTTTTGGTTTTTCAAGACAGGGTCTCTCTCTGTAGCCTTGGCTGTCCTAGACTCACTTTGTAGCCCAGGCTGGCCTCGAACTCACAGCGATCTGCCTGCTTCTGCCTCCCGAGTGCTGGGATTAAAGGCATGTGCCACCACCGCCAGGCATAAATCACTAAATTGTAAACCACACTGATGAGGATCATGTCCGGTCAAGTCTGTTGGAAATTGAGAACATCTTTACCACCTGAGATGAATAGTTTTCACAAAATTGCATTTTTGAGTTTTGGTTTGATTTATTGTTGTTGTTTTGTTTTTAAAGTAGGATCGTTTTTCGCCTTTCCTCCCTCAAACCCCTCCCATGTGCATCCTTGTTCTCATTCAAATTCGTGGCCTCTTTATAATTTTATTGTGGTCCTAAATAATATAAAAAATCAAGCTGCTCAGCCCTCAAGTTACCCGTGTATATACGTTTTTAGGGCTGGCCAGTTGGTACTGAATGACCAGGTGATGTGCTTTTCCCTGACCTCCTTCCACATTGGCACACCTGGTGGTGGGTGTCCTCACTCATACGCAGCAGAGGCGGTCTCACTATGTAGACCAGGCTGACCTGGAACTCAGATCCTCCTGCCTCTGCCTCCCAAGTGCTGGCATTAGAGGCAGACACCATCTTATAGTGAATTTCAGTGACGGACTGACTAGGTATTGGTTGAGTGGGGTTTTTTGTTTGTGTGTGTGTGTGTTGTGGGTTTTTTTTTTTTTTTTTTGGTTTGGTTTGGTTTCTTGAGACATGGTTTCTCTGTGTAGTCTTGGCTGTCTTGGACTCACTTTGTTGACCATGCTGGCCTCGAACTCAGAGGTCTGCCTGCTGGGACTACAGGTGTGCGCGACCACGCCTGGCTTTAGTTGTTTATCTGAAAACCTGAATGTCTTGAGTTTCACCCTCCCTAGCACATAGTTTACAGTATAGCAAATCAGGCCCAGTGCCTGGAAGCCATGAAGAAAGAAGTTAATGATAGACTTGGCTAACCAAATGATGTTTGAGTACTTGATGGGAAATGACAGCCCAAGCTTGCCTGGACTGAGGCCAGGTTGTGTATCTGGGCTAGAGTGATGGGGGGTGGGGGAGGTAGGTAGTTTGGGTACATGTGTCTCTCGCCTGGAGGTCATGGAGCTCTGTGTAGGTCAGGCTGGCCTTAAACTCACATACACCTACCTGCCTTTGCTTCTCACCTTTTGGGATGAACAGCTTTGCCCAAGGCTTTTTATATACCTCACCATTTCTTTCTCTGGGCTACAGTGACGAGTCAAGTGTGCAAATAATAACATGTGTGAGTATAGAGTATGGAGGTTGGTTGCTTTTTGCTGTTTGGGTTTGAGTATGTATATGTGTGGTGTGTTTACTTATGTGAAATCTGGAAAATTGAACTCGAGGGTTCTCACCAAACTCTCTTACAGTGAGCCCCAGCACACGTCTTTAATCCCAATATTCAGGGAGGCAGAGACAGGTGGGTTGCTGTGGGTTTGAGGCCAGCCTAGTCTACAAAGTGAGTCCAAGACAGCCAAGGATACACAGTGGAACCCTGTCTCAAAAGACGGGGGTGGGGGGTGGATATAAGGAGCGACTGACTTCAGTTAAAAAGTTTTCTGTCCCTGGCCAAATCAAAGATGAAATAATTTTTTTTTTCCTCACTACAATGGTTTATTCACTTTCTTTTTGGCAGTGCCGGAAGTAGAATCCGGAGCTTTGTGCTTGCAGGACTAGTGTTCCACCACCCAGCTGTGTCTCTCTAGCCAATGAAGGGTTGTTTGGCTTGGTTTTGGCTTGTTTTAATCTAATTCTACCCCACCACCATGCTGTATTTATTTTGTTTTTCATATAATTAATTTTGTTACTGTGATGTGTTAGGGAATTGGGCCCAAAGAACATTCTATGCCCGTGTACTACCACTTAGTCCTGCCCTGAAAGAAAAACGCAATACAGCCTTGGCTTTCAAGGGGGATAAAAAAAAGAAAAACCCTTATGCTCCTGTTGTCTCCTGGGCAGATGCAGTCAGAGTTGATTGTGAAGGGCAAGAGGATGAGGAGTTGGAAGTCAGGGGAGCCGACACCCCACTTCTGGATTCTGAGGGCACTTGTACTTACAACGTGATTTAAAATACTAAAAATCTGGATGTCATTGTATTGCAGACCTTTAATCCCAGCACAGGCAGAGGCAAGCACATCTCAGCTTGAGGCCAGCCTGGTCTGCAGAGTGAGTTCCAGGACAGCCAGAGCTACACAGCAAAACCCTATATTCAAAACAAAACAAAAAAGCTGGAGGTCAACTTAGGCTTTCTTTTCTTTTCTTTCTTTTAGGATTGGAACCAGGGCCCTAACTAGGCAAAATCATCTGTGACCTTTTTTTTTTTTTTTTTGGCCCCTGAAATAGGCTGACCTTGAAGTGCATACCCTGGCTAGTCAGGTTATTTTCCTCCTCCGAGAATTGCAGTCTGGGAAAAATGGAGGTGACCAGATGTAAGTAAGGACAGAACATTGGTGGGACTGGATGACAGCCATGGAGTGCATTAATCTGCCTCTTTCCTGTAGGCAGAGGTCCTGGCGGCTGCGTTCCTATAGTTTCTGAGCGGCTAGCCCCAGGTGAATGATTAACTCAGGCAGCCAAGGCTCAGGGCTCACCACAGGGCTGTGTGGAGCATTTCTAGCCTGAGACCAGAGTCGGAAATAACCACTCATGACACAAAAGGGTAGGGCTGAGAATAGCTCAGTCACTGATAGAGCTGCATAGTTCGCAAGCAGTAGGCAGCAGGCCCGCTCCCCAGGACAAACAAAAATAGCTGTCTTCCCAGGTATCCTGCAGCCCTACTCCTGCCTCTTTTTACTCTAATTGTGAGAGGACCTCATGTATCCCAGCCCCGTGACCTCAAACTCAACTGCGGAGTTGAGGCAAACCTTGGAATTTCAGATCCCCCCATCTCCAATCCCTGCTGGGATCATAGGCGTTTGTCGGATCTGGGTTATGTAGTGCTGGGACTTGAACCCAGAACCTGAGAGGCGCTGGGTAAGCATGCTACCAACTGAGCTCCATCTGCCCCCAAAGTGCTGTGGAGCAGTCACCTTTACTAACAGGACATTGCTGTCCTCATTGCTGTGAAGACTGTGAAAGCAATACACCAGGCATGCCTCAACTTAATCCAGCAGAGGAGATTTTTGTCAGTTTGAGGACAGGAGGCTGCAGAACATAATAGTTGGCAAAGTGCTTGCCTCATAAATAGGACAAGACTTGAGCCCCAGAACACATTAACTTGTCTGCTCTTAATCCCTAGAACCTACCTGGGAGACAGAGACAGAGAATCCCTGGCCTTCCTGCCCAGTCTAGCCTAGTTGGCCGATGAGAGAGAGGCCCTATCTCAAGGGAAGGAGACTGGCTTCCTGAGGATGACGCTGGAGGTGTCCTCTGGTACCCTTGGGCATATGGATTCCCCATTCACAAAGCATACTCACTTAAAGAAAAAAAAAAGCCAGGCAGTGGTGGCACCTTTGATCCCAGCACTTGGGAGGCAGATGTAGGTGGCTCTCTGAGTTCCCGGCCCCAGGACAGCTAGGGCTTCACAGAGAAACCCTGGTTTTTAGCAATTAGACTTTATTATACAACCCAGCTATCTTACACAGGAGGGAAAAAAGGTTAAAGGGAAATAAGAGTAAACCTTCCGGTGTCTCTGGCTTGCGCACTGGTCCAGCCTGTACGTTGGTCGTCTCCCCATCCACGTGCGCTCTTGCTCCAAAACCTACAGCCTCCTCCTGTTCTCGTCCTCTCCGCCTCCCTGCGTCTGTGTCTCTTGCGCAAGGGCCGGTCTCTTTTTAGGATCCCTCCTCCCATTGATGTTTGATTAGAAATGCAATCACCTAGCCAAAGTCTCCCATCCATTTCCTGAATTCCGGACCCCGGATGGTTCCTCCCAGCCTTCAATAATGTCCATCTCAGTGGAGTATCAGTGATTCCAAGCAGCATAGCCCGAGGCTAGCCCTGCCTAGACTGCCTTCACCCGAGATATTGTCTACAATCCTTCCGCTCACATCAGCTGGGCATGGTGGCGCATGCCTGTAATTTTAGCAGAGGCAAGTGGATCGTTGTGAGTTCAAAGCCAGCCTGGTCTGCAAAGAGAAAGTCCAGAACAGCCTAGGCTACCCAGAGAAACCCTGTCTCCAAAAACCAAAACAAAGAAAAATCCACATCAAAGCCAGTGGTGTAATCCCAGCATTCAGGAGGCAGAGGTTTAGGAGGGTGGGGGTGTCACTGTGAGTTCAAAACCAGCCTGGTCTACAAAGCAAGTCCAGGATGGCCAAGGCTATATGGTTCTCTGTCTCAAAAAAAAAAAAAAAGAAAGAAAGAAAAAAGAGAAAGAAAAGTCTGAATGTATTTGAATATTCTGCAGTGCGGTGTAGCAAATTAGTAGTCAGGACCCCCTAGAAACAGTGAATAAATAAAGATCAGCTGTAAACAGGCCGGGCGTGGTAGCACACACCTTTAATCCCAGCAATTGGGAGGCAGAGGCAGGCGGACTGCTGTGAGTTCGAAGCCAGCCTGGTCTACAAAAACGAGTCCAGGACAGTCAAGGCTACACAGAGAGACCCTGTCTGGAAAAACAAAAAAACAAACAAACAAAAAAATCAGCTGTAAGGGCGGAGCTCATCAGTTAACAAAGGTTTTTCAGCCTGCATCCTGGCCAAGCATCAGTGTAAGGGCTGAAGGTTGTACCAGACGGAGGTTCTGGAAATAAACAGGAACAACGGGGCAAATCCTGCTGACCCAAAGGGCCAATCTCAAGCAGCCCACCCAAAATGAATGAAGTGACTTCTGTTCCCCAGCGATGCATGGTCTTGTTTGTGATCCTTTCCCTGGGCTTTGACATTCGTAACGTGACTGTTTTGTATCCGTGGATTTCCTTTGCTAATATGCTTTACTGATTCCAGAATTAAAACTTAGCATTTCCTGAGCCTGTGCTGGCCAGATCCCAAGAGGAAATGGCTAGAAGCCATTAAGAGGTCTTGGGGGTGGGGAGGGACTGGACTGAGATTAACAGTCACCTGCTGTGCAGACTGTATGTGCATAGTTATTAAGAAGAGCCTTGTGATTGTGCGGCTGTTGGTTTATCTGCCCTCTCTCATTCCTTCTTAAGGCCTGAGCGCATTGACCAGGCTCTGTGTGGGCTTTTTAGGATGGGAGCTATGTAGATGACAGATCACATTTTTTTCCTCTTAAATTCCAAGTGCTACACCAGCAGGCGGGCTCAGCAGGTGAAGGTGCTTTCCACCAAGGCTGACAACCTGAACTCCAGAAGCCACGTGGGTAGGACAGAACGGGCTGCCACAAGCTGTCCCTGACCTCCACGTGTCATACACACACAATAATAAATAGATGTAAATTTGCAAAATTAAGTTCTTTTGTTTGGTTTGGTTTGGAGATGGGGTTTCTCTGCGTAACAGCCCTGACTATCTTGGAACTCGCTCTGTAAGACCAGGCTGGCCTCAAATTCAAGGCCATTCGCCTGCCTTTGCCTCCCGAGTGCTGGGATTAAAGGCATGCGCCACCACCACCCACCTTCAAAATGTTTAAATTTTTTTTAGATGAAAGGATTTTTTAAAATTATATTTTCACTTTATGTGTACGTGGTTTTGCCCGCATGTGACAGTGCCAGATCTCGAAGCTACAGCTGTGAGCTGCCATGTGGGTGCTGGGAATTGAACCCAGATCCTCCGGAAGAGCAGTCAGTGCTCTTAACTGCTAAGACATTTCTCCAGCCCCCCCCCCCAAATTAAATTCTTAATCCTTAAACTTGGGGGAGGAGGGCTGAGTTCAAGGCCAGCCTGGTCTACATAGTGAGTTCTAGGACAGCCAGAGTTAGAAAGTGAAACACTATCTCTAAAAAAAAAAAAAAAAAGATGAAATTTCAAGTACTATTTTGTTTCTCAAGTGGTAAGGGTGAGTCAATAGGCCTGCTGCAGAAGAGGCACTTTTTAGGACGTGTGTGTTCAGCCTTATCTCCGCTTCACTCTCCCCACACACCTATCACCTGCCAGGTCTGGAACTCCATCCCCGCCTGACCTCTCCCTGCAGTTGGCTTGGCTTCTAGTAACCTCCCTGAGCCCTCTCTCTAACTCTGTACTTTGTATCTCATTCCAACACCATTACCAAATGACTTTTCTAAAAGGGCCAAATTTCTCAGCATTGTTACTTTAAATTAAAAAAAAAAAAAGGCCTATCCAACTTTTATAACACGAAACAAAAGCAATAAAGATAAAAATAATAAAAGTCATGCCATTCCTCTACCTAAATAAAAACCCTACTGCTTGGGGATAAAGTCCAGATGACTTGGCCTGATCCACAGGGCCCCTCCCTGGTAGATAGCTCCTGTCCACCCATGCATCTTGCCTCTGGCCAGTCAGCCCGCGCCTGCTCTCCACCCCAGATGCCCAGTCCCAGGAGACCTCTAGACAAATCACCTTCAGTTCATCCCTTGCTAGTGCTGCGAGGTGAACTGCCAGTTTGGTTTTCTGGGTCCCAACACACTGCTTGAGGTGAGGAATAAGGGACAGCATGCACAATGAGAGTGGCCTTTTGATTTTAGGGTATAAAGACGGCTCTGCAGGAGGCGGCAAGCTGTAGAGAAAAGGCAGGAGAAAGGCTTCCTCAGCAATCTGAGTGCGGACAAGTGGTGAAAGTGATAGGCAAACCTGCCACTCACACTATGCGGCCAGCCCTGGGCCAGCCCAGTCCCCGCCACTCACACTATGCGGCCGGCCCTGGGCTAGCCCAGTCCCCGCCACTCACGCTATGCAGCCAGCCCTGGGCTAGCCCAGTCTCTGTTCTCCAGCAGTTTTCAGTCTGTTGGGAGCAATAAAAGGAAATGCGGGCAACACTGGATGAGGAGGACCGTAAAGTCCACAGGCCAAATTTAGTAAGCAGGAGAGAGCAGTGAACAGATCGGTGAGTCCCCCGTGGGCCCAAGGGCTGCAGCATAGGAAAAATGGACAGGCGGGTGGTGGTGGTGCGCACCTGTAATCCCAGTACTTGGGAGGCAGAGGCAGAAGAGGAGGCGGAGGCAGAAGGATCTCTTGTGAGTTCAAGGCCGGTCTAGACTACAAATTTAAAAACAGAGAGAGAGAGAGATGGATGGGCTATATTTATATATGGCTACACTCTGTACAAAATACCTTTGTGACCAGGTATGTGGAGTTAACCCCTGACACCAACTTGAGAATCCAGCTCCACAATGCACCCCCCATTTCAGGGGTCAGCTGTAAATAGTAGTCTTCGAAATTCGTCTCAACTTCTCTGACTTGGAGAGAGAGCTGTAAGACAGTTAAGTGCTAGCCGGGGGTGGGGTGGGGGTGGCACACGCCTTTAATCCCAGCACTCAGGGAGGCAGAGGCAGGCGGATCGCTCTGAGTTCGAGGCCAGCCTGGTCTACAAAGTGAGTCCAGGACAGCCAAGGCTACACAGAGAAACCCTGTCTCGAAAAACAAAACAAAAAAAAAGACAGTAAGTGCTCCCAAGATGAACAATGGGACACTTGTTTTTGGTTGTGAGGAAGCTTCTTTAAAAAAAAAAAAATGTGTGTGTATATATATATATTTGCAAAAACAAAATAAAAAAACGAGACCTCCTACAAAAGGTAAGTGAAAAGTGTATTACAAAGTTGAATGTGCTCAGTCAACCTTCTCACCCTAACCTGGCCCCTCGAAGAAGCCGCTAATGGAGCTGTAACTCCAGCTGAGCTGCAGTTGACCCTAGGGAGAGGAGGGGAAGAGCTCCCTGAGGAGAGATGGAGTACGAAGCCGGACCAGTGCTCCTGGAGATGCGCATGTACTCACAGGTGGGCTGCTCACCTAGAATGCAGGAAGACAAGGATTAAATTTAAAAAGTCCTCAGATGAACTATGTTTGCTTCGTGTGTTTGTTTTTGGGGTTTTTTGTTTGTTTGTTTTGTTTTTGTTTTTTGAGATAGGGTTTCTCTGTGTAGCCTTGGCTGTCCTAGATTCGCTTTGTAGACCAGGCTGGCCTCGAACTCACAGCGATCCACCTGCCTCTGCCTCCCGAGTGCTGGGATTACAGATGTGCGCCACCACCACCCGGCTCTATATACATGTTTTTTTCAAGACAGGGTTTCTCTGTAGACCAGGCTGGCCTGGAACTCACACAGATCCGCCTGCCTCTGGCTCCCGAGTGCTGGGATTAAAGGCCTGTGCCACCACGCCCCGCTAGGCTGAAAGTTTTTTATTCTTCTCTCCTCTCCTCCTTTCTTCATTCTAGGGGTGGAGGCCAGTGACTTTATCTCATCCCAGCCCCTGGTCACATATCTACTCTGGGCATAGACAGTGTTGTGACCTGGGCTGGGCATGTGGCTCATTGATAGAATGCGTGAGCAGCATTAATAAAGAGCTCAATTTGAGCCCCAGCACTGCGCAAATGCAGGTACAGTGGTACACACCTGCTACCCAGCTCCTAGGAGGAAGTGGGAGGGTCATCTTTGGCTAAACACCAATGCATGTAAAATTAAAATAAAAAAATTAAATTATTTATTTATTTAATGTATATGAGTACTCTGCCTGCATGTACACCTGCATGGCAGAAGAGAGCATCAGATCACACTGTACATGGTGTGGTTGCCGGTTGTTGGGAATCGAACTCAGGACCTCTGGAAGAGCAGACACTGCTCTAGGGTTTCTCTGTGTAGCCTTGGCTGTCCTAGACTCGCTTTGTAGACCAGGCTGGCCTCAAACCTACAGTGATCCACCCGTCTCTGCCTCCCATGTGCTGGGATTAAAGATGTGTGCCACCATCCTTCTTGTTTTTTGAGTTAGGTTTTCTCTGTGTAGCCTTGCCTGTCCTGGACTAGCTTTGTAGACCAGGCTGGCCTTGAACCCACAGTGATCCACCTGCCTCTGCTTCCTGAGTGCTGGGATTCCATGTGTTTATCAATTTCTTATAATCAAATACTAATCTCTCACCTTTGTGTTCAAGGAAGGCCTGAGCGTTTTGTATTCAGGGCCTGAGGGCCTGACACTCCTGTAACCTGGAGTTCCTTATGAGTGTCAAACATACAGCTAGCAACTGTTCCTAGGAGCTTGCACTCAGGGCCAACCGATCAGAACCACAGGTCACCATGACTGGAACATACCAAAAAAATCCCTCCTGCAGTCTGGCCCTGGTCTCCTCACTTAGCCCTGGTTCTCTAGCCAATCAGTTTAAAGGGCAATTTTCCTCTACCCCTCTGACCTATCATGTCAGAGCAAGGCTTGGAAGTGGCTGAGAAACCCCACCCGCCTGCAGTTTTTTCCTTTAAAAACCCTGTTCCCCTAGCACTAGGGGCCGCCATCTTCCCTCCTCACGAGGGGTCTAACGGCCCAGGCTCTGAGCTTGACTAATAAACTAGACCCTGTGTGATTTACATCTGACTGATTCCTGGTGGTCTTTCGGGGTTTCACAACTTGGACATTACACTAGCCTTATTTCTAACTGGAAACAAATTAAAAAAGATATTTCCTCAGGTTTTTTTTTCCTTCAGATAATGCCATTACACAATAAACAAAGGCATCACTTAAAATAATATCCAGGCTATTTACATAAACTGGACATTATTATTTATAAAGACAAAACTGAGGCTGGAGAGATGGCTCAGGGCTTAAGAACACTTGACACTTTTCCAAAAGACCTGAGTTTAATTCCCAGCACCCACATTTGGTAGCTCACAGCCATCTCTAAGGCCAGCTCCACGGGGTGATGACTCCCCTGACCCACACAGGTACCTGCATTCACATGTAACCTCCCCACCCACACGTAATTAAAAGCGATAAAAATATCTTTAAAAAGCAACAAAGACAAAGTATCTTAAAAAGCAAAACTAATGCTTGCTTCATAAAATAGTCATTGCTTCCTTTCATTCTGGCATTCAGCAGGCTGAGTTTGTGGTTTTGAGGCTACATACACAGAGAGGCTCTAATCTGGCCCCGTTTCAAAAGCAAATGTAAAGAGTGTGGGTGGCGTGGGGTGGGACTTGATATAAATACCCCTCCTGATGATCTTGCAGCTATCATATCATTAAAGACAAAATGCAACACACGGTTTCCTCTAGAGGAGAGTTTATCTGGCGCTGGGGAGATGACGCAATCAACAAAGTGCTCGCTGCCCAAGCCTGAGGACCTGAGTTCTAGCCCACCCGCCCACATAAAAGCCAGGCTCACTGGCGCCTGCTTCAAATCCTAGCACTTGGGAGGTGGAGACAGGAGAATGCCTGGGGCTTGCTGGGGGTGGGGTGGTGGCCAAGCAACCCAGCTGAAATTAGAGAGCTCCAGGTTCAATGTGAGAGACCTGGTCTCAAAAAAATAAGGTGGAGGGTAACTGAGGAAGATACAGACATCAATCTCTAGCCTCTATACACATGAATGCACACACACTCACACACACACACACACACTCACACACACACTCACACACACACATACACACACACATACACACACACATATATACACACACTCACACACACATACACACACACACACTCACACACACACTCACACACACACATATACACACACACTCACACAAACATACACACACACTCACACACACACATACACACACACATACTCACTCACACTCACACACACACTCACACACACACTCACACACACACACATACACACACACACACACACACACACACACACACACACAATGTCATTAAAAAGGCTTTTAAGGCCCAGCGTGGTAGCGCACACCTTTAATCCAAGCACTTGGGAGGCAGAGGCCGACAGAGCACTTTTGAGTTTGAGGCCAGCCTGGTGTACAAAGTGAGTGAGTGAGTCCAGGACCGCCAAGGCTACACACAGAAACCCTGTCTTGGAAAAACCAAAAAAAAAAAAAAAAAAAAAAGAAAAAAGAAAAAGAAAAGGCTTTTTTAGTTAACGAATGCATCTTACATAGTTAAATAAAAGCATGTCAGCCCCTTACACTACCATTTCATGTAGGTTTCACATTGTTTATGACATTGCACATGGATTACGTGTAACACTCTCTGAAGTTAAAACCAAAACCAAAAGCAATCGGTGCTTGAAAAGAGTTCTTCTAGGTGGACATTTGTTTTGCAGCAGCAGAGTGTGAGCCTCCAAGAGTTTTAGTATCTGCCGAGAGCGACTTGTTAGGCGGTGTTTGTGAGTCAGATTTTCGACATATTTCCTAGCAGCTGTTTCCCAAGTGTTGGCAATGGTTCTGCTACATAAAGCCAGACGATGACGCATGTCTGTGCCCACACATGGATGTGCCCCCAAATCAGAATCCATATCTGCTCCCTTTCCCAGTGGTCCTTTTCAGCCTTTGGGTCATTTATTTTTCTCTCCTTACTTTTTCTTCTCAGCCGCATGGGTTCTATATGCCTCTTACACTGCAGTTTCTTTTGTCCGCTGCTCCAGAATTCTCTTATCTGGTTTGGTTCACTTCCAGTGCATGGCTCTGTTGCCTCACGTGGGCTGGAGTGAAAATCCAGGTGTGTCTTGTTCTCTGGAGGTCAGGGAGGCATGTCTCTGTGGAAGGCTGTGTTCTGAGCAGAACCAGGGCTCCACAGACACATTCTCAGCAGACAGAGGCCTGGTGAGGTGCCTTAGGCTGGTGGGGAGCAGCCACTGGCTGGCTGTGACCCAAGCTGGCCTGCATCTGGATGAGGAGAAAGAGGCTCACGTGACATTCCTGATCATCTACTTACTCTGTGACAGCCTGGTGGCGTTAAAAAAAGATAAGCCACAGCTTTGTTGTTGTTATTTCGAGACAGAGTCTTACTGTGTAGCTCTGGCTGGCCTGGCCTGGCCTGGAGACCAGGCTGGCCTTGAATTTACAGAGATCCACCTGCCTCAACCTCCCCAGTGGGATTATAAGTATTTGCCAGCGTATTGCCAGCTTGGTTTTCTTTTCTTTTCATAATGTACTTAAATTTTATTTCATATGCATTGGTGTGAGGGTGTTAGATCCCCTGGAACTGGAGTTACAGACAGCTGTGAGCTGCCATGTGGGTGCTGGGAACTGAACCCAGGTCCTCTGGAAGGGCAGCCAGGGCTTCTAACTGCTGAGTCTCTCTCCAGCCCCTCCCCCCCCCCAGCTGGGTTTTTAAAGGCTTAATGTCAAAACTAGAATTAGGGCAACTCAGCTGGTAAAGAGTTTAACTAGTGCCCAGGAATGCCTGGGTTTCTTTTCCAGCGCCACACGAACCAGGTGTGTGTGTGTGATATGCGCACGCGCACATCTGTGAGGCCAACACTCTAGGACAGTGGTTCTCAACCTTCCTAATGCTGTGACCCTTCAGGACAGTTCCTCATGCTGTGGGGACCCCCAACCATAAAATCATTCCATTGAATCTTCATAACTATAATTTTGCTACTGCAACAAATCGTAATGTAGATATCTGGTATACGGGATACCTGATATTGGACCCCTCCCCCCAAGGGTTCGAGACCCACAGGTTGAGAACCAGTGCTCTAGAGGTAGAGGGAGGGGCATTCAAGGTCGTCCTCAGCTGCATAGCAAATTCAAGGTCAGTATCTGATAGTTGAGAACCCGCTTTTAAAATAATAACAACAACAATAATAAAAAGAAGACAAATTAGGGGGCTTAGAGGCATGGTTCAGTTGGTAAGGCACTCTGGGTTTGATCCAGCCAGGTAAAAAGGGGACTTTATGGTACATGTCTGCATCCCCAGTGCTAGGGAGGTGGAGACAGGAGAAATCCTAGAGCTTGCAGGTCAGCTATCGGCTGGTCTTGATGAATCAGTAAACTCCAGGCTCAGACCCTGTGTCCAAACTAGCGGGGACAGATGTTGAAGAACACACTTGACATTGCCTCTGGCCTCAACATGCAAATGTGATCATGTGTACCTGCACACACATGTACATGCATATTACACACACACACACACACACACACACACACACACACACACATACACACACACACACACACACACACAAATAATAATGGTAAAACAAAAATAAAGACCAGAGTAAGAACTTAGTAACCTATAGTTTCCTTGAAGTTTGTCTCTGCCCACCCCCACCCAACACACACAGAGTTTAGATGTGTAGCCCTGCTTGTTCTGGAACTCTTTTTCTCTCTCTCTCTGTGGACCAGGCTAGCCTCGAACTCCCAAAGATCTACTTGCCTCCGCCTCCCAGTGCTGGGATTAAAGGCCTGTGCCACCACTGACAGGCCTTTAATTTTTTTTCATTAATTAATTAATTTACTTTATATCCTGACCACCGTTTGCTCTCTCTCCTCTCCTCCCAGTCCTTCCCCCCATCCCCCCACCCCCCACCCTCTTTCTCTTTAGAAAAGGAGAGGCCTCCTATGGGTATCAACCAGCCTTGGCATATCAAGTTGTGCATCTTCTGTTGAGGTTAGACTAGGCAGCCCAGTTACGGGAAAGGGTTCCAAGGCAGGCAACAGAGTCAGAGACAGCCCTGCTCCTGCTGTGAGGAGCAGGAAGCCCCAGCTGCACAGCGGTTACACATGTGCAGAGGCCTAGGTCTGCCCTATGCATGCCCCCTGCTTAGCGTTCAGTCTCTGTGGGCCCTATGTTAATATTTTTAAATTTAACTTTTTTTTTTTGTTTTTGTCTTTGTTTTTCGAGACAGGGTTTCTCTGTGTAGCCTTGGCTGTCCTGGACCCGCTTTGTAGACCAGGCTGGCCTCAAACTCGCAGCGCTCCACCTGCCTCTGCCTCCCGAGTGCTGGGATTATAGGCGTGCGCCACCACGCCCGGCTTAAATTTAACTTTTTTGAGATGGGGGGTCACACTGTGTCTCCCTGGCTGTTCTGGATACTCACTATGTAGATAAGAGTGGCCCTCAGACTGACAGACAGCCTCCTGCCTCTGCGTGCTGAGTGCTGGGATGAAAGGACTGTGCTACCACCTGGCTTGGGTTTTCTTGTAACTACACTCATTTATTTGGTTTCTGCCTCCCTCCTCCCCTTTCCCCATCTCTCTCACTAAACCCTGAGCTCGCAGATTGGCCATCTTTCCAGGCTCTAGAGATCCCCCTGCCTCTGCTTCCATCTCAGCGGCCGGGCTACAGATGTGGGCCCCCTCGCCAGCTTCTTCCCTGGGTCTGGAGATCTGAACTTGGGTCCTCACTCTTGCACGACAGACACTTCACCCGCCAAGCATCTCCCCAGCCCATGAATTCTCATCAGATTTGTTTTCCTCCCAGACAATGAGTTTATACTTTGTTCTAGCCACACTGACCTTCAAGTTTCTGTGTCGGTTGCTTTAGGACACGAGGCCTCTGGCCGAGGAACACTCACCCCATTGTTGGGTTCATCCCTCAGATATTTGCAGCTGTCTCCCTGGGTCTTTTCAAGGTCTGAGCTGCCTGTTCAAGGCATCCATGGTACAGAGATTGGGTCACTGTAATTAAGCAACAATAATGAGACAAACAACAATGGGATATTTCTCCCATGAGCGTGACGTCAGGACCAGTCAGCCTGGCTCTCCCAGGCACCCCACACATCCTATTCTGGGTCAGGCCAGCCTAGAGACTGTCCCAGGATGCTAAGCTGAAGTGCTGCCCTGAAAGTGTCAGGTCCCTTGGGCACCTGCCTTCATGAGGTCAGCCTAACCCTCTGTCCGGGAGCCCTGTGACGTTGCTGTCACCTGGCATGCAGTATCACATGGCCCCACAATACAGTGAGAAGACAGAATAGGCCTCGGGGTCAGGAAAACCTGAGGGTCAAGCTGTTCACTTACTGGCCTCGTGGGCCTAGAAAATGAGGGTAAAAGTAGCTAAGTGAGTCAGCAGGGCTCAGTACACCGCAGCCACTGGAGGGGTTTTGAACTGAAAGTGATTTGAGGTGAGGATGGGGTGGCTGGAGACAGAGGCTGGCTGAGGCCCAGCGGGTCCGCTGCTCTGTCTGACCAGGGAAGGGAGGCTGATGGGTGCCCAAAGCTACCAGGGGCCCTGCTGACGTCCAGGCTCCACCCATCTGGCTGTGCTCCAGAAGACAGTGGCACTTCATAGCAGCTGCCAAGTGTCCTCTGGCACCCAGGGATGATGGCTGGGTACCAGACCCTGCTTCAACAGAGGACTCACATCTGCATGGGTCTGCTTGCCAGGGGAGCCAGCCACAGCAGCAGGCCCTGTTCCAGATCCCAGGGGAGGGTCTCTGTGTTGATCCTCTCTGCAGGGGCCTGCATGAGGCAAGGCCTGGGAAGGGCCACTTTTGAACAGCCTTCTGCCAGGGAGAGGCAGGAGACAGGTGGGGGTGGGCTGGGGCTGCTCCTCAGCCTGGTGTGGACAGTGTAATGCCTGGGGGGCACCCTGAACAGTTCCTGACACTCAACCCCAAGAGCTGAGTAAATATGGGCTCCTGTCCATATTCCTGCTGTTGCTGCTCTGAGCCTGCTCATCTGCCGTGTGTGCAAGTGCTGTGCTGAGCCTGGGGAGAGGGTTCAGCAGCAAACAAGACAAAGCCATACCTTGCAGCAGGTTATAGACTAACTAGGGCAGGCAGAGCATAAAGTCGATCAGTAAGTGTGAAAGTGCTTGCTATAAAAGCCTAAAGCACCAAATGTTGACGGTGACTTCCTGGCCTGTCTTGTTTTTGGGTTTTTTGGTTTTGTTTTTCAAGACAGGGTCTCTCTGTGTTAGCCTTGGCTGTTCTGGACCTGCTTTGTTGACCAGGCTGGCCTCGAACTCACAGAGATCCACCTGCCTCTGCCTTTTGAGTGCTGGGATTAAAGGCGTGCGCCACCACGCCCGGCTCCCTGGCCTGTCTTAAATGCGACAGATAAGGAGGTCAACAATGACCCTTCCTGGAGGAGGGACCTTTTCTATGGCCAATGTGAGAACACTCACTTCCACCTTCAGGGACACTTCCATGTTTGCAGGTGCTGGAAGACTGGGGAAGGTCTGGCATTTGTCAGGAGTGGACAGGTTGATCTGAGGGGGGTGGGGCAGTGTGATAGGTGAAGGGAGTGGGTACAAGGTGAGGCCAGAGAGGAAAGCAGGGGGGGGGAGACCACATGGGGCGTATGAGGTCATGCTGGAGAATCTGGGCTTTAGCTGATGGGCAGTGGAGGGGTCATGGGAGGCCTTTAAGCTGGGGGGTTGGGGTGGGACATCATTGTTCTGTTTCCAGCCATCTCCCTTTGATGTAGTTTGTGCACCAGACTGGAAGAAGGCAGGACTGCATGCAAGATTTCACTTAAAATTGGGCCGTCTGGTCTGGAAATAATGGCAGTGCAGTGGAGGGTAGGGGTGGAGGAGAAGGAAGGCCGACTGAGCCTAAGGAGGTTTAGAGGAGGCTGAGCAGCAGGGGCGAGGGGTGGGGGCCGGGAGGAACCCAGGGTGCCTGCCAGCTTTGCCAGCAGGTGCCGCCTGATAGGGTGGGGCCGCCCGTCTACTCCTGGCACTTGATCCTAGGGAGGTGCCCACTCACATCTCCTTCTCCTGGACTGGCTCACAGACAGCTCTTGCCCTCCCTCCCACTGCATGACCTCCGTGCAATTCAGTTCCACCAACCATTAGTAAGAACCCATCCCCGTACCAGGGGCCTGAGAGATGTCTCTCCAGATTCACCGAATGGAAGTCCATTGAGCAGAGAGACTGAAGCGAAGACCGGGAGGATGGGATGATCGGGGGGGAGAAGAAAGCGACAAACCCTTGTGCCATAGTCAGGCCCTCATCCTTAAATGACCCTAGACTTTTCACTCCATGATAGAAATACTAAGAGAGTCACCACAAGTGTTATATGTAGAAAATTAAAGCAATGATGATAGAATACAAGGTACCAGGCAGATGTGTTATGTTATACAGAGTTTATTAAATGAGCATGGGGGGGGGGGAGAAGGAAAGTAGGAAAGGGGTATCCGAGAGAGAGAGAGAGAGAGAGAGAGAGAGAGAGAGAGAGAGGAGTAGAGGGAGAGGAAGTGTGGAGAGCGTGGGGAGAGAAAGAGGTAGTGAGAGGAGAGAGAGAGAGCCACGTGGAGGGTCTGTCTTTTTTATGGCCCAGGGCAGGGCCACGCAGGTAGGCAGGTAGGCAGTGACATCACAGGTAGGCAGCCTGAAGCCGAATCCTAACAAGAAGGCCTTAGACAATAGTGCGAGCTCCAAACCCCACTGTAACAGGAAGCCCTCAGTCTCTTCCTGGTCAGAAGGCCTGATGCCCTATGACCCTCATCTCGTTAGATCCAGAAAAGGAACATCCCACATGACCTTTCACCTCCTGGACCCAGCCTCTAGCCAATAAAGCCACTCTTACAAACGCGGGCACTCTCCCAGGGGCCTCCTGTTAGCAGACAAGAACCTATCATTGCCAGGTGACACAGTCACTTCTTTTTTGGGGGGGGCAGGAGGGGGTTGAGACAGGGTTTCTCTGTGTAGCCTTGGTTGTCCTGGACCTGCTTTGCAGACCAGGCTGGCCTCAACTCGCAGCGATCTACCAAGTGCTGGAATTACAGACCCACCTGCTTGCCTGTTTCTGCCTCCCAAATGCTGGGATGAAAGGTGTGTGCCACCACCACCAGGCTTTTATTTTTATTTCTGAGGAGCTGTAGCGATAGCTCAATGTTTAAGAATGCCTGCTGCTCTTCCGGAAGACCCAAAATGCAGTTCCTAGCACCCATGTCCAGCTCACAATCCCTTGTCACTCCAGCTCCAGGAGATCATGCGTCCTCTGTTGCCCTCCACAGACAATGCCCGACACAGACATACACACAAGTTAAGATGTAAAAGTCTGTAATTTTGTAAAAAAATTCTGTAGATCAATGTGTTGCTAAGTTACCCAAGCTTAACTGGACACTCACTCTGCCATCCCAGCATCCTCTCAACTTCTAGTAGCCTCCCGATCCCGGGCCTCCCACCCGGCCAGTCTTATTTATTTATTCTTCTATTTATTTTTATTTTTATTTATTTACTTATTTTTTTTTTCAGACAAGGTTTCTCTGTGTAGCCTTGGCTGTCCTGGACTCGATTTGTAGACCAGGCTGGCCTCGAACTCACAGTGATCCACCTGCCTCTGCCTCCGGAGTGCTGGGATTAAAGGTGTGTGCCACCACACCTGGCCCTCTTCTATTTATTTTTAAGTTAATTACATTTGTTGGGTGCGCGTGTGCAAGTGCATGTCTCTGTGGAGGTCAGAGGACATTCTAACAGCGTTAGTTTTCCTTCTCTGCCACTTACACCTGGGGATTAAATTTAGGTGGGCCTGTGTCACCTGCTCTGTCATTTCGCTGGCATTTGTTTGTTTTTGAGACAGGATCTGACAATGTAGCCCAGGCTTTTCTTAAATTAGACATTCTCCTGCCTCAGTCTTGGGAGTGTTGGGATTACAGACATACGACACTACACCTTGCTTACATTTATTCTTAAAATTTTTCGTTACTTTCTCTTTTCTTTAGAGTCTCAATATGTTGCCTAGCGTCCTTGAAGTTCTGGGCTCTAGTTTCTACCTCCTGAGTGGCAGGGACTTTGGGTGTGCACCACCACACCCAGATTAATATTGACCTCTTATTATCACACTTGTGCAGGCAAATTAGACGGCTGCTTTCTGTGAAGACCAGGCCAACTTTTTAGAAAGGAGAGGGGACCAGCCATCATAAGGGGTCTGGGCATTTGAGAGATAATAACTAAATTAACAGATTTTTTTTTTCATCTTACCTTAGCTCAGGTTAACCTGGGACTAACTCTGTAGTTCAGGGTGGTCTAGAACTCATATTGGTGCTGGAGTTACAGGTGTGGGCCACCATGCCTTGACAGCACGCTTTTACCCTCCTTATTCCAAGATCTTCAAAACATCTGCAGGGCAGTCACTTTTGCAGCTGGTGAGACTGAGGTTGAGCTGGCTTAAGTCATTTTTGGTTATCAAGATCACGTGACCCTTTGTGCATAGGTGGAAAGGAATTCTTCCAATATTGAACCCTGGTACCGGGCGTCCTAAGCAAATGCTCTAGGGCTGAGCATTCAGGTCAGTTTTCCTGACAGGAAATCTCAGCGCCCTCATCCCTGACTTTATAGTGACTGCTTCCAGATGACCCTGTGCTCTGGATCCCAGCTTTGTTCAGTCCTCCTTCCCCCTAGAGGGGCCCCCAGAAAGCTGGTTTCCACTCACACTGTCTCAGGAATTGCAGCTGGCTGGGCCAGGCTGGTAAGTGAAGGGGATGACAGAGGTGTCTGGACAAACAGAGAGGCATGGTCCGGAGCTCTCAAGAGTCCTGGGTTCACACTGGTCTTCCCTGTTGCTCTCTGGCCAGCTGAGGTGTGTGTGTGGGGGGTCTCCTGGGCACTTCAGAGCCCATTCTTCTCCCCGAGTTTCAGCATCTGGGTCCCCAGGACTTCCTCTTCCCCTACTCTGTGACACTGTCTAGGGCCTCAGCCTACTGGCCTGCAAGCTCACATCCTGGGGTTAATTTCTCCCAACTCTAATGCCTTCAAATCCCAGGCTGAGCCTCCAGGCCGGGGTACAGCCTGCAGAGCTGATTCATGTGACGTGGCTATTGGTGACAAAGGTGAGAGTAGGCAGAAGCCTCCAGCCGCCCCTCCCAATCTGGGCTCTAAGCCACTGACCCACGCAGCTTTCAAGGGGGAAAATGTCCTGATCTAAACTAAGACCAGCGCTATTTCCTGGGTCACAAGATCTCCAGTGTGCCCCTGGGCAAATCCTAGTGACACCGGGTCCTTGAGCTGCATGGCTGGACAGGCTCCAGGCCTAGACGCTGCTCGCTGCTCGGGATCGCAATTTCTGCTGAGCATTTACCCCAGCAGTTTAGCAAGCTGAAACAACCTTCATCTCCGCCCCGTTTCCAATAGGGGACTTCCTCTGTTGGGAGCCTGTCTGATTCTCCTGGGGGCTCCACCCTGCTTCAAGTGCTGCGCCTAGAAGACATGAGCACCAGCCCTCTGGGAGTGAAAACGTCCACTCCCTGCCACCTACATCCCTGGAGAAATCCACACGCCCACCCTCGCGCCCCATTCCCAAACACAACACACCCAAGTGAGCCGCAAACATCCTCCCTCCCACACACACACAGATGAATCTGACCCACAGAGGCATTAATTCCTCAGGACCTGAACGCCGACTGTTTATAGCGTCCAAGGAGACCCCATGCAGACCCTCAGGAAACACGAAGAGAGGGCCTGTCGCTGGGCACCCAGGATGGTCCCTTCCCACCGTCTTCAAGGCCTTTTCTCCGACAGAGCTCCTTAGAGCTACTTCAGGCTCTTACGTGGCAGGGTGGAGCGCCCTCGTGTGACCCATAGCCACCCTGCAGGCTGGCCTCCTAAGACCTCAACTCCAGGCTTTACCTCAGTTCCCCTCGCGCACCTGGGCATCCCCCTCCCCCATCCGCTTCCTCCCGCTGTCCCCACCGGATGTCAGGGCTCCACCCATTCTTTTTAAAGTGGCTTTCCGTCGGTCAGAGGAGCTTAACCTGCTGTTTCCGTTGATGCTTCTATTGAGGCTTTGAGAGTCCTGAGGAGGAATCCTGCCGCACTTAGCAGATGCCCTGCTGAAGTGAATTTCCACATCTGTCTCCCTGCCTACCCTGAAATCGTTTCAGCGAGGAGGTGAAAGAAAGGAAAACAAAAACAAAATTACAAAACCAAAACAAGTTCCCAAGAAGAACGGAGGCGCTCATCATCAGTCACTGAGCTTTAAACAGTTGATTCCCCAGGAGGGAATGTGAACTGCTTCACAAGCGTTAAAATTTATGGATGTCTGTTGGTTTGGACCAAATGACTGTACTGGCGGCAAACAGCTAAGCCAAAGTAAGTCACTTGCGCTGAGTTTCCACACTATGGTGCCTAAACCAAGCTGTTCAGCAACCTTCACTGATGATAACATAATTATGATGATGATATAATAATAATAGCAGCAGCAACACTAATAAGAGAGAAGTAGCTACAGTCCCAAATAGGGTAATTTAGCTGGTATGACTAGGAAAAGCTCTTTCAGTTAATCTGTACAAACCCAGTTAATTTATTTTTGTGGGTTTTGTTGCTGTTGGTTGATTGGTATTTTGTTGTTGTTGTTTTTTTCCGAGACAGGGTTTCTCTGTGTAAAAGAGTCCTGGCTGTTCTGAACTTGCTTTGTAGACCAGGCTGGCCTCGAACTTCCATAGATCCGCCTGCCTCTGTCTCCCGAGCATGCTGGGATTAAAGGCGTGTGCCACCACGCCAGCCCAGCTAAGCAGTCTTCCGTAGAAGAGCTGGCCAGGAAATCATGCTATTCCAACCTGCACTTCCCAAGGGCTAGGATTACAAGTGTGTGACAGCCTGACCAGCTTTTGTAATTTTTGTTATGAAATGTTAAAATTTTTGTTTTTGTTTTTTTTGAGACAGGGTTTTTCTATGTAGCCTTGGATGTCTTGAAACTCACTTCTGTGTAGATCAGGCTGGCCCTGAGCTTGAATTTAAAGAAATGTGCCTGCCTCTGCTTCCTGAGTGCTGGGATTAAAGGTGTGCATCACCATGCTCAGCCTAACTTTTTATCATTTTTGTATTTATTTTGTTTGTTAGTTTGTTTGCTTGTTTTTCTGAAATAAGGTTTCTCTGAGAAGGCCTGGCTGTCCTGGAACTCGATCTGTAGACCATGCTGACCTCAAACTCAGATATCCACCTGCCTCTGCCTCCTGAGTGCTGGGATCAAAGGCGTGCACTACCACCCCCAGCTTGCTTTCTTTTCTTTTCTTTTCTTTTTTTAAAAGCTGGGCGCGGTGGCAAATGCCTTTAATTCCAACACTTGAGAGACAGAGACAGGCAGATCTCTGTGAGTTCCAAGCTAGACAGAACTGCATAATGAAACCCTGTCATAGATTTATTTATTTTATTTTGTATGTATGAGTGTCTTGTTTATATGTGTGTTTGTGTCTCACATTCCTGCTCATATCTGGGGAGGTCAGAAAAGGGCATCTGATCCCCTTGAACTGGAGTTAGAGATGATCTGAGCCACTGTGTGGGTTCTCTGAAGCAGCAACAGGTGCTCTTAACCACTGAGCTAGCTGTCTCTGCAGCGCCATCTGCATTTTTTTTTAAATGACTGGCTTCCTTACTTAGCTTTTCTTCCCTTCCCCATGTACATGACACTGGGTTACGTAGGACATTTTCACGCATAAATTTAACACACTTTGAGTATATTCCTCTCGTGTCCCTCTACCCCCCCCCTTTTTCTTCTGACAAAACTAGAAATGAAAGAAAGCCTGATGACTTGTTTTTCTGAGACTAGCTTAATTTGCTTACTGTAATTATCTCCAGCTGTGGCCGTTTTCCTGAAGATTATATTAACGTCACTCTTCATGCCACTGGTGCATGTCTACCGCGTTTTCCTTGTCCGTTCCTCTGTAGATGGACAGCAGGTTAATCCGTAACTCGGCAAGGGTTGCTTGTGCTGCGGTGAACACCCAAGTGCGAGCATCTCTGTGCCATGTTGACTGCCCAGGAGTGGAGTAGCTGGTTTGAATGGTAGGTCTATCTTCAGGGATTTTGGGGGAACCTCAGTTAGCATACTGACCCCACTCTGCCTAGTAGTCTATGATGTCATCACCTGCTCGCCGCTAGGTAGGCCAGCCGCCCAAATATCAAAAGGGCAAACCTAACCTCGTTTCCCCCTGTCTTCCTCTCTCTGGCTGTCTCTGTCTCTCTTTCTCTCTGGGGTGCCCCTCCCCCGTCCCTGCTCTCCCATGCTTCTGTAATAAACTTCTCCATAGCCTATCTGTTGCCTGGCACCTTATTTTCCATATTTAATAACCTCCATACTGATTTCCATAGTGGCTGGCTGGACTCATTTGCATTCCCACCAACCGTATGTAAGTTTCCCCTCGAGCCACACAGCCTTCTCTTGCTGTTCGTTTTCTCGATGACTGCTCTTTCAACTGGGGTGAACAGTAAAGTCCCCTAACCTCACCCTTCTCCCCCTTTTTTATATCACAAGTTCCTATGCAACCCTGGCCTTCGTGATGCACACCTGTAGTCCTAGCAGCTGGAAAGCTGAGGCAGGAGTTTGAGACCAGCCTAAGCTGTACAGTGCGATTCTTTTTTAGCCCCCCTTTTCCCCCAAAACAAATGACCATGACTGCCTACCGTCATTTGGCCACTCGAGGGTGAAATTTTCTCTTTTGATACCTGTGTAGAAATTCAGAACAGAAAAAGAGGAAACGCAAGTATATTATTTGATTGAAATCCCAGTGCGGTGGGAATGGGAAAGAGCTGCCATGTCCTAGAACATTCTGTTGAAAATAAAAAGCTCTTCTGGCCCAGGATCTCCCTTACTGCTTTGCCACCCACCCCGTCCTTGCCTGGGGCCTTGATTTAAGGAGGGCCTGGGGAGACCCATGTGTTGTAAAAGGATGAATTAACCTTTCTATATTAATCAATACAGTAAATTATTAAGGCAGTAGTTTTCTTAAACCAGCTTGTTCCTCAATGACTGACACAGAGAGACTATGTTTTATTTTTAAGTTGTAAGCACTATGCTTGGCAAATTCTGGGCTATTCTAATCCTAGTAGTTTTTTTGTTTTGTTTTGTTTTTTGTTTTTCGAGACAGGGTTTCTCTGTGTAGCCTTGGCTGTCCTGGATTCACTTTGTAGACTAGGCTGGCCTCAAACTCACAGTGATCCTCCTGCCTCTGCCTCCTGAGTGCTGGGATTACAGGCGTGCGCCACCACACCCGGCAATCCTAGTACCTTTAAAACCCACATAAAAACCAATCACTTGACAATCTGATGACTCCCAGGGCGGGTTCTTCTCCATCAGCCTGTCCTTTTTTTTTTTTTCCCCCTAAGATTTATTTATTTACTTATTATTTGTACAGTATTCTGCCCTCGTGTGTGCCTGCATGCCAGAAGAGGGCACCAGATCTTGTCATAGATGGTTGTGAGCCACCATGTGGTTGCTGGGAATTGAACTCAGGACCTTTAAAGAACAGACAGTGCTCTTAACCTCTGAGCCATCTTTCCAGCCCCATCAGTCTGTCCTTACAGCCACGTGCTCAGGGCCATCTTGACTTACAGCCATTCCTTTCTATCTGGCTTCCTCCCTTCCTGCTGATTGGCTGCTTTCTCTTTCCCCTTCGTCTCTTGAACCCAAGCCTAAGAACCTAAGAACTCTGCCCACCTCTCTTCTAATCAGTCATAGGCTTCAGCATCTTTATTCAGCCAATCAGGGATAATTGGGGAACATTACTTATCATTACCTGGTTACAGGAGATAGTTCAACATTCATAACAGGGGCCAGGCGGCGCTGACAGTGAGGGGACCATCCTCCCCCAGCACACACTTCCTGGTGCTCACTGCTACAGGCTTTTCTATCGCTCAGCTTCTTCAGACAGAACCCGTGCCAGGCTCTGCTGAGGCGCTCCAGACAGACTGCATCCATAGTGAGGAGGGCACAGGCCCAAGTTTCCGGCCAACTCAGCAGGCCTAGGGCACGCACTTTGCCCTGGGTCATGGGACATGTATGCACAGTAGGATGGCCCAACTGAACCACCTAGAAACTTTGCCTCCATAAAGCCGCTGGTTTGATGAACTCATACTGCACGTTTCTAAGTATCTGTGGAGGTGTCCCCAGGGAGGCCTCCATTACAGCAGACCAAGCCACTAGGCCCCAGGCCACAGCTTCGAGAGGTCTGAGGAGTGTTGTCATCCAGAGAGCAGGAAAGTTGCTGGTTTCCTACGGAACTTCCTTGGCGGTTCTCAGAATTTAAGGTGCAGCAGCCAAGGGTCAGGTCTACCTAAGTGGTATTTTCCTGCCTCTCTTGAATAAACCTAAATGTAAATCCACATGATGCCATAGCCTGTGTATCTTTGCTTTCTGACAAGCCAGAGATTTTGGGTTTTGGGTTTGTTTTTGTTCCCCCCCCCCCCAGACAGGGTTTCTCTGTGTAGCCTTGGTTGATCTGGACTCTCCTTGTAGACAAGGTTGGCCTTGAATTTACAGAGATCCACCAACCTTTGCCTCCTGAGTGCTGGGATTAAAGGCATGCGCCACCACGCCTGGGGGCAAGAGATATTTTAGAGCCGAGAAGTCCAACTTCTTTAGCCCTGAGAGATGGAGTCACCGTCTCCACCCAGGGTGAGCCTGTGCAGGCCAGCAGGAATGTCTGGCTGGAAAGGAGAGTCCAGGACTCTCTCTCCCGTATTGGTGGTTGCACTGGGTTCCAGGATCCCCAGGGACTTCAGCAACCTCATGGCCAGTATAAGAATGAGGTGACTGTGGAGCTGAGATCATGGGAAACAAAGTGAGCCTCGCCCTGGGGAGGGACGGTGGGCTGTGCTGGGAGAGAGAGGGTCTGGACCCCAGGACTCCAGCTATGACACAACCCTGCAAGCTTGAGGAAGAAGAGGCTGCATTTGCTGGGAAGGAACTCTTTTGGTTCCATTTTGGGGGAAAGGATGGAAAATGATGAAGTCAGTGCTCTTAATTAGCATCCAGTGAGAGTCAATGACCAGAAACCACAGCAGAGCAGGGGATCAGTCATGAAAGAAATGCATCTTCTTCGAGATCCTCCTGGCTTGGCGCCAGCGAGAAGGTGACAGGGAGAGGAGTAGCTTGATGACACAGGGTCTGGGGTGTGGTAGAGAGCAGAGCGGGGAATAATTCAGAAAGCAGCAGGAGACACATTGATGATGGAGAAGTGCTGGTGGGGCTCGTGCCTGGTTGGATCCAGAGGTGCGCCATGGCTTCCTGGGAGAAAGCACAAGGCCTGACTCAGGCAGACAAGGCACTTTGTTTCTCAAGGTACTTGTGTTCGTTTTCTCTTGCTGTGTAATAAGCAGCCCAGAGCGTAGCTGCCTAGCAAGCAGGTGTTTATTATTTCTTCTCACAGGTCAGGAGCCTGGGAGGTAATAGGGGTATAGACTTCTGTCTTAGGGGTTTATTGCTGTGAATAGGTATCATCACGACCAGGGCAGCTCTTCTTTTTTTTTTTTTTTTGTTTTTTTGTTTTTTGTTTTGTTTTTCGAGACAGGGTTTCTCTGTGTAGCCTTGGCTGTCTTGGACTCACTTTGTAGACCAGGCTGGCCTCGAACTCACAGCGATCCGCCTGCCTCTGCCTCCCGAGTGCTGGGATTAACGGCATGCGCCACCACCAGCCCAGCTGACCAGAGCAGCTCTTATAAAGGAAAGCACTTAGCTGGGGCTGGCTTACGGTTTCAGAGGCTTACTCCTTTATATTCACGACGTGAGGCATGGTGGGAAATATGGTAGGAAACACAACGGCAGGCAGAGAGCCGGGAGCGCTACATCTGGACTGACAGACAGGAAGAGAGAGACACTGGGACTGGCTTGAGCATCTGAAACCTCAAAGCCCACGCCCAGTGGCACACTTCCGCCAACAGGGCCGCACCTCCTAATTGTGCTACTCGCCATGAGCCTATAGGTGCCGGTTTCAGTCAAACCACCAGCCGTCCGAAGGACTGACTGACCTGACCTAAGGAATATGCTCCTAAGACTGAGACTGGATCTATTATGTCATGAGTGAAACAGCCTTGAACTTTCCCAGAGTTTTAGGATGAAAGCCTCTTTCTCTGGCAGCCCCCCCACCCCCCCACCCCCGAACCAGGCTTGGCCACCTGCCCCAGTGTCGAGTCAGCTAGAGAGACAAGCAGTGGTGAGGTGCACTCTGAAAAGAGGAGCTGGTAAAGGAGTCCATCTTCAGAGAATGGACGTGAGATTAGGTCTAAGTAGAGGAAGATTTGAAGCAGAGGAAAGAAGCTTACGGAATTCAGCAGTCCTAGTTCAAGAGTTGCTGGTTTGGTCCGGCTGGTTTTGGTCCCGGGTTCTTGGTGCCTTTCAAAGAACTGAAAAAGCAAACTGCAAAGGAGCCATTTAAAAGAGACAACACAGTATACACTGCAGGGGAGCATCAGATTACAGCCTTTACCATCAGGTTTCTTTTATGGGGTTCAGGAATAGGAACTGGTTACTAGGGTTGGGGCGTGGGTGTGGTTTTCTGCTTTGATTGACAGGCTTGAGTTACATAAACCTTTCTTCAACACGTGTGTTCTTTGCCAGGGTGCATCTGATTTTATTTACTTACTTTTTGTTTGTTTGTTTCTTTGTTTATGAGACAGGGTCTTATTATGTGGTCTGGCCTGGGCCTCACCATGTAGGCCAGGCGGCTTCAAACTCAAGAGAGCCAACCCTCTGCCTATGTTTCCTGAGTGGCTGGGATTCAAGTTGTGTACCATCAGAGCATCTGATGCATCTGATTTTAATTATATGTATGCTCAATCATGTATAGACACGGCCTGGTAAACAAGAGATTAAAAGTTCATTCAGAAGACAGTTTGCCTTACTGCGCATGCGCCACATATCAGGACCCTGCTTCAAGTTACCGGAAGTGTTTGACACAAAGGTAAACTGACCAATGGGTAGCTAAAAGAGGAGCTGGTTGTTGTACTGTCTAGCATGGGGCGTGAATGACTGGGATGCAGGTGGAGGTCCCAGGTGCTAGGTTTATTGTTAGGAAAGTGGTGAGGATAAAGCCCGAGTCCAGTGGAGTCTCAGATTGCTAAATCATCCCTGTGCTTGCCTGCCTCAGAAGTGTGGTCTGTCAGCCAGCATTTCCTCTCCAGTTCTGTGTGGTGACTTGAAGGGGTCCTTATTTCGTAAGGGGAGCAAACTAGTTCCTAGAAGATGATTATTAATTATTCCTGTTGCAGGGTGCAGCCTCACCACCGTGGACAATTCGTCTTATATGGGAATGGTCCATCCTTCGGGGCTCTGCTGTTCCTAGAGTCCAGGTGACTGCTGTTTAGGATAATGACTAGGGACCTTGCGCTGTCTGGAACAAGGCGCTGGAAAGGCTGACGGTGAGCTGCTTTAGTTACTCTTCCCTTTGTGGATTCAGTCTTGAAGAATGAGGTGGGTTAGGCTTTTAGGTAGACTGTCCTGGAGTGGTTAATGTGGTCACATGTAGAGGAAAGCCGATTACTGAGTAAGGCAGAGGACACAGTCAAAACGGAAGAGCAGAGATTCGAGGCTTTCACCCCACTCTTACTTACCTTGAAGGCCCAAGTGAACCATGAGTGACTTTTAATATATATACATATGTATACACACACACACACACACACACACACACACACACACACACACACACACACACACGGCCCTGACTGTCTTAGAACTGACTCTGTAGACCAGGCTGGCCTCTGACTCAGAGATCTATCTTGCCTCGGCCTTCCGAGTGCTGGAATTAAAGGCCTGGGCCACCACTGGCTGGACCAAACTCAAAACTTTTTAAATTTAGTTTGATTGTTTTGAGACAAGGTCTCTCTATGTAGCCATATCTTTTCTGGAACTCACTATGTGGAGCTGGATGGTCCTAAACTCACAGAGATCAGAGTACCTCCGTCTCTTGAGTGCTGGGGTTATAGGTGTGTAGCATCACACCTGGCTGAAACGCAAATATATTTTTATCCTCAGTTGCTTTAGAGTCCAGAGTCCAGATAAATCAATGGCTAGTCATTTAGAGACTTCTTGCTCTGCGTATTCCGCACATCAGTACCTGACAAAAGCAAGCTAAAGAAGGAGAGGTTTGCTTTGCTCTGGCTCACAGTTTGAGGGTGCATCATCCATCCTGGTGGGGACAGTGTAGATCTGGAGCTTGGGACAGCTGGTCACTTCGCGTGGTCCGCAGGTAGAGCCATGAGTGCTGCTGCTGCTCGGCTGGCTTCCTCCCTTTTATTCAGCCCAAGCACCCCACCCCACCCCCACCCCTGCCCCTCAACTCCCATCCCCTCATCCCCTAACCCCCCTCTCACCCCCAGCACATTCAGGCTGGGTCTTCCCTGCTTTTTTAGCCCTACCTGGAAATGACATGTATTTCTCATGATGATTCTACATCCAGCCAAGTGGACAGAGAAGATTAGGTATCCCATTTCATTTACTTGCATTGTGCGTCCTCAAGTCACAGATACAGTGGACCTCAGTGCTCCAGTAGGTCCCCAGCCATCGCTGCCCTTTCCCCTGACCCCAAGATACCATCTTGTGCTGGTGAGGAGCATTGCCTAACCATCTGAAGACCCCCGTCCCCCAGGAACCTCTGAACAGGGTCTCTGTGCCAGTCTTCCCCAGGGCTTACGTAGTCCTTGAAGAAGCGCGTCTGTTTAGCATCCACTGTGTGCTACTGCCACCTCCTGGCCATGTTCTGAATTTACCTCACAGAGTTGCCATTTCTTCCAGAAATGGCAGCTGCCTTCCTCAGAGTGCTACATCCAAGAGTGTGGCCAAGACAGGGGATGCCTTATACTCTAGGCACACACAACACCACTTCCAGGTTCTACCCGGACTCAAGGAGGTGATGTACGTTGTATAGCTTCAAGGAGGACTAGCAAATGATTTTTTGATGTGTGCTTACCAGAGACTGAGCCCAAGGCCTTGCATGGGCTAAGTGCACTCACTGCTCTGAGCGCCACCTCTACCCCAGCATCTTTCAATTTTCTTATTATTTGGTTTCTTTTTTTTTTTTAATTTTTATTTTATATACATTGGTGTTGTGCCTGCTTGTACGTGTGTATGACAGTGTCAGAGCCCCTGAAACTGGAGTTATAGACAGTTGTGAGCTTGTGTGAGTGCAACCAGTGCTTTTTTTTTTTTTCCTTCCGTGAGACAGGGTTTCTCTGTGTAGCCTTGGCTGCCCTGGACTTACTTTGTAGATCAGGCTGGCCTCGAACTCACAGCGCTCCACCTGCCTCTGCCTCCCTCAGTGAATTTATTTATTTCATATGGGTTCACATGTGGGAGTCAGAGAGCAAGTTCTGGGTGCCTGCTCAATCCTTCCACTCAGAGATCAGGGAGATCACAGGAACTGTACTTAGGTGGTAGTCAGGTTTGGCAGCAGCCATCTCACCATTGCCCAACACATTTTCCTCAAATTACTGCAAGACCTCTACAGACCTCTCCTCACAGTTGAGGAGACTCAGCCATGCTCACCTGCCTGGAGCATGAGGCCTGAAAATGAGACCTCTTGACCTCCACAGCTCTGAAGGGAAGCCAGCACTGTGGGCCTGTCTTCTGTCTTCCACCACTGTAGGTACGTCAGAGACTTTTTTTTTGGTAAGATTTATTTATTTATTTTATGTGCATTGGTGTTTTGCCTGTGTATATATATATCTGGGTGCGGTGTCAGGTCCCCTGGGATTGTAGTTACAGATGGTTGTGAGCTGCCATGTGCATGCTTGGAATTGAACCCTGGTCCTCTAGAGGAGCAGGTAGTGCTGAGCCACCTCTCCAGCCCCCATCAGAGACTCCTCTTCTTTCTAAAATTTATTTACTTGGGAGGGAGAGGCAGGTGGATCGCTTTGAGTTCGAGGCCAGCCTGATCTACAAAGCGAGTCCAAGACAGCCAAGGCTACACAGAGAAACCCTGTCTCGGGGAAAAAAAATATTTAACTTTAATTTATGCATATTGGTGTGAGGGTGTCAGGTCTTGGAGTTACAGACAGTGAGCTGCCGTGTGGACTATGGGAATTGAACCCAGGTCCTTTGGAAGAGCAGGTAGTGCTCTGTGGGAAAGATTAAGCTTTGTCACAGGTAGAAGCAATCTTGGCGAGCTTTACCCTTGGGGCACACCACGAATACCTTGTGACAGACTGTTTAGAGCCTTCCTGAGCTTGGAATTCAGGAAGCCTACCTGGGAACCCCACCGTTGCTATTGTTTTCCTAATTGACCCTCGAAGGGAGAAGGAGACCGCCCTTTGCATGTAACTGGGAGGTGGGGGAAAGACAAAACTACAGGCAGAGGCGAGGAGAGCGCGTGGAGAGAGGACTGGACCGGACCAGCTCTCGGGACAGAGACACCTAAAGACCCGTCCTGTGGAACGGATACTGGAAGGTTCACTCTTCTGTCCCTTTAACCTTTTTTTCCTTCTTGTGTATGCTAGTTGGGTTGTATAATAAAGTTTAATTGTTAATAAACAGAGCCAACAGTGCTCTTAACCTCTGAGCCATCTCTCCAGCCCCAGAGACTCTTTTTATACATTAAGCTGACAAGGGAGCTCTGCTCCTTAGAGGCAGGTGATGGCGGGAGAGTGTCAGCACATCCTCACACCTCCTTATTCTATAGAATGCTAAAGAGTTAATAATCATGTCTGAACTTGAACTCAGTGACCTGCTCACCCCTGCCTCCCAAATGCTGGGTTTAAAGGTGCACACCACATGCCCAACTTTTTGTTGTTGTTTTTGGTGACTAGGTTTCTTTGTGCAGCCTTGGCTGTCCTGGACTTGCTTTGTAGACCAGACTTGCCTTGAACTCACAGTGATCCACCCGCCTCTGCCTCTCCAAGTGCTGGGATTACAGTTGTGCGCCACTGTGCCCAGCTCACGCTCAATATTTTAAAAGTATAGCTTTTAAAAATTTGTGTCAGGTGGTGGTAGTGGCACACACTTTTAATCCTAGCACTCAGGAGGCAGAGGCAGGCAGATCTCTGCATATGAGGCCAGTGTGGTTTACAGAATGAGTTACAGGATGGCCAGGGCAGTTATACAGAGAAACCCTGTCTCAAAAAGAAAAAAAAAAAAGGTTTGTTTTTATATATGTGTGTGGGTGTGAGTGTGGGTGTGGGGTACCCAAGAGGGTCCAGATGGTTGTGAGTTGTTCAGTGTGGGTGCTAGGAACTGAACTTGGGTCCTTTGGAAGAGCAGTAAGTATTTTTATTTTAATTGATGAGACATCTCTCGGCCTCAGCCCCGTTTTTCTTGAGGCAAGTTCTCATATAGGTCAGGTTGGCCTCAAACTCACAAAGCATCAGGGGCTGGCCTTGAACTCTCGGTCCTCCTGTTTCTACCTCCCAAGTGCTGAGACCACAGGTGTGAGCCTGCCATTCTTGACTGCTCTTGCACAGTGCTTTAGAAAGTCACAGTCCGGCTGGAGAGATGGCTCAGCGGTTAAGAGCACTGATTGCTCTTCCAGAGGTCATGAGTTCAATTCCCAGCAACCACATGGTAGCTCACAATCATCTGTAATGTGATCTAATGCCCTTTTCAGCACTGTATACATAATAATAAGTAAATATTTTAAAAAAGAAAATCACAGTCACACACTACTTTTTTTTTTACACACTACTTTTTGAAGTAAGCAAAAAAAAAAAAAAGATGTTCTGTCAGTCAATGAGAGAGGCTCCAATGTCTCTCTTAGAGCATCTCCTTCTCCTCCCCCACCATAACCTCACCGTCACATTGTGGTGACACAGGCAGAGGCAATCTGGATGGATGGATGGATGGATGAGCTGCCTGGGAATCCCACTGAATTTCATAGTCCTACAGATTTCCTTACCTTTCTAGGATAAAATGTTTCTGTGCATGCACATGTGTTGTAGGAGAGGGGAGGAAACTGGAGAGATGGCTCAGTGGTTAAGAGCATGAGCTGCTCTTCCAGAGGACCAGGTTCGGTTCCCAGCACCCACATGACTGTTTCATAACTGACTGTAACTCCAGTCCCAGGGCACCTGACACCCTCTTCTGCCTCCAGAGAGCACTGCATACATGTAGTGCGCAGACGTACATGCAAACATGCACATACATACATGAGGCAAAATCATCTAAACATGTTTTTAAAGTATGGTCATTGACCTCTGACCCACTGTAACTCCAGAACTGAGAAGAAAACTGAGGCTCGGCAGCTTATGGTGGTGACAAATTGGAGTCCTGTCCTTCCTTGAGCTTTTGTAGGGGACCCCTGCCTCTTCCCTTCCTTCAGCTCAACCTCCGACTAAAGAATGAGAGGGCAGATAGGAGCACTTCCCAGCATCCCTGTGGAGCACTTCCCAGCATCCCTGTGGAGCACTTCCCAGCTTCCCTGTGGAGCACTTCCCAGCACCCATGTGGCATTGCACAACAACTGCAGCTCCAGCTCCAGGGGATCAGACTCCCTCTTCCGGCCTCTGTGGGCGCCAGGCACACATGTGATGCACGTACGTACACGCAGGCCCAACAAGCATACACGTCAAATAAAAGGCCATCTAAGGTCTCCTTTGCCTGCGGCCAGAAGAACCCTTGGCTGCAGGAACTGAAGGGGTTAATGGCTGAGACCCAACCTAATCACCACTTCCCTCCTGTTAATAAGGCCTTTCAGTCAAGAACACACTCAGAATTTAAAAAAAAAAAAAAAAAAGCAGCGGAAAAGCCATTATCTTGAAGTGCCTGGGCTCCTACCTGGGCGAGCCCTGGGAAGTCATTATGGGTAATGATGTGCTATTAAACGTTCGCACCTAGCTGTATAACCAACCACTAGCAGCCTAAAGAGGAGTGCAGCTCCCCACGTGCCCCGTCCCTACCCAGGAAATTAAGGGCGGCTTACCACTTCAATCCCTTCGCTTTTGGCTTGGCTCCCTCTGACTGCCCCCTACTCACATTTCCAGGGTTCAGGTTCCCCAAGTTTCCTTCAGTTGTTGGGAAACTCCACCTGACTGGAAGTCGCCTTTTCACACGGGGGAGAGCCTGGGGGGCTTGAGGAGGCAGATACAGTGGGATGAGGAGGACACACGCCACCCGGCCAGGTCCTAGAGCCTGGCTGCTGCTGCTGGTCTCCAGGCATTTCGGAGACTGGCAGGTGGGGGGTGCGTGGAGGCTTTTGCAGCTCTCTGCATATTCCTAAACTCTTAGAACCTGTGTCATCGGTAAGAGGTGAGAGGCTCAGTCGGGACTCCAGTCCAGCCACATAGCCACCTCTGTACCCCCCCCTCCCCACCCCCCACCCCCGGCTCTTGTGGCTCTAGCGGTGAGTTAAACACAAAGGGCCTCCTGGGCTTCCCCTTAGAGGTAAGGGCTCTTTCCTCACTCAACCTGCCCGTCAAACTGGCTCCTGGGACTTCTTAGATGTAGCCGTAGGGATGGGTCTGAAGTGACTCCCAGGTGCTGATGGGGCTTGGGGACACACACCACCCCAGGCCAGGACATCTTCTCTTACTGTTCTAAGCCTTCAGAACAAGTAACGGCATGCTCAGGTTACTAGACTCTTCCTCTGCCCTTCTCCCCGGCAGCAGGTCATAAAACCTAGGCAGGACTCCCTCTCTTTCCCTCCCTCCCTCCCTGACCTCCCTTCCCGACCTCCCTCCTTTCCTGCCTCCCCTCCCCTCCCCCCCTCCCCTCCCCTCCCCCCCTCCCCTCCCCTCCCCCCCTCCCCTCCCCTCCCCTCTCCTCTCTTCCCTCCCTCTTTCTTTCTTTCTTTCTTTCTTTCTTTCTTTCTTTCTTTCTTTCTTTCTTTCTTTCTGGGACAGGGTTTCTCTGTGTAGTCTCAGCTGTCCTGGAACTCCCTCTTCCTCCTGAGAGCTGGGATTAAAGACCTGTGCCACCACCACCCGCTCTAGGCAGGACTTTCTGACATTCCCTGAAGCCACCATCAGAACCTCAGGTAGGAAGAAAGGGGTGCCCTGAAGACGATGGGGATACAGACAAGTTTCCAGGTTGTTACCGTTAGGTCAGATGACCTTTGTTCTTGCTTACTTCCTACTGGCCGACTACAACCTTCCCATTACAACACCCAGGCTTCCCATTTGGGAGGGCTCTTTCTCTATGTACAACACAGAGCCTCTTGCGTCACGCACAACTTACATTAAATACATTTGCAAGTTTTCCTTTGCCTACAGAGCCTCCGCTGTGAGCCTCAGCTGGGTAGGGAAAAACTATTTTCCCTCCTTGCGCAGAACTAATCCCTCAGATACTTCCCGCATTCACTGCCTATCCATCAGCATCACAGATCCTCAGACATGATCCGTAGTCCTGCCAATCACCTCTCTACGCACAGGCTGCGGTCAGCCTCCCAACCCTTCAGCCGTCCGCTGTTTGCCGTGGTGGTCCTCTTTCTTCATAATTCTGTTCGGCCCAAATCTCCTTATTCAGTCTTGGAAGGTTGGGAACATCTTTAATGTCACAAGAACTAGGGAATAAGTCTGTGGTACCACCCCGTCAGCTCCATGACCTCAGGCACCCTGCAAGTCCAGCACCAGCGCTGAGTGGAGACTGAGGACTGTAAGACCCTGAGAGAGGCCTCTGGCTGCCCTCATCTCATGCTCCTGTATGGCATAGCTCTTACTGCTGTGAGGAGAGCATCTTTTGGCACTTCCTGGAACAATTATTTTGTTCCGTACATCTGACCTGTGTAAAAATAGAATGAAATCTGAGCTCACCGCTAAACTGGACTAAAGCCCTGGCGGCGATTTAGACTGAAACGCCTTATAGCTCTGAATATTTCATGAGAGTTGAGTTTGGGGTAGAATAACCAGCATTACTTATTAATGGCTGGTCGGTCACCCATCACAGGTATTAATATGTTTTGCTGCAGAGTTGTCAGCCAGGGCATGTTAGCTTCAAGGGTCAAGTCTAATGTGGCACAATGTGGTGATGTCACTCACTCAGGCTTTCGACAAAGCTTCTGTGAGCTTTCTGCTTACTGTTAGGTCAGGGAGGGAAAGCATTGCCATGATCCAGGTCTAATACAGCTGGGCTAAAGGGCAGCATCCCTGGCAGAAACAGTACAGTAGCCCTCTCAGGTCAGCATTCTGACATGCTAATGCCATGACCCCCCCCAAGGGAGAAGAGGGCTTGTTGTCCTTTTGTTTGTTTTGGCTCCTGTTTTTAACGATTTCAGTTCACAATCAGTTGGCACCACTTGCTGGGCCTGTGATGACACAGCAGGGTCTGGTAGAGGTGGGTGCAAAGCCAGTCACATCACAAAGCCAGGAAGCAGGGAGAGAGAAAGGATCCCTTTAAGGGCATGCCCCCCCCCCCAAGACCCAGGCCTCCTACCAGGCCCAAGCACCACTCAGTGCTCAGTATCGCTACCCTCAAGACCAGGATTTGAACCCGTGAAGCTTCTCAAGACACTCAAGACATTAGCACCGGCCTTATCCATGCCCGTCTGCATTTTCACCTATGTATGGCCAGTCTTCACTGTGAGCTGCATCGTTGTATAAGAAGGGTAGTGTACAATATGATATAGAAAAGGCCTAGAGAGATGCCTCGGTAGTTTAAAGCACTTGGCTGTTTTTGCAGAGGACCTGGGGGTTGGTTTCTGGCACCCATGCTGGATGGCTTACAACTGCTTGTGACTCTAGCTCCAGGGGATCTGATGCCTTCTTCTAGCCTGCTCAGGCACCTGCATGCATGTGGTGTACATACAAACAAGCAATTGTACACACACAGAGAAATAAAAATAAATTTCAAAAAATTTAAAAAGCGTGTATTTGTTTATTTACTTATTATGTAGTGTTTTGCCTGCATGTACACCTGCACGCCAGAAGAGGGCACCAGATCTCATCATAGGTGGTTGTGAGCCACTACGTGGTTGCTGGGAATTGAACTCGGGACCTTTGGAAGAACAGCCTCTTAACCTTTGAGCCATCTCTCCAGCCCTCAGAATGTTTTTAAAGATATGGAGAGAGACTCCGCCTAATCTTTATTGTGGTATATTGCTATACTGGTTCTATTTTATCTTTTATTACATTTATTTCCTTATTGTGTATGTGCATGGGTGGGCAAGTGCACTATGGCACTCTTGTAGAGGTCAGAGGACAACTTGTGGAAACAGGTTCTCTCTTTCTTTTAACCATGTAGGGCGTGGGGAATCAAACTCACATCTTCAGTCTTGGTGACAAACATCTTTACCTGTTGAGCCATCTCACTGTCACATTGTTCCGTTTCGTTATTAGTCACTGTTGATCCCTTAATTGAGACTCAATTATAAATTAAATTATATAGATATAGGGGGGGGGAACACAGTCTACACAGGTTGGCAGTGTGAGGTTGCTGTTGGGAATCTTGGACTACATGCCCTGCAGGCAAGAGAGACACAGCACTGCTTATGTTTGGCTTGGAAGCCAGCGTGAAATGCTTCAACAGTGGGTGGAAAAGAAGAAAATAGGCTTAGTTGTATTAGAGGATTTACTGTGACCTGAGAAAAACTCGCTGGCTTAAGCAGCTCTCCCAGGTTATACTGGAATGCAATTTTCATCCTGTGGAGTCTCTTACCTTTCTCAGACCGTTCAGCAAGCAGGGCTCGGTACAGGAGCCCAAACCACCTGAGGGATTCTGGGTATTCTGAGCAGAAAGGATTCTGTAGACAAAATGGAGAACCACAGGTGGGACCCAAGGACTGCGCTAACTCCCCAGGCTCCACTCACCTGACCTGCCTGTGAGGCTAGCAGTACAATTATCGGCCCAAACTTGATCTTTGTGTAGTTGGTTGTTGTGTTAATGGTTTAGGAAACTGCTAAAAAAATCTATTCCAGGCCGGCCGGGTGTGGTGGCAGAGGCAGGTGGATCTCTGTGAGTTCGAAGCCAGCCTGGTTTACAAAGCAAGTCCAGGACAACCAATCTATTCCCAGGAGCTGGGAATAGTGATTTACCAACAGTAGGGCAGCTGACAGGGGCATCTGGAGCCAAGGCCAGTGTGGCTAGCTGAGACCATTGTAACACCCATCCTTCTTAAAAACAAACAAACAAACAACAACAACAACAAAACAACTTTAGGGAATAACATAATGCAAAACCTGTTTTTAAAAAAAATATTTATTTATTATTATATATACAGTGTTCTGCCTACATGTACATCTGCAGGCCAGAGGAGGGAATCAGATCACATTAAAGATGGTTATGAGCAGTTGCTGGGAATTGAACTCATGACCTCTGGAAGAGCAGTCAGTGCTCTTAACCACTGAGCCGTCTCTCCAGCCCCAAACCTGTTTATTTTTGTACCAGTTCTTGGTGAAACTCATTTTCAGTCCTATGTGGTAATATTTGAGCTTTTGCAGCGTACGTAAACATGACCATTCTCCCATGCCTCCATCAGATTGGACACTCTCATTAAGCACTTTAAAAAAAAATTGAGACATTGTTGTTGCTGTAGTTTGGATTTACTTGGCATCAGCTCTCATGGAGCTCAGCCTGACCCTGAGTTCCTGATCATACTGCCCTGGGCTCCTGAGTGCTGAGATTATACTAGCTGTACTGTGTGTGCTAGCTGCATTATGTGGAATTTTGAAACAGGGTCTTGCTTTGTAGCCCAGGTTGGCCCCCAGCCTACCATCCTCCTGCCTCAGTCTCCTGGTGCTGGGATTGAATGTGTGCATCACCATGCCCCGCTCCTCTTCGCTGCTAAAGATAGTTTTGTTGAATTTAAATAGGCCTGGAGTGGGGGGGATGGGGGTGTGTGGGGCATGGGGCAGTTCTTTCCTTTCAGCACCTGAAATAGTTTTTGGTGAGTGCTACTGTCACTCATGTAGTTTTTCTCTGGTAGGTTCTGCTGTTTCTCTCCTGCTGCTGTTAAGACTTTACCCTTTTGTGTTAAATCGTCAGAAGTTTAGCTATGATGTGTCTTGGTATAAATTATTTTGGGTTGTCACGTTTGGGGATTACGTGGTTTCTTAAAGCTATAGGTCTATGTCTGTTGGCTCTTTTATAAAAATATTGGCCACTGTTTCTTTAGGTCCTTTTCCAATTGTGCTTTTTTTCCTGACCCATCCAGAAGTCTGTTTCTGTTGGTCCCTCAGTCAAGCTGTCAAGTCCGTCCACAGAAGAGTGTGTGTGTGTGTGTGTGTGTGTGTGTGTGTGAGAGAGAGAGAGAGTGTGTGTGCTTGTGTGCATATGTGTGTGTATGTGTGTGTGTGTATGTGTGTGTGAGTGTGCTTGTGTGCATATGTGTGTGTATGTGTGTGTGAGTGTGAGTGAATGCATGTGTGCATGTGTGTGTGGGTGTGGGTTTGGATGTTTATGTTATAAAACAAATCTCCATCTGGCTCTTCATTGTTTTAACTCTGCTCATGTTGCTCACTAAAACCCTACTATGATGGCTGTGGGGCTGGCAGTACCACCGTGTGTTGGGACAAATGAATGCGTTGTTTAGCATGCATCTTGTTCGATTCCCATCAGTGCAAAACTCAAAATAGAAGCCAAAACTTTTGTCCAATAGTTTTAGCATCTGTGTCATCTACAGTTAAGTGTTGGCAATTATCCTGTCAGTGGCAGCAAAAAGATACCAACCCAGCATGGCTGCCACCAACCCATACACCTTAGGGACCGCCACCAGTAAAGGCCACCGCAAAGAGTTACAAAATTGCCCAGGAGTCTTCACACGCTGGGAGAAGGAAAAGACTGAGGGCCTGGCGCCAGTTACAGGAGGAGCTTGCCACCCAGGGAGCCACTTCCACACAGTTCTGACAGCTCATGACCACCTTGCAGGAGAAGCTGGAGCAGAGAGGAGGATGGGTCGTCGATGAAGAGGAAGGAGCACCTGTGGTCCAGGGCTGCAGGAGCATCTATGGTCCAGGGCTGCAGGAGCATCTGTGGTCCAGGGCTGCAGGAGCACCTGTGGTCCAGGGCTGCAGGCGCACCTGTGGTCCAGGGCTGCAGGAGCACCTGTGGTCCAGGGCTGCAGGAGCACCTGTGGTCCAGGGCTGCAGGAGCATCTGTGGTCCAGGGCTGCAGGAGCACCTGTGGTCCAGGGCTGCAGGAGCATCTGTGGTCCAGGGCTGCAGGAGCACCTGTGGTCCAGGGCTGCTTGGTTACTCATGCACAGCTCTTGTTCCCAGTTAAAACTAAGCCTCATGCCAGCACCCTGCGGGTGGACTTTGGGGTTCCCGGATCCCCATTGGCTACGGCCTCCTCTCTGCTTCTCTTTTAACTGGACCAAGCTTAGCTTGTTGCAGCTGTTGTAGGCTGCTACCCCAGAAACTCTGGTACCGTCCATCCCATGGCTTTCTAAGTCACATTGTTCAAGGGATGTAATTTATGACAAGATTTAAAGATGAAACAAAGCTTAAGTTTGAAGTAGCGTTTCAAAGTAAAACACACAAGCCTGGCGGCTGACTTATCTCTAAGGAAGTTCCTTCAGCAAATGAGGCAAAGGTGGTTTTCTGAGGCCATTGTTTAGGTTTTAGGGATGAAAGAGGGTGCAAACTCCACTCAAGTCACAGCTGTAAACATTGTGGCCAAGTGAGCTTAGATTGTTGGTCTTTAGCATCTTTGTTTATAAGGACTTTAGGGCGCATTATCTCTGGAGCCAATTTAGATTTTTATCAGCTGTATTGAAGGTTTCAACTCGCAAGACGAGAGGAAACCAGATCCCAGGGGAAGGGGCCTCTTTCCTGTCCCAAATCCTCCCCTCCTTTCCTAGCTTGTCTCAATCACTTTGAGCTTTTCCCAGGTCTTGGGGTGGTTTTGTTTGTTTGTTTGTTTATTATTATAAAGTCTGCCCATGGTGGACCATTTAAAGTTTACTTATGAAAGGTTGAACATGTGTTTAGTGCTCACACTGGGATGCTTTGAGTTTAAACCCTGGGCCCCGGGAGGTCATAGCAATGTACCATAAACTGATAAGTTGCTTATGTTATTTGAGCTCACTGAGAAGCAGGCTCTGGAAATTGGGGTTGTCTTACTCCCCATTTCAGACTCAAATATGTTTGTCTCAAAATGTCTTCCATGTCTGTGACAGGGAGAGAGCAGAAAGCAACCCAAGCGCAAGCGCAAAGGTGTCACATCCTTAAAACCAGGAGGCAAACGAGGGCCAACAGAGGTCACTGTTCTTTTTTTTCTTTTCTTTCTTTCTTTCTTTTTTTGTTTTGTTTTGTTTTGTTTTTTGAGACTCACTTTGTAGACTAGGCTGGCCTCGAACTCACAGAGATCCACTGGCCTCTGCCTCCTGAGTGCTGGGATTACAAGCGTGCGCCACCGTGCCCCGGCTTCCTGGGGACGTTTGCATCCCTTAGGGTCCACTGCTCCGTTCTAGGGCCACCGCTTCATTACCACCAGCAAAGCGGCCTAGCGAGGCTTTGTTCAATGTGACTGCTCTAGACAGTCCAGAGTATGATGTGAACTATTTATATTTTTGCTTTTGAACGGTTAAGTTTATTAAGTATACAGCCAGCCACAGTAAGAGAAATAGTAGTGAAGTGATAGGTGACAGACAAAGCCAGAGCAGCACCGGTGCTGACAACACACCGCAGGAACCTGCTGGGGTCCCAGTTGCGATGTCCCTACAGGGCCGAGCTTCCCGGCTTCTCTTTCCCATTCTAGGCACTTTTGTTTCATCGATGAGGCAGAGGCAGAAGGATCGTTGTGAGTTCAAGGCCAGCCTGGTCTACAATGAGAGATCCAGGACAGACACAGCTACACAGAAACATGCTGTCTCGAAAGCAAAACAGCAAACAACAACAACAAATTTCCCCAGCAATCCTGAGCAGAAAGGCACATGCTCCCGAGCCCAGACCCAGAAAACAGAGCTTTCTGTCCTGGAAGAAGCTTTCTAGTTCTGATACTTGGAGCGTAGTTAATCAACACGTGTGATTTCTTGGCCTCTGCTTCTTATTTTGTTTAAGTACAGATGGGAAGAAGTTCATCTTCCTTTACCAATTTCTGTCTCCTAATTTCTTTGGCACACGAGGAAACGGAGGCAGGTTTATAAACTCAAGTTGTGGGTTTTGATGGACACATGAACGTTTGTGTGCAACATTCTTGAATGCTCCTGTTGCAGTAAGCAGCCTCCTGTGACACTGTCGTGGCGGGGAAAGTCTCTGCTGACAAGTCTTGGCCAGTCTCTGCCGACACTCACAGCTGGGAAGAAAGGCTCCTTCCTAGGCACCTGCCGGCTTTTATTTATCACGTGCTCCCCGTACGGCCATGCCACCATGGAGAAGTTCCAATACTCAGAGTCCACAGCCTCTACCATTAGTAAGACAGGGGCGGGGGAGGGGGTGTAGGGGTGGGGCACTTCCTTCTCTCCTGGTAGGGCAGTGGCAGTCCAACTTGCCGAGGCGGGAATCCGTGCAGCGTGGCAGTGAGGTCAGCACTGTCCACGGAGGGTGAGTCTTGTCCGTCCATTTGGCAGTTCTCGGAAAACGCCCTCGAAGGAAGGTTGGGCCGTCGTCGGCTCCTATCCGAGCAGATGTGGAGGTCCAGGCTGTCTGCCTTTGGTAGCAAAAGTGGATGAAGCTGTTCGGTAGGATGGCTCAGTGCATAAAAATGCTTACCCGCCGCCCCGCCCCCCCAGCCTGGTGACCTGGGTTCTATCCCTGGGATGTGCGTGATGGAAGAAGAGACACGTGACTCCTGCAAGCTGTTCTCTGTTTCCTGCACTCATCCTGGCACGTGTACACCCACCCACAGACACACCCCACACAGAGTGAATAGTGTGCAATGAAACAAAGCAGGGCCGCTTTCTCAGGTCACCGCTCAGGTCTGGGGCCACAGGCCGCTGAGCCTCCGCTCCCCACCCCTCAGGGTCCTCTTGTGTGTAATGCCTAGAGCCGATAAAGAGTTGATGGGTGTAGTTAGAAACAAGGGTTAGGGTTGCTAAATCTTTAGTGGAGTTGATTTAAAAACAAAAACAAAAACAGGCCCTCATTTTCAAATAGGTCTCGAACTCTTTATATAGCCCAGAATACTCTTTTTAAAAAACCCAACTGCTATTAATTTAAAAAATATAAGCTGAGCGTGGTGGCACATGCCTTTAATCCTAGCACTTGGGAGGCAGAGGCTGGTGGATCGCCGTGAGTTCGAGGCCAGCCTGGTCTACCAAGTGAGTCCAGGACAGCCAAGGCTACACAGAGAAACCCTGTCTCGAAAAACCAAAAAAAAAAAAAAAAAAAAAAAAAAAAATAATAATAATAATAAAATAAAAATAAAAAAGTGCATTGGTGTTTTGCTTGCATGTTTATCTGTGTAAGGATGTTGGATCCCCTGGAAGTGGAGTTGCAGACAGTTGTGAGTTACCATGTGGGTGCTGGGAGTTGAACCCAGCTCCCCTGGAAAGGTAACCTGTGCTCCCAACCATGGGTCATCTTTCCAGACCCTCTTTTTTTAAAAAAAATAAACATTTATTTATTTATGCATTTTATGTTTATGAGCCCTCTGTCTGCACGCTGGTTTGCACACCAGAGGAGGGCATCAAATCCCATTATAGATGGTTGGGAGCCACTGGCCTCTACTTCCCAAGTGCTGGGATCAAAGGCATGTCTTAGGACACGTCCACTCAGAGTGTTTTTGAACGCCGGATTCTCCTGCTTCTCCCTCTGGAGTGCTACCATGCCCAGCTGGCTCGTTTTTTTGTTTTTGTTTTTTAATTGAGATAAAAGTCTTTTAATATAAGACAAAGCATTAGTCATTTGAAATATGCATTCACTGGTGCTTAGCACACCCACAGCATCCAACCATTAGCTCTACTTATTTTCAAGACAATTCTTCTGCATCCTAAGAAGAAACCTCACACCTTCCAGGAAGTTTCCCAGTTCCTCTGTCCCACTCAGGCCTTGACAACCGCTTGCTGGGTTTTGCTATGTATGGATTTACTTACTGCTCATGTAAATGGAACCATGCAATAAGCAAAAGAACTAATGTTTTTATCCATGCATATAACTGCATACAATGACGTGTTTCGTTAGAGCTCTTCACACATGCATGTAATGCATTCTGATCATGCCTACCCTCCCCCATTATGCACCTTTGCTTGTTTTTTGAGACAGGGTTTCTCTGTGTAACCTTGGCTGTCCTGGAACTCACTTTGTAGAGCTCTCCTCCTCCCTCTGCTCCTCAGAGGGGATAACACAAAGCACTCTCTTAGCACTGAACACAAAGTAGCCATGGATTCTCAGCACCTCGGCCTGTGATGATGAGGCTCTCAAGTAACTGTCACTACAAAAAGGAGATTATCTGACCAGGTTATATGAATGTTTGCTCTCCCACAATGTAGTAGATACAGCATGTATCAATACTTATTTTTTAAATGACTGATTAATATTCTGCTGTGTTGGATATGGCACATTTTGTTTATTGTTTATCCAGCAACAGATGGTATCTGAGTTAGGGTTCCTGTCGCTTCAATGAGACACCATGACCAAAAGCAAGCAGACAAGGAAAGCTTTCTTTGGCTTATTGTTCCACTTTATGGTCCATCTCTGAAGGAAGGCAGGACAGGAACCCAAGCAGGGCAGGAACCTAGAGGCAGGAGCTGATGCAGAGGCCATGGAGGGGATGCTGCTTACTGGCTTGTTCCTCGTAGAATAAAAACAAATCTTTAAACATGTTTTTTAACTGGGTTGTGGTAGTGCACACCTTTAATCCCAGCATTTGGGAGACAGAGGCAGGTGGATCTCTGTGAGTTCGAGGCCAGCCTGGCCTATAGGATAGCCAAGGCTACCAGTGTAGTGGCACACGCTTTTAATCCCAGCACTCAGGAAGCAGAAGTATAGGGATCTCTGTGAGTTCAAGGCCAGCCTGGTCTACAAAGAGCATCCAGACTAACCAAGGCTACAGAGAAACTCTGTCTCAAAAAAAACCAAAAACAAAAACAAAACAAAAGAAAAACAAAAACAAAAACAAAAACAAAAAAACCAAAAAGGATAGCCAGGGCTACACAGAAAAGAACTGTCTTAAGAAACCAGAATTTTGTTGTTGTTGTTGTTTCAAGACAGGGTTTCTCTGTGTAATAGAGCCCTGGCTGTCTTGCTTTGTAGACCAGGCTGTTCTCGAACTCACAGAGATTCACCTGCTTCTGCCTCCTGAGTTAAAGGCCTGCGATACCAGGCCCAGCCAGAGTTTTTTTTTTTTTTCTCTCTTAGTCTTTTCTTTTTTTATCTGTAAAGTTCTTTACTCTAGACATTTTTGTTAAGGACATAAAAAAGGTAATATACAAGTAGATAGTGTCACATTTTTGCACGAGGAATTTCACTCCGGAGACAAGGACAGAGCAATCTTAGTGAGACTGGATGCACTGGCCTCAGCTGGGGTTCACTAGCCTCTGTGCCCTTTCTTACCCCTCTCCTTGAGTTGGTTTGGCTCCTTTGGTTTTGTGTGGTGCATACAGAGATGTCCAATTACTTTATGTCTTAACCATCACAGGCTTTTACCTGGAAGAAGGAAGATGATGAACAAGATTAATAAATGGTATTCCTAACATGGGTTTAAATTCTCCTTCTCTGGTCAGTGAGATGCCATTTTATTGATATTTATAAGTCTGTATCTCTCATTCAAAGTAGTTATATATTTTAAAAATTATTTTCTCATAAGAACCTATTGTTTTTATAATACATATATTATCAGTATTATCAGTAGGTCCAGCTAGTATCCATTAAGACACAAACACTTGCTATATTTTAAAATAGCTTTAGTTAACCTGGGGCAGGGCAGACATTAATCTTCTAAACTACCTTTCATAGTGGGGCAGGCATGGGATCCCTGTTTTAATCTCATGACATCTGTGGGTTTTTTTCCTTTTTTTTTTTTTATTAATTTATTCTTGTTACATCTCAATGGTTATCCCATCCCTTGTATCCTCCCATTCCTCCCTCCCTCCCATTTTCCCCTTACTCCCCTCCCCTATGACTGTGCCTGAGGGGGACCTGCTCCCCCTGTATATGCTCATAGGGTATCAAGTCTCTTCTTGGTAGCCTGCTATCCTTCCTCTGAGTGCCACCAGGTCTCCCCCTCCAGGGGACGTGGTCAAAGGTGAGGCACCAGAGTATGTGTGAGAGTCAGACCCCACTCTCCACTCAACTGTGGAGAATGTCCTGTCCATTGGGTAGATCTGGGTAGGGGTTTGAAGTTTACAGCCTGTATTGTCCTTGGCTGGTTTTTTCTCTTAGTCTGGCTTTCACTTCTTTTGCATTTGTACCCAGAAGTGGAACTGCTGGATCACGTGGTAATTCTCCCCAACCCCCAGAATCGTTGTGTAATTTTGCATAACGGTTGTGACATTTTACTTTCCACCAGCAATATTCAAGAATTCTAATTTCTCTAGCTCAGCACTGTTATTTCCCGGCGTTTTCTGTTTTTTGTTTTGTTTTGTTTTTTGTTGTTTTTGTTGTTTTCAGACCCAGAGCCATGAGCCTGGAGCTCTCCATCATTGCCGAGCCCACCTCCCGCCGACTGACAGCCAGTCTAGTGGGCGTGAGCCGATTTCCATTTGCATTTGCTTCTTGAGTGGCGATAGGAGCAGCGTTCCACGTGCGCCCTGACCCAGTGTATCTTCTTTGGAGAAATACCTACACCGAACTTAAATCTAAACTTATCTAGAGGTCCTTTCTGTACAGCACAGATACCAAAATAAGAACGATACAGAGCAGATGGGCATGGCCCCTGAAAGGATGATGTGCAAATTCATGAAGCCTTCTATAGTAAATAAATAAATAAAATAAAATAAAAAGAGAGACCTAAGTCAGTGGACCCTCAAACATAGTGTAACCTGAGGCCATACCGACAACTGAAAGTGGTTTTGTGATGTACAAGGACTTGAAAACACCTGTCTATGCAGTTCAGTCCTCTGTTTTTATTTTAAGTAGAAACTGATTTTAAACACATCTTCTTCACTAGTAGCTGTTTCATTCTCTGTACGACATGAAAACTGTTCTTCCGCCGGGTGTGGTGATGCACCCCTGTGATACAACCTGGGTTACACAGTGAATCCTGCCTCAAAGAGGGAAAAAGTCTTTTCCAGAGAAAGAAACATCTTTCCGTTGCTATTTTTTAAGACTAGAGCTATTTGCTTTGCAGACATTTTTCAAAACAGGAGATTCTAAACTTTTTCGGAGAGTTCTAGAAACTCTACCGGGCCTTCTTGCCTACCACCATGTCTGCTTGGGGACAGTTTTATATTTGTAAAAAAATTGACAAAATATTTACTGCAGTTTCTATCTCTCTGTGTGACAATGAAAGGCTGCGTTTTAATTGTTGGTGTTGAAAAGACTGAGTTGCTAATAAATGCATGCTAATGATCTTTCCAGAAAGATCCTTTAATAATTAGCCCAGTCAAATACACTTTAAGAAAAAAAATGTAAGCTGGGTGGTGGTGGCATACACCTTTAATCCCAGCACTCGGGGAGGTAGAGGCAGGCGGATCGGTGTGAGTTCGAGGCCAGCTTGGTCTACAAAGGGAGTCCAGGACAGCCAAGGCTACACAGAGAAACCCTGTCTCAACAATCAAACAAACAAACAAGCTCATAATTGTAAATATTAAGTTGTTTTAGAAGATGGGAAGGAATAACGGAGGGGAGGAGGTTGTGGAATTGGGAGAATGGGATGTTTAGTTTATGCAGATGTGCAAGGACTCAGATTGAGGTCTAGGGAGTGGGGACAGGGGCGCTTTTGCACTCAGAAGACAGAGGATCCCCGGATCGCCGACCAGAGGACACTAGTCCTAGGACACGTTCTGCAGTGTCTTCCCTTCTTATCTCCAGCCTGTGGGTTTGGGCATTCGCTCCCAAAGATTCCTTCCTTCTGTTCTTATCCCGGCAGGAGGGGTGATCTTATTCGGGCCAGGTCGAGGAGAAGGGAAGCGAGGAGAGAGGGTCCTGGCTAACACACATGCTCCCCGGCTTACGCAGCAGGCGCTGCTCACGGCGGCCAGTGCGATGCTTCCGACCTTGGTGCCTGGACTTGTAGCGCCACCTCGCGGCAGAAGCGACCAGGTGCTGTGGCGATCCTAACCCCTGCGGGCACTGCTGCACCTCGATGCTTAGGGTCCCTTGATGGTGCTCTATGCCAGGGACCGCGCTAGGGCAGGACTCCTTGGGGTCCTAGGTGCACGTGTAGCGCCTATGTAGTTGGATCCGAAGCCCCCAGGAAGGCGGTGCTTGTCTTAACACCGGATTTGTCCTGGGCTGGTTTGTGGTGCCTGGGGTAAGAGCAAGGTAAGAACTATCTTTCTTCAGGCAATCAGAGGATGACTTAGGTATCCCTGATGCAGAATTAAGGGGTGAGGGTGCCAATAAACAATGTTGAGACTATTATGTGTCTGTAGATGAAATAAAAAAAAATAAATGAATACAAACTCCCCAGCCTAGTTTCAGTCTGCATATTGTGCAAAGATTAATTTGTGATATGTTGTCAACACAAAAGCTGTAAGTCTAAATCTTTAGAATGAGCAAATATCTTTGTACTGTATACTTCCATATTTATTATTATTTATTTATTAGTTAATTTCAAGGCAGGATCTCTCTATGTAGCCCTTTCTGTCCTGGAATTATATATAGATCAGACTAGCCTGGAACTCACAAAGATCCCCCTTTTCTGGGATTAAAGACAAGTGTGTGACCACACCCGAGAACACTCTCATATTACTGCACCAGTATTTAACTTAGCTGAGATATGTAGAGGTAAGGGTTTGAATAAATCTTTTCCCCCCTTGAGATAGGGTTGCTCTGTGTGGTCCTGGCTGTCCTGAAACTTGGCTTCAAACACGGAGATCTGCCTCTCTCTGCCTCCCAATTGGATCAAAGGGGTATTCCACCACCTCCCGCCTTGGAATAAATCTTGTAGGACACAAAAAAGTACTAATCAATTATACTAATTTAGATAAATTGGATTTGAATAAAATTTAAAATTCCAGGGCCGGAGGGGTGGTGGCTTCGTCGTTTGGATCACTGCTGCCTTTGTGTTGACTGGAGTTCTGTTCCTAGCACCCACACAGGATGCTCATTGGCATGTATACATTAACAGCTCAGTCTCTAAATCAACAACGTCATGGTAGTTCATGCCTTTAACACCATCACTGGGGAAGCAGAGGCAAGCAATCTCCGTGGGTTCGAGGCTTCTAGGATTTCACTATTACAGCAAGTTCTAGGCCACTCAGAACTACACAGGGAGATCCTGTCTCAGACAAACAAACAGACAAATAAAAAGTGGTGGGAGCAGTGAGCCGGGGCTGGAGAGTTGTCTCAGTGGTAAAGCCATCTTCTAAGCAGAAGTGGTGGCGCACGCCTTTAATCCCAGCACTCGGAAGGCAGAGGCAGGTGATCTCTGTGAGTTCGAGGCCAGCCTGGTCTACATAGCAAGTTCCAGGACAGAAAAATAAAAAAGACATACAGAAGACTCAAATTTAGTTCCCAGCACCCTTATGATGGCTCACAACTGATCGTAACCCCAGTTGTAGGGGATCCTCACCTTTTCTGGCTGCCTTGGGTACCGGGCATGCATGAGAGCCCAGACATACACACGGACAAGACAGGCACGTGCATAAAATAAGAATTAGATTAAAAAATTGTTTCATTAATAGCTGAGAGTGGTGGTTCACACCTTTAGTCCCAGCGTCCCAGACGCGGAGGCAGGTGAGTCACTGTGACTGACAGGAACTGCAAGGGCTGCTGTGAGATGGAAGTGACGGTTGTGATGCTCCTGGTTTCTCTCTCAGGCAGGTCACTGTTTCCTGTGTTTTCTAAGAATTGCACTTGAGTGAAGTGACCTGGGACTGGAAAGGTGGTGGACTCTAGTCCCAGGCCGCCTTCCATGGGCAACCAGCTGCTTTCCAGGCACTTCTCTGAGACACAAATAGCGGGTGTCTTGGAGCCAGCCTTGCTGTGGTTCTCCTCTGAGCATCGGCCGACAGATGAGTGTTTAACTCTGGAGCCCATGGCAAAGCACTCACTGACCTCAGTTGTTCCGGTGGCTCATGTGGAGTGTTTCCTTGAGATCAGCACAGAAAACCGGAATATAGGTGTAACAAACAGGGTAATAATTTAGCCAGGCAGAGGGACCAAACTTTCTAACATTTGTTATAAATATCACTGACACTGTGCGGTTCCAAGCACCTTCCTAGGCGCTGAGATTTCTTTCACAGGATCAGAACACAATTGTCAGCCCACTACAAACGTTAGGGGAAGACAGATCACGAACCCTTGGCTGGCTGGCTTTGTGTCAGCTCCACACAAGCTCGAGTCCCTGAACAGGAGGGAGCCTCAGTTGAGAAAAATGTCTCAATAAGATCCGGCTGTAGCCAGGTGGTGGTGGCACACGCCTTTAATCCTGGCACTTGGGAGGCAGAGACAGGCATATCGTGTGAGTTTGACGCCAGCCTCATCTAGAAAAAGAGTCCAGGACAGCCAAGACTACACAGAGAAACCCTGTCTCGGGGGGAAAAAAATCTAGCTGTAGGGTATTTTCTTAATTAGTGATTGTTGGGTGAGGGCCCAGCCTACTGTGAGTGAGGCCACCCTTTGGGATGGTGAGCATGGGTTCTGTGGGTTCTGTAAGAAAGCAGGCTGAGAAAGCTGTGGGGAGCAAGCCAGGAAGCAGCATCCCTTCGTGGCTTTTGTATTAGTTCCTGCCTCCAGGCTCCTGCCCTGTTTGCATTCCTGTCCTGACTTTCCTCAGTGATGGATTATGAGGTGGAAGTGGAAGCCAACTAAAAACCCTTTCCGCAGCTTGCTTTTGGTCCTGGTGTTTCATCGCAGCCATAGTAATCCTGGCTAGGGCCAGATGTGGAAGGAGCAGCAGTCTTAGGAACACAGTAAAGTGTGATGCCTCACAGCCTGCTTCTTAGCCAGCACCTGAAAGGCTGAGGCAAGAAGACTACAGAGATCTGGTGTGGGGGCTCGTCCCTTTAGTATTAGCAGAGGCAGAGGACCTTTCTGAGTCGGAGGCCAGCCTGATAGACACACTGAGTAGTTCCTGGAGAGCCAGGGCTACATAGAGACACCCTGGCTCAAACAAACAACAAGGAAACACAAAACACTCCAGAAAAAGGAAAGAAGACCACAGAGAGTTCAAGGCCAGTGTGGCCTATGGAGTGTCTCAAAAAACAAAACAAACAAAAAAACCCCACCAAGCTGAGGGTGGGGGATGGAGGTGGGTGGGTGGCTCACACCTTTAACCCCAGCACCTGGGAGGCAGAGGCGGGCAGATGTCCGTGACTCTAAGACCAGCCTGATTTACAGAGAGAGTTCCAGGACAGCCAAGACTATACAGAGAAACCCTGTCTCAAAAAACCCAATCAAACAACAAACAAGCAAACAAACGAACAAACATAATAATAATCATCATATTCAGCATTAGATATGGTTATTCATTCTTCCATCCACATGGCATTTCAGGAGACTTGTGTTTTCTGTGCTGCCAGGTAGGGAGGACCTAGCAGTAAGCAAAAGTCTGAGCACTTGTGGGGTCTGGTCTCTCAGGCTGGACTGCAGGTCAGAGCTGAGATCAGACTGGCCAGGCATAACAGGGTCTCAAACCAGTCTGTGGAGGGTGAAGAAAGGCCTGAAGAACATTCTGTAACAGGTTGATTAATTGGCGTTGATGAAATAAGCATACTATAGTTGTAAAAATGAACTATGGAATCCATGGCTGTGTTTTCAAGGCCTCTCTCTCTCTCTCTCTCCCTCCCTCCCTCTCTTTCCCTCCCCCTCTTTCTTTTTTGAGACAGGGTCTCTCGACAGAGCCCTGACTCTCCTGGCATTCACTGTGTAGACCAGGCTGGCCTTGAGAACTCACGGCGATTCACCTGCTGCTGCCTCCCGAGTGCTGGGATTAAAGACGTGCTTGACCACACTCAGATAAAACTATTTCTGATGCCATTTTATCCTACTTCTACCAGGGCTTGTGAGGCAGGAACAAAGGAAGTGAAAGAGCCTTGGGCAGTTGGCTTGTTCCAGGCACTGTCTGAGACATAAATAGCAAGGCAGCACTATCAGCTTCCTCTGAGACAGACGGCGTCTTTCACAGCGGTTGGGTCAGTAGTTAGTGTTTTGGACCTAACAGTATGGCCTCGAACTCACATAGGGATTAAAGGCATGCACCACCAGAAGAAACATATATTTTTCTTAAAAAATAAAAGATTTGTTTATTATGTATACAGTATGCATCAGATCTCAGTATAGATGGTTGTGAGACACCATGTGGTTGCTGGGAATTGAACTCAGGACCTCTGGAAAAGCAGTCAGTGCTCTTAACAGCTGAGCCATCTCTCCAGCCTGAAAGACATATTCTTTAAAAAAAAAAAAAAAGTGGAGGGGGGGGACTGGGCATGGTGGTGCACACCTTTAATCCCAGCACTCGGAAGGCAGAGACAGGCGGATCGCTATGAGTTCGAGTCCAGCCTGGTCTACAAAGCAAGTCCAGGACAGCCATGGCTACACAGAGAGACCCTGTCTCAAACAACAACAACAACAACAAAAGATTTAGCCGGGCATGATGGAACATACTTTAAATTCTGTACTGGGGAGCCAGAGGTGGGTGGGCCTGTGAGTTCAAGGCCAGTCTAGTCTACATAGTGAGTTCCAGGACAGCCAGGGATATAGAGAAAGACACTGTCAAAAAGCCAAAATAAAATTTAAAAAAAAAATTACAAAAACTTTATTTTTGTTGATATGTTTGTGTGTGCGAATGTATTTGGGATTATATGTCATGTGTCAGTAGGTGCCTGTGGTAGTCAGATGCCCTGGAGATGGAATTACAGGCAGTTATAACCTGCCAGAACCTGGTCGTGGGAACCAGGTCCTCTGGTTCTTAGCCCCTGAGCCTTCTGCCCACTGGTTCAATGTATAAAATGGTCACAGCATTTTTAATTAAAAAAAGAACAAGGACCAGCAGATGGCTCAGCAGGTCAAGGAACCTGCCACCAAACAGGACAACCTGAGCTCAGTTCCCCAGGCCCTCATGGTGAAAAGAGATAACCAACTTCTTGTTTTTCTGAAAAACAGAAACAAAAACAAAAGAACCTGAGTTTTATTCTTAAATACACGGATGCCCCTCCCTCTGTGCAACTTGCTGACAAGCTGTCAGCTAAGTTCACTTGGTGAGTTCTGGGCGGGGACGTGGTAGCCGGACCTGCTGCTGGCAACTATGGAGGCGGCAGCTCACAGGATGGCTTGCTCAGTCGGCTTTCTTATGCAACCCAAGGGCACCTGCCAGGGGCCTCACTGCCACAGGGCACTGGGCCTTCCCACGTCAATCATTAATCATGAAAACAGACTGCCCTCCCAGGCCTGCCTGCAGACTAACCTGGTAGAGGTATTTTCTCAATTGAGGTTCCTTGTTCACAGAGGACCCTGGAGGGACTGATGTCATCTTCTAACCTCCAAAGACACCAGGCATGTACATGGTACACGGACACACACGCAGGCAAAACATATACACAAAGCTAAACTTTTAAAATCAACGTGTTTTTTTTGTTTTGTTTTGGGTTTTTTGGCGTACATTTGTGCGCGTGCGCATGCGCATGCCAGGGTGCATGCGTGGAGGTCAAAGGACAACTTGAGGGGAAGTTTGTTGCCTCCTTTCATAAGATGGGGCCTGGGAACTGTTTGGTGGCAGGCGCCTTTACCACTGAGCCATCTTGCTGGCCCTTCCTCTTTTTAACTAAAAATATTGTGATGGAGCGAGCGGGGTGTGGTGGCACACGCCTGTAATCCCAGCTATCTGGGAGGCACAGGCAGGTGGATCTCTGTGAGTTCGAGGCCAGCCTGGTCTACAAAGTGAGTCCAGGACAGCCAGGGCTACACAGAGAAACCCTGTCTCAAAAAACCAAATAATAAAATAAAAGTGTTATACATATTTAGGATGTCTTTTGGTCTGTTTCTCCCTTACCTTCTTGCTGCCTCCACTCTTGGTGATTCTATTCATCATACAGGATCTAATTTAAAAAACATTTTTTTTTAATTGAAAAATAAAATTCCCCTGGAGGGGGAAACCTGGTGGCACTCAGAGGAAGGACAGCAGGTTACCAAGAAGAGACTTGATACCCTATGAGCATATACAGGGGGAGGAAATCCCCCTCAGGAACTGTCATAGGGGAGGGGAGAATGGGAGGATACAAGGGATGGGATAACCATTGAGATGTAACAAGAATAAATTAATAAAAAATTTAAAAAAATAAATAAAAAAGAAAAAGAAAATCATTCATATTTCATCTCAATTGCTATCCCATCCCATGCATCCTCCCATTCCTCCCTCCCTCCCGCTTTCACCCCATCCCCCTTCCCTATGACTGTGACTGATGGGGACCTCCTCCCCTTGAATATGATGCTAAGGCATCAAGTTTCTTTTTGGTAGTCTGCTATCCTTCTTCCGAGTGCCATCAGGCCGCCCCATCAAGGGGACATGGCCAAATATGGGGCACCAGAGTTTGTGTGAAAATCAGTCCCCAGTCTCCACTTAACTGTGGAGAATGTCCTGTCCCTTGGCTAGGTTTGGGCAGGGGTTTGATGATGACTGCACATATTGTCCTTGGTTGGTGCCATAGATCGACAGAACCCCGGGGCCCAGGTCTGCCCATCATAGTGTTGTTCTTGTAGGTTTCTAGGACCCTCTGGATCCATCTGTTTAGGATCTATTTTTTTAAATTTATTTTTATTTTGGTTTTTCGAGACAGGGTTTCTCTGTGTAGCCTTGGCTATCCTGGACTCACTTTGTGAACCAGGCTGGCCTCGAACTCACAGCAATCTGCCTGCCTCTGCCTCCCAAGTGCTGGGATTAAAGGTGTGCGCCACCACGCCCAGTAGGATCTAATTTTTATAACCAATCCCTTTATTCCAAGTTCTTTTTTATTTTTATTTATTTATTTGTTTGTTTGTTTGTTTCCGAGACAGGGTCTCTCTGTGTAGCCTTGGCTGTCGTGGACTCACTTTGTAGACCAGGCTGGCCTTGGACTCACAAAGATCTGCCTGCTTCTGCCTCCCTGAGTGCTGGGATTAAAGGCGTGCGCCACCATGCCCGGCCTTAAGTTTTTTTTTTTTGTTTTGTTTTGTTTTTTGTTCTTTTTTGAGACAGAGTCTCTCTGTGTAGCCTTGGCTGTCCTTGAACTCATAGTAATCTTCCTGGCTCTGTCTCTTGGAGTGATGTAATTACAAGCATGCACCACCATGCCTGCCTGGCTCATGTTCTTTTTAAAAAGACTTATTATCTTTGTGGGTGTGCTTGTGTGTGGGAATGTACACGCATGAGTGCAAATGCTCTCAGAGTCCAGAGGAAGGGCTGGGACCTCCTGGAGCTGAGTTACACGATGCTCCTGGTGTGGGTGCTGGGAGCCAAATGTGGGTCTTCTGCAAGAGCAGTGCCTGCCCTAACGGCTGGGTGACTGGGCGTCTCTCTGCCCTGCCCCAGTTATTCTTAGTGGCTTTTGTTTGTTTGTACAAAGGATTAATTCCCTGGTTGTTTATTTCAATGGTGCATTTTTTTTTCTTCCTTCCTTTACTCTCTCTTTCTTTCTTTCTTTCTTTCTTTCTTTCTTTCTTTCTTTCTTCCTTTCTTCCTTTGTGCCAGGAATTATCCTGGTAGGTGCTCTTTTACCTGCCCTAATAACTAAATAGGTGGTCCTGGGGACACATCTTAAGAGATAGTGGCAAGAAAGAAAGCAATGGAAGCTACCTGTCTGTGATCATTGGTGAAAGGAAAAGCGCTCAACAAGGAAGCAGGAAAATGCTTTCCACCTGGGAATGTAGTCGCCTCAGGTGTGGGCTTGGACCGGCTGAATATTTCCGTTTCTGTCCAGCAGCCAAGAGCGGGGAGGTGTGTGGGAGCGCTCACGTATTTGTTGAGTGTGTACAGACTATGGATGAATAACTGGGGATGCCAGAGATGGAGCTGGGCCAGGCAGGAGCAGACTGACCCGCCTGGCAGCATGGTCCCAGCACCTTTGGTGTGCTCAGGCCCAGGCTGCTGCCATTAACAACCCAAGCATCAACCAGCAGCTTTGATACACTGCCCTGACAGCACGACAGGCCTTGTCTGCTCCATCAACAGGAAGGAACGTCCTAGTCCCGGCCAGATGATGGGCTTGGTCTCCACCTGGTGCGCTGGTACACATCCTTAGGTGGGGATGACATGTGCCTGTTGGGGGTCCTGGGTGTTATCACACCCTGAGACACTGAGGGAACCAAGGTGGTGTCACCTAAGCTGACCTCCTAAGCCATGAGCCTGGTGACACTCCTGAGCCTTGACTTCTTTACATTTTGAAATGACCTCGGAAGTGATTCTACAAGCACCACCAATGTGGGTTGGCAAACCCTAGTTCTAGCATGCTGGTTTTCAGTCAGCCTGGCTCCTCTGGGTAGCCGGCATACCCAACTCAATTCCATAGGAATCAGGCCAGCCTAGGACCGTCCCCAGGATGTGTCTGCGCTGTGGTAGTGCTCAGGTGGAAGGGCCAAGCACCTTGGCAGGACCTGCTGGCTTCTGCCCAGGAGCCCTGTTGTCTGCCTCCCTCATCTGGTACCCAACATCAGTGTCCCTTGTGAGGAGGGAGTGAGCACTGAGGTCAGGAAAACTCCGGAGTTAAGCTTGGTTTTTTTCACTCACTGGCCTCACCGGCCTGTAAAATGAGGGTAAAAGTAACTGACTGAGTTATCAGGGCTCAGTACACCGCAGCCACTGGAGGGGTTTTGAACTGAAAGTGATTTGAGGTGAGGATGGGGCTGGAGACAGAGGCTGGCTGAGCCCCAGCGGGTCCGCTGCTCTGTCTGACCAGGGAAGGGAGGCTGATGGGTGCCCAAAGCTACCAGGAGCCCTGCTGACGTCCAGGCTCCACCCATCTGGCTGTGCTCCAGAAGACAGTGGCACTTCATAGCAGCTGCCAAGTGTCCTCTGGCGCCCAGGGATGGTGGCTGGGTACCAGACCCTACTTCAACAGAGGACTCACATCTTCATGGGCGTGCTTGCCAGGGGAGCCAGCCACAGTAGCAGGCCCTGTTCCAGATCCCAGGGGAAGGTCTCCGTGTTGATCCTCTCTGCAGGGGCCTTCATGAGGCAAGGCCTGGGAAGGGCCACTTTTGAACAGCCTTCTGCCAGGGAGAGGCAGGAGACAGGTGGGGGTGGGCTGGGGCTGCTCCTCAGCCTGGTGTGGACAGTGTAATGCCTGGAGGGCACCCTGAACAGTTCCTGACACTCAACCCCAAGAGCTGAGTAAATATGGGCTCCTGTCCATATTCCTGCTGTTGCTGCTCCATGCCTGCTGTGTGCAAGTGCTGTGCTGAGCCCAGGGCAGGGTTCAAAGGTAAACATGACAGATCCACCTCCCACAGAGTTCATCAAAAGTCCTGCTTCTGTCAGGGCAGGAAGATGGGGAACCTAAAGGTCCCAACTGACACCCCTGTAATGAAACAGGTTAACAAGGGCAGCCTAGCAAGTTTATATAGTCAGATTCGTATGTAACCCTGGGAGCCTTCAGAAAAGACCCAAAGATGCAGGGAAACCTGTTCTCAATGCTTAGGTTCGAGGAGGACTATGCTGGGCAGAAAGCTATGATCTATGGCTGGGGCTCAGTAGGGTGCTTGCGTAGCATTCACAAAGCCCTGGGTTCGGTCCCTAGCACCATTTAAACCATGCATAGTGAGTGACACACATACCCATAACCCCAGCATCCAGAAGGTGGAGGCAGGAGGATCAGGAGTCCCCAAGGTCACCTTCAGCTGCGTAGGGAGTTCAAGGCCAGCCAGGGATACATAACATTCTTGGTTTGTTGTTGTTGTTTTGGTTTTTGTTTTTTCAAGACAGGGTTTCTCTGTGTAGCCCTGGCTGTCCTGGACTCACTTTGTAAACCAGGCTGGCCTAGAACTCATAGCGATCTGCCTGCCTCTGCCTCCCAAGGGCTTGGATTAAAGTGTGTGTGTGTGTGTGTGTGTGTGTGTGTGTGTGTGTGTGTGTGTGTGTGTAGATGCCTAAGGTATCTAGCTCCCCAGGTCACTTTTTCTGCCTTCAGTGCAAATCCCATAACAAACCCACCTGATGTCAACTACCGCAGGGCACAAAGCCCTGACCTTACAGCTCCATAAATTTCCTCAGGCCTGGAAGTCAGGGGTTTCCAGTGGCCAGCAGGCCCCACAGCAACTTCTCTTCAAGACACCTGGAGTTCTGGATGCACCTGGCTGATGCCCTGGATCGCAGCCCCTGGGAGGCTGAGGTAGGCAGATCTTTGTTTGAGACCAGCTTGGTCTACATAGTGAGTTCCAGGCCAGTCAGAGCTACGTAGTGACCCCCATGTCAAAAGAAAAGAAGCCGGGAGAGAGGTTGTCCCCAGTCTTTTAGCTTTAACCCAGTCGGCCATCAGCCCGGATGTGGCAGAGTGGGCCAGATCCACCCTGCAGCCCTGCTACCAGAACCTCAGTTCCTTTCTGACTCCCTTCCTCCTCCTGCTTTGAAGCATCATCTCACCAATGTTTTAAAATTAAACATTTGGTGCATATCCCAGAGTATGTATTAAGGCCCAGCCTTTTGTTTGGCCTCATAGGACCTCTCTATAAAAACTCCCTCCCTCCCTTCCTCCATCCCCCACCACCTCTCTAGTCTTTTTTTTTTTTTTTAATTCAGTGTGTCTATGTTTCTGTGTCTCTCTGTCTTTGTCTGTCTGTCTGTTCACCTGCCTGCCTGTCTGTCTGTGTGTGTATGCATGTATGTGGAGATCAGAGGAAATATAATGGAGTTCTCTGCTTCAGGCCAGAAGAGGGTTTTGGATTTCCTAGAGTTGGCGTAACAAACAGGTGAGTGTGAGTTGCCCAACATGGCTGCTAGGATGAGAAGGCTGGTCCTTTGTAAGAACAAGATGTTTCAATGGCTGAGTAATCTCTCCGGCCCTGTGCTGGATAGTTTTATGTCAACTTGACATAGGTTAAAGCCATTCCAGAGAAGGGATCCTTAATTAAGAGCACTCTTCCATTGCTGGTGGGAGTGCAAACTTGTACAACTTTGGAAATCAATCTGGCAGTATGTCAGGAAAAAAAAATGGCAATAGTTCTACCTCAGGACCCAGTGATACCACTCCTGGGCATGTACTCAAAAGATGCTCCACCATACCACAAAGACACTTGCTCAACTATGTTCATAGCAGCTTTATTTGTAATAGCCAGAATCTGGAAACAGCCAAGATGTCCCTCAGCTGAAGAATGGATAAAGTGTGGTACATCTACACAATGGAATACTACTCAGCTATTAAAAATAAAGATACAGCCGGGCGTGGTGGCGCACGCCTTTAGTCCCAGCACTCGGGAGGCAGAGGCAGGCAGATCACTGTGAGTTCAAGGCCTGGTCTACGAAGTGAGTCCAGGATAGCCAAGGCTACACAGAGAAACCCTGTCTTGAAACCCCCCCCCCCCAAAAAAAGATACCATGCCATTTGCAGGCAAATGGATGGAATTAGAACCGATCGTCCTGATGAGGTAACCCAGATCCCGAAAGATGCACACGGCATGTATTCACTTATAAGTGGCTATTAGCCACAAAGTACAGGACAACCATGTATCCACTAAGACCAGGGATAAGCCAAGGCTGCCCACTCTCTCTGTATCTATGGGTAACAATCCACAGACCCGAAGAAGCAAAGGAAGATCCAGGAGAGTGACTCTCACTCTAAAGAGGAAATAAAATAAACATTTGAAGTAGATGGAGGGAGGAAGCTGAGTAGGAGGGAGGTGAGGAGGGTAACAGGGTGGGGGTGCGGGTCAGGTGTGGGGTGAGCGGGGTTGGGGGAGTACCAGGAGAGAGAACGGAAATCAGTGGGGGGCAGGGGAGGCTCCCAAGAGTCTATTGGGGTGACCCTAGCTGAGACTCCCAGCAGCAGGGTGTCAAGGAGCCTGGGTGGGACTTCCAGTGGAGCGAGGGGAACACCAACACACCCATAAAAACATTCAACCCAAACTTTGTCTTGCCTACAAGAAGTGTAGGACTTAAGATGGGACATATTGAGGGAATGGCCAATCAATGACTGTCCCAACTGGAGACCGACCCCATAGCAGAGAGCCAACCCCTGTCACTATTAATGATATTTGGCTATGACTGCGGACAAAAGCCGAGCATAACTATCTTCTGAGAGGCTTCATCCAGCAAACAGAATCCAAGAACACATCAAAAACATCATTCACCAAGATCAAGCAGGCTTCATCCCAGGGATGCAGTAATGATTCAACATATGAAAATCCATCAATGTAATTCCCCCATCTAAACAAACTGAAAGGGAAAAAAAAAACCCACGTAATCATCTCATGAGATACTGAAAAGCGTTTGACAAAATCCAACACCCCTTCAGGTCAAAAGTCTTGGAGTGATCAGGGATACAAGGCACATACTTAAACACAATAAAGGCAATATACAGCAAGCCAATAGCCAACATAAAACTAAATGGAGAGAAATTTAAAGCAATTCCACTAAAATCAGAGACGAGACAAGGCTGCCCACTCTCAGTGTCTATTCAATATAGTACTTGAAGTTCTAGTTAGAGCAATAAGACAACTAAAAGAGATCAAACGGATACAAATTGAAAAGGAAAAAAGTATTGCTATTCACAGATGATATATGATATTATACAGAAGTGACCCCCCAAATTCTACCAGAGAACTCCTACAACTGATAAACACCTTCAGCAAAGTGGCTAAAAACAAAATTAACTTAAAAAAAAAATCAGTAGCCCTCATTTATACAAATGATAAACAGGCTGAGAAAGAAATTAGGGAAACAACACCCTTCACAATAGCCACAAATAATATAAAACATCTTGGTGTAACTCTAACCAAGCAAATGAAAGACTTGTATGACAAGAACTTCAAGTCTCTGAAGAAAGAAATTGAAGGCTGGAAAGATGGCTCAGAGGTCCTGAGTTCAATTCCCAGCAACCACATGGTGGCTCACAATCATCTATAATGAGATCTGGTGCCCTCTTCTGGCCTGCTGGTGTACATGCATGATCACACTGTATACATAATAAATAAATAAATTTAAAAAAAAAAAGAAAGAAAGAAATTGCCAGGCAGTGGTGGCGCATACCTTTAATCCCAGCACTTGGGAGATAGAGGCAGGTGGATCACTGTGAGTTTAAGGCCAGCCTGGTCTACAAAGTGAGTCCAGGACAGCCAGAGCTGTTACACAGAGAAACCCTGTCTCGGGGGGTGGGGGGGGTGGGGTGGGGTGGGGAATAAAAAAGAAAAGGAAAAAAAAAAAAAGAAATTGAATATATCAAAAGATGAGTCTCTTTCCCCTAGCTGGGCTGCCTTGTCAGGCCTCAGTGGGAGAGGATGCGCTTAGTCCTGCTGCGACTTGAGGTGCCAGGGTGAGGTTGGGTTGGTAGCCCTTGGGGGCCTTCCCTTCTCTGAGAAGGAGAGGGGGAAGGGGGGAAGGGGGCTTTAGTGTGGGACTGGGAGGAATAGGGAGGAGGCTGGGGTCAGGCTGTAACGTGATTAAGTAAATAATAGAGAAAAGGAAAGAAAATGTCTCCATAAGATATGGCTGCAGGCATTTTCTTCACTTGGTGATTGATGGGGGAGGTCCCAGCCCACTGTGGGTGGGGCCATGGCTAGGCTGGTAGTTCTGGGTTCTATAAGAAAGCGGGCTGAGGGCTGGAGAGATGGCTCAGAGGCTAAGAACACTGCCGGTTCTTCGAAAGGTCCCGAGTTCAATTCCCAGCAACCACATGGTGGCTCACAACCATCCATCTATACTGAGATATGGTGCCCTGTTCTGGAGTGCTGGCGCACATGCAGGCAAAACAGTGTACACTGAATAAATAAATAAATCTTAAAAAAAGAAAAGAAAAGAAAGCAGGATGAGCAAGCCAGACAAAGCAAGTAAGCAGCACCTTTCCATGGCCTCTGCATCAGCTCTTGCCTCCGGGTTCCTCCCCTGTTTGAGTTTCTACCCTGACGTCCTTCAGTGATGAACAGTAGGTTAGAAACTAACCCAAGTACACCCACCTCCTCGAGTTGCTCTTGGTCACAGTGTTTCGTCACAGTGATAGTAACCCTGACTGGGACGAGCCCCGTCCTTATTTTCTTTTCACATTCCTATTCCCCTTTTGGGAAGGGGAAAGAAACAAACTAGGCACGTTCCACGCTCTGGTCTCCACTGTCGCTAACAGAGCCTCAGTGAGTTGCTAGCCCACAGACGCGAAAAGCTAATTACCTAGTGGAGGAAGAAGGAAGGAAACACGAGTATGAATTTTAATCTGGGCTCCTGTGTGACTGAAATAAGAATGAACTGTTTGGGCTGGAGAGATGGCTCAGAGGTTAAGGAGCACTGACTGCTCTTCCAAACGTCCTGAGTTCAATTCCCAGCGACCACATGGTGGCTCTCTACCATCTAGAATGAGATCTGGTGCCCTCTTCTGGTGTGCAGGTGTACATGCAGGCAGAACATTGTATAAATAATCAATAAATAAATCTTAAAAAAAAAAAAAGAATGAGCTGCTTGGGCTCACATCTGATCATCGGTGATTAAAGGGAGGGCTTGTGTCCCCTTTTAGAGGGGGATTTTGAGGAGAAAGGGGCCAAGCCGACTTTGGCCATCTCCTCTTAGGCAGGTGCAGGGATTAAGAAAGCTGGAACAGGGACTGGAGAGGTGGCTCAGCGGCTGAAAGCACTGATGCTTACACAGTGCCTGAGTTCAAGTCCCAGCACCCACATGGTGAGTCACAACTGCCTATATAACCCAGCTCCAGTGAGTGTAGGAGCCTCTTCTGGCTGTCATCAGTTTCTGCACACACATGATGCACACAAGTTAATGCATACACACCGACATGTACAAGATAAATAAATAAACAAGACAAAATTCCCTGGGTCAGGGACCCTTGCCAAGTGACTTTTCTTGCTTGGCTCACTGCCATTTAAGTGTCACATTGGAACTGAGATTCCCCGCTGTGATGCTCTGCAGCCAGGCCCCTCCAGAAATGCGGGGCACATTTCCCTGAGCTGCAGAGAAGAGAGTGCTGCCAGCCTTTGCCAGGCTAGCCTGCATAAGATGACAGATCAACGGGTCACTTTGGTTCCTGAGTTCCCTGCAAAGTCACTGGGGTCTAGATCATGTACAGCTTAGCTCCTCCCTCTGTCCAGAACTGTCCGTTTGGCGATCGTTCCTAAGTAATGTCCTGGAGGCTTAGCCCCATCTTAAAGCTTGCTTCTTGGGAAGCCCCAGCAGGGATTGCGGATTGGTCCTTAGGGGCAAAGTTAAGATGCAAGGAAGCGATACATTTGATAGTCATGGAGCTCAGATAAGCACTTCTCATTAAAAACAAAAACAAAAACAAACATACAAACCCTAGGCCAGCCTCCCTCCCAACACAGTGGCTTCAGTTTAGCACTTAGGCGAGTGCTGGAGCCTGAGTGGTGGCCTGTGGTGGGTAGCTTTAATTGCCACCTTGACACAACCAAGAATCTCCCAGAAGAGCAATTGTCCACACTGGCTTGGCCTGTGGAGGAAAACTCAGCCGACTGTAGGTGGCGCTATTCCATAGGCAGGTTTTCTTTCTTTGTTTCTCTGTCTCTCTCTGTCTCTCTCTGTCTCTCTCTGGTTTTTTTTTTTTTTTTTTTTTTTGAGTAACAGTCCTATGTCCTGCAACTTAGTTTAGGGGATCTGTCTGCCTCTGCCTTCAGAGTGCTGGGATTAAAGGTGTGTTAACTAGTCCATGTAACGATAACTAGTCCACCGACCAGTCCAGCTGGTCAGTTATTGGGGGGCCGAGGGGGGTCGCAACCTGTATTTAAAGAAATGGGCGAGAGAGAGACATAGAGCTCAAGCGAACAGTTGCTTGTCAAGAGCCATTTATTGAAGGTAATGGCAGGCTTTTTAAAACCTGCTTTAGGGAGGGCGGGGGTACGCAAGGAGAGTAGTGGAAAAGTACAAAATCTTCTGGGTTGAGCCCCGGGAACATTTGCAATGGGAGGGGTCTTCCAGGTGAGACAAAGCAGGATGTCTCTGTGGTTATCTTAGGATCAGATCGCTGTCTTCTCAGGACTAAGCCGGATGCCTTGCATACCTAATGAGTGGCCCAGCAGGATGTTTGCTGCAAATACTGAATGGGTGGGGGTCGGCCTCAGGCCTTTTGGTCCCTGGCATCTTCACCCCTTTTGTTTATTTTGGCCTGAGGGAGACCTTACAGCCCAGCGAATGACTTTTAGGAGGTCACCAGTCATTGTTACAGGATGGCGGTATATTTGAGAATCACTATTGTCCAAGTGTTTCAGGACAACAGTTATTCTGGACCGGCCAAATTCCCAAGGAAAGGGGGCCTCGCGATGGCCTGAGCCTGCTAGAGGATCGATGCTCAATCTTACCACGCCTATGGTCTGTCCTCCCACCAAGGACCGACCGACGTCTGATAACCGAGACTTATTCGATCGCTCTGTCTCTGACTTACCAGGCACTATCGCGGGTCAGGTCAAGGTGGGCTCAGGCCAAAAGATATAGGGGAGGGCTTGCACAGGTTTACCAAAGGCACCGAGGGCACAACCAGGCTCACCATCCAGCATTCTGCATCCTCGGGAACTGCAAAGGCCGCCCATAGGAACTGCAAAGGCCGCCCATAGTTAACCGACTGAGGCGTAGGTGAAATCTCCTGGATGGAATAGAAGTCTCATTTGAGTCCTCAGTCTCCAGGCTGTGGTAGTGAACCTGGATATTCTTGGTGGCAGCTTCAACCTGACTTTTAACAAACCCTGTAAGACGGTTTAAAGTCCATGGGCCAAAGGATAATAGAAGGAGAACACCAACGAGGGGCCCGAGCAGGGTGAGGAGAAGGGTAGTAAGCCAGGGGGAGGCAAGGTTAGGGTTGGGGAAATTCCCCCTTTCAGAAAATTTAAAAATGAGTCGGGGTCATGAATAGTAAAACGGGGAAGAAGGACACACCAGTCTTTGGAGGAAAGGAAAGTAGGGGCATAGACGATCGAGGTTAAACCAGAGGAACAAGCAAAATGGGTGTTATTTGGCGCGGGAATGTAGGGGAGGGAGAGGTAGGGAATGACAGTCTGGGCGCGAACGCCGCTGAGGGGAAGAGGAGGGAGCATATGGGGACCCAGGAGGCAAGTACCTATGCCGGAAACGGACTGGAGGGTAATGCAATTGTCGGGAGGTAAGCCGGTGAGGGTGGGGTAACATTAGTAAAGAGCAAGGTGGAAAGAAGAGCAATACCCTCGTAAAAGGGCGGGGAGGGGGAGAAACACATCCAACATTCAGGAAATGACAAGGAGGAGTCATTTTTCAAGGCCCATATGGAGGCATTTGCCAACTGGAGAATAACATCAGCCGAACTGGGGGGGGCCCACGGGGAGGGTAGGTCGGAAGGGAGGGGGTGAAATGGACCGAAGGAGGACGTCCGAGGGGGTAGGCGGGGAGGGAGGCATGGAGGTGGCGGGTTTAGGCGGGGAGCCAGGAGCAGGAACGGGAACAGGATGATGGAAAATATGATTAGGCCCAACCACTGCAGTGCCCTTATTGGGTACCTTTTTCAGGAGGTGTAACCTGAACGTAAGTCCAAAATCGTACTCTGATTTATAAACACGGAGGCCCCATTTAAATCCACGACCCGTCCAACTGGCACGTTTACCGGGCTCAGTGAAGCGAATGGTCAGGGGGTTGCACCAGCCATTGGTGACTGAACGAGCTGCATTGCAAAGGTCTTTAACGGCCTCACCATAGGGCTGAGGATGAACCCAGGAATCAACAATGATGTAGTCCCAAGAAGAGGATGGCTTCCAGTACGTGTCGCCAGTGGTCTCACACCCCCAAGAGGCACAGTAAAAATCTTGGGCCCCACCACAGCGGTGGTTATCAGGACGGGGCCGATGAGAGGGTCCCGGGCAAACATAGAGTCCTCCGGCCCAAGCAATCCCATCCTGGTGTAAGGTTTTGTGGAGCATGATGCGCTCCAGGTCATTACGGCAGCCGGGGCTGGGACCACCAACCGAGCGAGAGAAAGGGGGCGTCTCCTCGGGAGCCTAGGCCAAAAAATGTCTTCCACGCCCCAAGAAGAGGGGCCTCCCAGGGCCAGGGCACAGAGGTCAACCTGTAAATCGGGCCACTGGGGGTTAATGCCCTGAGAGGAGGAGGAATTAACAATATCTCCCGCTTGGTTAATAATGACCCAGGTAAAATTATAGATTGTATAAGGCTGAGGTTGGCGCAGGAAATGCGGCGAGAATCACTTCAGGAAGGCAGAGGCAAAGGAGCGACGCGGTGAGTAGCAACATGATGAATCGGCGGTATCTTTTTTATCCTAAAAAAGAGCACAATTACATCTTTTCCTCAGGGGAGTTCCCTGGGAGAGGGGGGTTAAAAGGTTTGATTAGGCGCTCAGGTAACCAGAGCGCATTTTGTTCTTTTTGATCATAAATGCAGGCATGACCTTTGCCCCAAATAAGGACTGGGTCGGGTCCATGCCATCGGTGGGTCAGTGGATCCTTCCACAGAGCCTTGGCATAGGTGGAGGAGGTGGAAGAGTGCCAAAGGCGATCGGCCGCCGAATGGCCAAGATCATCCTTTTGTAGAAAATTTAGGACGAACAATGCATGATTGAGAAGCAGGCGAGGCCCTGCTGTAGAGGGATATAGGATTCCTTTGGAAAACTGTAATTTATTAAGCATTGTTTTAAGTGTCTGGTGGGCCCTCTCGACAATTCCTTGTCCTTGGGGATTGTAAGGTATCCCCGTAACATGTTTAATCTGCAGTTGGGCACAAAAGGACTTGAAGGCAGAGCTTGTATACCCAGGGCCGTTATCAGTCTTTAAGGTAAAGGGTTTGGGGGCAACAGTAAGGCAATACAAAACATGATCAATAACATCTCTAGTAGACTCTCCATCGTACAATAAGGCAATACAAAACATGATCAATAACATCTCTAGTAGACTCTCCATCGTACAATAAGGCAATACAAAACATGATCAATAACATCTCTAGTAGACTCTCCAGCGTGTGGAGAGGCGCAAATAAATCCACTAAAAGTATCTATAGACACATGAATATACTTAAGTTTCTTAAAAGAGGAAAAATGAATAACATCCATTTGCCAGACCTGTCCAGGCATGAGGCCACGAGGGTTGACTCCCGTATGTGGCTCGGGAAGAAAGGTGACACATGCCTGGCATTCTTTAACAATAGCCCGGGCTTGTTCCCGAGTGATGGAGAACATGTGGCGGAGGCTTTGGGAATTAAGGTGGTGGAGGGCGTGAGCCTCCCTGGCCATAGCAACGGGGTCGCTGGCGGATGGAACGGCCAGCCCTGAAAGCAGGGGGCGCGTGGCTGAGTCCACCTGGGCATTAAGTGTAGTCAGAGGCCCTGGCAGGGTAGAGTGAGCGCGAATATGACCAACAAAAAAAGGCTGAGAGCGCAAAAGAATAAGCTGTTGGATACGGGAGAAGAGAGGGGAGGCATTAGTAGCAGGCTTAATACGAGGAACCGTCTCGAGGAGTGGAACAGAGGACGCGACATAGGCACTATCAGTATATAGATTAAAGGGAGTATGGGGAAGCAATGTAAAGGCGTGTGCGACAGCTTCCAGCTCAACAAGCTGAGCAGAGGTATGGGGGGTTTGTTTTTGCAGGATAGCTCCGTCCACAGAGAGGGCAGCAACCCCGGTAGAGGAGCCATCAGTAAAAACCAGGGAAGCTTGGGGGAGGGGTCTGGAGCGGGTGACTCTCGGAAAGATGACAGGTTGTCGCTGCAGGAATTGAATTAGTTTATCTGGGGGATAATGATTATCTAATAGGCCGCAAAAAGAAATACAGGAGACCGCCCAATCATCTGAATTTTGAAAAAGCCACCTTATTTGTGTGGCCGAGTAAGGCGTGATAATAGAGTGAGGGTCCCTTCCGAAGAGCCTGGTGGCCGCTTCCCGCCCCTGTCGAATGAGAGACGCAACCAGAGTAGGATAAGTAGGAAGGACCTTAGTGGAGGAGGAGGGGAGATGAAGCCAAAAAAGAGGGGCCCGTTGCCAGAGCAGTCCTGTGGGGGCAAAGAGGGAAGGAAAAATTATGAGTGCGAAAGGCTGGGTAGGGTCAGGAGCCGTTCCACCACCTTTCTGTTCTCCCTCCGAACCTGAGGAATCATGCTCACTATCAGAAGCCGGATCTCCTGGCGTTGCCAGATCCAAATGGAGGTCTTGCCCCCAGGTCTGTAAGTTCGAAAGCGGCCAGGCTGGGGCGCGGGGTCTCTGGAAATGGAGCCCCCGTGGGGACCTGTATCGGCCACAACCTGCCCTGGGATGGTATCCGAAGAGCTGGTCTAGGCCCTTGGGGACTTGAGCCATTGGACCGGCCCACGCTGCATCCCACCTTCTTCCCCTTCCTACAGTAAGGAATCTCAGGATGCCCCAGGGACCGCCGCCTGGGACCCTCTACCTAGGGCCCCGTGTCTGGCCGGGACGCCAGACTCGGGCATTTTGTAAAAAGTGCTGGAGTTGAGGCCAGCAGAAAACTGAACGGCGGGAGCTAGCCAAAGCAAGGCCTTCAGTGCCAACCGCGAGACTACTGAGCTGATACTCGGTGAAAAATGAAGATTGTGAATGTTGGGCTTCAAAATCTGTAAATGATGAGAGGCATAGTGGTCCACACCTTTAATCCCAGCACTCGAGAGGCAGAGGCAGGTGGCTCTCCCGAAGCAGCGCCTGAATCCCTGGTGGTCCCAGTTTTCGCCCCGCTCAGGGCGGGCTGGCTCTGGGAACGGGTGACAGGGAAAATAAACGGGGCTGTGGAGGAAATGCGCGTTGTTAAAAGTGAAAGCCGTTGTTGAAGTTGAAGAATCTTCGTCGCATGGGAGATCTGGTGTTGGAGATGGGCCTCCGTCTGGCAAAAGCAGTTTGGGAGGGAACAAGGTGGCGGGAGCCGGGAGGCAGGGTAGGGCTTAGTAAGGGGAGGGGGAAGAGTGAGCAAGGTAGAGGAGGGAAAGGTTGGCGCCGCGCGGAGGAGGCCATCATCGGAATGATATCGAGCAGCCTCCTCCTCAAGGGTGGCAGCAGCATCCGGATCCAAGGGCTCATCTGGGGCCTGAGAAAGGAAAATGGCGGAATGGCGGGAGGCGCGTGAAGGGCCGACCGACGGAGGGGGAACAGGAGAGGCTGGCGGACCAGACCGGACAGAGGGTGCCCTTTTTGGGGGAAAAACAGGGGCACAAAGTGGTGAACACCCGCGTTCCATAGCGGAAATGGGGTCCTCATAGGTGGGAGGAAGCGACGGATAAAGACGGCGGGGGGAAGGGGAAGGATTGGACACAGGCGCAGGGGAAAGATTTTTTAAGGGCTCCGAGGATGTAGGAGGAACAGAATCGGGGGGCATGTCAATGAGCGTAAGAGAGGAACCCTGCAGAGAGGAACAGGAAGGAACACGAGAAGGAGGGAGAGATTCGCGCAGGCAGAGTTCAGCCACGGAGAGGAGCTGCCTCTGTCCGCTTTCGTTTTCGCTGGACTCAATTATGTCCCGTATAAGGCCCCAATAAGAAAAAATACTGTTCGACACCGCTGCATTACCATCTTTTTTTAATAAGTGCATTAAGCTCACGCCCCACCTTTTGCCACTTTTCAGAATGAATAGTAGGTCCATCAATCATGAACCAGGGACAGGTCTGGTCAATAAAAACAAAAAACTCAATCAAATGTTTCTTTTTTACCCTAATACCCCTCTCTCTGAGTACGTCCTTTAAGCCTCTTATGAACTTTGCTTCCTTGGACAGCGAATGGCCCATTCTTGAGATATGCGAACGGATGACTCACCTAATGACGAAGCCGGCCGGGCGAACTCGGCTGGTCATGAAAACTCCTGTGGACCGGTCCCTTAATCCGTTCGGGAAGAAACCCGCACCTCGAGTCCCACGTCGGGCGCCAGATTAACTAGTCCATGTAACGATAACTAGTCCACCGACCAGTCCAGCTGGTCAGTTATTGGGGGGCCGAGGGGGGTCGCAACCTGTATTTAAAGAAATGGGCGAGAGAGAGACATAGAGCTCAAGCGAGCAGTTGCTTGTCAAGAGCCATTTATTGAAGGTAATGGCAGGCTTTTTAAAACCTGCTTTAGGGAGGGCGGGGGTACGCAAGGAGAGTAGTGGAAAAGTACAAAATCTTCTGGGTTGAGCCCCGGGAACATTTGCAATGGGAGGGGTCTTCAGGTGAGACAAAGCAGGATGTCTCTGTGGTTATCTTAGGATCAGATCGCTGTCTTCTCAGGACTAAGCCGGATGCCTTGCATACCTAATGAGTGGCCCAGCAGGATGTTTGCTGCAAATACTGAATGGGTGGGGGTCGGCCTCAGGCCTTTTGGTCCCTGGCAGGTGTGCACCACTACTGCCTGGCTTTCTCTGCTCTTTTAAAAACACTGTTAAATTGTTATTTTATGTGCACGCACATTTTGCCTACATATATGTCTGTGTACCATGAGCATGCCTGGTACTCAGAGGCCAGCGTAGAGCATCAGGTCCCTTAGAAGTGGATTTGCAGATGGTTATAAGCTCTCATGTGGGTTCTGGGAATGACGCCCAAGGCCTCTGGAAGGACAGCCAGAGCACTTGGCTGCTGAGCCACCTCTCCGCCCCACCCCGCCCCCACTCAGAACCTATGGATGTGCTCTGGCTTGTGATTAGCAGCCTGAAGCTCCTGCCTTGACTTCTCCCCGGTGACACGGACTCTAACGATATAAACTGTAACCTGGAATTGTAAATAGGAATAAATCCTTTTTCTCCCCTAAGTTGCTATTTGTTAGAGTGTTTATTGCAGACACAGAAATGAATCTAGGTCATGGCCCACCCTCCTCCAGCATAGCCCTCCTGGAACCCACACTATTCTGACCCCTGGATGTTCTTCGATTGCTTAGCTTCCCTGGAGGCTGAAGGGGCAAAGGCTGCTCTCAGGACAGTCTAGGTCCCCAGTACGGTGGGAGCCATCTATGGCTTCTAGACGCTGTCACCATCCTTGGACACATTAAACGTTTTCCACTGAGGCTCAGGGAGAAAGGCCAGTCAATAAAGTGCTTGCCTTGCATCAGGACCTGAGTTTGATGTCCAGAACCCATGTGAACAAGCCTGGTGTGGTGGTGCAAGGAGGTGGGGACAAGCGGGTCCTTGGGGCTTGCTTGCCCACTAGCTGAGCTACTTGAGAATTCCAGGCCAGTGAGAGAGAACATATCTTAAAAGACAATGTGGACATCACCTGAGGAATGACACCTGAGATTTTCATCTGGACTCCACACCTGTGGGGACACACACACACACACACACACACACCTGTGCACACACCTGCACACACACAGATACACATATTCATGCACGAGCACACACACAAGCAGTACGGCGCCAATTCCTAGATGATGGAGCCATTGGCTCACAGTGGCATGGTCACTCAACATTGCGCACTGTTTCTGTAAGCAGCCTGGTTACTGTGGGCTGTCTAGCTGGGTCTCCTTCAACACTGGATGTTCCTTACAACGACCTTGGTCTCTGAAGTGGGGACCAACTCACTGAGATTGTGTCATCCTGTGTATATCAGGAAAGGCCACTGCTCTGTTAAGGAATTAGTCATGTCGGAGGTCCCTCAGGATGATACACCTACCTCTCTGGCCAAGCTGGCTGGTCCCTGCCATTGCTCTAGCTCGTCACAGGTAGATGGCACTGTTCTACCACACCAGATGCCCTCCCTTGTCTGGCTAGCCAGGCTCACCAAGTACTCAGCTCTATGACTACGTGGAAGCAGAAGGCTGTGGACTGTCACTGAGACTGTAGTCATGGCCCATTTGAAGACCTTTACCAGGGAAATGGGTGAGAAAATACCAAGCTGCCTGTGCAGCTAAGCCTTGGAGAGAAGCTAGGTCTTGGACAGTCCCTCTACTGTCATACCCTGTGTGTCTTGTTTTTCTGGCAGGCAAGAGCTGTTTTGGACTCCATGTTGTTGTTGCTGTTGTTGTTGTTTTGAGACAGGGTTTCTCTGTGTAGCCTTGACTGTCTTGGACTCACTTTGTAGACCAGGCTGGCCTCGAACTCACAGCGATCCACCTGCCTCTGCCTCCCAAGTGCTGGGGTTAAAAGCATGTGCCACCATGCTTGGCTGTTTTGGACTCTAAAAGCACAATTTCTGCTGCCCCAAGAGATGGCAGTGCAGTCTCTACCCCCAGGTGAGCCTGTGCAGGCCAGCAAGGATGCCTGGCAGGAAAGCAGAGCTGAGGACCCTTTCCTGTTCTGGGCTCCTGGGCCTCCAGGGGTCCATTGGCTTCATGGCTACTGGGAGAACTGAGGGGTTAATGGGGAGCTCAGATCATGGGAAACAGCACCCCTTTCCCTGGGATAGGCTCACTCTCCTTCTAGATAGGGTGGTAGGCCATGCTGGGAGGAAGAGGATCTGGATGACATAGCCCGGTGACCTTGGGCAAATAATTAAAATTTTCTGGATCTCAGAGAAAAGCAAGGGAGTCGTATTCCGTACAAGACACTCTTCCGACATCACCCTCCCGGGGGTGGGGAAATGGGAATAGAGCAGATCCGAACTGTAGTGGAAGAGATTCGAGCTAGATCTGTGTAGAAACATCCAGGCTGAGCATCCAGGCTCGAGTATTAGAAGATTTGGTTTTCAACGTGGTGATGTTAAGAGGGACCAGGAAGGAAGACATTTGGGGTGCTTCCCTGAGAAGGGGTTAAAAGCAGTTCTTGTGGGGTTCTGCGAGTATTGTTATTAAAAAGCAAACCTGGCCCCTCCCTAGTTTCTGTTTTGCCCTGTGAGTTCCCTCTGGCTCTTGTTTCTCTCTTCCCTCTTATGATGCTATGGACATGGCATGGAGTAGCTAGGATCTCATTAGAGACCGAAGAGACGGAGTTACCAAATCTTGGACTTTAAGCCTCCAAAACTGTGAACCAAATAAACCTACTTTCTTTTCAAAAACATCCAGGCTCGTGCATTTCGTTATAGTAACAGAAAACAAGCTAGGAGATTCCCCAGAAGAAGAAAGTGCACGGGCATGCTGAAATGTTCTCATCCAGGGGCTGAAGCTACACTGTAGTGACTTTTTTTGTTACTGGGTCCAGAAGCCAGGCAGGAAGCAGAGAGGAGGGCAGGACAGTTGGCTTGTCTAGGCTGCAACCGACAGACAATGTGGACCAACAAGACGCAGGGTATGAGTCAGATTTCCCAGTCTGACCCAAACTCTCCTGAGCCACACACACTAGAACATAACACCCTGTGGACCTTGGAGACTCCGTAAACCGTATCTCTGCTCTGATTCTGTAATGGTCCCTACCCAGCCTCATGTTCCTTGGGCATCTACAGTAACCAGCAGTTTTGAGTGGGCCACAAAAACTTTGCCAGGGCTTTGGGTGACCCCCTAACTCTTCCCTGAGCAGAGGGGTGAGGGCAGGGCTGAGTCATGGCATAGTTAAGGAGTCACCAGTGGATGCTGGGGAGCCACACTCCAGCCTCAGAGCAAGCAGGAGAGATAACTTCCCTGAGAGCCATCAGCTCGCTGAGCAAAGATTTGAAATATTCCACAAGTGTCAGCAGAGATGGGCAGAAGGGCCCCAGGCAGGACTGGCCTGGGAGCTGGGCCTCTGTCTCACCCTGGCTGGGGCTGTTCCCCAGGACCCAGGCAGACCCGATGTCCATGACCCCTAGGCCTGGCTGAGGGGAAAATCAATCTGCTCGGAGATGCGCCTTCTCGGAGACTGTCTGGCAGGAGGGATGGTGAAATGCAATGGCCCCAAACCAACGCCCAGGCCTATTTAAAGCCTTAATGTTATAAAAGGTCTAAGGGTGCGATGGGGAGAGGCGGGATAAATAATTCAGAAAGCAAATGAGACTTTGCCAGTACTGACCAAGGCTTGTGCTGGCTGAACTCACAGCTGCACCCAGCCTCCTGGGAGAAAGTGCAAATGGTGACTTGGCCTGGCTGGCTTTGCTTCTCAAAGCATTCCTACAAGTTTCACCTCTCACCTCCTCCCCAGGGCTCTGTGAGGTGAGGTGCTTCAGCCTGGCCATGCTAACCTGCTTGGAGCATGAAGCCCGGGGCCCAGGACCACTAACCAGCCAGCCAGGAACCCTTGCCTCTGCATCACCTTGTTCATAGTCCCCTTCATTACCTTCTTTAAACAACCTGTTGCCCCCCACTGGGTACACCAGCTTCACTGGCCCACAAGCTTCTGAGGATTCATGCTTATACAGCAAGTATATACTAGGCGTGGTGGCGCACGCCTTTAATCCCAGCACTCAGGAGGCAAAGGCAGGTGGATCACTGTGAGTTCGAGACCAGCCTGGTCTACAAAGTGAGTCTAGGACAGCCAAGGCTACACAGAGAAACCCTGTCTTGAAAAACCAAAAATAACAAAGAACACAGCATGTATACTACCCATTGAACAAAGGTTTTTGTTTGTTTGTTTGTTTGTTTTTGAGGGTAGCTTTATATAGCTGTGGGATCCTGAGGAAGTTCTGTCCCCTCTCTGGTCCCTCAAAGGCTTCACTTTTCTTTAGGATAAAGATGTAAGCATCAACAGCTGGACTGAGACAGGAACAATGGCACATGCCCATAATGCCCACAGTGGGACATGGAGGCAGGAGGATCAGGTGTTTATGGTCATCCTCGGCTACATGGTCATCCTCGGCTACATAGAAAGTTCAAGTCCAGCTTGGGTGTCTGTCTGTCTGTCTGAAGACAGGGTTTCTCTGTGTAACCCTGGCTGTCCTGGAACACACTCTGTAGACCAGGCTGGCCTTGAACTCAAGAGATCTACCTGCCTCTGCCTCCTGAGTGCTGGGAGTAAGGGCATGCACCATCATGTCTCTTATATATACACAAAATAATAAAAATTGGGGTGAAAACCCTAAACTTATCTAGTCTGATAATCTCTGACTCTAGGCTCTAATTAGGAGATAGTTCAGAGAATCAAGGTTTACTGTGTGAACGGTTTGAATGGCCGGCCGGAAGGTCACTTCTACTGTGTCACACAAGGATCTGCGCGCTGCTTCTTGTTCTTCCTTTCCTCAGGTCAACCCGGGTAGCCTAAGAGGGAACTTGTCCCTTGCCCTCTGTTAGCTGGCGTTTCATTGCTGTGAAGAGACACACCACAACTCTTTTATTATTATTATTATTTTAAGATTTATTTATTTATTTATTTATTTATTTATTTATTTATTATGTATACAGTGCTCTGGCTGCACATACACCTGCAGGCCAGAAGAGGGCATCAGATCATATTACAGATGGTTGTGAGCCACCATGTGGTTCTGGGAATTGAACTCAGGATCTCTAGAAGAGCAGTCAGTGTCCTTGACCTCTGAGCCATCTCTCCAGCCCCTACTACAACTCTTATAAAGGAAATCATTTCATTGAGGCTGGCTTACAATTTCAGAGGTTAATTGCATTTTCATCACTGTGTGAAGCATGGCGACATATGAGCAGACATGGTGCTGGAAAAGGAGCTGAGAGTTCTTCATCTGATCCACAGGCAGTAAGCTGGGGACTGAGCATATATAATGTCAAAGCCCACTCCCATAGTGACACACTTCCCTCAACAAAGCCACAGCCACTCCAACAAGGCCACACCTCCTAATGGTGCCACTCCCTATGGGCCAAGCATTCAAACACTATGGGGCCATTCCTATTCAAAGCACCATACCGTCTCTGCATCGTTGAAATTCATTTGGAAAAGAATCTATTTTTCTAGCTCTTTCTTTTGTCTGGCCCCAGAAGCCAGAAGTTTATCAGTGTTTAATGATTCCAGGTCCTAATTATTGAACGTACTTATGTTAAAACATGCCTTTCGGGTCATGCAGAGACTTAACACAGTCAGAATAAAAAGGAAAGAAAAGCTGTTATCTTGAAGTGCCTGGCTCCTACCTGGACTGAGCCCCGTGAAGTCACTGTGGGTAATTAGGTGTCTTCCAGCACTGAACACAGTCCCAGTCCTGCACAGATAGTGACAGAAGGGTGTTCCCTCCAAGGCAGATTAGTCATCAGAAAGGACAGTTTTCAACTTTCTGTGCTTAGATCGCTTCCACCCTGCTTTTTGTGATTTTTGTGAACATTCTTGGCTGCCCCACTGTACCCGCACCTACAATTATCTCAGCTTCCCTTTTGTTTAGAAAGAAAAGCCATTGCGGTCTGAATCTGTAACTGATTCTTCTAAGAGCCTTACTTAAAGAGCCCCTGATTTTTCACCAAACTCGGTCTGAACTGTTGCCTGCCTCTCTGGGATAAAATGGAAAAGAGGGTGGAGTGTCAGGTTAGATCTGCTCAGGGATTGGATGGCAGGGGGATTGCTCCAAGTTCAGACCAGCCGGGACTAAATAGGAAGACCAAGCCTCAAAACGGAAGAGAGCTGAAGAGATTGTTAGGATGCTGCCCCAGTCTGCCTACCTGTGACGTCATGGCCTACCTCCACTGGGCGTGGCCCTGCCCAGTGTATGAAAGGACAGACCCGCCTCGCCCCTCCCTTTTATCTCTTCTCTCCCTCCTCTCTCTTCCTCTCTTCCTCCATCTCTGTCTCTTTCTCTCCTTCTGGGGCGCCCCCTTCCTTCTCTGCTCATGCTCATATACTGAACCTCTACAGTATCATATCTGTTGTGTGGCGCATATTTCATGTTATATCTCACATCTCCTTGTATTTAAAAGAGATGGCTCAGAAGTCGAGCCCTGGCTGCTCTTTCAGAGGGCCCAGGTTTAATTTCCAGCACTCACGTTTGTAACTCCAGTTACAAGGGACCTAACACCTTCTTCTGGCTTCATATGGTACCAGCCACCCAGCCGTGCACAGACATACATGCAGGCCAACAACTTATGCACAGAAAATAAAAACAAATACATCTTCATTAAAAAAAAATAGAGAGAGGAGAAGGAAAAAGAGAGACTGAGAAAAAAAGACGGAGGAGAGAACAAAAGAAGTCTGACACAAAGAAGAAAGAACGTTTAGAAAATTATGTTTGTCCTGGTAAGTTCAAGAAAACTGTGGGCAGACCCAAGGATCCTACACCTCACATCTGGAACTCAGGAACGGGTTAGCTCTAGAGGTGTGTAATAGACAACTGACCGAAACCACTTCCGGAAATGAAGGTCTGCAGGCCTAAGCCCTGCTCCAGGGTCATCTACACTCTCTGTATTGGTAGAGCCTAACAGGCCGCCAGCTAGCGACACAGAAATGTGTCTGTGCAAGTTTGCACCCCGTCATGACAGTCCTAGCGGAGAATGATGGGACTGAAGTTGAGAGATATTAGTTGAGCAACAGGCACCGTATCCTGAGATATCGGCATAGTGAGGCTTGCTTTCTCCCGTACTCTCGGGTGTTTGCTAAGGGGCTGCATATGGCAAACCTCAGGGGACGCAGGCGAGTTTCACAGAGAGAGCTGCTGTGGCAGATAAACCCACCAAGTCCGAAACTGAAATGGAGCTGGCACAAAATGCCAGGGAAAGAAGCTTCCAGTGTGGTCGTTGACCGCTGAAGGATCTCAGTGGACCTCAGGATGGTGAGAGGGAGGGAGCTCCGCACTCTGTGAGGCGAAGGAAGGACTCAGACTCCCGGACTCCACTCAGCAGGGCTCAGAGGGCCAATTGCCAGTTTCTGATTAAGTAAAGCGTTATGGGCGGAGACAGGGAGGCCTTAGTGGAATTAAATAACCCTGCCTTTGCTTCCAAGACCTCTCAGGTTAGGTCTTTATGGTCCCCGTCTGGGACAAGGGAGAGTGGAACACAAGATCTAGGAGGGGTGGGTGCAGAGAAGCAAGGTGGCTCCCCATACCAACGTTTGCTTGTTAATGTAATACTCTTAAAAAATACACACACACACACACACACACACACACACCTCGGAAGAAGGCATGGGTGCTGGGAAGCATCTCTCCCGCAGTGGGCAGAGTGCAAACTCACCCTTCAGACTGATCACTCCCACCAGCTGCCAGTCAAGATGCCAGTTCTCAAGCATGACTTAGAGACTGTCAGTCATTTCTCTATCAACAGGCTGTCTTAGCACGGCCTTCCTCCCTGAACTGACAGAAGTTTCTGGCACAGTCGTTTGAACATCATTCTCAGTTTCTATGGTTTCGACCGCCCCCCCCCCCTCGCTTTGCGGGGCTCCGAATACTTGAAATGCTGACAGTCAGGGAAGATCTGAGAAAAAGTGCCCTATTCCATTCCAATCTGTTTTTTTTTTTTTTTTTTTTTTTTTTTTTTGACAAAATGAGTTCCGAGTCCTTCAAGGTAGCCAGTATACTGGGATTAGGACCCAGGAGTCCTCGGTTCCGAGCCAGGACTCTGGCCACTCAGCTCATCCTTTATCCCCACATGGCTTAGCTCCTGACCCGACCCGACCCATTAGGGAGCCGATTGCCTGGCCTCTCTTCCTGGAACTCTCAGGCGGCTCTCACTCTGCAACTGATATAAAGATAACAGAACCAAAGCTCACCACAGTTTTGGACAGAAGCTGTGATGACAGCTTAAGGCACAAATGCATTAACGTCTCTGAATATTTCATGCCAGGTACATTAGAGCAGGAACATGATTTATTCGAGGACGATCACCCATCTTGGGTATTAAGTCAATGGGAAACAGGCTTCCAGGGGGCGATGTGGGGAGTTTTTTGGCTTCCTAGGTATTTTTCCCCTCCAAGGAATTCTAAATACATCTTGTGTGGATGGAAGGTGCAGCCCAACGTTATTATCCTATCTCACTTTGACCTCTTTAAAACATTTTAGACATTTACTTATCATCTATTTTGTGTGCAGGCAGCAGGGGTGGGGGAGGGGCGGCCAGAAGACAACTTGGGGCAGCCAGTTCTATCACCTTCCGCCACTGTGGGTCCTGGGGTTGAGCTCAGGAAAGTATCCTTATCAGCTTAGGCGTCCAGCAGAACTTCTAGAAGGTTCATCAGGAGAGCCTGCCCATGATCACCCAATTCTCAGAGCCCCGCCACCGTACCCTATACAAAACAGGCCAGACCTGGCGGTTTTCTCCTGCTCGCACACGGGCCAGCTTCTGCAGAGGAGGGTGAGAGAGTGAGCTGGCTTATTGGACAAGGAGGACTTGATTGATCTGAAAAGGAAATTCACAGAGACGAGCAGCCTGGACCCTCTAGCTAGCATGGTTTGTTTATCCCCGAGAGTCTGGCATTGATTGCTCCCTTTGGCCAGGACACTCAAACCCATTTACCAGACACTGTCTGTTCAGGAAACAAATTACCTTACACAGGGGGCTGTTGGGCCTATAGCTCAGCGATGGAGCATCTGACTAACAAGTGCAAAGTCCTTGATTCAGGTCCCAGCATAAAAACAAAACAAAACAAAAACAAAAACAAAAAACAACAACAAAAGCCCGAGAGATGGTAGGTAAAGGTGCTTGCTCTTGCTGTCAGTCCTGATGAGCTGAGTTTGATTTCTGGGACCCTCATGGAAAAAGAGAATTGAAATTTTTAGGAGTATATTAACTTAGCAGACCACTTGCTTCCAGCAACCTACGGGTTAATAATGTCACCAGATAGCACTAGAGGCCTACGACTGCCTTATGCTTCCACCAACCATCTGAGAAGGTTCTTGATTTGTGACTTGTTCTGTTATTACAAAACTTCCTGAAACCACTACCACATTGGGACTTGGTGTTTGAGGCAGCTTAAATCTGTGCTCCTGGGCCATGGTCAGTCGTGACTTGCTGCAGAATAAACTCTAGCACCCTTTAAGCTGAAAGGTGGTTTTTTTGTATTGACAGTCAAAACCAGGAAGGTCTCTTCCCCAGAGGGAAGAATGCCATATAAAGATGGCAAAAATCCGAACCACCACCCAGTGCAGAGGTCGCAGCCCCTTTGGGGATCACACATCAGATATTGACATTATGGCTCATAACAGTAGCAAAATTACAGTTATGAAGTGGCAACGAAAACAGCTTTATGATGGAGGGTCACCATGATGTGAGACACTGTATTAAAGGGTCGCAGCATCAGGAAAGTTGAGACCCACTGCCTCACTGTGTCACTTCTATTACTCCTTTGTCCTCTGACGCAGCCTGTGCAATTGTTCCTGAAGACACAGTTTCCTCTAGGACTTTGGGGTTTTGCTTTTCTCTGGCCTTTAGATCCTTCTGCCTCCACATCCTGAGTACCCCATTTCAGGTATAGCTGGGGCTGGGTTTTAAGTACCCATAAAACTGTGATGAAGAATGCTAATCTGCTTTTTCCAGGAGGAAGAGCCTCTGCCTTTGAGGCCCACACTCTGTCTCTCTCTCTGTCTATCTGTCTGTCTATCTGTCTCTCTCTCTCTCCCCATGTGTGTGTGTGTGTGTGTGTGTGTGTGTGTGTGTGTGTGTGTGTGTGTCAGTTCTAGGGATCAAATTCAGGGATTCATATGTCTTGGGTAAGCACCATACTGCTAAGCAGCATCCCTAGAAAAGAAAGATGCTAAGAGCTACAGTTACATTACCCTGTAAGGCATCAGCACAGCTTTACAGTTAGCTTTGGAGTCTTTCTCCCTCACTGCATGCAATGTAACACATACACACTTACTGTATGCTTATTGGTGAATCATCTTTTTTTTAAAAAATGCATGTGTGAGAGCATGTGCGCTATGTGTGTGTTTAGAGATGCCCTAGTTTGCTTTTTGTAGCTGTAACCAGACACCGATCAAAACCAACTTGGAGATGAAAGTGTTTACTTGGCTTACAGGCCCATAGCTGAGGGAAGGAACTCAAGGAGGGACCTGGAGGAAGGAATTGAAACAGAGACCATGGAGGATCCTGCTCACTGCCTTGCTCAGCTTGCTTTCTTATACCATCCGGGGCCACCAGCCCAGAGGTAGCACAGGCCTGTGCTTTAAAGGTCAGAATGGTGCCTCTGACATGGCGACAGTGGTGCTAAGGCTGGGGGCTTGTAACAGAAGCAGGCTGGGGACGCAGTGGCCACTAAGGGAAGGCTGAAGGGCTCAGGCCTGAGTGGCCACCAAGCCCACCGTGTGTAGTCAGTCTACACTGAAGAAGAGCATTACAGTGCCCAGGAAGAGGAGCTCAGGCCTAGAAAGATCCTTTCCAAGCATACCACTCACCATCAGCAAGGAGTTGGGCCCCTCCATGGTTGTCTTTAAATGATAATGTGGTCTTTGTGAATGACACCGGCAGGAAAGAGCCTGTCTGCTTAGGCTGATCGCTGATTAAAAGCTCCAAGGGTGGTGGAGAGTCTGGGATGTTGTCGGTTCAATAGCCTAATTACAGTTTCATTTCTGGCCCACCTCTGTATCAGACTTAGTTTCCTGACAAACAGAGCCTTTGGAATGTTTTAATTTAACACAACCCTATCTCCTGCCAATTAGAGGGATGCTCAGGTAAGAGAGCCTGCCTCAGTCTTCAAGACGAAGAACAATCAAGGGACATGCCCAACATGAACCTAATCCTCAGTGCACATATACACATGCTCCCACACAGATGCAAACATGTGTACACTCTGCTCACAGCTAGCTGATTATCAGTTGGCTGCGCCTGGGAAGAAGGAACCTCAGTTGAGGAATAATCACCATCAGATTGGCCTGTGGGCATGTCTAGGGCACATTTTCTTGATTGATGATGGATGTAGAAGGGCCCAGCATCTTCCAGAAGCAAACAAACAAACAAAACAAAAACAGGCACAAAGATCTAATCCATCAAAGTCCATAGTTCCCACAAAGTCCCTAAATGTAGTAACCTTGCTTTCTGGCCTCTGTAGTTCTGCTTTTGTTGTTGTTGTTGTTTGATCTGGTGCTATGTATACAGATGCTAAATTCTGGCCCTCAAGATCTGGTTGCAATCCAAATGAGTACATTCTCTCATACACTGAATGATGTTGTAAATTTTGATTCCCCGCCCTGCCCCCCCTATTCTCTGATTGATTAAAATAAAGAAACGCTGGGGCCTGTAGCTAGGCAGAATAAAGGTAGGCAGAGCTTTGGGTACCAGGCTGGGGGTCTCAGGTAGGGACCAGGGGGCTGGGAGAAGCAGAAGAGGGGGAGAAGAGGAGAAGGAAGAAAGGAGTAAGAAGAAGAAGAAAGTCACCATGGGGCAGCATGGACCATGAGCATATGACCATGAGGATTGGCCCGATCAGAAGCATCCCAGATGAAAAATATGGCAAGGAATATTGGGGTATGTGGCTTAGAGGGCTGATATCCACCCAGCTTTACTGCTTTAGAGCTTTTTATGATCTAAAAAGTCTCTGTCTCTTTTATTTGAGGACTAAATGGTCAAGAGTGGAGTAGAAACCACTAATAGACACTTAGTAGCAAAGGGGGCTTAAACACACCCAGAAAATAATTCTAGAACATATTGGTGCCCAATGGGGCCAATTTTACTGTACCTGATTAACTTTATCATTTTTAAAGTTATTTATTCATTATTTTATTATTTATTATGTTATTGATAGTAAATAATTTATATTTATTATTATTATTTATAATTTATATTATTAAATTTATTTATTTTTAATTTGAGGCAGACTTTTGTATAGCTCAGGCTGGCCCTGAACTTGTTAAGCAGCTAAGGATGAACTCCTGACTCTCCTGCCTGTACCACCCAAGGGCTAGTTTTTAACAACCTCTATGCATCTTTTTGAATAATAATCCTTAAATTTGGCTTTCTTTTCTTTTCTTTCTTTCTTTCTTTCTTTTTTTGTTTTTTGTTTTGTTTTGTTTTTTTGGTTTTTTGAGACTAGGTCTCTCTGTGTAGCCTTGGCTGTCCTGGACTCACTCTGTAGACCAGGCTGGCCTTGAACTCACAGCGATCCACCTGCCTCTGCCTCCCAAGTGCTGGGATTAAAGGCGTGTGCCACCACGCCCGGCCCAAATTTGGCTTTCTTATACAGCTCAGGTAGACCTCGAACCTGATCTTCATGCCTCAGCTTCCTGAATGGCTGAGATTACAGGTTTGTGCCTCAGTCTGGGAAAAATGTCTTTCTCACAGACCAATTATGAGCCAGATACTCTAATCAATTAGGAAGGATCCAGAGTGATTACCTTAAGAGATTGTTTCTTGCCAGGGGTGGTGGCGCACACCTTTAAGCCCAGCATTCGGGAGGCAGAGGCAGGAGGAGCTCTGAGAGTTTGAGGCCAGCCTGGTCTACAGAGCTAGTTCCAGGACAGCCAGGACTACACAGAGGAACCCTGTTTTCAAACACACACACACACACACACACACACACACACACACACACAGAGAGAGAGAGAGAGAGAGAGAGAGAGAGAGAGAGAGAGACAGAGAGAGAGAGAGAGAGAGAGATCCCTTCTGCCAACCCAACCCAGGCCACTCTCAGGCCTGTACATCAATGAGACCCTATTGTCTCTGGAGCCACATTATAAGGAGAGGGATTGAAGGCTGGAGTGAGGCTACAGGAAAGACTCACAGGTCTGTGCACCTCTTTAAGCTACGAAACCACACCTCTCTCCAGCCTGTTGTGTTTTCTTCCCATCCTAAGATCCTGTCTGTCAAGATGTATGAAGCATCTACAGGCTATTTTGAAAGTTGACATAACCCTGACTAGCCCCACAGTGAACTGATTGACAGCCCATTCTTCCTTTAACATGAGAATCAAGTTTACTTGATTTACTGAATGTATTGTCAGTTGTCATGGCTGATAAATGGGGGAAACAAAATAGAATGCTTCTTCTTCTCCTCCTCCTCCTCCTTCTCTTCCCATTCCACTGCAGAATTTCTAGACCTTCTAGGGAGAGAGCCTGAAATTCCACCTGCCACCATTTAACAATGCACATCCCACGGGACCCAGTTCCACCTGTCACTGACTACAGTGTGCCTGGGTGTCCTATTTGCAGAGGGATAAACAACCCTTCACAACCTCTGCCGCTTGGCTTCCTGGGCAGCCCCCGTCCACTGCAGGGTAATAATTGAATCTAAAATTGGAGCTGGGATGAAAGTGACTTTTCCCTTTCTGTGGTCTGGGCATTAATTCGGTGTGAGCCGAGCAGTAATTGGCTCAGCCTAAGGCGGTGGTGCCTCCAGCATTACCCAACTCAATCAAGACCTAAATGTAATCATGATCAGAACCTAAAGCCCTTTCCCCTTGGAGTCAGCCTGCTTGACTTCCTCTTTGGTACTTGATTTCTAAACCTCTCTCCTTAACGTGACCGGAAATGGACTTGTCATTAGGCCTAATTGTCAACAGTCACCACCCCTCCACCTTGCCATATGTGTCAGCTATATTCTCTTCTTGCTGTGACAAAGTACCTGACAGGAGGCATCCTAAAGTAGAAGAGGTTTCTTTTAAAGTTTGAGAGGCTCCAGCTTGTCATGGCCGGGAGAGCACGGGGGCGGGAGCTGCAAGCTGCTGGTCACATTGCATCTGCAGCCAGGAATCTAAGAGACTGAATAGGAAGTGAGACCCAGCTTTAAAGCCTCAAGTTCCCACCTCTGACCTGCCTCACCCCATGACCCATTTCCTTCAGGGAGGCTGCACTCCTGGAGTTTCCACAGTCTTTCAGACTCTGGTCATCTCCTGAGGACAAGTGTTCAAACACAGGAGCCTATGGGGGACATTCCACACTGAAAAACAAACAAACAAAACCTAAAACTATCCTTTTAGAGCCAGGTTGTGGTGGTGCACCCCTTTAATTCCAACACTCAGGAGGCAGAGGCAGGTGGATCGCTGTGAGTTCGAGGCCAGCCTGGTCTACAAAGCAAGTCCAGGACAGCCAAGGCTACACAGAGAAATCCTGTCTAGAAAAACAAAAACCAAAACAAAACAAAAACTATCCCTTTAGAACCATACTCTAAAATAAACCCTTTCTTCTTTAAGTGACTTTTGGTCATGGTATCTTTTTTTTAAACTTATTTATTTATTACATATACAATGTTCTGCCTGCATGTGTGCCTGCATGCCCGAAGAAGGCATCAGATCTCATTATAGATGGCTGTGAGCCACCCTGTGGTTGCTGGGAAGTGAACTCAGGACCTCTGGAAGAGTAGCCAGTGCTCTTAACCACTGAGCCATCTCTCCAGCCCCTGGTCATGGTATTTTATCACAGCAGAAAACTAACGAGCACTCTGAGAGCTGCCACATGTACCTTCACAGATGTTAAGTTCATAAACCTTCATCTCCTCCGAGGTACTCGGTACCATCTGCAGGTGATGAATTGTTACATCCCCTTCAGAGAAGATGAGGATGCAACTTAAAAAGAACACACCAGGCTGGTGAGACCTCAGGGTTTCTGCCCAACCAGATCAGGGGGACTACAGTCTGGGTGTTGTTAATACTGTCAGGAATATTAATTTCAAAGGTTTCCACTGTAAAAAAAAAAATACTGCCCCTCAAGTGGCAGCTGTTTTTCCCAGCTACTGTGAGCTGGGTGCCATCAGCTAGGCTGACCCTTCTTCAGTAACCATCGGCTATTTTGAGTACTCAGCAACCACACCAAGCAAACTCCACTTCGGTGGGAAGGACACCTGAGATCATAGAGCTGAACCCTACCCTTTGACACAGCTGCTGCCATTTCTGTATTCAGCTTCTAAGGTGAAATTAAGTTCAAAACTCTTTAGCTCTGCTTCCTAGAAGCTGTTATGCACAGCTGGCACTAACATGCCCTGCCATGGGGTCAAGTTAACCCACACTAGATGATTCAGTGATGAACTTTGTTATCTACACACGTCACTACCCTCTGGCTGCACCTCTGTTATCTGCACATCTGGCTACACTTTGGACGCACTCTGGATGACCCTAACTACCGCCTCACTTACGTCACTCAGGACCAATCAGCCTAAAGGTTAGCTGATAATACTTTGTCTAGTTAGCTAGACATTAATACTGCTTTGTACAGTTAGCTGAAGTGCATGACTGTCCCCAACCCGTGTCTTCTGCTCTTGGTTTTCTTATCAAAGACTGCCCTGAGAACAGGTCGATACCACAGTTAGGTTCCCGAGTTCTTTCTGTGTCCCTGGGTCATGGCCGGTCCTGGGCTATGTGCTTGAAATAAACCGTGCACTCTAACTGAGATCGGTGTCTGCGTGGTCTGTGTGCCTGTTCTTAATACTAACTACAACGGTAGCTGCTACTGAAGCTATAGCTCCCGCTTCAGGAGGACTCGCTCAGGTCATGATCCCTCCAGACAACTTGTCAGGGCTCAGGAAGACTCTGTCCCAGGCCAGAACCCTAGCTTGCCCTGCTCACTCTGCAGCTGTCCTTACTCAGGACTGAAGGGAACTCTTCTCCAGCAGCTCAGCCGAAAGCCTGGGATTTACACAACACAACGCAGGGCTGTGGCTGGTTCAGATGCCTCTGGGTGTTGCTTATGTGAAGTTTGTTGACTGGTGGAAACAGTGAGCACTGAAGTCTGACTATTACAGTTACAATCTGAGCACAAGTGTGTAGTCCGGGCTGGAGAGATGGCTCAGAGGTTAAGAGCACCATCTTTCTCTTCCAGAGGGCTTGACTTCAAATCCCAGCAACCACATGATGGCTCATAACCATCTATAATGAGATAGGGTGCCCTCTTCTGGTGAGCAGGTGTACATGCAGGCAAACACTGTATACATAATAAATAAATAAATCTTAAAAAAAAAAAAAAGACAAGCGTGCAATCCTCTTTTGAAGCAGCCTTTGAAGCAGATTGTTTTTCAGGCTGGTCAGGTTAAGCTAGGAGACTTTCCTTCTCAGAACTGCTCCCCAGGGCTGCAACATTAGGTCCCGGTAAAGACTTCTCTTGTTTGTCTATTTATTTATTTATTTATTTTTAATTACCTGTGTGGTCTTTAGCATGGACAGAGGGAGTTAAGCTGGTTTCCCAAAAAACAAAAAGGTTCCTATGGGCTTTAGCACAGGCCCACACAGCAGCATCGGGAAGGCAGCTGGAGAGCCACAAATTTCCATGGAAAGCTGAGAGGAAAGAGGGTAAGAGGCCATGAAGAGACTGAAAGAAGGTGAGAGGCTATGAAGAGCCAACGGCAAAAGCCTTAAGCCCTGGGGTCAGGAGTTGAGAGCTGAGGTCCAAATGTGGAGGCCCAGCGCTATCCCAGCAGCTGCTGAGGGCTGGGCTGCTACAAGGCCCAGAACAGTTGACCTCTGACCTGAGCACCTAGAACAGATTCTGGATTTGAAGACTTGGAATAACAAACCCCTAGCTCTCAGGGCCTAGAGCCATAAGCTTCTGACTGTTCAAGCCTGGAGCCATAATTCTCACAGCCTAGAGCAGGTGTTCTCAACCTGTGGGCTGCAACCCTATTGGGGGGGGTCACATATCAGATATCCTGCGTATCAAATGTTTACATCGTTATTCATAACAGTAGCAAAGTTACAGCTATGAAGTAGCAACAAAAATAATTTTGTAGTTAGGGGTCACCACAACATGAGGAACTGTATTAAAAGGTCGCAGCATTAGGAAGGTTGAGAACCACTGGTCTAGAGCTTTATAGCCCTAGGTTTTTTGTTTTGTTTTAGATTCATTTATTTATTATGTATACAGTGCTCTGCTTACATGTACACCTGCAGGCCAGAAGAGGGCATCATATCACATTAAAGATGGTTGTGAGCCACCATGTAGTTGCTGGGAATTGAACTCAGGACCTTTGGAAGAGCAGACAGTGCTCTTAACCTCGGAGCCATCTCTCTAGCCCCCAAGTCCCTAGGTTTGTAAGTGAAGTCTATATGTCTCTGACACTCAAGGGTTAATGGTTTTCAAAGAAAATGAAGTTCCTTTTCGTTGAGCAAAATGACCCTCAATCAGCCGTTTATGTACGCAGGCTGTGTCCATGTGCCTTTAGCGCTCACCCCTGCATATGCAAGGCGGCCCACTAAGAACACTGGCGTATCTAGCAAAGCCAGATGTGGCAGCATGTTGAAGGCCCCAGGAGAGTCCTGCAGCCAAGGTAACAGGGTAGGTAGGGTGTACGCACAAAGCTTCACCTAGTTGACCCCACAGCATGTCCCACATTATCTTCTAACAGGGCCCAGCATGAAGAGGCTCCAGTTGACCACAGTGGTGGGTTAACTTGCATCAGGCAGTAAAATGCCTACCACATGAACATGAGGACCAGAGTTTAATCCCAACCCCAGGACCCATGTTTAAAAAAAAAAAAAAGCTGAATTAGTGATTGTCCTTGTCTCAAAATACAAGGAGGATAGTGCCTGAGGAACAACATCTAAGGTTGGCTGGTGCACATGCTCGCCCCCTGACACACACTCAAACGTACACACACACACACACACACACACACACACACACACACACACACACATATACACAGAGCCCCTACCCAGACCCTAAGGAACATTCCTTATAAAAAGTTTTTCTTTTACTCTAACTTATTTTCTACCGCAGTGAGGCCTCCTAGGGTTACTTCCCCAAAAAACCTCTTTGCAGTCACACTCCTGTCTCTCTGATCTGTTTCAGGAGAACACAAACCAAGACAAGACACTTTGCTCTCTGGTTCCCAATGTCTAACCCCACAGCGAGCTTCCAGTGGGCCCAGGGCTAAGAAGCCCCCTGGCTATGGAGTGCAGCTCTTGTCCTGGGCAGCCGACAGTCTCAGGTCACAGATGCTCTTACTTACCCCTGCTGAGGATGTGAGAAGTCCAGGAGCCAGACGCCACAGCCCACAGCTGGCATGCCCACTACTTGCCTTGTGAGGCATGGATTCTACAGTACAGGTGGGGGTGACCTCCGGCCACTCCCCGCCAGGCTGAAGGGAACCTTCCTGGGGTAGCACTTGCTCTGGCTGGAAGTGACAGGTCTGGGAGACTTAAGGACCAGCCTTCTCATTCTGTGATGGGCACTCATGAGAGAGCAATGCTACACTAGGAGCCAAGACTCTTGTCAAGAGACGCTGGGCAGTGATGGGAGAAAACCAGAATTCATGGGCATTTATTAAACTTTTCCAATATGACATATATGTAATATGCTATTCTATATTATATGCTAATATATAATATATTGCATAGTATATATAACATATTACATATATATTCTGTCAATAATCCTAGATGAGTGGTATTAGGCAAACCATTTAAGTGCAGGCTTTTTTTTTTTCTTTCCTCTCTTTTTTTCCTCCTCCTCCTCCTCCTCCTCCTCCTCCTCCTCCTCTTCTTCCCCTCCACCTCTTGTGGTTACTGGTGATTGAACCAGGACCTTGTGCTTATCAGCCAAGTGCTGTACCATTGACCCACACTGCTAATCCTTACCGGGCATTTACATTAGACACTTTAAACACTTACTCGTTTACTTACTTACGTATTTAGTGTGTGTACACCACTGCACACATCTGAAGGATGTGCTGTAAGGGTAAGGATATAGGATGAGGATAAGTTGCAGGAGTCAGGCTCGGTGGCAAGCACCACTGGGCCATCTTGCGAGCTCCCAGATGTTTACTCCCCCCCCCCCCTTTTCCGAGACAGGGTCTCTCTGTGTAGCCTTGGCTGTCCTAGGCTCACTTTGTAGACCGGGCTGGCCTCGAACTCACAGCGATCTGCCTGCCTCTGCCTCCCGAGTGCTGGGATTAAATGTGTGCGCCACCACGCCTGGCCCTGATGAAACATCCTTAAAGTTTTTGCCATTGTTTTGGGACAGGACGTCATGTATTGCAGCAACCTGGCCTCAGACTTGACGTACAGCTGGGGCAGCCTGAGTCTTTCTCCCGATCCTTCCATCTCTGCCTCCATGGTGATGTCTAGCCTTGGTTGTCAGTTTGACCGACGTGAGAATAGAGAACCTCCGTTAAGGTGTTGCTCCCGTCAGATTGACTTGCGGGATTTTTCTTGATTGCTAGTTGATGCAGGAAAGTTGATGATGGTGCCATCCCTGGGCAAGTGGGCTTGGCTGGATAAGAAAGCAAGCTAGAGGAAGCAAGCCAGTAAGCAGTGTCCCTCCGTGATCTGTTTCAGTTCCTGCCCTGACTTCCGGCAATGGTGGATTGTGACCCGGAAGTGTAACATGAAAGACACCTCCGCTCCTCTAAGGTGCTTTTGGTTATGGTGTTCATCGCAGGAGCTGATAACAAAGCACAAGGGCCTCCCGTGCTCTGAGATTCAAGGCCGGCTCTGCCACGCCCAGCTCTTCCAGTGGCTTCCTCAGTGTGGCTTTATGCAATGTCTCCTTCATGCCTAGCGCCTTCTCGGGTGCTGCAAACACAGTGCTGAGTGGGAAAGGGCTTGGGTGGGGCTGATGGGAACTAGCCCATCTCCCTCATCTCATGCCTCATTCACAGCAGCCGCAAAGAGTGGACCAAGATGAGCTTCCCAGCTTCTGATTTATTAATTAAGGACACTGAGGCCCAGAGATGAGACTTAGTTGGTTATAAAGTCACAACTACATCACAACAGAACTAAGGCCTAAACTAATAATGTTCACTCTGATTCCCTCCCAGTTAAATTAAAATAATTTTTAAATTAAAATAATATTTAAATTAAATAATATTTCTTTAAATTAAATTAAATATTTCTTTAAATTAAAATAATATTTCTTTTTCTATCTATCATCTTTTTATCATCTATCTATCCATCTAATTTGTGTGGGTGTTTTGTCTGCATGTATATGCATTACTTGCATGCCTGGTGCCTGAAGAAGGCATTGGATTTCCTTGGAGCTTGAGCTACAGACAGTTATGAGCCACCATGTGGGTACAGGGAATTGAACCCAGGTCATCTGAAAAAGCAACCAGTATTATTCATTATTCTTTCTCTTTCTTCTTCTTCTTCTTCTTCTTCTTCTTCTTCTTCTTCTTCTTCTTTTCTCTCTCTCTCATTTAAACAGTGTTTCTCTGTATTGCCTTGGCTGTCATGGAACTCACTCTATAGGCCAGGCTGGCCTCACACTCATAGATCCATCTGCCTCTGTCTCCCAAGTGCTGGAATTAAAGGTGTGCATCACCACCCCCTGGCTCAAAGAGCATTCTGTTTTGTTTTTCATTTTTCCAAGACAGGGTTTTTCTGTGTAGCACTGGCTGTCCTAGACTCACTTTATAGACGAGGCTAGCCTCAAACTCACAGAGATCTGCCTGCCTCTGCTAACCAGTATTCTTAACCATTGAGCCATCTCTCCAGTTGACCCTTTTAATATATATATATATTTTTAAATCTTTGCATTTGGAGGTCAGAAGGCAACTTTCAGGAGCTGGTCCTTTGTCCACCATGAGATCCAGGAATTAAAGTCAGTCATTAGGCTTAGGCAACAAGCACCTTTAACCTGCTGAGCCATCTCACTGGCCCCAGGCATGGTCTTTCTGTAGAGGCCAAAAGTATTCAAATCTGCAGGTTCACCAGGGTTAGAATTAAGGACACCAGTGAGGCCTCTGAAGGTGTTAGATGGAAGAAAGCAGTAATCATCTGACCACCCCGTGACAGTCTGCAGTGGGAAGAACAGTTGAGCCCAGCTGAGATGTTTGCAGACCCAAATGCAAGGGGCAGTCACTTCCCATGTCAACTCCCACCTACCATGTCACGGTCAGTCTTCACTGTCAACTTGAATAAATTAAATAAATCACCATGGCAACATACCTCTGGCTGTGTCTATGCTTCTACAAAGGTTTTACTGAGGTGGGAAGACCCACTCAGAATGTTTCAGACTGAGTACAAAATAGAAAGAGAGTTGAGGGCTGGAGAGATGGCTCAGAGGTCCTGAGTTCAATTCCCAGCAACCACATGGTGGCTCACAACCATCTACAATGTGATCTGCTGCTCCCTTCTGGACTGTAGTTGTACATGAAGGCAGAGCACTGTATATGTAATAATAAATAAATAAATATTTAAGAGAGAGAAAGAGAGAGAGAGAAAGAGAGAGAGAGAGTTGAGCACCAGCATTCATTTCTCTCTCTCTCTCTCTCTCTCTCTCTCTCTCTCTCTCTCTCTCTCTCCCTGCTTCCTAACTCTGGATGCAGTGTAACCAGCTGCCTCAACCTCCTGGTGCCATGCTGTCCCTCAAACTGTAAGTTAAAACCAACTCTTTCTTCCTTAAATCATTCTGTTATGTTTTGCACCACAGCAATGAAAAAAACAAAACAAAACAAAACAAAAAGTAGCTAATAGGCGTCTCTTCCAGGAAACCCAGCTTTTCTCAGACACTAATATTTCATTCCAGAGAGAGAGAGAGTGGATCAGTGGAGTCCTTGGCCATCTAGCTCTCTCCATAGCTCTCCTCTGCCTCATCTGTGCCTGGAAATTAGTAGCCAGATAAAAGGAAGCCACAAACAGACTGCTGCTGACCCGAAGGTTGTTCATTGAAATTCTCCTTCCAGCTGTGGACTCTTGGGGGGCTGGGGAGGAGGGCTGACAAAGGTTCTGATGAAATTCAAACAGCTGTGGCCAGTGGCTTTAACTGGGCGTGCGGAAGAGAATCGGTAATCCATCATTTCATCAGGCTGAGCCAGATGTTGGGTCATGGGGTGGAGGCTTTGCTAGGAGGGTGGAATGACAGATTAGCAGCCTCTTTTCCAGGGGTGGGAAGCATAAGTGTCCATGTGCTGGGGGAAGAGTCTACCCATGTCAGGGTGATGACTGAGGGTAGCCCCCCTGTCCAGATATCCAAACCCTTCATTAGGGACCTCACTACTCTGCCAATCTGAACATGTCCTGGGCATGGGTCAGGAACCAGATGCTGTACTGTATGCTAAGAAACAAAAGCAGTGAGACACAGCATTTGGAATCCGGAGTCTTCCAGTATAGGAGGAGCAAGACAAACGGGTTGACTAAGAGGTGAATCTCCCCTGAAAGGCTGTGTGATTCATGTGGGAGCAATGATATGCTCTAATACAGGATGTCTGAGCCGGGCGTGGTAGTGTATGCCTTTAATCCCGGCATTCCAGAGGCAGAGGCAGGCAGATCGCTGTGAGTTCAAGGCCAGCCTGGTCTACAAAGTGAGTCTAGGACAGCCAAGGATACACAGAGAGACCCTGTCTCAAAAAACCAAAAACCAACCAACCAAACAGGATGTCTGAAAGACTGGACGGTAGGAGGTAAGCCCTGAGAGATGCCTAGAGTTTGCAAGGTGAAGAAGGGAAAGCCATTCCCCCCTCAGTTACAGTGATGCTACTATTCTTACAGGGTGCAAGCCCGCAGCAGGTGTAGTTACAAGGCTTTGCAGGAACATTATTTTGTTTGCTGTTTGCCAAGGGTCTGCTTAGAAAGTTTTCTTTCACAAATGAGGCACAATGGGGCCTGGGGTAGCTAAGCAACTTGCCCAAGGTTAGCTTGGGAAAATGAGGTGATTCAGTGGGACTGGAGTTTAGAGACAAGGATGGGCCTGAAATCATGAGAAGAGAAAGAGAGGGAGACGCTGAGGCCTGAGAGGCCTGGCCACACGTTAGGCAGTATGAAGTTCTCGCCATGGTGCAAAGAGCAGCTCCATCAACTTCTTCTGAAGATCACTTTGGCAGCGACGTAGAAGTGGAAGTGGAGGCAGCAAGGCAAGGAGGCCGTTACCAGAAAGCTTTTGCCATCCAGGAGAGGTGTAATGACTTATGACTAAGTCAGCGACATTAGCGTGGAGGAGACCTGACCACCCAAAGGGAAGATGACAGGACTTCAGGCCACCCAGGATCGGAAAACTGTTCAGTCACACAGATCTGAATTGAAACCCTAGTCATATCACTTACCAAACTTGGACAGTCTTTATGGAGTGGAGAGGATAAAGCAAGAATAGCCTGGTCCAGAGAGCTGGCCCTGCCCCGAAGACAAAGGAGCAGGAGAGCCAGCCCTGCCCCGAGGACACAGGAGCGGGGGAGCCAGCCCTGCCATGATGACAAGGGAGTGGGAGAGCTGGCCCTGCCCCGAGGACATAGGAGCGGGGGAGCCAGCCCTGCCATGATGACAAGGGAGTGGGAGAGCAGGCCCTGCCCTGAGGACAAGGGAGCAGGCCCTGATCCAGGGCTCTGAGTTGACCTCACCCCAACATCTACCCCATGGATGATCTGCTGGAACACATGAAGGGGCCAGACCTGCAGATTCAAAGATTAAGAATCTCCTTGACACACAGCAAATGGGATATCTGGTAATGATAGTGTAGGCCTCAAACCAGACCCTTGACTCGTAGCAATGAACATTTGAAAGTAAACATATGTGGACAAAAGGCCATACTGTGTGATACACTACAGCTTCTGTGACAAGATTTTTTCGTTTGTTTGTTTTATTTTATTTTATTTTACTGGGGGGAGGAGAGGGATTTTAGCACATCACGTGTAAATCATAGATAGTCAATAAAAGTTTTTAAAAATTAATTAATTAATTAAAAAAAAAGAATGGCTTACTCCATTGCATCACTCTTCTTACAGCTCTTTACTTGAACATGAGCTCCCTGGGCACAGGCATGAACAGAAAGATTCCCTGCATGGGTGGGAACAAGTCGCACTTTACTGGATACTCTCTGATGTTGCTTCGTGCAAAGATGAGAGTTGGAATGCAGTAGGGAGGATGCGTGTGCATGTTACTGTGTTTGAGCACAGTGGCCCACGACACGCATGCTGAGAAAGAACCACCTCAGCTGTAGGTCCTTGGTCTCTCCTGTGTCTCCTCTGCCTAGCCAGGCCAGCAAGTGTGTGAGTCTTCAGTGATGCTCCACCTTTCCCTCTGACAGACCCTTAGGAATGTACTGGGATTACAGACACTTTTGCTGCTGTGTTCAGCTTTTAAAATTTACTATTATTGGCCGGGTGTGGTGGCACATGCCTTTAATCCCAGCACTCAGGAGGCAGAGGCAGGTAGATTGCTGTGAGTTCCAGGCCAGCCTGGTCTACAAAGTGAGTCCAGGACAGCCAAGGCTACACAGAGAAACCCTGTCTTGAAAAACCAAAAGAAAAAAAAAAAGAAAGAAAGAAAAGAAAAAGAAAAAACCCAAATGAAAAAAATAAAATTACTGTTATTGTTTTTATTTATTTTGTGTGTATGTGGACCCATGCATGCCATAGCATATGTGGAGGTCAGAGGACAGCTTGCATCAGCAGATCTAACCAGCCGGATGTAGTAGAGTAAATTTTGGGACTATGGGACTATCACCAGGCAAGGTCAGAACTGAGATACACCACAAGAAAAATGACCGCGTTACCTTCACACACTGATAGCTGAGACCAAAAGGTGGGGAAAGGATGAGACTAAAGAGATTTCCCAACCAGAGGCAATATGTAAGCTTTTCAGTTTTGACTTAAATATAAGAACTGTATTTTTGTTTGTTTGTGTGTTTGCTGTTTGAGACAGGCTTTCTCTGTATAGTCCTGGCTGTCTTGGAACTCACTCTGTAGACCAGGCTGTCCTCAAACTAACTCACAAAGCGTCAAGTATTGTTAAGGAGACGAACAGCTTCAGGGAGCTGTTTCCCACCTTGCTGTAGGGAAAGCTGCCCCCAGGATAGCACTACACCCATCAGAGATTTCAGGGTATGAAAATGCAAACCCGGGGCTGGACAGGTGTCTCAACAGCTAGGAGTGCCTGCTGCTTCTTCCAGAGGACCCAGTTCGATCCCCCCCGTTTCCTCTTCTCCCCTCAGGGTACCCAGGCCTGGCAGGTGGGTGCAATGCAGAACTCAGCTGGTAATGAGTGCATGAGAAACAGCTGTCTCCAGAGATAGTTTCAGTGAGACAGCTCATTTAATTGGGGGGAGAAGGCGGTATGTATGCCCCTGGGGGAGTGGCCAGGGTCTCTGGGGCAAGGTTTATGTGGCCGTGTACAATTGCCAAGGAGAGGGTGTTAGAAGATATTTTATCTGTATACTCAGGGCCTGTAGGGCGTGTGTGTGTGTGTGTGTGTGTGTGTGTGTGTGTGTGTGTGTGTGTAATCTTCTAAGGTCAAACATGGATTGAAGTCGGATGACTTCAAGGTGATAAATTCTTACTAGGGTTGATGGTGGGGCAGTCAACTTTATGGCGCCAGCTAGGGAGGGGAGAGGGAGCCAACTTCTACCGTCTTCATCTGAGGTGTAGTGGTCGCAGCTCTCCTCAAACCTTCTTCTGCAATCCTAGGACATTAAGGTCCACACTTCTGGTCCTCAGATCCTGTTGCTTACTGTTGCCTGTAGGTCCAGTTTCAAGGGATCTTCTTCATCTCCAAGGCCCTCTTTATTTGCATACACATGACACCACATAGACACACCTACAAACACATAAAACCCAGGGGCTAGAGAGATGGTTAAGTGGTTAAGAACACTTGCTGCTCTTCCAAAGGACCCCACCTCAGTTCCCAGCATCCACATGGTGGCTCATTGATCATCTGCAGCTCCAGTTCCACAGGATCTAATGGCCTCTTCTGACATCTGGGAGCACATGGCCCCAAAAGTGATGAGCAAACATACATGCAGGCAAAATATCCATATACATAAAATATAAATAAGCTGGGTGTGGTGGCACATGCCTTTAGTCCCAGCACTCAGGAGGCAGAGGCAGGAGGATCTCTGTGAGTTTGAGGCCAGCTTGGTCTACAGAGGGAGTTTCAGGACTACCAGGGTTACACAGAGAAACCCTGTCTCAAAAAAACAAAACAAAACAGAAACAGAAAAAATAGGTAATAAAATATAAATAAATAACTTCAAAGTAATTTGAACATCCCATGAAAGATGGAAACAGGTGGGACAGAATGAGAGGGTGACTAAGAGTGAACCTGAGGGGTTATCAGGGACAGAGTGGGTGTGTGACAGTTGATAAGCTCTCACAGGGGCTCTAAAGCCCTGTGCCAGGAAGCAGCATGGGTAGTGAATGCACACCTATTGATAACTCTCTAATGGCCACTGCCCGTGACTAGATGAAGCAAACATCCACAAATGGGATCGGCCTGGCATCTAATGGCTCTCTCCTGAAAGAGCCCAGAGGACCGATATCAGAACTTCCTGCCTCAACCTCCTAAAGTAAGGGACGCATTAATGCCCCACCCTGGAACAGATGCTTTCCTGTTCCTCTCCAGTTGCCTGCAGACACTTAGCCAGGCTGTGCCATGCTCACAGAATCTCTTTAGGAGTACTTCAGACTGCTTTTCCTCCCTGGTCCTAGTGGGGTGGAACTCCCCAAGGGTCTACCTCTCCTGGGTTGGGTGGGTATAGGTCATCAATTTACACTTCCCAAACATCATTGGTCCTGGGGGGAGAGGAATAGGGGATGAGGGAGGATCCTCCAGGCTTGCAAAGCTGCTCTTACCCTTCACTTGAAAGGACCATCCTTGTCCCTGGCTTGTCTGTTCTTTGAGTGGGAATCAGTGCTGGTGTATACATGCCCATGAACTCAAGGATGGGAACCTGGCAGCCTGGGGCATCAACAAGTCTGGATTTTGGATTCAGCTGGCAGGATGTGAGGAAGGTGGAGGCATGCATGGTGCCTGAGCTCAGAGCCTCCTCAGCCCACCATCCCTCTCAAGGGTCTTGTTACTGATCTGGCTCTTGGAGCTCTGTGTATGGGAACGCTGGTGACTTTTCTGATGTGGAAGAGGACTAACGAATGAGGCAGCTGCCTCCTGTGACACAGAGCCATACACGTTTGGTCCTGTGTCTGCTCCTCCTGCTGTGATTTCAGATTAATTAAACAACACTTGTTCCTGCAGAGGTTTGACATAAGGAAGGGTCAAACCATCTTTAAGTCCACTTCTAGGGGATCTAACACCCTTTCCTTTCTGACCTCTGTGGGAACTACATGCATGTGATAAACTTACAAGCATATAAACAAAACATCCATACATAAAAACAAAACAAAACAAAACTCTTTAAGGATGGGGATGTGTGCTGTGGAGATGGCACAGCAGTTAAGAGCACCGACTGCTCTACCAAATGACCAAGATTCAATTTCCGGCATCGACAAGGTGGCTCACAACCATATCTTAACTCCGCTTCCAGGGGATCTATCGCCCTCTTCTGGCCTCTGGGAGTACTGTGCACACATGGTACACAGACCTATATTCAGGCAAAGCACTTGTTCGCATAAAATAAAAATAAATCTGAAAAAAAATTCCAACAATAGCTCCTATTCCTTACTTAACTACAAGGTCCATGACTGTGACTAAAACAGCTGGCAAACAATGGAGGAATGGCTTGTTTGGGTCAGTTTCAGAGGGTCTCAGTCTGGGGCTGGAGAGGGCATGGTGGAATGACACTTCAGGAACATGTGACTGGAGCCACTCACATCACAGCTGGCCCGGAAGCAGAGAGTTCCAGAACTAGAGGCCATGCTTTAACCTTCAAAGACCTGCCTAGAGCTGATGAGATGGCTCAGTGGACAAAGGTGCTTGCGGCCAAGCCTGGCAACCTTAGTTCAAACCTAGGATCTCACCGAGAAAGAGGACAGATAATTCCATTAAATTGTCCTCTGAGCTCAAAAATACAGGCATAACTGTGCTGCCAGGACTGAGCCTCACTGGAGGTGGGGGAGGGGGTATAGTTGTGTTGGGAGAACACTTTCCAACAGCATCTGCAATGATTCTCAGCCTGTGGGTCATGATCCTTTTGGGGGGGGTGTCTAACAACCTTTACATAGGGGTTACCTAAGACCATTAGAAAACACAGATATTATCAGACGTGGTGGTGCACATCTTTAATCCCAGCACTTGGGAGGCAGAGGCAGGTGGATCGCTGTGAGTTCAAGGACAGCCTGGTCTACAAAGTAAGTCCAGGACAGCCAAGGCTACACAGAGAAACCCTGACACCTATAATGAAAAAAGGAAGAAAGGAAGGAAGGAAAGGAGGAGGAAAGAAAGAAAGAAAAAGAAAAGATATTTACAATGTGATTCATAACAATAGCAGAATTACTGTTATGAGGTAGCAATAAAGTAATTTATGGTTAGGGGTCCCCCTGCCATGAGGAACTATGTTAAAGGCTGCAGCATGAAGAAGGAGCTCTTTAGCTCTTTAGCTTTTTTTTTTTTTTAGCTCTTTAGCTTTTTGTCTCTGGGGCTTTTAGCTTTCTCCTCCTAGGCTGTCGGCTGAGCCAGCAAGCTTTTGGCCTTGGGCTTTTGGCTTTTAGCTTTTGGCCTTTTCCTTCTGGGAGGCGAGCTGGGTGCTTTCCCTGCCTCTCTGAGCTAGCAAGTTTTCACCCCAGCATCTGACTCCTGAGTCTTCCTTGGTAAAATTGAATGATTTGGCATTTACTTTCTTTGTTCCTTAGCTTTATTGTAGTCAATATAGTCTCAACATCAAAGATTAAGAAATTCGTTTGGGACAACGTGTTGCATTCGATGAATAAGAGTCCACAGACACACAGTAGAGCTAAGCTCAGAGCACACAGAGCACAGGGCGGTCTCTCTGGTTGCTAAACTAAAAGGGACCGTGGATACTTTAAGACATATGAGAAAGTCTGCACAGGGAGGCCTGGTACTGCTAGCTCTAAGGCCCCTTTCCACATTTGGCTCTACATGACAGAGCAAGGCTGTGGGTTCCATGGCGGTGCTGCAGCCAAACCTGGGTCTCCAAAGCGACCCTTGGTTCACACCACGTCAGTAACTACGAGGGAAGAGACTGACAACACGGGGTATCGAGGCTTATGTCCTGCTCCCTGCTGGGACACCAAATTGTTCATAATTTGAGGAGCCCACCTGTCCTTTAGTGACACAGCACAGGCCTGTGAGTGGTCCCAGAAACCCTGGTGGTGTGCATGCTGCTCACAGAGCCAGCGTGACGTGATGCTGGCGACACCTCAGGCCTTCGGGACAGCCAGGAGCACCCTCCATGAGTAGCACTCTAGAAAGTTCTACATCTGGCTAAAGGAGCCTTTTGCTTTTTCAGAAAACCAGGGATTGGCAGCCATGAACCGGAGGCAGTCCAGCGTATCCTGGGGCAGGAAGTGAGCACCACTGTTAAGAAACACACCATACTGTTATGTTTCTTCTTCTTTTCCAAACCGTATCCTATCTCCCCAAAGCATCCTCTTCAGGACTCTTAGAAACAAAGTTTGGGGTTTGACCCTCTTCTAGTTTTAAATATGGGGGTCTGAGACAACGGAAGGCCACTTTGTTTTGTCTTACGTTTCTGAATTTGGTAAACCGTGGGGAAAGTGCGAGGTCTTTTAGTCAGGGAAGCTTCCTGGGTGTGGCTGATGCTCAGGGGGCAGCTGTCTGGGCACCTGTCACTTGCGAGCCTATTGGATTTGCTGCGTTCTTGGAGAAACAAGTTTATCTGTGGATGTGTGTGGCTTCCGGTGGGCCATCTGTGCAGCTGCTTTGTCTTCCCAGTAAAATACGAGTTCAGATGTGAGTAGATAGTGGGTGCAGACAGAGAGGAAAGATTGGGGTGGGGCCTGGACAGCCAACTTGACCCCCCTCCATCCCTCCTGTGGGCTCTGTCCTTCCCAGCTGAGGACACTTCCCACATCACCTCCCCTTCTCCCACTCTCTTCTGGCATCGGTGTTTTTGTTGCCAAGCCTTAGGCTCATGATGAATGTGCGTCCTTGTAGTTTCAGAGTTCAGGGCGTAATGTTCTTCTCTCTGGTGCCCTGGGGCTTCTCTGGGCTCCAGGCTTCACAGCCTCAGGATGATGTGCCTCTCCTGTGCTTTCTCTCTTCAGACTAAGCAGCATTCAGAAACAAATTATTCAGAATGACTCTTAAAAACATGTGTTAATCTTGTAAGCTTCTAGGATCCTCTGGATCCTTCTATTTCCCCATCCTCCCATGCTTCTCTCACCTAAAGTCCCAATAGGATGTCCCCCCCTCTGTCCCACTTTTCTGCTGAGTGAAGACTTTCATTGGACATGCCCCTTGGGCTAGTGTCCAGATATAAGTGAGTATATATCATTTGACTCTTTCTGCTTCTGGGTTAACTCACTCATTATGATCATTTCTAGTTCAATCCATTGGTCCACAAATTTTGGGAATTCCTTGTTTTTAACAGCTGAGTAGTATTCCATAGTGTAAATGTACACAGTTTCTTTATCCAAGGGCAGCCTGGTGGCACTTAGAGGAAGGATAGCACGCTACCAAGAAGAGACTTGATACCCTATGAGCGTATACAGGGGGAGGAGGTCCCCCTCAGTCACAGTCATAGGGGAGGGGAGTAAGGGGAAAATGGGAAGGAGGGAGGAATGGGAGGATACAAGGGATGGGGTAACAATTGAGATGTAATATGAATAAATTAATAAAATATATTTTTTTAAAAACATGTGTTAAAAACTTAAGTGGCAGCAGGACCTGGTGGCACACGCCTTTAGTCCAAGCACCCAGGAGGCAAAGACAGGCGGAACTCTGTGAGTTTGAGGCCAGCCTGGTCTACAAAGTCAGATCCAGGATAGCCAGGGCCACATGCAGAGAAACCGTGTACTGAAAATGACAAAAACAAAACATGAGTGGCAAAGCCAGGTTTGGGTGGTGTGCATTTGCAATCTCTGAGTGCTGGGACTCGAAGTGTGCACCGCCATGCTCAGTTGAGAATCCAGATTCACTAAGTCACAGAGAGCCTGTGGCTTCACAGACCCTCCAAGCCCCCTTTACACACAGCACTCCACGTGTTTGCCCTCCTACACAGGCATCTCTCCTTTGTGCACATGGAGGTATAATTCTGTCCCTCACACTCAGACAAGTTCATTCCACAAGCCAGAGTAACTATACTATCTACTTCAGGGCAACACGGGCACAAAATGCCGGTCCAGCCAAGGAGATCTCAAAAAGATCTGCAGCGGGAGGAGGTCTAAACTCAGCTGGAGTCTGAGACACCAGGCAGACAGAGTGTTGAGGGCACTCGAGCTGGCTCCCAGAGTGACCTGCTGCAGGAGGAGCTCAGGCCAGAAGGCCCTAGAAACGGAGAAAGTCACACAGGACTCTCTGAAACTCCTGCTCTGTGGAGACTCCACATCCAGATCTGTGGTTCTCACGGACGGGTTCCAGCATGGACGGGTTCAGAGGCTCAATGTGTGAGCATCAGACGCTTCGAGCTCGTCCTTCTTTGTTATACTAGTACAAAGACCAGATCTCTGCCCATCCTCCCTCCTACTTACTGTAGATACTGAAGGAGCAAAAATATACAAAAATGCTCGATCCGTCAGTGGCCAAGTGTTTTTACAAGCGTTAAACACACACCAGAGACTTCCTGTGCAAAACCTTTTCTACAGATGATGTCAGGAGACCAAAGAGTTTTCAAGCCTTTGTCTCCCATACCAAAGGCAGACAGGAGAGGCAGACAGGAGAGGCAGACAGACAGGAGAGGCAGACAGGAGAGGCAGACAGGAGAGGCAGACAGGAGAGGCAGACAGACAGGAGAGGCAGACAGGAGAGGCAGACAGGAGAGGCAGACAGACAGGAGAGGCAGACAGGAGAGGCAGACAGACAGGAGAGGCAGACAGGAGAGGCAGACAGACAGGAGAGGCAGACAGGAGAGGCAGACAGACAGGAGAGGCAGACAGGACAGACAGACAGGAGAGACAGACAGACAGGAGAGACAGACAGACAGGAGAGGCAGACAGACAGGAGAGGCAGACAGGCCAGGCAGACAGAGATTTCCGCAGAGAGACTCTACCTGACCCAGGCTGTTTGGTGTGCCATTTGCTCCAGGCTCTACCTGTCAACCCATCAGAATAAAGAACCCCCTAGCCTCCCGGCCTGGATGAGTTCTCACCTTAGACCCAATTTGTAATGGAACACACAGGCTCCTGCCTCCTCCATGAAGGATTAACTGTTACGGCCATTACCCCCATGCTAAAAATAACCAGAAAAACAGGCATAATAAATAAAAGAACTATTTCCAGACCCTGGGCAATAGCCAGTGCAAGACAACAGCAGCGAGCTTGGCTGCATCTTCTGGCGTTTGACTGCCAACTACTTCAAGCTCCATCCTTCCCTGCCTATTATTGCTACAGTTAACGAACAAAATGATGGGTTTCCCTGGGATGCTCTCACGCATGAATATCACTGTGCTTTACTCATCCCTGACCCACTACCTCTTGGATCCCCCCAAACAGTCTTTCTTCTGCTGTTGTGTGTCACATATACAAATATATCATACATATTTCACAACACAGAGGTATATAGATTTAATTTAGAATTTGCATATGAGAAAAAAACGATATTTGCCTCCGCCCTCCACTATCCTTGCCCCACTGTTCTCTCTCCTTTCAGTTCACTTCCTCCTCCCCAAATAATTCTCTTTCGTGTGTGTGTGTGTGTGTGTGTGTGTGTGTGTACACATAGCGAGAACAATCTGGTTGATACTAAAGATACTAACCTGTGTCCTATTGAGACTAAGCACGTGTCAGTCACACCATACATATGCCCCTACCATGTAGCACACATGGAGAACATGCTTGAAAATCTGCTATGATAGAAACATTTTGTTTTCTCAAAACAAAACGTTCCCTTCTTTGTCCAGTTATCAGTAGTTCTAAATGTTAGACATTGACCACCAATGGGTTAAAAGGTACTTAAGAATATAATATAATTAGTAATATTTGTGAGGTCTCAAACCGGGACAAACGGCTGAGGTGCCTTACCCTAAACTTCTCTAGCCCAGGGCCATCCCACAGATGCCCTTCCCTGTATAATTCAGCCATTTTGGTTACCTCTCCTCCTTTGGGCTTCCTGGCCTCTTGGCCCCACTCTCTCCTCACATGGTCCAGCTCTGGACTCTCCCAGATGTCCCTGCCTCTGCCTGTGTTCTCCCTCGTGTCTACAATAAACCTTCTCTTCCACCACACCCAGGAGCAGTCATGCCCTTCCTTTTTATTTATTTTTTACGTATGAATGCTCTGTCTGCATGTGCATCTGCCTGCCAGAAGAGGGCATCAGATTCCAGTATACATGGTTGTGAGCCACAATATGGTGGCTGGGAATTGAACTCAGGACCTCTGGAAGAGCAGACAGTGCTCTTATCCACTGAGCCATCTCCCCAGCCCATATACATACATATATACATACATACATACATACATACATACATACATACATACATGTGTGTACACACACATATATACATACATACACATACACACACATATATACATATTCACATACATATACATATATACATATATATGTGTGTTGTGTTGTGGGGGTGGGGGTGGGGCACTCCTGTAACGCAGCAGCATGTGGAGGTCAGAAGACAACTCGCAGGAATCAGTTCTGTCCTTCCACCATGTGGATTTTGGGAACCCAATTCAGGTTGTCAGGCCTGGCAGCGAGCACCCTTGCCTGCTAAGGCATCTTCCTGCCTCCAAGCGAGTGTACAATCACCATGGGAAATTAGTGATAGAAATCGGGTAGTGCTGTTTTCTCCTCTTCCTGTGTCTTTGAATTTTTAATATAAATGTGGGGTGTAAAGCTTTAGTACAAGTCAAATGCTTCAGTGAACAAGTTGGAGCAGCTCAACCTTATAATGATTAAAAATTAATCCGAGGGCTGAAGAGATGGCTCAGTGGTTAAGAGCTCTGGCTGCTCTTCTGGGGGACCCAGTTAGATTCTCAGTACTCACAGGGGTGTCCCACAATGCCTGTCACTCCAGTTCTAAGACAATTGGATGCTTTCTCCTGGGTTCTGAAGGAACCAGGCATGCATGTGGCGCACAGACACACGTGCAGGCAAAACAAACATACAACAAACAAACCAAACCCATACACACAAAAGAAACAAAAACTTAAAAAGAAGGAAGGCGGGCTGGTGTTTACTGATTTCCTAGAGGACCCTAGTTTGATTCACAGCACCCACAGGGAGCCTCACATTTGTCTGATTCCAAGAGTTTCTACACGCTCTTTTGCCCTATTAGGGTACCAGCCCTGCATGTGGTAAATGTACATACATACAACGCTCTAACACACACACACACACACACACACAAATGAATAAATAAATAAATATTTTCTAAAAATTTAAAGACAAAAGCCAGATGGCTTCAAAAGTGAACTCTACCAACAACTGAAAAAAAGAAATAGCACAAACTTTACATCTCCCTTCCAGAGTATAGAAACCGAGTGAAGATTTTCCTATTTTTCTTTTCTGAGTCCAACATTGTCTTAGTTCCAAAACAGAGATATCTGTGGTAGTGTTAATTGTCTACACAACCTAGAATCATTTGTGTGATGACCTCTGGGCGTGCCTGTGGGGCGTTACCTTGGTTGCCTTCCTTCAAGGCATCATTCTAACGGTTGCCTGGTAACCAGGTGAGCAAGGCTAGTAACTCTTGAGGAGATAGGGAAATTTTCCTTTGTTGTTGTAATTTTTCTTTTTTTTGAGACAGGGTCTCAAGTAGCCCAGGTTGGCATTGAATTCACAACGTAGCGGAAGATGACCCTGAACCTCTGATCTTCGGTGTCTCTGCCTCCTAAGTGCTGAGACTGCAAACATATATCGTACCCGCTAGGCTTCTGCTGTGGCCATAAACTCGCAGGCACTAACTCTATCAGAGTGACGACCTCAGCGCCAACATAAAATCCAGATCATGGACGTACTGTGCAGGCAAGTGAAAACTCAACTAAATATCCACTTCAAAGAAGGGTATTTTATCGCAGGTAAGATGACTTCAACATTGGTTAGAACAAAAACAAAACCAAGAAGGTAAATCTTTGTGCGTCAACAGACATAATCCACTCCCTCGTATCTCTTCATTTTGCCCACAAGGGCCTGGACCTTGCTGCCTGAAGACTTTTCCCAGGAGCCGCCTGAGAGGAGTCCCAGGTTAACCAGGGAGCGGCCCTGCATGCGGAGCGGTTGGCCCCCAGCAGTGTTTTGCAATTGTAGCACCGGGTTGGTCTCGCCGCGAGGGGGCGCTGGGCACCCAGACTCCCGGGGCGCAGGGGGTGGGTGGGGGGTGGGGTGGTCGAGCTCCACACAAAAGTGCGAAAGCGGCGCCCTTTGCCAAGGCCAGCGAGAGTGTGAGCTGGGCGGGGACCCTCCATCCGTCAGAGGTTTCTCCGCCCGTCCCGTCCCAGGGAAAGCAAAGCTGGAGGAATCCCTGGGAGTGAAAAATCTAGCCCCACCGGCTTCTCTCTTAACCAGAGACTAATTACCCTCCTCAAATCTTGCTCAACCTCCCCGGGTCCTGTGTTCATGCCATCTTAGGCCTTACTTCTCTGATATCTTGATAACTGGCTAAAGTCTACAGTTGCAACCAATTGTTTCTTTTTATATATTAATTTATTCTCTCATATATTACATCCCCCAGCGAAGTTTCTCCTCCCTCCTCTTCTTCCAGTCCCTCCCCTTCCCTGCTTCCTCCTTCCCAGCCCACGCCTCCATTGGTTCCCTTCAGAAGAGAACAGGCCTCCTAGGAATATCAACAAAACACGGTACATCAAGTTGAGTTGCAATAAAACGAGACACCTCCCCTCATAATAAGGCGGGACGAGGCAACCCAGTAGGGAGGTTAAAGGTCCACGTAAGACATCCAGTGGAGGGATCGGAACACCAACCCAGCCACAAAGCCTTCCACCTATAATTTGTCCTGCCAGCATGGGTTAGGTGGCACAGACATTGTGGGAATGGATAGCCGATGACTGGTCCAGCTTGAGACCCATGCCACACGCGAGGGAGCCCAACCCTGACACTGACCAGAAACTAGAGGCCAGGTAGCCCGGAGACCAAACATGCCCGGGGGTGGGGGTGGGGTGGGGGGAAAGTAGAGACATTATTCCTAATGACATTCAGGTATACTGGTAGACAGGAGCCTGGCGTTATCACCATCAGAGAGGCTCCATGCAGCAACTGATGGAAACAGATGCGGAAACCCACAGCCAAACACTAGGCAGAGCTCCGTGAATCCTGAGGAAGAAAGAGAGGAAGGATTGTAGGAGCCAGAAGGGTTAAAAGGACACCACTAAATAAATGAACGAATAATCGAATAAATAACTCTGAGACTAAACCAACGATCACAGAGCCTTCATGGGTCTAACCTAAGCCCTTTGCATATACGATATAGTTGTGTAGCATGGCGGTTCCCCCCCCCCCCCGTGGAACTACTAACAGACGGAAGGGGGCGCTGTTTCAGATGCTTTTGTCTTGGCAGCCAATTGTTTCTAACATAAACTTAATTAAAAGATTCGCCCTCCCTCTCTCTTTCTGGAAAGATTATCGATGGGCAATCAGCTTACCAGCGGCTTATTCTTTAACAATCAGCAACTAAAGCAGATCCCACTGGCAAGTCGTTGGGCTAACCTGCCTTAGTTCCTTAGGGGAGGAGGCAAGGAAACCCTCCCCTTTCCTCATAGGATCAACAGAGTAAAACCTCAACCCTCTAGCCTTGAAAACTGTCCCAGGTCACGTCAGCTATTAAAACTCAGTTAACAGCCTGGGGAGATGATTCAGTTGCTAACGCAGGCATGAGGACCAAAATTTGAATCTCCAACACTCACATTAAAAAACAGACAAACAGCCAGGTGGTGGTGACAGCGGTGGCACACGCCTTTAATCCCAGCACTTGGGAGGCAGAGGCAGGTAGATCGCTGTGAGTTTGAGGCCAGCCTGGTCTACAAAGTGAGTCCAGGGCAGCCAAGGCTACACAGAGAAACCCTGTCTCAAAAAGCAAAGCAAAACAAAAACAGACAAGCAAGCAAGCAAGCAAACAAAACAAAAACAAAAACAAACCAGACTGCTCTGTAAACCTATGGATGGAGAGGCAGAGAGAGGAGGCTCCCTGGAGCTCACAGGCCGTGTAATCTTGAGGTGTCCATGTCTGGGTTCAGTGAGAGACCCCTGCCACTAAAAAATAAGACAGTCAAAAGAAGACTCCTGATACTGGCTTCTGGCTTCCACATATATGTGCACACAGGAACATGTACAAAAGCATAAACCAAACACATCCCAGACTCCTCGCCTCAAAACAACCACAAAACCCCTCAATATACGCATCCTTTTGACAACCGACGCCTGTCCTTGGTGAGCCCTCTGGAGCTCTACGTGGTGAGACTTAGGAGCTGCAGTATCTCTGAGAGACTGGGATAGGTCCCGCAAGTCTGAACATCTGCCTCTCAGTTCAAGTGGGGAATTCCAAAAGAGATGTTCCGTGAAGATCAGTCTCCAACTGGGCTGGCTTTGGCTGGAGCACAGCTACATGGCTTAGAAATCCATGTGCGTATCAGATATTAAAGAGACACAGCATTGGAGGGGACGTGACCCTCCAATTCCTGCAAACCAAAGGACACACCTGTGGCCAAGGACCCTCTATCCATGTAGAGCAGCCCAGTGTCCCTTGCAACATGTCTTCCGTCATGCTTCAGAAAGCCCAGGTCATCTAAGCCTCTAGAACTGATGGGTCTATCAATAAACTTCGCTTCTGGCCTATGATTTGAATCATGGCTTCTGCAAAAGCCACTAACCAAGGCATCTGCCTACTCAGTGTTCCCTTTTGAGTGAATACAGCTCTACAAGGAGCTTCAGTGGAAAGGCTATGGGATCTGGAGGAGGCTATTGGACCGCTGGGCCTGCAGTGTCCCCCAAACAGAGCACAGACCTGGTGCATGGGGCCAAGGTCCCTCTGTGACTGTGGAAGAGAATAGAGGCTGCCTTAACTAGGAATGAAAAGAAAGCTTGAAACCGGACAGTGCTGTCATTTTCCTTCTCCCTACCTCTGCACTCCCCAGGGAGTCAAGCATCCCTTTAGGTTGGAAAACTTATATCTTGCCTGGATTATTGTCAGTTTTTCCTCCTTCTCTCCCTTTTCCTCCTCCTCCTCCTCCTTTCTGACAAGGGCCCCAACACCGCACCTCCCAAGTTCTACGTCAGAGGCCTGAACATCACTTGCAGCTCATGTCCACACTGTGGCTAAACTTTCACAGGGAAAACTTCCCATCCCCTCTGTCCGATTTCCACAAGCACTTTCTGTGTCCTAGACACCCAGGCAGGGTGACAGCCAATGAAGACCCATGGCTGTCTTTTCCTTCAAGCAGCCATAGCATCTCTAAGCGGATGTTGGTAACGATTGCTTCACAGGTTCCCATGAAGGCAAATGAAAGGTATGTGTGACCAGCTCACAGAATTACTGTGAATCTACAGGGCTCAAGGAGGAGGTGCTGCTATTCTCAACACACCTGTGCCTTTAAGCCTGACTGCTGCTCTTTTTTTTTTTTTTACTTTTATTGAATGTCTATGATTTACACATTATGCAACAAAACCCCTCTCCTCCTCCCCCCACCAGTAAAATAAAACAGACAAACAAAAAATCTTTCCACAGAAGCTGTAGTGTTTCACGCAGTATAGCCTTTTGTCCACATATGTTTACTTTCAAATGTTCATTGCTACGAGTCATGGGCCTGGTTTGAGGCCTATACTATAGTTACTGGATCCTCTCTGGGACTGCTGTCCGATATCCCATTGGATGTCAAGGAGAGTCTTCATTTTTGAATCTGCAAGTCTGGCCCCTTCATGTGTTCCAGCAGGTCATACATGGGGTAGATGTTGGGGTAAGGTTGACTCAGAGCCCTGTATCAGGGCCTGTTCCCTTGTCCTCAGGGCAGGGCCTGCTCTCCTGCTCCCTTGTCCTCAGGGCAGGGCTGGCTCTCCAGCTCCCATCTCCTCAGGGCAGGGCCCATTTTCCCACTTCCATGTCATAGTGGCAGGGCCCACTCTCTTGCTCCTGTGTCATCATGGCAGGGCCAGCTGTTATCATGGCAGAGCCGGTTCGCCCACTCCCATGTTATCAGGGCAGGACTGGCTCACCCGCTCCTGTGTCCTCAGGCTAGGGCCGACTCTCAGGCTCCCATGTCCCCAGGGCTGACTCACCCGCTCCTGTGTCCTCAGGCTAGGGCCGACTCTCAGGCTCCCATGTCCCCAGGGCTGACTCACCCGCTCCTGTGTCCTCAGGATCAGCTCTCCTGCCCCTGTTCAATTCACCAGATTGTTGCTGGCCATCAAGGCCTGGATAGCCTCCTACTGGGTACTGGATCTTGTGGGCCATCAAATAAGTGGCAAGTGGAGGCCCTTCCAAGTCTTCATTGAGTTGCTCGCAGAAACCATTGACGTTGGCCCAGCTCCAGGGGACCTTGTGGCTCTGTTGATTTGTGCCTCCTGAGCCTCTGGTTCCATTGAATGCTCCATCTGCCATGGGCCCCCACCTTGGTGCTGCCCCTAGTATCCACCTCTGCACAATCCAGCTCTCGGCACTGAGCATGGCCCTGACCTGTGAGAGGAGGTCCATGAGGCCTGTGGTGTGGGCGGTGCAGTCCTCGCTCAAGCTCGACTCAAACAGCATCCCCTCCTCGAAAGCAACCTGAAAAGCAAAGGAGCTGGCAGTAGCGGTTGGCCTGGAGTCCTGAGGCAGGAGGGCATGGATGATCCACATGACAGGATTTCCTTCTTTCTGGGAAACACCAGCACTGTGTTCTGGAGCTCTCAGTATGGTTCTTTGGTGGCTGTGCAGTCACTGCTGTTCCGTGGATCAGACAGTGTGCAATCGACGCCATCTTGGATGATCTCAGCTTGGGTATTTCTAATATATTGTGCTGCGCTAAGTGTTTGTTTCCTCCCAATCAGGCCACTCTGGGCAGGGGATTGGGGGTGGCGGTGGTGGTGGGGGGGGGACAAACATTTCTGTGTAGCTCTGGAACACAATCATCCGCCTCAGAATGCATTGAGGACCTCATCTTTAGAACCCCTCGCGGCCCCATGCCCAGCCCTGTAGCTCATTTTTGTGGTTCTGGATGAAACCTCATGCTGCTTCTGTTTAGTTTTTTTGTTCTGTTTTGTTTTGTTTTTGGCTGTTGTCTGGTAGGAAAATGCCCTGGTTGCTTTCATGAGTGGGAAAGAAGAAAAATACCCTCGTGTGTGTGTGTGTGTGTGTGTGTGTGTGTGTGTGTGTGTGCTTTTCAAAGTGTATATATAGGAGGTCTGAGAGATGGCTCAACAGTAGAGTTTGTACTGGTGCTGCACTTCTAAAGAACCTGAGCTTGGTTCCCAGTGCCCACATTGGGTGACTCACAACTGCCCGTTACTCAAGCTCCTGGAAGATCTGATGTTCCCGGCCTCCTTCCATGCACGCACGCACACATGCACACACACACACACACACACACACACACACACGCACACACACGTGCACACATACACGATAAAAGAAAATAATAAAAATATTTTTTAAACACACATAAAGATACTTAAAGAGTCTGGGGAGACGACAGTTGTAAAATGCTTACTGTGCAAACAGAAAGGCCTGAGGTCATATTCCAGCACCTCAATAGGTTAAAAAAGAAAGTGGGCTGGAGAGATGGCTCAGAGGTTAAGAGCACCAGCTGCTCTTCCAGAGGTCCTGAGTTCAATTCCCAGTGACCACACGGTGGCTCACAATCATCTATACCGGATCTGATGCTTTCTTCTGGCATGTAGGTATACATGCAAATAGAGCACTCATATACATAAAGAAACAAACTTAAAAAAAAACTGCGAATGGTGGCACCCTTCTAGCCCCCCACTGGGAGATAGAGACAGGAAGGCCTGGGTCCAACGAGAGGCCATGCCTCAAACAAAGCGGAGGTCATGCTGCTGACCTGTGGCCCGCATAGGCACACATACCACACACAGGCCAGTGAGCTAATAAGCACAAGCAAATGAAGCGTATGTCGGTCCCTCTGGCCTCTCCCAGGCAAACTTTGAACCCTGGAGGTTTCCTTTGTTCTTTAAAAGGGCTTCTCCCGATGAGGCAGCAACAATGCAGCTATTTTCCTGCACTGATACCTCACATATCAAACTATGCAGAACCACCCAGAAGCTAGATCACTAGATCAGGATTCTTCTTCTTCTTTTTTTTTTTTTTTTTTTTTTTTTTTACTTTAATCCCAGCACTCGGGAGGCAGAGGCTGGTGGATCTCTGTCGGTTGGAGGCTAGCCTGGTCTACAGAGTTCCAGGACAGCCAAGACTACACAGACTCTTGTATTGAAAAAATAAAAAAAGTCTATATTACTTTCAAACTCCAAGGTGTCCACCAGGCATGGTGGTGCACACTGTTAGGTCCAAAATGAACCCTCACCCGCCCACCCGGCCCCCCCCAATGCAGTGCCACTGATAATGACGTAATTTAAAGAACGGGCTCAGCTCAGGCTAAACTCTGACAGGGTACACAGAAGGATTGCTAGCAGATAAAACCGAGGTCCAAAATCAGCATTCCTCAGAAACCTATGAAGTGTGCGGGTTTCTATTTGTATAGAATAAAGGAAGAGCCATTATTTTCCTTCTCTGCCCCTCCAGCAGATCACCTCTAGCAGTGGAGCATTGAATTCCCTATTAACACACCTGTACGACATACTGACATCCCATGATAACCCTCAGGCTCTTCTGGCCCCTCTTGGCTTCTCTAGCTTCCAGGCTGTTCTAGCTTACTGGCTCCCTTCCACCTCAGCACCCATCTCTTTATAGCTGTCGGGGCTCTCCAGCTTTTCCACCAGCCCCACCCCGTCACCCCCAGAGATGGTCTTGGCAGTTTGAATAAACCTTTCTTTCCACCCACAGAGTGGTCTGCTTTGATGGTTTCACTGGTCCATCACTTACACACACCCACAATCCCAGCACTTTGAGGAGAGGCAAGAGGATTTCCCAAATTCAAGGCCAGTGTGTGTATGTGTGTGTGTGTGTGTGTGTGTGTGTGTGTGTGTGTGTGTGTGTGTGTGTCAAACCCCTTTTCCCCTTGCACAAAATTCCAAAGGGCAGCATTTCGTTTATTATTTATAGAAGAGGTCAGAGGCAGCAACTTGTTTTCTACCTTAGATGATATTTTAATGTACTCTGGACATCTGGGCATCCCACTGACACCGCCAGGCCTTTCAGGGTGGGGAGCTCCTAAATTTCTACAGGACTTACTGCTGTCTGCAGGCCTGTGTCCTGCCCAGGTGTGTAGGATAATTGCTACATCCTATTTGCCTGGTCCATTTAGAAAAATGACCTGATTTGCATTAAAGCCTTTGGGGGTGGTGTGTGTGTGTGTGTGTGTGTGTGTGTGTGTGTGTGTGTGTGTGTGTGAAGGTGCACAGTTGGGCTTACCAGCAAGCAGGCTGTTTCTGGTGATCTTTCTTTACAAGTATCAAGAATTAACATTCGAAGCCAGATGTGATGTGTGCTGTAATTCCAGCTCCATTGAGAACAGAGGCGGGAGAATTGCTAAAAGTTCAGAGCCAGCCTTGGCTGCACAGTGAGTTCCAGGCCAACCTGAGACCCTATCTCAAACAGCAAAACACCACAACAAACGTTTGCTAGGTCACTAGCTACCGGCTTAGATGCCACAGGATGTCCTTGCTCTGAGGGCTGGAAAGTCCAAGAGCACAGAGCCTGCATCTTCCCAACATCTGGTGAGAGCCTCATGCGGGGAAGGACAAGTGGGCATGTATAAGATGGGCCACCTTAAAGCCACCCCCAGGAGAAAGGAGGGGTAACCCCTCTCAACAACCTATCACCTTTCAGAGGCCTACCTCCCAACACCACATAAACAGCACTCAATTTTCAACATGAGTCGTGAAGGGAACAAATCACAGCAACACATTTATGATGATCATGATGATGGTGATGATGATGACGACGACGATGTGTGTGTGTGTGTGTGTCTTGCCTGAATGTACAGCTGTGCATCATATGCATGCATGCAATGCCTGCAGGGGGCAGTAGAGGGCGTTGGAGTCTGTCCCTTGGAACTGGAGTTACAGATGATTAGAAGCCACCTTGTGTGTGTTGGGAGTCAAGCCAGGGTCCCCTGGAAGCACAGCCAGTGCTCTTAACCACCAAGCATCTCTCTGGCACCCAGGGCAGCCATTTTTGAAGAAACTGGGAGGGTAAAGTTCTGACTTCATGAAGGCAGAGAATCAGAAAATGCTAAATCCCAAACTTCAGGACTCAGGCATGTAAGAGTTATAAAAGGAAGCCGATGAAAGTCTATGTCCCCTCCAATTCTGGAGATCCACCTGGGTCTTCTGAGGCAGGAGGATTGATATGAGTTTAAGGTTAGCCCAGGCTACATAGTATAAAACCCTGTCTTTAAAAAATAAATAGAAGCCGGGCGTGGTGGCGCACGCCTTTAATCCCAGCACTCGGGAGGCAGAGGCGGGCGGATCGCTGTGAGTTCGAGGCCAGCCTGGTCTACAAAGTGAGTCCAGGACAGCCAAGGCTAACACAGAGAGACCCTGTCTCAAAACAAACAAACAAACAAACAGTAAATAAATAAATAGAATCAATAACAATAAAAAATGGACAAATCAGAGCTGTACTATCTTCCAATCTGTGCTTAAGGTCCGGGTGCACATTTGGGGGCACTGTGGCAGGTGTCACAAGACGAGAGCAATTGAGCAATTTTTCGTTGTTGTTGGTTTTTTTTTTCTTCAAGACAGGGTTTCTCTGTGTAACCTTGGCTGTCCTGGACTTACTTTCTAGATCAGGCTAGCCTTGAACTCACAGCGATCCAATCCACCTGCCTCTGCCTCCTGGAGTGTTGGGGTTACAGGCTTGCACCACCACACCCAGCTCAGCAAGAACAATTTTGATGGTCCTGGCACTGATGATGTAGAAGAGGGTAAAGGGAATTTATATTCCCAAGAGCAGTTTGAAAAGTAGTTTTTGGTCCTCTGCATGCTCAGCCCACACTTCTACTCCAAATACATTTATGGCCACCTGAGTCCAGCAGCTGCTGGGACCGTGCCCACCCCACACACACTTGGTGACAGATCACAACCTAAGGACATCAAGACCCAGCTTAACTACTCACACTGGCAGGAGACGGAAAGGAACCTGCCCCGTCTCAGCCACACAGGTGGAGGGGAAACGTACACTGTGTGCTGGGCTCAGTGTCAACCCTGAGATGGTTTCTATGCACTCTGAATATCATCCTTGCTTGAGGTCACGGAGATGCTAAAACTCATAGACATACCAATGCCAGGCACACACATGCATGCAAATCCCACATTTACATGGGGATGTGTGTGCAATTATCTTCCTGAAGTTCAAAAATTGTAGTTGTGTGGACTTGGAAAAGAGCAACTGAATGGATGTGGGCTGTGATGTATCTGAACAGTGTCCGGCAGCTCTGACTCTTCCTCCCAGACTCTGTCTGTGCTTTTTTGTTGCTGTTGCTAGACATCACGAGAGGCACTGGAAAGGATTTAAGGGACACAGGCACAGAGTTGGAGGAAAACAAAATAAAACAAAACAAAACCAACTCCCCAAACACAGACATCCAAGGCAGCCATTAATTTCCAGATTGTGAGTGTGCACACTCAGAAGGTTAAAGTAAAACATTATTGCAAAGACTGGCAAAAAGTTTCCCCGGCACTATTTAGGTTTTGTAGAGTCATGTGGTCCCTTTGCAATGACTCGACTATGCTGTCCTTGCACAAAAATAGTCATAGGCAATAGTAAGCATGGCACACGTTTCAATAAAACTTTATTTGAAAAAAAAAAGTGTAGCCGATGCGCTTTAGTTTGCAATCCCCTGTACAGGACATAAAGAACCCGTGGTTGTCAAGATGGCTTCACAGATCAGCAAGGTCTTTCCATTCTTTTTCTTTTGTTTTTCTTTTGACAGGGTCTCTGTTAGATCCAGACTGGCCTCTGTCTTGCCTTCTTCCTGCTTGCTTCCTGAGTGCCTGGGCTATAGGTAAGCCTCGCCACGCCCAGTTTGCCAAGGGCTGACAAGGCTCTGTGCTGCCTCCTCCAGAGAGGACAAAGATCAGTTCTCCCACATGTGGCATCAGTCCTTTTCAACTTTGTTCTATGGTTCGAAGTTGTGATGTAGTGATGCTGCCCTCTTCCTTCTTCCCTCTGGTCCTTGCACTTGCAGTGCTGGCTGATTCTAGAATAAGACTCTCACAGTCATGATGGCTAAAAGCCCTGTCCTCCTCCCAAGTTCTCATCTCTTCTGGGTACCATGGGATGTGTAACAGTGGAAAGAACCTTGTGCTGCATCACTGGGCAGGACATGCCACCAGCTTGCTGTGTGACTTTGAGCAAATTACCTGACCTTTCTGAGATACCCTCTCTTTGACTGGCAAGTGAAAGAGTTGGCTAACTGGCTTCTATAGCCCCTTGCAACTATAATTTTGTGGATTTAGGGAGCTGCAGCCAGCCTCAATGTTGTGGAGCTGTCTGGGGTCATTAACCAGGAGACCCCCTCCCAGACCTTAATGAAATTCTGGGAGGCCTGCAGAAATCAGTCACATGGTTTAGCGTTGTCAACTTTCCTAAGGCCTACAGAGCTGAGGGCATGTTCTCACCAAGGAGGAAGGGGGATGACAAATGACTCCAGGAACCCCTGTACCCCAAGGAAATCCGTTTATTTCTAGACTATCATTTGGATTGCTAAAAAACACACACAGGTTTGGACTCTGTTGGATACAGAATTTTGGAGCCGGGCGTGGTGGCACACGCCTTTAATCCCAGCACTCAGGAGGCAGAGGCAGGTGGATCGCTGTGAGTTTGAGGCCAGCCTGGTCTACAAAGCGGGTCCAGGCCAGCCAAGGCTACACAGAGAAACCCTATCTCGAAAAACCAAAAAAAAAAAAAAAAAAAAAAAAGAATTTTGGAAAGCTCACGGGGGGGGGGGGGGTTGGGGGGGTTGAAGGGGGGATGGTGGCCGAATCTTTTATCTTCTTTGCCAGAGCTTCTTATGTGGTTCTCTCCTGGCCATAAGCAGACACCCCCTCAGAGTTCACCCAATAAATGCCTGGCTAGGTCAGGAGGGAGAGAGGCTTGGAGGACTGAACACACTAAGTTAGTGACATTAGGGGGGGGAGGGCGGGTTTGCTAGTGCCGAGCCATAGGTTCACTACTCTCTGTTCCAACCTCAGCTCACGTGGATGACACAGCCAGGGTGGGGCAGGGGGTACTGACACTGTCGTGACAGTGTCCAGGAAGGAGGAAACAGGGAGCCCAGGTTTCCTTCCAGTGTCCTGCTAGTGGACTCTGCACCAGCCTACAGAACCTACATGCTGGCCTCAAGGAAAGCGGGCTTTTATTGTTGGCTCTGCTGCAGCTGTAACCTAAGTAATTCCCTCACCCATCTCTCTCTCCCGAGCATTAGGAGAAAAACAAAACCAGCCCCAGCCCTGCGCTCAGGTTTCCTTGGCCTAGAGGGCGAGCCAGCCAGGAGGCTGGGAAGGTCTTCCTAGCCCTTTAACCATCCCCTGGGAGGGATGACAAACACCCAAAATGGGCCACAATGTGTTCCTCCCATCCCTTGAGCTAAAGACTGCAATGACAGTTCTGAAATGTTTTAAAAACAAAACAACAAAACAAAGACTACATCACAGAGACTTAGCGTGCTTTGCAGAATATAGGATATTCGTTTTCTGCTTTCCAGAAAGGATCTGCCAACCCCTGTCCCTGGCCTCTGCTCTTCAGTGTTGACAGAGGCCATGACAGCCTTTGTCCTCTTCATGGCCACCCTGGCCTGTGGCCCTGCTATAAGCAGAGACTGTTAAGAGTTTTCCCTTCTGAGGTTAACATTACTGCTCCTCTCAGCAAAAACAAAAGCATGCCCTGAGGTGGGGTGATATCAGGGTCTTAGTCAAATGTATAGGGAGACTGGCAGAGAGGGAACGCCGAGACTCTGCCCTGAACCATCACTGGTTTGCCTTCTCAGGGACTAGGCATCCTCCAGGCTGGTCTCTCACACACCCCACTCCTTAAGGTCTTGGTGATAAGAGTAAGCCAGCATGCTACTCCCAAGTCATCCAGGAGACCAGCCTGGCTGTGAAGACCTCCAACTTTGGGCTGCAGCTCCGGCCTGGCAGGCACCTACATAGGGAGATGGCTGAAGCTCCCGGAAGGGCAGTGGGATGTCAGTTCACAGTGTTCCAGCTGTAACTGGGCCGAGTGACCTCTGGCCTGTCATGGGGCCTCTTTGGATTTGGGGAAATGGAGAAGTGGCCCCACTCTGCAGCGTGTATGTATTCCGGATTACTCTGGATGGGGTGTCAGTAGCTTCAATCAAAATCCCGGTGGTCGAAGTCCCATCTCCCAGGAAATACACTGCTGCTGGCCAGACAGTGTTTGTAAGGATTAGGCCAGACTCTCAGCATCCATGTTTCGGAAATCCAAGCTGTGAGATCTTGGGCAAATCATCTGTCTCATCCCTCTGTGACTCGGGCTTCCCGTCCATCAAAACAAGCAAACGAGACACTTGATTCTGAGGACCTGGATCCCATAGCTAGCAAAGGGATGTGAGGCTTGCCCTGCCTCTGCAGAGCTGTGCTGTAGAGCTCTTCGTCTCTACGTTCTAGTCCTGTCCAAAAGAGATCCCTCTGGCTTGGCCTTAGGGGACAGTGTTTCCTCTAACATCTTAGCATCTTGCTGGGGATACAGGACTGATGGGAAGGTACTGATGTGACACCATGACTTTGTGCCCTGTGATCAAGGGACGGCCAAAGATCTATAAGAATTTCATCTACCTCACCACCGCCACACCCACTGCAGGTAGCTCTGAGGCCATGGGTACCAAACACTTTAGACTGTTTAAATTGTCATCTCCTCCCTAACTTGACAAGCTATTCCTTAAGGACAGAATTGTGTGTGTTGATCTTTGTTCATAGAAGAGCACTGGTCTCAAGTCTGTGGCCGAAGATCCAAGCATTTCTGCTGAGCAGGGTGACTAACAGGGCCCTGGCAGGTTTGCTGTTACATGTGACATGGGACATATGTCATGGGACACATGTCCAGGTAAGTGAGCCCTCACATCTAGTGTCCAGAAGCCATTGTTCAGTCCAAAGCTTCGTCAAGGCTGACCTGCCTAAGCCGTGACCTCCAAGAGTTACCGTGTGACCTAGAAAGCAAATGATCAGGCAGAAGAAGGTTAGAGAAAGCATCAGAGAGACAGCCATTGTAGCATGCCAGAGAGCCCCAGCATAGGCAAGTCACTTAGAGGTCATTGCTGCCTATCTCCTAAAGCCATCCAAGCTGAACACGTGTGGCCTGGCGCTCCGTGCTGACAGCAGTCGGGCAAGCCTCACCACCGTTTGCTTCTGAGCCACTACACAAATTACAGAAGCAATGATCTATCTTTCAGGCCACAAACCCAAGTATGGCAAATGTCCCAACCTCTGTGATAGGTCTCCCCTTGTAAGCCCTAATAAACATTCTCAGAACGGCGGCCTAGAGACAGGCTGCCCTGTCTTTTAGTCAGCCAAACCCCCACCGCGTTTTGCTTGTTTGTTTGTTTTTGTTTTTATTTGTTTGCTTGTGTGTCTAAGTGTTGTGTCTACATGAACATCTGCATACCACATGAATACCTGGCGACCACAGAGGCCATAAGAGGGCATTGGATCCTTAGGACTGTGTTACAAACAGTACTGACCTGCTATATGGGCGCTGGAAATTGAACCTGGGTCCTCTGCCAAAGCAGGAAGTACTCTTAACCACGGAGCTGTCTCTCCAGCTGCCAAACCCTTTCCCTCTGTAGCTCCTGGTGTTGTGTGTTCCTCAGAACCCTAAAAGCTGTTTTTGCTTCTGTTTGGTAGTCTGCTAGCTGTGCATGGAGAGGGCAGGGCCAGAGACAACTGCCTTGGCTTTGCCGGAAGTGTCACTCGTTTGCACAGTGGATGATGACAATGACAGGCAACCAATTAGCCACAGCATGCAACGAATTAGCCACGGCACCCATGGGACTGCTAAAGACTTTGATACAATTTTAATTACCCCTTGTTTTGTGGGGCAGGCAGCAAGCCATGATGATAATAATAATCTCCTTGAGTGCTGTCACTGAGGAAAGAGAAATCTGACTACAGGAGGCCAGGTAGGAACCGCAGGAAACTAAAGACGGAAGGAGTGTGTAGGCAGGGGGGGCAGGGGGGGCAGGGGGGAGGGGGGGGAGGCAGGGGCGGGGGGGGAGGCAGGGGGCAGGGGGGGCAGGGGGCAGGGGGGAGGCAGGGGGCAGGGGGGGGCAGGGGGCAGGGGGGGCAGAGGGGGCAGGGGGGGCAGGGGGGCAGGGGGCAGGGGGGGCAGGGGGGGCAGGGGGGGCAGGGGGCGGGGGGGGGAGGCAGGGGCAGGGGGGGGAGGCAGGGGGCAGGGGGGGGCAGGGGGCAGGGGGGGGAGGCAGGGGGCAGGGGGGGCAGGGGGCAGGGGGGGCAGAGGGGGCAGGGGGGGCAGAGGGGGCAGGGGGGCAGGGGGGGCAGGGGGGGCGGGGGGGCAGGGGGGCAGGGGGCAGGGGGGGCAGGGGGGGCGGGGGGGCAGTCTGTGGCGAGGGGGCAGGCAGAGTGGTTACAGCTTCTGAAACCCAGATAGAAGGAGAAATCCCTCCCTGGATGATCTATGTAATTCTCCCAGTTCTCTACTTTGTTTTTGAGACAGGTGTCATGTAGCCTAGGCTAGCTTTGAACTCTTGACCTTGCTGCTGAGTGCTAGGATTACAGATGTGTGCCTCTGTGCCCTGCTCCACCACTGTTTTAAAAGGCCTGGTATTTTCTAGTGGTGAAACCATTCTAAGCAGAGAGGAGAAAAACCAAGGTGGGCGGGACATCAGTTTTGCCTACAAGGGCGAACCATTCCCTCAGCAGCAGTGCCTGAGGACTGTTTGGGATGTGTTCCCATGGTTGACACGCACACCTAATGGCCCTGCCATCCTGGCCCTCTGGGGCTCGGCCCCTGTGCTACCGGGGTGAATGGGGGAACAGGTTGGGAGGATGATGCGTCCATCTCAATACCTTGGTGGTTTTGACCTTGTGTCCACTGCTGCAGCTCCACCCCGAGAGGTCCGGGAGCACCTTACACTCCTCCCCCAGCAGACAGGGCTCCATCTGACACCACCACTTCTGCAGGACAATGGAGGCTGTGGGGCAGGAGGCAGGTGCGGCTCTAAGCTCTGGGAGCACCGGGCAGAGATGGCCTGTGAATGAGGCATACCTTCCCACGTGCCGCAGGCTTTGGTTGTAACCACCCCCTTCTCTTCCCCCAACTCTGGGCTGTCCAAGGAGGCAACACTGTACTCAGTCTGTGGAGTGGCACTATCACCACGAACCTCATCACTGCGCCACACCAAAAAGGGCAGGCTAGTGAGGCTAGGAGGCAGGTCAAGTTGACGCTGGGGTAGCAGTCATCAGCACAGAGGTACCGCCTTCGGTGGCCTCCTTAGTGAGCTAGTGTGCAAGCCATATCCACGAGTGCACGAGCTGGCATGTGAGCTAGTGGGATGGTCTGGATGCCGCTGGAGCGTGAGAACACAAGTGAGGACAGAAAGGAGGTGAAGTGGGTGTGTGCTGCGAGGGATCATGTGTCTCCTCAAGAAGGAGGCTGAGAATAAGAGATGTGCGGAGGAGTCGGGGGGACCAGAGGGGTTGGTGTGAGGGATGGGCCAGGTGGCAGATGTATGTACGGCCTGTAACAAGAGCTTTCTTCCTCTATGTCACAGGGCGGGCCACGTCTGCCCTCTCCTCCAAGACGATTCTCCATCACGTAAGACTGATAAGGTACACCTTGAGATGCTCTGAAACTAGATCCTCAGCAGATGGTGAGGCCTCAATGGACTTGCTTATCTCTGCTCTGCCCAGGCTGCCCAGGGTCTGGCCTCTCACTCACCGTCCACACAGGAGGGCTTTGCTCTCGTGGTGCCAGCCACCTGGCCGGAAAGGCAGGAGCATTTGACTGTCTGGGAGCGCTCCTCAATGCGGTTCCGGTTGCAGCAGCGATGAGCAGCGATCACCTCGCAGGTGCCCTGCTTCACTAGGACTGTTGGGGCCAACAGTATAATTATGATCGGGAGACCCAGGCCTGCAACCCTGCGCTCCTCCCTCCCACCCTGCGGCAAGTCCTTAAGGCCCCTCCCTCCTTGCTCATGGAAAGGCCATTTAAGCACTATCCATGGTGGGCCTGCAACTCAGTGGTAGTGTTTCCTAGCATAGAGGCAAGGGGAGGAATCATACATACCCTCAACACACACACACACACACACACACACACACACACACACACACACACACACACGTAGGTTGGGGGGGGGAGAGAGGACACACACACGGGGGCGGGGGGGCGGGCTAGAGGGAGAGAGAGAGTGTGTGTATATTACCCACCCCCCTGAGGCTATGTTCATGACTCTTTGAAAGCTGGGGTTCCATACCAGCCCCCCCTTCTGCTTTCTCAGGGTGAGGGCAAGGGCCTAGAGCTTACAATGCGTGGGGAAAGGATCATCCGCTTACAGAGGCTTTAGCCATCCCAGAAGGAAAACCTCAGAATTAGGCCAGGAGACTAGACTTAAGCCTCCACCCGAGGGCCCCTCACTGTAGAACACCTTCCCCCTGGAAGAGATGATGCCAGTGGGGGGCACCCAGGCCTTCTCTGGACTGGCTGGGCAGCAGAGGAGGACAGAGATTCCTCAGTAATGACCAGAGGAGTGTCACCTCTGCTAAATGTACTCCACCCTCAGAGATCTGCCTGCTCTGTGGGATGGGTTGAGGACCTTCTGGCTCTCTAGTCTCAGCACCGCCGCCCCCAAACCTGTGGCTGTTGGTGACTGCAAGGAGGCAGAGGCCAGACGTGTCCACAGCCAGGCCAGGTACAGTGCTAGCACCCAGCTGCCTGGGCTCCAGTTGCTCGAGGCCCTCTCACTCATTCTGTGGAGAGAAGTGCACACACTGCTTAGCTCAGGGCAGATGTTCCCCACTTTGCCCTCAGACTCAGCCCCTTCTCTTTGCCATGGTCTAGAGGCCCAAGGGTAAGCTGGCTGCATACCTTGTCTCCAGGCAGCTTGTAGCCAGGCACGATGTCACCGTGGAAAGTGATGAGTGACACAGAAGGGCCAAGGAACAGGAAGGCAGAGCCTGTGGAGAAGACATTGGAGACATTCTGCAGAGTGAATTAAAGTGCTTTGCTGTGGGTTGGATGACAATGCTGACTCCCACTTTTTGATCTCTTGACCCAGACACTTCACTTGTGCGCTCTTGATTAAATCCCACTGCACAAGAGATTGCTATTATCCATTTACAAATAAAGCTCAAAAAGTCTGGATACGTGAGGCTGGAGAGATGGCTCAGCGGTTAAGAGCACACTGACTGCTCTTCCAGAGGTCATGAGTTCAATTCCCAGCAACCACATGGTGGCTCACAACCATCTATAATGTGACCTGATGTCCTCTTCAGCACTGTATACACAATAATAAATAAATAAATCTTAAAAAAAAAAGTCTGGATACGACCCAAACAGCCATCAGTAGAGGAACTGGGTACACTGTGGAGAATATTGAAAATGCAGTTTCTTCCAGATCGCTGGAACACAGAACACAACACAGCACAATGAAAACCGAAATCATTGGGGAGCTTTGTAGTGGCGTGTGCAGTAGACTCTAGTGAGAGGCCAGTCTTCCAGGACGGGGGGGGGGGGGGGACAACAAGTAGGAGGTGTGAACACACTGTATACACATAAGTGTGTATGAGGGAGGAGGTGCATTGTTGCTTAATGCATACACACCAGCCCTGTTTGCCATTAAGAAGGGAAATGCTTTGCTTGGCTGGAAGATGGAAACAGGCTGAAGAATAAATTTTCCCCCTAATCTTTCTTTTTCATGTTTGAGTTTCGAATCACGGAACTGTAGTAGCAGTGCAATCCAGTCTGAACACGATTTAAATTCTTAGAAGAAAGAGAGGAAGGCTGGTCGTGGCTGCAGATGCTTGTAATCCCAGCACCTCAGCGGCAGCTGCGGGAGGACATTGGAAGTCTGAGGCCAGCCTGGTCTACACAGGGAGTTTTAAGACTAGCCACGGCTCCATGGGAGGACCCTTTCACAAGCAAACACACACACACAGAACACAGGACTGAGGGCTCAGTGAGTAAGAACACCTCCCGAGCAAGCCTGAGAACACCAACACAGACGTAAAAAGATCAGGTCGCTGGATTGCTGGACTGCCTGGTGCTAGATCCAGTGAAAGATCTGCCTGAAGGGAATAAGGTGGAGACTGATGGGGCAGGATGTCTCCATCAGATTAGGCTCCTCTGGCTTTCACACAGATGCACACACATGAAGATACATAGATAGATGATAGCAAGATAGATAGATGGATGGATAGATAGATAGATAGATAGATAGATAGATAGATAATAGATAGAAGTTGAATGTCTTGGCCAAGGCTGGCTGGCATGGGACAGGGACAGCCTGCCCTACGCCCACTGTTCCCTTCCTCCTTTCTTCTGTGAACCAAACAGGGCCTCCACCATCTATACCAGAGGATGAGTAAGAACCAGAGAGAAACCGAAACACACACACACACACACACACACACACACACTAGCCACAGAAGGGGACAGGAAGATCCCAGGAGGCCACAGGTCCCTGGAGGCCAAGCGTGGCCCCAGTGAGTGCAGCACAGTTGTAGGAATACCCGAGGCCAAGGCCAAACCGAAGGGCACAGCTGCTCCCTTGGAGGGGATGCCCGCTCCTTGATTTGGGTCTCCAGCTGTCTCACTTACCGTTCCTGGGTCTTTAAGCTTCTGTCTGTTCATCTGCTGGTCTCGGACTCATTCCATCTGGACAAGTAGGGAGCAATATGGAGGTTGTTCAGACTGGGGAGAGGCTAGACTGGGGGGAGCAAGGGGGCACTAAGAAAAAGCTTAGACAGGAGTAAGAGGGATGGGCTGAACACTAAAGAAGTCCAACTTAGGCTGTTCCTGTGGCAAGGGCAGTCATTTCTGCTCTGGGAATTCGTCCCTGCTCCCCTGCCCTCTTCCCCCAGACTATGGAAACCTGTGGGGGCAGTGACCCTGAGAGGGGTGGCTGAGCTTTCTTTTTCCTAGGAGTGGAGCAGGGGTGGGAGGGTCTAAGAATCAGTGCTCTGGCCTTGGGACAGAGCGAGGGTCAGAGAAGGTGTGGGATCTGCCAGCTTTGTCCTGGAAGAGAGCCCTAGGGGAGAATCCCTGGGTCTCCAAACTCTCTTTCCTTCCAGCTCCAACCCATCACGATCCTTCCTTCCTGGACTCTCCTGACACTGGCTCAGCTCTGCTGCTGTCCCTCAGCCCCACTCCAGAGGGCTAGCTAACCTGGCAGTGCAACAGGTCTCTGCATCAGTGCACAGCCCACAAGCGCTTCTCTGTTCTCTCCCGCTCCCCCTCCCCCCGCCCCCCCGCCCCCCCCCCCCCCCCCCCGCCAAGGTCCTCTCCTCACCCAGTCTCCAAAGAGAAGGAAAGCAAACACACAGGCTGGTGATCTCCAGAAAGGCCTGGAGTGCGGCGTGAGCATGGGGGTGGAGGAGGAGTGCCCACCCCCTGGGCATGGGTGTGTTCCCACCCGTCTACTCGAGCCTCTTTTCTCAGTGGGCGTCTTCTTCCAAGGTGTGTCAGAAGTCCTCATTTTGACTGTTGCAAACGCCACTTGTTCTTCTCTTGGGGACATCCTATTTCTGGCTGAGCACTCCCAGCGTCCCATCCAACTTGCACATCTCTCCTAGGTTCTCCAATGCTCAGAGAGCCTGGGAAAGATGCAGACTCCGGATCTCTAGCATTCCACTCCCTCCCCCAAAAGGGGCTGGAAACGGAAGCTTCAGCGTCCATAGTGTGCCTCAGTTTCCTTGGGCTGTTTCACCAATCGTCAATTCAAACTAAGGTGAGGCTGGGAGAGAGCAGCCTGCATACCAACAAGGAGTCAAGCACGAATCCTCGACTTTGTTTTGCTTGCTCCTGTCCCTCTTTAGCACCCGTTCTTACTCCTGGTACCCACCTGCCCCACAGCAGTGGTTCTGGTTCAACCTTCTGGCCTGAGGTCCTCGCTGCCTCTGAACTTGGCATCTAGACTCCCAAAGGTGGGCTCTCCGCGGGAGTGGCCAGCTTGGGTGTTGTCTGGTCCTGAGCTCTGTCCGCGATCGATTGTCACTAAATTGCTGCGCCGGGTCTATGGCTCAGCTGAAGTCCCGGGACGCAAGTGAGCCCGGCTCTGAGTATCTGGACCAGGACCCACCAGCTCTGCCCGGCTCAGCCAGGTCCTTGTGAGCTTGCCGCTCGCCAGGCTAGGGAGCGCGCAGCTAGGAGACCTTCCCGCTGCTTCGGACTTTGCGGGCACCGCCGCCTCCTTCGAGACAGCGTGGGGCGCTTTGTCGGGCGGATGGGCGCAGCTGGCACACAGCGGCCTCTTGTGGTGCAGGGCGAGACCACGGACAGAAGCTCACGGGCTCTGTTTTCTTGTTCAGTTCTCTGGGCAGAACACAATTAGAACCTAAAACCTCCAGGAATGCGGCCCCTAGTACTGTGGTTCAAGGGAGGTAGGTGGCATTCTGGGCTAGGGTGGGCGTTGGGGTTGGGAAAGTATTCACCTAGACCAGCAGTAAACCGTTACTTAAAACCGAGCTCATTAAATCTTAAAAGTCAGGGGTTGGAGATTTAGCTCAGTGGTAGAGCACTTGCCTAGCAAGCGCAGAGCCCTGGGTTCGGCCCTTAGCTCTGGGAAAAAAAATCTTAAAAGTCAGTCCTTCAGACGTATTTAATAGTTCATACCGTTATTAAAGATGAGACTGAAGCCGAATTGTCACGAATAGAAGAGATGTAATGGTCCAGGAATAGGTGAGGGGTTCTGTGGTATGAGAGCCCTAGAATTTGGTTATGGGTGGGAGCCAGAGTGGTTCCAGAGTCCAGGGGAGCAGCTGGCACCTCTGTCTGTGCATTATTGGAACTGGAGTCTAGGGGTCTATAAGCCCTAGTTTTGTGGCTCACTTTTGCAGCCACACCATGGATGCTGTGAAGAGCCCGGAAGTTGGGTGACACTGAGAAGTGATAGGTAACTGTCCCAGAAACGCTGAATAATAAAACCAAAGTTATTTTTTCCCCCCGCTAGTCTTTGGCTTCCCACTGACGCTATGCCATTTATCAGACAGTTGGCTTCAGTCTTTCTCAAACAGGAAGACAACACCCAGAGTGGCAGTATGCTCTCTGTCTCTGGCTGCCTCAGCTGCAGTCTTTGAGTCTGATTTTTGTCAGTTTATCTCACCTCCACCCTGATTTTCCTCTGCTCTCACCTTCCCTGCAAAAGCTCAGACATAAGTACAGCAAGTCTGTGTACTCTGAATGACCACTCTGGGATTTTTATTTAGAATCAGTCAAGAAAGCCACCCCTTCAAGGAGGCACAGGTTAGCCCAGCGTGGGATCAGGAAGCACCTGAGTTTAACTCCCAGCAACCATATGGTGGCTCACAACCATCTGCAATGGAATCTGATTCCTTCTTCTGGTCTGCATGAAAAACAGAGCATTCATATACATAAAATAAATAATTAAAGAAAAAAAAGATAATGGCCTAGAGTGGTGGCATATGCCTTTAATCCCAGCACTTGGGAGGCAGAGGCAGGAGGATCGCTGTGAGTTCGAGGCCAGCCTGGTCTAGGAAGTGAGTCCAGACAGCCAAGGCTAAGACAGAGAAACCCTGTCTCGGAAAAAAAAAAGTACGTTAGGGATAGATGAAGGACTGGGTAGTGTTTCAACTCTCTAATCCCAAGTATAAGGACAGAACTCTTTCCGAGTTGAGTCAGAGGCTGGAGGCAGAAAAAGAGCCTGCTTGTGCTGGATCCAAATAGTGGGCTTTCCGGCGGCCCAGACAAGGTCTTAGACAGGCCTTTGCCTCCCCCTGGCGGTCGCCATAGAACTTGTTCAGCATCTCCGGTCCGCTGGGAGCCTCGAGGGTGGGAATTTAGGAGTTCCACTCCCCGCCTGCGTCTTTCTTCCTAATCCAGAGAAGTCAGCGTCATTAGCAGCTTCTGACACGGGTATGGCTCTCTAAGCGGCTGCGTGACTCTTGGGAAAGTCTAGTAAGGTAGCAAGAGACGGTCCACTCCTGCCTCATGTGTAAAATGGTTGAACGCCGCCTTGCGGTGTTGGTGTAGTGACCTAACGACCAGAACGTGCTTTGTAGAAAGCCTAGTGTGCAGCAAGTCCTCAATAATCGTAGTTACTTTATTGTGTCGCTAGCCTTATTAACTGGCAAGCAGAAGTCTGAATATGGGGGAACGGTTTTGAGATAGTGGGATGGAAGTGACAATCGTTCTTGCAAAAGTGGAGGTGACCTCTAGAGAGAACTGTGCCTTCAGGAGCCTGGAAGTCGGCTGCCAGGCTTGGTTTGCACCGCAGCCGGCACCAGCTCTCTCTCAGCAGCCCCAGCCCGAGGCGTCGTCACACCAAGTACTTCACACCCAAGTGGATGTTTCGCTCTGAAATCATCAGCTCCATAACTCTCCATGCCGGCAGGCCACCCCGAACCGAGCGCGAGAATTTACCCCGTCATAATGGGAAAATTCTAATGGATTAAATCTAACGGATGCATAATCTACAGCGCCACTGAAATTATTCCTTCGCTCAGCTTCCTTCCCACAACAGACCTAAGACTCTCTGGCGGGACAGAGCAGGGATGAGGAGAAGAGGCGGAGAGCCGGTGGGGCGGTTCCGGTGTTGCTTTGAGCTTGGGGAAGTTTGTCAAGGACCAAGAGCGGGCACCGCCCACCTAGAGCCCTAGGGGCGGGGCCTCTGTGGGGGCGGGGCCACGGCCGAGGGCGGGGCACGGAGGCAGCATGCTAAACCGGGTGCGCTCGGCTGTGGCGCACCTGGTGAGCTCGAGTGGCACCTCGTCCCAGCGCCCCAAGTCCCCAGATCTGCCCAACGCGACCACACTGCTGCCTGCTGCCCCAGAGACACCTAAGAGCCCTCCGGCTAGGTCTGGGAGCGAGGTCTGCGCGCCTCCGAAGACCGCGGAGACCCGAGCGAGCTTCTCCCGACCCACCTTTCTGCAGCTGAGCCCGGGGGGGCTGCGACGCGCCGACGACCACGCAGGCCGAGCTGTGCAGAGCCCCCCAGACACCGGTCGCCGCTTGCCCTGGAGTACAGGCTATGCCGAGTGAGCGCCCGGGGGCTCTCAGCGGAAGATGGGACTCCTACCCTTGTAGGAGACGCTTCCCGGTTGCTGGGATGCGTCCCCCGCACGACGCTCCGGGGACCATCCCAGGAACCCCCCCCCCCCCAGCCCTCTCTCGGACGGGATGCAGCCTCGATCGCTTTCTTCAGGACCTTGCCCACCCTCCCCTTCGCAGGCTCAGGACAGTCCCCTCCCTGGGAGGGCGCGGGGCGCACAGCCGAGGATGAGTTAGCGGGTTCCCAATCGCGGCCCGCGATTCACCGGCTAAGGGAGGGGAGCTTCGGGAAGAAGCAGTTCCCTTTGCTCGGGAGATCGCGGGTGGAAAGACTCACTCATCCGCTTCCTGGCCCCAGCGCCCCAGTTCCCTGTCCTTCTTACCGGTCCCCTCCCCCTCCACACCCAGAAATAGCCCGCGACACCAGAAGGCCGCCGGCTTCCCGGGACGGGGGAGGGGTCCGCCCGCTGCACGCGCCGGTTCCCTTGGGATGTGGGTCTGCAGACAGACAGGTGCTGGTAGAGCAAAGAAATAGACCCCTTGGTTCTCATGGCCCCAGTGGAAGTGTACTCCCAGATGCATTATTATTATTATTTTAAATGCATCTTCTGGGGAAGCCAAGCCACTTGCGAGATAGGGGTACTAGGGAGATAGGTAGGCTGTGGAGGGAGGTGGTGGGTGGCCCCTCACCTCTCTTAGCTTCCCACGTGGGAGAAGTTTGTAGCTAAGAGACTCTTGCCTCGTCCAGGTTAGGCCTACATTTCCTCTTACTCCGTTTGGTCTGGAGCACTTCCCCACTGCAAGAGGGACCGGAACTTTCCCTGATTGCTTTTAGGGTGAGGGTGAAGGAGCTGGCAGACCTGGTTGAGATTGGAGATGAGATGTAGAATTTCGACTGGTCGGGAAGTAAAGCTCACTGCTCCCGTCTGCCCCCGATCCCGCCCCACACCCACACCCCCAGCACCGTCTTCCAGAAAGCCTCCTTTGCCGAGGATGGAGGAACTGAAGCAGGCAGTTACCGTTTCGGGCCTTTCTATGAGCCTGTACCTTTTGCCACCCAGACAGTACTTCTTGCTGGCCTTGCCTTCTCCTCTTCCCTCTGGCTTGGAGCCCAGGCAGCTGTGACCTTTTTCAGCTTGGACAGTAGGCAGGAGAGCATGAGCGCGCGCGCGGGCGCGCGTGTGTTTGTGTGTGTGTACACGCGCGCGCCTACAGTAGGGGGTTATTCCAGGACCTAGTCTAGTGTCTAACCTGATGTGGGACACTCTGGCCTGGCAGGGTCATCAATGCTGGCAAGAGCAGGCACAATGAGGACCAGGCTTGCTGCGAGGTCGTGTACGTGGAAAGCCGCAAGAGTGTTACAGGGGCCTCCAGGGAGCCCAGCTGTAATCAGGTGATACTTCTTCCCTTTCCTAACCTCCAGATAAGTGGTGTCATTTCCCCCTGGGGATTTCAGGCATTGGTTCTAAATCTGAGAAGTGTGGAAGTTCTACCTCCGCCTCAAGAACCCTAAGTGGCTTCAATTAGATTAGTCCCACTATTAATGTTTACTATTCCATTTAAACTAAAGATGCCCATGTATTTATAGATTAATTAATCATCAGTGCTGATCTTTGCATCCCTCATATTTGGCTCTTCTTTCTCTTGACACAGCAGGCTGTGTGCGAACAAGTGGATAAATCTAATTTGACTTAATATCACGCTCACTCTCCCGTGCGATGCTCTATATGGATGCTTACAGGCTTGTTCTGCCCTGTCACCCTCCTTCCCCACTGACTTCCATCTTTCCCTTCACCAGGGACTCTGCTTCTACTACTGGGGCCTGTTTGATGGGCACGCTGGTGGTGGAGCAGCTGAAATGGCCTCCCGGCTCCTGCATCGCCATATCCGAGAGCAGCTAAAGGATCTAGTGGAAATACTTCAGGATCCCTTGCCACCCCCCCTCTGTCTCCCAGCCACTCCGGGAACCCCAAGTCTCTCTGATCCCTCACACGTGGTTAGCCCTCAGTCCTGCTGGTCTCCACAGAAGGAAGTGACCCATGAGAGCCTAGTAATAGGGGCTATTGAGAATGCCTTCCAGATCATGGTGAGTGGGCGGCCTATGCCAATAATGTGCTAGGTAGGTGCTCTAGTCAACACTGTGTGGCCGTGGGAGCGGGTGGGTTAACTCCCAGAATCCACACTAGCTTTGAGAGCCTGGGCAGAACTTGGTCCATTTACCCTGTGTGGTCCTCTTCTCTTCCACTCTGGCCTGCAGAGGTGCAGAAAGTTTTTCTGTTCCCTTTGACCCTTCCTCACCTGGCAGGACGAGCAGATGGCCCGTGAGCGGCGTGGCCACCAAGTGGAAGGGGGCTGCTGTGCACTGGCTGTGGTATACCTGCTAGGCAAGATGTATGTGGCCAATGCGGGTGACAGCAGGTGAGTGGGAAGAGGGCTCTGAGAGTGGCCCCACGAGGGGCCACCCTCTCCAGGAGGAGAGGAATGCAGAGTGTGAGGTGGTGGTGGTGGTGGTGGGGAACTGTTAAAGACTGTAGTGGATCAGTGTCGGGAATATCCACAAGAGAAGGAAGCATGAGGACCCAGTAAGGAACCATCAGGTGCATTGTGGGAAGATCCTGGACCTCCTGGACCCATAACGAGGTCTAAATCTTTTCTGTCTTTGGGCAGGGCTATCATTGTCCGGAATGGTGAGATCATTCCTATGTCCCGGGAGTTCACACCAGAGACAGAGCGCCAGCGTCTTCAGCTGCTTGTAAGTAGGGACCCAATTCCCCACCCCAGTCTTTACGCTCAAAGCTTCCCACTGGGAACTTCTTGGAAGGGTGCTGTGTGGACTCTGGAGTGACGGGGAGAGATAATGCAGCCTGAAGGAGGCCAGGGCTGCTGTTGTAGCCCCAGTTGAGGAAGGAAGTAGAGTCAGAGGTGGGGTGTGTGTGTGTGTGTGAAAACAACAAAGGCCTGGGCAAGGGTGTTATCTTAGTGCATCCTCTTGCGGGCTGCTGCCTGGGGGCTGAATCCTGCTTTGTGTACATTGCTAATTGTGTGGCCTCTGACAAGCCCTTTACTCATAGGCCTTCGTGAGGGATGAATGAGTTAATTTATGCTAACATCGGAGAAGAGTGTAGCCTGTGGTAAACTTCAAGGGTCTGCTATAATATAACTGTTGCGTGTTGTATCAGGGTGTGCTGTGGTGTAATGCCAACTCTCTCCCTTCTGGCCCCTTCCAACTTCAGGGCTTTCTGAAACCAGAACTGCTAGGGAGTGAATTCACCCACCTTGAGTTCCCCCGAAGAGTTCAGCCCAAGGAGCTGGGGCAAAGGATGCTGTACAGGGACCAGAATATGACTGGCTGGTAACACTTCCCTCAGAGCAGGGGCCTCGTTCCCATGGCAATGCAACCAGCAAGCAAGGTGGAAGCTGGGTCAGGCTGGGAGTTGGAGAATATGGCCCTTCCTCCCAAGGGTTTGTGTGGGGATGTGCTGTTCCCTGGGGATGGGGCCTTTGTCACCTGGGTGATGGCCTCCTCTCCTCCTCCCTCCCCAGGGCCTACAAAAAGATTGAGCTGGAGGATCTCAGGCTCCCTCTGGTCTGTGGGGAGGGCAAAAAGGTAAAGGCCTGCAGTAGAGGTGGGAGAGGGCAGGGAAACGCCACCGGGAGCCGGGAGCCGGAGCGGAAGGTTTAATGGGGTAATAGGTGTGGGAGGGTTCTGTGGTTTCAGTGAGTCCCAGAGAGAGGAACTAAATGCCAGCATTCTTTCTCATTTCCCTCAGGCCCGGGTAATGGCCACCATTGGGGTGACCCGAGGCTTGGGAGACCACAACCTAAGGGTCTGCAGTTCTACACTGCCCATCAAGCCTTTCCTCTCCTGCTTCCCTGAGGTGAGCTCACCTTCGTTCCTTCAGGAGGCTCTGGCTGGCTTTTGCCCAAGGGTCCCTTTATCTCCAGCCTCGAGCAGCCCTCACACCCCGGGTCCCCTCTTTCCTTTCCTACCAGGTACGAGTGTACGACCTGACCCAGTACGAGCACTGCCCAGATGACGTGCTCGTCCTGGGGACAGATGGCTTGTGGGATGTGACCAATGACTCCGAGGTAGCTGCCACTGTGGACAGGGTGCTGTCAGCCTATGAGCCCAATGATCCCAGCAGGTAGGGGGGGGGGCACCTGGCAAGGTGTTGGGAGGGGTAGCGCTGGCGAAGGAAGGGGCAAAGGGGGAACAAAGCCTGGAGACCCACGTGTGGGCCTGTACACCCGTCTTTTCATAGACATGTTGGTACATGAATGTGCACATGTGCTCCTGGCAGGTATACAGCTCTGGCCCAAGCTCTGGTTCTGGGGGCCCGGGGCATCCCCCGGGACCGTGGCTGGCGTCTCCCAAACAACAAGCTGGGTTCCGGGGATGACATCTCGGTCTTCGTCATCCCCTTGGGAGGGCCAGGCAGCAGTTACTCCTGATGGGCTGAGCCCCAGCCCTCTCACTGCCATCCCAGCCTCTCCATTATTATCCTTCTACCTGCCCAAGCACCGGAAGTTGTGCCCCTGACTCTTGAATGGCCATTTAGCTGACAAAGGGATGGGACGCCCTCTAGCTCCAAAATTAACAGCAACTGGCAAATAAACCAGATGGATAAAAGTGTGTGTCATTATTTGCTTTGGCGGGAACCTGAGAAGCGGGCAATGGAAAGAGCCCCAGAACATTCCTAAAGATGTGGCTTCCCCAAGGTTCCTCTGCGGCCCCCTTTTCCCACGCCACATAACTTGCCATGAGTGGCTTCTTCCGTCTGCCGAGTTCTCTGTGTCTTAGCCCAGACCTTTGCTGAGCTTTGAGCCTCACACACCCCAGCCACCTCCTCCACAGAACTCCGGTGCGTCTGATCGACACACCTTGCACCGAATTGACCATCTTCCCCTATAAGTTGCTTCTTCTCCAGTTTCATCCTTTCAGCGGGCACCAGCTAGCAAGCTGGTCACGCTTGGCTTATGTGCCTTTGTTACAGTGTATCTTCGTTACAATTCTCAACTACTTTAGTCATGCAGGCCATGCAGTGTTTCAGGAAGTTGTCTGCCCATGTGATAGGTACATGCAAGGTAACTGAGCTGTGTCCTGAGCTGTACCATCTCAGTTTGTATAAGTACACTTACTGCTACTCACACAGGGATGAAATTTCCCAGCAACACATTGTCACACCATCTCCATTATTAAAGGATGTACGACTATACTGTTGATTATTTAAAAGGTCCTTCATACTTGCCTTTATTTCTGCCTTCCTCATGGCCACATTACCTCTTCATTACACCAGCTTCCTAACGTCAGTGACTCATTGTTATGCCCAGAACAGACTGAGGTTAAAGTCCTGAGCATGGCATCGTCTTCATAATAGGATCTGGCTATTGTTTCTTTGTCCAGCTTCAGTGCCCTCCTCCGAACTCTGTGGCTTGTCCTAGCTCCACCTTATCTTAAATCTCACTTTACCTTTTCTTGACTATTTCACTTGTCCTCCAGGCCTGGGTATCCTGCAGCCCCTGTATGCTGCCTAGGCAATTACCTCCACGATTATAACTGTCTATAGGAGGACCCAATGGGAAGTAAAAACATTTCTTTTTAATCTCATGTGCATTGGTATTTTGCCTGCGTGTATAGCTGTAGGAGGGGGTTGGAAAACTGGAACTCCTTGGAACTGGAGTTAACAGACATTTGTGAACTACCATGTGGGTGCTAGAAGATCAGTCAGTGTTCTTAACCGCTGAGCCATCTCTCCAGCCCCAGGAGCAGGGACTCCTGTTGGACTGTTTTGACCCTACTACACTGTAACTTCTCTGAGCCTCCATGTCTCAGTAAAATGAAGACAACAGTGCTGCCTCAGAAGAGCTAAACATAAATACTAACTATAGTGTGGGTCATGTAATAAAGTGTCAACAACTGTTAGCTATGTCTAATTGTGTTCTTCATTTAGACTGTAAGTTATTCTATCTATGTCATCTATCTGTCTACCTTTTTTGTTGTTGTTGTTGTTTGTTTTGTTTTGTTTTTCGAGACAGGGTTTCTCTGTGTAGCCTTGACTGTCCTGGACTTACTTTATAGACCAGGCTGGCCTTGAACTCACAGTGATCCATCTGCCTTTGCCTCCGGGTGTTGGGATTAAAGGCGTGTGGCATCACGCCTGGCTTCTATCATTTTTTTTTCAATGATTTATTTATTATGTATACACCTGCAGGCCAGAAGGCGGCACCAGATCTCATTATAGATGGTTGTGAGCCACCATGTGGTTGCTGGGAATTGAGCTGAGGACCTTTGGAAGAGCAGATGGTGTTTTTTAAACCTCTGAGCCCCTCATTTTTTTTTTTCCAAGACAGGTTTCTTTGTGTAGCCTCGGCTGTCCTAGAACTAGCTCTGTAGACCAGGCTGGCCTCAGACTCTCAGAGCTCCTCCTGCCTCTGCTTCCTGAGTGCTGGGATTAAAGGTGTGCGCCGCCACTACCAACCACCCAGCTAGACTGTAAATTACTTGCAGAAATTCATGGCTAGTATACAGCTTTCAGTTCAAACTCAACCAATGCTTACTGAGTGAATTAATTGCCCTTTACTACCTCAGTTACCTGATTTACAAATGTATGGTTTGTGTTTCTGAACTTGAGTCTGTGTATGTGTCTGCCTGCATTTGAGAGAGTTTCATGCCACAGCTGGCCTGGGATTTGTGGCAGCGCTGCTCCCTCCAGTGTGCTGGGATTACAGGCATGAGCCACAAGCCTAATCCAGTTGCTCCTGCGGTAGACTCCGTATGACTCTTTTAGTTTTTTTGAGACAAAGTTTCTCTGTGTGTCCTCCTGGCTGTCCTGGAACCGCTCCGTAGACCAGGCTGGTCTCGAATTCACAGAGATTCGACTGCCTCTTTCTCTCGAGTGCTGGGGTTAAAGGTGTGTGCTGTGCGCCACCATTCCGTATGACTTCTAGCAAGCACTTATTCAGCAAATCTTTGTTGAACCCTATAATGAGCAGAGAGATTGGTTGGATGGTGCAGAGGGCAGGTTGGGGAAGGAACACGGGAGGGAGTAGGGAGCCATCACCTGCCTGGGTGCCGCGTGGGCATCACTGTAAATCTGACTGACTGCTTGATTGATTGGCTTTTGAGACAGGGGCTGCTGTAGCCCAGGTTGGTCTGGAAACTAACTCGTAGAGATCCACCTGTCACTGCTTCCTGTGTGTCATCATGTCCCGCCTCGCCTCACAGTAGATTCGCGCTGTCACAAATCGTTTTCGGAAACCACTTTTCTGGGCCTCACTTTCTTTACAGGCCAAAGGAAACTTAATCCAGAGACCTGCGTGTTTAAAGTATCCAGTACTAGCAAATAAAATTCGGTAGACTTCCTCATACACCCACTTCTTTGGCCCTTTATAAGGAAGGAGACACAGTCAGGTAAGTAACACGTCAGACTGGGATTAACAGCACAACAATATAATGCGAGTATGAGCTCAGTTCCCAGTTGAGGGCGCGGAAGCACTTCCAGGAGTGTGCTCTTAACAGGACGTAGGGAAATTCCCGGCGAAGGAAGGAAGGGACTTGTAAGGCGACGGTGGTTGGGGACTGCAGCTCACAAAAGGCCTCCAAGGCATGGTATAACGTCCGGTTGCGCTCACCGCAGTGATTCCGGAGGCCGAGCGTGGGCAGCTTCTGCATAACCCGTCCCCTCGGTCACGGCTTGGGCGTAGGAGGGACCGGAGCCCTGAGGGCTGCTTGGCCACGCGAGGGCAGCAGCGGTCCTCGCTGACCCCACCCTGGGAGCCTCTCAACTTTCCCAACGCGGTTCTACCCACCACGGGTTGGAAGTGGGACAGAGGCTGAGTCCTTCGGGGGTCCCACACGCCCACTCATCACCTAGCAATCCAGACATCTTCCCAGCACTGTCCCTCCAGGTCCAGCCCGCAAGGGTGGTGACCTGCGGCCGCCGGGGGCCGGAGCGGAGGCGGGCCGAGGCAAGGGCCGCCCCCGTCGACCCTCCCCATCCCCCTTGACGGGCCCGCCCCGGAGCGGTGCTGGAGAGTGGGGCGGGGCCCGGGTCATTCTCAGCCTCCAGCACCGGCCGCGCAGCTGGAGGCGGCGGAGCGGAAGGTACCCGGGCCGGAGCTGGGGGGTGGCCAGGCGTCGTGGGAACTGGCTTCGGAGGAGAGCACTTTCCCGGTTCTCCAATCGCTCGGGGAGCGGCTCGGGAGGGGGCTCCAGGCTGGGCATGGGAGAGCGCCTAAACGCGCTCTCGCCTCCTGCGCTCTCGAACCAGAGCCTCTTCTCTTTTTGAGCCTTGCCTTTCCAAACCTCCCTCCCTAGCTTGGGGGCAGGGACTCACTTGGATCTCCGGGAGCGACCCTATCCATACGCTCCATTTCCGGGCCGGGCGTAAGGAACAGGGCCTCAGGCCGGCTAGGGGTGGGAGTTCTGGCCTGGGATGGCGAATGGCGGGAATAGGGGCGGGATGTGACCACTGGGGGGCTGCCGCTGCCTGGCGGGTCTGGACGCCGCCCTAGACGAGTTTTGGAGCTGATCTGAGCAAAGAGGTTCAGACTACTAGGAAAGATCCCGGAGCTCCTGTGTTGTGTATGTAATTCTGAGCGTGAGGGGGGGAAAAAAAAGAAACAGACAGCAAAATCTCCAACTCTGCCTCCTTTCCTTTTCGGAGGTAGGTTTGGGAGTGTTAGGGGGTTGTGCCGGAAAGCCGGGCCCAGTTCTTCCTTCACTCTGTCTTTAAAGTTAAGGAAGGTGTTGCCCGAAGAGTGATTCCTTGCCTAGATTTCAGGGGAGCAGAGTACAAAGGCCTGTTGGGTCACCTGGGAAACCGAGAGGATAAGGAGGGCTAGTGTCTGGCCCGAGGGAAGGTCCCAGACCCCCTTCTCCAGGCCCTGCGAGAAGTTTCGTTGTCTCTCTTAGGGTCAGTGGGGGCAGTTCCTTTGGGGGCGCCTTTCACAGGGAGTGTTAGCCATGCCTTTTTGGCCTTGGGCTTAATGTCCTGGCTTGGCCCCAGTCCCCAATTCCCAATTAGCTTAAGCAGCAGCTAAATGCGAACTCTTCTGAGCTGGGGGGGGGGGGAGGGGTCTCTAACCCTGCCCCGAAGTTCCGGTCACTGGTGCCAACCACCTTGCTGTGTGGGGACAGCAGTGGCATATGCATGCGGAAGTGACCTGTGTAGGTTGGAGTCATCACCCTCCAGCAACACTGCCCACCCTGGGCTGTGCTGTGTCACCTCCTATACAACTGGACTAGTTGAATTAATAGAAATCCTGTGAGCTACCTGGGCTTACCTCTCAGGCTTCCCATTTGAAGGAGATAGGCCACAGGGTGAACGCCTTCTTTCTTGTCTTTTGGGGGTTACTAGGGAGGACCCCTTGTGGTTGGGGGTGGTCAAGTGTGGTTGGGCATACTCAACTCCTATAAATTCTTTGTGACTCATGTCCTCTTCCCTCACGTCCGTCCCAGTTGTGTGTGTGTGTGTGTGTGTGTGTGTGTGTGTGTGTGTGTGTGTGTGTGTGTAAAACCACCCAGGAGCATGATGCTGAAAAGAATCATCATCCCAGGCTGGAGTATTCCACTTCCTAAAAGGCAGGCACAGGACGAGGTTTGAGGTGGTGGTCTGTTGGGAGTAAAGCAGTTCAGCGGAGCCAGACAGGATAAGGGACTGGAAGGAAAAGCCAAGTGTGAGTGAGATCAGGTTACTGTCCCCTTCTTAACTGCTCCCTGCCTAGTCAAAGCTTACACTGATCTTCCTTAGTCCTTTCTTTTGGGGCTCCTCCCAGCCCAGGCTCGAGCCCCCTCCCCCTCTGCAACTGTATCCCTACTCCAGAGGTGGCTGGCCTCTCCCACCCAGGCAGGCTGTGTAGGCCTGGGGAACCTCAGTAGCCTGGTCAGCGTTCCCTTGTGCTAGGAAGGAAGAGGAGCCGTGAACTGATTGTTCATGTGTGCCGGGGTGTGGGACACAAGCAAGCCCTGAGAGGCTGGCTGGCTTACTTGCCTTGAGTCACGTGGAGGTGTCTCCTGGGCCTAAGGGTCAGCTGGTCACAAGGAAGAAGGGGCTGTTCCAGATTGTGGGTGGAGGTGATTCCCAAGTGGATTAGCTCCATCCATCATCACAGCAGGGCTGTGATAGATGTGTAGCTCCCCACAGTGTGGTCATTGTCTCCTGTCAGGGGCTGAGTGACCCAATGTTGCTGCCAGGCGGGAGGGGGGGGGCGCAGCGGCACAGGCTGCCCGACCGACCGTGAGCTGCCAGGACTGAGCCTCCTTTGTGTGACTTGAGACTTTGGGGAAGGGATGGGGTGAGCCAGGGAGGCCAGCCGGCTGTTTCCACTGTCCTCTCTGGCTTAGTCTCTCTGCCTCCGTTCTCACCTGTGGCTGGGGTGCCATGTAGGCAAGACAGAGTGGATCACACGGCCCTGCTTTGAGAGCCATCCCAGAACCCGAGTTCAATCCCAGGAACCCATGCAAAGGTAGATAGACTACAAAGGTGTCCTTTGACCCCTCCACTTGCATCTCCTCCCCTACCACCCCAGTAAAGAGGGTTTTGTTACTTTGTTTTCAAACGGGAAGGCCACCATCCACCTAACAGGCAACTGGAGAGCTGAAGATTTTTCTCAAAATGCCTAACAAAGTATGTGTGTGTCCAGGGAGTGACAGATATCTGGGGGCGGAGGGGCGGGGGTGGTGGCAGGGGGGGGGGGAGAGGGGGAGGCCTCTACAAGTGTTCCTGGCTCTACCCTAATACCTGTAGCTGGCTTCTCTATGACCAGGCAGGCAGGATCCCCGATTGAGGGACAGTCTATTGTAGTTTGCATTGATGTGATAAATAATACTGTCAAAATCCTGGGTAACAAATGAAACTGATAATGAGCAAGGCAAATAAAGCTAGGTCTTTTGGGAGCACACCTGAGTATTTCTCAGATGTTCTGGGTCCTGCACTTGAATGGGCAAGATTTAAGCCACTAGTCCTGGCTCCCAAGTGTCATCCTGCTCCTCCCGAGCACCCATCCAGAAAGACCTGTACTGAGCAGCATTTCAAGGTCTTTTTGCCTGCGGGGATTGGTTCTTGCCAAGAACATGTCTTGGCAAGCCCCTTTCCCGTGTGTGTGTGTGTGTGTGTGTGTGTGTGTGTGTGTGTGTGTGTGTGTATGAGGGGTGGTCCTAGTGGGTTTGGACTTACTGTATTCCTCCCCCCCAAATCCCCACTGCCTCTTGCCTGCCAGTCTCCTCAGCCATGGCCGCCATCCGCAAGAAGCTGGTGATTGTGGGTGATGGTGCCTGTGGAAAGACCTGCCTCCTCATCGTCTTCAGCAAGGACCAGTTCCCAGAGGTCTACGTCCCTACCGTCTTTGAGAACTACATCGCAGACATTGAGGTGGATGGCAAGCAGGTGAAGGCCAAGAATTTCTTTTCCTTTCCTGTCTGGGAACTCCGTCCCTAAGTCACGAGGGGCCCTAATGTCCTTTCTTACCACGCACGTACGTCTTGGCTTCATATCCCTGTAGGAAGTGAAACTGTAGCCCTAGGAAACCTGGATGTGCTATCTGGTTCCACCACATACTAGCTGTGGAATCTGAGCCAAGTCCTTTGCCTCAGGGCTTAACCTCTCCCCACTGCAACAATGCGAAGGAGGGCGAGACCTCCCCAAAAGCATTTACTGTAAGAATTAAACGCTGCTTACAATGGCAGCTCCTACTACACAGACCCATCTTAGATTTTTTTTAAAAAACTGTATCATTGGTTTGGCCACTGGTCAATATACAAACCCGGTACATACCGAGTGCTAACAAGATGTTCAGTTAGTTTTTAGGACCAGTGATTTCAGAGGGCCTCGTGGTAGGGCTGGGGGCCCATGGGCTGACTACTCAGTTGTCCCTTTGTGTCAGGTGGAGCTGGCCCTGTGGGACACAGCGGGGCAGGAAGATTATGATCGCCTGAGGCCTCTCTCCTACCCGGACACTGACGTCATTCTAATGTGTTTCTCCATCGACAGCCCTGACAGCCTGGGTAAGGCTTTGGAGGGTATTTGGTACCCGCCATCTTGAAGGGTTCTGGGGGAGTGTTGGGAGCATGTAGGCTCTTTGCTATGGAGACAGTGGCCCTTGGGGTCACGGGTATCCACTGCAAAGGGCCTCTGGGCTGTGCAAGGTACTGATGGTTCAGTAGTTCCCTGGGTTGCTCTCTGAAAGATGGGGGTTCTGTCGCTAAATGGGCACATGGACACCGTTTGGGATCTCTCTGCAGAAAACATTCCGGAGAAGTGGACCCCCGAGGTGAAGCACTTTTGTCCCAATGTGCCCATCATCCTCGTGGGGAATAAAAAAGACCTGAGGCAGGATGAGCACACCAGGAGAGAGCTGGCCAAGATGAAGCAGGTGGGTGGGGCCGCTCTGGCGGTGAGGAAACTTCCAGGAACTTTCCAGCTGGGCTGTAAACAGCTAATAGACAGCCTGAGATGGAATGTAATAGTCCTCCTCTTCCTGCTGTCCCATGTTGGGAGGAACTAGAAGGATCCTCAAGTGTCAGAGAAGCAACATGCCCAAGGCCATCTGACACTATCTCTTTTAAACTTATTCCAGTTTATCCCCCAGGGTGCAGCTGTATACGATGAGGGTGTGGGAGCTGTGGTATTATAGTGCCCTGGGGAGGGAGGGCGTTATAAATGACTGGAAAAAAGGCACAGAGGGACGTGTACTTCAATGACACTAACCAGAGGGCTTTTTTATTTAGAGGGAGGTAGGAAGGCTCTATCTTGGGAGGCTGATGAAGGTTTTTATTGGGGACAGATGTCCAGTCCGTATGTTAGTGAGAAAAAAGTATTCTGGCAGCTCTGTGGGATGGACCAAAGCAGTGCTTCTCAGTCTGTGCTTCTCAGATATTCACGTCGCAATTCATAACAGTAACAAAATTAGTTATGAAGTAGCAATGAAAATAATTCTATAATGGGGGGGGGCGGAGGGTCACCACAACATGAGTAACTACATTAAAGGGTCGCAGCCTTAGGAAGGTTGAGAACCACTGGGCTGAGGAAAGTGAGGACGGAGGTCAGTTGGGCACTAGTTCAGAGTTAGAATGGGCGGAGGAGGAGTATGGCGGGATGGGAGGAGGGAACAGGCAGAACTCTGAACCGGCAACTTGGGTGTAATGGCCCCAGCTTGGAAACTGCCTGTGGTAGCTGGACCTGGGTGTTCTGCAGGGCCAGTCGGGAGGGTGCTCATTTGGCCCGTTATCTTGTCTCATCAGGAGCCTGTTCGATCTGAGGAAGGCCGGGACATGGCCAACAGGATCAGTGCCTTCGGCTACCTTGAGTGCTCAGCCAAGACAAAGGAAGGGGTGCGGGAGGTATTTGAGATGGCCACCCGGGCCGGCCTACAGGTCCGCAAGAATAAGCGCCGGAGGGGCTGTCCCATTCTTTAAATTCCCCCAAACCCTCCCCAATTTTCCACCCTTCCCTTCACAGGGGTACAAATTACCCACCCCTCCACACCTACCCCCGCCCCCTTCCACCCTCGTAGGACTCTACGCTGCCAGTTTCTTTTTTTGGTTCCTTCCTGCCCAGGACTGCATGAGTTTTCCCAGCCCCGAGTGGGGGCTGGTAGGCCCTTCCTCCCTGCCTCTGGGAACCAGGCTGGTGCCCTGCCCTTCCTGAGCAGGGTCCCGCCTCCTGCTGCGTTGGTCTAGGGGGTGGGGCTCTTAGTCCCGCTGGCCTTCCCCTCGTCACACACCAGCACTTTATATATTTCTGGCTCACAGGAGTCTAAGTTAAGGACTGGGGTTTCTACTTTGGGCAGGAGCCTTGTCTTTGACTTAATTTGGTGGGAGGGCAGGACATGAATAAAGGTCAAAGGTTGCACCATGTGCGGCAGCTTCCTGTCTTTCCTGGCCTACCTTGGCTGTGAGCCTGGAGGCCCATCTTTTTCTCTTCACTTCCAAGTTGCTGGCTAAGAGGGGTAAGGGGGTGGAGTGGGGTGCGGGTGGGGCGGCCCTGTCTGCAGAGGCAGGGCTCGGGGCGGAGGCAGCAGGGGACGGGGTGGAGTCTAGAGTTAAGGGATGAGGTCATGTTTGGCTGATTGCCTGGGTGGGTGAGGGGAGTGGTCTGTACCATTGGCTAAACATAGAAGCCTGTGGGTGGCTTCCCTGTCCGCTGGGTTTCCTCCCCTCCTCCTAGCGATGAAGGGGTGTGGCTCTGGGCAGACACTCCTGGAGGGTCAGTTTGGGGCCACAGGAAGCAGGACCAGGCTGGTGAGACCTAAGCAAGAAGAGGCTTTGCATAGAACAGCGTTTGGTTTTTTTTTTTTTAAAGCAGCTCGGCGGTAGAGTGCTTGCCTAGCGTATTTGAGGCTCTGGGTTCAATCCCCAGAACTGCAAAGGAGAGAGGAGGGGGGGGTGAAAAAAAAAGCTTTCTTCCTTCCCCTTCCTCCAAGTTTTAGCAGCTTGGGTTATTTTCCCTAGCAGAGGAAGAGGTGGAATGGTTTGGGCTGTAAACTCCCCAGCCTTCCCATCTCTGAGGGACAGGTAAGCTGGGGTCAGGGTTCAAGGCAGCAGTAAGGCTTGGCTGGTGTGAGAAGGCGGGGCGGCTGTGTCTTCAGAGCTCATTCCTCCACTCTGGCTCCACTTGTAAAGGCAGGCCCCCTTCACCATCCTGGGGGAGATGCTGGTGATGGCGGGGCCCTGGGGAGAAAGGAGCCATACTTGGTTTTCCTGACTTCTTCAGCCCACAGTTGGCCTGCCTGGCCCACCATGGCCCATCCGTACCTGAGGTAGAGGGGCTGAGTTTACTCAAGCCTTGGAGTAAGTCCTGACCCTGCTGCAGGTCCAGTTTAGCAGGAAAGGGGCATCCAGTGTACCCCCCGTTTTCCTTACAGAACTCCAGGAATCTGTGGGGGTACAGGACATAGCATGGGAAGCTGTGCAGGCCTTGCTAGGGAGCAGAGGCTGGAGAGTCGCTCCACTTAATAGTACAAGGCAGCCACTGTGAACACCCACAGGTCTGAGGACTAACGGAGTAGTGGGGCGGGGTGTGGTGGGGGGGAGGGAGGCTTAGTAAGGACACACCTGCCCCGGGCTGCAGCTTGTAGTCACCCAAGAGCAATTGTGGGGGCGGGGAAGGGAATGCTTACGTTTTCCAGTCCGGGTCATGGCCTAGGAGGAGTGGGTTGCCCACTACGATGAGCAGAGCCTTGGCCCGGGTCACAGCCACGTTGAATCTCTGGAAGGGAGAAGTGGTGATGTCATGGAAGGGACAGGCCCGGAGGAAGAATTCTTGCCACCCACAAGCCTGCAAACCTTGGGGTTCTTAAGGAAACCGAGGTTAAAGTCCAGGTCCAGTTGCACAAAGCTCTGGCTGCTTCGGACGGTAGAGATGAGGATGACGCTCCGTTCTTGCCCTTGGAACTCTTCCACGGAGCCCACCTAGAGTGCAGAGGCAAGTCTTACGACCAGGTAGGCCCTAAGAGGAACCGCAGGGACAAAGCTGCCCCTGCCAGGGAGGTATGGATGAGTCACTGGGTACTTGTGGGTGAGTGCAGGACCCTGCAAAGACAGGAGGCCTACTGTGCAGGCCTGAGGGGCAGAGCCAGTTCTAGATAGGGTGGGGCCTGGAAACCGTTCAGAGTAAAGCGAGTGGCCCTCCAAGAGTGAACTTCTCTTCCCTGGAGACAGCCACCGATTTGGTCAGAATTTCCAAGGGAGAGGCCTGTAAATTGTAAAGCGGTGGGTTTCAATCCTGGCTCACACATCAGAGTCACCTGTGGAGCTTTAACAAAATCAAACAAAAACAAAAACCAATAACAACAGCAAAAAACGCACTACTGCTCTGGCTCTGCCTCCAGACAGCGATGCTGACTGGCTGGGTGGGACTCAAGTCATTACGGGATTATGAAACTTCTCCAAGTGATTTAAACCTGAATCAGTGGGAGGCAGCGAGGAGACCATGTCACGTGATAGGCAGGGTCGGTCTAGGGAGTTTGGACCTCATCCTTAGGGCAGAGGCCAACACACGCGACCAGATGATAAGGCGCGGGTGCTTGTTAAGCAGGCAGCCCGCCACGTCCCATCTCAGAACCACCTGGGGGAAACCCCCAGTTTCATTTTTAAGAAACGGGGTGGGGCCAGGACACAAACAGGCTGAGATAAGAGGCCTACGGAACTCAGGGAGAGAATGTGTGCGTGGGGGTGGGGTGGGGGGTGTTACCTTCAAGTCCTTGATGTCATCCAGTCCTCGAAGCTCCCGGTCAAGTTTTGTGATGCAGTAACGGATTTTTTCTACCTGGAGGGAGGATGTATAGATGCCTTTCCCTCATGCTGTCGCTGTCGCCTTCACACAAGAGGGAGGCAGAAGCAGGCAGCTAGCTAAGGTGCCGGCGGACAAAGAGGGAAGTCCTAGCCTTGGACTGGGGGCCTGACCTGCTTCCGGTACGGGGAGATGACGCCCACACTTCGGGGGCTCAGGCGAGCTTTACCCTTCTTGGAGGAAGGGGCCAGGAGCTGTCTCAGGTATGACGTCACTGTGGCAGCCTCTTCAGGGTTGAAGAAGGACGGGCTGTTGCCCTCTCGCTCGTCCTTCCCCATTACACCGTGGAAGATGATGGGAAAGCCCTGGATTGGATGAAGCGAGAGGAAGCTTTCAGGCTCACCTCCCTGCCCTCCACCCCAGCAAGGGAAACCAGGGCTTCTAAACCATAGGGACAAAAAGAGGCGGGAGTCAGGGCCCACGCTTGGAACCTTGTCCTGCTAGGCCTCACCTGTTGAGGCAGCCCCTCCCATCGGCAGAACCGTTCTCGATCGACCACGTCTGCGCAGGCCTGCAACTCTCCGTCATAGTACAGTTGGTTAGGGATGTCCAGGATGGTAGGGTGAGACCTAGGAGGCAGGAGGAACAAGAACAAGACCAAAGGCCTCTTGGGGAGCCCTGCTCCACGTGCTCCCCACCCCCAGCCTCTGGCCCTCCAGACATTCCCAGGACACATTTGTCAATGTCTGTTGCCAGGTGCTGCAAACCACAGAAAGCGGAGCCAAGTGTGGTTCTAATAAGCTGTCAGCCTAGGGTTCTCACTGACCAGCCAAATTCCTTTAACCAAACCAAACCAAGAAATTAGGACCCGTTCTTAGGTTTTGATTTGCCAAGCGAGGGTGGTCCAAAACCAAATTATCATCTATTACTACCACTATTTAAGCTAAACTCCAAAAGTCTTAAGTGTGGACCCAGAAGCATTTACAGAACTTTCACAATGATTGTGTGAAGTGAAGGTCAGAGGACAACTTTGTGGAATCAGTTCTCTCACCTGTAAGTGAGTTCACGGGTTTTGGAACGCCAACTAAGGTTTGCCAGGTACGCACAGCAAGCTCTTTTTACCCACAGAGCCATCTCAACCCTGCTTTTTTGAGATGGTGTCTTAACTGTGTAGCCCGGTCTAGCCTCAAACTCTCAATCCTCCTGTCTCACTCAGCCTCCAAATGCTGGGATTAAAGACATGTGCAACCACTGTCCAGCTTCCAGTTACCAAACTCTTAGATGATTTAAAAATTATTATTATTATTATTATTAATTTTGGTTTTTTGAGACAGGGTTTCTCGTGTAGCCTTGGCTGTCCTGGACTCACTTTGTAGACCAGGCTGGCCTCGAACTCACAGAGATCTTCCTGCTTCTGCCTCCTGAGTGCTGGGATTAAAGGCGTGTGCCACCATGCCCGGCTTAAAATTATTTTTAATTCTGTGTATGTGGGGGGAGTGTGTGTGGAGGTGTGTGTGCATGTGAGTGCAAGTGACCATGGATGGAGGCCGAAGGTGTCAGATCCCCCAGGATCTGTAAGCCACCTGACATGGGTGCTGAACACAGGTCTTCCACAGCACACTTAACTGCTGAGGCATCTGTCCAGTCTCACATTTACCAAATTCTCACTGACGGTCTAGGACTCATCTAAGTACTAATGTACATGAGATGTAAGCCACCAGATGTACATGAGATGGCCTACAATCCTAGCTACTCAGAGGGGTAAGGCAGGATTGCCCGAGCCAAGAGTTACAATGAGCCTAGGGAACACAGACAAAGCCTATCTCAAATGGGAGACATTGGACACTTGGCAGTAGTGTGCAAGGTCCTAGGCTCAAGTCCTAGCACCACACAAGAAATAAAACTCACAAATGCGGGCATAGTGGTGCAGCACTTAGAGAGGCAGAAGCAGGTGGATCTCTGTGAGTTCGAGGCCAGCCTGGTCTATAAAGTGAGTCCAGGACAAATGAGGCTGCATAGAGAAACCCTGTCTCAACAAAGCAAAACAAGGGCTGGAGAGATGGGTCAGAGGTTAAGACCACTGTCTGCTCTTCCAGAGGTCCTGAGTTCAATTCCCAGCAACCACATGGTGGCTCACTGCCATCTTTAATGTGACCTGATGCCCTCTTCTGGTGTGCAGGTGTACATGCAGATAGAGCTCTCATTAATATACATAAAATAAATAAATTTTTAAAAAAACAAACAACCCAAAAAAACACAAGTGCACAGGCCTCAGTTGTATATATAAGTCAACTAACAATGGCTTTAAGGTAAAAACAGCGTGCTCCCTGCCTTTCTTATTTCTTGTTAGAGTGCCTATAAACTCGGATCCATTCACACACATCCTGGTCTGACAGTCTCCAATATGCATAAACCACTGGTCCGAAAAAAGAAGCCGCCTGCCAGGTCACAAGACAAGCAGCTGTAAGGGGCGGGGGGGAGCTACAAAGGAGGACCCCCCCCTCCAGCCTATGGCCACTGTGAGGCTGTGAGCTGAGCAGAGAGGAGGATGGTGATACCTGTAGTTGCGGAGCAGTTTGGTGATGAACCGGGGGTCATAGCCATTGGGGCCCTTCTTGTACAAGGAGTTGTAAGTGAGCAGGCGCTCCAGCAGAGAGTAGCCGAGTCCATGCTTCTGGGCCAGAGGTGACCGCAGCACAGGCCCCAGCTGCCGAGGGTCCCCTGCCAGCACCAGCTGCCCTCCCGGATTGCCCGTTTCCTTGACATCCATCAGTCCTGAGAGCCATGGGGGGGGGGGGGAAAGGTTAAATGGTGGGGATTACCCAGTCCATGTGGGGTGCTGTGTACCTATAGCCCATCCTCAGCCCCCTCACCTGCTATGGCCACCAGACTCTCAGGCTCCATGCAGTGGCCAGCCTCATCGATGAAGATGTGTGTGAAGTGATCGATGGGAAACTGGGCTGACACCAACCTGGGAGTGTCAGGCCAATCAGGGGTCATTCCCAGGCCTGACCTCTGTCCCTTCCTTTCCCTAGCCCTACGCCCCATGACTTCCCCTAGCAATCAAGAAACACATCCTATACGTTCCGTACCTGCTGGCAGTGATGAGGGTGGTAATTAAGACCCGGTATTGCTGCAGATGCTTTTTGGCAGGATATGCATATTCTCCTTTCTTAGCATCCCAGTTACAGCAGGTCTGTGGGTCGTGAAAGCAGGAGAAGACATCAGCTTGGCTCTTCCCTCTCTCGCCCTGGCTCCAGACCCGCTAACACTTATTTACCTGCCTCCCCTCCCTTTGCAGACAAGGAAACTTAAGTCCCCAGAGAGGTCCCGACCCACCCACCCAATGTCACACCACAAGTCTTCAGGTGCTCTGAGAAATCTTCCAGGCATCCATCATCATCCTTTGGCCCAACCTCTGCACTTCCTACAAACCTTAATGTCCTCAGGTACCATCCGGAAGTCCCTGCTCGGGGCCAGGAGACGGTAGATGGAGCTGGGCAGGTGGACCCGGAGCCGCTGACAGAGGAGGTCAGCCCCGGAGTTAGATGGAGTGCAGGCCAGGATGTGGGCTTTGGGCAAGAGCTTCACTACCTAAGACAAAGAAAATGACAGTATGGGCAAACACTTCCTATGACGGGACTCTGGCTGCACTTGCTTCCCAGACACCTGCTAGTCCGGATGACATGCTGGTGTTGGGATATCGGCAAATTCATGTCTACATGTTTATATACCATAATGACCCTAAACTCTCTGCCTCCTTTTTGGGTGACTGTTCTACTGTAGGCACATTCAGGGGACCGGAGGGATTCAAAATTGCAGGCAAATGCTGGTGGGGTGGGGGCGGGGGAGCTGCTTGAGTCAGTATAGGCCCTGGGGTTATATTTCAACCTCACCTGCTTGATGGCCTCCACTAATGTGACAGTCTTGCCAGTACCTGGAGGCCCAAAGATGATGTAGGGGGCAGGCCGGGTGGTGCCCCTCACAATGTGCTTCATGGCTTGCAGCTGCTCAGGGTTCGACTCCAGACTGCGATCATACAACCTGGCCAAGGACCCAGGAACACGAACTTGAAGTCAGCCAGTATCCCAGAGGCTTCTGGGATTCCATTTCCGGTATCCACACCCCCAAGTAGCCCCAGGGGCCCTCCTCAGAGTCTCACTTGAATTTCACATCTGAGGGCAGCAGCGAGACGTCACGGGAGGCCACAGGGAAAAGCATGGGCCACAGCGGCCAGCGGCCTGTCAACTCCAGGGCCCGGTGCTGGACCCGAAGGGGCTGTCGATTGAAGGTAAAGTTCACCTTGAAGGTCAGTCCGTCCACAAATCGGCTCAGGAGGCTTTGGGCATAGAATTGAGTACATAGCAGAGTTCAGATTGGGTAGAACGACCAATCAACAGCCAGGACCCTCTCTACCTCCCTTCCTTTTCCCAAGAGGCCCTTACAAAGTTCTCCGGGAGATAGAGTAGTTCACCCAGCTTGGGGTCTCCCAGCTCTGTGTCCAGGGGGCCCTAGTCATCTCTGAAAGCGAGACCTCTTAGCCCCAGGTCTTAGAATCGTAAAGGCCACCTTGGTGATTTGGTTCTCCCAACACTCACCTTGTGGAAAAGCTCAGCTTTACACGGTCCAGTTCCACCTTGTGCACAAAACCCTTGTAGGTGACAGGGTCCTCATGGTGGGTCTCAGAGGACAAAAGGGCAAAAAGGTGGTCACCCCGTAGCACTGAGGGACGGCTCTCGGCCACACCAGGAACCTGCAGGGTGTGAACATAAGCGAGCTTTTCTACCCAGTGGGGGTGCTTAGCCCCAGGCTCTGGCCTCGTAGTCCTAGCTCATCCCAGCTTTCCTCTCGTAGAAGAAAAAGCAAGCATCAAGGGAAGGGGCCACAGGCTGCTAGAGGCGCCTATACTGGGAGCCCAAGGCCTCCATGGAAGGATGTTAAGATGTGGTGGCCATCGGCTCCCAGTCCAGCTAGCTGCTGCTTGGCCAGTTCAGCTCCAGTTTTGTTTTTAGCATCTTGGTGCAAACTCACTTCTTCTTCTTCTTCTTTTTTTTTTTTTTAATAATTTGTTTAATTTCTATTTTATGTGCATTATGTGAAGGTGTCAAATCTTTTACAAATGGAATTACAGACAGTTGTGAGCTGCCATGTGGGTTCTGGGAATCGAACCCAGGTCCTTTGGAAGAACAAACAGTGCTCTTAACCACTGAGCCATCTCTCCAGACCCTAAACTCACTTCTTTTAATAACCTTTCCCTGGTCATTCTGACTCTCTCCCTTCCCACCTGCACTGCTGTGCATTAATCCATTCTCAGGAGGAAGTCTGAGTACTCTAAATGGTGAGATGGCTCGGTGGGTAAGGGTGCCTGTTGCTAAGCCTGACAACCTGCGTCCGATCCCAGGGACCGCTGACGTGGTGGAAAGAAAAACGGACTCCTACAAATTGTTCTCTGACCTCCACGAATGTGCTATGCGTGCTGCGCACACATTAAGTAATAAAGAGGATGTGAGGATCTGAAAAGGGTCTCAGAGTTACCCAGTAAGTCATCCACGAAGCAGGGAAAACAAGGGTCTCGTCGTTACACAGCTGGTGGCAAAATCTAGATGATAAAATCCCACTGCCCGCATGAACTGAGCGTGGTGGGCTGTGCCTACGATGCCAGTTTGGGGGTGATTGACACAGGAGGAGCAGAAGTTCAAGATCCTCTTTGGCTATACAATAAGTACGAAGCTAGCCTGAGCTACGTGGGACCCTACCCAAAATAAAGTAGAAAGAAAAGCCACTGCCCTGTTCTGGCATGTTTTGGGGGGAGTGGGGTGGGGGACAAGCAGCTCCCCCTGCTCTCTTTGCCCACACCCTCTGACACAGGAACCATTTCATCCTTTTTGCATGTTTACTCTGTCGACAGAGGGTCATGACCTGTTAACCTCCTTAAAGTAGACTGGCATGGGCCCATCATCCCCACAGGAGATCTGAGCCCTAACCTCCAGTGTAAGCAGCCTGGGATTCTGGTCCGCGGGGTCCCAGGTCATGGGCACGGACTCCAGGTCATAGTGCCGGATGTCGTGTTCCATCTGCAGCTCCTCCAGGTGCAGCAGCAGCCGGAGCTTCACCTCATAGTTTCTGGACTTCAGGGTTGTCTCCAGCTGGGCCCTGGTAGGGATGGTTTGAGCTGCAGCAGGCTCAGGATGGATCCCGACAACGCCCTCCCCCCGCCCCACCCCCACTCTGGGGCTCTGCCCTCTCCAGTCGTTCACCCCCCACACTGAGCATGCTGTGGGTGCCAAGCACTGATCACGGCAGGCCAGGGAAGTGAAACAGACAGGGAGAAGCCAGTGAAGAGAGAAGACAAGGGAGCACGCGGGCGGCACAAGGGGCTGGTACTTACTTGATCTCAGCAACATCCTTTGGGGAGGTGAAGATGCTTGGTCCTTGAAGAAGGGTAGGGAGCAGTTGCCGGAGGCGGATGGGTGGGTAGTAGGTCCCCAGGGCCAAACTTAGTTCTAGCTCATAGCCCTTGGCCCTGTGGGAGGGAAGAAAACAGGTCCCGAAAACAGAAACCACTCATATCCAAAGACTCTGGAGATGCCCTCATGGAGCCTACGCAAAACATTTCTACAGTGGCTTCTCTGCTGTGGTCATCAGCTATCTAGGGGTGCAGTGCTCCCTAGCTCATGCAGCTGCTTGGTCCAGAGTTGGACCACTCTCAGCTTTGAAAAGCCTAGTATTGGGAATATTTAAAATACTCTGTGAACTGGGTGTGATGGCACAGGCCTATAATCCCAACGCTTAGTAATGGAAAAGACGACAAAAGGTTTATGAGTTGTAGGCCAGCCTGGGCTACACAGCCTTGACTCTCTCAAAAATAAACAAATATAAGCAATATATGCTCTTTTGAAGAAACAACAGCAAAGCAATGTATTTTAAATAACTAAGTAACATTCTTATTCAGGAACAGTCAACTTTAACTTTTTGGTATATAATTTCTTTCTTTTTTTTTTCTGAGACAGGTTATCACATAGCCCAGGCTGGCTCCAAACAGGCTAAGTAGGCAGAGTTCACCTTGAACTCCTGCTTTCACTTTCTAAGTGCTGGAATTACAGGCCTGCATCCATAGCGTGTGATTGATTGTGGCGCTGGGGATGCCGTCCAAGGTCTCACACGTGCTGTAAATTTGTCTCATACATATATACATATGTTAACAAAAGGGACATGTTGTAACTACAAAGATCTTATTACATGGTTTGCATTTATTACTCATTACTTTTAAATGCTTATCCTTCTATGAATTTGTGTGTGTGAAGAGGGTGCCAGATCCCCTGGAGCTAGAGTTACACACAGTAACCCAGGCCTGCTGCAAGAGCAGCGGGTGCTGTCAGCCAGAGCCATCTCTCTAGCCCCTTTACTGTGAGTTAGACAGGGAACTTCTCTGAAATCCAGGCTAGCCTAGAACTCTCTTATAGCACAGGCTGGCCTGTAAGTCACACTGACCCTGCTTCTGTCTCCTAAGTGTTGGGATTACAGCATTTTGAGCCCCCATACCTTGGTCTTAGATTGTTTGTTTACTAGATAGGGCTTTAAACCCTCTGTAGCACTGGCTGGTCTTGAACTTAGAGACCTGCCTGCCTCTGCCTCCTGAGTGCTGGGATTAAAGGCATAGGCCACCACACCTGGTTCTCTTGTTAACAGTTTTGCCGGAAAAAACGCAGCGTTTCTGTGATTTGTTTAATGTATTCACACGTATGTGCAGCCACCATCATTTTCAGTTTTAGAACACTTTCAACAAGCCCTTTAGCTAGCACCCTTCTAGTCTGCCGCCTCCCTCATTAAGTGTATATATCTAATGGTGAGTGCCAGGCATGGTGGTAAAAGGGGTGGCACACCCCTTTAATCCCAGCACTTGGAAGGCACAGGCAGGTGGAGCTCTATGAATTCCAGGCCATTTTAATCTGCATACTGAGCTCCGGGTCCTCCAGAGTTGTATAGTGAGACCTTGTGTTAAAAAAAAAAATAGTGAGAAGATAGCTCATCAGTTACAAGCACCTGTTACTGTTGCACAGGTTTTGGGGGTGGCTCACAGCAGCCTGTAACTCCAGCTCCAGGGGAATCTGGTACCCTGTGCTGGCCTGCCCCCCAACTCTGACACACACATATATAAACCATAGTCTTTAAAAGCAAATGGGGGGGGGGAGAGATTAGGTGTAGTGCAGGGGTAAAACTTTACTTGGCCATCTCTCTATACAGTGTAAACACTTAAGAGTTTTCACAGTGTCCCCCAACAGTTACTGCTCCTCTCCTGTAGCTTGCTTCTCAGATATGAAAGGGATCTGAGACCCAAAAGGGGGGAGGGGGAGTAACCTGCTGTTCAGAAAGGGCCTCTGTCCCCTAGCTCGGGAGTCTTCCCAAGTGCCCATGGTGTCATTATCTAGTCACCGGTCAGGCCTCTCTCCTTCCTCTATCCGGTTGGTCAGTACAGGGTTTCTACTGAGTCGAGGGGTGCGTTTGTAAGGAGTTGTGGGTTTCAACTGTGCAGCCAGGGTGCTGTGTGCGACGGCAGCCAAGAAGCGGGCGATGTAGAACGTTTCGGCTCCCTCGGCTCCCGGCTCCCCAGGCCCCAGCAGTTCCCAGAGGACAGTGGCTGGGAAGTATCCCACAATGCCGGTCTTACAGTAGACATGGAGCTCATAGCTTTCACCTGGAAGAAGGTAGCTGAGTGAGGCAGCGGCCCTACCCCAGCACCCCCAGCCCATGGCAGGAGCCCACTGGACAGAGATAGTATTTTTTTTTCCTAAAGCGCAGACTACCCCTCTGGTGGTCCTCCTTCACCTCAGAAGATGACTCACCTGGGCCCAATGGGCAGGGCAGGTCCTGTTCACCGTGGTAGAAGGCAAACTGGGGTGTCCAGCAGAGTGGAAAGAGATGAGTGAGGGTGACAGGCTTGGTCCCTCCATTCCGAAGCCGTAGGGTCAGTACCTCCTTGCGGTTCAAATCCAGGCGGATAAGGAGCTGCCCATCTCGGGCTTCATGGGGCCCCTGGACCTCCACGTCCACCCCATGTTTCCCATGAAGATACTCATTCCTGGGGAAGAGTGGGAGTCAAGGGAGGAATGGGGAGGGAGGGCCCTGGGTTTGGAATTACCTTGGGGAGGGTTAGGAACGTGGTAATGTCAGGTGTGATGGGAACCCACCCCCAATGCCACCCTGGATTGATTCCCTGCCTCCTATCCTTGAGCAGCCCAAGGAAATCCACTGCTCTTAAATCCCGTTCCCCTCACCTCTCGCTGCCCACTCACAGGGCACACACTCAACACACCTGTCATGGAAGATCCTGGCCAGCAGTGACCTGTGTTGTTTGCTGATATTCGACCCTGGCTTTATTCGCCTCTTTTCTGGCAACTGCACGTCAGCCCAGCGGTCTAGTTTGAAGAACCTGACCCGAGTCTTGGTGACGAAGGCCAGATTTGCAATCTTCATTCCATACAGCATGGAGGAGAAGCCAGGGGCAGGAGTCCCATAGCTGCCAGAAGCAGAGGATACTGGGAAGTGAGGGAAGGCAGTGTGGCTGTGCAGAGGGTGCTGGGGAAGGGCCAAGGGCTGCAGGGTCACACCAGCCCTGCGAGGAGGCGGCAGCATGGGACTCAGGAGGCAGAGACTCCAGCTAGGGATGGTAGGAATTTTGAACAACTTAAAGCAAGGCACTGGGACTTTCCAACACAAAATAATCTGCTTAAACAGCACTGTGATGAAAAGTCCAATATTGGGCTGTTGGCTGGGAAGGCAAAGAGAAAAACAGATTTTTTTAAAGGGGGACTCTTTTGGGGGGACATTTAAAAAAAAGGTGCAGTGGAAAGGGCTATGGCTAAGGGAAGTTGAAAAAGATGGCTCATAGGACTGGACAGGGCTGTGGGGGAGGGCTGAGAAAGGGGGTCAGAGAGAGAGAGAGAGAGAGAGCAGAGATGTCCAGAGTGTGGGCAAGGTGGCAGATCGGACAGCAGTTTCCACCGGAAGTCAAAGGGTGCAGGTGGAACCCCGAGCAGGAAGGGAAAGGATCCTTCTCCCGAGATCAAATAGCCTGGCTTTGTGCCTAGAGAGGTGAAGACAGGAAAAGGGGTCAGCAGAACAACCTGGGGTTCAGCGTAACCCGTTCCACACACACTAACGGAGGCATGGTAGGTGCCAGACACTGCGCTTGAGGCTGGGGTGGTTGCAAAGCTGCCAGCCCTGAGCAACACTCACAGTGAACACATCCATTGCAGTTTGGGGATAAAGCAGGGTTGCCGAGACTGCCCGGAGCAGCTCACTGGGCCAAGCCAGGGCCCCCGAGGGGCTGTGTGTGTGTGTGGGGTGGTGGTGACAGGGGCAGGCCTCTCAGCAATGAATGTGCATTACTTGGGCAAGAGGAAGCATCAAGTGAGCGAACTGATGGGCATCACGGCACGGCACGGGGCTGTCATCCCAGCTGCCTCAGCTGGGCTTTCCAGCCAGCATCTTGCTTTTTGTCTCTTCTGAACTACTGAGGGCTTATGGAGCTCAGAGGTAAGAGTGCTACCTAGCATTTGTGAGGCCTGAGGTTCAACCCCTAGCACCAAAACAAATAAAAAAACAAACCAAAACCAAAAAAACCAAACCTTCCAACTCCCCTCTCCCCCAAAATCCCTCTCTTGCCAAAATACCACCCCCAACAAAACCAAATAAACAAGATAGAGTTTGAAGATCTGTCTTAAAGGGCTCCCATGAGGCTCACTTGAGATACTGACATTGCAGGGAACCATTTAGCCCAGTGCTTGGCACGAAGCAGACCTCAGTAAGGGACAGTGATGGTTAGTGTCATGTACAGTTTGGCTTGTACTACAGTGAAAGGTTCAAAGAACGGGATGACAGGAGCTGGCAGAGATGGGCAGAGCCAGACAGTTTTACATGGCAGGTTAAGGAGCCTGGACTTGACCATGACTTTCAGTTAGCCCTTCCCTTCCCTTTTCTGATACCCATAAGGAGCCTGACGATGCTCCCAAACACATGACATATTTGATGAACACAGTCAAAATGTAGAGGAGTGATAACCTCCCTCCAATGCTTGTTGGGACTGTTGGGGTTATTACAGCGTATCCTAGCAACTGCGCGGAGATCTTTAGTAATCCATCATTGGGGCCAAATCAGCACGGTTGCTCGTAAGAGCACACAGTAAGGTCCTCATGGCTCAGAACAGCTTTCCAGGTCCCACACCTGTAACTCTGCCTCTCCTTCATCCCTAGAAAGGGGAGCAGTACGATTCAGACAACACTGAGGAGGCTATGGTTTCTTTTAAAAGGATGGTGAGAAACGCTCGGGTTAGTGTTGGTTGCTATCGTTAGTAGCTGTGTTAGTGGGAAGAGGTCTAATCACAGCAGGGGGAGGGGCAGCGACAACTTACTTTCAGCCCTTGTCAGAGTCTACCCTGTGGTTACAGAACCACTGCAGTTGGTGGGTTTTAAGCAGGGGAGTGGCAAGATCATATATGCATTTCAGATCACTCTGGCACCAGGACTGGAGGATGGACATGCTGCAGGCAAGACTGTAGGCAGGGAGACCAGTTAGAAGAAGGCCACGGCAGCTGTCTGGTTAAAAGATACCAAAGGCCCAAATGAGGGAGTGGGCATAGATGGAAACAGAGGAGGGGGTCAGATCGGATCCTATTCAGAATGCAAGTCAGCAGAATTTGGTGACAGGAGGGGGACTAGAGTGGAAAGAGAGGGGCACCTAGAATACCCAAATCAAGGACTTTGGTTCTGGGACTGTCCCCGAGGAAGAAGGTAGGTAGCCAGATGGACCATCGCATTTGCAGTGGACACGCTGGGTCTAGATGCCTGTCGTCCAAAGGCAGCTTTGGTTATGTGAGGCACCAGCTGAGAGCTCACAGCAAAGTCAAGGCCTACGAATATTAGGGAGTCCCTTGGTAGCAGTTACAACCAAGGACCCATGCTTGGGACCTTCCCTGGGACATCTAGCAGTTTGTGAACAGCCAAGGCCAACACAGGCCAGGGAGGAAGGGAAACCAGAGAAGAAGCCTCGAGAAAAAGGAGAATCGGAAGAGAACCTGGTGGAACCAGGCATGGTGGCTCACACCCAGAACCCCAGCACTTGGGAGGCGGAGGCTGAAGACCACCTCAGATCTGAGGTTAGCCTTGTCTATGTAATAGGTTCCAGGCTATCCAGGGATATACAGTAAGACACTGTGTCAAAACCAAACTAGGCTGAGTGTGGTGGCGCACACCTCTAATCGCAGCATTTGTGAGGCAGAGGCAGGTGGATTTATGTGAGTATTGAGGCCAGCAGTGAGTTCCATGCCCACTAAAGCTACACATCAAGACTTGGTCTCACTGGGCGCGGTGGCACATGCCTTTAATCCCAGCACTTGGGAGGCAGAGGCAGGCGGATCGCTGTGTGTCTACAAAGTGAGTCCAGGATAGCCAAAGCTAACACACAGAGACCCTGTCTCAAAAAACCAGGAAGAAAAAAAAAAAAAAAAAAAAAAAAGGACTTGGTCTGAAAAACAAATAACAAAACCCAAATAAACAGAATGCTGGTGAAATGGCTTAAAGTAAAGGTGCTTGCTGTCTATTCTGACCACCTGAGTTATTCCTCAAAGCTACATATAGATGGTGGGAGGAAACAGAGAACTGACTCCCTTAAGATGTCCTCTGAGATAGGTGTGATGGCGCACACCTTTAATCCCAGCACTTGGGAGGCAGAGGCAGGCGGATCTCTGTGAGTTTGAGGTCAGCCTGGTCTACAAAGAGAGTTCAGGACTGCCAAGGTTACACAGAGAGACCCTGTCTTGAAAAACAAAAACAAAACCCAGAAACAAACAAAAAAGAATGATTAAAAAAGGACAGAAGATAATGGTTATTTAACATTTTTATTTATTACATATACTGTGTTCTGCCTGCATGTATACCTGCAGGCCAGAAGAGGGCGTAATATCACATTTTAGATGGTTGTGAGCCACCATGTGGGTGCTGGGAACTGAACTCAGGACCACTGGAAGAGCAGACAAGTACTCGTAACTGCTGAGCCATCTCTCCAGCCGAAGATAATGGCTCTTTATAAATTTAACTTAGGTGTTAAGTATGCATGCTTAAGGAGAAGTGAAAAGGTATTCATTGGAAGTGTTAAGACATTTAAGCAGGACAGCACTGGACATGCGCAGCATGAAAGGTCTTCACTCTGGAATGCACATCCCGCTCTTACTTGACGAGCAAGCACTCCTCCCAACTATACACAAATACAGACAGGCATCATTCTGTGACAATGCTTTGTGGTTCCATCTTCCTCCCGAATAGCTCCAGAAAGCACCACAGCTTCAATTTAAACCAGTGTGGCCAGTTCTCCAATGACAGAAGCAGGCTGCCCACAGTTTTTAATGTTAAAATAATCACACACACACACACACACACACACACACACACACACACACACACATACACACACACACACACACACAAACCCCGACCAACCAAAGAAAGAAAACAAAACCCACCTTGTGCCTGTAAACAAGTCCAGTGAGACACACTCTTGGAAGCGGACTTTCTGGGTGCGTCAAAGGGAATGAATGAACTTTTACAACTTAGGTGAAAAGCGCATTTTCTTTTGGAGATAGAAACTGGCCTCAATCTCATGATCCTACTGCTGTTTTACCCCTTCAGATGCTGGATTTACGGGCACATTGCCACACACACAACAGAAGGGAACGGCTGCAAAACTGCCTCCTAAACCAGTGGCACAAATTTAAGTTGTCTTTAGTAAGAACTTCAGAATGCCTTTTCCCCAGTCCCTAACATCAGAAAATTTCAACTTTTTTTTTTCTTTTTTAAGTTTAAAGAAAACTGTTTCAAGGCAAAGTTTCTTGTAGCTCAGGCTGGCCTCAAACTCCTGATCCCCCTGCCTGCCACCAAGCTTGGGACATGCCTCGCTAGTTTTGCCTTCCATTATTATTATTTTTTTAAATGTGTCTTATTTCAATTCTTATTTCCTTGGTCAGTCACACAGCTGACTGGGGCTCACTTTGTAGCTCTGGCTGCTTTGAATTTGCATAGATTCTCCTATAGCTACCTCCCAAGTGATGAGATTACATCATACATGAACTTTGCCCAGCTTATCTTTTGTATTGCCTCTGACAGCTGCCTGGTCCTCCTATCTTTTTTTCTAGGCTATTAGCTGTTGACTCTACCTCTGGCTTTGCCTCTTTCCTCCCATGCCTTGTCAACCCTCTACACAGGCCGGGTCACCAAAGACAGATCCAACCACCAATAACTCCATAGCGCACAAACCCAGCCAAACCTTAGGTATGTTACAAGGACAATGCCAATGCAGCAATGTCATCTCTACCAGCAAAACACGTTTGGTTACTTACTAGGTGCTATGCTAAGGGACCAAGTGCATGACTTATCTATTTCTCACAACCGTCTGGAAAGCAGCCATTATCAGCACACATACGATGACACTTAGTCCCCACTGCTCTGCCTGTGGCCTTTATTGTTACTCGAATGGCAGCTAAGCCCATAAAGCCAAACACACACACACACACACACACACACACACACACACACACACACACACACCTCCCAACCTATATCAGATTTGGAAGTGATCCTATAGGGACATCTAGTTATACGAACTCAGGTTGCAGTTCTCATTTGTGTATCAAAACCAGGCTTGAATTGATTGTTTAGGGTTTCTGAGGCAAAGCCTAGCTCTGTAGCCTAAGGTAAGCCTTAAACCTATGTGCTCTTTCTGCTTCTCCCTCCCAACCACTGGAATTACAGAGGCGAGCTATCATCCATGACATCCTAGTACTTGAGGCAGCTGAGGCAGGAGGATTGCTGCCAGTTTGAGCCCAACTTACATTACATAGATCTAGTGTCTTTCTGTCTCTTTCTCTCATACATATACACAAAATCAAGAGTAAAAAATTTAGAAGAGTGTATAGCTACTGTTGTTTCAGACAGACATATTTTTTTTGCTTTCTTTTTTGAGACAGAGTTTCTCTGTGTAGCCTTGGCTGACCTACAGATCTCACTCTGTAGACCAGGCTGGCCTCGAACAGAGATCCACCTGCCTCTGCCTCCTCAGTGCTGGGATCTAAGGTGTGTGCCACCACCCGCTGGTGAACTGTTTTGTTTGTTTGTTTTTTAATGGCACACACAGTTTTATGAAAGCCGTATATACAAGCAGGCTACCGAGTATAGTGCTGCTTTCACTGGGAAAAGAGGGAAAAGACACCAAACCACCCTCCCTGCAAAAAGCCAAGACTATTTTAGTTCTAAAACGCTGATTATGTCAGTCTATTGTATTTTGTTGTTTTTGCTTTTCACATTTTTAAAAAAGGTTTTGTTTTTGTCTTATGTGAGCAGGTGTTTTGCTGCACGGCTGTCTGTGCACCACTTGTGGTGTGCCTGGTGCCTGCAGAGGCCAGAAGAGGGCGTCAACATGTCCTGGAACTGGCGTTACAGACAGCTGAGAGCTGCCATGTGGGTTCTGGGAATTGAACCCTGGTCTTCTTCAAGAGTATCAAGTGCTTTTCATCCCTGAGTCATCTCTCCAGCCCCTGCTTTTGATTAATATTTGCATTTATTCGTTGAGATTTTCACACAGTTATACAATATATTTTGCTCATTTCTACACCCTCACTCCACCTCCCTGAATTTTCTACCAACACAGTTTCCTCTTAACTTCATGTCTTCTTTATTTAAAAAAGTTTAAACATTCCCTTTGTGTGTGTGTGTGTGTGTGTGTGTGTGTGTGTGTGTGTGTGTTGGGGAAGAGTGAGAGGACAACTTGTGGGGGTTGGGTTCTCTCTCTACACCAAATAGGTCCTGGGGACTAAACTCAAGTTGTCAGGCTTGGCAGTGTCTTTACCAGAGGAGCCATCTCCTCAGAGGGCTCCCCACACTGAGTCCCATATGGCCATGAACGTGGTGCCACCCCCTGGAGCATCGGCAACCTATCAGTTACCCTTGCCCCCACCCCCACCCGCAGATTTAAAAATGACCCTCTTTTGTCCAGCAGCCATCAACTTTCAATAAGTCCTCAGCTAGGAGTGGGGTCTTAAGTACTCTGTCTCTACCGATGCTGAAATTCTGTGGTGGTAACACAGCCACTGTGAGTTCATGGTCTTGTCATGTCCAGAAGACAGCACTTCACAGCACCCCTCCTATCTTCCTGCTCTCACAGTTTTGTCACCCTCTTCTAAGACGTTCCCTGAGCTTTGGGGAGGTGCTTTTGATTTTTTGAGACGTGGTCTTGAATTGTCCAGGCTGGCTTCAAACCTGCTATGTGCCAAAGGCAATCGTAAATTCCTGATCATCCTGCCCCCTACCTCTCAGATGCTGGTATTACAGGTAAGTGCCACTAGCCTTCTATTTTCTCTTTCTATCTTCTATAATCCCCGTAGTACTCAGGATGTTGAGGCAGGGGATTGTCCGAAGGCTGTGGCAAAAGACTTGTCTCAAACTTGAGGCCAATCTGGGATACCCAATGAGTTTCAGGCTGGCTGAGCAGGACGCTGTTTCACTGTCCTCACCCACAAAAAAAAAAAAAAAAAAAAAAGTGACCATGAAACAGCTGGTGTAGCTCAACTGGAGAGCACTTGCCTGCCCTATGCGAGGTCCTAGGTTCTGTCCCAAGTACCCAGGGAGGGTAACTTGCTGTGCTCGCTCTAGCCCATTCTCCTGGTCAACTGGAATCCAACTGGATTCTGCAAGTGCTTACTGCAAGTAGATTCGGCAAGCATCTACTCCACGCACACTCTACGCTGAGGACTGAGAGATGAGACCCAGGACTCAAGGCAGTGAAGTGGACAGTATGGTGGGGAAGGCAGCAGGGGGTTCTAACGAGAAGCACAGAAGCGCGGTGCAGTCTAGTTGTAAACAGGCTCTACCCAATGTAGAAAGAGTAAGCTAGGAGAATCCAGAGGAGCACACGATTAACTGGAGTAGGGGGGGGGGATGAGATGGCTGCAGGGGACATGATGCTTTGTTTATCAAACCTGATGACCCAAGTTCAGTGTTTTCTCTCTCTCTCCCTCCCTCCCTCTCTCTCCCTCCCTCCCTCTCTCTCTGCAGCGGAGGGAGTGGGGATGTAATCCAGTTGGTAGTCGAGTGTTCCACCTCGCACACTCAAAACCCTCATAGTTGGAGAGTCCCAGTACTGAGTAGAAGCTCAAGGCCATCAAGGTCAGTCGGGAGATACCCAAGACCTGATTAAAGTAGGATGGGGGGGGCGGTATGCATAGAAAACTAACCCTTCATCCAAGCAGACATCTCCGGGCAACTGGGCGAGAGGGGCATTAGCTAAAGCCTCGTACTTCCGCTTTCTGGAGTGACTTGGGAACATTCTATTCAGCATGACTACCCAAGCCAAGTCTTCCTCAGTTCCGTTGAGTAGGTCTCATGACAGGATACAAGGCTTTCTTCCTCCTCCGTGCACTCAAACTATCTGTCCTTCAAGGCCAAGGCCAGCCCCTCCCAGGTTTATTTGGGTAAAATATAAGTCCATACAGTAAACGTTACTTTAAGGCTGCAGATGCTGCTCAGTGTGTTTGCTTGCCCAGCAAATGCAAGGCCCTGGGGTCAAAGCTCCAGCACTGCAAAATAAATTGGGAGGGAAAAATAGGAGCAAAGCCAGCTGTGGTGGGGTGTGCCTATAATGCTAGCACTCAAGAGGAGGAAGGAGGAAGGAGGAATCAAGTTCAAGGTCAGCCTTGGCTACAGAGTAATTTCAAGCCTAGCCTGGGTTACATGAAATCCTGTCTCAAAAGTCAAACAGGATTGGATAGATGGTTCAGTGATGGAGTTAGATTCTCAAGCACCCATGCTGAACAGCTCAAAACTGCCTGTTAAGTCCAGTCCCGGGGTATCTGATGCCCACTTTTGGCCTCTGTGGGCACTTGCAAACATAGTGTGCACATGCACATAGACAAACAAACAAACAAACCACCAAAACCAACCAACCAAACAAAACTTAAAATACCAGACCCTAACAACAACAAAGATGAAAAATCTAGCAGTATAGCAGCCAAAAATGGTAGTTTAAGTCAAACCTGCTATTCTGGCACTTGGGTGCCTGAGGCAGGAAAATTACTTAAGTTTGAAAGTTTGAGGCCAGCCTGGGTGGGAATAAATTCAACTAAAATAAATAAACCCCTTTACATACCATACACACACACACACACACACACACACACACACACACACACACACACATACACACATGCAATCCAACATAGCTGCTCTCTGCCAGGTACTGAAACAATTTACCAGCATTTGAGCTGACAGACTCCCGGATCACACTGGAGTCAGAGTCCTCGGAGCCCTCCTCTTGACTAGGCCTTGAGCTTGGCTCCCTACACGCTTAGCCTTAGTCCTGCCCACCTCAGTTGTACTAGGACGCTCAGTGAGAAGCTGTCCTGCTCTGATGGATCTGATCAACTTTCTCCTCCTCCACCTTTGACTCGAAACCCTCTGGTCTGCTTATCGCAAGAACTGCTCTTGGCAGTAAACAATGCACAGACCTCTGCTAGGAATCCCTAGCAGTCCGGTGCTATTTGAAGTTAAGCTCTCTTTCCCTGACTGCCAAAGTACTGGACTTGTGGTGTTCAGAGCCACACTGCACTTTGTGGACATAGGTGAACACATGGGCGGGGAAGTGCTGACTACTCTATAACATCGTCCTTACTAACCCAGCATCATTACCCCACGCGGTATGGCACACTATAGACCAAATGCTGCCCGCACATCATAGCCTTTGTTGGTTATTGCATAGTTTTCATCTGTGTGTTCCCAGTACAACGCGGAGCAGTAAACAGGTGGGCACCGGTTTTGCCTCCTTCTCAGAAGCCGCTCAACCGTCTTAATGTTCAAGACATGTTCATGAGTAACAATTCGAGTCAACATGGACAATCCCTAACTTCTCCTGTAACCTCAAGCCACACTGCCGTAATTAATTCCATCTAAGACTTGCCCCAAATCACAACAGCCGTATCTCTCACTCGTACCGGCATTTTGGCCAGTTGCAACACATATCCCTCAAACTTGGTAAAATCCCAACCCCGTTGCCCTATTTATTAGTGCAACTCTTTACACTCATCCCAGCTAAATTGTTTCTTCTTCGTCTTCCATCCAAAGCAGCAGCCTGTTGATAGAGGGGTTTCTGAAGCACACGTCTATGGTTTGACAGAAGTCTCTTTGATTTTTTCACTTGGGTGGTAACAGGAAAAGGAAACCAAATATCTTCAGCCATGGGGAAAAGGGGCCTCCAGGAGGCTGTCCCTCGCCCTGGGTCTCCATGGAGAAGCCACAGGTGCTAATGGAGGTTTGCCTGCTTACGCAGTTTGTGCTCTTTTCTCCCTGAAGCTCCCTGAGGTTCTCCCGCCTACCCTGGGCCTCTTCAGCTCTCCAGCAGCGCGGACCCTGGAGGCGGCCGCCCCTTAACAAGGGGGCGGGGATCCCCGCTCAGTCTGCGCCCGCATCGCCTTCCCTGTGGGGCTCCCCTCCCCCACCGCCGAGCCCTGGCCCCTGCGAGCCGCGCGTGGGCACCGACCCCTCCCCGGCGGGCCGGGCTGTGCAGAGCGGGCGGGCTCCGGGTCGCGCTGGCTGGGCGTGGGCAGGCGCAGGATTTAGTCTGCTAGTACCGGACTGGACCCATCGGCCCGGGGCAGCATCCCTGTTGCACCCTCGGCGGGAAGGTGGCCCTACCGCCCGGGTGCTGGCCCCCGCGCCTTGGGGCCCGTGGTGGGCCGGCCCATACCTGGGCTTGAAGTCGCGGTTGTAAATCATCCGCAGCCTCTCGCGATCTGTCTCCAGGTCCAGTCCCCGTTCGGCCAGGAAACTCTCGAACCTCTGGCCGGTCTCCCGGAGCTTTCGGCAGCTGAACTTGCTGGGCATCGCGGCGGCCGCTGCGGCCCAGGCAGGAGGGTCCGAGGAAATGAAACTGAAAGTCGCCGCCGCGGTTTAGAGTTGGCTGCTCTGGGGTGAGGGTGCAAAAGGGGAAAAGCCCCCTACCTCTGATGTCGGCTCCAGCCAGCCACCTTCTCCCCGCCAGCCTCCCCTCCTCTGTTCGTCTCCTACCTGAGCCTTCCTTTCGGTCTCTTCGTCCTATCCCCTCCCCCTCTTCGCATTAACTCTTTCCTAAAGAGTCTGACCCCTCCCTCAGGGCCCTCCCCTTACCCCAAGCTCCCTCCCCTGGCAGCCAGCCAGGATCCGAACGTGGCTATCGCCTGGGGCCCCCTAAACAGCCGGGAGGACCTTGGAGCTTCAGCTAGGGCTACTCCCACGCCCACTCTCCAGAGCCTCAGGGACTTAGAAAAGCTTGCAGAGCAAAGGGCAGGGCCCTGGACATGGGTCGGCTGCAGCTGGACTGGGGCCGCTCGTCCAGCACCTCCCCCAGACTGCCAGGGACATAAACCAGTACGGAAGCGAACGGCACGCCCCCTCCCCCATTTCCTTGCTCTAGCTTTCTGACTCAAGAGAGGAAGGCAGGAGTCAAAGTTGGAAGTTGGGGGGGGGGGGGGGGCGGCAAGTGTCTATCGAGATGAAGGTGTGTGGGAGAGCGGGACAAGAGCTTCTGCCAAGCTTACTTTCCTGGGCCACACTGGCTTCATTATGTTTCAAGGTTGGAAATTCTTGCCCTTGAGCCACGTATTTGGGCACTTAATCGCACTCCGATTTGTGTTACTCTTTACTACTTTTTAGCGGTAAGTCATGATTGCCAGCCGTCACAAAAAAATAAATAAATAAATTAGCAAGGCATGTTAGGCAATAAATGGTTAACAGAGACAACATCAGTACCAGGAAAAGAAGAAATAAGACCAATGTGCTTAGACAAATCGAAGGGGGTGGGGCTACCATAACAACAAATGTAAAACAAGCCTTCCGCTCCTGTTTATCCCCAGGATGAAATAAAACACACACACACACACACACACACACACACACACACACGAATGAGAAAGCAAGATACCAAATGTACCAGAGTTCTACATTTGCTATTCTCCAAAGTGGTTTCTTACAGGAGACCACACACTGTTAACCTACTGTAAGAAATGCTCTTACAGGGGCGAGCTGCGTTAGCTCTACCTTCTCCTAGCCAGCCGCCAACAAGGCCAGGAATAACAGGCCTTAGCAACAGGGGATGCCATGTGATCAAGAATCAAGCCACAGGCAAGGGAAAAAACTTACGTCCTAGAGATTGATTATGTGAACCAGAGGAAACAACCATGAGTAGCCAGATGTTACCACTGCCCCACCTCCCCCATCCCTTTTACTTGATGAAGCCCCAGACTCCTAAAAATTGCTGTTGGTTGTGGGGCCTAGTGGCCTAAGGCTGTAACCCCACTTCCTGGGAGGCTGAGGCTGGACTGCTATGAATTTGAGCCACTTTGGGCTACATAGTAGGATGTGTTCAGAAACTTGCTGTTGCTTACCATTTCAAACCCCAGAATCTACCTGTGAGGAGCACAAATAAAGATGCCTTTTAGACATACAGAAATAGTTTAGTGAGAAATCCCAGTACACTCAAGGCTACACCTGATAACCAGAATCCAGTGACATCATTTACTGAAGATAACCAGACACATGACTGAGTAATTGGAGAACTCCATGGTTCCTAACTGAGCTATTTCTATGTCTGAAGAAGCATTTTTAAAAAATTGTGCTCATCACACTTGCACACACTAACAATTCTGACCAGCAAAACTGGCCATGTGATGACCTTGGACCCTCCCGGCCAGGCCCATTCTCCTGAACATTCTCAAATCACAGATGGTTGTCCATGTAAAGCCTTGGGTAAGCATTTGATGGTGAGTGGCTCTGGTTACAATGGAACCTCTCTAAATGCTCCTGGAAGGCTCTACTTTGAAAGTTAACTGTTTTTATGCATACAGAATGACTCAAAACCAGCCCAGCAATGTCCTCATTACAGATCTTCCACATAAGAACTGCTGGGCGGTGGTGGCGCACGCCTTTAATCCCAGCACTGGGGAGGCAGAGGCAGGCGGATCGCTGTGAGTTTGAGGCCAGCCTGGTCTACAAAGTCAAGACAGTCTGGACAGTCAAGGCTACACAGAGAAACCCTGTCTCGAAAAACCAAAAAACAAAAAGAATTGTACTTCCAGGGCTGGAGAGATGGCTCGGAGGATAAGGACAGTGGCTCTTCCAAAGGTCCTGAGTTAAATTCCCAGCAACCACAAGGTGGCTCGCAGCCATCTATAATGTGATCTGATGCCCTCTTCTGGCATACAAGTACACATACAGGCAGAGCACTGTATAAATGACAATTCTTAAAAAAGAAAAAAAAAAGAATTGCACTACTGAAATTGGTTAGTATATCGGATACCAGGGGAAAGGTCATACCAGGTACAGTTGGCCTTCATTGTTTACAGAGCCTGTGTTTGCAAATTTACCTACTCACGGACATTTATTTGTAACCTGAGTCCACAATCACAGCAATTTCAGTTTTTAAGGAAATCCACGGAGCAGCAGCCAGGTGGTTTCTGTGTCCATGTCCTCAGCTGAGGCAGAGCACTGTGACACCTTGTCTCCTTGCTTTAGTCTTCATAAACAAAGTGTCCTCATGATCTGTTTAATGCCACGGCTTTTGCCCATTTGTGCTTTTTGGTAGTAATTTTACTACTTAAAAATGGCTCCCATGGGTAGGGTTGAAATGTTGTCTAACTAGGTACAAAAAGCTCCATGGAGAAAGCTCTTCTTATATATAGCTTCACTCATCCCAGATAATGGCAGGAGGATTGTTAGGACTGTCTCAAGACAGTTTCCTTCACTAATTCAATGTTCACAGTGACTTTATATGCAGTAGAACTGCCCTCAACAGCAAGAGCTGTCTATCTTCTGCTTAGTTCTTCCTCCCAAATCCCAGGAATGGGAGCTGCAGGCATGCACTGTTACCCCAGCCTCAGAATGCCTTTTGATACCTCGGGTTTGAAGAGGTATGCATTTCTATCCTCAGAATGGATATAATTCTACAGACACCGTACGTTTAAAGGAAAATTCATTTCAACTGCTGCAGGACCATCCAATTTTATTCTATATTAACCTTTTCTTTTCTTTATAGGTGGGTTGTTTATGGACACCTGGTTTACTAGGTAGTTCAATACAGAACTCTAAACTAGGTCTGGACACGGTGGTAGAAACACGAAGGAGGCCAGCCTGGGCTACATAGCAAGACCCTCTCTCAAACACAAAAAGAGCCCCGTTTGTAAACTATACACTGGCATTCAGATATATGAATTTGTCTTGAATGGGCCATGAACTTCAATGAGTGAAGCATCAAAATTGCAGAGGAGGAACCAGAATTAGGCAGTTAATAGAGGGGCAACTGGCAGTTCAGATGACCAAGAAATAATGTTCAACAGTGTCCCTATGGCCCCAAGTATAAGAAGCTTCACAGAAAACTCCTGTCCTCTCTCTAGGACACCACAGGCTGATGGATAAAATGAAGCGACTTCTCTGTTGGGAAGTCAGATTTTTCTGAGGAACTAGCAAGGTGTTGACTTCTTCTGGTTTATGCAAGTAATCCACCACTGTACAGAATAGAGGTCAGAGCAGGCACCTTGACCTGCCAAACTATCTCACTACCTGGCCAACATTTTTAGTCTTCCTGAAATAAGGAAATCAATGGATAAAAATTGGAAAAGGCTAATAGAAGTAACAAAGGCAAGAATATTTTAATTTTTACAAGAATGGAACACAGAGCCAGGCAGGGTGTTGCATGTCTGTAATCCCAGCACTTGGGAGGCAGATTGCTCTGAATTTGAGGCCAGCCTGGTCAACAAAGCCAGTCCAGGACAGCCAAGGCTACACGGGGAAACCCTGTCTTGACAAACAAAAAAGTAAAAAGAATGAAACAGGTAAATGGTCCCCCAAAAGGAGGGAACCTCAGTTGGTGCTGGATGGTAAAGCATAGAAACTCCTTATTTCCCTGTTGTATATTAAGATAAAAATCGTTTCCTTAGGTTATCAGTAGCTAAAGCAGACTTGAAGACAGAAACATTTAAGGTAAGCCATTGTGAATCAGCACTCAGGCTTTATCAGCAGGAATTCTCCCAGTTTTACCTCCAGCCTAGAGACTACATTCATATTTAGACCCTGCTCTTTCATAATCAGATACCTTTTCACATTGGTGGAAATCCTAACAAAATCTCTTGAGTCACTGGCAGCTTTTGTGTGGAGAGTGGTAAAATTTAGAACATTATTTTTTAATAAAACCTTGAGTGTTTATTTTTGTTTTATTTTAAAGTGATTTATTTATTTATTATGTATACAGTGCTCTGCCTGCATGTACCCCTGCAGGCCAGAAGAGGGCAGCAGACCACATTATAGAAGGCTGTGACCCACCACTTGGTTGCTGGGAATTGAACTCAGTACTTTTGGAAGGGCAGCCAATGCTCTTAACCTCTGAGCCATCTCTCCAGCCCCTTTATTTTTGTTTTTTTTTTTTTTTTTTTTTGACTCAAGGTTTCTTTGTGTAGCCCTGGCTATCCTGAACTCAATTTTAGACCAGGCTGGCTTTGAACTCAGAAATCAGCCTGCTCTGCTACCTGAGTGCTGGGATTTAAGGTGCATGCCACTACGCCCAATCTTTTTAGTATTTATTTTTAAAAATGTTTGTGTGCACGCACATGGGTGATTGCTCAGAGGCTGCCCCTAGAGCTGGAGTTACAGGTGGTTGTGTGCCACCTGACATGGGTGTTAGAAACACCTCTGTAAAAGCAGTAGTCATTCATCTATTTTTGTTTGCTTGCTAGTTTGTTTTGGAGGCAGGGTTGCTCTATGTAGCCTTGGCTCTCCTGGACTCAGTGATCCACCTGCCTCTGCTTCCAGAGTTCTGGGATTAAAGGCGTGTGCCACCATAGCACCACACCCCAGCTGTGTAAATTCTCTCGCTCCCCTCCATTCCCCACCCCTACCTTTTCTTCCCTTGGGAATGGGGCCTCACACTGTAGCTTAGATTGACCTGAAACTCACTATATAGCCCTGTATGGCTTCATACTCACAGCAATCCTCCTGCCTCAGCCTCAAGAGACTTTATTCACACTTAAAAAGGAGTTGTTCTTTACAAGTCTTTGCATATTTACAGAGTTCATAGTAAGTCAGAGTAGGATACAATTTCAGAAGCTCTGAAGACTCTCAACAAACAGACTCATTATAGTCAATGATCTTACCTTGAAAACAAAGGCTGATAGAGGGACAGAAAGGACAGACACAATTTTAGAACAAAACAGGTATATTTCTATTAGACTACCTGGTACAGAAGATAGTGTGGCATGGATGAATAGTATGAATGACAAATAATACAAATATATTTTATTTGAAATAAACAAAAATGCTTACATAGCTTTCATTTGCAAACAAACTCTTGCTTGACTGTATTATTGAGAAAAAAAAAAAAAAAAAAAAAAAAACAAAGCTGAAGCAAAACACCCTTCTGTTTTAACTTGTATTTGGGGACAGGTAGGAAGACACTACTTGGTTTTTTAAAAAACTGACCTTCCCCTAAGGCCTGGTCATAGAAGTGTAAACAATGTGAATGAATCCACCATTACCAGTTGTCGTAGGCCATGTCACATTACTTGTGTATTCTGAGATCACACACCTGCCAATATGCCTAGGAAGGTAGCTGTATCACAGTAACATATGAGTTCTAGGCAGGCAGGATGATGGAGAAAGAGTCATTTGGAATGAGTTCTACATCCTGTTTAGAAGAAAGCACTAGCATTCGCTAAAAATCCCAGGATATGACAGAAAGACACTGCCCGGGAGTCTTCCTTTTACTTTGGTTCATTCCAGCTTTGTGAGCGACATAGCTGTTTATTCGTCTGCTTAGAACAGTCCTGCCAGAGAGCAGTAAAGCACAGATATCTATTATTCCTTCACTGTCTGCGTTTTTTCAAGTTTTATAGTCCACTACATCCACAGTATGTCACAGGTTCTTGAATATTAAACAGAAATACAAGGGGCAAGACTATTCTAAAAATGCTGAAATCTAATGAGGCGTTTCTGCAGGTATTGCCATTGACAGGAAAGTGAACCAAGGAGAGTTAAGAATGACTTGGTCAGACTCAATCAAGACTTCTAGCCAGGCGTGGTGGTGCACACCTTTAATCCCAGCACTTGGGGGGCAGAGACAAGCGGATCTCTGTGAGTTCAAGGCCAGCCTGGTCTACAAACTGAGTCTAAGACAGTAAAGGCTACACAGAGAAACCCTGAAACCCTGTCTCAGAAAAAACCAAACCAAAACAAAACAAAAAACCAACTTCTAGAATCTGATTCTGTGTTTTAATTTCTCCATCTATCTAAACATAGTAGAACTTTGCAGAGAAGGTCTCCGAGTGACAAATCTGATAACAAAGCTTCAGGGCTGGCTACATCTAAATTCCCTTGCAAAGTAGTAAAGCACCTGTGACCTTTACAATAGTAGTTAATTCTACTGACTGATAAACAGAACTTAGGGCTCGGGCCTAGAGAGGAAGGATATGCAATAGGCATAAATTCTCTTCTGAGAGACAAAGCCCAATCTTGGGATGCTCAGAATGGAGGGGCCGGGGATTTAGGTGAGGCTGGCTCCTAATACAAGAGCAAAGGATCACCAGGTGTTTTATCACGCCACACCAGCATTCCAGTGATCAGGCATCATTCATTTGCCCTTCCATTGCAGAGAACAGACCCAGGTGACTGGCTGACAGTCCTGGTTTCCCCCAGTGCTTTCTCTAAGCTGTGCTTCCTACACACATCCATGGCCACAACACAAGTAGATCGGAGGAGACAACGAGAGAATGAAATGTGGTTCAAGTCTTTGGATTTAAAAACAAGTCCCCAGAGAAGATGGTGCCATGGAATTTCCAGGAAACTTCCTTTGCCTCCCAACATGGACCCTAAAAGCCCCAATCCAAATGTCTAATAATTAGGCTATGAGATGCTATAAATGATCAAAGCAGTCAGACAGAGGAGGAGTGTGTTGTCCACTTAGCTGCAGTTTGTAGCGTAGCCTCTTTAGCAATTGGTGGATCAGTAAAAGCCACTGAAGTACTGAACAGACATTCTGTAAAAACCAGTAACAGGACTTCATGGCTAGGAAATTTTCTAAACAGTAAAATGACTTCAGGATAGATCTCTTCGACATTAAATGTAGCAAAGTTAAAAAAAAAAAGATTTACACGTAGATATAGTGATAACAGAAAATTACAAGGCAGAGAACACACACCCAAAAGAATCAAGACAGTGTTGTAGGTTCAACAGTATTCCAGGGGGCTAGAAGATCTGTTAACTTTGTTAACTAGCAAAATATCACTCTTGTTTGTTTATAAATCACTTATTTATCATGACCACACCGTGTTGAATCTTTTTCTTCCCATGTACTGGAGACTCCTACAGTTGGCCTTTAAGCATTTTGCATTTCTTTGCCAATCTTGTAACTGAGTATCTTGTTCCAGTCGATTTTGGTGCGGGTAACTGGCAGCTGCCGGCGCAAAGCCTTGAACGTGGTATCCGACATTGTTTGATAGTTTTCACTAATTGCTGTCTGCAATAGAAAACTGATGGTGAGCTGCTTGAATGGGAATAGAGCTGTCTGTGAACAGGAAGGGAATCAGACAGTTAAAGGACACAGGACAACAACATGTATCCTGAGCTGCTCTCCAATCTTGAAAGCAAATCAAACTCCTCTGCATGCCTGAGACATGGCTGCAGTCTCATAATTGTAAACAGGAGCCAGACTGCAGGGTCTGTGAAGTCTCAGGCTTAGTGACACCCACAGTGTATGCTTTATGTTAAAGCCACAAAGGCCTGAACAAAATATGTTTACAGAGAAAGAACTTCCAAATCTTCTTACCTGATACTCATTTTCTGCACTCTCTATGATTTTAATGAACTCCTTTGCAGTTTGGACCTCATTCTAATGAAAGAAAAAAAGGGAAATAATATTTTTAAAAATATGTAAGCAATGAAAAGACACTGGACAGTCCATTCCATGAACTAACGCTTGTATAATGATCCTAGTCTCTGCAGTGTTCAGATACACGGCACCTCTTCATGTACACGATCATACACTATCATGTACACGGCATCTCTTCATATACACGATCATACACTATCATGTACACGGCATCTCTTCATATACACGATCATACACTATCAGGTACACGGCATCTCTTCATATACACGATCATACACTATCATGTACACGGCATCTCTTCATGTACACGATCATACACTATCAGATACACGGCATCTCTTCATGTACACGATCATACACTATCAGATACACGGCATCTCTTCATGTACACGATCATACACTATCATGTACACGGCATCTCTTCATGTACACGATCATACACTATCATGTACACGGCATCTCTTCATGTACACGATCATACACTATCATGTACACGGCATCTCTTCATGTACACGATCATACACTATCATGTACACGGCATCTCTTCATGTACACGATCATACACTATCATGTACACGGCATCTCTTCATGTACACGATCATACACTATCATGTGCACGGCATCTCTTCATGTACACGATCATACACTATCATGTACACGGCATCTCTTCATGTACACGATCATACACTATCAGATACACGGCATCTCTTCATATACACGATCATACACTATCAGGTACACGGCATCTCTTCATATACACGATCATACACTATCAGATACACGGCATCTCTTCATGTACACGATCATACACTATCAGATACACGGCATCTCTTCATGTACACGATCATACACTATCATGTACACGGCATCTCTTCATATACACGATCATACACTATCATGTACACGGCATCTCTTCATGTACACGATCATACACTATCAGATACACGGCATCTCTTCATATACACGATCATACACTATCATGTACACGACATCTCTTCATATACATGATCATACACTATCAGATACACGGCATCTCTTCATGTACACGATCATACACTATCATGTACACAGCATCTCTTCATGTACACGATCATACACTATCAGATACATGGCATCTCTTCATACACACGATCATACACTATCATGTACACGGCATCTCTTCATGTACACGATCATACACTATCATGTACACAATCATACACTATCATGTACACAGCATCTCTTCATATACACGATCATACACTATCATGTACACGGCATCTCTTCATACACACGATCATACACTATCATGTACACGGCATCTCTTCATATACAGGATCATACACTATCAGATACACGGCATCTCTTCATATACACGATCATACACTATCAGGTACACGGCATCTCTTCATATACACGATCATACACTATCAGATACACGGCATCTCTTCATATACACGATCATACACTATCAGATACACGGCATCTCTTCATATACACGATCATACACTATCATGTACACGGCATCTCTCTCTTCTTATTCCTACAACAACACTGTGAAGTGAGTGTCACTAACACATTCATTTGGCAGATGAGAAAACAGAACTTTCTGAAGTGACCTGACCAAAATTATATAGCTTATAAATAATAAGAAAGGCTCTAGAGACTGGTGGGATGGCTTAGCAGGCAGAGATGCTTGCTCTTCAGCCCGACAGCCTGAGTTTAACAACTGGAACCTACACAGTGGCAGAAGAAAGCTGACTCCCACGGACTGATCACTGACCTCTGCACACATAGCATGTGTGTGCCACCCTCAAATAAATTAAATAAATGTATCAACAATGAAAACACAGAGAGATGAGACCTAAATCTAGGACTTTGCTAGAAGAATCACTGTTTTCTCCACTCTACCATTATATACTCTCCAAACATAGCACCCTGTCTCGAAAATGTGCGTGCGTGCGTGTGTAGTGCTGGGGACTGAACCTGGGAACTTATGCATATTGAGCAAAGCTCTTCTACTGAGCTATATCCTCAGCCTCCCCCCAGCCCCTGCTCTGTTTTGCCTTATTTTTTGTTGTTGTTTTTGTTTGTTTTTTGAGACAGGGTTTCCTGTGTAGCCTTGGCTGTCATCTTGGACTCACCTAGTAGACCAGGCTGGCCTAGAACTCGGAGAGATGTGCCTGCTCTCAAGTGCTGGGATTATAGGCGTGCGCCACCATGCCTGGCTGCTTTTTTCTTTTTTGACAGTTTCGTGTAGTGCAGCCTGGACCTGAACCTGCTGTGTAGCTAAAGGTGACGTTAACCCCTGATCCTTCTGTCCTTGTCTCTCAAGTACTAGTACAGCACACTCAGTTCCTCAGCTCCCCCTTTTAGATTTGTGTGTGCGTGCGCACGCGTGTGTGCCTGTACACACACACACACACACACACACACACACACACACACACACACACACCCCTTAGAGGCTAAATGAAGGGTCAGGACCCCTCTGGAGCTGGAATTACAGGAGGTTGTAAGCCACCAAATATGGGTGCTGGGAACTGACCTTCGATCTTCTGTGAGAACCATCTCTGTTGACCCCACTTCCCCTCACAAGTCCTTTAAAAATGCTACTGTTTAAGACAGGAGCTATAAGGTTATGAGATATGCTATGCAGCTGAGGCAGGCCTTGAACTTCCTTCTTAAAAGAGTTGTTTTAGCTAGGAGGCAGAGGCAAGTGGATGGATCAGTGTGAGTTCAAGGCCAGCCTGGTCTACAAAGCCAGTGTAGGACAGCCAAGGCTACACAGAGAAACGCTGTCTCGAAAACAAAACAAAACAAAAAAAGAAAGAGTTGTTTTAGGTTTTTTTCTTTCCTTTTTTTAATTTTTAAGGTTTTAAAAGATAGGATTTCTCTGTGTGTAGCCCTGGCTGTCCTAGACTCACTCTGTAAACCTGGCTGGCTTTGAACTCAGAGATCCACCTGCCCCTGCCTTCTGAGTGCTGGGATTAAAGACATGCATCACTATGCCCAGCTACTGTTTTCGTTTTTATTATGTGCATGTTTGAGTGCAGGATTCTGAATAGGGTGCTGGAGTTTCAGGGACCTTCGCTATTGAGTGATCTCTCCGGTCCTGTAGAGATACTTTTTAATCTTCTGCTTCAGCTTTTTCAGTAGTAGGGCTTACACATTCAGGTATGGCTAATAACCTGCCTTATGTCTTGAAACCTTTTTCTTGTGTTTGAGAGAGTCTAGCATATCCTGGGCTGGCCTCAAACTCAAACTTTATTTTGGGAGATTCTCACTAAGTTACTGAAGCTGACCTTAAAGTTCTTCTGAAGTTCAGGCTGGCCTGTTTAAATGTTTTGAGATAAGGTCTCCACTTCCCAAATGCTGGGATTACAGGCTACCACATCTAGTTTCATTATTTTTAATTTAATATTTCAACATTGCTCGTTTTCATTTTAAAAATTATTTTATCAGACTCAATATCTCACCCTGTAGTCTACACTGGCCTTGAACTTGCAATAGTCTTTCTGGCTCAGTCTTTTGAGTGTGAGGATGTCCTTCCATGCCCAACAGCTTTATTTTTAAATAAGGTAAATATTGATAAAAAATAAGACATAAATGCTCTTTGGATGATTACTTTTTTTCTTTTAAAGATTTTATTTATTTTATGTATATGAGTGCTCTATCTGCACATACACTTGCAGGCCAGAAGAGAGCATTAGAGGGTATAGATGGTTGTGAGCCACCATGTGGTCGCTGGGAATTGAACTCAGGACCTCTGGAAGAACATTTAGTGCTCTTAACCAATGAGCCATCTTTCTAGCCCTGGGTGATTGCTTTTAAGAATAAAAGAAAGTAATGACACCATGAAGGGAAGAATTAAAGACACCATCTATCTTTCTTGTCAGTGTGTAGAAAACACTTCCTGCCTGAATTCTAAAAATGTTTCCTAATTATATGAATATAGTTTTACAGAACTCATTTGACAAACTTCATTTATCTTGAATTTACTGATTGAAGCATTTCTATCCTTGAGCAAATCTTACAATTAAGAAGAGAAAGAGCAAGAAAAACAACGAGTATACATTTCTCAGAGCTGGGCATGGTGGCACATGGCATATACCTGAAATCTCAGAACTAAGGAGGTGCAGGCAGGAAGACTAGAAATCCAAGGTCATCCTTGGCTATAAAAACTCTCACGCCAAAACAAACAAACAAGCAATCAAGCAAACAATCAGCGTGGGGGATGCAGTTGAGTTGGCAGAGCGCTGGCCTAGTCCATGTAAAGCCTTGGGTTCCACTGCCAGGACTGCACAATGTGGGCACAGGAGTGTACACCTGTAATCCCAGCAGTAAAGAGGCAGAGGCAGAAAGAACAGGAGTCAAGGTTGTCAATGGCTACAAAACAAGTTCAGAGACAACCTGGGATATGTAAGACCCTATCTCAAACAATGCCGCCCCCCCAAAAAACCCAACAACAACAAAGAAAAGAAGGGTCTTTTACGATATGACAACTACTGTTAGTCAAAGACTTCAAACCAGTGAAGACCCTTGGTGATAAAAACACGAAAAGAAACTTAAAACTTGCATTTGTCTGTCAGGTGCAAAGTTAATTTTTTAGAAAAAGACAAGTAAGGCCGACATCCCACACTGCATACTCACAGAAACAGTTATTGTGTCCTGCACATCTTTATGACTAACCAACTGAACATTGCCATCTTCATAATAATGAACCTGTGAGAAATAATATGAGAAGAGTTATCCATAATTCACACAGAAACATAGTGCTGAGGGCATACTCCATGTTTGAGGTCATTTTTATCAATCTGAACAAACAATATGATCAATCACTATGGTATGAAAATTCACATAATAAATTTAAGAAATCTTTCTTTCTTTCTTTCTTTCTTTCTTTCTTTTTTTTTTTTTGAGACAGAGTTTCTCTGTGTAACAGCCCTGGCTGTCCTGGACTTACTTTGTAGACCAGGCTGGCCTTGAACTCACAAAGATCCGCCTGCCTCTACCTCCCGAGGGCTGGGATTAAAGGCATGTGCCAATACCACCCGGACAAGAAATCTTTCTTTAGCAGAGAAAAATGGATTACTAAGTTTTAAAAAATGTATGCTTATTCCTCTATAGACTCTGGGCTACACATTACGCATACAAACACAGCTAACATTCCACTTCTTTTTTACACAGACTTGATAAATAGCTCTGATTGGCCTGGAACTTGAGGCAATCCTATATGACAAGATCCTACTCTAAGAGTATCAAAATAATATAAAAATCATCGAGCAATAGTTTTTAAAAAATAGATCCTAGTACCTAACATCTGAGATATTTTTCTAGCTGCATGATTATTTATATTGGCAAGTAAATCTCACTGAGTTCAGGAAAAGCTTGAAGGTTAAAAAGAGGACCAAACCAAAAAGAAATTTTTTTTTTTGAGACAGAATTTTTCGGTGTGCATTGCCTGTCCTGGTTTACTCACTCTGTAAACCAAGTTGGCTTCAAACTCATAGAGACCTTCCTTCTTCTGCCTCCCGAGTGCTGGGAGTATAGGCGTGCAACACCATGCCTGGCTCTGAACCAAAAATTTTATTAGTAATTTATAAAGATAAGGAGCTAGAGAGAACACTTGCTGCTCTTGCAGAGGGCCTGGGTTCTGTTACTAGCACCAATGCTGTGGGTCAGAACCATCCATGGATCCAATTTACAGGGGATCTAAGATCCTCTTCAGACCTCTTTAGACACCAGGCTCATAAAACAAGGTACACAGGCAAAACACCCACATAAAATTAAAAAAAAATTTTTGTTTTTGTTTTTGTTTTTTCAAGACAAGGTCTCTCTGGGTAGCCTTGGCTGTCCTGGACTCACTTTGTAGACCAGGTTGGCCTCGAATTCACAGCGATCCACCTGCCTCTGCCTCCCGAGTGCTGGGATTAAAGGCGTGCACCACCACTGCCTGGCAATAAAAATAATTTTTTTTTTTTAATAAAAATAATTTTTAAAAATTACAAAAATAAGCCAGGTAGTGGCGCATACACCTTTAATCCCAGCACACAGGAGGCAGAGGCAGGTGGATCTCTGTGAATTTGAGGCTAGCCTGGTCTACAGATTGAGCTCCAAGACAGGCAGGGGTACACAGAGAAACCCAAAATCAAGCAAACAAAAATTACAAAAGTAAGTGTTGGGTTACTGAGGTGGTTCAGTGGCAGACTTCTGACTATAAGCCTGCTGATTTGAGTTCAATCCTTGGAACCACATGGTGGAAAGAGAAAACCAAGTCCTTTGTGTTGTACTTTGGCCTCCTTGAATGCACTGTGACACATGTACCACTCTTCCCCGATAAATAAATGTTAAAAGTTATATGGCAGAGGCAGTTTTGGAGCTACAGATGTAGTTAGGTGGTAGAGCACTTGCTTATTCTACATGAGACCTCAGATTCAATCCCTAGCACCACAAAACAACACAGCTGTGGATATGTAAGGTATAGTGGTGAGCTACCATCCACAACAATTTTCAAGAGGGAGAGTACAAGTCATACCAGTAGATCTAAGACATGTAAGGTTCAGGGATTTTGGTAAGTTATAAGTACAGGAACAGGATGAGGGAAGCCAATTGTAAAATGAAAGACAAACAACAACAACAAAACCCTAAACTCCAACAGGGTTTTGAACATAGAGTTGTCACCTTGGCATAAGATGGAGAAGGTAAGCTAGAGAGATGGCTCATCAGTTAAGAGCACTGGCTGTCCTTCCAGGACTCATGTTCAATTCTTGGCACCCACATGGCAGCTCACACTACCTGCAACCCCAGTTCCAAGGGATATGACACCCTCACAGACACAGATGCACACAAAACACAAATGCACATAAAATAAAAATAAAAAAATAATTTAAAAACTTATTAAAAAAGAAAAGATGGAGGGCACCCAGCAATGCACTAAGCATCAGAATGGAACAAAATTGGCATAGCTGAGGGAAGAAAAAGACCTCACTATGTGAGCAGAAGTGAAATGAGCGTGTCAGACAACCCTGCTACCAAGTTGAAGTTAGATAGTGAGGAGAGCAAAGACCTCATGAGCCAAATTAAGAATTCAGACCTTATCCTACCAGTGGTCTAGGTAACGGCATTTTTTTCACCTAGTACTATGGACTGAATGTTGGTGTCCCTCCAAAACACAGCAATAGAATCAAGAGGTAGAAAGCACATCACTGGGTCGGGGTGGGATGGGGTGGGCTCTGAGAGTTCACAGCCTCATCCTACTTCCAGTTTGTTCCTTCTGCTTTTTGCCTGACACTGAGAATGTGATTTCTCAGCTTCCTGCTCCAGCTGCCATGCCACTTGCTACTCTGCCTCTCTGCCATGATTGACTCTTACTCCAATGGAATCATGGCTGAAATAAACCTTCTTCTGTAAACTGCCTATGGTCATGGTGTTGTATCAACAGAAGAGCAACCAATGCAAGTGGGAACAGTAAGCCTGCTGCTGACTATCAGAGGTGTTTGTTAGAGCCGTCACTGAGTCTTTACTACTGGCACACAGTTGCGCAAAAAGACACATCACTGCTTATTTCTTTTCAAGCCCACCATTGAGCCTCTGCCTCCCATAGTCCATTGGCAGCTGAAGATCAACAATGATGTTTTTCTTGTCTAGTCCTAGGGATCAAACACCGGGGCTTCACAAAGATTAAGCAAACACCCGCCACCGACCTACGACGCAGGGCCAAGCAAACACTCAGAGCTAAAGCAGAGAAGGCAGGTGTGGTAGTGAGGTGCAGGAAGCAGAAGCAAGGGGGCGCTGCCAACAGGGACTCCACAGTACGGAAAGAATGTAAGGTGGGGCAGTGAGCGTCACTGTTAACAAACTCAAACGAAAATCTGAAAACATCACTTTTTTGAGCAGCAGTTGTTTTATGAGCAACGATGCAGTTTTAGAAATTCAACTTAAACTCCACTTGCAGAACTCTAAAGCAGAACCATCTCCAGGATCCAGGTACTAATGAGACAAAACCAAAACACAGCAACGTCCTGTTGACTATTACAGAGTTCAACGTGTCTGCTTTAAGTCTTCAGAAATTGTTACTTCTCAGAATTACCCTTTTGCCTATACTATAGCAAATTTGTCAATGGAAAATATAAAGGGTAATTATCTCAATAATTATTCAACATATATGACTTTGTATTTTAAACAAAATTAAATCATTTATTGAGTGTGTATGTGTTCATGTGGTGGGGGCGGAAGGACAACTTGCAGGAGCTGGGTCTCCTTTGCATCCTGGGAACAGGGTATTAAATTCAGGCCATCAGACTTGAGAACACACGCCTTATCTATCTGCTGACGCATTCTGCTAGCTCTCGTTCTGATTATTAAAAGGTAAGTAAGCGACAGGCCTAGCTCCTGGAACTTGGGAGGGCAGGGCAGGAGATTGGGTATATGTGACACTCTGTCTCAAAATTAGGAAGAAAAACAAGCCGTGCGGTGGCACACGCTTGCAATTTCAGCATTTTGGAAGTGGTGGCAGGAGGGTCAGGTATTCAAGGTTCATAATTGTTCTGGGTCAAAAGAGGAATACAAAACTGTCTAAAAAACAAAGCAAGACGCCGGGCATGGTGGCGCACGCCTTTAATCCCAGCACTCGGGAGGCAGAGGCAGGTGGATCTCTGTGAGTTCGAGGCCAGCCTGGTCTACAAAGTGAGTCCAGGACAGCCAAGGATACACAGAGAGACCCTGTCTCGAACAACCAAAACCAAACAAACAAACAAAAACAAAAACAAAAAAACCACCACCACCACCACAACAACAAAGCAAACAAAATACACAAACCAGAACAATCCCAAAACTCAGAAAACTCAGGGCTGGGAGGTGCTCATCAGTAGAGACTTGGTTAGCACTTTGGATTTCATCCTAAACACACTTAAACAAGCCCTGCGTGGTGGCCAACGCCTATATCCCTGGAAGATGAAGCAGGAGGATGGGTTCCAGCTTATTTTATGCTATATAAAAGCAAGCTCAAGGTGGGCCTGGGCTATAGGAGACCTGTCTCAAAGGGACAACAAATAAAAAACCAAGTATAAACAGAGGCGTTAGGCCCTCTATACATTTTGTCAGGAAATGTCACTGTGTGCATGGTCCAACTATAGGTTTGCATTGGAAAAAGAAACTTTCTGTTTGAAATATATTTACATAAATGTATAACAATTTGCCAGATTGAAGGTGATTCCATGGTTATGAAAGGTCTGGAGTGTTAGAGCATGCAGTGTGTCTAATTATCAAGAGCAAAAAGGTAACCTTGCTATTTCCGGTTGTGCTCTTCATAACGTAGATTCCAGTAAAAAGATCTGAGGGGAAATAGCTTATTTGTGAGGTAATCTTTTTGTTGGTTTGTTTTAGTTTATCTTATTCCTTCCTAAAACCAGCTCATTATTCCTAAAAGATCTTGTTATCCTTGAAAGAAAAAGTAATGTAGTAGTATTCACTATATAATTATCCTTCATCAACCCAGAACAGCTCTCTCCTCAGCTAACTCCCAGGAAGGAGGCTTCTACTTCCATTCACTGCCACTCACCCCTTTTTATATCAATATATAGTTTAGTCCTCTAGGCCCCTCCGCTCTGTGTGGCACTGAATCAAACCCAGGGCCTTGCCCATGGTAGGGAAGTGCCCTATGAGTCTCTATTCCTAATACCAGAACCAAGAGCAAATGGCACCTTTTATAACACATGACATTTGATCTATCGTCTATAAATACACTGGACTCTTACCTGAATCTTGAGCACTCCAACCACCTGGGCTGTAGGTGGTGTAATGGAGAACTTCCACTCTGATCGCCAACGACCATTCCTATAAAAAACACACATACGCATGATGCTGCAGAATCAGCAGCAGGAACAAGAACGAGGCGACCTGACCCAGAAGTTTGCAATGGTGGCTGTGGGATTCATTCTCAATGTGACAAAGTCAAGATTGTCACTGCATAAAAGTCTCGATCTAAATGGCTGATCATACACAAGCCTTTCTAAGGAATGTGGACTCTACTTTTCCTCACCTCCTCTGAAGTAAGGCTCACTTCTCCTGATCTTAGGAGGCTCTTCTCCCAGGAGAGGGTGCTTGGTAGCACCATGCTGTACAATCAGCCCCAGGAAAAATGGGTAGCCCTGCCCTGAGGAGAACCCAAGACTTTCAGCTGAACACTCTGTAAATCACATGTTCTCACTCTTCGGTATGACAGTGTTTCTCAAAAGGATACAATTATAGATGGAGCATGAAGGTCTCTAGATCAAATAATCTCTCCCAAGATAGTTTAAAACAAACCTCAGTCACTGGTTTCTTTCCAATATAAGTTAGATAGAAATAGAGAGAACGTCTATTTCTTACCAGAAATTTTTGGGTTGAAACTGGTGGCTTTCAATACATGCAATAATGGTCTGTTGTCCATCTATAGTTTTAGCGTAAACCTATTGTTAGGAGAAAAACAGACATGAAAAACATACTTACTTTACAGTAAACTGCACAAAAGTAGTGTGCTACGTCAAAATGCTCAAAGGAGGCAAAGTGTCTGCCGGAGGCTTATAAACAGGCCTTCCTGGGATGTAAGCACAAGCGGTGTGTTACGCTCCAGCAGAAACACTGCTACAGTGAATGCCAGGAGGCGACTGCTTCTGGCTTATCATACTGTTAGACACCGGGTTAGGCTAGCGCAACTCTGGCAGGCATAGATTGAGGCTAAAGATTCGTCAACAGCTCAGGGAGGAAAGCAAGCTAACTAACTGGCAATTGGTCCTGCCAGGTTAGTGGAGCTGTACAAGGTCTACCTAGTGGGAGACAAAACATAAAAGTAGGTCATGTATTAAATAGCAGGTAAAAATTTTGGACAACAAGTCCAGAACCATTATTTTGGGAGAAACAACAATACAGGTACAGAGGATAAAATGGAAAAAAAAGCTGGAAGTGAGTCAGGAGGCCACAAATTAATGTAGGCCACAGTCTAAGGCACTGTGAGTGAGACTGGAAAGGAGGGAGAGTATGCGGCATGTGAAAGTACAACCTCAAGTTATGCTGGTTAGTTTTATGGACTTGATACAAGCTAAAGTCATCTGGGAGGAGGAAACCTCAGTAAAGAAACGCCTCCATAAGATTAGGCTACAGGCAAGCCGACAGGGCATTTTTTTCCTTAAGCGACTGATGGGGGAGAGGCCAGGCCATTGTGAGTGGTACCATCCTTGGGCTGGGGGTCCTGAGTTCTGTAAGAAAGCAGGTTGAGCAAGCCAGTAAGCAGCACCCCTCATGATCTCTACATCTCCAAGTTCTTGACCTGTGTTAATTCTTGCCTTGACTTCCTTCAATAATGGACTATGATGGGGAGGCATAAATCAAACAAACAAACAAACCAACCCTTTCCCACTAACCTTGCTTTTAGTCATGGTGTTTCATCATAGCTGTGGAAACCAGCTAATGCAGAAGTCTAGCTTATATGTCATAACCAAAGGGCAAAGGGAAACGGAAGTCACAGTATTTCTACACCTGAACAATGTGGACCAATGGATCCTATCAGCAGACTGGGAAACCCAGATGAGAGGTCTAATTTTCACTTAGAAGAACCAGCTGTGAGAGTGGAAGAAATGGGGATGTGAATGGACACGCAATCACCAGAGAAAGCAAACAGTGCTTTAAAGTCTCAAACGCATTTCTAGTATGTTTTCCTTTTTGTTTGTTTGAGACAGGGTTTCACTCTGTAGCGCAGGCTGGATTCTTCCTACCTCTGCACTGCCAAGTGTTGAGACTCTAGGTGTGAGTCCCACGTTCAGGCTTTGCCTATACTAACTACACTATAAATATCCTTGGATTCCTGGTAGAACAGAGTACAAACCCAGGGCAAAAAGAAAGCAGAGAGGAAGAAACAAGGACAAAGAAGAGATAAAAGAAACAAGTAACTTACAGAAATTACTGTGATTGAGACAGCCTTACTTCCCTTTAAAGACAAGAGATAGGACTATTTCTAAATTCAGGCACGGTGACACATGCTTATAATCCCAGCACCTGGGAAGTACAGACAGGAAGACGGAAGGAAGCCTACATGAGACTGCTTCAAAAAATAAAAACAAGAGCTAGGCGCGGTGGCACGCGCCTGTAATCCCAGCACTCAGAAGGCAGAGGTAGGCAGATCTCTGTGAGTTAGAGGCCTGCCTGGTCTACAAAGTGAGTCCAGGCCAACCAAAAATACACAGAGAAATTCTGTCTCAGAGAAACAAACCAAAACACTGAAAAACAAAAACCAAACCAAACAAATCAAAAACCCCAAAACAAAAACAAGACTTTATCCCTAGGTAACAGGAAATACACCAGAAGAGAAATGAAGTACACACAGCCACTTTGAAGAAGTAAGAGTATAAAAATCAAGTATAAGGATCCTTCTGCAACAGAATCAGATACAACAGGGGGAGGTATACGGCTTCTCAGTATGGAGAAACAAGAAATAAGCTTTCAGTCAGTCTCCAATCTAATTAGATGTAGGAGGTTAGATGCTCATCTGACAATAGAAAATGTCTGGAACACACTACAGAAAACGTGACACAGAGTGAGATGAAATTAGGGGCTTCTAAGGATGAAGGTTACTAGGATACTGCAGGCACCACTGGGGCAATTCTATCACCTTCTGTTGCTCATGTAACTAAAAGAAATTAAATAAAAAAAAACAGGTCTCAGTAGGGTTCTTTGGTATTGAGCTATCCAGATTAAAAATGTAAATGGCCAAGCAAGATGTGTGAATTTGAAGTCAGCAAAGTCTACATACATAGTGAGTTCCAGCCCAGCCAAAGCTATTGTGGGAAAGATTAAGCTTTGTCACAGGTGGAAGCAGTCTTAGCGGGCTTTACCCTTGGGGCAAGCCATGAATACCTTGTGACAGACTGTTTGGAACCTTCCTGGGCTTGGAATTTAAGAAGCCGACCTGGGAACCCCACCGTGGCTATTGTTTTCCTAATTGACCCTCGAAGGGAGAAAGGATCGCCCTTTGCTTGTGACTGGGAAGGTGGTGAGAAGACAAAACAACAGGTTGAGAGGCGAGGAGAGTGCGCAGAGAGAGCAACGGACCGGACCAGCTCGTGGGTCAGAGACACCTAAAGACCTATCCCATGGAACGGATACTGGAAGGTTCATTCTTTTGTCCCTTTAACCTTTTTTCCTTTTTGTGTATGCTAGTTGGGTTGTATAATAAATTTTAATTGTTAATAAACAGAGCCAACATCTGGCGCCCAACGTGGGGCCCGATAGGTTCCACAGTCCCTAATGATATGAGGAAAGATTCAGTATTCCAAGGGATAGAAATGTTGTTTCAGACTATTGACAAAATTACAACTGCTGTTGCAAAACTCTTTCCTGCATTATACTTAGAGGGAATTCTTTGTTTTCTCATTGTCCTTTTATTACAATATTTCATGCTTAGGAGGATTAGAAGACAGGCTAATGGCATAAAAAAGCCGGAAGGGTCAGTAAGTTCTATCCTTTTGGGAAAGATTGCAGATTTGACTGGACAGATGGAAAGGCTGAGAAATAAAAATGAAGAGATGGGAAAGTGGATAGAATTTTTGGCATTTGGTAGTGATGAAGGACAGAAAATAGAGAGATCGGAAAGCCAGAAAAACCAGAAAGAGTCAATAAGCTCTATCCTTTTGGAAAGAATTGACTGAACAAATGGGCAAAATGCAGAGAAAACTGGAAGGACTAGAAAAACAGAAGGCACCTTTGGTTAAAAAGGGTGGAGAAGGTCAGAAACCAGAGACAAAGGAAGCCAGACCGACCAAAAGGTCTTTGAAAGTAAATGTACCAGTGGAGGATACCTCCACAGTCACCCAGGCACCTTCAGCTTTTCCAGTCACTGTAAGACATGTACTCGAGCCAAATGGTGCTGAGGGTCATGACAAAATAGCCTGGTGTCCTGTAGACATGATGAATTTAAAACATTTTAAGGAATCCGTCGTCAGATATGGTATGCATTCTAACTTCGTTAAACAAATGTTAAACAGCTGGGCCTATCAGAATAGACTTGTTCCCCAAGATTGGAAAAATTTAGTTTCAGCGGTATTGGAAGCGGCACAACAGCTACAGTGGTTATCATGGTGACAAACAGAGGCTATAAAAATAGAACAAAAAAATATCACACAGGGAATAAATATTAATAGAGTTCAATTACTTGGTGATGGACCATATACTAACATGAGAGAGCAAGTTCAATCTGACGATAGAGTGATTGAACAATGTTGTAAGGCAGCCTTGAGAGCTTGGGAGCTGGTAGAGAAACCTGGGAAAACAACTATTCCCTTTACTAAGGTGTTCCAAGGACCTCTGGAGCCCTTTACAGAATTTTTGCAGAGATTAGGATCTGCAATGGATAAGGCGATGCCAGATTCTGACAACAAAAAGGCATTAAAACTTATCATGGCTTAAGAGAATGCAAATACTAAATGTAAGAAGGTGCTTAGACCGTTAAAAAAAAGAGGCGCTCCATTAGATGACTGGGTAAAGGAGACAGTTAATATCAACTCTCAGAAATATCAGAATAATATTGTGGGACAAGCTTTAGTCAAAGAGCCCAAATATCATAATACTCGGTGCTTCAATTGCGGTCAAATTGGTCATGTACAAAAAAACTGTAGAGATAAAAGGCACAATAACCCAGGAAAAAACGTAACTCGTAAAAGAGAACAAGGAGATTCTAGTTATGATGGTAATGAGGTACCAAGACTCCCAGGGTACTGTAGTCGCTGTGGAAAAGGGAAACATTGGGCTCGGGATTGCCAGTCTAAGCGAGATGTGCAAGACAATATCTTGCCGACGGGAAACGGCAGGAGGGGGCCATCGGCTCGGGCCCCCGTAAACAATGCCAGCCAAATTCCTTTGGCCAGTCAAAAAGTGACAAACCCACAGAAAAACGGGAACTGAGTGTTAGCGATCTAATGCATGCTACTAAAGGCAGTGCAGCCTTGGATCTGGCTTCAAATATGTCTCTTACCCTAACTCCTCAGGTTAAATGTTACAAATTAAATACTGGTGTTTTCGAACCTTTGCCTTCAGGCACAGTAGGATTGGTTCTGAAAAAAAGTGGGCTGACTTCTCAGGGTTTTATTGTGCATCCCGGTATTTATAGATGGAGATTCTAAAGGGGAAATAAAAATCTTGGTATATGTGAAAAAGGAGATGAAAATCGATGCCGGGGATAGGATTGCTCAACTCCTACTGTTTCCTTACATTAAGGGCAAAGCCGCTCCAGTGGAAAGGACCGGTGCATTCGGGAGCACAGGGACACGTGTGTTCTGGCAAACAGTAATTAATGATCAGAGACCTAAGTTAATTATACAATTGAATGGTATTAAAATAGAAGGCTTGGTAGACAGTGGAGCTGACGTCTCCATCATTTGCCAGAAGTCTTGGAACCAAACTTGGCCACTTTTAAGAAGGTTTATACAGAAATTGTAAAAATTGGTAAGTTACCTCAAATAAAACAAAGTGTACAGTGGCTTGAGTGTGTGGGACCAGACGGGCAGTTAGGGAGGCTAAAACCCTATGTGGCTGACATTCCTATAAATCTATGGGGAAGAGACCTTTTACAACAATGGGGTACTCAGATTACTATTCCTACAATTACTGAGATAAACAAGGTTGAAACAATGGGTGAATTGGTATGCGCTTCTAGGGAAGAGATTAACGTAAGTGATCAGAGGCGACCACAAGCTATGCCCATTGTCCAACCTCAGAATTCTTCAGGTCCAACCTCAGAATTCTTCAGGTTTAAAATGTCAAAATTTATAAGAGGGGCCACTGCTGAGATACCAACCGCCTTGCCCCTAAAATAGATTTCAAACAGACCTGTATGGCAGGAGCAGTGGCCCTTAACAAAAAAAAAGTTACAGGCGCTTCAAGGTTTAGTGAAAGAGCAGCTGGAGGCTCAACACATCGAAGAATCTTCCAGTCCCCGGAATTCCCCTGTGTTTGTGGTAAGAAAGAAATCAGGTGGATGGAGAATGATAACAGATTTGAGGGCCATAAACAAGGTGATTCAACCCATGGGTTTGCTTCAACCTGGAATTCCTTTGCCTTCCTTATTACCTCGGTCTTGGCATATAATTACAATTGATTTAAAAGATTGTTTTTTTACCATACCTCTACACGAGAAGGACAGGGAAAGGTTTGCTTTCTCAGTACCTATTCTGAACAGTAATTCTCCAATAAAGAGATATCATTGGAAGGTACTTCCACAGGGAATGTTGAATAGCCCAACTTTATGCCAGTATTCTGTACAACAACCTTTAGAAATACTTCGTAAGCTGTTTCCTCAATCTATCATATACCATTACATGGATGATATTCTGCTAACTGATTCTGATCCTAGTATTGTAGAAAAATGTTTCAGGAAGCACAAAGAATTTTGCCATGCTGGGGTTTACAGATTGCTGTGGAAAAAATACAAAGAGGAGATTCAATTACCTATTTAGGCTATAGTGAGACCCTGTCTCAAAAACAAATAAGAATGGAAATTAGTGGTAAATTGCAAGTATGTTTAGATTGGACAACTGATTTCTAAGAAAGAATGTATTGTCTCTTTCCCTGGAAAATGTTTGAGAAGGAAGTCTGTACTTATCTACAATGTGTTTCCCTGTTTAGAAAAACCAAACATGTAAGATGACGGCACCTTCTGCTTATGCATAGCTTACATTGTGCCAGACACTGTTCTAGCATCTTCATTAACTTACCGAATCCTCACAACACTACTGTTTTATTATATAAACAAGGAAACTGAGGCACAACGACGCTAGGTGATTTATACCTTGGGCCACACAATGAGTTAAGTGACCTGGTTAGGACTTAAACCACTCAGACTTCAAAGTGCTCTTAACTAACTATATTCCTATCTTACCATCACCACAGGTGTAAAAGTCTAACTGGATACTCTGCACTGTCTATCTGAAGACTGCTGAGAGTAGACTGCACACACACACAGGCTCAAGCCTGGCCACACACGAGTATTGGGCAGAAGGATCACCTGAAGTTCAAGGCCAGACTCTGGCCTCCAGGGGCATCTGTATTCACATGCAACACCTGCCTCCATTTATATATAATTAAAAATAATAAAAGTAGAAGCTGCGCGTGGTGCTGTACTCCTGTATTTCCAGCACTCGGGAGGCAGAGGCAGGAAAATCTCTGTTGAGTTCCAGGCCAGCCTGGTCTACAAAGTGAGTCCAGAACAGCCAAGGCTACACAGAGAAACCCTGTCCAGAAAAAAAGAGTCTGAACAGTTCAATGAGGAATAGGCAGATACTTAACCGTAGAGAAGCCATTGGAATAATGATCTTTAACATAGGCTCTTAAAGCACTGTCACAAGATTCTCTCCAAGACTTCAAACCTCCATCCACATCCTCTGGCTGGGGGTCACTTGCTTCTTTCCGTAAATGATCAAACTTGAAGGAAATTTTGTTTCTTGGATCTAGAAATCTGCTGTTGCCGAGGTCACCGTGCTCTGTAATTAAGACCTTCCAGACAAGAATTACAAATATGAATAATTCTATTAAAAAAGAAAAATTTCATCATGTTTTACAAAATAATAAATATCCTACAAAAGAAAGTTGACTTTTTATTTAATTTCTTTTCTACACTGACTTTTAAACCATGTATCATTTTTTACTCTCATAAAAATAAGGCAATGTTTTCCTCCTGCCAATACTGCCTTTTATATCTAATCTATTATCCATTATCCGTGTGTGTATTTATTCCTAGCTGTATCAACTTTTATGTATTTGTTTTCACATACTCAATGAAACTTTTGAGGGCACTGTATTATTGTGAGCACCTAAGTAATACAGCCACATGGTTCAAACATGCATCAAATGAACTCTCTTTCTCACCCCTATCTCTTATCTACCAAATTCCTTGAGTAACTTAGACTAGTCCAAATTTATTATCTTCTAGTACTTTTGTTAAGATTCTTTTTCTGTACCTCTCTGGAACCCAGGGGTTGCATATATATAACTTATGACTGAACTACATATCAAGTCAATGGCATTCTTTTTCTCTTAAAAAAAAAAAAGCACAACCTAGTATTAGCAAAAAGAGGAAGAATTTCCTAATATGTACACTATTTAAAAAAATAAGACAAATATATTTAGCACCCAATTTCCTATCTGCTCTGCCTTTCAGTCTCTACTATCTTCACGCACAGACTATGTAGCAGGCAATCATTACCTGGTCATCGTAGCCTTCTATCTTCACAGGTGTGAACTGATCCATGTTATACTGGGCAAATGCACTATTTAAAAAAAGAATTGAAAAAGAAATATTATCTCCATTTTACCAGCTACTTAATCCAAAACCTTTGGACTTATTCTTAGCTTTTCTTTCTCTGACTGTTACATCCAACCCATCAGTTCTGTGAGAAGTGTAATCAAAATCTGAGCCTGCACTCTACCCTCATCTAAGCTATTGCCTGGCCTGGCCTAACTCAGCCCCCGCCCCTTACACAGGTATTAGAATACCTTGCTGGTGACTATTCGAAACCCCGAGTCCTGTCTATCATGCCATTCTCCAACACTCTTAACAATGTCATCTCACTCACTCTTAGTGCCGGAAGAGCTGGGCACTGTCAGGGAATGGTTCTGTGGTAAGACAGACAGAGAGGCAGACAGGCAAGACAGACAAGACAAGACAGACAGACAGACAGACAGACAGACAGACAGACAAGACTTATGGTCTGGACATGAAGTATTACCACAAACGGTCCCTGATTGTTTCCTGGGCAACAGCTCTTAAAACAGTTTTCTAGCTACATAGACTGTCACAGCTTGTTTTGAAGGTCTGGTCCCAGCTGGCAATGCTTTTAGGAGATTCTAGAAGCTTAAGGAGGTAGGCCATAGCTGGAAAAGGTAGGTCACTGGGGCATGCCCTTGAGGGCAGTATCTTGTTCCAACTTTGCTTGTCTGTCTGTGCTTTTTGTTTGCCATTAGGCAAGAAATCTCCGTCACATGTTTGTGACAGCATGACAGTCTATCTCACCTGGACCAGAATCAAAAGGGTCATGGACTATGGACTAATAAACTGTTAGCACAAACAAACAAACAAACAAACACACTCTTCTAAAAGCCTATTCCCTTAAATACATGATTAGTCATAGCTCTAAGAAACTAACATAAAGACTATTAACTGTTTTATTTTGAAGTGTCTCAAACTAGGTTTTCAGGGTTCTCTGGTTTAGTGTCGGCAGTTGTCCAGAGCTGGAGCAGTGCTCTAGGAGGATGAAATAAGGTTGTTGACTTGCAGTGCTGAAATGTACCGAGGGCCTCACGCAACTAGTCAAGCTCTCTGTGGCTAAGCGTAACTCCCAAGCGTGGATGAAGAGGTACTTACTGTGCTGCCCCTTCCCTGAGGAGATTGTCATTATTAAGCAGAAGCCGGACATCTGAGGAGGAAAGCATTGGAATACTAAGTACAGAACAAATCCAAAATTTTATCCCATTTCTAGAATACACTTTTAGAATTCAGGGCTTGCAAGATGAGTCTTAAAGCATATTCCATGTGTGGAAATTCTAAACATGCTAATGAGTAATGACACTAATGTTCATAGGTTCCTACAGAACTATGTTGTTATCATAATCCAACAAAAATTCTCAAAAAATTTAATTATCTCTTGTTCCTGTTCTCCTTCATTCCTCCTTGACAGGATCTCAAATTCCCTTATGTAGCAGCTACAGATGATCACCATGCCCCGTTTATGCTGTGCTAGGGGCTGAACCTAGGATTTTGTACATGCTAAGTAAGCCCTCTACCAACTGAGCCATGTTAGGAAAGTTTTGTTAATTTGTTTTAGACAGGGTATCCTGCAGACTAAGCTGACCTCAAACTTACTACGTAGCTAAATAAAGCTAACACTATGAACTAACTTCCTTCCATCTGCCCTTCTTTCTTTCCGGGTTTCTCTTTTGGCTGTCCTGGAACTCACACTGTGGGCCAGGCTGGTCTTAAGGTCCGCCTGCCTTTGCCTCCCTAGAGCTGGAATTATAGGTGTGAGACACTACTGCCAAGCAAGACTTTAAGCTCTTGGTCATCCTGCCTCCACCTCTCAAGTGCTGCGGTTAAAGTGTATACCACCATATCTGGCACAGATAAACACCTGAAAATAAAGACCTCTCTTTATGTTTTGAGACCAGGCATTACTATGTCATCCAGGTTTCCTCCTGTCTCAGCATCCATCCCAGGTACTGGGATTACAAGTATGTACCACCATACCCACCTAATATTATATTTAATAGATGAAAATCTTGAGAGGATAATAAAGGTGGATCTGTAATTTATTTATAAAAATTTCTGGCCTTTGTGGGTTGTCTTTTTTGTTTGTTTGTTTGTTTTTGTTTTCTTCAAGATAGGAATTCTTTGTGTAGCCCTAGCTGTCCTGGACTCACGTTGTAGACCAGGCTGGGCTCGAACTCAGAGATCCGCCTGCCTCTGCCTCCTGGAGTGCTAAGATTAAAGGAGTGCCACCACCACTCCCCAGCTGGTGTTTGATTTTGAAACAAAGGTTCTTTCTGTACCCTAGGCTAGCCTGAACTAGAGTAATTGTCCTGCTTCAGACTCTTGGGTACTGGGGTTGCAGGTACGGGTCACCATTTCTGGCTGAATCTGATTTTTTTTTTGTTTGTTTGCTTTTTTTGTTCTGTTTTTTTTTTTTTTTTTTTTTTTTTTTAAAGCAGGTTTCTCTCTACAGCCCTGGATGTCCTGGAATTCTGTAGACCAGGCTGGCCTCAAACTCAGAGATCTGCCTAAATTCTGCCTCCCAAGTGCTGGGATCAAAGGTGTATACCATCACCACCCAGCTGAATTTGAAGTTTTAAAAAACTTTAGATACAATTAATTCTGCTACACTAGTCCTGGGAAATGTCCTATAGTATGGAACTTTTTGAGGAAAGGCAGTGAGAATTGAAGCTTTTACCTTTTATGATAAAACTAAAGGCATACTAGGAAACAAAAGGTAAAAAATTTGAGAATATATAGTCATTCTTTTTAAATATGAAGCTATTTTAAATCTCTATTCATTTATGGTTAGTTTTGAGACAGCCTTTAGTCCAGGCTGGACTGGAGTTTGCAGCAATCCCCACTTCAGCCTCCCCAGCACTGGAACTGCAGGTGTGAGCCACACATCAGTAGTACCTTGAGTCTTTCCTTACCTGACAGTGGGGTCCTAACTGATGAACCAGGCAAGGCTAAGTATTTGACTCCAACCTAGAACTGAATCCTAACTTTTATATTCAGTGACTGAGTTGCCTTGAACAAATTATCCAATGTTTCTGAATGCTGACTGTTTTAGCAAAATTGTAACGGGTCATAAGAGTCAGGAAACAGGGAGCACTCACAGCGAGGTGTGCCAGTGCATGCCCGTGCTCCAGTACTCTAGAGTTCAAGGCCAGCCTGGGTCACAAAAGACCAAAATGTAAAAAGAGAAAGGGCTGGTGAGGCAACTCAGCAAGTAAAGGAGCTTGCTGCTAGGCCTGAGGACCTGGATCAGTTCCCAGGACCCAAGTGGTAGAAGAGAGAACCGATTCTCACAAGCTGCCCCTACCCCCAAAAGAAGAAATGGAATAGAATTTTAAAAAGAAAGAAAAAAAAGCGGGTGGGGGGGATAATGATAATGATTAAGAAAGACTTACAACAGCTCAATATTAATCTTTACTTACCATTGAACACTTCATTAAACTCCCCTGGGGGTGCATGAGTGATGAATTTAGCAGCTATGCGTACCTAAAGAAAAATAAAGTTTATAGTAAGTGTGTTGTGAGAAGACACGTAGCTGGGAATAGCCAGGCATCCTCTAATGCTAGCACTAGGAGGCACAAGCAGGAGGACCCTGAGTTTCAGGTCAGCCTGGGCATAGAGCGAGACTGTATCTATGCCCCACTCGGAATAAAAGAAGACAACAAGACAAATGAAAAAATCTTCCTCTTCATTTTTATTTTATGTGTATGGGTGTTTTGCCTGCAGGCTAGAAAGAATGTAACTGGAGAGCTGGCATGTGGGTGCTGCAAATCCAATCCCCGTCTTCTAGAAGAACAGCCAGCGCTCTTGACCACCTAGCCATCTTTCCAGCATCACAGTTTGTTTATTAAAGATTTACTTATCGTTATTTACGTGTGTGCAGCTGTGTGCTGGCACCCACCCAGGAGCTGCAGTTACAGGCAATTGTAAACTGCCCATAACCAGTAACTCATCTTTGCAACTTTGCAAGAGTAGCAAAGACTCTTCACTGCTGATCCCTCCCTCCAGCCTTTTGTTTCTACAAGATCTCATGTAGCTCAAGCTAGCTCAAACTTGCTATGTAACTGCTCTTGCCTACCTTCCCTCTACTAGAATTAGAGGTTTGCATACCCAGTTTATGAGGGGCAGGGAGAGAACTCAGGCCTTTTTGCACACCATGCAAACACTTTACCAACTGAGCTACAATCACTGCCTACAATCTCTCTTAAAATAAAAATTTATTTAAACCTTTACTATTTAGAAGCCTTTCGATATTTTCCCACAAAATACTCCAAAGCTATTTCTATTAATTACAGGTATATTTTAAAATATATGTACTATCAGTCATTTTGAATAAAAAAACTACTTATTTTTAAATATGTGTGTGCACACAAGTTTCTGTGTACCACATGTGTGCAGCAGGCTGAGGAGGCAAGAAGAGGGCAACAGATCTTACAGGTGGTTGTGAGTGGTTGTGTGCTGGGGAAATGAACTAAAGTGGGTCTTCTGCAACAGCAGTAAACACCCTTAACCACTGAGCTATTATCTCTAGCCCCTTGACTTTTTTTTGTTTTAAAAACTGAAAAAATCAGTTTTGGTCAAAATATAAAACAATCGCAAATAAAGCAATCTATAATCTCTCATAAACATGTAAGAAAAAGCAAATATTCCAAACACAGTAAATACCAATATCAAATAGCATTTACCTAAATGCAAGATTTAGTACTAATAGTGTGATTTGCAAAATAAAAGGAGCAAAGTTGCCACGCAGTGGTGGCTTTAATCCTAGAACTCTGGAGGCAGAGGCAAGCGAATCTCTGTGAGTTCACAGAGTGAATTCCAGGACAGCCAAGGCTACACAAAGGAATACTGTGTCAAAAAAAAAAAAAAAAAAAAAAAAGGAACAAAGACGTATGAACATGCCAAATTTTACTGGAAAAAAGATGGTAAAACTCAACACTTAATATCTTAGAAAGCAACAAATTACTAGTTTTGGAAGCATCAGAGTAAGTTTCCTTCAACTAGTAACTGGTTAGAATTCCAAAGCAAGCCACATAATGAGGAGAATTAAGCACTGTCATCGATTTTAAAGGCAGGCAAAGCTGACTCCTATCATTTGTCTGCTCAACTCTTCCTTAGAGGAATAAAGTGCTACTGAGAAACTTTCCTCTATTACACACTGTGGCCTCCCCCTCTGTGCTACCTGCAGTCACTCTCCACCTGTTGGGGTCTACCCTGCATCTCACTCTTTCTTCTATATTGAACCTTTCCTTTTACGTTTTCCGTCCACTAACACGCCCTTCAACTGTGCCCAGTTGGCTGTTCAGATAATTACTTTGACTATCGCAAGTTCTCACTTTGCTGGTTCTTAGTAAATTCCTTTTAAGTACACACAATTGTTGCTATGAGGACATAAGCTATTCTTGTTTGGCGCTCCTTTCAGCTTTCCTGTTTGTTTCACCCACAGCATATCGCTAGTTCTTTAAGGGCAAGGTTAGGCTTGCTGCTTTGATTTTTTCTTTCTTTCTTTTCTCTCTCTAGTCCTGGCTATCCTGGAACGCACTATGTAAATCAGGCTAACCTCAAACTCACAGCCATCCACCTGCCTGCCTCCCACTGCAGGAATTAAAAGTCTGTGCCACCACTCCCTGCAGGAACCTTATCTTTTCAGTAAGCCTAGAGGCAGTAGACTACCTGCAGTGCTGCAGGCCTCCTTGTTGGAGGTAGGGTAGGGTGAAGGAGACGAGGTTGAGATGGGACCTCATGTAGTCTAATCAATCTGGCATCAAACTCATAAGTACGTAGTTGAGACTGGCCTTGAACTCCCGCTTCAGCCACCTGAGTTCTGGGATGTGAGATAGGTGTGAGACACTGACTAGCTCAGTGTTCATCTCAATGCTATACTCTGAGAATAAACGCGGGTTCTGTCTATAGCTTAGTGTAAATGGAAGAAGGCTAGACAGCAATCCCTCAATTAGGATCGCTGAGGCTGTTTGTTCTGGGTCCTTTCTCCCCTACTCCTGGAGTTTCTCTAGATTTTTTTTTTTTTTGTATTTGACAATATCTACATATAGATCCTGACAGTTATAAACTCAAGATGGACATAATGATAATCAGGAGGCCTGTGCTGGCTAGTGTTTGTCAACTTGACATGGGCTACAGGCATCACATAGGAAAGAACCTCAACTGAGAAAATGCTCCCAGAAGACCTGGCTGTATGAAGGCCTGCAGGTCATTTTCTTAATGAATGATTGATGAGGAAGGGCCCTGAGGCCCCCTCCCCAAGGGGCTGGTCCCGTATCTGGGCTGGTGGTCCTGGTTCTATAAAGTGGGAGGAGCAAGCCCGTGAGCAGCACTCTTCCATGGCCTCTGGTTTCTGCACTGCCTTCCTTCCATGATGACCTTTTCTTTCTCAACTTGCTTTTGGTCACGGTGTTTCACTGAGTCATGGCAACAGAAACCCTGACAAAGGGCAATGCCTAACTTCAAAGAAATGTCTCAGGATAGTTCTAGCACACTACAGAATGCCACCCATGAAGATGTTAAACTCAGGTAGAGCAAAGACGATTATCTATCAAGTAAGACAGCTCTTATTTCCAGATTAGCACCTTCATACAATTTTACGTTCTTTTTTTTTTTTTTTTTTTTGGTTTTTCGAGACAGGGTTTCTCTGTGTAGCCTTGGCTGTCCTGGACTCGCTTTGTAGACCAGGCTGGCCTCGAACTCACAGCGATCCGCCTGCCTCTGCCTCCCGAGTGCTGGGATTAAAGGCGTGCACCGTCACAAAGTCGTCAGTGTGTGTGTGTGTGTGTGTGTGTGTGTGTGTGTGTGCGCGCGCACAGGAAAGCATTTGTCATGGAAGGTATGTGGAGGAGGTCACAGGACAACTCTCCTAAGCTGGTTCTTTCCTGACACTTTGTGAGATCCAGGGAAGAACTGAAGTTGTCAGGCCTCTACACAAGTGCTCCCATGCACCAGGTCATCTTACAGGCCTTCAAGCCATTCTTAAGCAGAAAAAACAAAACAAAACAGCAACAACATTCAGACTCTACAAGGTGGAAACTGAGAACCACTCCCTCAAAGTGTCTGCTAACCTCCGTATGTGTGCAACTACTCATACAAATTCACGCTAAACAAGCAAATAAAATGTTTTAAAAATCAAATCACCAATGGGAAAGTTTGAAACAAACAAACAAACAAACAAAAAAGGACAAAACAAGCAAAAAAGTCTAAATGTAACCGTGAATGCAGTGCCTCACTCAATTTTATAATCCCAGCATTTGGGAGGTTGACACAGACGGATCACCTCCAGTTCAAAGACAGTCTGAGTGACATAAAGACATCCAAGCCAGCCAGAGTTACTGTGAAAAACAACAACAACAACAATAAACAGAAAACCCCAACAACAACAAAAGCAAAAGACTAAATGTTGAAATATGATTTTCTAATGTCTATTTTCGTTAGTACGTAAAACAATGGTTGATGGGCATAGAAATATTGAGTACTCATTGATTGTTCATATCAATAAGTTAAGAAATTAGTACATCTTTTTGAACAGTGACATCTGTTTTCTTTCTCTTTCTTTTTTTGTTTTTGGGTTTTTGAGATCGAGTTTCTCTGTGTAGCCTTGGTTGTACTGGAACTCATTCTGTAGACCAGGCTGGCCTCAAACTCGTAAAGATCAATCTATCTTTGCCTCTTGAGTGCTGGTATTGAAGGTGTGTGCCACCACGGTTTCTCTATGTAGTCCTGATTCTAATGGAATTTACAATGTAGACCAGGCTGGATTCAAAACGAGAGAGATATATCTGCCTGTATTTGCCTCCTGAATCCTGGGATTAAAGGTACGGAGCACCATGCCTGGCATGAATCTGTTTTCACTGTTTATTTGTGGCAAATAAGCCTAATGGTCATAGTCACCTTCTGCCAGTGTGTTTCACATGACACCACTAAAATTCAAAACTCCCTTCAGTCAGGCAAAGTGCTTACTTATATCCCAATATTAGTTATGTTTGCACATCATCTAAAACACATCTTCTAGCTGAGTGTGGTGGGTAATCCCAGCACTCAGGAGGCAGAGGCTCGTGATCTCTGCGAGTTAGAGGCCAGCTTGGTTTCTTGAGTTCCAGGACAGGCAGGGCTACACAGAGAAATCCTGTTTAGAAAATGAAACAAAATCAGAAAACCCTGCCCACATCTTCCCTAAGAGGGATACAGTCATGCCATCTCAGACTACCCACATAACAAAGCATTTAAATGTGTACTAGTAAAGGTTCAAGATACTACTATTTCTCAAGTCCACTCAAAAGTGTTAAAAATTATAAAATCTGTTGGAATTGGCACACTTTAAATAACAATGGAAGAACTGACTAAAAAAAATAGTTTATCCATTTAGCACTCTAGGAAGAAAAGTGTCAGAAAACAGACTTACAATGGAGAAATTGCCACTGCATTTGAAGATTTGACACTCATACAGTCATACAGCAAGCATTTGTTAAGTGTACAAGTGGACACAAAGGAAGGCCCCCTCAGCTCTCCCTATGTACACAGGAAGGGGTTGGTCTTCAGAGGCAGGCAGGGACATTCGAGCCAGATTTAGAGATCCAGCAGATGAGAGAGACTATGTTATTTAATACAGTGTGTTCCTTTATATACAAAACAAACTAGCTGTTGTACCCTCCCTCCCTATTCATTACCATCTCATTTGCCTGCTTTTTTCTTCAAGAAACTTGTCATTGCTAATATTGTCCAGTTCTTCTAAAAGAATGTGCAGAGGACAGAGCAGGGGTCGGCAGACAGCTAATGAGGGAGGCAGGGGGCAAGTGCTTCAGGGTTGGCTAGTCTCATGCTTTCTGTCCCACAAAATGAACAAACATGATTGTGACCAAAAACCTTCTTTGTATGCTAAAATTTGTATTTCATGAACTACCTACATCAAGAGACAATATTCTTTTGGTTTTGCTTCTGGTTTTGTAAAAGCAAACAAAAGAGGGAGGATTTATCCCATGGAGTCACAAACCAACCTCTGGCAGGAAATGTAAGAACTTGTTTACTCCCCAGTGTACACCCAAACCTAAGACCCAGTGAGTGCCCTACACCAATGCCAACAAAGGAACAGTATTGCATGTCTACACAACTTTCATTAAAGCCTCTCTTTTGATCTTTATGAAGATAAAGAGCAAAGAGATCATGATCTGAGATTGTGCCTAGTCTAAGGAGTGGAGCTGAACTGAAGTCTAGGCATTTGACTCTAATATGTATCAACAGAAAGCAAAATTCTGGGGTATTTAGTGTGTCATAGATTTGGCTTTGCCTTTTTAGTTTTTTATGTTGTACATGTGCAAGATAAGGGGAATGGGGAGGGAAAGAGGGAAGGAGGGGCAGAGAGAGGGGGGAGAGAGAGGGAGAGAGAGAGGGAGGAGGGAGGAAGGGAGTGAGGGAGGGAATATGAACATGAGAATGATGCTTGGCTAAAATTTGTTTTGGAGGTGTTTTTGTTTTGTTGAGACAGGTTTTGCGCTGTGGCACAGGGTGGCCATAGAATCTTCTAGCCTTAGTATCTAGTCTGGGATTACAGGTGTAGTGTATGATATATCATGTCTGCCCTAAATTTTTTTTTTCAAGAATTGACTCAAAGCTTTGTGAATGCGTGCATGTGCATGTGTGCACACTAGGGCACCCCAGTGGAAGTCAGAGGATCTTAGGAATCGGTTCACTCCTGTTAGCTCCCAAGGTTGAGAGGACCTGAAAGAGGTCAAGGTCAAGTTGCAAAGGAGGCAGAGAGATTTGATAAGGAATTTTTGTGGCTTAATGTGTGTTTTGTATTTTACTTTAGCAAAATTTCAATATTAAGGACACACAAAGACAGCTGATATTGGTAAATTTTTAAAAGTATAATTGCTACTTTAAAACAAAACCATTTGCCTACTTTCCCTACTTAATTGTTATAACAGCTTGGAATTTACATTAAGTTTATTGTCCTATACAGTTTACTGATGATATAGCAGATCAAAAAACAACAAACAAAAACCAGACCAGGGCAGGACTCAAAAGGGAGTTCAGCAAGCATCTGTCTACCTTTGATGTTTAACAAGTGCTCCATTCCGCTGCCTTGCTGCGTACAACATGACCTGCCTTCATCCAGGCTTGCCTTGCTAATCATTTTCCATCTGCTGATACCCAAATCTCTACCCATTGGCTATAAATTCCAGCTGTCCCAACTGTATTAGGAGTAGAGCATAAGCTGTCCTTTATGGCAACAAACTTGCATAGTTTTTTACCAAGCAATTTTTCCTTAAAAGGAGTCATCATTGTATGTTATACCAGCCCAAATCATACTGTCTAATAATGGCATACTTAGGCATAAAGTTTACTATAAGAGGAAAAAAAAAAGCCTGGGCTTGGTGGCATATGCCTTTAATTCTAGCACTGGGGAAACAGACTGGGTGATTTCTGTGAGTTTGAGGCCAGCCTGGTCTGCATAGTGAGCTCCAGGGCAGCCGGGACTACAGAGAGACCCCATCTTAAACAAATGCAACAGCTGTCTATTATAGCTATCGTTCTCAACCATTTTCATTTAATTTCTGTCTCTGAGCACTGAGTTAGAAAGAAATCATCCCCTAATTTTCATCCTGGGATCTAAATCATGCAGAATTTTGCTAAGATTTCTGAGCCTGTATCCTAAATGTTCATTTAGGCATTTAAAGTGAATGCTATGCCTTAAGCCATCCACTTAAAAACAAAGATTTATTAATTTATTATGTATACAGTGTTCTGCCTGCATGTGTGCCTGCCCGCCCAGAAAAGGGTACCAGATCTCATTATAGACGGTTGTGAGCCACCATGTATTGGTGGGAATTGAACTCAGGTCCTTTGAAGATCAGCCACTGCTCTTAATCTCTGAGCCATCTCTCCAGCTCTCGATCCACTTTTTAAGTAAATAAAATTTAAAGTATTAGGTCGACCTCAGTGGAGATTAAGAAAAGTCAAGTCTTACCATAAATGCAACATGTATGTACAGAGGGATGGGAAGGACACTAGTGGGTTACTTAGTAGATCTACCTGAATATTTAAAGAACTGAGACAGAACAGAAAGACAAAACAACAGCAACAAACAAAACTGTAGGGACATGTTGGTAAATCTTCATAAGACATTTTAACTATTACTTTTTTTTTTTTGATCACATAGATCGATAACTTCCCTGGTTCCAGTTTCAGATTCAAAAAGTTTAAACTGTTGTGGGGCCAGGTTTAATCCTAGCCACTTAGGAGACAGGCAGAAAGACCAAAAATTTAAAGAAAGGAGAAACCAACAGTCTGCAAATTGCCTCCTCTGATTTATCATAGTAATAAACTCTGACTCCCCTCCCCCCAAGTAAAAAACCAAACAGACAACAGAAACCACCACCAAAAAACCAAACCAAACAAAAACAAACAACAGCAGCAAACCCAACCCCCCCTGAAAGCCGGGGATATATAGCTCAGTGGTGGAGTGCTTACCACACAGACATACAAACAATAAAAGGCCCCCAAAGAAAACAATGGTGAAGGGAATATGGACAGTTTAAGTGAAAAGCAGAGGCAGGGTATGGTAGTGAATGCTTATACTCCCAAGCACTTGGGAGGTGGAAACATGTAGTGGTTTGAATAAAAATGGCTCCCATATGGGGCTGGAGAGATGGTTGAGAGCACTGCCTGCTTTTCCAGAGGTCCTGAGTTCAATTCCTAGAAACTACATTGTGGCTCACAACCATCTATAATGAAATTGGATGCCCTCTTCTGGTGGGCAGGCAGGCAGGCAGCAGAGCACTGTATACATAATAAGTAAATAAATCTTAAAAAAAAAAAAAAAGGGCATCCCATAGGCTCATAGGGAGTGGCACTATCAGAGGAGGCCTTGTTGGAGTAGGTGTGTCACTGAGGAGGTGGTTTTGAGGTCTTAGAAGTATCACTGTCACTTCCAACTGCCTTTGGATCAAGAGGTAGAACTCTCAGCTCCCTCTTCAGCACCATGTCTACCTGTGTGCCACCACACTTCCTGATGTGATGATAATGGACTAAACTTCAGAACTGTAGGCCAGCCCCAATTAAATGTTTTCCTGTATAACAGCTGCTGTGGTCATGGTGTCTCTTCACAGCAATAGAAGACAAGATGAGGCAGGAGGATCATACTATCTATACTTTGAGTTCCAAGCCAGCCTGGCTACATGAGACCTCATCTCCAAAAAACAAAAGCAAAAGGGTTTCTTGGGCTGGAGATACAGTCGGGTGGTAGGCTGCTTCCTTAGCATTCACAGAGCCCAGTGTTCAATCCCCAGTACTGAAAAGGGCATTCTGTGTTCTTCTGCAAGTAAGGGAATAATGGAGGGATGAACAGAAAGGCCAAGTACAGAGAATGCTCTAATGAAGATGAGGCAGTCAAGCAGAAGGAATAATTCTGTAACCTGGACCTTCACTTGGTTTGAGCCATATTAGTATGTATGTTTTTTTGAAACAGGATCTCACTATATTTATATAGCCCTTGCTGGCCTGGAAAGTGCTATGCAAACTGGTCTGGCCTTGTTTTACAAAGATTACAAAGTGCTGGGATTAAAGGCATTCATCACTGCTAGGCGTGGCCATGCACGTTTTTAATCCTAGCACTTGGAGACAGAGGCAGGTGGATTCCCGAGTTCGAGGCCAGCCTGTCTTACAGAGTAAGTTCCAAGACAGTCAGGACTATAAGAGATACTCTATCTTGAAAAAATGAAAAAACAAAACAAAACAAACAAAACCAAAGGCACAGCTTTTTTATCAATGCACTTAGCAGCCTAAAACTCTTAACCTGAAAGTGCTAGGCACACACATCCCTCCTCTAACAGCCCACCTAACAACTTTTTGGCCAACTAGGACTCCCACTCACTCCAAGTAAGTTTCTCTCCCCTTGGCAAATGATCAAAAACTCCCCTTTTAGGTAGAGATAGAAGCTGATCTGACTTAACTAGCTTTGGGGGTGTTTCCAATAAGGTAAACTGTAACCTCCAAGTGAACTCTCAGGGGAAATCTCCTATTTACCATCTTATGGCTAAGAATAATTGGGCATAAATATGAATAAAATATAAAATATAATGAAATGGGACAGGCCAGTGTACAGACTTACATAATCCAATCCTGTCAATCAAAACAAGGACTCATCCATTTGGCTCCACCTCTTAGTACCCAAACTCCTGCCAACTTTAGATACCATAAAAGTAGCCCCACGCAGTAGTAATGGGGGCTCTAGAGTATTCTCATTCATGTGGCCAGAGGCAGAGTGACTGTGTTTCTTTCTGATCTGTTTGATGATTTCATTTCTGAATTAAGTTTTTTTCCATTGCAACTCTTCATGTGTTTATTTTAATTCCTTGAATAGGATGCCAAACCCCAGGTCTAGACCCTGACCACATGCGGCAAGAAAGAGAAAAGGAATAGTAGTGCATGGGTGTTGGAATCTAGTTTAAAAAATACCAAATTAAAAAAAAAAAGACACTCAAATAGTCTGCCTTCACTATTAATACCCAAACACCCAGTCTTTTGTTTTCACTATTATGGCTAATTTTCTCTATCTAGGGTTTTTAATTTCATGACCTATATATAAGAACTTTACTTATTTTTGGCAAGGAGATGTAAGAAATTTGTACACTGGACAAAGTAAAGTGCTAAGAGTGCCTGATTTTGTTTTTTGGTTTTTTGGTTTTTTAAGTTATGCTCTAAAGCAGAGAACTCATACCAAACAAAGGAAATACAAATACATAGTCACAGTGGCATACACAAGGTGATGCAGCTTTATGAACTCTATCAGAAGATGCTTCCAGGCCATGCTGAATGTCCCCAACAGTGGCATGGCAGAGCAGCAGAAACGGTAGCAAGTGCTCAGACATAACAACACACAAAAAGGTATTGAAACTATCAGAAATACCTGGGGGAAAGTACTTCCTAGGAGCTGAGTGAGAAATATAGGAATTAAGGAAGCGGAAATCTTTTTCACACAGTTAACATTGTAACTACACTGTGTTCTTGGTGCTGGGCTAAGCAGTAGATAAAAGGAACTAACTGCTTGTTATCACAGCGAACACAGGAATGCAGACAATCTAAGAACCTCTGGACTTTTTTTTTTTTTTTTTTTTGGTTTTTCGAGACAGGGTTTCTCTGTGTTGCCTTGGCTGTCCTGGACTCGCTTTGTAGACCAGGCTGGCCTCGAACTCACAGCGATCCGCCTGCCTCTGCCTCCCGAGTGCTGGGATTAAAGGCATGCGCCACCACGCCCGGCGAACCTCTGGACATTTTAATGTTTCAATTACTAAAAGAGAGATTTCTTTAGTAGACTGAGAAAGCCTAATAAACCTGTTGGAGTAGCCTTCTCCGTCTCATTTCAGAAGGACACTGCGCCCACCACAGACTCCTCACACTCGGATCCATTCTTTCCCACTACACCACAGTACCTCATTCATAACTTCTTAAGTGCTCACCTCCATCTGGTTTATCTTTCTTCTTCTTCTTTTCCTTTTTTTTTTTTTTTTTTTTTTTTTTTTCTCGAGACAGGGCTTCTCTGTGTAGGCCTAGCTGTCCTGGAACTCTCCGTAGACCAGGGTGGCCCTTGAACTCACATAGATCTGCCTACCTTTGCCTCCCTAGTGCTAGGACTAAAGGTGTGCATCAGCATCGCTCTGCACTGGTTTTTCACTCACAGCTCATGGGAAATTGTGTAGTACAAACAGAATGGCTGAGAGGCAGACAAACCTGGGGTCTACATTTTATGCCTAATTATACTACCCAGTTTAACACACCAAGGCTGGTTCTAATAAAACAGTTCACCATTCTAGAAGAAATCATAATAAACCTATAATCATGTGAATTATAGCTGCTTAGGTTTTGTGTTCTGGTTCAGGATTTTGTACCAAATAATAAGACTACTACTATCAGGGGAGCTAACTAGAGCATGAAAGTGAAAGTGATAAAAAGAATGTTAACTGAAGACTGTAGGAAGTCTTGGCAAATAAGACTGAGAGCTTATTTCATCCTACAAGGATTTAGCTTGATCTAGTAAAGTATATAATTGAGGCTAGGCAGCTTAAAAGTAGATTTTCATAATCTAACAAAGCTCTTAAATCCTAGCTTCTATTTACAAGATGTAAAAACCGTTGCTATTATTAAAGTAGGGAGGGGATGTGCATATGTGGATGTTAGGGCATACCTCTGTAACTCTTCTCTCCCTTCACCTTTACATGCATCCCAGAGAGTGAACTGAGCCATCTCTCCTGGCCTTATTTATAGTTTTTACATCACTACTACAGTTTGATAAACCTGCTTCTAGAAGGAGGAGGAGGAGGAAAAAAAATCATCATCATCATCATGAGCAGCAACAGGAATAGTTGGTACCACAGTTTACACTTGTAAACTGGAGGCTGAGACAAGATGACAGTTCAAGGCCAGCTTTGGTTCTGTAACCAATTCTAGGCTAGCCTGAGTTACATACTAAGAGCTTACTTTAAAAGCAAAACAAAGCAAGCAAGCAAACAAACAAAAAAAGCTTAAAAACAAATGCCTAAAGCCAGGTGTGATGTGTAATAGCCACAGGCTTGTAACCCCAGTACTCCAGAAAGTTGAAACAGGCATACCCAGACAGCGTACAGACAATTTGAACTACAAAAGAGACTGTTTCAAAACACAAACATCCAATGGAACAAACAAATCAACCCTTACAAAGGACACCTCTGTCTAAATTAAAGGCATACAGATCCACTTCTCATATTTTTAAAGGTGTATACTCATATCTTACTCATTAGTTAAAGAGGAAAACCATGCAAATCATTTTTTTTCAATCCTAGAATTCTCTTCACATTGTTAGAAACAAACAAACAGCATTAAAAGCCAAACAAATCAATGCTGGGCTGTGAAATAAAGAACACAGACAAGGCAGAGTGCCCAAACAAGTAGTTCACTTCACACTTTAAACTTCTTAATTAGGCCATCTTGGTCTTGGTAAGCATTTAGAACTGAGTTAACTGAAGAAAGTGAGAACCTAGCATAGTTTCCAGAAATTCAACTCCAGGATAAGGCTAGACGCATTCACTTGCCTGTTACTAAACTTCTCACTTCCTGCTTTAGACAGCTCCTCTGACCATTTCAGGTAACAACACAGAAGTGAAAAGAAAAAACAAAACAAAACAAAACAAAACCAACAAAAAACCCAACTTTCTCTTTAAAAGTGCTAAAAGCTTTAGCAGCTGGTTATAAACATAATTTTACTTGCTTTTACAGAAATGCTTGAAAGAAAAATCAAAGACCTTAAATGCCAAACTTATGTAAGGGCTATTTGCTTTCAGAAAATATAACAAAGATAAAAAAGAATATGAAATCATTCCTTTTGGCACCACAACATACATACTTACAACAAAACAGAACAACAAAAACAAAACATACCCTTCCCAAATCAAATACATTTGATGTCTCTAACAAGAAAGAAGAAAATGGCCTGGTGGCACACGCTTTTAATCCCAGCATTTGGGAGACAGAGGCAGGCAGATCGATGTGAGTTCGAGGTCAGCCTGGTCTATAAAACGAGTCAAGGATAGCCAAGGCTAACACAGAGAAACACTGTCTCAAAAGAAAGAAAGAAAGAAAGAAAGAAAGAAAGAAAGAAAGAAAGAAAAAAAAAAGACAGACAGACAAACAAGAAAGAAGAAAATGAAAATTCTGGATTTCCTTCAAGGATTCAAAGTAGAAACTAATTCTCAAACATCTTGCTGTCCTGGGGATTAGTCCTAGGGGCAAGTGTGCTACCACTGACCTATGTACCCAACCTGTCTCCTACCTCCCTTTTCATTTCTGAGACAGTCATAATGCCTTTAATGTCTTTTTGTTGTACCAAGTCTTCCAAGCTGCACTTGAACTTGCTGCAGCCCGGACATACCTTACATTTTTCTATCCTCTTGCCTCAGCTTCCTAAGCAGCTGGGATGATAGGCCTGAGTCACCAGGCCAAGAAAGACTAAAACTATCTTTCATCTTGATTTTTTGTTTGTTTTTGTTTTTTTGAGACAGCCCTGGCTGTTCTGGAGCTCACACTGTAGCTAGCCTTGAACTCACAAAGATCCACCTCCTTCTGCCTCCCTAGTGCTGGGATTAAAGAAGTGCAGCAGCAGCAGCAGCAGCACCCCAGGCTTTCATCTTTTAAGTCTGCCCTGCTAGGATGGTGGCTCAGGACTATAAGCTGGACACCAAGAACCCAGGGACAGAAGGGTCACTTGGAGTTAAGCCTGGGCTACACAGTGTTCCAGATTACCTTGGGTTTCAAATTTCAGACTGTCTCAAAAAAAAATCAAAATAAGCAAACAAATAAATAATTAGTGCACCTCATCAAGGATTACTTGCTTATGAATCCCATTCAATCAGTAAAATCTTTTCTCAAAAAAAAAAAAAAAGTTTACCTTCCAAATGCTGAGATTATTACAGGCAGAGAGGCAGGCAGCCTTTGCCCCTAGCTTTTCTAAATTTTTGAGTCCAGTTAAGATAAATCTAAAGATTAGAAGCACGCCTTCTCTCTCTCCCCCCCTCCCCCCCCCTCTCCAGGGTTTCTTTGTGTAGCCCTAGCTGACCTGGAACTCACTCTGTAGACCAGGCTAGACTTAAACTCAAGAGATCTGCCTGCCTCTACCTCCAGAGTGCTAGGATTAAAGGCGTGCGCCTCCACCACCCAGCAGCCCTTTCTTTCAACTCCTAGATTTAGAAAGGTATGAATGTGTCTGTCAGCTCTGAGGAAAGGAATATAATAAAACTACAGGAATCTCAAGTTACTAGGGTCTCTCTATGTAGTCCTGGAAGTTACTATGTGGACAAGGCTGGCCTGGAACTCACAGACATATACCCACTTCTGCCTCCTTAGTGCTGAGAGTAAAAGCATGCATCACTGTACCCAGCTCAAATCATAAGGGCTTTACCATATCATGATGCTTCATTAGCTACAATAAAGATGATGTAGTTGATTAAAAAAACAAAAACAAAACTCTATTCAACCCAGCATTGTGGGTTCAGCTATAATCCCAGCACATGGCAGCCAGAGGCATCAGGCCAAACTGGAGCCCAATCCAACCTACAGAACAAGTTCCAGATCAGCTAGGGATACATAGCAAGACTCTGTTCCCCCTGCCCTCCAAAAAAGCTCTTTACTAAAATAGGAATAAAACTCATCAGTACTTCTAGGGCAGACTTACTTATTAGGATTTGCTTGCTCCATCATTAGAAGTAAGCAGCAGAGCTAAGTATGACGGTTTATGCCTATACCAGCAGTACTGAGAGGTGGAGACAGGCGGATTAGGGGTTGGGGTTATTCTTGGCTATACACTGAGTTTGAGGCTTACATGAGCCATACAAGACCCTCTCCAGAAACGGAATAAGATTCCACTCTAATTTGATATTATGTGAACCGGAAGTATTGCCTTAGAATAAACATTGTTACAGTTTCCTTTCTAGTGTTAGTTTTAGATGTGTCTTTTTTGTTCCTAGGTCTTTTAACATTTACAATGCTCAATGTCCAAATAAAAGAAACCAAGGCTAAAAAGTATTTTTTGGTGGCTGTTAAGTTTTTTGTGATGCTGAAGTTCAAACACAGGCCACTGCACATGGCAAGCGCCTTACCAACAAGCTGCCATCCTCGACCCTGTCAAGCCGTTTGTAACGGTGATGAGCATCCTTTTCAGGATTTAAAGATGGTGGCCCATATACAACAATCTCCAGTCTTTTTCCTATTACAAGAACCCAAGAAGATTTTGTAGAACACTGGAGGGCGCATACTTTTTAACAGTCACAGCAGAAACAAAAGACACACTCTTGTCCCATAAGGAGTTGGCTAGTGAGACTGTTCTGACTTCTAGCAACCTTAAGATGCTGTGTTTACTGAAGATCTGGACACACTTCTTTCCTTTTTGGACAAACTGTTGTGCCAATGTATGCTGTTGTCAGAAAAAGTTACTCCATCTGATTTAGAACACACTCTTGTATTTAAAACACCTTTAAAGAGCTAAGTACACAAACCACAGTCCGACAAAGCCAGTTATAAAGCACCACAGTAGGTCATCAAAAAGGGTTGGATGCTTCGTCTAAACTGAATGTGTTAAAATTTCTGGAATTGGAAAAAAAAAGTCCACTGGCTACTTCTCACTGTTTAACAGGAAGTAAAAAAAAACTACTTTGAAAAAAAATTACAGTTAAGATTAAGACAGAAGGGATGGTGTCAGTCACCTTGGGGCCAAACGTGCACACAAGACAGCATCAGCAAGAATAAAGGTGCTGATCAAATTGTTAAGCAAACGCCCTGCTTGAGGTTTACTGATTTATTTATTTTTTACGGAATTAGTTCAATCGCCAGGAGCTGAGGAAAGATGAGGGTATGTAGTTAGGTGGACCGACAACACCGGAGGACCTCTCCCTGTCAAGAAGTCCTAACAGCAAAATCACTTCCTGAAGAAGGAGGGGCAAATGGGAAGTTAAGAAGGCTTAAGAAGGCCACTCTGATCAGGAAGTGACTCGTCCTAAACTAACCCCAATCACACCTCTAAATGGGGGAAGGGGTGAGCTCCAACTGCCAAAGGCGGTAAAATAACTGCTGCCTGACACGTCCCGACGTCACCGTCGCCTCCTCTCTTCTAATTACAGAATAGGCTCCCCGGTCAAAAGTTGATCAGTTAAAGTGTCTCTTCTTTGAAGGAAGGCTGTGCTCGGTCCAGAATGACAAGAAGAGTTGAGCAACGGAGAGCTGGGGCCACCGTGAGGCAAAGGAAAGCCCCTTTAAGGAAGGAAGCGTCCCGGGTGCAGAGGAAATACGCCAGACCCTGGAAACGGCTCTTTTTCCTGGGGACAGCGCCAGGCTTCCCAATGTTGCCGGCTCGGACCCCTGGGCCCCGTCGGGGGTGGAGGTAAAAAAAGAGAGGCGGACCCCTTACCTTCTCCTCATCCGACACCCGATCCTCGAAGTCGGCCATCTTGGCTGCTCTGGCCCAGCCCGGCGGCCCGCGCGAGGCAGGCCGGGAAGGAAGCTGAGTGGTGGAATCACCGCGGGGGGCCGTCGGAAGGACCCGCCCGGAAGCTCCGGCCAAGAGGGCGCCATGTCAGTTCCGTGCGGGCGGGACAGCCTAGGGTGGGAGCGCTCTAGGAAGTGGCTTTGCCCTCAAGGCTCTAGCCATCTTAGCTTCTTTCTCACTTGAGTTCCAGTCACTTTCCCCATTCATCCTGGAAGCCTGGTGGCGTGTCTCGATTGTCCCTGACGCCCGGGCTCCCTTCTGGTCAAGTGGCAGTAGCTACGACCTCTTAAGTTTTCCTTGGTCCCCGCTGGGCTCGTGGGCAGCCGAGTCCAGTGCACTAAGAGCTGCTCTGCTCTAGGAGACACTAGTACTTTCCCGACCCCGGAAAGGTGACTCTCAACCTCGTGTGGAACCAAACTCACTTCCCTCCAGCGCCACATTGAGTCCGTTTCCTGCAGAATAAAGTGTTACCATCTGGTCCTTCCCCGCCCTCCTAGAGGAGCAGGCAGCCCCTCCGTCGGCCACCGCTCTCCGTCTCATTCCTGACTACTGTCCGGTTGCTCAGGGCTCAGCCTCGGCAGAGGCCAGCTCCAAGTCCGCCACTATCCCAGGATTCCCAACTCCGGGTTTCCTGCCCTTCTCCCCTCCCAGGTCCCCGGCGCCTGCCGGAGCCGCAAGATGGCGGACGGAGACTACTTCGCGGAAGCCGCGCGGGCCGTGGGGTGTCCTCATGCACCTGTTCCCGGCTTGGGCCTCGGCCCGCCGCTGGGCTGGAAAGAGCGGGTGAAGGCCGGGCTGGCGAACTCGGGGTCCACGCTGTGGTTCCTGGCGGGGCTGGGGCTGCTTTACGCTCTGAGGGTCCCGCTGAGGCTGTGTGACAACGTGACAGCGGGTGAGAGGCCCAAACCTCCTCCTAGCCGGTCGGGGGACAAGCGCCCAAGATGAGAGATTCTCAGGGAGTCATGGAGGGCTTTGCAGAAGGAATTGGTGTTGCATGCTCCAGTGGGTTATTTATTTATTTATTTATTTATTTATTTATTTATTTATTTATTTATTTATTTCTCTTGGGACACAACAACCCGGCAGCTGATTGTCAAACCTGTGCTGCAGTTTACCGGCCCCTCCCTAGAGCTCGGAAGGTTCGCCCTCTCTGTTGTGTCTGCGTTACCGCAGGAAAAGCTCTACCTGACAAGCTGCAAGCTTCAGGGAGTAAGACGGAATAGAGTATTTCCAGATATAGACACACAATTTATATGCATTCTTATCATTTACAGAGCCCCTTGAAAAGTCGTACCTTTTAGTCTCCGGCTGCCTAATTTAAAGAACCCACACCCAGAAAATGAAGATAAGCACATCTCTAATACAGGATAGAAAATAATATGGTTTTAGTGGACCATACTTTTATTTTAAGACAGTTCTATTAAGCAACGCCTTTTGGAATATTTTTAGCCTTCAGACTTTATCGTGAATAATAAAATAGTGCAGGAGAGGGGAGAGAAACACAAACAACAGCGGGCTTGTTTAATATGTTCCTTCAGCATTTGCACAATGTTATGTTGCTCGGGGGTAAAGATAAAGACTTGTAAGCAGTGTTGATCCATGTGGATTCTGCAAATATTTTTATGGTGTTATTGCAGTATTTCTTTCTGCAGCCTCAAAAGAAGATGGAACTATTTCTATTAGATGATGATGATTCTATTAATTTTTTCCCCTTGAGAAGGCATTGGTCTCCTTTTTCTCTTCCATAAGATGACATGAAAGACTGGGATAATGCTCTAAAATACTTTGGATATTTTAGAGGATAGGTACCACATACCTAACTAATTTGTCTGTAGCGGGTGGATGAAGTATTTAATGGTAGTTGGCATGCTCCTTAAAATGCCATCCATTGAGTTTGTCATTTATTTTTCTTATTATTGTTGTTGCTTTGAGGCCAGGATGTAGCCAAGACTAGCCTTGAGCTCTTGATCCTTGGAGCATCATTTCTTATATGGTGGAATTAGAGCCATATACCATCTAGCTTAGCTTAAAAATATGTTTTTATACACTGTCTCTCTGTGTAGTCCAGGATATCCTAAGTTGGAGACCTTCCTGCCTCAGCCTTCAGAAGGCTAGCATTGCAGGCTTGAACTACCAAGCCCTCTCACTTCGGTTTTATTGTCTACATTTTAACTACGTATACCATTTAGATGAAAGCAGTTGGCCACTGCAAATCTTTGGTTTTTTTTTTTAACTCAAAAATTGGGGCTGGGAATGTAGCTTGATGAGTAGAATACTTCCATAGTATGCAGGAAGCTGTGGGGTTCAACCCTTAGCACCCAATAAGTCAGGAATGTTAGTGCATGCCTGTGATCTCAGTAATTGGGAGGTAGATACAGGAATATCCATTGTTCAAGGTTTTCCTCAGCTGCATAGTAAGTTTGAGACCAGCCTGGACCACTATATTAGACCACTTTATAAAAGTGTGTTTAGCTTAGGTTTCTATCCTTATATATTTGCTAAAGTTCTAGTCTAAATTTGGCTCGTCTTTTACATTTTTAGGAAATCAGGCTAAATTATCTCATTTTGACTTCTAATTTTCTTTCTTTTTTTCATTTTTCCTTTCTTTGACCCTAGAGATTGATCCTAGGGCCATGTACATGCTAAACCTCATTATGATTTACTTACTTAACTAAACAACAGTGTAAAACCCCACTTTTATATACATGAGAAGATTCTGAAGACCTGAAACAATGGGGATTTAAAGTCACTTTTTAAAATGTATGCCTTTTTTGTTTTTATAACTTTTTCAAATGAATTTCACTTGAGATATTAATATAGATGGCTATTAACTTAGGGTGGTCAGCTTAGAATTTTTAAGCTTCGCAATGGTGGAAAAGCTGTCTGCATACAGTAGAACTTTTGAATTTTGATCTTTCCCAAGCTAGCAACACGATCTCCATGATGCTGGGCAGCAGCAGCAAGCCACTGTTTCCCACTGTCCATTCATACGATGTGCAGCGTAAACAACCAGTGCTATCCAAGCCATTATGTTGCCAAGCTGTGGCAGCTGGAAGGATAGAGCTGTCCCTTACATTTTCTACTTGGCAATATTTTCAATTTATAGTCTTAATTGGACATAACCAGGAGTCAAACATCTGGACTACTTACCTCTTTTCATCTAAAGATCCTTGCGTAATTGCAGTGCACTTCAAATTTGTACCTTGTAAAAACGTTGTCTTCTCTTTTAACAGTGACAGGATTTTTAAGTTCATTGACACCCAAGTTCTATGTGGCACTCACAGGGACATCTTCTTTGATATCTGGACTAATATTTGTAAGTAGCTCTGTTTTCTTATCTCTGTTTTGGTACTCATTTAAAGATCATTGATGTATTTACGAATTTGTAAGTGTTTGTCAGCATTTCCAAAATATGTTTGATAGTTGGAAAAAAGTTATCTAAAGAAACTAGTTTGAGAAGTACCATCTTCCCGTCTCTTCTTTTAGCGAGGGATACTTATTACCTAATTAGGTTTGTTTTTGAGATCTGACCTCATCATGTAGCCTGACGGCCTTGAACGCAAGGCGGTTCTCCTGAACCTGCCTCCCAAGTGCTGGGATAGCCGGGGTGAAGTCACCATGCCCAGCTTCATTGATTGTGTATTAAAAACTTGTATCCAGCAATGGCAGCTGGCTTAGCAGGTAAAGGTGCTCACTGCCATGCCTGGGTGATGACACGAGTTTAATCTCTTGGACACATGGTGGGAAGAGGAGAGCCAGCTCCAGACCTGTGTTCTTGTATGCTCACACGAACACAAGTGCAATGGTTAAAAAGACCTGCATACTCTAATCAGGGGAAGGGTTGGCTGAGATGGATTACATGTTCAATGATCAAAGGGCCTACGTTATTATTTCGTAATGAATGAGGGACTGGGGAGATGGCTTAGTCAGTAAAATGTTTGCCACCTCAATATGAGGATCTGGGCTCAGATCCCCAGTACTCACATAAAAAGTTAGGGATGCTTGCATGCCTGTTATCCCAGCTCTGGGAGGTGGAGACAGAGGGTCCCTGGGACTCGCTCCCAGCTAAACCAGCCAAATGAGTGAGCTCCAGATTTAGTGAGAGAGTGATTGAAGAGACACTTGACCTCCACACAGGTCACATACATGTACAAATATGTAAGCATCTGTCCTTCACACTGGAGTTAATGAAAGGGGTTTTCTATAACTACTGTTATCTAATTTTTTGATTTTTCAAATGGTTCCAAGAGAATCTGAATGTACAGAATTTATTTATATTAAAAGCAGTATCTCTTGTAAGTTGGTTGGACCTATACTATAGTCCAGGGCGGCCTTGCCAGCCCGGTCTTCTTCCTTTTGCTGTGCAACTGTAACCCATTGCATCCAGTTTCTGCAGGGCTGGAACCAGAACCTGGGGCCCTGAGTACAGCAGACAAGCACTTTACAAATGAACTGCATCCCCAGCCCCTGAACATGCAGGTTTTGTGTGAAATCTTGCAGCGATTCAATTTTGACAGCATTGGGCAGACTATAGCTTATGTCTGGAATTTAGCCTCCACTTATCCTAAGCCGCAGTTTCCTCTGGGGCGATTGTAAGCTATGTTCTTCATTGACATGTCTAGGGTCTAGCTTTTCCTTTTGTATGCTTTCAAAACAGTCTGCTTAAGATAAAAGTATTAGATATTTATTATGCTGTTGTTTTTCTATTCTTTTTTCTCATCTGTAGGTGGTGCTGTACAGCTTTAGTTGAAATTATAGTTTTTCTCTGACCTTTTTTAATCTTTGAGATAAGATCTCAAAACAGAGTTTACCTTGTGTTTATGAGTGATAAGCCACAGAAATAAAATGAATAAATATCCTGATTTTTAAATAGTTTAGCCTAGAGAAGAACTTGTCTCAACCCTTGTTAATAGCATTGTTAAATAGTAGACCAGTACTTTTTGGCTCAGAAAGCACTTTCTTAGCATTCTTGTTAGTAAAATTTATTAGGTGAGGAGACCGAGGCTCTGAGATGTTAGAAATTATTTAGAGACTTGCTAAATATTAAACAGTATGTCTGGCGTGAAGTTTGACCCTAGTTTAGTGTTATTTGCTTTAAAATGGTTTTGAATTATGCTACAGATGGAACTAATGACAAGGAAACATGAAGAGTTATGTTATAGATTAGATACTCCTCTTTCTTTTAATTTTCTAAAAACAGATTAATTTATTTATTATGCTTACAGTGTTCTGCCTGCGTGTATGCCTGCAGGCCAGAAGGAACCAGATCTCATATTAGATGGTCATCAGCCACCAATGTGGTTGCTGGGAATTGAACTCAGGACCTTTGGAAGAGCAGGCAGTGCTCTTTATCTCTGAGCCATCTCTCTAGACCTTCTTTCTTTATTGAAACTTCCCACTATGTATCCTGAGCTGCCTGGAGTTTATGGTCCTCCTGCCTCTGACTCCTAAGAGTTGAGATTAAAGGCATATGCTATCACATCTGACTCATTCTTAGGATTCTTTAGTGCCTTTAAGGAGTGGAGAGTGTTGCCTAATCTTGTCTAAACTTCATGATAAATCCATAAGAAAGGTATTTCACTTTTCCGTGGCATCTGTGTTTAGGGAATCTTGGATTTGGGTTTCTTCTTCTGCTTACTCCCTCACCCACCCAAGAACAGATTATACATTTAAAGTGCTGGATTGAATAGGAACATCTCTTTTATTTCTGTTTATGAATTGCATTTTAAGTGAAAACTGTTTCTCTGTGTTACAGATGTTTGAATGGTGGTACTTCCATAAGCATGGCACATCCTTTATTGAGCAAGTCTCTATCAGCCATTTGCGACCACTGATGGGAGGAACAGAGAGTAGCATTTCAGAGCCGGGTTCTCCTGCCAGCAACAGAGAGAGCGAAACCCTCAGACACCACCATCTATCAGGTGATTATTCTTTTGGTGTTTTCAGAGCTGTATAATTAAGATTGATTTCAAAGCCGGGCGTAGTGGCGCATGTCTTTAATCCCAGCACTCAGGAGGCAGAGGCAGGCGGATCTCTGTGAGTTCGAGGCCAGCCTGGTCTACAGAGTGAGTCCAGGGCAGCCAAGGCTACACAGAGAAACCCTGTCTCAAAAAACCGAACAAAGATTGATTTCATTACAGAGGATAAGAAAATCAGTCCCAAAACAACAGAGTACAGTAGTTTGTGTGTTTATGCCACTTTGTATATAATGATGTTAGGAGACAGGGGCTCCAGGAGATGATCAGATCACGAAGGAAGAACTCTCATGGATAGAATTAGTGTCCCAAGGAGAGAGACCCCAGAGAGCTACTTACTCCTGTCACTTTATGAGAGCCATTCACAAACAGTAAGTGTTGGTTCGTGAAAACGTACCTGTATTTGGTTAAACTAATCTTCCCTCTTGTTTTTCAGAGTGCAAGGTCTGGAGAAACCCTTTAAACCTCTTCAGAGGAGCAGAGTACAGAAGGTAAGCGATCGCCTTCACGGTGAGCACGCTGTGGGTCTTAGAGTGAAAGGACTGTGGGATTCCTGTCTCTATAAATGTGTCACAGCCCCTGCTAATTGGAGATACTCACTATATTGAAGTGAATGGTTAGTTCAATAGTAAGTATCATCTTGACTGTGTTTCCCTTTTTTTTTAAATATAAAAGCAAATAACAAATATTTAAAGTTCATTCTTGGGCATTTTCATGGTGTATGTAACACACGTGGTCACGGTCACCCTCCATCTTGTCTTGCCCTCTTCTTCCCCCTAAGTTTCAGTTCTAGTCCCATGTGCTTTTCTTTCGTGTCTCACTGGGTTTAGCCACTGGGGCATGAGAAGTCATCAGCGGCTTCTCCTGCAACCCTTGGCTGCCATTAGCTCCCCTGGGCAGAACAGGCCCACAAGCCCTCTCCCATCTATGACTGAAAGTTTATTGGCTCAGTCTTATGCAGGACCTGTGCAGGCAACTGGAGTTGTTGTGAGCTCATGAATGTCATGGCCTTGCCGTACCCATAAGACCGCAGCTCACAGGCCCCTCCCTGTCGTGCATCTTACAGGTTTTTTCTGCCTTTTCTGTGATAGAGGTATTGAGGCTTCTTCCTCCTCTCCTCCTCCTCCTGCTCCTCTCCTCCTCCTCCTGCTCCTCCTCCTCCTCCTCCTCCTCCTCCTTTTCTTCTGTTTCTATTGTTGTTTTGAGGTAGGGGCTGGCTATCTTGGAACTTTTATATACACCAAGTTGGCCTTGAATTCACAGAAATCCATCTGTCTCTGCCACATCAGAGTGCATTTGCTAACCATGACCGCTTTCTGCTTCTTTGTTTTGTTGTTGTTTTGAGATAAAATGTCTCTCTATACCCCTGGCTGTCCTGTGACTCACTATGTAGACCAAGCTGGCCTCAATCTCACAGAGATATGCCTGCTTCTACTTTCCTTCCTAGTGCCGGGATTAAAGTTATACACCACCATGCCCAGCCTTTGCTGCTGCTGTTCTTAAAATAGGGTCTCCTGTAGCCTTGTACAGCACTCATTTCTTATAAATCTTTACGAGAGATGTCTTAGTATTTGAAACATTTATGCTTAGTATCTAGTTTTCAGAACATTTTACAAAATAATTTATTGGTTTATTTTGTTTTTGAGCTAGGTTCCATTTTGTAACTCAGGCTATCTTGAAATTTGTTATGTGGTTCAGGCTGGCCTCAAACTCAGGCATGAGCCACCAGGTCAGGCTGAACAATTTATTCTTTCCTGTTTTTTTTTTTTTTTTAATGTTTTATTATTGAACCATAGAGTAGTACTTTTTTTGGGGGGGGGGGTTGTTGTTTTGTGTTTTTTTTTACTCCTTAAGGATATAATAAGCTTTAAAACACCCTGAACTAGAACTGTAGTTACTTATTTTTATAACTTAAGTGTCTTTTGTAGCAACTGAAACATCTTGTGTTTGCTACAGATATACTTGGGTGACTGGTAAAGAGCCACTTACTTACTATGACATGAACTTGTCCGCCCAGGATCACCAGACCTTTTTTACCTGTGAAACAGACTTTTTACGTCCTTCAGACACAGGTATGTATTCATGCTACAGACAGTGATTGTGAAAATTATTTCAAGTGTTCTCTAAAGCTATTTATGATATTATACAGTTACTTGGCTTGGAGTTATTTACATTATAGATAAGAAATTCAGATTAAAGTAAATTATGCTTATAAATGAAATTAGTGACTATTTTATAAGAGTTTTAAATGTTTTCTGTGACTTTATTACTTAAAACAATTTCAGAACCAGATGGTGGTGGCGTACGCCTTTAATCCCAGCACTCTGGAGGCCATGGCGGGTGGATCTCTGTGAGGCCAGCCTGGTCTCTAGAGCTAGTTCCAGGACAACCAAGGGGACATGAAGAAACTCTGTATTTTTTTTTTTTTAATTAAGATCAAATATAGCAGAAAATAGGATATATTGCTCTGGTCTGGGAAGCAATTACCTGACAGTAGAGCATGACCTGGGGAGATAGCCCAGTGAGTAAAGTGTTTTGTGTGCAAGTCTGATAACATGAGTTCCAGGCTCTAGAGCCTGTGGAAAGCTGGACACAGCGCTGCGCAGGCCTGTAATCCCCACACTCCCACGTGGAGGTGAGAGACAGAGATGGGAGAATCTACAGACGCTCAAGAGCCAGCTAGGACAACTAGACCCTGTCACAAGCAATGTGGAAGGGGAGAACAGCATCCGAGATTGTCCTCTGACCTCAGCACATGGACTCATGCACACACACGTGCGCGCACACACACACACATGCACGGGGAGAGAGAAAGGGAGAGAGGGGTAATATGAAAATGAGGAATGATATGTGGAAGAAACATAGGGCATGTTTTGTTCTAGTCAAAAGTAGAAATTCGTGTAAAGTGATAGTTTATAGCAATGTCCATGTCTGGGTCTCTCTAAGCTGTTCCCTGCCTAACACAGTGTTATGTGGGCTGGGGATACTGCTTAGCCGTGGGAGGCTTTCCTGGCATGTGTGAAGCCCTGGGTCTGCGAGCCAGCACCAGGGAGTGGCAAAGGGAGTGTGTAACCTAAAGACAGTGTCATTTCTCCAACTTTTGTCTACTTTGACTGCCTTTGCTCTATCTGTGTGATGAATGACCAGTCAAATTCTTTAAGATGAATCTCTGAAAGCTCCTGTAATATCGTGTATGTTTACATATTCTTTAGTGAGATTATGAATGAGTGGATAAATGGATGGATGGATGGATGGATGGCATTGGTATCACACACTTAAGTAATTTCATTAATAATGATTAACACATGGACAGCATGTGTACTAATGTGATCTTCCCAATTACACTATGAGACAAGAACTATTACCAGGCCCCTTTTAAAAAGAAGCAACTAAGCTGGATGTTTATGCCTATAATCCTAGTACTCTGGAGACTTAAGCAGGAGGATTGTCTGAAGTTCAAGACCAGCTGGGCTACAGTGTGAGGCTGTCTCAAGCCCAGATGAATGAATGATGAATGATGAATGAATGAATGAATAAGTAAATAGGAACTGAGGGCGAGGGAGGTTGAGGAGCATGCCACTCACAGTTAGTAAGTGATAAAGCTGGCCTTCAAACTCAGTTATGGCTCTAAGCCAGGCAGTGTTCCTGTTTCAACTGGCTACATTGGGGGAAAGGAATCAGCAGTGAAGGTCTGAAGAAAGCCGGTTTCTTAGCATTGAAGTGAGTGCATTGTATCACATTGTTGCTGAATAAAATATGCTAAAAGTTGGTGGCAGCAAGAAAAACAAGGATTTTTGACAAAGTTTATAAGCTGGTTTAGTTACAAATAGAGAAGAAAATTACTTCATGGGTGAATGCTTACTGTTCATGGTCACAGCAAAAGTATGTGGAAAATTGCATATAGGGAAATTACAGTAGAGCATCGACATCGTCCATTAACGAGAGGAGCTGAGCTGCTGTGGCAATCAGGTCTCATGTCCCTCTCACAGACTGAATGCAAACATCAGTAAGCTCCTCGGTCAGCTCTGATGGCTTTTAAATCATTTCTGTTTGAACAGTTCCACAGACAATTTGGAAAATCTGGGTGCCTTTTCACACATTTTAAGCTTCACATCATAAGGTTAAATAATTGCAAAGAATATGATTTTTGGCATACTAGAAAATATATACATTTAAAAAATAAGCAGTATTCCCTATATTTGAATGCATACCATGAAAGTCAGAAGGTTTTACACGTGTGTGCATGCCAGAATAGATGCTTGCATGCCAAGCACATGCTTTATCACTGAGCTGTACCTAGGAATTTGATAGCAACCATTTTTTCATTGAAAACTATATGAACAAACACACTAACAATAGTAAACCTTATACAAGTCTTTTTTGTTTTTGTGAATGGGTCTTGCTATGTAGTCCAGATTGGCTCACTTTTGAGAACCTCCTGCCTTAGCCTCCCACATGCTTGAAATCGCAAGAATACACCAGTGTAAGTTCCTTTCTTCTTGAATGCTTACCATGTGTGTGTGTATATATATATACACACACACACACACATATACACACACATATATACACATATATACACACATATATGTGTATGTGTGTATATATATGTATATATGTATGTATATATACATATAATATTTTAGAATTATTTTATCCTTGAGAGTCTTGTAGCGTTCTTACAACTTTTCCACAATAGTCATTTTATATAAATTAAAATTTTTAAATTACATTTAGTCATAAGATTCTGAATATCATAATGTATTTCTTCTTCTTTGTGGTTTTTTTTTTTTTTTTTTTTTGAGATAGGTCTCACTATGTAGCTCTGGCTGTCCTGGAACTCATTATATAGAACAGGTAGCCTTGAATTCACAGAGGTCCACTTGTCTCTGCCTCCCAAGCACTGAAATTAAAGGAGTGTGCCACCACATTATACTATTATGATATATTTTAGTTAAATTCTTGTCAAGTCTCTAACAGCTATATATTTAGCTCTTTTTCCTCTCTTTAGAATATGCCCTTTAAGGACCTAGTTGGGTGTCTTCATTGTCAGTCTAATCAATCAGATCATCCTGACAGAGAAATCTAACTCCATTCTCCATCTTTCAGTTCAGTTAAACTTATCAATGTCTCCGTCTTAACCATTTCTCTTATGTATGAGAGTTTTGCTTGTTTTGTTTTTGTTTTGCAAAGTGGTTTTTTTCTCTGTAGCCCAAGTGGTCCTCAGCTAGGTTTCCAGCTATGTGCTTTGAAACTTGGCTCGGAATTAAGATCCTGAGAAGAAAAATGAATTTTTTTGAGCTTTGCCTAATGCTTGTCACTTGCCAGGCTAAAGTGCCACTGTTTTCATTATTCCTTGCCAGCACACTCTTTGACTTCCTGTAAGGACCTTCCCTTAGGAATAATGCATTTTTAAAATAACTGAGGAGGGGTGCTAATGGGACTAACAAAAATGGTTACCACTCTTTAAGTCAAAGCATCTAGGAGCCAAATATTGTATTTCTATTTGTTTATTTAGTATTCACTTTTAAAAGACTCTCAGGTAGCCCAGGCTGGTGGCTTTAAATTCCCTACATAGTGATGATGGCCTTGAGTTTTGGATCTTCCTGCCTTTATCTGAGTGCCAGGATTGCACCAGTTGGTGTGGTGCTGGGATTGAATGCAGGCCAGGCAGCCATTCTACCAAGGAAGCTACATCCTCGATGAGGAAGGATATTGTTCCTCACTGCGGAGTTTCACTGCTCCAAGAAAAGGAAAAGGCAGGAATCCTTATTTTCAGGAGCCTTGATTTAGGATGACTGTCCTCTGCCACGTTCATGCCTGTAATCCTAATATTTGGAAGGCTGAGGCAGGAGAATTGTAACTTTACCTCAAAAATGATCAAAAAAGTCTATACCCCATCTCCTAAACTGACTGCTCCAAATCTAAATGCATTGTATTCTGACATGTAGAAGTTTTGAGCCGTCCATATGCGCTGAATCTAGGAAGACTTGGAATAGCTAAGGGCCAAGCCTTTCTTTTGTAAGCTAGAAGTGAGCACACCTCTCAGGAGGGGGGTTAGGGATCATGGCTCTGTAGGAAAGGATAAGTAGGCTAGTCAGAGGAGCTTTCTTCTGCATTCTACCAGTTATAGGAAAGAGTCATGGACATTTTAATAAGCCCAGGCTTTTGACAGCTTTTTTCTTAAGACCACATACGTCATTTTGGTCCTTGTAGTTTTATGTACTTCCAGAGGTACGTGCAATCTAGTTAAATTCTGAACTCACAGGTAGACTTTGCTGAGTGTGAATTCAGAATGACCTGTCAGTTTCACATAAAGGCAGTGACTTACTTACATCAGTGTAGGTCTATAGTAGCAAAGGCACACACGCACATAGGTGAGATGGGCACGTCTCTCGTGACCTCTTGTCGTCAGGAGTCGTCGTGTTAGTAGGCTTCTCTCATGTAGCTGACTTGCTGGTTTGATCAGAGAATAAGCAGACGCCCAAGGGCTGCGCAGCAGTGTGCTTTGAAGGATCTGTTTTCACTGTGGACATTTGGACATCAGGATGTGAGCTGAGCTGTAGATGCCTGTTGTCCCAGCAGCTAAAGAAGTTGAGGCAGGAGGATGGCAGAGTACTGGGAGACACTGGGTGACCCTGTCTCAAAAAGCAAAACAAAACACTAAAGACACAAAAGTACCCAGGAGATTTCTCACTAGTGTCTAGATTTCTACTCGATGAAAGTTGGGCAATGGGAGTGGATCTGTGTGTCACTGGGTGGTCAGCGGCCGCTCTGCTGTTTACACAGCGCATGTGCTCTTGGCACTTTGTTCCCCCCACCCCCTGTAGACATTTATATCTGTGGGCCCTGACCTACAGATAGATGTAGCTCTCTTTTGTGCTTATTAGAATATTGTAAATATTAATTGAAAAATAGATAAGTCTGAGTGAATTTGAGTTTTTATGTATGTTTTGATTATTTTAAGCATATCCTGAGCTCTTAGCAGTATTGAATAATAAATCAGTATTTTGATTTAAATTATTCTTAGGCCTTGTTTTTTTTAAATACATTTTTTAAAACTTGTATTTTCCCCTTTCACTTTAGACTTAGGAATGCCTTGGTTGTGAAGAACAGTCTGGAAAGGCAGGAATGATCGAGGATTTCAAAGTGCAAGAGTCAGAAAAAGATGCCTAGAGATGAATTACATAGACTCGTTAGAAATAAAAAACTATAAATGATATGTCTTCATGTGTTAAATTAACAGAGCTTGGTAATAAAGACTGAGTCTCCCCTGTCTGAAATGCTGGGGACCAGAAGTGTTTTTTAGATTTTCTTTAGTTTTTGAGCTGTTTGTATGTGCATAGTGATACATCTAGAGAATGGGACTCTAAGTCTGAACTCAGCGTTTTTGTTTCATACATGCCTTATACACATAGGCGGAAAGTGCTCTCTTTCGTATATTTTGTTTTTTATTTTTAGAAATAGGGGCTTATAAAGTCCAGGCTAGCCTTTAACTCCTGAGGTAGCCAACACTGGTCTTGAGCCCCTGAGCCTCCTGCCTCTCCCTCCCACGCTCTGGTATTAGAGTCTGGACCCCCACACCCCTCTCCCTCCCACGCTCTGGTATTACAGTCTGGACCCCCACACCCCTCTCCCTCCCACGCTCTGGTATTACAGTCTGGACCCCCACACCCCTCTCCCTCCCACGCTCTGGTATTACAGTCTGGACCCCACACCCCTCTCCCTCCCACGCTCTGGTATTAGAGTCTGGACCCCCACACCCCTCTCCCTCCCACGCTCTGGTATTACAGTCTGGACCCCACACCCCTCTCCCTCCCACGCTCTGGTATTACAGTCTGGACCCCCACACCCCTCTCCCTCCCACGCTCTGGTATTACAGTCTGGACCCCACACCCCTCTCCCTCCCACGCTCTGGTATTACAGTCTGGACCCCCACACCCCTCTCCCTCCCACGCTCTGGTATTACAGTCTGGACCCCCACACCCCTCTCCCTCCCACGCTCTGGTATTACAGTCTGGACCCCCACACCCCTCTCCCTCCCACGCTCTGGTATTACAGTCTGGACCCCCACACCCCTCTCCCTCCCACGCTCTGGTATTAGAGTCTGGACCCCCACACCCCTCTCCCTCCCACGCTCTGGTATTAGAGTCTGGACCCCCACACCCCTCTCCCTCCCACGCTCTGGTATTACAGTCTGGACCCCACACCCCTCTCCCTCCCACGCTCTGGTATTACAGTCTGGACCACCACACCCCTCTCCCTCCCACGCTCTGGTATTAGAGTCTGGACCCCCACACCCCTCTCCCTCCCACGCTCTGGTATTACAGTCTGGACCACCACACCCCTCTCCCTCCCACGCTCTGGTATTACAGTCTGGACCACCACACCCCTCTCCCTCCCACGCTCTGGTATTAGAGTCTGGACCCCACACCCCTCTCCCTCCCACGCTCTGGTATTAGAGTCTGGACCCCACACCCCTCTCCCTCCCACGCTCTGGTATTAGAGTCTGGACCCCCACACCCCTCTCCCTCCCACGCTCTGGTATTACAGTCTGGACCCCACACCCCTCTCCCTCCCACGCTCTGGTATTACAGTCTGGACCACCACACCCCTCTCCCTCCCACGCTCTGGTATTACAGTCTGGACCCCCACACCCCTCTCCCTCCCACGCTCTGGTATTACAGTCTGGACCCCCACACCCCTCTCCCTCCCACGCTCTGGTATTACAGTCTGGACCACCACACCCCTCTCCCTCCCACGCTCTGGTATTACAGTCTGGACCACCACACCCCTCTTATTGTGCCTGCATTTTGACTGAAACCTGTTCCATGAAGTCAGGTGTTGATTTTTCCACTTTTGATTTCATGATTTGTACTTTGCAGTTTTGTATTGAGCTGCTCAGTCTGGCTCAAAGGGTAATAAACTGGGGAAACCGGTCACTTTCCTGCACTTGCTCAAAGTGTAAATTAATAATTTTATTGAGTGGAGTTTGAGAGTATATAGCCAAATCTTTTAAAGGCTGTACGTATTTTAAACAAACTTTTCTATGAAGAAAAACAAACTTTTTTTATAAAGAAATTTTGGTCAGCTATACAAAGACAGAAGCTGAAAGATTCTTTTTTGTTTGTGTTTTTGTTGGTGGTGTTTTGAATTGTGGTACTGAGAACTGAGCCTAAACCTCATACAAAACAGGCAAATTGTTTTTTACCACTCAACTTTATTCCCAGCCCTTTTTGCTTGCTTGTTTAAGTCAGGGTCTTGCTCCGTAGCACTGGCTAGCATGGTACTTGCTATATAACCCTAGCTAGCTTCAGATTCATAGTGACCGTCCTGCCTGCTAGAATAAGCCTTTTCACTACCACACCTGGCTGAAAGACAGTTATCACCATGGTTTTCTGTTGGTGATTTTTGTTTTTGAGACAGGGTTTCATGTAGCCCAGGTTGGCCTCACACTCTGCATAGGTAAGGTCACCTTGGACTCTGGATCCTCCGGCTTCCACCTTCCAAGATCTACACAGTCTACAACGCTTGTGTAATAGGAAAGCACTAGAACTAACTTTCCATTGAAAGGGGGTTAGTTAGGTAAACTATGATCATACACTAGAATATTGTATAATCACCTCAAAATGCTGATAGTCAGCATTAAAATTTGGCCTGTAACTACTATGCTAGGCAGCGTATAGAGGAGAACCCAGTCATCACAGGTGCCCAAGGCCCCTGCATCCTATTTTAGTGCTGTGGCAGATTGATGTCCTTTACCTGGTCAGCATCAGGCGGCCCTGGCTTGCATCAATTTGTCAAGTTCAGGAAGCATTAGCTGTCAGCTAGTTGGTGACATGTTTGATATGAAAAATGCATTTCTGTTACACATGTGGAATATATTGTCTCATTTTCTGAGCCAAGACTAATATTTTGTTTCCAAAAGAAAATTCAAACATTTTCCATGTTATTCTTTCTGGACAGTTGGGGGTTTTGTTCCAAAGTCAACATTCATAAGTTCTCCGTTTTCCTTATCAAGTGTAAGCCAGGTAGTTTCCATAATCTACTTTGTGTGTGGTTTGTTTAGCTTTTAAGTGACATCACATAGCGTAATATCTTCAATTTGGTTCAGTGAATGGTAGCAAAACCCATCCCATTATTTCAGACATCCTAACAGGCTAGTGTTGAGTCTGGATAAAGCTGAAGTCTTCCAGAGATGTGCTGTATTCTAAATTAACCCAATTTTTATAGAAAATACACATCTACACATTGTTCCTGTGCTGAATCATTGACTAAACAAAGACTTTTAAAACTTTTGTTAGTTTTAGTGGTTCCATGGACCCTTTTAAGGGTGATGAAACTTTCATGTTTATTATAACCTAGCATCACTCAAACTCAGTTTTGCCATGCACTTAGATACATGAATGTTCATGTGTGATAATGATGATTAATTCAGTTAAGTACTTTATATGTTGTTATGAAAAGAGATCATAGAATATTTTTATGGAAAGAGTCCAGATTTAATATAAAATTCTCATGTAAATGTGAGCTAGTAAGCCAGTTTCATATATTTAGAAATATGATATTTAAAGCTTTGTTTACTCTTTTAGCTCATTCTTCATACGTTTTACATAAGATTATTTATGTTTACCATCTCATCCACTCTTTGAAATATTTTTCCCACAGTTATGCAGAAGGCATGGAGGGAAAGAAATCCTCCAGCTCGAATCAAAGCAGCCTACCAAGCGTTAGAGTTAAACAATGAGTAAGTTGGAAAAATAAATTTGTTTTAAAGGCAACACAGGCAAATAGTTTTGTATTTCCTTTTATCTGCGCATAAGATTCGGAACACTGGCAGTCTCCATTGCTATCTTGCATACTAGAGATAAGATTTGCAGTGTTCACTAACATCTGTATTTTGCTTTTGAAAGTAGAAGTTATCCTATGGTTTTACCTAAAAGTATTTTAGAAGTTCTTTTTAAAATAAAGAATGCTAATGAAAAATGCTAATAGCACTTAGTAGTTAAATGTGTACTTAGTGGTTAAATGTGATATTTATGCCACTGTTTTATTTTATTTTTCATTTAAATCATTCATTTAAAGCACTCATCAGTCCTGGGGACTTATACTCAGCAATGAGCTTTGAGACATAGAAAGAGGATTCATAATTAGTAAAATTGCACTGTCAGTCTTCTGTTCATGTTAACAGAATTTACTTTCATAGCTCTTTGTATTATCTTTATATCTCAAGACAAAAGTATAAAACACTGACTCAGAGTTTAAATGGTGTAGATCAGTGACATTTATCCTAAATAATATAGTGCAATATATCCTAAATAAATGCTAAGTGGTATATCATTCAAAGAATGCCAACAGGCTAACATAAATTTAGATTTTTCCTTGAAGTCTTCTTACCACCAGTAAGAAGATCTTCCTGAGGGAACAAAATAGTAGCAATGCTCCCCACCGAGGAGGGACTAGCTGACAAGAGTGTGGGTGACACTGTGAGATAATCAGAGCTTTACTGAAGTAACCTGGTGATTGCTCAATCAAGCAGAAGTTTCCTAAATATAAGGGAGCACACCCTCCACTCTCTAGCTCAGTGGCATTCTTGAAGACAAAATGAACTTACCAGATACAGGCTTATCATGCCAGGGAACAGAGCTGTGGTTGTTGGTGTTTACTAATGTAATGATTCTTTGAAGCACTGGCTCAAAAAGTTTGCCTTTATTTCAGTTACCTTGAAATTCTTTGAATTGACCATACCAAGGTGAAAATATGTAGAGGAAATATGTTCTTAGTTGTCTCTGTCTGATACAATGGATAAAATAAAACAGAGGGACATGAACATTTGGAAAGGTTGGAGAATGAGACACTGGAGACCTTGAAGGCTTCCACAAATTCCTGGGAGCCTCAAAGACCTAAAGGCACATGCTCAGAAAAATATTTGATTTTCAAGTCTTCTTAAGCCCATATATTATCTTATTTCATAAAAGAAAAAAAAAGGACAAAATCCAAAATCATCTTACGATTAAAAATACTAAAAAAAGTAACTATGTAAGGAATGTCCTGTCTGGATAACATTTAGGTTAGGCACAAGTGGGAAATGACAGCCATGGTAATTGTAAAATGCCTGAGTGAATATTGATAGTGTGCCCTAGTGATGTGTGTGTGTGTGTATGTGTGCTCACGCGCTTGCGCCTGCATTTTTATGGCCTTGAAAAGTGTACACACACACACACACACACACACACACACACACACACACACACACAGTGCCTACTTGTGGAGTCTCAGCTTTTGTTCTTTGTTCATAGAGATTTAAGAAATCTTTTCATTAACTGACCACTATGCTAACCAAGCACAAACCTCGTTAGTCACACAAAACAAAACAAAACAGAAGTTACAAAATTGTCAGGTAAGCTACTAAACAGAATTAAAAATTTCAATTTTCAACAAAAAATTATGAAGCGTGCAAACAGTGTAGGTGTGGTGGTACATACTTTTTTAAAAAAAGATTCATTTGTTTATTTTGTGTGCATCTGTGTTTTGCCTGCGTGTGTGTCTATGTGAGGGTGTCAGGTCCCCTGGAACTGGAGTTATAGACAATTTTGAGCTGCCATGTGGGTGCTGGGAATTGAACCCAGGTCCTCTGGAAGAGCAGCTAGTGCTCCTAACTGCTGAGCCATCTCTCAAGCCCTGGTGGTACATACTTATAATTTTAGTCATCAGGAGGCTTTAACTGAGCTCTGGGTTAGCCTGAACTACAGCTAGACCCTGATCCCAAATAAAACAACAAAACCCAGCATTCAAAGAAACAATGGAACAAAAATGGAAGTGGTATTCGTGGAAATGTCTCAAAAAAAAAAAAGTCTGGACTTTTGACTTAATAAGACTTTAAATCACCTATTTTAAGTTTGTACAGAAAGATAAAAAGGACCACAGGAAAGTCCATGGTGATGTTTCACCATCAGAAAATTACCAATATATTTTTGAAGTTTCAGCAAAGATATCTACGTACATAGGAACTAAGAGGAAATCCTAGGATTGAAGTCAACTGAAATGAGAATGTGCTGCAGGAGGAGTTCTGTGACAGATCTGAGCAGACGGAGTCTGCAGAGCTGTGCTAGCTCACCAAGCTTAGGCAGTCTCAGACATAGGAAACTCTCATAAAAGGACCAAAGAGAAATGAAAGATCTAAGATGAGACCTGTAGGACCCTATGCATAATTGGAGACCCCAAAATATGGGAAAGAAAAAAAAAACAGTGCAGAAATAGTATTTGAAGAAATAATGACCTAAACCAAGATATTAGCACACCAAACCCAGCAGCATTTAAAACCTATTATGCCTGTGGGCCAAGTTGGGTTTGTTAGAATTGGAGGATGTTGACATGAAGGAGAGAGTCTGCGTGATTGTCTCAGGTGATGCAGAAGAAGCCTTTGGCAGTTCAGTACCCTGTCATGACGGAACTTTGGGACACACCACATTAATAGAGCAAAGGGTAAAACCCAAAAGTTGTCTCAGTTCACTAAAACAGTATTTGACAAATCCAACATTGTTTTATGATAAGTACTAAAACATTCTATGAATGTAAGGAATCATGCCCAAATTAATGAAGAGTCTATGAAAAGCCTGTACTGAAGGACACTTAGTGATGAAAGAAAACAAAAACACCCCTTTCTGTTTAAAATCAGTAAGGCAGGGATGTCTGCCCTCACTACTTCTGTTTAACTTATTATTAGAAATCCTAACAAAAACAGTTGAGCAAGAAAAAGAAAAAATTCGTCTGGATTTGAAAGGAGGAAGTAAACTGTCTTTATCCATGGGTAATGTGATCGTATGTTCAGAAAACCTTAAGAAATTCACACGAGCAGAAACCTATCGGTGCTTATAAATTAGGTTTAAAATGTATGAGTAGAAAGTCAGCTTCATTTCTGAACAGTTGTGATAAACACAGTACATTTACATGGCATCAAGCATAGTGACATGCTTAGGGGTAAATTAGCTAAGGAAGCGTGGGAACTGGAGACCAGCTGGGGGATGAAGGTCTGCAGAGCTGAGCTGAAGCCCTAGCACCTCGGAGGGAGCGAGCTGCCTCCTAGGAGCCACCTTCTGACTTCCGTACACACGTGATCCATATGTGTGCCACACATACATTCAAAGTAATTAAAAACCCTTACAAATGCGCAAAACATTGGTCAAATAGTTAAAATAAAAAGACCCAAACAAGTAGAAAGGAATCTTCTGTTCATGTATAATACAAATTAAATATCATTAACTAACATGTCAGTGTTCCCCTAATATACAGATTTAATGTAGCTCCTATTAAAACTACAACTACTGGGGCTGCAGAGATGGTTCAGTGGTGAAGAGTGCTGGCTGCCTTTCTAGAGGACCCAGGTTTGGTTTCCAGCACCCACATGGCAGCTCACAAGCATCTGAAGCCACTTCCTGGGAATCCAGTACCCTCTACTGGTCTCCATAGGCATTGCATGCATGTGGTGCGTACATGGACATACATGCAAACAAAACACTCATACATGTAAAAAAAAAAAACTATAAATAAAACTGCAGTTAGTATTTTTGCAGAAATGGACAAGCTGGTCTTATCATTTGTATGTGGTTGCAAGAGATCCTAAGTAGCCAAAAAGAATCCTAGAACAACAGCATTAGAAGACTCATATTTTCCAGTTTTAAAACTTACTATAAAACTAGATGGCTAAACCAGAAGGTGAGACACCTAGACTGCTAGATTCCAATAGGGAATCTGGAAACAAGCTCATATGTCTGTGGCTTTCAGTTGCTTTTTGATGGAGGTGCCAAGGCTATTCGATGGAAGAAAAGAAGATGTTTTTAACAAATGATACTGAAAAAATTAGATAGTCACATGTACAAGCTGGAAATTGGACTCCTACCTCACTTATACATATCACTTAATTAAAAATTAAGTAAGTAATCTATAAACTCTTGTGAGAGAACATGGAGTAGGTTAGGAATTTATGCCAGTGGTAAAGCTCTCGCCTAGTATGCTTGAGGTGCTGCAACTTTGTCCTGAAATGCGGAGTGGGGGTGGGGAGAAAAGGGGGGAAGTGGAGAGGAAAGGGGAGGGGAGGACAGGGGAGGGGAGGGGAGGGGAGGGGAGGGGAGGGGAGGGGAGGAAGGGCAGTCTTACGCATCTAGATTTCCCAGTGGTTTAACAGATAGACAACAAAGGCACAAGCAATATAGGTAAGTCACGTCTCATTAAAACGAAAGCCTCTGTGCACCAAAGGACACTATTAAAGAGGTGATTTGTGGCTATCAGTGGGGAGGCAGGAGAAGCAGTGGGACTGCTGAAGAGTTATGGTGCTTTTGGGGGTGATGAACGTGCTTTATGTACCAGTTGTAGTTGTACAACCTTGAGAATATATTAAACGTTTCTGAGTTCTGCTGATGAAAGTGTATTACGCTGGGCCTGCAAGATGGCTCTGTTGGTAAAGGTACCTGCAGCCAAGCTGATGATCTGACTTTAATCCCCAGGACCCAGGTGGTGAAAGGAGGGAACCGAATCCCACAAGTTGTCCTCTGATCTTCACATGTGTGCTGTGGTGTACACTTAATAAACAAGTAAAAAATAAATACAGGAAATAAAAATTAGTAAGATTTTATACTGGTGTGTAAATTTAACCCCAGTTTAAGACAAAAGAAAGTCATTAGGTATACATAGGACTAATTTCTTGTACTAACATATCTAAATGTAAAAATATAAGGTAAAGTTGCTGAGGAGCACAGACTATAAGCTATACCATGGTTTGTTGTGGGTTTGGTGGTACTGGAGTAGAGCCCAGGTCCCTGCACATGCTCAACAATTGCTCTATCTGTGAGCTACATTTCTAGTTCTCCTTCCCCCCCACCCTCCACTTTTTGAATCTTATTGATTTGCCCCGGCAGTCTTTAAACTTGTGACTCTCCTGCTTCAGCCTTCTGAGATGCTTGGGTTACAGGCCTGTGCCATCAGACCTGGCTTGTAATTTAAAGTTATGTTACGAGCCGGGGATGGATCTTAATGGTAGACATTGCCTACCATGTGAGTCCTGAGTTTTATCCCCAGCACCACAAAAATAAGTAATAAAATAATGTTTATACTTACATTCTATTTCATGAATTTTTATCTATCAAGGTCTTTATAAAAGTGGTGTTTTGTTTTGTTTTGCAGTGCTGGGATCGAACCCAGGGCCTCAAGCATGCTAGGCAAGTGCTCTACCACTATGCTATATCCCCAGCTCTGCAAAAATATTTCTATTCTGGTTATTTAAAAGCATTTGAAACAAAACAGTAGATACAAATATTTGATGATGGGCACTGTGACAGACATCTGTAATCACCAGCACTTGGAAAGCAGAGTCAGGAGAACGAGAGTTCAAGGCCAGCCTGGGCTGCAGAGCATAATTGTTGCAAACAATAACAAAAAGTTGAAAATGTTTTTGGAATGGCGAGTAGGATACTTAGTGTTTAAGCCAGCAGCATATCTAATGTTTTATAAAAATCTATTGTAATACATTGGAGAAGAGTGTTGATTAGTAAAATAATTATATATATATATTTGCAGTTCTGTTTAAAAAATGCTTCAGTGGTGTGATATGCGTTTTCATATCTGAAAGGCCTTTCTTGACCCTAACTGAGGATAGCTACCTTTTTCTGTATTCTTCAGTAATAGATGGGGTCTGGTCATATAGCCCAGAGTTCATGGTACCCTATATAGTCAAAGTGTCCACAAACTCACATTCCCCTGCTCAGGGCTCTAAGTGTTGGGATTACAGGTGAGGATGCTCACTAGCACTGTATCTCATGCCTGCCCTTGTGTATTTTTTTTTAATTGAGCCAACAATCTTGGTTTAATTGGAACATGTGAGACATATGTGTAACTTTACATTTTTTTTCTGGTAGCCATACGTTTAAAAAGTTAAGAAGTTAGTGTGAGTGTTTCAATTATCTGTATTAAAATATAAAATGTTTTCACATATGAGCAATATTTTACAAGCCTGTCAATGAAGTGCTTTACATTTTCTCAATCTTTAAAAGTTGATATGTGCTAGCATGCCATGCCAGTTCATGTTAACCACATTCCAAGTGTTCAGTAACTACTTGTGGCTCCTGACTTGAATGCTGGATCTACAGGCTTGGACAAGCAGAACCAATACATTGTCTTCAGACTAAATGTCCTTGTTATTTATCTAAATGGAAGGGAAACTTCGTTTTCTTTCTTGCCCAAAGCCAAGAATTAGTTTATTTTATTGGCCAGCTGTTGACTTTAAAGATACAAGCAAAAGTCTCTATGTTCCAGCAGAGTGAAGAGAAGGAAAGTTGGGGTGAACATGGGTGTGTGTGTGTGTGTGTGAGAGGGGGCACTATAATGCAGCCCGTGGTGGGTTAGCCCCGAGGGGCAGGCTGCTTTGTAGGAAGGGCTGGTGTAGGACTGTTTCTGATCAGATACAGAGGTCCCTCCTTAGCCAGGGGAGTCTTCCCACTCCGCACTCCATAGTCACCCGCATGATCTGGACATTGCAGAGCAGGCAGTGCCTGGGAGCAGGCATGCCGAGTGGGTGGTGTGCTCCTTACAACTGCTTTTTAAAACAACTTTTTATGTATTTCCTCCCCTTCCACAAACAGAACACAAAGGGGCAGAGAACAGAGGAAAAAAAACAACCCCCTTGTCCCCCCCCCCAAAAAAAAAAAAACCAGAGAGAGTGGAAGAAACATTGTGGAGTTGGACATAATGGATATGCTAGGGTACCCCTAATGAGCTAAAATACTGAATATTGCTTTATTTTCCTCCTCAGCGGTGGGGAGTGTAGCGGGGTGATGGGAGCATGACATAGCAAGGGCCTGTCCAAGGGAAACGCGGGCGCCACCACTTACTTACCATCGCCTCGCTTGCTTGCTTTACAGCTGTGCCACTGCCTACGTTCTACTGGCCGAAGAAGAAGCAACAACCATTGTAGATGCTGAAAGGTTATTTAAACAGGCCCTCAGGGCGGGAGAGATCATTTATCGACGGTCGCAGCAGTGCCAGCACCAGAGTCCTCAGCATGAAGCTCAACTGAGTAAGCACATTTGGATTGACTGTTACTCTTTTTTTGTTTTTCAATTGGTTTCTTGAGGTGCTAGCCTCATATTTGTCATGTAGATGAGGTTGGCTCAGAACTGATCTTCCCTCCTAGGCCTGTGCCACAAGGCCCAGATTCTGTCCTTAACTCCTGAACTTGTGTCTTTTGTGTTTAAAATGCAAAATAGTAATAATAATAATAGTAGTGGTGGTGGTAATAATAATAATAATAATAATAATAATAATAATAATAATAATAATAATAATAATAAATGTGAAAGTTTGCTAGTCTTCATTAGACAGCTGATAGACTCTCCTTCTGGTCTGTAATACTAAGAAGCCAACAATACAGAAGTATGTAACATCCAGACAGTGTTTGTAGAAGGGAACAGATCTGCATTGGTTAACTAGAAAAAAACAATCTGCCGTTTTGAGACTGTTTTCTTTCCTACAAGAACTGGCTGGTTACTAGACCAACAGCACTTATTAAAATCCCAGAGAACCCTCTAATGATGACAGCTATTACTGAGATTCTCCCTAGACAATAAACATTGTCTTTTCCCTGACCCTTACTCAGGGCAATGGGAGGGGTCCTTTTTTGCATTTCTGGGAATCCAATCCAGGGCTTCCCTCCCACATGGTTGACCTGCGTGCCCTGTCCAAGCATCGGCTCACTTGCTCTTCCGTCTGTGGATCTGTATGTCGTGCCAAGTATCTTCCTTCCCTCCTCTGCTCTCCTTCCGTCCTCTTCCTTTCTTTACTCCTTCCTCCTCCTGTGTTGTTTGTTTGTTGTTTGTTTTGTTTTGTTTTAAGGCAGGGTCTTGCAATTATAGCCCAGGTTGTTTCTGAAATTGGGATCTTTTGGAGGATTGCTCCTTTCACACCATCTGCTTCTTAGCTGATACTGCAGTTTGTGTGTGACATTGGTTCTTTCTTTGATATATTTTTCTCCAGCATGCTTGAGATCAGACGAGGCACAGGGACTGTTTTCTTTTGAAGATGCTCTTCTGGTTAGGCTTGTGACACTTACCAAAGCTGTTAGAATCGGCAGGGTTGCTGTTTCTGGCTGAGATGTGCGGCCAGCAGGTTTTAGTTTCATGATTTTGGCAGATACTAGGCAATAAATTGAAATATGTTTACATAAGGCATTATCTCTTAACAGCTAAGTTCTACATCTTTTGTTTATGGAAATTAAAATTTGGCTAATGCTTTCTCTCAGTTAAATAGTTGTGTTTACAATATATTTCATTAAGGCATGTTATTATACAAAACTATGGGAGTAAATTTTGCAGACTGGAACTAATGAAACTACATGTATGAAAACTTCTTACTATTTGTCCTTGCATAATATCAAATGTGGTTATGTTGTAGAGTTTTTTAACTTTAAAAATTATACTTACTTACTTATTTGTATTTGAATGTGTGCATATGTACATGCACACATAGAAGTCGGAAAGCAACTTGTGTGTCAGTTTTCTCCTTCTACCACATGAGTTCCAGGCATGAAACTCAGGTCTCCAAGCTTGGTAGCAAGGGTCTCTTGCCTGCTGAGCCACCTCACTAGCCCATGTTGAAGATTTTCTCTTTGCCCTTTCTAGATATCGTTTTTTTAAATTAATTACTAACTTAATAAAAGTTCATATTATTCATGGAAATTTTGTTTAGGACATTTAGAGTCTTTGAGCCAAAATAATATTACTAATATTATAGATTGTTTATGTAGAACCTGGGATAGACAAATATATCTTCCTATTAATATCTACTTGTTTTCTGCGAGTATTAAACTCATCAACCAAATGAATTATATATACTGTACTCAAATTGCTTACTACTAGAGGAAAAAGTAATTAAATATATATTTTAAGCTTTTAATATAGAAAGCACATATAAAAATAGAGGACATTTATTATTTATTGCCTAAATTTAACATTCATTAATAATTACACATTCTGATGTAATTTAATTTTTAATAGGTTTTCCAGGAGAAGCAAATAAAATTAGTGGATAATATTTTAATGACATGTCAGGCCATAATACAAAAGTGATAGTTGTGTCATTTTCTTGTTTTTTTAATAGGGCGAGATACCAATGTACTTGTATACATTAAAAGAAGATTAGCAATGTGTGCAAGAAAACTGGGAAGGATAAGAGAAGCAGTGAAAATAATGAGAGATGTAAGTAAATTTGATAACTGAACCATTATTTCTATTTTTCCCCAAACTAAATAACAAATTAAGTTATCAGCTATTTTAATGTAGATTACTGTTTTTATTTTATTTTTAAAAATTTACTTCTTTATCTTATTCCATGTGCATTGGTGTTTTCCCTGTATGTGTTTTTGTGAGGGTGTCAGGTCCCCTGGAACTGGAGTTACAGACAGCTGTGAGCTGCCATGTGGGTGCTGGGAACTGAACCCAGGTCCTCTGGAAGAGCAGCCAGTGTTCTTAACCATTGAGCCATCTTTCTAGCCCCAGAATCACTGTTTTTCAATTGCCCATCTTTCTAACAGGATAGTATATATGTATGGATGTATGGATGTATTTTTTTTTTTTTTTGAGGGCATGGTCTCACCTTATAGCCCTAGCTGTCTTAGAACTCACTATATAGACCAAGCTGGTCTCAAACACAGAGAGCCACCTGTCGCTGCCCCCCTCGTGCTGGGATTAAAGGTGTGCTCTACCACCACCCAACAGAGATTTTTACTGTGCATACATTTCTTTCTTAAAAAAAAAAAATTTATTTATATTAAGTATACAGTGGTTTGCCTGCATATACACCTGCAGGCCAGAAGAGGGCACCAGATCACATTACAGATGATTGTGAGCCACCATGTGGTTGCTGGGAATTGAACTCAGGACCTTTGGAAGAGGAGGCAGCACTCTTAACCACTGAGCTGTCTCTCCAGCCCCTGCGCATACATTTCTCAAGGCTTAGATCTTTGTAAATTTGTAAAAAAGCAAAATAATTTATACTTTAACAAAGCTGGTTTAACTCTTTTAAGTTGGCTTGTTGTGATTTATTTTGATTTTTGTCTTTTTTTCCTTCCTTTTAATATACAGTTGATGAAAGAATTTCCTCCTCTTACCATGTTGAACATCCATGAAAATCTCTTAGAATCACTTCTAGAATTGCAGGCCTATGCAGATGTTCAGGCAGTCCTGGCAAAATATGATGGTGAGTTTGTGTGTGTGTGTGTTAGTAGATAACATGTCTATAATTTTTTTCAATTGTGTAATCATCAGGCCAGTCCTTTTCTAGTGTTTCTATATTGTCTCTTTCCAGTCTTAGCAGTCAGTTTTCAAGATAAAGCTACAGCTGCTATGAATCATCTTCTTTATCTGACCTTTCAGCATCAGAAGGTTACAAGAAGGAGGGTTTCCTGTGTGAGGATGTATTCTTTATTGACTGAGTATGTAATTTGCAAGAGGCACTTAGAACACAGCGGTAAACGTGAAAACATGGATTTATCCGTCATGGCGTTTGCAGCTTGTGGAACACAGAGAGAGCTGGACAGTACACGGCAGGTGGCATACAGTGAGAGCTAACGGAGCAGTAAAGGCATTGTACTCATAGTAGATGCCTCATGGATTTTGGCATATAAGGAATACCACAGAAATTGCATAATAATGTTTATAAAATAATACAGAATAACAGTTTTACAATGATTTTTAGTTATAAAAGGTAATTTATATAATTTCATTGCATCCATATAATAAATATATGAAGTGATAGGACAAGTATTTTCACTCTTTTCCGGAAACCTGAGGTTAAGAAGGTTAAATATTGGTTAATGTTTCTCAGTGAATGAGCGTTTCTCTGTTTGTTAGTCATTTTGTAGAATAGCTCCATGTATATAAGCTACTTGTATTGTTATAATAGTAACAGTTGACTACAGTGGAGTTGGGACAATGTTAAACATACACTTTCTCCTCATTCAAAGTAAGACATCAACTTACTTTACTTTTTTACTTAATCTGCCTGCCTCTATCTCTGCCTCTCAAGACTGGGGATTAAAGATGTATGCCACCATGCCCAGCTAAGATATTTTTTTAATGTTGTATACACTTCTTTTTTTAAATTAATTTATTTATTGTATATGAGTACTTTATCTGCAGAAGAGGGCATCACATCGCATTATAGATGGTTATAGCCACCATGTGGTTGCTGGGAATTGAACTCAGGACCTCTGGAAGAGCAGGCGGCACTCTTAGCCACTGAGCCATCTCTCCAGCCCGTTGCATACATTTCTTAATGCTTAGATCTTTGTAAGTTTATTTTTAAAATAATTTTTACTTTAATAAACCTGGCTCAGCTCTTCTGGGTTTTTGTCATGACTTCCTTTGATTTTAGTCTCTGTCTTTTAATACACAGTGGGTGAAGTCCATGCTGCAGACTTCCTAGTCTCATATTGTTTCTGTTCATGTCTTTCATTACAGCAGAACATGGAAAGTCACTCATATTTGTACTGTCAGAGGTTCCTACCCACTAGTTTAGGAATCCCCATGACTTAGAAAGGCTGCAGTGTGAGAGACAGGGTTTCTCTGTGTAGCCTTGGCTGTCCTGGACTCGCTTTGTAGACCAGGCTGGCCTTGAACTCACAGAGATCTGCCTGCCTCTGCCTCCCAAGTGCTGGGATTAAAGGCGTATACTTCCACCTCTAGCTGATATTTATTCTTTTAAACATCTGGAATTCTTAAGCCTAGTCTAGGCTCATAGGGAAATTTGTGACAACTCCTTCCACATGAAACTTACAGGAAGAGTAGCCTGTTGTGCTATTTGTGCCACACAGGGTTAGGGACTGAACATAAAAAGTCAGAAGGCTACCTGATTTGTTTAGAATAAAGTAAAACCCACTACAACGAATAGAGCCTTCCTCATTTGGTATGCTTCTGTGGTGTTAGTAGTCACGTGTCTCACTGGACATCATTATACAGACTGGAAGTTGTCAGAAACTGGCTCACTTCCTGGGATCCCATTCCCTGTGGGAGCCGAGAACACCATGAGAGTGCTTCATTCTCTTCTAAGACCACTATTTTAGGCATCCTTCTGAAATAGGATTTATTGTGTTCATGATATCAGAGTAATTTTCTACTCTATGAAATGTGGACACATAAGAAAATGTAGAAAAGACAAAAACTTAGGGGAAAAGTTAAAATCAATCTAGGTATAGTAGCAGTTAAATATTTTACTGTTTTCTAATGTTAGTTTTTACATACTTTTAACTCTACTGTGGATTTCTTCTGACTTAGCCTTATTGTAAACAGATTATGATAGACATTTGTTGACTATCTGTTGACCTCATACAGAGGACTTTCATCAGTATAATTTAATCTCCACTGGGAGGTGCAATTTTCTCTTTTGAAAAGAAATCAAGGGGACTGGAGAGATGGCTCAGAGGTTAAGAGCACTGTGCTCTTCCAGAGACCCTGAGTTCAATTCCCAGCAACCACATGGTGACTCACAACCATCTATAATGGGATCTGATGCCCTCTTCTGGGTGTGTGTGAAGACAGATTACCCATATACATTAAACTAACTAACTAACTAACTAACTAACTAAATATATGTTTTTTTTTTTTAAAGAAAAAGAAAAGAGATCGATAAGGTTGCTACTAGCCTAGGGATATGCCACTAGTAAATAGTAGAATCTAGAATCAAACTCAGGCCTCCCAACAATGTGTCCAGGGCCTATACCCCTGTATTAAAGCTGATGAATTTGTATTTTTGTGAGTTATAATTTTTAATCCTTACCTAAATTGACGATTATTGTTATAGATATAAGCCTTCCAAAGTCAGCAGCCATCTGCTACACAGCAGCATTGTTGAAAACAAGGACCGTCTCAGATAAGTAAGTGCTTATGAAGCCAAATTATTTCCAAATAATTTGTGAAGACTGCTGGACATTTAATAAGTTTTTTCCCTCTGCTAACTTTTAAAAAATGTTCTTTCTTTTTTCCGTTTCTTCTGAATAACCCTTGATCTTCTGCGACTGTGAGCCTTCCCATTGCACGTGTGTGATGACAGAGAGTTTTAGATTTAAGTAAACTGGGATTCAAATTCAAACTCTTACCATGCACTAGATGTATCTGGGCAAATTGTTACTTTGAAAATAATATGGGGGGAGGGCTGTAGAGATGGCTCAGGCGTTAAGAGCCCTGGCTGCCCTTCCACAGGTCCTGGGTCCTGTAGAGATGGCTCAGGCGGTAAGAGCCCTGGCTGCCCTTCCAGAGGTCCTGGCTTCAGTTGCCAGCGCCCACATGGCGGCTCACAGCTCTCTGTAACTCCAGTTCTAGGGGATTCAACACACAGACCCACATGCAGGCAAAACACCAAAGCACATGAACATAAAATTATAAAAAAAGGAGAATACTATTTTAGGGTGGTTGTGTGGGGAGCATATGTGTCAAATAACTATAGCAATTTCAAGAAAGAGTACACAGAGGACTGAATGCCAAGCATTTCCTGTAATTCCAGCATTTGAGAGAAGGAGGAGTTTAAGGCTAGCCTTGGCTACACAGTAAGCTAAAGGCCATCATGGGCACATACGTCTCAGAAAACAAACAGACAAACGAAGCACACAGTTACTGTGGTAGCAGTGACGCTGGTGACAGTAAGGTGCATGGTAGACAAACTGGTTTCATCTTGCCATTGGAGTTGTTCTGTCTTCCTTACATTTTTGCCTGTCCGTAGTTAATTCTCTTTATTTGGCAGTTGAGATATTCAGAATCTGTCCTCATCCAAGTAATGAGACACTATCTCACAACCAAATAATAAGAGTGCCAGAAACCAGCCAAGTGGTGCTCATTTTCTTTCACCTTAGATTTACATCCTGATGTAAATTAGAATAAAATCTTCACAGTTTATTTGTCACCTAAAATTTTGTAAACTCTGTATTGTGTTCACTGAGGTTCTCTGATCCCTCAGTGGCATTTTACTGTAGCCACCCTTCCCACGGTGGGGCCAATGGACTCTCTCCAAGGCTCTCTATACTGGAGGCTGAGTTTTTCATTCCATCTTTTGCTTTGCGTATTTGTTGAACCAGAGGCTTTACTTTCATTTTATTAGTTATCTGGTCTTGTCTTTGACCATTGCCAGAAACATTTTTGATTTGGGAGGATATACTGTAATCTGAATCCATGTATACAGTTCCCAATAGACTTAGTCCATGTGGTTCATTCATTCTCCGTTCTGTGGTTTTCCTTGCAGATTCTCTCCAGAAACAGCCTCCAGAAGAGGGTTGAGCACAGCAGAAATTAATGCTGTGGAAGCAATTCATAGAGCTGTGGAATTTAATCCCCATGTTCCAAAAGTAAGAAATGTTATAACAAAAATACTACTTTTATCTAAACTTAACATATTTTAGTACAGTAGAGCAAAATGTATGGTTCACCATACATTAGGTCAGGATTGTTTTAGCCTTCTCTATTCACCGTTCATCTTAAAGAGATATTAATATGGCATTTAGAAATAATTAGGGGTCGGGGATGTAGCATGCTTATGCTGCATACATAAGTAGTGTCACAAAAGCCAGCATGGTGGTTCATGCTGTAATCAAAAGCCAGCATGGTGGTTCGTGCCTGTAATCCTAGCATTTGGGAGGTGGAAGCAAAAGGATCAGAAGTTCAAGGTTGCTCTCCCTCTATGGACTGTACAGTGAGTTTGAGGCCAGCCTAGAGTACGTCAGTCCCTAATTTTAGAAAAGAAAATTAAAAGAAACCTGGTTAGGCCGGGCGTGGTGGTGTTCCATTTGTCTTTATATTGTACAACATACACTTATACAAATGACCGGTTAATCTATGTAATATTATCCAAATACCGAAACACTCAAACCCAAGACTAAAATTTGAGTTTTACAGACAGTTTTTTATTTTAAGAACTATAGACTATTCAGGAATAAAGTTCCTAATTACTGTACGAAATTATAGCCGTGATTCGGTGTGTATGTTAATGGAAGTTGTGGGTACTAAAGACCCAAGGGCCTGCAAGGGGACCAGCAGGTGGAGGTACCTGCCGCTGAGCTTGATGAGCCAGCTCCTGCAAGATGTCCTCCTACCTCACAAGAAACAACGTAGCAAACCTTCAAGAAGTTGTAAACCTTTTAGAATAAGCAAAGATATGATGAAGTAAGTTAATTCTAGCACTGTAGAAGCTGAGGCAGGAGAATTACAGGTTTGAGGGCTATGTATTGAGACCGGTCTCAAAAAGGAAGGCAAGAAGGAAGAAAGAAAGAAAAGAATGTCTGATACCCAGGGCTTAGTAGTAGATACAAGGAAATTGATGCTGAGGTAAAATGCAGGATAGTACCAAACCCCGGATGCCCACCTGACTGCCTTTCCCAGATGCAGCTTCTCCCTACCCAGAGGAACAACTGTTTTAGCGTCAGTTATACTCACTTCTCCTTTCTTTACATAGTTAGTTTTGTTTCCTTTTATTGCTGGTGTTATAAATGAACTAAGGTCAGGTCCACCCTTTATTCCCTTTACTCTAGTTCTTTCTCTTGTCCTCACACCTCCATTCCCTCCCAATGTCATGGTTTGTTTGTTTGTTATTTATATATAATATATATGTATATATTATATATAAATATTTATTATTTATTCAGTATTCTGCCTGCATGTACACCTGCACCCCAGAAGAGGGCACCAGATTTCATGAAAGATGGTTGTGAGCCATCATTTGGTTCCTGGGAATTGAACTCAGGACCTTTGGAAGAACAGCCAGTGCTCTTATCCTCTGAGCTATCTCTCCAGCCCCTGTTTGTTGTTTTTTAAACCAGAGTCCACTTAGTGCTGCCAGGATTCACCTGGGTGTAGAACCATCTACTAGAACATGAGCAGCCTTAAGAGAACCCACTCTCCCAGCAGCCATTAGTCCTGTAGCTCCTCAGCTAGAGGTGGACTTCATGACCACCTCCCCATTCCCTGCTGGGATTTTGTCTGCGCTGCACAGTTGCTGACTTCACATATGTGAGTGTCCTGTTGTGTCTGGAATAGGTTTCTTTGCTGTAGTCATCTATCACCTCTGGCTCTACTGCCCTTCCTCCTCCTCCTCTTTTGTGATGGTCCCTGAGAGAGCAGGAGGGGGTGATGTAAATGTCCCACTTAGGGCTGGGCCTTCTATATAGACTCTGCTTTTTATTCTGTGGAGTAATTTATATAAAATGATAATCATTTCTTCCTCAAATGATTAGTAGCCCTTTCTAATAAAGCCATCTGATTTGGATATTTTCTTTTCAAGAAGCTATGGGCTATTAATTTCCTTCCTTTAGTTTAATAACTACTATTAATAACTAATTTGTCATTTAAAAAGTATAATATTTTTGGTGACAGAGCCTCTTTGTAGCCTAAACTGGCCTCAAACTCATATAGCTGAGGATGGTTTTGAACTCCTAACCCTGCTGCCTGTAGCTCCCAATTGCTGTGGTTATGGTCTGTGCTATGTTGTTGTTACATCATGTTTTCCTTTTATGATTAATTTATTTGTCTATATGCCAGATGGCTTTGTTTGAAAAGTTGTAAAATTAGGTTGAAACTTTGGGTAATATATTCTCCCAGGAAAGATCTTTTTCTCTGATGACTGCAAGAAGTACTAGCAAGACAAGATGACTTTAGTCACTTTATGCCTGAGAGACTGTTGTTTTCTGGACCACCTACATGAATTAAAAACTGCTCCTGGTTCACCCTTACTCCTGAGAGACTGTTGTTTTCTGGACCACCTACATGAATTAAAAACTACTCCTGGTTCACCCTTACTCCTGGGACTTGGCCATTCAGGGCCTCTCTCCAGGCCTTAGTTTTAGATGCCCTTGCACTATTGACACGCGCTGTTACCCTTTCCCCTGGCAGTGCTGAGCCGCTTCTTACCCATCTCATCCCGTAGGAAGATCCTCCACATAAAAGAAAACTCAACTGTGGCTTACTTGTCTGTCTGTCTGTCTTTGGACAGTGGTCTGGTAATTCTTCATGTGTTGTTAATCCTTGTGCATTTAGTTGTACTGTTTTCATCCTATTTTTTCTAGAAGTGTTGATCAGAATCACTCAGTCTCTGATTACTGGAAATACAGGTTTATAATTTAAAAAAAAAACACAAAAGAACAACAACAACAACAAAAAAACCAACCCTCCACTCTTTTGCTTCAGAGGAGTTAAGAGAATGAATTCCACAACGAAAGTGCTGGAGTTTTAATTCCAGCTCCACTGTTTCCTAGCTATATGGCTTTGGATGAATTACTTTACTTTGTTGTACTTGAGTTTCTTCGTGTGTGTGTGTGTGTGTGTGTGTGTGTGTGTGTGTGTGTGTGTGTGTGTCTTTTTGTTGGAACCAGGTCTCATGCAGTCCATGCTAGCCATGAACTCACTGTGTAACCGAGGATAGTCCCTGATGCTCCTGCCTGTTTCCCAGATGCTGGCATGACAGACGTGCACTATAATGCCTGGCTAGCCTCTCTTGCCTGAAGTGAAGGTAATATCCCCTACCTCTTAGAGTCATGATGAAGATTAATAGTTCATAGTTAAAAGTGCTTGAAAGACAGCCTGGCACATAAGAAGTATTACAAAAATGATTTGTTAATACTGTTATTCTCTATGGTACACTAATCTTTTTTTTAAAGCTTTTTATTGATTCTTTGTGAATTTCACATCATGCAACCCAATTCTCTTATCTCCCCATCCCTACATACCAACCCTCTGCTGTTGCAACCTCCCTCCACCCAAAGGAAAAAAAATCTTATTGTGGAAGCTGTAGTGTGTCACAGAGTGTCACGTGGTATACCCTTTTTTCTTCACATCTTTACTTGCAAATGTTCATTGCAATGAGTCATTGGTCTGGCTCCAGGCCTCTGGCTTGTGCTACACTATCAATACTGGATCCTCACCGGACCTTTTGTTGGATCTCCTGTTGATGCCGCATGAGCTCTCTAGCACTGCCCCCAGTCAGCTTACTCAGTGCCATCAAGGCCGGGCTCATCCACACCCATGCCAGCTCTACTGTGCTGCCCAGGTGAGATGCAGGGCCCACTCTGCCAAGTGCTGCAGCAAGCAAGGGACTGAGACTGCTCTCTAACTCTCACACCCTCGTGGATGACTCACCTGTAACCCCACAACCAGGACCAGCTCTACTGTGCTGCCCACACTGGGTGCAGGCCCCACTCTCCCAAGTGCTGTGGCTGGTGAAGGACAGGGCCAGCTCTCCCACTCTCATGACTTTAGGGTCAGCTCTTTTGCCTATTGTAGGTGTTGAGGGATGAGCGGAGGAGGGCATCTCTCCTTTGCCCATGCCACTGTACAGCAGATAAGTGGTGGGGCCAGTTATCCCATGGCCATGCCCTTGGGGCTGGCTCACCAGTGTCCAGACACCAGGGTTAGCTCCTGCTCTCGTGAGCTGCAGCTTGTGAGGGGCAGGGACAGCTCTCTTGCTTTCATGACCTTGGGGCAAGCTTCCCACCTGGTGCACTATAATCTTATCTTTGTATAAGAAGATAAGCAGCAGTTACTGATCATAGCTATTTAAATACATGATTAAGATATCTAAGCCAGGCCTGGTGGTGCATACCTTTAATCCTAGCACTTGGGAGGCAGAGGCAGATGGATCAATGTGAGTTCGAAGCCAGCCTGATCTACAAATCGACTCCAGGATAGCTAAGGCTAACACAGAGACCCTGTCTTGAAAAACCAAAACCAAACAAAACAGTTAAGATATCTAAAATACTTAATTTTCATTCAAAATAGCAGAATATAGACTATCTACTAATGGTTGGGACTTTGTTGTTTCTAAAACAATTTCATGCAGAATATATTCACAGTAGTAGCAATTAGTAATGTATATTTGTTTTTAAAACTGCTAGGGGCTTCATAGGTATTAGTAATGCCAGGCATTGCCCTAATTATAAATTGAAGTTGTTGGATGCATAATATATTCACATCAGGATTGAATTTTCTCTTGAAAATATATAGTGCTCATAAGATGCACTTTTTATTTTTCCTGAGAGAAGCCTAGAAAGACTTAATTCAGATGTATATGATGTGAGCACACTAGAAGACTAAATATTGCTGCAGTTACAATATGGCCCTTATTAATCTCTACATTTGGCGCACGCCTTTAGTCCTAGCACTCGGGAGGCAGAGGCAGGCAGATCGCTGTGAGTTTGAGGCCAGCCTGGTCTACAAAAGCAAGTCGCCTTTAATCCCAGCACTCGGGAGGCAGAGGTGGGCGGATCGCTGTGAGTTCGAGGCCAGCCTGGTCTACAAAGTGAGCCCAGGACAGCCAAGGCTAACACAGAGAGACCCTGTCTCGAAAAACCAAAAAAAAAAAAAAAAAAAAAGCAAGTCCAGGACAGCCAGGACTGTTACACAGAGAAACCCTGTCTTGGAAAACCTAAAAACAAACAAAACAAAACAAGATCTGACCAAAGCTTTTTTTTCTTTAATGGAAGTTTATAGTCTCATTTTAAATTTGATACACAAATGCAAAAGATCAGCTGGAGGTGGTGGCACACGCCTTTAATCCCAGCACTTGGGAGATAGAAGCAGGTGGATCACTGTGAGTTGGAGGCCAGCCTGGTCTACAGAGTGAGTCTGGGAGAGCCAAGGCGACACAGAGAAACCCTGTCTTGAAAAACAAACAAACAAACAAAAAAAAAAACCCAAAACCAAAAAGCAAAAGATCTAGAATAGCCAAAATAAAACAAAAACCTCTTTGAGAAAAAAGCAAGCTTGGAGAAAACTTTAGTAATTAAGATTTATTGACATGGGGCTAGAGAGATGGCTCAAAGATTAAGAGCACTGGCTGCTCTTCCAGAGGACCCGAGTTCAATTCCCAGCATCCACATGGCAGCTTACAGCTGCCTACTCCAAGATCTGACACCTTCATATAGATATACATGCAAGCAAAACACCAATGCACAAAAAAATTTCAAAAACATTTATTGACATAAATATAGAAATGTAGATCAGTAGATGATAATAAAAAGTCCTACAGTCAAGAAGCACTTTGATTAAAATATGGGCAAAAGATTGGAAGTTATGTCAGCAAAGCTTTTTGAGTAGCTAAAAACAGTGAAGCTGTTCAGTATGCCAAACATAAACCGCAGCATGGCGCTTCGTCCCACTAGGGCGGTTCCTCACTTGCACAGGCAGGTTGAAGAGCCACATGCATCGCTTCTGAGGTGTAAAATGGCACTTCTTTGGGGGAAAAGTTGTTCAATTAAATGTAGGCTTACTGTGGGACCTATCATTCTGTTCCTAAGTATCTAGTCAAGAACAACCACAGCATGTCCAAATGTGTGTGTGCAATTCTTCACAATAGTCAAGAACGTGAAACAATTACATGAGTGAGGGAGTTGAGTGACACTGTAACGGAGCACCGGGGAGCGCTCTGTCCGCAGTGCAGCAGTGTGGACAGGCCTTCCTTACTTCAGGGAAGTGGAAAAGCCTGCGACAAAAGACTCACGTGAAGTTTCTAAAACAAGTAAATAAGCTGAAACTATAGACAGAAAAAGCACATCACTGGGCCCATAAGTTGAGGATGGGTGAGAACTGGCTTCTGTTAGCAAGAGAGGGCATTCTGTGCTTAAAGCTGCAGACTTATATATAAAGTTACTAAAGACTTCAACTTACACATTTACAAAGGTGACTTTCTAAAAGTTAGTTTTAGGTTTGAATACAAAGTAATTATCACGGCATCTCCATGCACATGTGTCGTTACTCTCTGTTCTTATTTATTCCCTTCCCTTACTGTTTTCCCCAACACACTCTCCCCCTGCAAGCAGACTTTCTCTCCTCTAATTTGTTCTTTCTGCTTTCCCATTACATATTCTGTTGCCTTCTCTTATTGCCCACCTCCCTTAAGAACTCTTTGTGATTTAAAACCACACATGTATAAATATGTGCACATACATATTTGTATATGTGTGTGGGGTACATGTTTGGAGGGGAGTACATGTACACATGTGTTGGCAAGCCTCAAGGGTCTGCCTGTGTCTCCCTTCCCTAGCGCTGGTATGACAAGCACCCACTACCACCCTGCATTTTGTTTTGCATGGATTCTGGGCTCATACATAGGTCCTCATGCTTACAAGGCAAGTGCCTTACTAACTGAGATGGCTTCCCAGCCTTGTATATAAAGCTTTAAACTGGTTCCACAGATGAGTTTGAGTGTGGCATTTGTCGTTTTGAGTCTGGCTTATTTATTTAACATAATAACCAGTTGCACCATTTTTCTGCACATACCACAGTTTCTTTTTCCTTTACATCTGCTTAAATTCCATTGTGTATATGTGCTGCCTCTTCTTTATCTATCCAGGTGTTGATGAATACATAGGCTGCTTCTCTTCGCTGGCTGTGCAGCTTTAACATGGATGTATATCCAAGAGTTCTCTATCAGTTCATGAGGAACTCCTATGCTGACTCCCATAGCAACCAGCAGTGAATGAGGAAGGTTTCTCTTCATCACAGTCTCGCCAGTGTATCTTATTATACCATAGTTTTGTTTGTTTGGTTTGGTTTTGTTCAAGGCAGGGTTTCCCTTTGTAGCCTTGGCTGTCCTGGACTCACTTTGTAGACTAGGCTGGCCTCGAACTCATAGAGATTCGCCTGCCTTTGCTTCCCGAGTGCTGGGATTAAAGGTGTGCACCACCACAGCCCAGCTGCTTGGTGGAATCTCAAAGGAGATTTAATTTGTGTTTCCCTGATAACTAAGGGTGCTGAATACTCTTTCAAATATTTATTGGTCATTTCTATTTCTTCCTTGAAAACTATTTGGTTCATTAGTCTTTTTTTTTTTAATTAAGTTCCATTTTATTTAATATGTAGCCACATAGAAACTATTTACATGTTATATAATATAATTCACAATTGTATTTTGGGTAGCCCGCTTATTATTGATAGGGTGATTTGGGGGGGGTGTTTCATTTTGCAGTTCTTTATATATCCTGGATATTAATTGCTTGTCTGATGTGTGGTTAGCAAACTTTTTTGTTGTTGTTGTTGTGTAGGTTATATCTTCACTCCAGGGATGTTTTCTTTGCTGTACAAAAGCATCTTGATTTAATGTAATACTATTTGTCAATTCTTGGGATTACCTTTTCTCCATTTGTTTTGTCTATGTTTATCTTGCAATGGCGAATTTTTGTTATATGTAAAAATACCTTTTATAAGACTCTCTCTCTCTCTCTCTCTCTCTCTCTCTCTCTCTCTCTGTGTGTGTGTGTGTGTGTGTGTGTGTGTGTGTGTGTGTGTGTATAACTTTAATTTTTTAATTTATAGGTAGAAAGCCGGGTGTGGTGGCACACACCTTTAATCCTAGCACTCAGGAGGCAGAGGCAGGTGAATCGCTGTGAGTTCGAAGCCAGCCTGGTCTACAAAGTGAGTCCAGAATAGCCAAGGCTACACACAGAAAACCTGTCTTGAAAAACAAAAAACAAAAACAAACAAAAAATTTTTTAGATAGAAATTAACTACTTCCTCCTCAACCAAATGTCAGAGCAGTTGACAGTTCAGCTCTGTCGGATACACAGCTAAGTATAATGGTGCTGTACACTTTGTTGTTTGTAGTCAGACACTTTAGGCTGGGTGTCAGCAGGATAATTTTAAGATTTCCTGGAGAAACTTTAAGCCCTAACAACTTGAATAATATTGATGTCATATGAACTGGAAGAGCTGAGGAATTTGTAGCTGTTTTTGCCAGGTTTTATAAGTGATGAAGTATGCACAGCTCTTTCTCTTGTTATGGGCTGTTGCTGACTCTCAGCTGGAAGCAAGCAAGCATAGCAGACCTGCAGGCGGCTTTTCCCTCAAACCCCAACTGTAGGGTATAATAAGTTAGTTACAGTTGAAGAGTCTCATTTCAGCAAATACGTACATTTAGATTTTCTTTTGTCTTACAAATTTATTATGCAACTTTGTCAAACAGTTATCTGAGTCTTAGTAGTAAAATGATGGGATAAATGTTTAAGCAGGAAATATTTTCTGGCAACTTTCCACATAATGAAATGACTATAGGTCTAGAGCTGTACAGTTTGTTAAAGCTGGAAGCCATTAGGAGTGCAGCAGGAGGATGATATAAATCTCTTCAGGCTATGAATTTACTTTGAGGGATTTTACTAATATTGATTCTATAGATTTTTTTCTATTGTATGAATTTTGCTATATGATAGCTATGATATAGTATTATAGTAAAATAGTTGGCATATTTTCATGGTTTTTGACTTGTTCTTCATTACCTGGCTATGGCTTTGGTTTAACAAAATTTTTTTCCAAGTCACTGAAAAAGATTTTATATCTTTTAGCTACTATAGGAATAGTCAAATGTTTTTATTTTCAAGAGATTATTTCATATATTCTAAATGTCCCACAACATTCTGCTTTATTTGTTTTTTAATGTCTCTTATTCTTTATGTTATTTATTTTTATGTGTATGGAAATTTTGATTGTATGTATGTCTGTGTGTCCTGTGTGTTCCTAATGCCTATAGAGGCCAGAAGAGGGCGTTGGATCCCCTGAAAATGCAGTTATAGATTGCTGTGAGCTGCCAAGTGGGTGGTGAGAATCGAGCCTTGGTCCAGTACTATTAACTGCTGAGCTATCTTTCCATCCCTGCCTCATATTTTTTATTACCGAGCCATAAAATAGTTTCATTGTTTTTATTGAGTAATTCATATAATTTACTCTTTGAAAGTATAGAATTCAGTAGTTCCTGACATATTCACTTGACTGTAAAATCATTACCACTATCAAATTTTAGAACATATTCATCATTCCAGAAAGAAACCCTGTATTCTTAGTAGACACTCCCCATGCTTCTTATCAGTCCCCATCAATCACTGTTCTACCGTCTGTTTCTATGCACTTACTTGCTCAGGACTCGTAGATTAGTAGTCCTGTACAGTGTGTGGCTTCTGTGCTTGACTTCTTCTCATGGATGGATACAGTTAGGTTATATGAGTATGTAACAGTTTGTTTATCATTTCTTCAGTGGTCATTAGGGTTGGTTCTAATTTTTGGTTAGCATGAACAATATTGCTATGAAATGTACAAATGTTTGTGTGAGGGCTGGAGAGATGGCTCAGCTGTTAAAGGTTAGACTCACAACCAAAACAAATGCTTGTGTGAGTACCTTTTCCCATCTCTTTAGTGGAACTGATAGTTTGTATTATAGTTCTGGGCTTAATTTTGTGGTAAACTATTTTCCTGAGATGACCATACTGTCTTATGGGCAATGCTTGAGGATTCTCATTTTCTACTTGCATGTTCATGCTTGTTACTGTCCTCTTTTTTTATTGTGGTTATTCTAAGTGAAACAGTACCTTGTGAATTTTTTTTTCCATTTCCCCCAATGTCCAGTGATTTGAGCTTTTTTTTTTTTTTTTTGAGACAGGGTTTCTCTGTGTAGCCCTGGCTGAAACTCTGTAGACCAGGCTGGCCTTGAACTCACAGAAATCTGCCTGCTTCTGTTTCCCAAGTGCTGGGATTAAAGGTGTATGCTACGACCTCCCGGTGATTTGAGCATTTAGTGTGTATATGTATCTAACTATGTAGCTCTGGGTGTCCTGGAACTCACTATGTAGACCACGCTGGCCTCAGATTCACCAAGATCCACCTGCCCCTGCCTCCCAAGTACTGGGGTTGAAGGTGTGCGCCACTGTACCCAGCATAAAGTGTTTATATGTGCATTCTCTTTAAAGAGCTGTCCGCTCAAGTTCTTTGTACATCTTTCTTCTTGTTGTTAGGTATTTTGGGTTTGGGTTGGTTTGGTTTTTAGTTGTTCTGAGGACATTCTCAACCTCCACCCCAGTTTTCTTTTTGTTGTTGTGTTTCATATTTTGGAGACAGGGTTTTATACCGAACCCCAAGCTGTCCTAGAACTTAGCATGCAGCACAGGCGAACTAAAGGTAGCTCTTCCTCATCCTGCCAAGTGCTGGCTTCTACTTTTTGAAACAAATATTATTATAGAAAATATTATGTTTGTGTTTTTATTATGGGTGCTGCTCCTTAACATGGTAGCAGTATGTGGCCTTGCACACCTGTTGCCTCAGCTCTCAGGAAGAAGCAATGGCTGGAGATACATGAGTTTAAGGCCAGCTTAGGCTACAAGGTAAAATACCCTGTCTTAAAAAACAAACAAACATGAATTGTTATTACAGGATGCCATTTATGCTCTTAACTAGTAAATCTCATAATTACATGCATGTTTTCCGATGAAATATAAACCCTCAAAATAGGTTTTCTGAGTTAGATATAAATATTGAAGAGCCTTCTGAGCCTCTTCATTAGGTAAGATACAGCTGTACACAAACCTAGAAAATTCCCACCTGTAGAAAGTTCTTTTGTACTAATATTAGCCTTGCCAATCACCTAAGACCAACAATCACCTTAGATTACTTTGTCTCTTGAAATTCACATCAGTGGAAGATCAGAAAACGGTGTGTACTTCGGGTTATGTATTTGGGGGGTTGACTTGGTTAGGGGTTTACACTTGTGTATAAGTATCAAAGACAAACCAGATTTGTGCCCTGCAGCTCTCATAGATCACCAGAACTATAAATGTTAAGTCCTCTGTTCAGTGATCTACTGTATATGGAACTGCTCTTATCCTGATACTTATACACTAGCTAGACCAGTATAGTTCAACCTTAGGGACTAACTATAGCTTGCTGCAATCATTTGCTGAGATGATTTTTGAAAGATTTAAAAAAACCTTTGCTTCATGTGTTTGAGTATTTGCCTGCATATATGTATGTGTATGCCATGCGTGCCTGGCATCTGCAGAGGCCAGAGGAGGGCATCAGGTCCCCCGGAACTAGCATTACAGAAGGCTGTTATTGAGCTGCTGTGTGGGCGCTGGGAACAGAACCTGGATCTTCTGCAGGAGAGGCCAGTGCTCTTCACTGCTGAGCCCTCGCTCAGTCCCTAAGTATAATGGAATTTTCTTGGGGCCACCAGCTCCCAAGTAATAACACAGAGACTTTTTATTAATTATGAAAGCTTTGGTTGGTTTTAGCTTAGGCTTGTTCCCCAACTAGCTCTTATTTTATTATCTCATTTATACTAATATACATTCTGGCACGTGGCGTGTTTTCCTTAGTACCTTAGTACCTTAGTCCTGGCACCTGTCTCTTCCTGTGTTCACATAGTGAACTCCAGGTCAGCCAAGGCTACACAGTGAGACCTTGTTTCAAATTCAAAGCAAAATAAAACGTGTGTGTGTGTGTGTGTGTGTGTGTGTGTGTGAGAGAGAGAGAGAGAGAGAGAGAGAGAGAGAGAGAGAGAGAGAGACAGACAGACAGACAGACAGACAGAGAGAGAGACAGAGAGAGAGAGAGAGAGAGACAGAGAGAGAGAGACAGAGAGAGAGAGAGACAGAGAGAGAGAGAGACAGAGAGAGAGACAGAGAGAGAGAGAGAGAGACAGAGAGAGAGAGAGACAGAGAGAGAGAGAGATATGGGGGGCAGGGCATACCTGCCAAAACACAGAGATCAAATTTATGGAGTCAGTTCTCCCCTTTTAACCTTTACATGGGTTCCAAGTACAAGCTCAGATCACCAGGCTTGTGACAAGCCCCCTTTACCTGGCAAGCCACCTCACTGACCCTGACAAGCTCTTATGAAGTAAATGTATACATCAAATTATGATCCAGCAATTCTGCAATGAATATACACAGGGGATCTGAATGCCTATCTGTGTTTGCAAAAAGGCTTGGACATGAATGCACATAAGAGTTTTATTCACAGTAATGTCAAACTGGAAACTATCTGATAGCCCATTAACAAGATAAACAAACTGCAGTATATTCCACAGTGGAGAAGAGAACTCATGAGAAAAACACAGTTGAAACTCAAAAATATAGTACAGAAACGAGTACACTGAAGGGTTCCACTGGCAGGAAGTTCAGGAAAGGGCAGAGTCCCCTTTCCTGCCTGAAAGTGGCTTCAGCTCCCCTGGCTCGTGGAGGTGCCACAGCCAATGTTAAAACAGTTTGACAAGCACTGTGTGACAGTGTTGGGTGTTGTGCCCTGGGGCCTTGTCTTGTACCATCCCCTGTGGTGACTTTTGTTTGGAACTGTAATAAGTTGTAAACTGCATGATTTAGAGAGTCATCCTGGACCCTGCCCCCCAACAAAAAATCATAACTTCTTGACTTATTTTTAATTTTGCATCTTTGTAGTAATGTAATTGGTTTTTTTTTTTTTTTGGTTTTGTGTTAGTGGGTTTTTTGTTTGTTTGTTTGTTTGCTTGCTTTTTTAAATTTTGGTCAGGCATGGCGGCACATGCTTTTTTTTTTTTTAAGATTTATTAATTTGTATACAGTGTTCTGCCTTCATGTACACCTACAAACCAAAAGAGGGCACCAGATCTCATTATAGATGGTTAGCCACCATGTGGTTGCTGAGAACTGAACTCAGGACATTTGGAAGAGCAGCCAGTGCTCTTAACCTCTGAGCCATCTCTCCAGCCCACGTTACTGTATTTTTATGCCTGCTTTTTGTTTAAAAATAAATAAATAAAAGAATCTAAGAAAAAAAGGTGGGTGGGGGGGAAGAGTGGCCTGTGGTGGCAAAGTGGCTTCTCACATTTGGGGTGGGTAGCTAACAGCAGAGGAGAGCTTTCTGAAGTCATGGCAGGTGTTGCTTGGCTGCATGTGTTGGAAGTCAGTTTAAGGAAGCAGAAAGACTCAGACTCGTGGTGGAAAGCCCTGCGAAAGCACCACACCTCCTTTACTAAGTGCAACAGTATTTGATGTCCTCAGTGTAGTTAGTGGTTGAGTGTCAACCAATAGCACTGACTACTGCAGGAAAGGTTTGATTTGTGCTGGCTAGTTTATTTGTCCCCTTGACACAAGCTGGGGTCATCTGGAAGAAGAAATCCTAGCTGAGAAAATGCCTTCATTGCATTGTCCTGTAGGCAAGTCTGCAGAACATCTCTTGATTGATGATTGATGTGGGAGGGCCCAGTTCAGTGTGAGTAGTGCAACTTCTGGGCAGGCAGTCCTGGATGGTAAAAGAAAGCAAGTTGAGCAGATCAGTAAGCAGCGTCCCTCTCTGGGTTTTGCTTGAGTTCCTGATCTGACTTCTCTCAGTGATGGACTGTTACCTGGAAGTGTAAGATGAAATAAAACCCTTTGCTCCAAAAGTTGCTTTTTGTCATGCTCTTGATCACAGCAGTATAAACCTGAGACACTACTTCTGACTCATCACTTCATTCTGTTTGATCTGTTCCTGTATGTACTCTTTCCGCGTGACTATTATTTTCGTGCTTATACTTTAGCATGTAAGAGTTTGGGGATTGCTTGAAAAGAGGGACATGGTAAACACAGTAATGAGAGAGTTAGCAGTGAAGCAAGTTCAACTAGTTAACACTCTGGGGACAATTTATTTGTGCACTGCTAGAGACACCCTTGGGGTTAAAAGAGTAGAACTTTAGACAAGCTAGGAATGGTGGTGCCTGGGCAGGAAGATCTTGAGGCAGAGGCTAACCCAAGCTGTATGTGAGCACCCTGCCTCTAAACAGTGTGCGGCTGAGGATATGCCTCAGTCACTTGAGTGCCTAGCATGAGTGTAGCCTTGGGCTTAATTTCTGGAACCAGGAACACCGTGCATGTGGCGGCCTATGCCAGCAATGCCAGTGAGTCCCAAGATGAACCAGACCCTTCTTAGCAACCTATAATTTAAAACGCACAGATCACAAATGAAAAGGTCAGTTACACCTACATAGCCAGTTTGAGAGGCCAGTCTAGGATAAAATGTTGTCTCAAAAAGAAAATGAAGAATAAAAATAAAGCAAGTAACAGAACTTTAATACATTTCTGTATTCTGAGTGTATATCTAGGAATAGGACATCTGTAGCTTTTAAAAGTGATTTATTATTTTGCTAATAAAGTTGGTTTTAGTGTTATCTTTCCAATGTCCAAATGTCCACACCTTGACATTTCTATAAGTGCAAGAGAAGTTTTAAAAATATGTTGATACACAGAAAGTAAAATCCTTTTTGAGCCAGGCATGGTAGTATATATCTGTAATTGCAGCACCGCAGCACGCACGAGGAAGAGGCAACTTGGTCTCTGTTAGCTCTAGACCGTCACAGCTACATGATAAGACCCTATCTTTAAAAAGTCAAGAAGAAAACAACAAAGTAAAATCCTTTATGGTAGATCAACAGCCTAGTCCTGCAGGATGTTCAGAGTTTCATGCAGTGTAAAAGATAGTACCTGTTTAGTGTGTGTTTCATTGGCTAAAGTGGGCTTAGCGGCATGTGTTAGAACAAATGAGGCGGCAAACAGGCATTGAGTTGAGATTCCGGGTGGCACAGTAGAAGTAAAGGGAGAACCAGGGAAAGTGGGTCTAAGTGGGAGAGTTGGGCTCTGTAGGGTGATGTGGAAAGGGGTTTCCCAAGTGTCCTCCATAGCCTCCCGTCCCTTTCTCTTTACTCCTGAGGCTGGTAGGTATTGTGTCCTTTTGTTTTGTTTTAATTCACGTAGGTATTATGTCTTTTTCTTTTCTTTCTTTCTTTCTTCTTCTTTTTGTTTGCTTGTTTGTTTGTTTTTGCTTGCTTTATTCACATAGCAACTCTGTTTACTCTCTCTATGGGAGTTGTGTTTAGTCTCCCCAGTACATAGGCACAGACTCTGCATTCAGCCTGCCTGCCTAATCTCATAGAATGTGCACTGAGAACACTAATTGCAGAGATAAATTGGTTTTTTGTGTGTGCATGACTGATCAAGAGCAAAGTACCCTAATTTCAGATGTCTTCAGAGAGATTTTTCTTTAACCTCTGCCTTTAAGAGGAAGATTATAAAGCATTATCGTTACTGCAGGTCAGAATTATATTGTAAGACTTACAAAGTAATAGAAAAGAGTAATCTAAGGATAAATTATAAAGATCAAAGCAGTTGAAAATTAAAGTGAATTTAAATGTAAGCTTAGGTATGGTTTTAGACTCTTAAAGAAACTATCCATGCAGAAAGGCCCTGGGTTCGGTCCCCAAGCACTGAAAAAAGGGGGAGAGCGACAGAGAGCACGTGCCTAACCCTACATCATCATGCCTTTTAATTATAGCTTCCAGAGTGGCTTTAATATTGATATGTGTGAGAAAGGCAAAGAACTAAAACAGGTATTTAGAAACTGGATTGGCGCCATGCATTTCTCTCGTTTATTACCAATACAACAGTGGGGTTATTCTGAGGTCGTGTAGGAGGCCCAGCAGCACACACTGGATGCAGCCCTTGCTTTGTGTTCAACTATATTTTATTTGCTGACAATTTCCAAATCTATATCTTTTAATGCTGTTTTGCTTCTCATCTACAGACTTGTATTTCCACCCATAAAAATACTTCAGATTTTTTGTATGTTTAAAAAAGTATTTTTTTCTTCTTCATTTTGATTTATGACTTTATTGTCCTTCTCATTCATTCGTTCTTTTTGTTTTTGTGATAGTGATGATGGTGGATATGCTATGTATACACCACAGGTCCCTCAGCCTCCTAAGTGCATGTGGAGCGCTGCCACGCCTGGCTTTCCCACACTGATTTTTCCTCTGCCCTTTCCAAAGGACTGGTGTAACCTTTAAAATGTCTTTCAGATCTAAGCATTGCTACTCTCATCAACTATTGTGCACCTTTACTACCTACTTTTAAAAAGCACTCAGGAGGCAGAGGCAGGCAGATGTTTGTGTTTGAGGCCAGCCTGGTCTACAAAGTGGGTCCAGAACAGCCAGGGATACAGAGAAACCCTGTCTTGAAAGGCAAAAAAACAAAAACCACATTTATATAAACAAGACATGTTATTGCTGCTATTATTACTGAGGCAAAGGGTTTTTTTTTTTTAAATATCAACTATAGCTGGGCATGGTGGCATATGCCTTTAATCCCAGCACTCGGGGAGGCAGAGGCAGGTGGATCACTATGAGTTCAAGGCCAGCCTGGTTTCCAAAGAGAGTCTAGGACAGCCAAGATTACGTAGAGAAACCCTGTCTCAACTCCCCCCCCCCCCATGAATAAAAATAAAAAATAAAAATATCAACTATTTCAGAAGTTTCTAAAGTAAAAAAAAAAAAGTCCATTATTTAGCCAACTTCTACTTTTTTGGAATTAACCATTATTTCTGCTCATTGTATATGTTATCACACATTTATTTTCCTATTCTACCCCTCTCAACAGGATCTCACTACGTAGTTTAATCTGGCTTTGAACTTGCTAAAGAGTCTGAGGCTAACCTCATGGTTTTCCTGCCTTGACTTCCCCAAGGGTAGTGATTACAAGCATTTAACACAATTGCCCAATATTGGTATGAGCCTCTAAACTTACAGAAGTGATCTCAAAAACCATTTCTTGGGTGGATCACTAGACTGATTTTCCACTGATCTTCCTGCTATTGGCCCCTCTTCATTGTGTTGCCAGTTTTCTACCCAACTAGCAAGCCTCACTTTGCCTTAAGACTTGTGTATTCCCTATTGTCCTGTGAGAACCAGCCCTTTAGTGTTACGGCAGCCCTTCACCGTCCGCATCAGTGTTTCAGCATGTACAGCCTTCCTAGCACCTGCAGTGCTGCTTGGCTCATGGCAGCGTTCCTGGATTATTGTGTGGTATATCCCCCCACCTTTGTCTTCTCCATCTGCCAGGCTCCAAGCTCTCAGCACCCAGTGTCTTATTTGTAAAGGAGTCTTTGTTAGTGTGTTCTGGTTGAAATATGAAATATTCTCCACAGGGTCATGTATTTGAGTTTGAGCACTTGATCCCTAGCAGCTGCTACTGTATTATGGTCCAGAACTTTCTGGACGTGGCAGATAGAGGGCTTGGGGGTTCTAAGTTGGCTTTGTGTCCAGCTCAAGTTTTCTCCTTCCTGTTCTGAGATGCAACAAGCTGCATCTCCATCTCCTCTTCAGCTGGACCAGCCTCTGTGCCTTCCCTTCAGTCACATCATACACTTCATACTGTGAGTCAGAATACACCCCTCCACTACATTGCTGCTTTCATGGTTTGGGTCATGACGATAGGAACTAATAAAGAAAACCGACACCAGCTGTGGGTTGTTGCTGGGATAAACATGACCATGTGCTTACAACTGGTCTGCAGAAAAAATGTGGACAAGTTTGGAGCTGTGGACTAGAGAAGTTTTAGAACACCGTTAGTAGAGCTTAATAGGCCATTGTGCCAGCTCAGAAGACCAGCACACTACAATGCAGACAGTGAAGGTCAAGCTCGTGCTATTGAAAGTCAGACTAGGAGCCAGGCGTGGTGGCGCACGCCTTTAATCCCAGCACTCAGGAGGCAGAAGCAGGGGGATCACTGTGAGTTCAAGGCCAGCCTGGTGTACAAAAGTCCAGGACAGCCAAGGCCACACAGAGAAACCCTGTCTTGAAAAACCAAAAAGAAAAAAGAGAAAGAAAGAAAGAAAAAAGAAAATCAGACTAGAGAGTGTTCATCTTACATTTCTGGCAAAAGGTCTGGCTACAATCTGCCCTTGTCCTGAAAATCTGAGTGAGACTGAATTAAAAAGTAATAGACTAGGCTGACAAACTGGCTCAGTGGGTAAAGGCACTTGCTGTCAAATCTAATGGCCTGAATTCCATCCCCAGAACACACATGGTGGAAAGAAAACCAACTTCTACAAATTGTCCTCTGACCTCAACTCATGTGCTGTGACATGTGCCTGCACATGCACACACCACACACACACATACCGCACCCCCCTACACACAAATAAATACAACAAATTTTTTTTTTAAGTTTTAAGTACTGGACTAATTTGTTGGATGGAGGAAATTTTAAGACAGCATAGCAATTAGGCTATGGTATAGTCTGCACTCATTGCTTTCTTCCAGGTCCACAGTAAAGAAAGCAGAAAATAGAGCAGAAAAGTATGAAAAACTTCATTTTGGTGGAGGTTGAACTCAAGTTAAAAGTTGCAGACAAGGCTAGTGAGGACAAGTGGCCACTATAATTGTTAAAGAAATTAGCACCTTAAATTGCCGGGCATGGTAGCGCACGCCTTTAATCCCAGCACTCGGGAGGCAGAGGTGGGTGGATCTCTGTGAGTCCAGGACAGCCAAGGCTAACACAGAGAGGCCCTGTCTCGAAAAGCCAAAAAAAAAAGAAAAAAAAGAAAAGAAAAGAAAAAAGAAAAGGGTGGTGACTGGAGACCATTTGTTTTGTTTTGGGTTTTGAGACAGGGTTTCTCTGTGTAGCCTTGGCTGTCCTGGACTCACTCTGTAGACCAAGCTGGCCTCAAACTCAGAGATCTGTCTCCTCTGTCTTGAGTGCTGGGATTAAAGGTGTGCACCACCACCGCCTGGCAACTGGAGTCTGTTTTAAAAAACATGAAGGAAGAGTTCCTGAAAAGACAAAGCTTTCAGTGTGCTGTGCTGATGACAGCCAGCTAGGGAACCCTGTCCCTTGGTTCAGCCACACAGACGTGCAGAGGCTTCTGCAGCCATAGTCTAACAGGGTTAGTTTGAGGCTGCCTCTCAAACTGGCAGTGAAACTTGGCATCACCCTGTGTTGCTGCTTTTGCAGGCATGCAGGACACAAGAGTGAAGTCTGCAACACTAGGTTCGAGAAAAACTCCAAAGCCAGGCAATATGGCGCAGGGTCCTATTCCACAGAGATCCCCTCGGACTCCATGTGTGAAGCTGGGAGAGTGAAGCTTAAGTTGCAGTAAAGACCCCATTGGAGATGCCAGGAGCATGGAATATCTATCAAAGACAGCGCAGGCTCTGGGTGGGTTTCACCCAAGAGAGTGGCTGTGCGTGCGTGCAAACAGTAGCCATGTAGTAGTGCTGCCACCCAAGGCTGTTGGAACTCAGACGGTGCTGCGTGAACCCTAGATGCTGGAATGGTGCTGTAGTGCCTGTGCTTGCTATAAGGTGTCAGTCTTGCTTTGGTCTGCTGTTTCCTTGCTGTCCTCCTATCCTGAATAGGGATGTTTAGTCTGTGCCATTGTGTATTGGAACTCTGTAATTTGTTTTTGTTTGGTTTTGTTTTTCATAGCCTCAACATTTAAAAGATAGTTTTGAATCTTAGAAGAGATTTTGGTCTTTTGAATAGTGTTGGAATTATAAGGCTATGGAGACTTTTGAAGTTGGGCTGAATGCAGTTTTCATTATGAGATGGCCATGAGCCTGTGGGGACCAAGGGCGGAATATCATTGTTAGAATGTGAAATGACCCCCGCAGGCATATACGTCTGAGCATTAGTTCCCCAGCTGGTACAGTGTTTGGGAGGTTGGAGAACCATCTGAGCGTGAGGCTTAGGGGGCAGACATGGGGCTGTAGGGAGGCCTAAGGATTCCAGTCTGGCTTTACTTCTGGCTAGAACTCTTTGTTTCCTAGTCCTTGAAGATATAGTAACACACACACCTTGCCACGTGGACCCTCGTGTTCCAGCCACCGTGCGTCCTCTCATGATGGACTGTACCCCCCAAGTCATGAGCCAAGCAAACCTCTTTTCCCTTAGTTGCTTCTGCCAGGGTTTTGGTCAGAGTGGCATACACTAACGAACACAGTGTGTTCAGTGTCCTCTGCTCCTTCACCACTCCAGTCACATTTGACAGAGGGGGCTCGTCTGTAATGCCTGTCAGTGAGAAGAGGGCCTCTTGGGGATTGTCGAGGTGGACCAGCAGTTAAGAGCACTTGTTGCCCTTGTTTGGTCTTGTTTGGTTATTGGTTTGTTTCCTAGCATCAATATGGTGGCTCACCACCACCATAACTTTAGTTTCAGAAGATCAGATGCTTTCTTCTGCCCTCTGAAGGGACTAGGCATGCATGTGGTACCCAGGTACATGCAGGCAAAACACACATAAAATGAATAAACCTAAGAACAAAACAAACCAATCCTCATCACTGCATGAAACTATCTTAAAAACTAGAATAGCACTGGGTGTGGTGGCACACGCCTTTAATCCCAGCACTCAGGAGGCAGAGGAAGGCAGATCGCTGTAAGTTCAAGGCCAGCCTGGTCTACAAAGTGAGTCCATGACAGCTAAGGCTAACACAGAGAGACTCTGTCCTCCCAAAAAAAACAAAAAACAAAAAAAACCCCCTAGAATAGCTCTTGTCTTAGTCATTGTCCCATGTCAATACTCTACCTAGTATGTAAATATTGGTAAATAGATGTATATTGTGACTTAAAAATTTAGAGATCAGGCAGGGCAGTGGTGGTGCACACGTTTAATCCCAGCACTCAGGAGGCAGAGTCAGGTGGATCTCTGAGGCTGAGGCCAGCCTGGTCTACAGAGTTAGTTCCAGGACAGCCCTGGATCGCAGAAAGGCCTGAATAGCATAAGATAGTATTGTTATATTATATCTTATTTTAAGTGCACTTCTGTGTGTTTATGGTAGGGATTGAAGCCAAGGCCTGGCACTTGTTGAGGGCATGCTGCACCTTGCATTGTCCTTCAAGATTTATTTATTTTTATTTTTTAAGTTGAATGTTTTTCCTGTACAGATGTATGTGCATCACATGCATTCCTGATGTCCACAAAGACTAAAACAGCCTTGGATCACCTAAAACGTGAGGCTCTGATGGTTGTGAGCTGCCATGTGGGTGCATATGCGTGTACGTGCTGGGGAAAGTAAAAAGGAGTTTTGCTGGTGTGTGTGACATGATAATAAAACATCAGGAATATAAGGAAAAGTTCAGTGTATCATTTTAATCCTTTGTTTGGTGATACTGGGTATTGAATCTATGGTTTTGTGTGTGGTAGGCAAGCACCACTGAGCTAAATTCTCAGTCAAGAGAAATTGTTATGAATAATTATCTTGAACCTGGCATGGTGGTACATGCCTGTCATCCTAGCACTGGGCAGGCAGAGGCAGGAGAATCATGCATTAGAAGCCAGCCTGAGCTACATAGCAATTTTGACCCCAAAACAAAACAAAATACAAATCAATATTTTAAATATAAACTTCTGAATTACAACTTCCTATTAAGTGTGTCATATTTACTTATAGTTGCTGTTCAAAAAATGTTTTCTTTACATACTAAATTGATATAATTAATAATCAAAATATCTTTTGCCTACATGTACTCATACACTAAATACGATGTTGTAGCCTTTATTTAAAGCTTTCATGTTCTAAATGAAAATGATTGCTACCCCCATACATTTTTAAATTAGCATTTTAGTATAATGGCCCTGATTTAAGAATTAGCCAGTTTTCCTCTGGAGCTGTGACCTAGTCTTATGATGCCAGCCCACTGTGATTACACTGTCTGTGCCTCCCACTGAAGAAGCTCTCAGTGCACTTGCAAGGAGCATGCGGAATCGTGTCAGAGGTCAGCCAGTGGCGTCCAGTTTCCCACAGCCGCCTGGTGTGAGTGATCTTTTACTGTGTTTCAAAAAAACGGGCCAGGATTAGAGAGGATTAGAAAGAATATTACCCTCCTGAATATAGGCTCAGGGTGCTGTGGAGAGGGAACCCAACCAGGCAGCAAATGGGCTTTCCCTGACCAGGACGCAACCTTTGCTGCATTCCTTTTAAGAAACTGAATGGGAAATGTTAAGTCCCCAAACTGGATTAGTAAATAATCTCATAGTTTGTGACATCTGCTAAAATAAATTGATGAGCAGACTGCATTCTTACACTTGAGGAGCCAGAAACATCAAGAGTTGGAGTAATTAAAGATGGGCAGTAAGCTCAGCAATGCGTGCAGAGGCGCACTTCATAAACAAAGAAGATACCATTCTAAACGTAGTAGCACAACGAGTATGTAATATTCATTACTTAAGGCTTAACATCTGAAATCCGTATAACTTTTTTATTTTTAAGATTCTTCCTGCATCTTATTGCTTACAAGAAAGCTTAAAAATTACAGCTTTAACTCTTTATGTTCTTTATAACTTAAACTCTTTAAAATGTACAACTCTATCTTTTGAGACATCCTCTTTTACGCTCTACATTCTTTTTTATTTTATATAATAAATGTGTATTTGGATTTCATGATACATCAGTTAGGAGCAAATTGTTTAGGCCCAGAAAGGCTCTTCAGACTACTCTAAGGGGCGTGCGCATACCTCAGTCTTAGAAGGAAAGTTAGCTAACTAAATTTTTAAAGTTTTGTTTAAGGTCATCCATTTAATATTAGACCTGATACACCAGTGCTTACTTTTATATCTTTTTTTTTTTGACATTTAAAGTCTTCTTTTTATTTTTTTTATTTTATATCTTTCTTAATGAAAGTCATAAACTTTGTTAATGTAATAACTATGATTATACAGATTTTAGTGTCTGCTTTTGTTTCTGGTTTTTTGACATGCTGGAGACTGAATGCAGAGCCTTGAAAATGCCACGCACATGCTTTACCGCTGAGCTGAACCCCAAGCACCATGCTTCTGTTATAGATTACAAAAGTAGAAGGAATGTTTTCAGGAGTTTGAGAAAAGCTGGGCATGGTGGCGCATATCTATAATCCTATCCCTTAACGATCTGGGGCAGAAGAATTACAAGTTTGAAGCTAACCTGGGCTACATAGTAAGACACCATCTCTGATGAGTGACTGAATCAATCAATCAATTGATCAATTAATCAATGGATGGCATGAGATAAAATTTGGTTTCATATGTGAAAAGGAATGTCTAGTGGGCACTTCACTCATGCCTTACATGTGTGATGCTCCGTGCTTTCTGGTGCATCGCCTGTGCATATGATGGCCCTGTGCATTGACTGTGTCTTCTGTTCTCACCTCTGCTCACTCCCATTACGCATATTCTGATCATCTTTAAATTTCAGCTCAAATCAACATATATTTAGTGTATATCTCAGCATTACCACCCCAAGATGTTTACTCAAGAAAAATGAGACATATTTATACCAAAGCTTATATTAAATACTTCTTGATGTTATCATTTGCTTTTGTCTCCTGCTTGCTTGCTTTTCTGATTTGTGTTTTGTTTTTGAGACAGGTTTTCATGTATGCCACCCTGACCTTGAACTCACTCACAGTGTAGTCAAGGATGAACTTGAACTCTTATCTTTCTGCCTCTACCTCCTGAGTCTTAGGATTACAGGTGCGCATGCACCACCATATCTGGTTTATGCTAGATGTCAAGCCCAGGGCTCCATGCCTGCTAGGCAAGCGCTCTGCCAACGGATCTATGTTCCCAGCTCAGCATTATTACTTCTAAAAGTCAAAAAGCAGGAAGGACACAAGTCTAATAGCTAATGGCTGGATAAGTAATCGAGGTGTATTTATGATGGCATGTTATTTGATGCTAAAGAGGAATGAGGTACTGATAGGTGCTGTGACCTACATGAACCTCAGACTGCTAAATGTAAGAAGCTGGTCACAAATTTCCATATATATATTATATTGTCATAGGTTAATTATTATATAAAATTATTATTTATTATATTAAATAGGTTAATGCTTGGTACAAAATGGGGCAGTGTGAAAAATATCACAGAGTCAAGTGTTCCCCCTGAGGTAATGAGCATGTGTCAAATTGACTATGGTGACAGATGCACATGTTTTTTTGTTTTTTGTTTTGTTTTTGAGACAGAGTTTCTCTGTGTAGCCTTGGCTGTCCTGGAACTACCTCTGTAGACCAGGTTGGCACCACCACCACCTGGCTAATGTTTTTGAATATAATAAAAAACCATTGAACTCTGTATTTCAAATAATCTAATTGTATGCTGTGTGAATTATATCTCAACAAAGCTGCTTTTAAAACTTGATAAAATTAGTATTTCCTATTCACATATCAATTGCTTATACTTTTATAAGGTCCCCTCCACAGTCTGATTGTAATTATTTACTCAAGAAATCTGTTTTTCTCATTATGGTGTTGGTTTAGGTTTTTGGTGTTTGAGTATATTGTCTTATATTTAGTGAATATTAAACAATTGACTTCTCCCATAGTTAAGTGTTCCACCCATAAAATAGAAATAAAAGAAAACAATTGAATGATGACAGAAAGTATTTTCAAGAAACTGTATTTTATAATTTTATATTTAATTATTTTTGGAAAGTATTTACCCTCACATTATTTCTTCCAATTAACTTTCCACTTGTATTTGCACACAAGGTCACACAAGCCGCTTGCCACTTTGTTTTTGCTTATAGGAAAATTCTCATTTTGGAGGTTTGCAAATACAAGTGCTTTAAACAGGTTTTCAGTTGCATGTAATTTTCACAAGTTTAATGTGTATGAGTTTAAACCAATTTGTAACATTTGAGTAAATGTTTTGTGGATGTTTGCTTTTAACACAATTTAATTTCTTGATGTGGATGTGTTGTTTTTGCAGTACTTACTAGAGATGAAAAGTTTAATTTTACCTCCGGAACACATTCTGAAGCGAGGAGATAGTGAAGCAATTGCCTATGCTTTCTTTCACCTGCAGCACTGGAAACGAATAGAAGGTGCTCTGAATCTCTTGCAGTGCACATGGGAAGGCAGTAAGTATTCCTTGCCAGAGGCAGTGCGGCTCTCTCTCAATGCTCATTGCATCCACATGCAGGCTTCTAAAGTGAGATTGTGTGAGTTTCAGAAGGACTTGAATTGGTTTCAAATGATCTTTGTGGCATTATACTTTGTAGAAGAAATAATTTAATGTATATTGGTGCCACATTTAGGAAAAGCAGAATAAGGAACTATTAGAGTATTTTGCTAAGTTAAATATTTGGAATGAGAAAAAATGAAAATGTATGCCTTTTAGCATATAAGCTTTTTTAATGTGTTTAAATTTTGTTACTGTTTTTAGTTGATTGGTTGGTTTGTTTAGTTTTGTGATGAGGTGGGGGAGGTTGAAGCCAAAACCTTAATTATACTAATAGCAGTGCTATATTATTGAGCTGTGCCCCAACACACACACACACACACACACACACACACACACACACACACAGAGTCTGGTTTATGGAACAAAGGTGATGGCTGCAAGCACTTGTTGCTCTTGCAAAGGACCTGGGTTTGGCTCCCAGCATCCACAAACACCCTAAGTCCAGTTCTCGGGGATCTGTTGTCCTCTTCTGATCTTCAGTGACACGAGACACGCACAGATATGCACATATACTTGAGGCAAAGCATTCATACACATAAAAAATTTTTAAATTTAAAAATAAAAATAAAAAATTGTGTTTTTTTACATGTGAATAACAGAAAATTATTTTTCTAATAACTTACTGCAACTCTTCTGATTTCTGTCACTGTGATAGAGACTGTGGCCAATAGCAACTTGAGGAGGAAAGGGTTTCTGTTATCTTACAGCTTACAGTCCGTCATTGTGGGACGCCAAAGCAGAAACTCAAGGCAGGAGCTTCCTGCAGAAATCACAGGAGGAGGGACGTCTTGTTGGGCTTCCTCTGGCTTGCTCAGCTTGCTTTATTACACGGCACAGATTCACCTGCCCGGGATGACACCACCCACAGTGGGCTAGGCCCTCCTACATCAGTTTGCGGATGTGACAGTGTACTATAGACGTGCCGCTGGCCTGTCTGATGGAGGCAGTTCCTCAATTGAGGGTCTCTCTTCCCAAGTGACTCTGGTTTGTGTCAAGTTGACACTAAAAACCAGCCATGGTAGCAACTCTACTCATTTTCTCTCTCCCTCTCCCTCAGTGCCGTATATGGTTCAGGCGGGCTTCAGGCTTGCATGGTTCAGGCTGAGGATGGCCTTAAATTTCTGGTTCTTGCTTCCACCTTCCAAGTCCTAGACCTGTAAGCCTCTACTCCCATGCCTAGCTTCAGTCTGTAATTGTGGCAGAATATCCACTACATAAAATTTACCACTGTAGCTGCTCTGTGTCCAGTTCAGTATTGCCGACCACGTACCATCAGCGTTCATCTCCAGAACCTTTCATCTCTCCAGACTAGAATTCTATACACATAGTACTCTTCATTTGCATCTCCCTAGCACTTGCAGTGTTCTGCATTCTGACTTTATATAGTGCAGTTGCACAGTAATTATCCTTTTGGATTTTACTTGTGTTTTATTTAGCATGATATTGACAATGTCAGTATTTTGCTATTTTTTTGTTTGGGTTGTGCTTTGCTTTATGTTTTTTCTTTTGAGACAGAGTCTCAGTTTGGCTGGCCTAACACTTCCTTGGTAGCTGCTACCCTGTCCTCCCTTCATTTTCCTCTTCCTTTTCTTTTCTTTGAGACAGAATCTCACTGGCTGATCTAGAACATCATTCTATGTCTAAAAAGATGTTTCTTTGCATTATAACAGGCAATCAAGCTAGCTAGTTTATAGCTGCACTCTTCTTTTCACCATACATTGTCATCCAAGTACATTATGAAAACTGCACATATAAACCTATGGTCACAATTGAAAACCATGTTCTATGTGAAATGCTAGCAAAGAACCTCTCCTTTACCCGCTCTTTCCTCTTTACCACTCCAGCGGACAAGAATAGCTCCCAGAGGTAGACCACCAAAGGCCACTCCCAGGAGACTGTTTGATCGCTCTCCTAGAAGTCTATTTGTATTTTTAATGTAAGCACTCTGCGTCTGTTAGATGCCATGCAAACTGTTAACTTGAGGAGCTCAGTTTCAGCATCAGGCCCATCGCTATTCAGTGTCTTCACAATTCTGTAGTTTTGTCTCATTAGCTGCTGTGACTAAAAGGACTATGACAGTGTGGAGCAGGAAATGAAGATGATGGTTTCTGATCCAGGCCCAAGGCTAAGAAATTGCACAGGGTCCAAAGGGTTCCTAAATATATTTCATTAGTAAGAAATGTTTTGTTTTGTTTTGTTTTGATATGGGTCTCATCCAAGCCAGCACTGGACTTGAGCTTGTGCAGTCTTCCTACCTTAGCCTCCTGAGTAGTTGACACTATAGGTTCAAACCACCAAAACCTGTTGAAAGTATGTTTAGTTTTAAATGAAGAATAAAAAATTTTAGTTTATGTGGTTTTGGATTTTGTATTCTGTATTTTTTTTTTAATATTTCTGAGTTCTTGGAACATAGGTTTTTAAAGTTGTTTGAACCCACTAAGTCATACTTACTAAGGCCCATGATAGAGCAAAACCTTAGTGTGCTTGAGGCCCTGCATTCAGTGTCCACCACCACCACCACCACCACCATCAATAAGACACAAGGACATTATTATCCATGAACCAAGAGTTTGGAATCTCTGTATTAACCACTTATTAACAACAGACATACTGTGCTTGATGTTGACAGTAAGAACTCAATCAAATTCAAATTATGCAGTTGAAGAGTTGAATGCCTTTGAGTAGTTGGGCTTCTTCCAGTTGATTGAAAGGTCCTCAAAGCCAGGGACCCTCTTATCATTTCATTTGTGTCTCTACTGCCTGCTGTTCTGCCTGGTCCTTGAGGGGTTTTCACCAAGTTATAACTATGCTGCATTTCATGCATCTTGATGAATGTTTTTTTTGTATTAGCACTGGACTAATGACTTTCATGATCCCTGAATCAGATTTGAATATTCTTTCTTTTTTTTTTAAGTTTTGTTTGTTTTATGTGTATGGGTGTAGGTCTGCGTTCTTGCAGAAGACCTTAGAGAGCCTCATAAGTCGAGTGATAAGCCAGCATGAACTGTTTTAGCTTCAGATCCACAACAATTATACGCAGTGCAAATTTTTTGAAGATTCCTATAGGAAGCAGGGTTTATCCTTGTAGAGTTAAGTCCGTGACTATTACGAAGAGACAGAGGCAAGGAAAGACCCAGCCAGTGCTGTCTTCTACTAGTCCTAGAACACTCACTGTTGTCATCTAAAACACCTCTCCAGGAAAGACGATAAAACACTGTGAGAACAAAGGATAAAAGTATGTCTGCAGAGTAGGTTTGGTTTATAGCATAGATGGTAAATGAGGTAAAATTGAATGCCAATGTTTTTTTCTCCTCAGCTTTTAGAATGATTCCATACCCATTAGAGAAAGGACATCTATTTTACCCTTATCCCAGCTGCACAGAGACCGCTGATAGAGAGCTTTTGCCTAGTAAGTAAATATTGCCATATTCTTCAACTTACAAGTAATTATTTGGATTGCTTTTAGATTGGTTTCTGTGTTAGTCACCTTTCTGTTTGTTAGTTTCCTTGTGTGTGTGTGTGTTTGCTTTTGTTTTTTGCATTTGTTTTGTTTTTTTGGTTTTTTCAAGACAGGGTTTCTTTGCGTAGCCTTGGCTGTCCTGAACTCACTTTGTAGACCAGGCTGGCCTCAAACTCACAGAGATCCACATGCCTCTGCCTCCCGAGTGCTGGGATTAAAGGTGTGTGCCACCACTCCCAGCTTGTTTTGTTTTTTTTGCGACAGGGTCTCACTCTGTATCCCTGGTCTAGAACTCAGGGAGGCCTTGAACTCATAGAGATCCACCTGCCTCTGAATGCTGGGATTACAGGCAGTCGCCTTTTTGGTATTATAATGAAATACATGACAAAGGGTTTGTGAAGAAAGATTATTGAGCTTGGGTTTTGGGATTCAGAATATACAGGGTGAAGCTCAGGCTCTCAGTAGGGTGAGAGTGGATAGCAAAGGCAGGAGCATGTGTGCAAATAAGCAAGTGACTCTATCTTGAATCAGTAAGAAGGAAGGCTAGAAAGAAAGAAAAGTAGCCTTGCTTCCCACAGTCTCTTCTGACCAACCAAGGACCTCCTATTAGGTCTCCCCCCTTTGGTTTTTTGACACAGGGTTTTTCTATATAGTCTTGACTGTCCTGGACTCCCTTTGTAGACCAGGCTGGCCTTGAACTCACAGAGAGATCCACCTGCTTTGCTTCACCAAGTAGTGGGATTACAGTCCTGCGCCACTGCGCCCAGGTAGGCGCACTTCATAGGTTCCACTTCATATTGTTGCTGCCATGAAGCACTAAATTTCCAACACATGGATTCCTAAAAGGACACAAAGCATAGTTGTGTGTGTGTTTTAATGTTAAAGTTTTATTTTTTCATTTTATTTTATTTATGTGTTTATAGATACATACATGTATGCAGGTGCCCACAGAAACTAGAAAAGGTTGCTGGAGATACAGGAACTTATAAGCTGCTTGATGTAGCTGCTGTGAACTGAGGCTCTCTGGCCCTCTGTAAGAGCAGCTGACCCATCTCTCCAGCTGCTGTGTGTGTGTGTGTGTGTGTGTGTGTGTGTGTGTGTGTGTGTCTTCCTCAATGGCATTCCATCTTTTTTTTTTTTAAGATGTGTTTATTGTATTTACAGTGTTTTGTCTGCATGTACACCTGCAGGCCAGAAGAGGGCACCAGATCTTATTGTAGATGGTTGTGAGCCACCATGTGGTTGCTGGGAATTGAACTCAGGACCTTTGGAAGAACAGCCAGTGCTCTTAACCTCTGAGCCATCTCTCCCGCTCTCCCGTCTTATTTTTTTCAACAGCATCTTTTACTAAACCTGGAGCTCAGATTGAGGGAGCAGCACAGATCTGCCTGACTGTGGCTGTCTAGCTCTAGAACGGCAGGCCTGTGGCATTTGGGTTTTGTGTGGGTGCTGGGCCTCGTGCGTATACAGCATTTACTGCGCCTCTCGGCAGCCCCTAAGCTCTCTGAGAGCTTGTGCTTTATCACAGTAGTCATGCCTACTCAAGCTAGCTGTATACCAGAAACAAGACGACTCGCCAGGGGCCCTGGCGTTTCTTTCTCTGTATTTCACAAAGAGCTCAAGGACTCATCATTTCTAGGTAGCCAGAGGGGTCCTTTACAAGGGGGACTGTGTTGTGTGAGGAGTAACCTAGGGTGGAGCCAAGAGGGCACAACACTTTCTAAGGAGCCGATGGCAGGAAAGTGGGAGCAGATTTAGTGGAGGAGCAGTCAGAGGCCAGAACTAGGTGTCCTTGAAACCAGAGGGGAGAGCTTCTTATGAGGAGGAGGGCTGCGCACTAGGAAAGCTAATTACTGAGAAGATTCTTTGGCAATTAGGAGGTCATTAGGGAGAGAAATTGCATTTGCCTATCTAGGGCACAGTTAAATATTATTTTTTCCATTTTAAAAGAAACAGATTTTAAGGCAAAGAAATAAATATTTAAGCCAATCAGTATACAAGTGTGTTATACCCAGGCATGGTAGCACGTGCTGTAATCCTGGCCCTTGGGAGGCTGGGGAGTGAGGGCTGTGAGTTTGAAACCACCCTGGGCTACACATCACAGGGCCTTGTCTCAAAAAACACAATTAAATAACAATTTTTATTGTATCAGGAAAATAAATACATTTATACTAAAAGAATGCCTTCTCTTATATTTTATTATTGAAGGCCAACTTTGCATATTAGTATTTCTTATGTCAGAACCAGAAGCTGCAAGATTAGACAGACTTTTTTAAATATAGAAAAATAAATTTTAAATTTATTTTTACTATGTGTGGGTGTTTGCCTGCATGTGTGTCTTCATACATACCCGATACCTGAACAAACGAGAAGGGGACATCAGATCCCTTGGAACTGGAGCGACAGATGGTTGTGAGTGCTGAGGATTGAACCTGGGTCCTTTGGAAGAGCAGCCGGTGCTCTTAGCCATTGAACCATCTTTCCAGCTCTCAGTTAGGCTTTTTTTTTTCTTCCTTTCTTTTTGATGAGCCTTCATTAAGTCTTAACTCCATATAGGGCGCAAGCTCCAGGACATAGACATGGATGGATATGCTGGAGGGTTTTATTTGATTATATTGTATGTTCTTACCGTTTATTTTTCTGTTTCTGACTGTGGTAGAATGAAGACATTTTTAATAATGTGGAGTTCTAATACCCAGGAGTGCTTAATGGCTTTTGTTTTTAATTCTCTTTTAGCCTTGATATGACTTACAGCTTTCTGGAATTTGCTTATAGACTCATAAGTTGAGACTTGAACTATTCCCCCTAGTTCATATAGCTGTTTTGTCGTCTTTTATGCCTCCTGATAAATTTTTCTTTACAAGCCAGTGATGAAATTTGAACTTTCGTTCCAAGGGAGTGTTTCTGTACTAGTCAGTCATCCATTATATTGATGTATTAGCCAAACATTGACTGACAAGTGAATCTACAGAAAGCAATCCAAAAAGAAATAATTAGGTCTCTCCTACAACATAAAAGTCTCATATTTTAGAAAGTTTTCTTACTAAAGTTGTACAGTCTTCTACTTTACAACATGAAAATAATACTATCTATCTTATTTCAACAATTAAATGAGAACTTTAAAAACTATAAAGTGCTTTAGGGTTTAGCTAATATTAATTTTACTGTCTTATTCCCTGCCTTCTGAAACACCAGAGTGTGTTTCTCTTTGTTTTCTGGAAGAAGTTCACCTCTCTTGGATGAGGGATAGGGCAGACGGATTGCTGGCTCTTTGGGTGCTGAAAGAGCAACATTAACACTTTCTAATGCTATGTGGCTCAAGGCTCTGGAAATCTTCTGAATTTTTAAAATGAATTTAGCTTTTGTTATATACTTTCTGAGCATAGCATAAGATATATAAAATATTGTAGCTATTGAAGGAAACTGGGGTATAACCCTCTCTGTTAATGGTTATGTTTTTTAAAAAGTGAAATTTATAGCTGACCTTGGTTCAGCATGGAATTAGTCATTCCTTACTGCTACAGGATATTACATCAGGAATTCCTGGATTGGTATCCTAGCAGTCAACTTTCTGACTAATGAAGTCTTCACATAGCTCTCAGTTTAAAAAAGAAATTTATTGAGCACCTACTGTGCATTGGACACTCTAAAAGGCTTAGCTCCAGATTATTGTTATCCAAGTACTTGAATAAAATTAGTAATGAGACTCTCAAGCACTAGAAAAATAATAAATAGGTATATAAATGTGATAAAATAAATCAAAGAACTTCATTTACTAGTTGGGATTTTAGTTCTGTTTTCACAGCACTGGGTGAACTGTTGCACATAGAACAGAGTAGTAACTGCAGTGACTCTGGGAAATCCCCCAAGACACGACACTCCTTATCTCTACACTACTTGCTGAACTTTCAAAGAACAAGAATTAATAGCAACTCACATTTATTAAGTGCTTACACTGTTCATCATAACAACTCCATAGCAACTTCTACAGGGTTTAGTGCACAGCTAATAAGTGACAAAGCTCTTTTTCAGAACCAGCCCAGCATGACTTTCTAGTCCATGTTTTTTCCCACGGTGCCATCCAGTTCCCCAACCCCAGCACAGTTAGTACGCTGAGTAGCTTTCTCTTTGTTCTTTTTTTTTTTTTTAATTATTTTTAATTATGTTTTTAATTTTCAAAGCTAAATTAATTTTAAAATATTAATACTGGTTTATGCTGAAATAAAACTCAGTCTTACCTCTTTTCCCTTGCAGCCTTTCATCATGTTTCTGTTTATCCAAAGAAGGAGCTTCCTTTTTTCATCCACTTTACAGCAGGACTCTGTTCTTCTACAGCAATGATAGCCTTTCTCACTCACCAATTTCCTGAAGTCATGGGTATTTTTGCAAAAGCTGTGAGTATGATCTCAAGGACTTGTGTGGAGTATTTATGAACCACCGCAGGAAAGCATCTGTGACCTGTCTGTGCTAACCCTCGTGAGCTGTGAAAGACACTTGGAAGCGGCAAGAACTGATTTGTAAAGCTTCTACCATAAATATGTTCAAACATGAGTTCTGGTGATGTGAACTTACTTCTGTTGCTTAAAAGTTTAAGAGTACAATGCTATAACATTATAAAGTTGGCCTTTGTAATTTCTTCTGGTGATTAATACAGCATTCCTTACCAACTAAAGAATGATATGATTGGTCTTTATCATTAGTATATTTTCTTTGATATTTAAAAACTACTGATTTTGTGAACAACCCTTTTTATTTTTCCATTTAAATGAAATCATGAGTTCAAAATATTTACTGATTTTAACTCAAGAGTAAAACCGTGGTGGAGAATAAGTACATAAAAGTCACAGGTGGGACATTTGCCCTGTGTATGGAATGTGCTTCTTGGTTCTCCTAGTTTTTGTGTCTGCATTCTTTTATTGACTTTTTGTGGTCTTAAGTATAAAACTATGTGTCAGCCTTTATTTTAATTTGAACTATTTAATTTTGAACTGCTTCCCTATTTCCTGACTGAGGACTGGTATTCTTTCTTTTTTCTTTCTTTCTATCTACCTATCTATCTATCTATCTATCTATCTAATTTATTTTGAGATAGGGTTTCTGTATAGTCCTGGCTGTCCTGGAACTCACACTGTAGACAGGCTGGCCTCGAACTCAGGAATCCACCTGCCTCTGCCTCCCAAGTGCTGAGGTTAAAGGTGTGCTCCATCACAGCCTGACTGAGAACTGATATTTAAAATGGTATCCATGTTCATTCCTCTATATAAATATTATTAATTCATGTCATCAAAAATAACTTTCTCTTAATAATTTTTATTTTTTAAAATGTGTACATGTCTTGTGGGTTGGCAAGATAGTTCAAGAGGTAAAGTACTTGTTGCTAAGTCTAATCTAAGCAATCTAAGTAAGGATCCATATAAAGGTGGGAGAGAACCAAGTCTACAAAGCTGTCCTTTGACTTTTACACACATGCCATGTCCCCTGCATCATGCAAACATAACAATAATAAATTAAACATAAGCAAATAAATAAAAATGCATATCCCTTTTACACACTAGCATCTTTACCAGGTAATAGGTTAAAACCCCAAAGAAAGGGTGACTTTGTTAGATTCCCAAACATAAAGCATGTACTGAGAGCCATAGAAGAGGCAGTGTACTCAGTAGTATATTTTCTATATTTATGTGAATAATAGAAATATTATATGTATATTTCTATACTTATTTATTCCATTATAACTCCTTGTTTTTCTCATAGTTTGTTTCCTTGCCATAAGAATAGTTTATTTTGAGCCAGGCAGTGGTAGTGTGCCTTTAATCCCACCACTTGGGAGGCAGAGGCAGGTAGATCTCTCTACAGAGTGAGTTCCAGGACAGCCACGGCTACATACCTGAGAAACCCTGTCTCAGAAAAACAAAAACAAAACTCAAAACAAAACAACTCCCTCCAAAAAACAGCTTATTTTGTGTGTTATGGATTAGTTATCTTTTATGGCATCAGTGCTCTGAACACTGCTTCCTCTTTTCCTTGAAGGTCAACTGTATAATGTGTTAAGGTGCCACTGGCTATAGGCCTAGGAGTCTGAATATGAATTTGATTTTGAATCAGGCTCCAAGACAAATGGCTTCCAACTGCTTCTCAGGGAGTATAGATGTGTGGGTTGCAGACTGACTATTCCATTTCCTCTTAATGTAGAAAGGAAGCTTAGTGATGACTTTTACTGTTGCCTGCAGTGGTGCTGATGGGGAAGGAGTGCCTCTCAAACTGACCTGACCTCACTGCGTCAGGGGCATGGAAAAAAACAGCCAGAAGGGAATCCTATTCACTTACAAGCTGGAGGAGGAGAAGAAAAAGACGTGGGGAAGGCACTTAACCCACGTATTTAGAAGACCCAGACACGCCGCGAGAGGGATGGCTCCTGGGTTTTCCTCAAGGCAGTGGAGTAGGAAGGAGGAGGAATAGAGCAGGACAGCAAGGAGCTGCAGTCTGGAGCAGAGATGCAGCGCCGACAGTGGACTTCCCCCAAGTTCTGCCAGAAATGAATGCGGACTGTCCTCTACCCTCTATCCATCAATGTTCATAGAGCATCTGCCTTTGCTGAAGAGGTCACTAATGGCACCAGGAGAGCCTTAAGGTTACATAGCGCAGTTCCTTAGTACTCTCAGCAGAGGCTTGAGAATGAGGAATTACATATTTTAAAGCAGACATTTCTCTTTTTTTAGACAAAAGTTAATAATATATCATTATTCTACTTGCTGGACAATAAACATTTATATACTGTATTTTACTTGTATAGGTGCTAACAGTGAACTTTTACAGCCACATTTTATCTCTGTGGCTTTTATACGTGTATTTTAGATTTCTTCCTTCTTTCTTTTTCTCTCTCTTCCTTCCTTTCTTTCCTCCTCCACCTCCTCCTTTTTTTTTTTTTTTTTTTTTTTTTTGGATTTTTGAGACAGGGTTTCTCTGTGAAGCCTTGATTGTCCTAGAACTCACTCTGTAGACCAGGCTGGCCTCAAAGCCAGAGATCTGCCTGCCTCTGCCTCCTGAGTACTGGGATTAAAGACGTGCACCGCCACTGCCCTGCTGTATTTTAAAAGCCGCATACTTACTGATGGGCTCTGCATAGTGTGGGACAGGTCCTATGTAAAAGTCCAAGGGAGATGATGGTGAGTGGGCAGCCTCCTCTTACAGGACAGCACTCACACAGCAGGGAGCTAGAGGCTCCTGTTGTAGGTTCTTCTCCACTTCATCAAGTATGGTCTGTGCACGAGAAACACACCCTCCTCCAGGATCTTGTGAAACAAGTGCAGGCTCAGGCTTCTCTGCAGACCGCCTGAGTCAGAGTCCGCACCTCAACAAGGTCCCTAGCTTCTCCTGCATGCACATGTCAAGCTTGAGAAGCCTCACTCCACCCTGTACCACCAGCATGAGGAACTGGAACACCAGGAGAAGAGGCAGCATTGCCGAGTGCTTATGAGCAGGACCCTGGAACCAAACTGCTTTGCTCTGATCCCAGCCCTGACACTTCACTGCCTGTGCAACCTCATGTAAGTTCCGCAACCCTCTCTGCCCTTAGCTATAGAAGTGAGAAATAGTACTACATAGATTTCACTGGGGGTAAGTGGGTTTAACATATAGCAAGTGTTTAGAACTGTGTTTTTCCACAGTAAGGAGTAAGTGGATATTATTCTTTGCCATCATCATCACCACTAAAAAGAGGCCACAGGGCGAAGCCTGCCTCTTTACATCTGGAGGATAACAAGAAGCTCAAAATGAGTTTGCCCACAGTAATTGAAGTATAAAGACTAGTTGGATGTCATGTAAATAACTAGAATATGAAACTGATACATTGTGTGTGTGTGTGTGTGTGTGTGTGTGTGTGTGTGTGTGTGTGTACACTACAAAAAAGGGGGGAATGTTTACAATTCCTAGTACTGGCAAACTCTTCTTTAGAACAACGTCTTGGCAAGTTATAACCCGGGTAAGGGTCTTTCAGTTAGATCAGATCTACAGTGACACTAGAAAGCAGAAACTGAGGAAGTATACTTGCCCTACTCCTTAGTAAGGCAAAGCCACTTAAGAAAACTCACAAATGATTATTATTTCATCATCTTCCCACCCCATTTCTGCTTTCTCCCCTCTTCAGTTGTTGTTTTTAGAGAGAGGTCTCATTTTGTTGCTGGCGGTGGCCATAGACTCATAGGCTCAAGTAATCCTCACCTTGGCCTTCAGAGTGTGCAGCACTGCAGGCGTGTGTCCCCATGCCTGACTACGTCTAAATTGTTTGTTATTACTACTGTATCTTCTTAATCTAGTGTTCTGTTGTATTAGCTTACATGTTAAAGCACATTCTATTTTTTTTTTTTAAACATTTGTTACAAAACTGTGTTTTTGTGTTGCCAGGCACTGGAGATGAGTGGTCTGGGGTATTTTGTTTTTGAGACAAGGTCTCATGCAGCTCAGGCATTTTGGGGCTCACTTTGTAATCCCAGGTGACCTTGAAGCCTTAGGGCTTGGAGCATGGTCAGTTCTCTACAAACCAAGCTACAGCCCCGGTTCTGAGATTAATGATTTTTAATAATGTCACTGTGTATCCAGTTTAAAGAAATGGAAGAGAATGAATAAGCTACAGTGACTGTTGGTTTTAGCGCCCTCTCCCTTTTTTCACTGTGCATAGCTATGTAGGACCAGACTTAGTTTTCAGCAAGTTAGGATATTTTTTTCTCCTGGCTAAGACGAAAACCGCATCTGACATTACGCACAGAGCAATGAAAAGGTTGCATAAATCCCCGGAGATGTGGAATGTACTGATACCAGAGCTGATATTCTGCAAGGCCAGGATTCCTGAAAAAGGAAAAATTGCTTTTAAGTGGTAGGTCATTTTCTCACCTGCTTTGAAGCCTGCTGGGTTAAATATGAGGGTTCAAAGAAAGGGTAGCCAGCAAACCAGCTCTGGGAATCTGATTCTGCTTATCTGAAAGGAGCGTCTTTATTTAAGAGCAGCTCTACCCTGTCCTTAGCGAGCCAATCTTCACCCACTCCGGCCCCTTTCAGTTCTGTGCTGCAGAAAGAGCTTTCTTCTTAGCGAGGATTGGAGGGTGTTACCACAAAAGGCTTAAAGATGGTCTTTGGGGATTCCACTAGCTTACCCTGGCTCAGGCTTGAGGCTGTGCCGCTCCTGCTTTGCATTAAGAAGTGTGTTTGAATGCCAAAGTCCTTCATCAGGTTTTAACTACACAGGACAGTCACTGTGATGTTGGCAGAAAAGGTATTAGGGTTAAGGCAAGCATCAAAAAGTACCAAATAAATTGTTTTACTTTGCTGAGTTTCACTGAGAGCACACACTGTAGCTGTGCTGGGCTGGGAACAGACCCTGTCTCCACACACTTACACTAATCTTTATGTGGGAAAATGCAGTTGGATGTACCAGTGATAAATTTCAGAGGAACTCATAATTGGCTGGCTCCACTGCAGCCAGGGCCTCACAATCTGCTTGATTAATTCTTTAAGGACTATGTTAGCCAAGTTGCATGATTTCCAAAGATATAGAAGGTCAGTTCTTACACTAACAAAGGACCTCTCCACAAAATGCCTCACTGGGGACTCTTTGGGACCTTCTTAAAAATAATTAAAAAGTTTCTTCCCAAAAGACATTTTTAAAAATAACAATAACGTATAAAGGCCAAATATCTTTTACTGAATACAGAAAACGCTTTGGGGAAGGTAAAGATCCATTTAAGAACTAGAGAAGTTGATAAACAATTGTAACATACATGAGTATATAAAGTAAAAAAGATACAGGACAATTTTGAAAGGTTCTTAGTTTGGGGTTGTTTTGTTTTGTTTTTTAATCATCATAACCAGTAATGTGAAAGATGTTCATAGATGAAAGAATATTTTCTGTCTTCTCCATTTGACCTAACTAATGCTAAAAACAGATGATAAAGCTTTACTAATATTAGAGGATTACATTCAGAAATGAGACTGACAGCTAGGGATCTGGCTCAGTTAGCTAACAAAGCCCTGGGTTTGATCCCTGGCGCTATACGGACCAGTGATGGTGGTTTTAGTCCCAGCACGTGGGAGGTGGAGGCAGAAGGGTCAGAAGTTTAAGGTCATCCTAAGCCACATACCAAGTGTGAGGCCAGCCTGTGCTCCATGAGACCTTGCCTCAAAAAAGAAATGAAACTAACCAAGTAAGTTTCTTCACTTATTTTGAAATTATTTTCTAAATAGTTTAAACTTATATTCCTGTAAAATACTCTTCTGTAATCATACTATTTCTTACAGTAGTGCAGCTGAGGTATTTCCCAGAAATTCTAAAGGTAACAGAATGCACCTATAAGGTTATTTTTTTTTAACTTTAGAGATTTCAGTTTTATTATTTTAAAATGTGTGTGTGTGTGTGTGTGTGTGTGTGTGTGTGTGTGCGTGCGTGTAAGGGTGTGGGTATCTGCACATGACGGCAGGTGCCCTCTTAATGTTTACAATTTTATTCCATTGTTATTGCCTCTGAAGTCTTTGACTGGATAGTCTGATATCCAGCCCTTCCTTTCTCTCTCCCCCTCCTTCCTCCTCTTACTCCCTCCCTCTCTTCTTTTCTTCCTCTGGTGTGGAGAACCAAACCCAGGCCCTGTGCATGCTAGGTGATATTCCACTACTGAGCTATAGCTCTAGTTCTGTGATCTTTTAGCAGAACAAAAAAGATGCTGTCTTCTTCCTATAAGGAATTTCATATGCTGCCTTCTCATTGTGTTCCCTTAAATATTTCCAGTTTGAGGGGTTAGGGAGATGGCTCAGTTGGTAAGGGGTTTGATACTCAAGTATGTGAACCTAGTTCTAGTCTGTACCCATGTTTGTTTGCATTTTAAGGCAGGTACAGGGATGCAGCTGCAATCCTTATACTGGGGAGGCAGAGACAGGAAGATTCCTGGAGCTCATTGGCCGCTAGCCTAGCTCTAGGTTCAGTGAAGGACTCTTTCTCAAAAGATAAAGTGGAAAGCAACCGAGGAAGACACCTGACATTGACCTCTGAAACCCATCTGCATATGCACAAACATATATACACACATTCATTATATATATATATATATTCAGGCTTATATGTTCATGTAATTGCATGTGTTTTTTCCATAATTTTCAAATACTGAAATATTTCAAGGCAGGAAAAAAGAATAACAGAATACTGTGTCACAGGCCGATCACTCCCTCAGAATTTAATCTGAAGCTTACAGAAAGCCCCTTCTTCCTCACATGGAGCTGTCAAATAGGAGGCTCAGAAGTGCTCCCTGAATATTTTTGGCAGTATATGTAATCATTTCCTCAATCAAAGTGAGTCTCAGTACTCGAAAGTGTAGGACAACCTGACCCTATTAGTAAGGTGCTTACCGCGTCATCACTTGTGTTTGGCTTAGTTCTGAGAAGATTGGTGCTTAGCGTTAGTGTGAGTAGCTTGTTCCACACTCATCATACTGTCTACACTAGAATTTGGGCTAGGAAATCCATTTGCTGTTTTTGAAATGCTTTTGCTTTGCAGGTGGATTCAAGTTCTTTAAATTGAATAGTGGAATACAAAAGAATGTTATAATCCTGAGGAATATTTTTTAGCTTTTTCTTCTAGAGTAGAGTTTCGTACCCCTCCCCAGTGAATCAAATTTCTAATATTCAAAAGAGCTAAATTAGTAAAATTATTTAAGATATTAAACACTCTAATTTCCAGATTTTTTTATTTTTAAAGACTTTATATATTCTTATTGGAAGACAGATTATTTTACAGTGTTGTAGCTGGGAAGTTTGAGTCATGAGACTTAAAATTTCACAGTATATAAGACAGCCTACTACATTTAGTCATGATGTATATTTTCAGTTATGTAATATATAATAGGTGATGTGTATTTATCATCTCAACTCTCAGGAGGCTGAGGCAGGAGTTGAGCCCAAGGCCAGAGTGGGCTATATAGCTTGACCCTGTTTCAAACAAAATACACACACAAGGTGGGGGGAGTCGCAACAAGTAGAGAAGAATGAATTTCCCACCAAGTAGAGTAGTACTGAGGGAATATTGAATGGCAGAGTGGTGCTCAGTGTAGTGCAGCCACCTTTAATCCCAGCACTCTGGAGGCAGAGGCAGCGGAGGATAGATTGAGGCCAACCTGGTCTACACAGTGAGTTCCAAGCCAGCCAGAACTACATAGTAAGATTCTATTTTAAAACAACAACAAAAGACAAACTGGTAATAGCCACATGGCTTTATTAGAAAAGTCTCCCTGTGAGAGTAGAATATAGAGGAGAGTTTTAAATACAAAGGCTGATGTGGATTGCCAGAAAAACAGGAAGGGTGTTTAGGTTCAAGACATGCTTACTGCAAGGCAAAGCCCTGTAGGTCAGTATGCTGCCTGGGAAACTTCGTGACTGTGTGTTGGTGAGCACTGATGCTTAAGGTGAAGACTGCACACTTGCTAGTCTGTCTTCAGACCTCACTCCTCTTGTTGCTAATCAGCCACTGAGGAGTGAGGAGTACTGTTTGGTTATATATACCAGGTACATAACCAAAGGAACAACTTCAGTGTCTCTACTTAAAATATACAGAAGGTATAAAGGAGCGGTGGCCCTTGGCTTACCATAGTTCAAAAGGAATTTGACTAACTCAAAGAGTGAAAACAAAATTTGGATCTGGTAATTCTGGTAGCTCAGTAATAGAGGATCTATCTGCCCAAGGGTAGATTCTAGTCTAGATTGACAAAAATCCTCCCGATTCAGCCTCTCAATTGCTGGGATTAGTCTGTTTAAAAATCACACACACGCACACGCACACGCACACACACTTATACACATGTACATGCTTGGGATCAGGGCCTTGTGCATTCTAGGGCAATGCTCTACCATTGAGCTACTCAGCAGCCTTGTATAAAACTTCTGCTATAAAATATGAATTGTTATGTTTCAGTATGAAACTTTTCTCAAAATCAAATTATAAGTTTGTGCAGGATTATGGGGGTAAGTTTAGCTAAACAGAACAAACTTTTGATCTAAAATACCATCACTTTCTCTTTTGCTGAAGTGGGGTTTCAGGCAGCAGTTAGACTTCCAATTGTTTTTCAGTGGATGTGCCCCTTACTACTGATGGGGTCTCAGAAGGAATTTGTTTTTAATGGGTATTTAACCATTTAAGAGAGGGAATAATTTGTCTGTAATACATTAATATTGTTTTCAGGGCTGGGTATAATAGTGTATGGCTCAAATCCTAAAACTCTGGGAGGCAGCAGCAGGAGGATCTCTGTGACTTTGAGAAAAGCTTGGTCTATATAGTGAGTTCCAGGACATCAAGGGCTAAATAGAAAAACCTTGTCTTAAACAAGATTGCCTTAAGGGATTAGCATGATGGCTCATCAGGTAAAGGTGATTGCTGAACAAGCCTGGAGACCTGAGTTCAATCCCCAGAACCTATGTAAAGGAGGAAAGAATGCAACTGACTCCATAAAGTTGTCCCTGGCCTTTGTGTGTACATTGCTGAGGCGCTCGTGCACACACACACACACACACACACACACGAGGGGGCAGAGGGAGATGGATGAACACACATGCAATAGTAAATTTTAATTTAAAAATAGACATAAAAATTTAAAAGACTGTCTTAGGTTCATCTTGTCAGTAAGGAGCCTCAAGGAAATAAATTACTTGGGTTTCACATGATGTTCAATGAAGTTTAGGGAACTTTATATGAGACTTCTCTGCATCTTGAAGCTTCATGCATTCTGGAGGTGACTTGTGTATGTGGTGTCTGTGACCAGTGTGTGAGAGAGAAGCACTTGACCATGCCGGAGCTTGCTGGCTCTAGTTCTCATCTGTACAGAATGTGCCTGTCCTAATTTCTTTCTGAAGCCAGGGTTGAATCTTTTACTCTCAGTAGCAGCCGGATAACAAGGTTTTAACCCTCAGCGTTGTTAGTTAGCGTCCTATCCAGAGTACAGCCACAGCTGTTCTTGGCAGGCAAATGCATTGCTGTTTTTCTCTCCATCACAGTGAGCTAGAAAAATGTTTTCTGGCTGGGGTGTGGATAAAGGCACCTAACTAATCTTATACATAATTCATCCTTTGCTGCTGGGGTGCATGAAGCTGAAACTCTGCCCTCTGATAAAATTCAGCTGGATCTTTTATTTACTTGACTCGGATCCCTGTGGGGGTTTAGCCTTGGAGCCCACGGCTTCTAATTGAGCTAAGCCCTGACTGTGGAGGCTGTTCCTGTTCACTTGCTCTTGATCTATTTTAGCTATCGTAATACCACCTTCTAAAAACAAAACAAAAACTACACTGGAACATGCAGTCCAGAGAGTCCTGGGTACCCTGAAAAAAAGCTTTCAGTATCAGCTTGTTGAGTGGAAGAACTCCAAACGGCTTATCTTAATTTGTTTTCAAAGTTTAGGCTTTTAAAAGAGCCTCCACATTAAAAAGAATATGCTAACTATTAAGCACACTATAAATCTTTGAGTTTCAAATTCACTGCATTAAGGTATTACTACTAATGGATTTGTTTGTTCATTTGTGTTCTGTGTTGTATGCATGTGTGCTTATGTGTGCAGTGCCCGTGCCTGGTGTGTGCATGTGGAGCCAGACGTACACACTGGATATAGCCTTCCTTTCTCACTCTCCACCCTATATTTTGAGACAGCATCATTCACTGGGCCTGAAATACACCAACTGCCTGGACTCTTGTCCCTTCCCTCCCAGGACTGGGCTTGGAGGCGCACACTGCTGTTCCTGGCTTTCCATGTGGGGGCTAGGGGTTCAAACTCGGGTCTTCGTGTTTATGCTGCAGGCACTTTAGTAACTGAGTCATTTCCCCAGCCCTTGCTTGTTAATTCTTTAATGCAATAAGCAAGTATTTACTGGGTTACTTTATGAAGTATAAGATACAATTCTTGTCCACAAATAGCTCCTAGTCTTGTGGTGGAGGGTTGAGCAGGGCATGAAGACGTGTAAGTATGGAGTAGGGACTGTTGCCACGGTAGAGAGGTCATCCTTCCACTTTAATTTGCTTATAGGTGACAAGTTCTTTCAGTTGCCTCCAAAATGACTACAGAAGTCAATCTAGACTCACAGAGGGCCCTCCTTTCAGAATCCATCTGCCTGAGTCCTTAAGACCGACCAGGTGCAGAAAGAATTGTCTTTATTCTCTTTCAAAGATGAACATGGAATATTTTTCATCTTTATACCTCACTGCCTAAGTTCATAGTTTTGTAAATACAATATTCAGTATAATGTCTATATGAAGTTTAGGATTTAACACATAACAAAGAGCTCCTCAATGACACGTTTAAGAAAAGTCTTACCTTCTAGTCACACAGTAACTGCCATAAAAACTCCTACCCCATGTTTTCCTCTTTTATATAATTTCATTCCTAATAGTGGCAAATTAATAATGGCTGAAGGACATCCCAGGTGAAAATGAAATACTGCGATGTCATGGGAGGGGACTAGTGAGTTAGAACCAGTTACTGGCTTCCGTTTATGTAGAGAAGAGGAGATGATGCGCCTCTGTCTCCCAGGTCTGGCCTGCCTCTCACTCTCACCCCATAGCCGCCTGTTGTGGCACCAATTCTGACAAGTAGGGAAGTGCCATGCACATGTAAAAACAAGACACTGGGACACAGCATTAAGTAAGTTCCTGTTGCCCACTCTTCCAAGCTGAATTTTGCAGTTCAACTCTGAATCTTTCACAAGTCTTTCTTTATAGGAGGGACCTCCAAGATTGTTTGCTTTCCAGGTAAGTGAAAACAGGTCTTACTGTGCCACCCTAGTCAAGTAATACGTATTAACTGGATCCCTGAGGTTTTGAAACAGGGTCTCACTGTGTAGCCCAGGCTGACCTTAAATCCCAGTCCTTCTTGCCTCAGCCTCCTGAATAGTAGAATGGCAGTGCACATATTATGAAACAGACACAGAACCTATGCCTGGTGAGGTTACACAAATCAGTGGCAATGGGAACTGATTCATGGTGAAGTATGTGGAGTTGATGAGCAGCATGCAGCTGCACTGGAGGGCTGGAGAGAACTGAAGCAGCTCGGTGCTATAGCAGAAGGGAGAACTCAGATGATTTGAGCAATGACTTGAAGGCAGAAGATGGAGGCTATGGGAATTTCCTGGCAACTGCTACCTCTCTGGCAATCTCTGTAAGCTTGCCGTGCCAGCCAGCACCTACTGGAGTAAGCCGAAATGGTTGCTAAGTAGGTTAACACGATGCCCATGTCTGGATAGTAAGTTAGATGTGCGATGGCAGCTTCTGATGCATGGTGGGAGGAAGCACGCTCATCGTTCTGTGTGGTAGGGAGCCCACTCCCAGCCGTTCCTGTGACTCTGTCTGCTAGCGTTTGGTCTCTAGGAAGACTTAACTCCAGCCCTTTGAACTCTGGGACTCTGTCTGCTAGCGTTTGGTCTCTAGGAAGACTTAACTCCAGCCCTTTGAACTCTGGGAAGCTACTCTCCGCTCTCACAGCACTGAAACCAAGATAAGGAACACGGTTATTTAGCCTTCTCCCTGAACTTTTATCTTCTGGATGGCATTAAGAGTAACCATATCTGTGTTTCAGCCTCAAATTCCACATTGAATTTTTTAAAATTGCTTTTTGAGCAATAACTTTTCCCTTGTTGCTTAACCAGTCCTGCAAGTTGAGGCTTCTGTCTCTAGGCCTATTTTATAATAGCTGCCCTGGGAGAGCAGATGAAAAATAAGACAGTTAGATAGTTTATGAGTATTGAAATCCCCTCCATTCAGAATGTAAATAAAATAACCAGCACAAGCAATCAGCTTATGTCAGATTCCATGGGTTTACATTACATGGAGAAATTATAGTGCAACCTGAAACACGCTGCTCAGTGAGTCCATAGTGGTGTCGCAGTTGAACGTAAACCCTGGAGCTTTCCTTTTGTGGAGGGTTTCAGAAATCACCTTTAATAAACTGCCGAGGAGAGGAGGGGAAAAACCGAGATGACACAAACACACGCTATCGCTGTGAAGTCGCTGCCTCCCTTTCAGCACCTACTTATGCCAGCGAGGTGAAGCCGAAACCTAAGCTACTGCTCGCCTCCGAGCTTATTTAAGGAGCATTAAAATACATGTCCTGAGTGCCACACTGGGTCCAGCACACAGCCCAGTATTTATGCTGTTTTTGAAAGTGGCCTCAGGAAACTGAATAGAGGTAGCAGCATTGCCTGTGAACTTTTTTGTCCATGTCCAACTTAAGGAAATCCTGTCAAGGATGAGAGAAGCCTGCTAAACAGCTGTTTTCATCAACCTGTCTAACCAACCACAGATCTGGGTGGTGACCAAGAGCTCAGAATTTGTCCACCTTTGGCTGTTGGTCCAGTGCCCTGTAATGCATTAGAACTGTCTTCTCACTTGTCAGTCAACTTGTTTTGTGATCTCTAGCGTTCTTTTTGAAGTTTCTCTCTAGCCGCTTCTGCTTCAGATGTGATAAATGTGTGGCCACAGAAGTCCAGTATACCAAAAGGGACAGTCAGGCTTTAAGGTCTGCAGTGAAGGAAGGACTGGTTTTTCTATTGTAGGTTATTACTTTTTCACATTTTTGTTTCTTACGCCTTTGACTTGATTGATGTCAGGTTCTGGGCCTAAAACCACATTCATGTATCATATCTCTGGTTATTTAATATCACTTGATTAACCCAGAATTTCAAATGATAAGGATCTGTAGTTACTGATGCACGGCATTTTGGTGGATTTCGCAAACACCCATGTCTTTGAGTTGTTCTATGTGTATCGGATGAATTCATCCCAGTGCTTTCCCCATAGACGCCCTGGAGTTCACTGACATAGCTGTTGTGTGGCTCTCATGGGACTCTGAACCTTTTGACATAGCCACCTCATAATAAAGCTCTGGGCTCAGCGTTCTGATTTCTCTGTATTCCCCAATGTATATAGTGTAGACTTGCTTGGAATTCCTCATATATTGCTTGTACATTCTTGCCTGTAAGCTTCAGCAGCACGCGCCAGTTCCTTCACCCCAGAATGCCTTCCTCTGCCTGCCTTCCAGCTGTCCATGCCTTATCTTACAACATTCCAGCTCCCAAGCACCTCCTCTGGAAAACCAGCTCTGACGGATCTCACTCACATTCACATTTCCTTTATTCTAAGACATGCTTCCCGGGCCCTGTTTGTCTCGTCGTAACTGCCACTTCGGTGTGTTGTCTCCCCACAGTCAGGATGCTAACAGTGATGCCCAGTCTCTAAGCCCCTTGCCCTTTTCGTCCCACACAAGCCTTAAAAGGCCTACCGATGGCCTTGCCAATGTCCTCGGGGTCCTAGTGCACCTCCATCCCTTTCCTTCCACTTTATAGTTGTACTCCTGGAGAAACAAGGCATCTGTTGAGGGCTAGCCCTCCATGTCAGCGTGTGGATCCTTACATTTCAAATCTTTAACCCTTTGATTTGTCCATCTCTGCATTCTCCTCAGACACCTTCAGGCTACAGACATGAGACCAGGAGTAAACCCAAAGGCCAAGTTAGAATTTTCCTTCCTTTTTACATCAGATCTATGAAGCTGCTGTTGTCAGCAGCTCACCAGACATACTCCTTCTCTGACTCTTTTCCAGGAGTCAGGGTTAGTTTAAGAAAAACCTCTTGCTAGAAGCCATGACCTCGTACTTTTATCCCCTCCATCTGGTGTGCGGCCTCATGGGGCTGTGCTGCTATGCAGGAGGTGAGCAGTGGAATTCTTCAGATGATGACTTCTGAGCCCACATGTGGAGGCAGATGGGGGTGGAAAGCAGGGAGCAGTGAGAGCCAAGATGGATGGACCAAAAGCTAGGTTTGCCGCAGAGAAATCCTACATATAGGTAGGTGCTCTTCCCCTAGCTCAAGCAGGGGCCCAGGTCAGAGAGCTATAACATCCCAGTCCATGATTGATGACTACTCTTTCTGCGGCCTCCCTTCTGACTTCTCAGTTGGGGTACACCAGTGGAACATTTCAGTTATTTGAGGGGTTACGCTACCTCTATCTCACCAAGTGTACTCCGGTGTGGGACAGGGAACTGTTGGCTGGGCTGCCTTTTCTTGCTGTCTTCGATTAAACTGAGGCCCCCATTTTGAGTAAAGGCCGAAGGAACTGAGAAAGGCACGTTTTTTTGATGAAATGAAATCTGCTGTCCGCCTCATCCCAGAGATTTTTCTCTGCATCATAGGTCTCCTTTGCCTGCCTCCCATAAGCCACACGTGTCTGCTGACACATGGCACAGAGTAGCTATAAACGCAGACGGACACAAAATGACAGTCATAAGCTTCCTTAAAACATGGCAGGCTCTGTGACTTGCCTGCACAGTTCTCGATGAAGACTTTGTGTTGCCGAGGTTGGACACGGCTGGTGGATGAACCGCCTGTCTCGGCTGGCAGTCCAGGAGTTTCTGCTAGGTTCTGAGTGGGCTTGAAGAGGATGGTATCTTAGCTTGCCCACCAAGGACTTGGTAGTGATTTTTAAAAAGAAGTCTCAAAGAAAATTCAGTGCGAGCCCACAGTGTAGTCATTTGTTCTCAGGGCTTACTTCCCCTCTGCCTGTGCATTAAGCACCATTAGAGAAGAACTTAGAGAAAATAAAACACAAGTTTTAACCTGAGGGATGGAGTGGGGCTACAAAGAATGAGAAGTGAGAGCGATTGGAACGCAGAGCCCTTTGTAAAGTGACCCCTCGAGGGTGATGGTAACAGTGACAAAGTGCAAACAAGACACGTTGATGAGGTTATAAGTTTATAAGTTCTGCTTAGACACTGTATTGGCAGCCTAGGACCCCTAAGGGTAGGGCCTGTTAGCGGTAGTTTGTTGTTAAGTGCTGGTACTCTGGTACCCCCCCTCCCCTTTAGTCCTAGCATCCTCAGACTTTGAGAAGAGTACATAGGATTTGGAAGCTAAAGGAAACTAGGTTCGCATTCTGGCTAGATCATTCACTGAACCTCTCTGAATGGCTCCATGAAGTAGAGTACTCCCCACCTCGCAAACCCTGGGCTAACTGTGAGATCTATATATACACGCCCAAGAGTTTTTGTGCACAAAAGGCTTTTGTGAGCATCATTGTTATTCTTGTGGAAGGCCCGCCTTGGAATTTGTCAAAGGATGAAACTGGCGTGGCTTTTCTGTTTGGCCATGGCTGCTTGCAGGGGCTGGTAGTGGTGACAAAATGTCATCAGATTTTTGCTTTTTCATTAAAGAAGAACTCTTATGTCCAGCTGCTCTATCCATAGATTCATGGGTAAAATGGAAGTAAACAAAAAAAGCTATTCAGAATTAAGGAGCAAAGCAGAGAATGCTTATGTTGCATTTTCGAATCCTGGATGACTACAGCACTCTACGCAAATAGCATGTAAACCACCACAGCAATGCTCAGAGATAATCCAGGCTAGGGAAGTGAGCAAAGTCCCCCACAGACTCTTGTGCCTCCTTTAACTTTGGGGTTAGGTTCAGGTCTATTACGTGACACCTGCCAATCATCCAAAGATGAAAACTGCTCCCGAGGAAGCTTAGTGCAGTCAGCAGCTGTGATGTGCTTCCCCTTGTAAAGCCACCGCTTGTGCTCTTCCAAACCGCCCTTACCGAGCTCGTTCCTGGATTCAAAGGTTTTCTATTTTCTAGTCTGGTAAGAGTTTAAAACAACAGATCATAAACAGCATGCTCAGAGAGTATGTGGAGCTCAAAGCAGTCACAGGGGCCTGGCCAGTCAGTCAGAACACATAGGATGCACTTACTCCCTGTCCTCAGTGCAAACCAGGTTTAAGAAGCTGCACAGCCTCCGCCACTCTGCCTGGGTGGTAATTCTCCACCCTTGATCTCTTTTCTCCATGCCCTTTCCGTGTCCTTCCTCCACCAACTCCCAGGAGAGTACCAATTCCCAAAACAAACAGTGCTCTGCATGTTGATAATGTAGTTTTGAGACATTCCTTGCTTGTAGCTGACCTGTTGTTGGTATGATTTCTGGAGGATCTAGTTGCTTGTTTTTAATTGTTGGAGAAGTGAGACTACTATAATTCTCAGACAGCCTGAGAAAATATGTCTTAGTCCATTTTGAGCGCACCTTCTTCACGTGTGTGCACGCGCGCGCACACACACACACATCCTCATGGTTGTGCTCAGGCTGACAGGAAGGGCAAAGAGTACAAAGGAAGCACGTCTTTCTTATTTTCCACCATTGCCTCAAGGATGCCCAACCCCCGCAATACAGGCAGTTCCCAAGTGGAAGGTGGGGGCAGAGGCCTCTAGCAAGGCCATCAATAACCAGGTGTGTAACGTGAAGCTCTCTGTATTTCATTTCTGCACCCAGGGCCAGCTCTGCAGGGTTGCTTACGGAGCACTCTGTGTCTGGCACCTCTCTCCACCAGACCCTGGCGCCCAGGGCCCACCGACCTGCCCAGGAATGCACCGCATTGTTCTTTGCAGGAGCGAGGCTGAATGCCTCCCAGGGATAAGAAACATACCCTGCCTGGCGGCCTCCCTTATCCCTAGCTAGCTTGGGCTTCTGCCTCATGAACACCGAGAGCATTTAAATAAAAGATTTTTAGCAAGGCAGGGGTGGGGGTGGGAAATCCTGATTATCTGTCTTCTACTAATGCCGTGCAGAAACTTATGTCCTGAGTGGGTCTAAGAATTTGGTCAGGGGCTTGGTGGTTGGTGTTCTTGACAAGGGATGAGAGAGAGGGCAAGAATAGTGTCTTGCAACAGCGGGGAAGGAAAACCAGGCTGCTGGTGCTCACACGTTAGATCTACAAAGCTTTCTGCAAACATACCCACAGGACAGTGTTTTCTTCTTTTCATCAGAGGTCCATGGTTTATATTTACTCTATCTAAGGAAGCGTGTGAATTAATGCCGTTATTCAGAGCTGACAACTAAGATCTGGTTCTTTTCTATAGCGCTGGGTTATGACCAGCGTTCTTCCTTTCTGTTGTTTGCTTGTTTGTCTGAGACAGGGTCTTAGTCTGTTCTCGGGCTGACATGGAGCTCGCTGATCACAAACACAGCAATTTCCCTGCATCAGCCTCCTAGAGTGTTGGGATTACAAGTGTGAGCCATCACCCTGGCTCTCCTATTTAAAAGAAACTGGCTGCAGGCTGTGTAGCTGAGGTATTTCAGTCATGTGACTTCTCCAAAAAGACCCTATTATCCCTAAAGGACAGAAACAGTATCTTTTACGTTCACTCTGTATCCAAATAGCACTTATTGGAATACGCTGTCCTAAATATTTATCAAAAGATGAAATGAGGACCAACAGGAGGGAAAGGAAACAAGGAAGGAGGCTAAGGCACTGCCGCCGATGGACGACAAGCTCTACCACAAAGAGACTACATGGAAGAGGGGCCCTCAGAACAGATGAGGGGTAGCAGCAGAGGTATGTGGAGCCCCGGCACCAGAGAAAGTTCTTGTTTTGTTGCTTGTTCCAAATAAATCAGTTTCTGTTTGTATAGTGCAGAATGAACGCCAGTTGTCTAAAGCCAGTTGGAATGCGGAGACAAGCTACGTTCTAAAGAAAAATTAATTGCTTGGCCACCATTCCTTCGTAGGGCCTCACAGCTTCTGCAGCAGGGCTCAGACAGACGTCTTCTCTCTCATATAAACACCTCGCTTTACAAAAGTCTTACTCCCCGGACAGCTATGTTTCTCTTTACCATTTATAAGAGGTTGTACGTCTTTATCAGCTAGAATTTGGAGCCCAGGGAGAAACATGGGAGTAATATGAGATGTCACAGAGCTCTACCACTTCTAAGAACCCCAAATCAAAGAGTAGAGAATACAGCACAGGGAGATTTAACTCAGGCTGACTTCCCGTAGACGGCCTGTGCCATCTTGATGTAGTGACTTAGATAGTCTGCTCCAAAGCTCCCCTTCCTTTTGCAATGGGTTCCTCTTCCCCTCCTGCTCCCCCTCCCTAATCCCACCACTGGCTCATCAGTTATCCAGTTGACTCTACTCTGCATGGAAGACATTCTCTAGGCCTGACTCACTCAGTCCCATTTCTCCACAGTCATCCCCTCACCACAGACCACAAGGGCCCTGACTAGCTCATGTTTTGTGTTAATGGATGTGAAACCGGAGCAAATCCCCTTACCAAAAGAAAAACCACCCTAAACTCTCCCACACAGGTCTCAGCAGGTTACACAAATATTAGTCCTATCGTCCAAATAAATCTGCCTCCGTGGCCAGAGCTGCCCCCCTTCCCCAACCTCCTGCTGCCTAGGCAGAGCGAAGTGGCTCCACAAACCTCTGAAAGCCTGAGGAACCTGAGGAAGGAAAGAGGATTTACATCAAGAACTCCTTGTGACAGCCTCTTAATCTACAGACTGTCGTCAAGACCAGACAGTCCTAAATTAGACGTTTCTAGAGAAATTAGGATGTACTTGACCAATCAGAAACTTTGATGACATATATTAGTTGGCTCCAGTTTAGGACATGGTTAAATCTCAGTATCTGAGTGAGGCATGCACCCTCATTTTACACAGGAAAATAAAATGGGCCAGGAGAATTTAAAGGCCCTGCTGAAAAAAAAAAAAAAAACAGTGAGTGAGTAAATAGCTAGGAATTAAACCTCAGTCTGTTGTAAGTGCAGGTGTCTACTTTGTGTGTTTATCAACAGGCAAGAAGCTCACCCCTGTCTAGGGTCACGTGAAGGTTTCAAACCCTATGTCCTACCTTCTCGCTTGCCACGCTTGCTGTCATTGAAGACTCCACTCCTGCATCCCCTAGTCAGGCAATGGCTCATAGCATAGAGGGGACCCTGCCCTGTGTAGGTCAGTCATGGAATAAACACTAGTTATCGGTAGGACTTGGGGAATCACAGGATAAAGGTCCGCTGAGTAAACGGGAGGAGGCCACTGCCTTCTAAGGTGTGTACCACGTTGCTTCAACGCCAGCCCCTTCTCTTGCTCTTTGCTCCTACCTCAAAGCTGCAGGCCCTCTCCTAAAGAACTGCCAAAAATGAGAGCTCTACCTTCCTAGTCCACACTGCTCCTGACAGCCCTTGAGATCAGGTGTGCTTACCCTCTCCCATGAGTTACTCACCTTTGACTTAGCCTTTTCCAAGCCTACCAAAGCTCCAGAATAACTGATGGGGGGGGGGGCGGGGAGGGGAGTCCCAGGCCTAGCCAGGCTTACTGTTACCCTCTCACAGCCCTGTTCCGGGGCTCCACTGGTCTATTAAGACTTTTGAACCACCGCAAGCTACCTCCTTCTGAGCAGCAGCCAGTAAGCAGGCCACTGCTGCCTGATGTAGGTGGAAAGGGACACACGGAGAATGTGTATTTGTCAGCTATGTGACCTTCCTCCTCACAAAACCACTAGTTTATAAGCTGCATAAAATCACGAGGTGGAGCCGTGTTCACCTTGGCTAACTCATCTAGCTATCTCAGATCACTATAGCCTAAAATTACCTGCACAAATTGTCTCCAGTGAAGCGACAGCAGTTTTTATCTCTGTCCTATCTATCCTTGGCTAGAGCAGGATCAAAAAAGGAAGCTACCTCCGGGTTCCCTTCCTGTCACATACCCGAGGAGTATCAGAAGTCAGTGCAAGCAAAGGGGAAAATGAGCCTTGACTTTAGTGCAACTCAAACCACTCTGAAGACAGCCTCCCACCTCGTCCACTCTCCCTTCAAACCTCCAGATGGAACATCAGGGAGCCCCCCTCCCCACTGTCTTATATCCATGCCCTATCCATGTCCTTCCTAGGGCCAAGGAACCAGCCAGGACATTGGGGTCCCTTCTGGATCACAAGTCCGTAACAGAAGCTGTAGCAGCCCAAGATTGAGGGTGGAGGCAGGTGTGCATGCGAGGATCTTGTGCTTTTGAGTCAGAGGCTTGACATGGAGGGAAGATTGAGGTATCTGTGGGCTCAGGTCTGGTCCAGCCACTCTGCCTTCTTAGGGGCCTTGCAAGTGTGGACATCCACAGTGTTTCTGCACTCTTTGCAGCGCACAGCACAGCACCAGTGGAATTTGCACTCACACTGGGTGACACGGGTGACTCGAGTTGTGTCATACCCTCGGCCGCAGCACATGATTTCGCAACCATCTGTTCCTTTAGAGGTCTTGCTGCAGACTCGGCCTGCAGTACCTAGGGAACCTGAGTTGGAGAGAAAGAACCAAGTTACTTTCATTTCAGCCGCTCTGGGTACCCTTACACTCTTAAGAAGCCTTTAGAAATCTCTTTATTTTTTTCCTGAAAATATAACCACTAACGGAAGTGTGGCCCAGGATCATTTGTTCGCACAATCCAAGCTCCCCAGGGGCTGTCTGTTTTGCCTGCAGCCCCTTTCCTGCCAACACACACTGCCATGTCCTCTTCAGAACCTAACTTGAAAATACAGTAACTGTAAAGCCAGGTATGGTCCTCTAGTTTGTAGGAGTTATAAAGTCGTTTTATCTGGATTTAAATTCTAGTTGTGCCACTTTATAGCTGTCGCTCGCTAGTGCGCAAGTTAATGAATGTGTCTGGGCCTCAGTTTCCATATATGAAAACATGGATATATAAAATAACACCCGGCCAGGTATGGTAGCACATGCCTGTAACCCCGTCATGGAAAATACTGAGCCACTTTAGTCCTAGGCTAGCCTGGGCTATATAGTGAGTTTGAGGCCAAACTGGAATACATAGCAAGGTCCTGTCTCAGGGGAAACAAAACAAAACAACCCAACATTTAATGTCACAGATTGTAATGGCACGTTTGATTGATTAAAGAACAGAATGAGCTAATTGGCGATGAAGCTATAATATATACATGCTATTGGAAGTGGCCCGGGAGGGGGAAGGGAAGGGGGACTGTGTGCTTAGAAGGAGGGGGGAGAGAGGGTAGGGAGGTGGGGAAAAGGGGGCCCTGGAACCAAAATGTCTGGTTTGTACAGTGAATCTCTGGGAGAGAGGAAACACTGCCGCCCCTAGGTAGAGGGCAGGCCATGGCAGCCACGCCCTGCAGCAGGACCTAACAGTGTTTATCACTGCTGTCCCACAGAGGTGGCACATGCCTGGCTGGTGGCTTAGCTCTAAGGAGTTCCGCTGTTATACAGAAGGGGTTCTTGAAGAGGTAGGATAGCTTTCTCCTTGCACAGGGAATGCTCAGGACCTAGTTCTAGCAGATGTCAGCCCAAAAGATCCCGTCAACCTTTTTCCTAGTGACAGGGACCCCTGGCCTGAGACATGAGAAAGAAAATGGATCAGCAGGTCAGGCGTGGTAAGTGCATGCCTTTAATCCTAGCACTCAGCAGAGGCAGGCAGATCGCTGTGAGTTCGAGGCCAGCCTGGTCTACAAAGCAAGTCTACGACAGCTAAGATAACACAGAGAAACCCTGTTTTGAAAAACTAAAAAAAAGAAAGAAAGAAAGAAAGAAAGAAAGAAAGAAAGAAAAAGAAAATGGATCCGCTGACTTCAACAGCAATAGTCTCCACATTCCACTAGGATATGGGGAGAAAAATGCAGAACTTCCTTGTGTTTTAGCTTATTGGCTTAAAAATCTCTGACTTAGGAGTAGGAGTGTAGTTCAGTGGTAAAGAACTTGCTTAGCATGTGCAAGGCTCTGGGTTAGATCCCCAGCACTGCAACAATGATCTGTATGCATGTATATGTGGGGGGCATGCACAGGCCATAGCGTGTACACAGAAGCCAGAGAACAACCTGTGGCAGATGGTTCTCTCCTTCTACCTATGGCACTGGGGCGGCAGACTCAGCTTAACAGGGTTTGCAGGAGCACCTTTACCTGCTGAGCCATCTTTCTAGCTCGTGTGTGTGTGTGTGTGTGTGTGTGTGTGTGTGTGTGTGTGTGTGTGCGCGCGCGCGCGCGCGCGCGCGCGCGCACTGTCAGGCCAGAAGAGAGCATTGATCCCCTGGAGCTGGAGTTACAGGCAGTTCTTAGCCTGAGTGGGTGCTGGGAGCTGAACTCACATTCTCTGGAAAAGTACCAAGCACTCTTCACCACTGGGTCATCTCCCCAGCCCCCTCCATTTTCTTTTTTACAGCAGGAGTATATAATCCAAAATGTTGGCAAACTACTGCTCTAGAATGTGGGCTGACTAGGTCTCCTACATATGTTAGTCCAACTCCAAGGGCTGGGTTTTAAATAACAAAATCCTCTTCTACAATCTGGAGCTATGCTTTCCAGAATAGTAGCCACTAGCTACAGCATGTTCTCTCTCTCTCTCTCTCCTTCTCTCTCTCTCTCTCTCTCTCTCAGATTTTATTTATTTATTACGTATACAGTGCTCGAAGGCCAGAAGAGGGCATCAGATCACATTATAGATGGTTCTGAGCCACCATGTGGTTGCTGGAAATTGAACTCAGGACCTTTGGACGAACGGCAGACCAGTCAGTGCTCTTAACCTCTGGGCCATCTCTCCAGCCCCTACAGTGTTCTCTTGAATTTGATGAATTAAAATTAGCTAAACTAAAAAGTTTTAATTTTGAACTGAACTACCTCTATAGTCATCTGTCATGCTTGTTCATGGTTTTACTCTCTGTAGCTTGGTTACCCAACATCAGCTGTAGTTCCAAAAGTATTAAGTGGGAAGTCCAAAAATAAATGATTAAAACTTATAAATGTTTTACCACACAGTGTTATTAAAATTGTCCTATTTGTGACTAAGTGTCAGAGCCCTTGCCCAGATCGTTACAATGTCCTGGATTAGATCAGCATCAGCAGCACCATAATAATAAACCTGCCATCTTACCATCTGTCCTCGTTACTCACCGCATGCCATGCCTAACTTACAGGTTAAACCTCACCACAGGCGTGTATGTCTAAGAAGAAGCATAGTATATATAGTGTTTGGTACAACCTGCCTTCAGGCATCGCCTGATCTTAAAGCACACCCTCCATAGATAAGAGAGGTCTATGTCACTCATACGCTAGGTTCTCACACACATGGCCTGTTGTTTCAGCACTGGAGACTGGATCAATGCCGGAAGTTTCAGTAGCACTGCTGTGGAGGGAGCACCTGCCTCTGTACTCCTAGGGAGGCTGATACCATTTGGATTTTTGGGTATAAACCCAAAACTTATGCCTCTGAGAAAAATGAATCAGCATAGGACACATCCTTTCTTCTAACTCCAAAGGCGTGTTTGAGATGTAGCAGAACAGTCTATACCTCAGATGTGTGGAATTCTCCACAGGCATGCAGAGATGAACCTTCTGAATGAGGCCACATGGTTAACTACCTCATGACAGTAAATCACCAGGGGGTCCAGAGGGCCTCCCCAACCTTTCTGACAAAGCACATATACCTCCCATTACCCATCAGGAACGCCACCCTCTTTCTGGGGGCTGAAGCACTCTGAGGCACTCGACGCTAGGAGTAATAGTGAGTGAAAACGAACGGTACTGAAGCCAGCCAAGGCACAGGGCTCTGCTCTACCCAATCTTGACTAGTGAATCTGCAGAAAAGAGCCTGGGAGCTCTATGGCGGGAACCAGAGGAGAAGCAGCTCCATGGAGCCACACCCTTCCCGGGTTTAAGTTATCTGGACCAGAGATTATGAGCCAAGATGGGAGCTTCCATTCTCTCATCAAAACACCATATCCTGCCAGGCGGTAGTGGCACATGACTTTAATCCCAGCACTGAGGAGGCAGAGGCAGGTGGATGGTTGTGAGAGCGAAGCAAGCCTGGTCTACAAAGTGAGTCAAGGACAGAGCTATACAGAGAAACCTCTGTCTTGAACAACTAAAACAAAACAAAACAAACAAACAAACAAAAACCCACTATCACTTTGCAGTGTTTCCCAAGACCCCCTCCTGCCCGCCCCCAACCCCAAATATTTAGAACAGTCTGAGAAGCAGCCATTTTCTTCTTGTTATGAAGCATTAGCTGCTTTACCAGCCTTTACAGAGATCTCGTCTTGTCTCTTTCACTGGCAGCACATCAAGAAGCAGCTGAGAACCCACATGCTCAAACAAATCTGCCTTGATTTCTCTAGTCGCCTTGCTTTGTAGTTATATTTGATTACAATATCTGTGTATGTGTGTGTGTGTGTGTGTGTGTAGCTCACATCTTGCCCAGAACTCAAAACAGGTGGCTCATTGAAATGTTTTCTGAGTAGTACCTACCGTATCCTAGACACTGAAGATATCGTGAGTGACATGTGACTACTTGTGCAACCTCAGGCCTGACAACCTGAGGCACAGACCGCCTATCTGAAGGCCAGGTTTTCACGTAAGGAGGCAACTGACTCCTTAACTCCCATAAACTAGACAGACCTCGATTAAGCAGAGACACCTGCACCAATAACCAGGCTCCACGTCTCTGCCTGTTTCTTTCTCACCTGCAGCCTTGTCCAAGACACAGTAGTCAGGGGAGTTGTCAAAGTAGACAAGATCAGTCCGGGTGGCGTGGCGATAGCCTTGGCGGGCTGCTGTGAAATTGGCGCCATCCTGGGTGGCAGTCACCTGCACGGCCCCATCATACCGCCTCCGCAGGTAGTCCCCGGTGCGGCGGAAGTCTGAGAGTGCCCTCCAGCAGGTGCGCAGCGTGCAGGAGCCACTCACACCGTGACACTTACACTCCAGCTTCAGAAATCGCCGCACAGCCTAGGGGAGGGAGGAGGCAGGTGGGGACACTGTTTGGTCATCTCTGAAGTCAAGAGCAGGAGTGCCCTGAGCTCTGCCGGCCCAGGCCTGCTGGTGGAGTCCTTGGCGGTTCGCCGCCACGTCAGACCCCACCCACTCTTCCAGACCACGTCAGAGAGTCTCTCCTAGCAAATCGTCCTCAACAGTGCTGTGCTCTTCATGGCTGCCTGATGGGTTGTCAAGCCACGGGAGTCTGCTCCTGCTTAGAGCCTGCATATCCTTTTTTTTTTTTTTTAAATATTTATTTATTTATTATTATGTATACAGTGCTCTGCCTGCATGTACACCTGCAGGTCAGAAATGGGCATCAGATCACATTATAGATGGTTGTGAGCTACCAGTGGTTGCTGGGAATTGAACTCAGGACCTCTGGAAGAGCAGTCAATGCTCTTAACCACTGAGCATCCTTTTAAAGAGCCAAGTGGCATGCCTTCTGCTTTTACGCCATTTCTCAGCACAGGGTATAGCAGATGCTCAAATGCCAGTGACCAGCCTAAAGCTATACTTGAGTCTCTTGGCCTTCGTGAAGGAAGACCTTTTAAAAAAAAAAACTACTTTTGGGGCCAGTAATACTGATGTCAAGGGAAGGCACTCGCCATGCAGTCCTGCCAACCTGATCTTGATCCCCAGATCATATAACGGAAGGTGAGGACCAGTTCCACAAAGTCGTCCTCTGACCTACACACAGGCGCCAGGCCATACGTGCCCACCCTATACATCATGCACATGCACACAACAGTAATTAATTAATTAAAATTAAAAGCTACTTTGGGGCTTGGGAGATGGTTTGGTATGTAAGAGCACTTACAGACCCCCATGAGGACCCGTGTGTAGATCTTTACAGCCCATGTAAGAAGCCAGGCGTGGTAGCACATGGGCCCATAATCCCAGTGGTGGGGCCTGGGGTACAGAAACAGGAGGACTAGAGACAGGAACGTGGCTGGAACTTGAGCTCCAGAGTCAGGGAGAGACCCTGTCTTCTCAAGGGAATAAGGGACATCTTCCTCTGGCAGGCAATGTACATCCACACGCCCACATGTACATACTCAGCCATATACAAATCAAACTATTAAGAATTTAAAGTTTAAGCCGGGCGTGGTGGCGCACGCCTTTAATCCCAGCACTCGGGAGGCAGAGGCAGGCGGATCGCTGTGAGTTGTGAGTTCGAGGCCAGCCTGGTCTACAAAGTGAGTCCAGGATGGCCAAGGCTCCACAGAGAAACCCTATCTCGAAAAACCAAAAAAAAAAAAAAAAAAAAAAAAAAAAAAAAAAAAAGAATTTAAAGTTTACTTTTTAGTCAGGCATGGTGACACACACATAATGCCAGCACTCAGGAGGCTAATACAGCAATATCGCTACCAATTTGAGATCAACCTAGGCTATAGGCAGATCTCAAACAAAATGAAACACAAGGCAGGGCATGGTGGTACATGCCTTTAATCCCAGCATTAAGCAGGTAGAGGCAGGTGGATCTGTGAGAGGTCAAGGCCAGCCAAGGCTACACAGGCCCTGTCTCAAAAAGAAACAACACTCCTGACCTCAGCCCCTCAGAAAAACAAAACAAAACAAACAAACAAACAAACAAAAAACCAAAAAACAAAACAAAAAGGGGGTAGGGGCTGGAGAGATGGCTCAGTGGTTAAGAGCACATTGCCTGCTCTTCCAAAGGACCTGAGTTCAATTCCCAGGACCCACATGGCAGCTCACAGCTGTCTGTAACTCCAAGATCTAACACCCTCACACCAACGCACATAAATTAAAATTAAATAAAATATTTAAAAAAAAGAAAAGAAAAGAAGAAGGAAGGAAATAGGGAAAGGGAAGGAGAAGAGAGAGGAGGGTATAAAGAGGAAGAGAAGGGTAGGGGGAACATAAAAGAAAAGAACGAGAAAAACAAAAGTTATTTTTCTGTCTTATAAAAACTTGGTTAGGCTTATGCATTCCCAGGCTCCCTTGCGTTCTGTGGCAAAATGTTAGGGGTTTTGGAAGTAATTCAGAAGCCACCAACTCTTCCACCTTTGAGTTCAGCCTGTGGTCACACTAACTGGTTTACACCCGAAAATCTGAACATACAGACCCAGACTTGAGTACTGACCGTGCGACCACAGCGGTTGTTATGTAAGTTCATAAGGGCCCTTGCGTCCTTAAGCCTCTTCTCTTTGGCATCCACAAAAGCCTTGGCAAAGCGGACCCCGTAGTGGATGTTGTCACTGCAGCCACCCCAGTCAAAGTCCCCTCGCTGGTCATGGTGCCGACCACGGGTATATGGGTCACAGCTGCACACACTCAGTTCCCCCTGGCTGCAGGCCCGAGTGATAGCATGGACCACTCCTGCTGATGAGATGGCATAGACAAACGCTGCCTCCCGGCTACCTACACACAGAGAGGCAGACTGATTACAGGCCCATGAGTTCCACTCCGCCGCCGTCACCACCACCACCACCACACCACCATCACCACCACCATCACCACCACTGTCACCACCACCATCACCACCACTGTCACCACCACCATCACCACCACTGTCACCACCACCATCATCACCACCACCATCACCACCACTGTCACTACCACCACCACCATCACTACCATCACCACCACCACAATTGTCACCACCACCACCACCACCATCACCACCACCACCACCACCACCCCACACACATTTCTGGGTGTGTTTCAGTGTCTTACTCCAACCGTCTAGGTCTGGAGCGTGTTATGTAACCCAGTCTTGAACTTGAGATTTTTCTGTCTCAGCCTCCCTAAGTGCTAAGATTGCGGGGACAGGCCACACGCCTAGCTCTGTCCATCCCTTTCCTTCCTTTGATCCACACAACTTCAGGAGCCTCTTCAGCTTTTCCAGAGCCCACTCCACCCATCAAAGTGTCCTTGTCTTCTGAGAGTGTTCCTCAGAGTGGCCAGCCTCTCCTGGCAGGCCTCACTACTCCACTTCTCTGTACATCTGAGCGCTCTCTCTCTCTCTCTCTCTCTCTCTCTCTCTCTCTCTCTCTCTCTCACAAACACACACACACACACACACACACACACACACACACACACACACACACACACGCAGAGAGAGAGAGTCAGAGACAGAGAGAGACAGAGACAGAGACAGAGAGCACACTAGTCCTGACGCAGCTGCACCTGCCTTAGTCAGCATTCTGGGGTTTTCAGGCCTCCTCTGCTGGACAGTTCCCCAGTGGTGTGGACCCCTGCCCAGGGGTCAGTGTGTTCAGAGAAACTACTAACTTTAGTCTGTTCTGGCCCTCTCCTCGCCCTTGGGGACAGATGTTTATCGCCCTGAGTTCTCCTTCACCTGCAGAGCCCCATCTCACCTCCCCCCACCCCTTCTCACCTTTGCTCTCTAGCTCGGCTGAGCTCTTGCTGAACTGAGCGCAAGCCAATGGCTCTCAGAATACTTACATACCACCCTCTGTTTATCCCTTGTACCCATTGCTATGTTGGAATTGGTATGGTGACCAGGTGACAGTGGTGATTGTGGCGGTAAGAAGCAGAGGACCTGGTCCTAGTCCTTAGCTATAGAGTTCCTGGATGCCCACCAGGGCTGGGATATGGGGAGGCCAGAGAAAGGCAGGGCAAAGGATGGAAGCACCAGGAAATACTTACCTTGACCCACCATCTCAAAAACACTTAGGTTGAGAAAGACTTACAAATCTAGGCTAGTGAGTGCCCAGTCCTGTGTCCCAGGTTTGCCCACAGTTGTTTCTTAGATTACGAAGTTGTGTGTAGGAAAGTGAAGGGGGGCGTGCCTACCCTTGTAACCCACCACCCCAAGCATAGGAAAAGAAGAGGCCTCAGAAGCTAGGAAGAGAGCCCTACTTCTGAGCATGACACGGCCAAAGACGGTGTGGTCCCGATCCAGTGTGGTACAATTCCAGCGGTGATGGCGGAACTGATGCTGGCACTCTCGGATCCATTCTCGGGCCCCTTCTCCCACCGAGCGCATGATGTCTGGGTAACGCTGGCACAGCTGCCGCTGCCGGCTCACCAAACCGGGGATGTTGTCACAGATCACTCGGGCTCCCAGTGCCCCTATGTACCTGTAAAGTGGAGATGGCCTTGTCATAGCATCCCGAAAGGGGGTGGGCACCATCAGAGGGATAAAAAGGGGGGTGACTTGTACCTAGACCTTAAGAGATCCTTCCTTTCCCAAGACATCCTCTGAGGCTCATGGGTAGGACCATTATCCACAACCTCTGAACAAAAGCTACCAAGTTGCAGAAAGTAACTGAGTGTGGTCTCCGGGCATTGCCAGTTCCCTAGCCAAAGGCCAAAGTGACACACACTTGTAGAACACAGGCCAGGCATGTGTCATGTACACAGAAGCTGTGGGCATGTAACACAAACCCACCGCCTGTTTATTTAATAAACATTAAGAGCCTCACAGAAAAATAAACTAACAAAACGAGAACGGGAGACAGCACTCCTCTTACGTGTACATGTAAGAGGCAGGGCCGGAGTGGCTGGGCCACGGAGAGAGCTTAGCCACAGCAGGACCAAGAGAGGAGGGGGGCTGGAGAAGACACAATGGCCGGTTCTGAAGAATGTTTACAGCTTTAGGTTTTGTAGCTAAAAATAATTCTCACTTCTAATCCTGAGGCTCTAGAACAAAACCCCATCTTTTACCATCCTCTTCCTCATTTCCTCTACTTCCAGGCCCTAGAGCTTTTCTTAACCAGTTTCCCCACCCTATGAGGCACAGGGTCCAGGAAGGATCTACACAGACAAAGAGCTGTTTGCAGAGGAAGCCCGAACAGGACAAAGCAGCAAGTGTCTAATGGGCAGGTTAGCACACGCCTTTAGTCCCAGCACTCAGCAGACAGGGGCCGGCAGATCTCTTGAGTTCCAGGGCAGCCTAGTCTACATAGAGAATTCTAGGCCAGCCATGGCTACATAGTGAGAAACTGTCTCTTTTAATTAATTAATTGACTAGTTATTGATTGATTGATTGATTGATTGATTAAAAAGTAGTAGGGTCTCTAATCTGAACAATTTACAAGGCCAACAAAGATGGCTGCTGAGGGATAGGTGGGCTGTCAGTGTCATTCAAAACCGCTCAAGGCAATATGTTTCCTTTCAAACACTCTAACCCCTGGGGGCTACTGTGGCCTCAGGAGACACTGGAGAGAAAACAAGGGGCCACATCACCCTTCTTCCCAAGAAGTTCCCCCAAAGAAATGATGCATTCCCTCCCACTCTGCAGCTCAGCTTTTCCCCTTCTCTCTCTCTCTCTCTCTCTCTCTCTCTCTCTCTCTCTCTCACACACATACACACACACACACACACACACACACACACACACACACACAGAGCGCTTCCCTTGGTATGTTCAGCACGTTCCATTCTCTTGTGCTGACACCAAAATGGAACTCTGCTCTCTTTCCCGTTGCCAACAGATGGGAGCTGTACTGATGAGCTGCTACTGTTCTATGAATGAGCCGGTGGTTTGGGAATGTCCCCAAAGTGGTTCTAAGAGAGGCGAGGGGCAAGCCAACCAGTCCTGAGCCCTGCCCGCACCATACATTCCCACAGCTAGCCCTCACCCACAGATGTCACCCACAAGTGACAGTGACCCAGGCAAACACACAAGGAGGCTTGGTGCTTGCCTCTTGGTGTGTGTGGGGGTGGGGGGTGGGGGATGGGACTCAGCAGGGCTGATGAGCCCCAACTGTCCTGAAGGAAGGGTGAGAGGGCTGTCCCTCCAAGAACAAATCCCATGGAATCAGCATCCCCAGCACTGTCCATCAGGGCGGCAGCTTCCAGGAACAAACAAAATAAACAGCCCAGGCCGGAAAGGCCTGCCTGACGCACAGCCCCGAGTTACACCCACTGCCCTGGTGCTTTGTTTAGAGTATTGAAACCATCGGAGTTGGAGCTCGGCCCTGTCTCACCACCGGCTTGCTTCCCCCAGCTCAGCCCCAGATTACTGATCGTGGCAATGGGTGTTTGTTTTGTTTTGTTTTGTTTTATCTGGGGCTTGGAGGAAGGAGGTGGGAATGGCAATGAGTGACCAATCATCCAGCCCTCACAGCCAGTCTGGAGTGGGGTAGGACAGACTCTGGTAAGAAGGCCTTTCCTGTGGTCTGACTTTAATCTACTCTGCTGTAGCCCACACTGATCTTCTCATTACATTCTCAGTGAGCATGGGAACCATCTGTTCAGTATAGAAGTTGGGATGATAATTAGGTTTTCCTACTACCGTGCTTACTTCCCAAGGAACTGCTTCAAGACCTTCCATGCGGCTCGCCCGCCAGTCTGCCTCTGGGAGCTTGGAGCCAAGCGTGGGAACCACCAAGGATGCTGAGCCTGAAACTGACCCCATCGTCCTCGGCTCAACACAGGCTTGCACAATGCCTGCCACGCGCCAGTCACTCAGCTTAGATCTTAGGGGCACAAAGACTTCATGGGGGCCTATCCCTCAGCTCACTGGGAGAGGATGCCTCCTCCCTCCTGACTTCCTGTTTTCCCTTTCAGAAATGAACTCTTCGCTTCCTCCCCACCCTCCTGCACAGGAGAGCTCTCTTCACCTGCTTTTGGCCAGTTCACAGTCTTTCCTTTGCCAATCACTTGGACCCTACACTAGCCCCTTGCTTCTGGGGGTTTGTAAGTGTCTAGACTCTGCCTCCCCATGTCTACTGAATCTGCATGTCAGGATCCCCAGCGCTAAGGAAAGCCTCTGGCACATAGTAGGCATTCAGTAGCTACTGAATACTCACTTGCTTGCTCTGATTATGCCCAGTTTCCCCCTCTTCCGAGGTAGCCAGCAACTCTTTCAGTTAGTCAGACGGAGCCAGCGGTCCCCCACTCCTTTTGTGTCTACTCAACACAAACAGGCCTTACGATGCAGAGGCAACTGTTACCCCCAGATCTGTTCTTAAACCATAGTCTTTGTGCACAGGCCACAGAACATTCTGAACAAAGGTTTCAAGGCCTAGCCAGCAGTGGTGGCTCATTGCCTCCACAATGGGAGGGCAGACGCAGGAAGATCTCCGTGAGCGGGAAGCCAGCATGCTCTCTATAGAGTTCCAGGGCAGCCAGGGATACGGCGTGAGTTACTATCTCAAACCAGCAAGGTGATGCCACAGGGTGCAGGGCAGGGAAATCTCTACATGACGAGCTCAGGAATACTGACAGAAATCCCACTCTGTGAAGGGGCAGTTGGGGGAAACCAGGATGAAGGAAGCCACATGACCTCAAACTCAAGGGGGTGGGTTTTGTGGTTGTTGGTTTTGTTTTGTTTTTTTGAGACAAGGTTTCTCTGTGTAGCCTTAGCTGTCCTGGACTCACTTTGTAGACCAGGCTAGGCTTGAACTCACAGGGATCCTCCTGCCTCTGCCTCCTGAGTGCTGGGATTAAAGGTGTGCACCACCACTGCCTGGCTTGGTTTGTTTTTGTTTTTTTGTTTTGTTTTGTTTTTGAGATAGAGTCTCACTCTACATCCAAGGCTGGCCTCAAAGTTACAATTCCCCTGCTTCTGCCTCCTGAGTAATGGCATTACAGGAATGTGGCATAATACCCAGCCAAAATTCACTTTTACTCTAGGGACATACTGATTAGGAATAAAAACATATGATTCTAAAACTGGTGTAAATTTGAGCAATTAAAAAAAAAAAGGATGCCGGGTGTGGTGGCGCACGCCTGTAATCCCAGCACTAGGGAGGCAGAGGCAGGCGGATCACTGTGAGTTCGAGGCCAGCCTGGTCTACAAAGTGAGTCCAGGACAACCAAGGCTACACAGAGAAACCTTGTCTCGAAAAACCAAAATAATAATAATAATAATAATAATAATAATAATAATAATAATAATAAATAAAATAGGGTCTCACTTTGTATCTCTGGCTGGCCTAACATTTGCTATCTAGATCAAGCAGGCCTGGAACGCAACAGGATCCACTTGCCTCTGCCGGGATTAAAGGCGTGTGCCACCATGGCTGGCAAGTTTTGTTTTTCCTTCCTCTCTTATGTCTCAATCTCTTCACTGCCGACACAGGGACTGTAACAGTTCCTACCTCACTGGCTCATCCTGGAGATTAGAGGGGATGTTCAATAAGGTGCTTGGCCATGGTGCTGGGACTTGGGGAGGGCGGAATAACGGGATCAGCCATACCGGACAGGACTGTGCGCTAGGCTCTCCATGAGCCCAAGAACACACCCAGCTCTTGTGAGTCTCCAGATTTCCACATTCCATTTCTGGTCATAGACTAAGAAGAAATCATTTGTCTCTTCGTCTAGTTAGGGGAAGAGGCAGGAGTTCCAGCGGGGGTGGGGGTGGGGGGGCGAGGGCGGGGGTGGGGGGAGAGAGGGGAGGGTAGAATCCTGGGCCGTGAGGTCAGGCTGCAGATCGGTCATGGTCATAGGGGTGGCCCTTCTGCTCCAGAGTAGAGCACAGACTCACTGAGTCAATGGACGTCTATCTCTTCCTGGGACTGTGCACAGTAGGGGTGCTGCTGGCTTTGAGATAATCATCTTAGGGGGGGCCAGACCCGCCTTCAGAATTCAGGCTTCCTCCTTCTACAAGTGGTGACCGCTGAGGCAGACACCTATGGCTGTAGCTGTGACAAGATGCGTGGGGATGGACGTGAGCTCTGCACCCACACTCAGCCTGGCCCCGAGGGACCACTCCGTCCCTCTGTCACCCGCCTCCCTCCCTAGCTCTCCCATCTCATAGCTTTTGTGCCATCTTTCATGTGAACCGCTTGGGGAGGGAGGGAAAAAGGAAATGGGAGAGGGAGTAGTGGTCAAGGGTAAAACAAACAAACAAACAAACCAACAAAAAAACTGGCTAGAAGAGCTGCAGGTGAGTGTTTAATTTAGGAACTTCTTCCAGGGTGTGAAAATGCCCAGAGGGGCACCTTCCTCACCTAAGCACCCACAGGTCACCAAGACTGTCTCAACTGGCAGAAAAGTAATCAAGTGTTTTGAAAAGCCAGTTGCCAGATAGAGGTGGGCACTGGGTTCTTCCAGCTTCCATGTTTTCTTGACGTCAACCCTGAAGATGTAAGTCCCCAGCCCAACTGAGTCATAAGGGTAAGGGGGGGGGGCGCTGATTTCGCTTTGGTCATTGAAAGGCTCCCCCCCCCCACTCACCCCCTTCTCCCCTCTTTCCCTTTCTAAAGGAATGTTTCAAGCCAGATGTAAGATACAGGCCTCCGGGCTTCCTCATCCTGAACCCCCCTCTTTGCCTTCCCCAACACTGCAGAGATAAAAAAGATCCAAAAGAAAGATTTTTTTTTCCCCTTTAACAGGAAAACAGGGGTGGGGGGTGGGGGTGGAGAGAGCCGCATCTTGAAATGATAGGAATCTGCGGGCCCAAGCTGCCTTGCCCCTCAGCCAGCCAGCCCAGATTCCCAGCTAAAAGGCGGAGAAAAGCCACAGGGTGCAAGAGAAAAGACTTCACTTTGCGGGAGGTGGGGGGTCGGGTGGAGGGGGGGGGGAGTGCTTGTTTCAGGGGAGGAGCAGAGCAAGGGGAAGGGGGCCACTGCATGTTAGAGAGGGGCACCAGCCCTGCCCAAGAGGCCAGTTTGACTGGCGGGATGAGGAGGAAGGATGAGGAGACAGAATCTTTGTGCAGTCCAAATCTACCCTTTTACTTTGCCCTTTCTGGAAAGAGGATGAGTGTCTTACGGGGGTGTGGTGGGGGGGTGTGGGGTGTGTGGAGGAGTCCCGGGGCTGGGTAGACAACCCTCCAAAACCCACAGCAGATCTTTTTGCCTCGTCTGCCCTATGGAGGTGTCTGAGGGCTGAGACGTGAAGACAGGGTCTTAAAACTCTTGAGACTATAGAAGCCTCTGGGGCGTAGACGGAAAAGGTGGGAGGTATTGTCAGCTGGGACAACGGTGTTCCAAATTACACCCTCAAAACCAAGGCTGGTGACAAATGCCTGGGTTATGCAACCCCAAGCGTTTAATTTGCTTCAGTTGTGGGAATTAAGGGGAAGGGAGTAGTTTGTGCCTCAATTTCACCTCTAAGCCCTGCTGTGGATTCTTACTGCCTCGTTGTGTGGGCTTAGACTAGCAGACGGATGTGGGCCAGCTGCCCCCTACTTCAAGTACCCAGCGGGCCTTAGGTTGTCGAAGGCCTTTTGAGGGTCATGACTGTGCCACCGCAGGGTGTGGAGGAGCGGAGCGACTGGTTCCTGGAACCCACCCTGAGAGAGAATCAGAGAGTAGCTTTTTGCCCCAGGGTCTTGAGTAGAAATACAGCGGCATAATTGTGATAGAGGACTTCATCCACCAGCTACCTCGCTCCAGACGCCCAGCGCTCTCCTCTCTAGCGCCTCATGCTCTCCAACTCCTCACCAGCCACTGGAGACTTCTGGGACTGTCCTGCCCCATCACTTCTAATTCCTCCCTGGTGCCGGAGCAGCTGGTGCCCGAAGCAACGCGCCCGTTCCAGTGTGCCTACCCACCCAGAGAACCACACTCACCACCAGGACGTGTCTACCCGGGCCGGCAATGTCAGCAGCAGCAGCAACAGAAGGCAGGCAAGACCCAGGCGGGCGGAAGCTGGGGACACGTCGGGGGCCGCGGGTCTGGGCGCGGGTACCGGGACGCGGGCACGCCGAGGGGCGAGCTGCGCGGCTTCCTCCGCACCCTGCGGCCTCAGCATAGCTCCGCGCAGATTCCGGCCGTGCAGCCCGCAGGGCCGTGGACGGGCACTGTCCGGGCTTCCCTCAGGCGTCTCCTAGCTCGCCCAACAGTGTGGCCATGAGGAGCGTGGGTGACTGGGGGACCTCGGGGCACGTGGAGACCGAAAGCCGGGCACTGGATTCCCAAGAGCGCGCGAGTTGCAGGACCAGAGGACGCTGAGTCGGGTGTGGGCGGTCGGGTGCGGTGTCCGTGGCTCCAGGGCGCGGAGAGCGGCGGGGGCCAGAGCGCGCGGACAGCCCCTGCGGCCGCAGCTCTCATTGGACGGGGCGGGGCGGAGCCGGGGACACGCGCGGCCTTCAGCGCGGCTCCGCCCGCGCCAGCCGGGGTGCTCTGTAGCGCCCTAGGTGTGGCGGCCGCCTCCTCCACTAGGTTCTATGAAGCGTCACCGTGCAGCGCCCCTAACCTGCTCCGGCCACCCGCGACGGGGCTCTTCCCCGCCTGCAGCCCCCTGTCCCTACCGACGCCACGCCACGCCACCGGGTCCTAGCGCCCTTCACTCAGCAACCCGGACCGCTGGGTTTGGTGGCAAGGCGCACCGGGTGATAGGGGGTATTGGGGACACTTCCAGTCCTCTACCTTTGGTGACACCGGAGCTAAAATGCAGAAGATCCACTTTGCATCGGTCCTCCCATCTATGCGTTCCTGGGCAACTTGTAGACACCCAGCCAGCAGGAATTGCTGGACAGTGGAACTCTTTTGGCCACTCAGCCTGCAGGGGCGTCCTGGGCAGTCGGCTTTGAGCGGGAGACCCTCTCTCATCAAGGGCTCATCGCCCCCCTGCTTCTCCTACCCACTACGCCAACACTATTCTCTCGTCCCCCCAGTCGTTTAGACCCGGCTCCAATCCTAGGTGCTTTCCCCAGCTCAGGGCAGCGCGGCAGCCCAAGAGACACACCTGCCAGAGGGACGCACGCAGCCACTGGTGCCCGGCTGGTCGGGGCTCGGCAGAGCTCGGTCTCTCGGTCTCTCCGTCCCCCACCCCCTCGGGCGGAGCTGCGACTAGGAAAGAATCAGAAACAGCTGGGCGGCTTTCCCGCACCAGAGGCCGTGGTGGGGGTCCTGTGGAGAGAGTGGAAGTCCTGGTGCTTTTATTTCTCTCTCCCTTTTACCCTTCCTCCTCTCCACTGGTTCCCCCCCCCCCTCAGTCCCGCAGAGCCCGCGGCGGGGGTAGGTGGGTTGGGAGAGAGAGGGTGGGAAGTTGGGAAGAGGTGGAGAGGTGTTATGGGCTGAAAGGACCCCTTGCTCCCTTTCTGTGCCTCCCTGCCCCCACCTCACTAGGGGCTCGCACTTGCCCGTATGGGAAGTAGAAGCCCCAGGTGGCAGAAGGACCCTTACTGAAACGTAAAAATTCTTTAAAGCCGGGGAGCCTTCTAACTGGAGATTTCCTCCGAAGTCTGGCTTAACTCTTTAAGCCTCAGTTTCTCCTGCCTACCCTCCCATTCTGAGGCGTCTTTCATGCTTCTCCTCGTCGTTTTTTTTTTTTTTTTTTAATCTAAACTATAAAGTCTTGATGTAAACATGCTGGTGACTGCCCACCCACCTTAACCCCAAACTCACTGTCAGTCCTTGTTTGGTGGGGGTGTTAGAGATGCCAGAGTGTGAAGGACAGGGCACAGCTGGCTTGCAGACATCTCAGACACACAGAAGAGAGAGAAGTTCAGAGGGGCGGGCAGTTAACCTCTCCCCACATCTCAGTCCTCTGCCTGCAGTCTCTGTGGTAAGAGGCCAAGTATAGGCAGCGCTTCCACAGATACTATTTTCTTCATTTGATAGGGTTGTGCTATGCTCAGAGAAAACACACACACACACACACACACACACACACACACACACACACACACCCTTTTCTGCCTTCATGGAGCTTACACTTTATTGAACAAGATAATAAACATTAGAAGTGAAACATAGGGAATGTTACAAAGCGGTGAGTGCAGTGAGGTGAGGGGAAACAGGGCAGGGTGAAAGGGGCTCGTCATAGCTGATAATGAGGAGAGGATGTGAGGGGGCAGGAAATAAGCTGGGCAGATTGTGGTGTAGGGTGCCACAAAGAGAAAAGAGTCAGTAGTAGACGCCTCTTGACAGGAGCGAGCTGGTCTACAGGCGCTGTCGAAGGGGTCAGCCAAGTGGAGCAGAGCGCCCTAGGGAGGGTGCGTGGAGTCCAGATGAAGGAATGGAGGGCGATCTAAGGTCGAAGGAGAGAGGGTGCCCACCATCGTTGGGCTGTGTGTGTGTGGGGGGGGGCAGAGGTGGTGGTGGTGGTGGTGGTGGTGGTGGTGGTGGTGGTGGTGGTGGTGGTGGTGAGACCAGGAAAAGGAATAGGGTGACTTCAGAGAGCTCCCACAGCTGGGCAGCCTTCCCTCCTCTCCTCACATTCCTGCAGTGCTGTAGATCTGATTAGCCTTTAGAGAGGAAGAGACTCTGAGGCCAGTTTCCCTGCGAGGGGCAGGTAAGGGACTGTGATGTGAGGCTAGGCTCTTTCTGGCAGAAGCCCTCTCCTTGGACAGCTCTTACCTCCTCCCAGCCCAGCTCCTCCCCTTTGCAGGGCCTAAGTCTTCCAGCTTGGATGCTGCTCCTGGACTCCCCTGTGTGTTTAGACCTGGGTGTGACTCTGGCCCTGTGTTTATTTGTACATATGAGCCTGGGCTTGTGGGATGGGAGCTGGAGATGATCACATCTAACCTTGGGTGGACTCACCCACACGGGGGAAGGGGGGGACTCATGTCTGAGGCCCCTTCTTTGGCTTCGGCTACCATCATAGCTGAGTGGGACCAGGTCTTGGCACAACATGGATGTTCAACTCTTAAAGTATATTTCTTAGGAGCTCCCACTCCCCCAAAACAGCAGCTCCAAGAAGAAGGGGGGGGTGTGAGGAGGAGACAAGACCCTTCACAGCTTACAGGCCATCTCTGCCCTGTTGCAGGGAACCCAGAAGAGACTTTGTTCCTTCCACTCCTTGCCCCCCTCTCTCCCCATCCCCAGATCCCCAGGCTGCAGGAGCCAGCTGACTGCAAGAGCACTCAACCACTTAACTAGGGAACAAATACGGAGCCAGAGAAGAGGTTTTCTGGGATCTGCCACTTTGGAGCTTCAAATCTCAAAATAAACTTCCAGCCTCAAGGTCCTAGACACGCGAGGGCCTATTATGGCACTTTCAGAAAGAGGGTCAAGGCTGGAGGCTCTGTCTCACTCCTCCAGCTTCTCCCCTCCCCCTCAGGCCTGAGTTCTGGGAGCCCACTCACCTGCAGGAGAAGCCTCTGATCTGAGAGTCAGACACTGGCCTGGAGACCCTGCATGGTGTCAGGCCACACTTGGTAAGCACCTGCTATGTGCTTACCAGTGATGAGGGCATCCTAGTGGACACGGAAGAAGAAGTCCTTTAGGTGGTGTCTGAGCTCTGTTCGGGTTCAAGGCTGTATGCCATATAGGTAGGCTGCCCCCCCATCCTACCTCCCCAATGCACGCACGCACACACACACACACACACACACACACTCCCGAATTCCTTGGGACCTTCTGCAGATAGCTTCCGGGTCACCTCTCTACCTAGCAGTGGAACCACACAGCCTCCCGTCCTTTTCCAGATGATTCCGTAAAGAGAGCAGCTCACACTTCACGCTCTGATCTCTACCGAGGCCGCTTAGGGTTAAGATTCCGCCTTTACTTTGTGCTCGGCTCGAGTGTGGCTGAACGGCTTTGGATTGTTCCTGGCCTTTGGATGGGAGTGGAGATGAGCTAAGGGAAGCTGGGGTGTGTAAACAGCTCTGACTCCACCCTGGCCCATCTTCCTGAAAGCCCCCTTTCCCTGGGCCCTGGTTGGCGATGACCTTCTCTTTCCCGGTGGGTGGGAGGTGGTGTGGATGGTAATGAGCAGAGAGAGAAAGGCCAAGAAGGGGCTGGAGTGGGGGGGGGATGATGTTGGATGAAAATCAAGGAATTCCTGAGCTTGTTACTTACACCAGGGGCCCCCAGATGCCTTTCCTTTTTCTTTGCAGACTGAGGCAGGTCTTATTTGAACTGGGGCTAGGTTCACACCATGCCCTGCTACGCCACGCGAAGGTGTCTGGGGAAAGGAGGGGAGCCTGAGAACCCAAGGAGTTTTAAAGGAGAAGGAGTGGGGATCTAGGCTTGTTACACAGCCTCTGCTGGCCTCTCTGCTTGGTATTTATGAGCTGCCAGGCAAGACATGGACCGTGTCTCGAAGTCGCTAGGCCGGTCAGGCTGGGGGGGGGGGGTGGGGAGGCTGGGGGCGCAGGGAGGGGCTTTGTGGGACAGCATCCCTTTCCTTCCAGTTAGCAAGTGGCTAAACAGAGCAAGCATGTCCCTAGAGGGCCGAGGAGGGAGGAAACAAAGGGAGGTGGGGCCTTGTGGGTGAGCTGGAGTCTTCACACTTGAGCTCTAGGGAGACTGGATCCCGGCACTGGGCAGGCTGAGGGACTCTCCTGGGCAGGTGGCCCAGGGTGTGCTACTGGGATCCTGGGTGGTCCCTGACCAGCCTCTCCTCAAAGGAAGGTCCCCATCTTGCCTTCAACCCCTTTCCCAATGGGCCTGCATCAAGTACGCTAAGCCCTGAACTCTCTCTTGCCCACTGCTTGTTCGGAGTCCCAGAGTGACCTGGATGTTAGATTGCTCCCGGTGAGCCAAAACCTGCAGAGCCGCCATCACCCCCTCTCACACGGCCTTCCTCAGGTCTCCTGCTTTCTCCCCATCTCTTCTCTGGGGTGCTATTCTCTTGGGTTTGTCTTTCTGTGTCTACTCTTATGCCCGTCTCTAGGTTTGCTCCCCTGTCCTCATTTGTCTGGCTTTTCTTTCTGTGCAGCCTCAAGGTCTCTGTCCCTCCTTTTCAGTTCTGTCACTTTGGCTATCTCTGGGCTGGGCTCTCTGTGTCTGTCTCTTGTCTCCCTGTCTCTCCACTGCCCACCCCCCCCCCCGCCCCTGCCCCTCCCCCCACATCTCTTCTCCAGCTTTTTCTCCATGTCTTTTGAAAACCAACCAACCAACCAAACAAACAAAAGTCCTGCTGAGGCTTTCTAAATCTTTCTGGGTACCTGTCTACTTGCCTCTGTGTGTTCTCTGATATATGTGTTCTCGCCTACCCCGTTGCCCTTCTGTTCTTGCAATACAACGGCCAGAAAAGATTTTTTTTTTTTAATGCTTTCTTCTGGGCTGGAGAGATGGCTTAGAGGTTAAGAGCACTGTCTGTCCTCCCAAAGGTCCTGAGTTAAATTCCCAGCAACCACAGGGTGGCTCACAACCATCTACAATGAGATCTGGTGCCCTCTTCTGGTGTACAGGCACACATGCGGGCAGAATACTTACTATACAAATAATAAATAAATAAATAAATCTTTTTTTTTTTTAAATGCTCTCTTCCTTCAATCCAGTAGTTATGGACTATTTACAAGATTCTAAGTCACTTTCCCACCTCGGGCCTCAGTTCCCCACTGGTGGAACAAGTGGAGTGGAGAGCCAGTTTCTTTTGTGGAACTTCCCGTCTTTCTTCTCCCTTGCAGCATACCCCATCCTGTTATACCCCAAGGCCTCTGCCTCTCCGCTTCCTAAATTTGACCCCGAATCCTGGACTCTGGTGTCTTAGGGATGCCAGTGGGGAGAGGTTTGGTATGGTCAGCCGTCAAGCCCCTCAAAGGACAGACGATTCGTTACTCCTCCACTCCCTTAAACAGCAGTGTAGACAGGGTCCCTTTCTGGGGCCATGTCTGGATACAAACCAGATTAGCTCATCGCTCTAATCCTCTTTGTGCTGGGGCCTCTGCCAGGCAGGGACACCCACAGCGCTGTGGTGTGTGTGTGTGTGTGTGTGTGTGTGTGTGTGTGTGTGTATGAATTCTTGAAGAGGCAGGGCACACAAGGTTCTCTCTCTCTCTCTCTCTCTCTCTCTCTCTCTCTCTCTCTCTCTCTCTCTCTCTCTCTCGTACTCCCTCCTGCCTGTAAAGTCCAAATCAGCAACCCTCCCTGTGTGAAAAGAGTCCGAAGCTTGGGCCAAGCTCGCCTCCCAGCTCCATTCCAGTCTCTTCTGCAACTTCTCCGGGACTGGATTGTGCATTTCAGCCATACTCTGGTTCCCGAACAGTCCAGAATCCATCCCTCGTCAACGTATATCCCACGACCTAACTGTGTGTACTCTTCAGTCATCTCAGAAGGACTTGGCAATCCCTTCTTGAAAACCCCAGAACTTCCAGAAGGACATAGGGACCGTGGGGGAAGGGCAGGCTGGCCCTCGGCTTTCCACTCCAAATTGGAAGCCTCCAACCAGTCCCTGAATTTTCCTTGGAGAGATCTCCGTGGTCTGATAAGATCAAAGCATTCCCTCTGCCAAATCATTACCTTATTTTCGAGGCAATTACAGAACTTATTGTATCAATTAGCCGGGTCTCCAGCTGCAGCTGTTTATCGCTGGCTTTTGGTGCGTTGGCTAAGGGTCTGCCCGGCACAGAAAGCTAGGACGGAAGACAGAAGGGCGGGGTCGGGGCCCGGAGCATCACGCTGCCGTCTGCCAAAATGGGCCGCAGAGGATTGGAGGGCACCGAGGGGAGTGGAGCACACCAACCACTCTCGCTGGTCTCGAGGGCAGTGGGTCTCACCGACCACGATCGTTGTGTTCCGGGCGTCACACCCCGCGGACGTGGCCCAGAGAAACGCCACAGACCCAGGGTTGAAGCAAGCCGCCTGGCTCAGGCTCGGTGGAGACAGAGCTGAGCGAGGCCAGGCGCCCTGCCCTCAGAGACGCGCGCGGCTGGCTAGACTGCACCCCGTGCTCAGGGCGCCCCGCCGTGGCGTGCTCTGGAAGGACAGGAGGGCCGAACTGCCTTTGGTGGGGGGGATCCCTGGCTTTCAGAAAAGGAGAAGGTGTTCCAGAGAGGGTGAGAGGGTAATGTTCAGGGGTTCCGCCAAAACCAGAGCCCTTTCTTGTAAAACCAAACGCACCTGGAACCAGGTTAGGCGAAGGATCCCCAGTGGGTCTCAGACTTCTTGGTCTTAGATACACAACTATTACCTAGGTTCCCCCAAAGAGCTTTTGTTTGGGTGGGTTACTGTCACCCCTGTTAGATTAGTATGCACTCAGGGACCAACTGATAAAGCTCCTGATGGCCCAAGCGACCACGAGCAACACAATAAAAACAGTTCTGGATAGTAATTCAAAGCACAAAGCAAATATCCACGGGGCTGAGCTCATATAAATAAACAACCGAATGAATGAATGAATGAATGAATGAATAGGAAAGGACAGATCTCCCATGTAGGTAGACACTGCACCCTCAACGACACGAAGAATAATTCTAGTCCCTAAATGTGGCCTGTGCGTTCTGATATCTTTCCAACGAATACAACACAGCTATGGAGTGTGCATGGGAAAATGAATTTTACCATGGTAAACCGGCCCAGTGACTTGAGAAACTTCATAGGAAATGCTATATACGCTAACCATGTAATCAAGCAATTGCCCTCACTGGATTGGCCACACAAAAAGCTGCTCTCTCCGTAGCTGCCAAGGTTGGTAAGCAACCAACACGCCCCTCCGAGGTGAGTGGGTACATGAGCTGCACATGTGAAGGATGAACCGTTTTTTAATGATAAAAGAAAATGAGCGATCGACGGGCACGGAGGGGCTTCCAATGTACATTGTTACTAGCAGAAAGAAGTGGATCTGAAAAGCTGTGATTCCAACCCTGCATTTCTGGCAAAAGGCAAAATTATGGAAACGGTAGTGTCAGGATTTCCTCCTCTGTGATCTCTTCTGTAGTCCTAGTGTCATGAGCAATCAAGAGAAAAATATCAGACAAATTCCATCTGAGAGTGTGGGGGGGGGTGGGGAGTGGCTTCTTGCTGTTCAGTTCAGACTGGCCTTGAACTTTCAACTTTTCTGCCTTAGTCCACCGTGTGCTGGGATTATCCGTGTGCATGACCACATCCTGCTGAAAATGCGTTCCTTTTGTCTCTTCTTGTACTGTGCTGGGGAATATTATTTCCATAATGGAGCCTGGAAAATAAAATAGTGAGGATATTAGGAGGAAATCTGTTTATGAAAGCAGTTTTTGCTCAATTGAAATTAGCAATTTTGTGAGATTGCTCAGCAGATAAAGGTGTCTGCCACCAACCTATAAGGTAGGAGGGAACTGACTTTTTTTTTTTTGGCAGTTTTTGTGGTTTTATTTAAACACAAATAAAACATACACTCAAGCCATCTACTCATTTTCTTCGCTGCGTAGCCTGGCGTTGGGATGGGTGACTCTGATGGCCAGCTGTGCCGCTCTTTCTACGATGCTTTTCCATTCTTAGAGGAAACACTGTGAGCAACCTCAGCACAGAAAGATTTGTTGCACATCAGCAGCGCTTCCAGCTCCTTGACATTGTAGGCCAGAAACTTCCGGAAGCCACTAGGCAGCGTGTGCTTGGTCTTCTTGTAGCTCCCATAACCAATGCTGGGCATCAGGATCCAGCCCTTGAATCTTCTCCATACCCTGTTGTTGATACATCTGGGTTTCTGCCAGTTTTGCTTAATTTTGACACATCGGTTTGACAGGTGCCTGATGAATTTCTTGGTCCTCTTTTTTACCATCTTGGGCTTCACCAGAGGCCAGAGGGCAGCCATGATGCCACAAAGCAGATGGCCGAGAACTGACTCTTAAAAAGTTGTCCTTTGAAGCCCATAGTGGTGACGCATGCCTGTAATCCCAGCACTTGGGAGGCAGAAGCAGGTGAATCTCTGTGAGTTCGAGGCCAGCCTGGTCTACAAAGAGAGTCCAGGACAGCCAAGGCTACATGGAAAAACCCTGTCTCAAAAAAACAAACCAAAACAAAATGAAAGAGTTGTTTTTTTACTGCCATATGCGCATCATGGTACAGATGCAACACACACATGTACATGTGCAGTGGGTAGGCAGATAGATAGATAGATAGATAGATAAATAGATAGATAAAATTAGCAATAATAAATCTGGCTTGAAGTTGGGTGTAGTGCATGCCTTCACTTCCAGCACTCTGGAGGCAGAGACAGGAGGAGCTTTGTAAATTCAAGACCAGTCTGGTCTACAAAGTGAGTTTCAGGATGGCCAGGGCATAAAATAAGCGTGACTTGATGGTATAGTCCTATAATCTTAGCACTTGGGAAGTAGAGTCAGAAGGGTCAGAAATTCAAGTTCATCTTCAACTACATAATGATTCTTAGTCCTGGACTCTTTTTAAAAAAAAAAAGATTTATTTATTTATTATTATGTATACAGTACTCTGCTTGCATGTACACGTGCAGGTTAGAAGAGGGCATCAGATCATATTATAGATGATTGTGAGTCACTATGTGGTTGCTGAGAATTGGACTCAGGACCTCCGGAAAAGCAGTCAGTGCACTTAACCTCTGAGCCATCTCTCCAGCCCCTAGTCCTGGATTCTTTTTTTTTTTTTTTCTCCTTCTTTTTAAAAAAATTTTTTTTAATTTATTATTTTTATTTATTTATTTTTTGGTAGTCCTGGATTACATGACACTCTGTATCAAAATACAAACAAAAAATTTAGCAGTGATAAACTCAATGATATTAATGTCCTATTGTTATGAAAATTTAATATAAAAGTTCCTAAGTTATCATTATACATTTTGTAATTACCACAAATTCCCAGTTGTAGAAATCTAATAATTTACTATTCTCCTGTTGATGAATGTCTAGATTTACCATTGATATTGCATATATGTTTGGGGGTAAATACACTTAATGGATCTCCAGAAATGAATCAGCAAGGTCCAAGGGCTTGCATATCCTAAATTTTCATAATACTACAGAAAGGTTCTTTGAAATGACTGTACCACTTTGCACTTTTAATTATCCTCCATGTCCATCAGCTACTGACTGGAGAATGAAAATACCCATTCAGCTGTAAGAAGCTATTTTGGGGCCACAGCAAAACTGAACACACACATATAAATATCAGAAGCTAGGATCAGCATAGGAAAGAAGATAGGAAGTACTTGTCTTTCTGAGCCTAGGGAATCTTACTTGATAAGGCATCTTCCAGGTATACCCACTTTTCTGAAGCTTTAGGTTTCTCTCTCTCTCTCTCTCTCTCTCTCTCTCTCTCTCTCTCTCTCTCTCTCTTCCTCTCTCTCCCTCTCTCCCCTTCCTCCCTCCTTCTCCCTTCCCCTCCTTCTCCCTCTCTCTCCCTCTTTCTTTCTTCTGTTTTTTCTGAGATAGGGTTTCTCTGTGTAGCCTTAGCTATCCTGGACTCACTCTGTAGACCAGGCTGGCCTCAAACTCTCACAGAGACCCACCTGCCTCTGCTTCCCTGCATACTGGGATTACAGGCATGCGGCCACCAGGACCAACCGACAGCTTTTGATTTCCGTCACTGCAGATGACAAGGCAACCACAAAGAATTCCTACAAATAGTGACTTTAAGATGCAGACCTCATTTTAGCCAGGTGGTGGTGGCACACGCCTTTAATCCCAGCACTCGGGAGGCAGAGGCAGGTGACTCTCTGAGTTCGAGGCCAACCTGGTCTACAAAGCAAGTCCAGGACACCAAGGCTACACAGAGAAACCCTGTCTCGAACCCCTCCCCCCAAATCAAAGTGAATCTTTTCCTGGCTTCTTGCAAAAAAAGGAAAAAAAAAGCTAATTTATTCATTTTGTTTCTAGAGAGCAAAACTGATTGTCAAGGAACTTTCTGTCTCCTTGCAGACTCTGTGAGTATTGGTTGGTGGCTCTGTCCCCTCTGATCAGGCGCTATATCAGTTTTACAGTATAAATACTTGTACTGCCTTAATGATAAGGAGGCACTTTGTGGACTCCTTAGCGTTCCATTTGCTCATGATTAATGCAGTGTTTGGGCTGGCCAGTCTTCCATGCATGTAGCTTGACAGTTGAGCACACTCAGACATTTGTATTAAAAAAATTTTTTTAAATGGAAAAACAGAGTCAAAGCTTGTTCATATGGGGTCAGCTTGTTAGTATAAGTTATCAATAGCAGCTTTACTGAAAACAAACACGTTCAAAATTTGTTTACTGCAGGATGATGTGCAGAGAAAGGGGTCAAAGATAAACTAGTGTGTTGGCTCAGTGCTGCATGCCTTGTACCATAGGGAAACGAATGCCAGGCTGTCACCAGCCACACGAAGGAGCATCTTTAGACTCTGTTTTTTAACACCTTTTCAACCATCAGCCAGAGTTGGCAGAATAGGCTGCAGCTGTGGCCTTCAGCACAACCATCAACACTGCTGCTCAAGAGATTCCATCCATTCCAAGTTGTAAATGCTATTCTTTTCCCCCAATAAAAAGATCATTAATAGGGCTGGAGAGATGGCTCAGTAGTTAAGAGCACTGCCTGCTCTTCCAAAGGTCCTGAGTCCAATTCCCAGCAACCACATGGTGGCTCACAACCATCTATAATGAGATCTGATGCCCTTTTCTGGCCTGCAGGTGTACATGCAGACAGAACACTGTATACATAATAATAAATAAATCTTTTTATATATATATAAAAGACCATTAACAAACAAACAAAAACCAAAGGGCATCATGGCTTAAACCATTGAGGGATGCCACTGCTGAACCCTCTGCTAGCACTGTAGCTGGCACTGGTCTGAAGGAAAGGGGCTCATTTTATCTTACAACTCTTTTTAAATTTTGATTTTTTATTCTATGTACGAGTGCTCTATCTTCATGTACACCTGCAGGGTAGAAGAGGGCATCAGACTCCAGTATAGATGGTCAGGAGCCATGTGGTTACTGGGAATTGAACTCAGGACCTCTGGAATAGCAGGCGGTGCTCTTAACCACTGAGCCGTCTCTCCAGCCCCTATCTTACAACTCTTAAGTCATACTTCATCACCAAGAAAAGTCGGGGCAAGAAGCTGGAGGCAGGGACTGACACAGAAGCCAAAGGGGGGTGCTGCTTACTGGTTGCTCAGCCCCGTTTTCTTATACAACTCAGGACCACCTGCCCAGGCATGGTACTTCCCATAAGTGACCTGGGTCTTCACCCATCAATCTTCGTTAATTAAGAACATGCCCTACCAACTTGCCTACAGGCCATTTGGGAGGCATTTTCTTAACCAGAGTTCCTCTTGCCAGCTAACTTTAGCTTGAGTAGAGTTGACCAAAAAAAAAAAAAAAAAAAAGCCAAGCAGGATATCTATGTATCATGTTTTTAGGATCCACTCATTGACTGACAGACATCTAGGCTGATCCCGTATCCCAGCTATTGTGACTAGAACAGCATGGGTGCGTCCGTGTCTGTGCGGTAGGATACGGAGTCCTTTGGGAGTATGCCCAGGAACAGAACAGCTAGGCCATAGGGGCAGTGATATTTTTAGTATTTTGAGAGGCCTTCTCGAGGATTCCCTTGGTGGTTACACAAGCTGACATTCCCACAGTGACTAAGGGTCCCCCATTCCTCCGTTCCTTGCCAGCATTTGGTGTCATCTGCCCTCTTGATCACAGCCATTCTGACTGGGGCGAATAGAACCTCAAAGTATTTACATTTTCCTTGCTGGCTAAGGACGTTGAACCATTTTTAAAACACTTATTGGTGACTTTTATTTATTTTTTCTTTTGAGAATTTGTGCTTCAACCAGGGATTTGTTCTTTGGGTTTTAACAAACATTTGTATGCTTCTGTGTGAGTGTATGGACGCACGTGTGTGTATACAGGCGTTTGAGGGGACCAGAAGAGGGCACGAGGTGTTTTCCCTTGTTACTCTCTGCCTATTCCTTTGAGACAGGGTCTCTTCCTAGTCCCAGGGTTCCTGTCTCAGCTGGGGTAGGGGGCAGCAAGCCCCAGTGGTTCATTTGTCTCTGCCCGCTCTGATCTACAGTTCCAGGCATTTGTGGAGGTGAATGGTGATGGCAGAGCAAGGCCTCCTAGCTCATGAGTCTTCTTCTTTTTATTTATTTATTTATTATTTTTTTGGTTTTTTGAGACAGGGTTTCTCTGTGTAGCTTTGGATGTCCTGGACTCACTTTGTAGACCCGGCTGTCCTCGAACTTACAGCGATCCGCCTGCCTCTGCCTCCCGAGTGCTGGGATTAAAGACGTGCGCCATCACGCCCGGTTCTGAGTCATCTTTCTAGCTCTCGTTTTGTTTTGCTTTAGTTCATTGCATGTTCCCTATATGAACCCTTCGACAGATATATAGTCGGCAAGGATTTCCTCCTATGAAGGAGGTCAGAGTTGGTTTTCCTCTTCTACCATGTAGATTCTGGGGATTTAATTCAGAGGCTGGAGAGATGGCTCAGTGGTTAAGAGCACTGTCTGCTCTTCCAGAGGTCTTGAGTTGAATTCTCAGCAACCACATGGTGCCTCACAACCATCTACAATGAGATCTGATGCCCTCTTCTGGTTTGCAGGTATACATGCAAACAGAACATTGTATATGTAATACGTAAATAAATCTTAAAAAAAAGAAAATAAAAAGAATATTTAACTTAGCTGTTTGGCTTGGCAACAAGCACCTTTACCACTGTGCAGTCTCACTGCCTTTGACAGATATTATTTTTTAAAGATTTATTTATTATGTAGGCAGTGCTCTGCCTGCATGTGAGCAATCAGGCCAGAAGAGGGCACCAGATCTCATTATAGATGATTATGAGGCACTATGTGGTTGTTGGGAATTGAACTCAGGACCTTGAACAGCCAGTGTTCTTAACCTCTGTGTTACCTCTCCAGCCTGATAGCTATTATTTTAAATATGAAATGTTGCTTTTATGGCCAGACGAGAACACACAGGAGCCAATGGATGTGCAGGCTGTAAGCAGTAGCAGACTCCTGTGGCTTGACAACCCAGCAGGCAGCCATGAATAGCAAAGCACTGTTGGTCCAGGATAATTTCCTAGAAGAGATTCTCTGACGTGGTCAGTTAGATCGGGTGGCATCAGACACGTAGGAGAACCACCAGGGGAGCAGAAATGTCAAGGTCATCCTTGGCTACATAGTAAACTCAAGGCTAGCTTGGGATACATGCAACCCTTTCTCAAAATGGAAACAAATTGGAACATCCTATATGATTTGGGTTTTACTCCCTCTTTAAGTATAAACTGTTTCCCTAGTAGTGTGAACATCTTATAAACTTATAATAATAAAAACAACCCAGAATTCATTTATCTTATACATAATAATGCAAATGCATGTAAACATACACAAGTGAGTACATTGTTGCAATTATTTGCAATTAACTTTCCTCTGTAGATCAAGAGGGGAAAAAAAAACCAAACCTTTTTTCTTGGCTTGTCCTTAGTCCTTCTCTGATGCTCTTTCTTTCTTGGTGGAGAAGGGAGTTTTAGATCTATACAATTTTACTTCTCTCTAAAGATTTAAAAACATATTTATTTATTTAATTTTATATGTGTGTTTTGCCTGCATGTATGTATCTGCATCACATGTATGCCTGGTCCCCTCAGAGGCCAGAAGAGGATGTTGGATCCCCAGGAACTGGAGTGCTGGGAATCGAACCTAGTTCCTCTACAAGAGGTGTTCTAAACTGATGAGCCTTATCTTCAGCCCCTCTAAGGAAGTTCTTTAAAAAAATAAAATATGACCAGAAACATGGATAGTGGTTCACGCATGCCTTTAATCCCAGTACTTCAGAGGCACAGGCAGGAAGATTTCTCTGAGTTTGAGGCCATCATGGTCTGCATACTGAGTTCCAGTCCAGCCAGGGTTACATGGTGAGACCCTGTCTAAAACAGACAAACAGACAAAAACAAAAACAAAACAAAACAAAAAACCCCAATCAAACAACAAAAGATGTATTTCCTCATAGCAAGCATAGTTTCTTACTCAGTGTAACTTTAGGTCAGTTCAAAAATTGTATGTGACTATCATTCCAAGGAGAAGAGTGTAACATTGGAAAAAGAGCAAAAAGAAAAGAAAAAAAGTGTTGTAAACGCACTGTTGAGCTTGCTTTTGCATCTTACAGTGATGTACTGACCACATAAGGGTGCTTTAGGGTTTGGAAGTAGCTATGCTAGGGATGGTAATTTAGCTTTACCAGAAGTGTGCTTGTCACACTTAAGTCTTAAGTGTGTTTAAGTCTTAAGTGTTAAGTGCTTAAGTCTTCCTGTGTTTCAGTGCTGGAGTTGCACTGGGTGCTTCAGCTGGTTCTGTTGGTCTTACTGGCCCGTTCCTCCATGTTCACATTTCCTTCAAGACAGGGACAAGACAAGCATCACTTCCTCTGCGAGATCTCTGCTAACCTGGCTGACCCAATAACTGCAGCCATGACTTTCCTGACTCTTTCTCCTATTGTTTTGTTTTGTATGTTTTTTGAGACAAGGTTTCCCTGTGTAGCCCTGGCTGTCCTGAAACTCACTCTGTAGACCAGGCTGGCCTCAAACTCAAAGAGATCTGCCTGCCTCTGCCTCCTGAGTGCTGGGATTAAAGGCATGCACCACCACCACCGCCGTCGCCACCACCACCACCACCACCACCACCGCCGTCGCCACTACCAGGCTCTTTATTGCTTTTTGAGAAAGGGTTTGATTGTGTAGTCGTAGGTGGCCTGGAACTTGTTTTGGAGACTAGACAAGGTGAGAGCTATCATGCCTGTGGTCCAAATGACACCAGACACCAGTATCTAAAATCCCCAAGGCACAGAAAGCTATTTATTCTTCTAAGTGCCTACGGCGGTGCCTGGCACGGAGTAGTAACTGGTGTGGACGTCTTCATGGATGGATGCTTTGTGCTCCCTCCAGGCTGCTGCCTCTCAGTTATTTTCTTGGTTCATGAAAATTGGTCACAGTGTCTCATGCTTGGAGTCCCAGCTCTTGGGAGGTGAAACAGGAGGCTTACTGCAAGTTCCAGGTCATCTTGGGCTACAGAGTGAGAGCCTGTTTAAAAAAGAAAAAGAAAAGAAAAGAAAAAGAAACTAGGCCTGGTGACACATGCTTGTAATCCCAGTTCATAATCCTACATTTGGGAGGCTGCAGAAGGAGGATTACTATGAGTTTGAGTCCAGCTTGGCCTACAGAGTGAGACCTAGTCTCCCCAAAAAACACAAACAAACAATAAGACAGAGGGTCACAAGTTCAAGGCCAGCCTTCACAACTTGATAAGAACCGGTCTCAAATTGCAAAGTATGTAAAAGACCAGGGATATAGCTCATTGGTCCAGCATTTACACTTACCCGGTGAGTGTGAGAACTAGGTTTAACCCCAGCACTGCAAAAACAAGACCACAGCAATCCTGTGAGGTGGTTCTATCATTTTCATCCCCTTTATCCTCTGTCCCTCCCTCTCCTCCCATCCCTCCACCCACAACTACTACCTAGCAAAAGACTGGTCCTCAAAGACGCACAGGGAGCTGTCTGTGGGCGGCTTTGATGCAGCGCCCCCTCCTGGCCGCAGAGCGCATCGCTCTGGGTCGCTCAGGTTGATGCACACCTCTTCCCATAGAGATTGTCCACGTCCAAAACACCAGGGGGCGCGAGCAACCCAGGTTTTGGGAACAGGGTGAGGCTGCCAGCCTGGGAGGAGCCTGCTTGGCATTTGCACCCAAGAGTGGCGTCAGAACCAGCGTCCTCTAATCCAGCCGAGCAAGCTCGTCCTCCCTGCCCTGCAACTGATGGACAAGGGCAGATAACTTACAGAGTAGCTGCTGTGGGCTACAGAGCAAACCCACATGAAGAAGAGACAAGCTACCCTTACTCATGCCATGATAAGATAGCCCAGATTGTCACTTATCAGGGTTCCACAGATTATGACAATGTCTCTTGTGGTCCAAATTCCTTTTGCAAACCTTTCCTGTATACAGTGCAGCTATATCTCACCCACGCAAACCAAGACCCCTTCTCCCTTCTATCTGTAAATTATTTGCCTTTTCTTAAGGCTCTAATCCTGCTCTCCTCTGAGGCTCTTGGACAGTCCCCAACCCTAACCTATCTGAGACACCTACTGTGTCTTGGCCTGCATTACTGTGAGATGTCCCTTCTGTGAGACTGATCCCACCACCAAAGTGTACACTGCAGCTCTTAGCAGGTGATTACCATATACTGAATAAACGAGGGGCAGACACAAGGTGGTGTGTGTGTGTGTGTGTGTGTGTGTGTGTGTTTCTAGATCCAGCTCAGGGTTACATAAGAGCCAGCAGAAACAATCACCTCGTTTTCATCTGCATTTATTTCCTTTTAGATAGTATCTTGTAATGTAGCCCAGGCTGGCCTTCAACTTGGGATCATAGACATATGCCAGCCCATTAACAAATCTCCATTGGATATGCAAATGAGGAGTCACTCATGTGCCATTTCTATTTCGTTCTGTGTCTTGTATGTCTATATACAGCTGGGCTTATTGATTTCCAGAAAGCCAGAGTAAGGAATGTGGACTGGTGTGGGTGCCTGGGAGTGGGCGGGGGTGGGGGGTGGGGGGGGGTGGGGTAGGGGGGTGGGGGGTGGTTGATGTGAGGAGGCCCGGGGCAGGGAGCAGAGTTTTCCCATGGAGAGAATAAGGCTCACATAGAGAATGAGGGAGGGAGAGATGCCAAGATCTGAGTTATAGCAGAAGGAAGCTGAGCCCTGAATGGGAGCCTTGTGTGTGGCCCTGCGGTGCTGACTCACCAGGCAGAGAAGAGCAAAAACATGCTAGGGATGAAGAAGGGGCCTGTGTGTGCCCTGCCAGCACCTCCAAACCACCCTGCCACTCCAGATCCCTTTTGGTCAGGGGCTTCCTGAGGACACCATCTGCCCCGAAGTACAAACAGTCCTGCGAGGCTGTGATTTAGATGGGGACCGGCGGGGGACAGGGGAGTGGGAGGGAGCACACAACAGTGAGAAGACATGGGAAGTTTCGAGAATGTCAAAGGCTGTTTTGAGGGAGAGCTTCAGGTTTGAGGTCAGATGGAGAAAGGGGGCTGGGAGGCATCTCTCTTTAAGCACTGGGCGTCCCTTCCTCACAGGTAGGCGTGGCAAGCCCGAGACGGAGCAGGGAGGGGACAGATGCTTACAGCTTCTGTGGCTTCCTGGCTCTACCTGAAGAGCAAGCCCGCCCGCCCCGCAAGAGAGGCCCAGCCTGGGAGCAGATCTTCTCATTCCTACCGTCATCTGCCTGTCAAACCTGTTCGGAGACTAGGACAGGATTCTTGTGGCAAGCAGGGTGGTGGGTAGCCTGAGGCTGAAGCAACCCAGGCAGATCAAAGCCAAACACTGTGGAAAAGCAGGGGAGAGGGGAGAGGGGAGAGGGAGGGCCTGAGGGAAGAGGCCAGGGCCAGGCTGAGAATTGCGGGTCCCAGGTCAGCTCAGGGGAAGCTGGGGCAGGATTGGTGAGTTGGGATGAGGACTAGAGCCTCCTGTGTGGGCTCTGCCATGGACTGGCTGCGTGAACTTGGCCAGTCACTTGACCTTTCTAGGACTCATTCTTATTTGTGATATTAAGAGACTTGCAACAGAGCTTTCCTGAGTTTCTCTCATTTGATTCCATGTGAGTAGACAAATTGTCCCTGGCTGTCTGATTAAAACCCATTTTTTCTTTCTTCCTTTCCTGTGTCCTGCTCTCAGCTGAAGAGCTCAAAATAAACATAACCAGTAGACTCTGACTTTGGAATATGACAGTCAGCTAGTGTCCTAACTCTCCACATGCATTGCTTGTTTTGCTTAGTTCATGGTGCTGGGGATTTAATTATAGAGCAGGCTGACCTTGAACTCAGGGATCTGCCTGCCTCTCTCTCCTGAGTCCCGGATGTCCTCCAACATGGGTAATCCCGGGGCCCTCTAAAAGCTGAGTGTGCTCTTTGAGTTGCAGTCCTTTGACCTGTTCAGAAAACAGTGGCGTGGCCAGGGAAAGGAATGTAGCCTTGGAAACCAATGAGTCCGACTCTCAGCTGTAGGGATGGGGGACGTAGTTCAGCGGTGGAACAAACTCCTAGCATGTGTTGGTCCCTAGCGCCACCCAAACACACATAATACAAACCAAGCAATGGTTAGTAGCGTCTCTCAACCAAGAGTAGTTGCCCTCCACCCCCAAGGCCTTGACTTGCAGCTGTGACTTTACAGCTCAGCCTGGCTCTGCTGTAGGACCTTGGGCAGTTAATTTTATTGTTTCTTAGTCACTGTATCTGTTGGGTAGGATGATCACACTCAGTAGTGATGTAGAGGAAGGAACTTGTGTTAGCTACTTGACAAACATCCTCAGAACTATGTTCCCTCCTTTATAGGGCTCCATCAGGACCAAAAGGAAGATTGTGGGCTTGACTAGAGTCGAGCTGATTGGAAGCTAATCACACCCGGAAGTAGGAAGGGAAGGGAACAGAAAGGGAGAGTAAACTTGAGTCAGCGCGGTTGTGATCCCAGCACTTGGGAGGCTGGTGCAGAGAGATGGCTGGTTTGAGAACAGAGTACGCATGTATGTACAGTACACACACACACGTAGTGGGGGCTTTGGTTATGTTATGTAAACATGTGTTTGCTTTGATCCCAAGTGTGGGATGTGAAACGGCCTTTAGTTTATCCACATATGTAACAGTCTCTCCTGAGAGGGCGTGTGATCTTTGTCAGCTGGAAATCATCCTTGTGCAGACTCTGAGAAGGTATAAATAGGAGCAGAGAGGCAGAGAGGCAGAGAGGCAGAGAGGCAGAGAGGGAGAGAGGGAGAGAGGGAGAGAGGGAGAGAGGGAGAGAGGGAGAGAGGGAGAGAGATCGCTTAGAGACGCTCTTAGAGAGAAATGCTCTGGAGACCACTCCAAAGCGGCTGCTGCTGATTTGTTCCACTGCTGCTGTTTGCTGTTTAGCTGGACTGCTGGAATCCTGACAACAAAGATCTGACTCGCCCCAAGGAACTGAGTCTAAAAAAGGTCTGCATCCCCTGTCCCTACTAACTTTTCTCTCCTACCTAGGGTTGTTGGGTTGGAAGGAAAGTAGAGGCATTAAAGAAACACACACACACACCCTCAATAAGTCCCCAAAAGTCCTTGGTATAAGCTGAATGTAAGAGAAATGACCTTGGACAAATTTTCTCTTTTCCCTTCCTAGTCAATGCAGCGCCCATGAGGTGGCACAGCTGAGCCAACATTCTCTGTGCCTGGAGGATGATTTTGTAGTTATCTATCACTCTGAGTAACCTCACATGAGCATTCTCTCCCACTGAGCTCCAAGCCTAGCCTGTCAGACTAAGTAGGTGGTCCCCCAGGTTAAGGCCTGTCTTAGAATCTCAGGGGCTGCAGAGATGGCTCAGCAGTTACACATGCGTGCCGCTCTTTCAGAGGACTCACGTCAGCTGGCTCACAATTACCCGCATATCCAGCTCCGGGGGATCCAACTCCCTCTACGAGCTCCCTTACAGTTGTGATGTGAAAATCAAATAAAAAATCCTTTAAAAATTCGCTTGATGCTGGTGGTACATGCCTTTAATTCCAGTACTCGGGAGGCAGGCAGAGGCAGGTAAGGCCAGGTTGGTATCACTGAGTTCCAGTCCAGCTTGGTCTACACAGTGAATTCCAGGACAGCCAGGGCTACACAGAGGAACCCTGTCTTTAAAAACAAAACAATCCAGTAACTTGCTGGTGTCCGACATTTCACAGGGATGTAGGGATGCAGTCCTGCTTCCCCCATCTCAGCAACGTGGACAGCAGCACCGAAGGGCAGACTTCCATTTTCTGAGCCTCTTACAAGGTTTCAGGAGAGCTCATTTGATTCTTTACAAAGCCTCCTTTTCTTTCTTTTTCTTTTTCTTTTTGTTGTTTTGTTTTTTCAAGACAGGGTTTCTCTGCATAGCCTTGGCTATCCTAGACTTGTTTTGTAGACCAGGCTGGCCTCGAACTCACAGTGATCCGCCTGCCTGTGCCTCCTGAGTGCTGGGATTGAAGGTGTGCACCACCTCGCATTGTTCTCTTTTGCTTAAGAGATTTAGAGAGTAAGGAGGGGAATGGGCAAAAGAAAACACTTGTGGGTGATGTGTTTTGCACAGACAAGACTTTTCTTGCTCTGCCTTCTACATAATCCTTACAAGTCACAGGACAGCGCTGTGGATGTGAATCTCTTAAACTGGTCCCAACTCTTGCAAAAAAAGAAAAAAAAGAAAAGAAAAAAATTACACACAGGTGCCTGTCATTCTTCCTTAAGCAGGATGGGGCTCTTGGGGCCTTGTGGCACCATCTGCCCCCATCCTTGAATCAAAGCAGACTGAAACCTAAAATCAAACACGGGGAGATGAGGTAGATCCCCTGGACAAATGCTTTGGAGACAGGAAATGTTAACTTCCTCTTTCCCTCATATGATGGCAGAGCTTTTGCCACACGGCCTGAGGACTGGGCTATAGAGAAGCAGTCCTACAGCACTTGCAGTAAGTGGGTGGGTGGGTGGGTGGGGGCTTTTATCTTCTCTTTTTAAAGTTGGATGACCTCCATGTAGCCTAAACTGGCCTAGAACTAAAGATGCTCCTAGAATCGTGTGTGTATGTGTGTGTGTGTGTGTGTGTGTGTGTGTGTACACGCGAGTCTGCGTGCAGGAGTCTCAGCTGAACTCAGAGTACCCTGAGGGTGGGGAACAGGTTTAAACTTGTGTCTTTAATAGCTACTTTGGTTTCTGGCTCCCCTTGGATCCTTAAGAATCCTGTTGTTTGATGGGAATTAATTAAGGCCGTTTGCTTTTGTTTCCTTTATCTGGACGTCTCCAGGCTCTGGTTAGGTTCTGATAAAGCACTTGAGTGGAGCCTGGACGGGGCTTTCAGACTTCTGTCAATCGTTATCACTCAGAGCTCCATCTTGGCAGACTGAAACAGCGTCGAGCATCTGGGAATCTGGAGGCTTCCTCCATGGTGCTGGTGGGGGTTTTGTTTTTCTGAGACAGAATCTGCTATGTAGTCCATGCAGGCTTTGAATCTGTGGCAATCCTGCCCCAGCTAGGACAACAGGACACCACACCTCATTTGGGAAACACAGGTACTTTAAGAGCAAAACATTTTGATAAAGATTTTAAGTGGCTCTTTTGGACTAGGGTCCTAACCAGGTCCCAAGAGACCAGAAAACCACTCACACAGAAGCTCCTCCCCCCTGCCCCCATCAAGTTAACCTTATCTGACCCTCAGAGGGGAGACGAGCTGCAGTTTTAGTCTGTCTGGATCTGCCAGTGTGGCTTCTTTAGCCTGATTTACTTTGATGTAGTCCCTACCTTACAAGTAAAGTTACTTTGAAAATAATCAACCTACTTCCAATTATTTTCAGCTTTGTAACCCCCACAAACTATTTGTTCTGTATACTTTTATTTTATACTTGATTCTACAACTACAAATATGGCCAAGGAAGATGTTTAAATTGTTGTAATTTTAGGCCGAGTGTGGTAGCACTCACCTTTAATCCCAGCACTTGGGAGGCAGAGGCAGAGGCAAGAGGATGAATGTGAGTTTAAGGCCAGCCTGGTCTACAAAGCAAGTCCAGGACAGCCAAGGCTACACAGAGAAGCCCTGTCTCAGAAATTTTTTTAAAAAAATAATTTTGACTTTGAAGTGTTGGCAGGGCATGATGTTGGGAATTGGATCTAAGAGCTCGTGAATGTTAAGCATGCTGCCTGTTATTTTAAAAAGTTTTATTTTATGTGCATTGGTATTTTTCCTGCATGTAAATCTGGGTAAGGGTGTTGAGTCCTCTAGAACTGAGGTTACAGATGGCTGTGAGCTGCCATAAGGTTGCTGGAAATGCAACCCAGGTCCTCTGGAAGGGCAGCCAATGCCCTCCCCCTCCCCCGCCCCTTTTAAAGATAGGGTTTCTGTGTGTAGCTCAGGTTGACCAGGAGCTATGTAACCCCAGCCAGGCCTTTCGACCCAGTTAAATTCCAAACTCCTGGGACTGACTGAGCAAGCTCCACTATAAGCAAGTTTACTGAACTATTACAGATGTTGGCAGGAAAATAAAGAACCAGGGTCTGTGACAAGTTCCAGCAGCAGCAGCAGCAGCAGCAGCAGCAGCAGCAGCACTAGGGAGCAGTGGGAAAGTGGCCACCAGACCCAGGGACAAGGGGATTTTTACAGAGTATTCTTCTGTTGTTGTTTTTGAGACAGGGTTTCTCTGTGTTTAGCCCTGGCTATCCTGGAATTCTTTTTGTAGACCAGGCTAGCCTTGAACTCACAGAGACCGGCCTGCCTCTGCCTCCCGAGTGCTGGGATTAAAGGCGTGAGCTTCCACCACCTAGCTGAGTATTGATTATTGCTTGGTGGTGGTGGCGTGTGTGTGTGTGTGTGTGTGTGTGTGTGTGTGTGTGTGTGTGTGTGTGTGTATCCTCAGAGGCCTCACTGGATCCCTTGGAGCTGGAGTTATTCTCAAAAAAGCCAGGCTAGCCCCAAACTCCTTCAGTAACTGAGGTTACCTGGAAGTTTGGGTCCTTCTACTTCCACCTCCCAAGGGCTGGGATTGCAGCTGAGGGCAAACTGCAAACTTGCACAACTAAAGAGTGGGTTTATGAGGTGTTCCCATCGAGCCTGCACTAGGTAGAAGAGGGCACAGATTACGTGACGCAGAACCCTTTGTTGGAAGGCAGTCCATAGATGAAACTGTTGGTTCTGGACTTGTTGTACTTAATAGTTCCAAAAGTCCATGGACAACAGTGGTCATCACCCTGGTGGAAAGGCACGAGACTTGAACATACCTTCAAAGATAGAATCCAAGGCCAGGCTACTCTAACATAGTGAGCTCCAGGTCAGCCAAGTCTGCATAGGGAGACCCTGTTTCAGCTGTAGAGGTTTTAAAGATTCTTTCAATGAGTGTTTTGCCCTCCTATAAGTGCACCATATGCATGCAGGGCCTGCACAAGCCAGCAGAGGGCACTGGACCCTTCGGAAATGGAGTTACACTGAGTGCTCTGAACTGAACGTCTGCAAGCGCACTGACTGCTCCTAATCACAAGCCGTTTCTCCGGCCACAAGCTCACAGCTTTACATTAACTTTCTCTCCTTCCTTCTCCCTGCCCATCGTCCTGCACTTGGTCATCACATTTAGGGCACCTGAGTTTTTCTATATCAGGGTTGAAATCCTGATTGTCACTTAACAAGATCTCTTTTCATCAACCACCTCATCAGCTCACTAGAGACAACAGACTCGCAGGAGGACCGGCAGAGTGGTATGCGTGCCAAAGCATTACCAATGGGCTTGGTACCCAAACAGGCATTCCTGACTCTCAACGTCACTGACATCCTGGCAGGATTTCTGGAAGCCAAGACATCTCCTTACATAATAGGCAAGTTAAGTTTTAAAAGAACAAGGGAGGGACGTGAAACATCAGTTACCAAAATGTGGTCCTCAGACCACACCAGCCATCACTGGCTCCCTAGGTTAAGTTAGGCAAGCACAGTTAAGTTTGAGGAGCCCCACCCAGTCTGTTTCCTCCTTTTAGTGATGATCTGTCCACTGATAGGCAAACAGATAGACGGACTCTCAAATTCTCTCAACTAGTAAGTATTACTTAAAATCTGAAAAGTACTCCCATGGAACACTGCTCACTGGCTGCCTCTGACTCACCATTTTGAAATGCATCTCATCCCACCCCAAAAATGTGGATGGCACCCAGGGCTTAGTATGTGCTAGGCAAGCATGTCACCCGGCCACCCCGGCACCTCACCCCCTGTTCCAAAGGCAGCATTTCAAGACACTGGATTGTGTTTCAACACCTCTCTCTCTCTCTCTCTTTCTCTCTCTCTCTCTCTCTCTCTCTCACACACACCCCCCCACCACCACCAGTTGCCAGAGGCTGTCATGGGAAACTGGATACAGCTAGCGTTTGCTGAATAGATCCTTAGTGAGCTTGCTTAAGATACGTAAACATCCACACTATTTGAACATCTTTTGTACATCAAAGGATTTTCAAGTACTTTCGTCTGGCTACAGCTTACAATTGCAAACGTGGAGCAGCAGCAAAGGCACAGACCAGTAAACTCTGAGGGAAGCATTAGTCATTTGGGAAATGAGAGGCCAAGGCAAAGGCAGAACACATGAGTCACTGGTGGCTTCTGGTCTGGTTCCAGTGGAACCATCAACCGAATTTTGCATATAGGCATATCTATTTTTCTGGGAATATAATATATAGCTTTTCTAAGATTTTCAAAAGGGCCAGATCTCCCAGAGGGTTCTGAGGTTATTAGTAACTGGTCTGGCAACATATACCCATGGGTATGGTAGTGGCAAAAAATGTTACAGTGGTAACTGCTGCTTTCTGACTGGACTTTAGACCTTCTCACAGGAGACAATTCCATGAAAGGTACTGTAAATCTGGCCAAGAACCCATGGCTGGGAGGTCTAGGCCCTAGGGGTGAACTGACTGTTGTTTTGCTAAGAGGACATAGTGATCAACCTGCTCTCTAAACACGTATCCTTATACGTGTTTAGATGTGATTAGTGAAGCAGCTTGCAGCCCTTCCCAAAGAAGCTTCTTTGCATGGGGGTCAGTGCTAGCACAGAAAACTCCCAACTGGTCAAAGCAGACGATAACGCCAGGTGGGACATCTGTATCACACCTTCTCCCAAGGCTCAGGGGACATCAGAGAAGAGGAGGAAAGATTCTAAGAGCCATAAGTTAGGGAGGATGGGGACATGACAGGACCAATGCGCTCACACTCACACTAGCTGGGGCTGCCTGCACGGGATCAAGCCATTCAACATTCCAGCAGGGGCTCGCAAGCCACGCCCCTAGCTGAGTGGTTAATGACAGATGGTGGCTGCTAGAGAGGGAGCGGCAGTCTTCCTTATGGGTGTGGATTCTGACAGGTAGACCCTGCTCATGTGTACGTGGACAGCATGAACCAGAACCAATGGGTTGTTTTTAAAAAAGGAAAAAGATGGGGTGGGATGCACCCAGGAGTAGCTGGGAGGGGGGGGAGAATGGTGGGATAAATATGAAAAGATGCTATATGCGTATATGAAGTCCTCAATGAATAAAAATATATTACAAGTTATTAAAGAATAGATTCTTGGGAACTCCCCCTTCCCCCTAGCTCTATGCTTCACAAGAAAGCCAGTGCCTACTTTGTTGTGAGTTCTCACCTGGATGCCTCCGTTGAATCTTTCGGTTTTTCAAACAGACAATTAAATGCTCCTTCTATCACCCACTCCCCTCCCTAATAAAACAAGCCCGGATTGTACAGCATTCGTTGTTTTTGTAGAGAAGACTGTTGCCGAGGACAGCATGAGTTAACTTGTTTTAATGTGGTCTGCTATAAAAATGAAGGTTTCTGCACGGCACAGGTGGCCTTACAAATGTTAATGATAGTTAATGCTGGCGCTATACCTTGTCCGTCATTAGGTTCTGCTGACCAACAGCAGCTTTTCTGAGGCGGATTAATACCCAAATTGTGAATCATGGAACTTTTTTTTTTACTTAGCACACACAGTCACAATCTATTGCAAACTTAAATACTAATCGATAATACCTAGCTGAATTATTGGATCCATTTCAGGGTTGTGCTTATTACTCAGAAGATAGGCAACTAGCAAAAATACACATTTCTTTTACATATCCCCACCCCCCGTATTACACTGTAAAAGAAATATTGTTCAGTGCACCTCCTAAGAAATAAACTTCCTTATAGCATTTCTCTCTTTATATATATGTATATATATCTATCTATCTATATCTATCTCCAAACAGAGGAAGAGCACAATGCAACTTTTAAGATTACCATTTAAAGCAAGAGCGGTAAGAACACTCTGGCACCGGAGTCTCTCCTGATTAGAAGGTTCCGCCTTTGAGCACCACTGTTCCATCTTGGCTCCGCAACAGGAATAAATTCAATGCAGGATGGCTTTGGACAATTTGGTCGACGCCCTACAGCATCCGCCACACTTTCATGTCACGCATTTAGTCATCCAAACTACAAGCTGTAGAGTCAACAGTGTGCTCTGCTGTTGACTTGCCCATCGAGATTTTTACTACCTGCCTCTTGGCCACTGACTCAATAGGTTAATAAATATGTAATTAAAAAGTTACTAACAACTAAGTTATTGGGAAGACTTATTTTTTTTCTTTCTTCCAGCTCTATGGTTCTTAAGAAAACCAATGTCTAATTCTTTGTGAGTTATTTAACCTGGATGGGTCCACTGATTCCTTTGGTTTTTCAAAAACATGATCAAGTGTTTACTACATCATCCATTCCCTGTGCCGATAAAATGGTAACACAGGCCAGAAACAGGCCTGGCTAGAACAATGCATGAGGACACCAAGGCCACCCTCTCTCTCTGGATACAAAATTGAGTAACCACAGCTGGTCTGTCTGGAGTCCTGCTTGCCAAGAGAGAGACTCTTCTGTGGACCTGGTCAGATGTAGCTGACACAGTGGAGAAGCCTGGAAACATCTGTCTCTACAAACTCACTATGAGGGAAACAGCAGAATTCCTAGGATGGACGAGGTTGCAGCTCGGTTGCTCCCAAGCTGAAGTCAGCTGCAACCACGTTTGTCTAATCAGTAGTGTTTAAAAACATTTTGAATCAGTTCCTGGCATTTAAAAAGTGGAAATATTTTGAATGAGATTTTTCTTGTGGGAATCTGAGTTCCATGAAAATCCGGCCTGGATTTTTTTTTTTTTCATGGCAGCAGCTGGGTCTCAAAGGGGGTGGCCCTAGTACTCGGGCTGGGACATTATGGTTTGCTACGGCTTCTCTACTCCAGACTAGTGGGCAGTGCTTGAGGGAGCGAGCTGCCTTACTCCTATGGTGTGCTGAGTTCTGTGGCACTAGGACTGGTTAGTGGCGCCTTTCTACGGTGCTGATGAGTTGGGCTTCCCTTGGGGTTGGCTCACTTCCTTGTGAAATAGCCCTCTGTTGACTGAGGGCTCTGAGCCATATCGAGTTGCTTGGGTAGGGAATCTTAACATGCGACTCTACTTGTCCTTTATGCTGTACTGCAAACGCCAAAGATACAATCACACGAATGTTTATGTGCTTAAGTGTGTGAGTGTTGAACATGTAAAAGGGGCATGTATCCATACAGACACAGGCAAACCTCCACTTGGGCAGAAGTTAATTTGGTTCCACAGATACAAGTGCTGGCAGCATGGAGAATAAATGTAACAATTTGGTAAAAATCTGTATAATTCTGTCTTACGATGTCACAGCGAGTGACTTTTAAGTTATTGCTTTTTGACTGCGGAATAAAGAGTTCGTTCTGTCATTTCCCATTCAAGGAAAAGCAACCAGAATCAGAGGTTCCCACGGCCGATGCTTGAAGCCGGTTCTGAATGGAGATGCCATTTCACTCTGTTCAAGAACTGAGGCAGCAAGTTGAGAATGACTGAATTTGTCAAAAGTACAAAAGAAAATCAGCACCCCAACTGCTAAGTGCTCGGAAGGGCTTCTTAAGGGCTTTCTAGAGCCCAGCCTGACCAGAGTTCATGCCCCCCTTAGAAGGATTGCAACTCTACTTATGCAAACCTCAGTTCCGAACATGGAGCTGGCATTAAACACAGTCAAGGAGGATTCGAAGCAGTGCTGGTGTCTGACATTCAGAGTCACAGAGGATCTCATTTTCTGCAATAAATGTCTTTCGTGGATTCTGCTGCAGAATCACGTTTACGTGGCAGTCTGATTTCAGGCACTTTTAAAAACATGTTCATCTGGAATGAAAATCTGCACGCACCACTTCTGCATACTTTGAAATGAGTGCTGAGTAATTCTAGCTCCCAAACTGACAGCAGACCCCTGCCTGGCTCTCAGCTTGCTCCATCAAACACGCTGGTGACTGCTGGGTTTGAGGTGTATGTCTGAGGTCCCCTTCTAGCTTAGTACAAAGAGGTGAGTCATACAAATCCAAAGTACTCAGTTTCTACTTTAAAAAAAAAAATACAAAAAGGTAACTACACTCAAGGTATTATACAGATGGCTGTAGCTACTATCGAAATAAATAACATGTCTGGCTCCAAGGTTTCACTCTGAGCTCTTGGACGAGATCTGATGGAACGTCAAGTGTGGAGACGCACTCCTGGGCACTAGCTGCTGGAAGGCAAAAGTATCTCAGCATCCTTGCCGTTGGCCACCACGGCACTGGGAGAGCAGCTGCTGGCAAGGTCTTCCGTGGTGGTCACGGAGGATGCCTGGGGATGAGTCTTGGCCCCTGGAGCGGCAGCAGATTGGGAAGGGGTGAGGCCTGGTTTCTTGGGTGGGATTGGGGGCGGGTTTCCTCTCTCGGCTCTGGGGATGGTTGGGGACTTGATTCCCGGAGACAGGGGGCTCAGAGGGCTGGACACTTTCCCTGGAGTAGGTGAATGGCTGGTGTCACCTCTTGGGTTGGCAGTGTTGGCCAGATTTCGATAGTCTGTCCCGAAGGGGGAGCTGTTGGGAGAGACCGGCTTGATTGGCCCTTGGTTAGTGAATCTGGAGAGCACCTGTGTGACTGTGTTTCGGGCCAGCTGCTTGGCAGCAGAGTTGTCTAGCAGGGTAGGGGACAGGTCCCTGGACGGAGGGCTCTGGAGACCACTGGCTTGCTGATCTTGATCAGCTTGGGACTGAAATTTGTGCCGAGCTGCGTGGAACCGCTGGTTGATCCCTACTTGGTAGGAAGACTGGTAGCCAGGGCTGCTGACTGAAGACCCCAAGAGGCGCTTGGTTAGAACCGGGGAAGAGCAGGGAGATGACGTCAGAGAGGAAGAGGCCGTGCTGCTGGGAGACAGTGAGCTGCCACTGGAAGGGAGGTGACTGGGCATTGGGACTGGAGCATCAGGCCCTACAGGACACCCACCGTTCTCCATTGGTTTCTCCTGGGCTGATACCACAGATTTCTCTCGTGGAGGCCCTTGGCTTTCTGTGCTGCTGCCTGATGTCAACTCCCTGGTAGTATGTATTTCTGGGTCACAGTGGCCATTAGCTTTTGCATACGAGTAAGCAGGGGTGGTGGGACCCGGAAGTCCAGGGTCTGTCAGCTTGGCTAGGATGCTCCCGTGGCTTCTTTCTGTCTGAACACCTTCCGTTTGGCAAAGCACAGACACCTGCAAAGGAGGCTCGGTGGCTGTGCCTCTGGACGTGGTCACTGGCTGCTTGCACTGCTCGCTGGTGGCCCTGTGCCGCTGTGCCGCCTCGAGGTCTTTCACACGCTTCTTCAAGCTTTCCATCTCCTCCTTTAGGGCTCTCGTCCGGTTCTCTTCTCGGTTGAGTTTGGCTCTCAGCTGCTCCCTCTCAATGTCGAACTCAGACAACTGCTTCTCCACCTGGGCCTCCGTCTGCAGGCCTCGCTTCCGCTCAGCTGCCAGCTCCTCCTCCAGCTTACTGGCCCGGCTCTTCTCTTTCTCCAGTTTCAGGCTCAGCTCCCCCGCCTTCTGCCCTTCCTCAGCGGCCTTGCTGGTGGCCTTCTTGCACTCGAGCACCAGCATGGACGAGAGCTGCTTGTGCCGGGAGCGCTCCTCTTCCAACTGACTGCACAGCTTCTTTTGTTCTTTCTCGAACTTTTTCACTTGTGACTTTTCAAATTCCAACTAGGGAAAGAAAGAAAGAAAGAAAGACAGACAGACACCACCACACATCTTGATTAGTGCAGGAAAACAAATGGATGTACTGAAAATGACAATCCTACAGAGTGCCCTCGCTGCCTGCTCTCTGGTGCGTGGCTTTAGCACGTATGCCGTGGTGCTGAGGTTAACTAGTGGTTTGGAAGTATGAGAACATCCCACAAACTATGGTTTCATCTTTTCTTGATGATTTGGGAGGCATCTGAGTTCCTAACTGCCTCAGGGTGAACAGTGGGAATGTGACGCACCACTGTGTTTTAGGTATGTGGAAAGGACGTAGAATCAGCCAAAACAAATGACAGAACACCACATATGCTAGATCTGGGCATGGATGCTGTTGAAAATCAAACTTAAAAGTTCCTTAGTCATTTTCTCTCATCTTAAAAAAAATAAACGAACATAAACAGTTGCACTTAAATCCTACTTTTGTTGTTGTTTGCACTAGACAAGATCTTACTCTGAGACTTGCTTTGAACTTGAACTCCTTCTGACTGCTAGGATGACAGGCATGTGCCACCCTCCTAACAGTTGAATGTCTGAATGTCTAGCCTTACCACACAGACTCTGAATGAGAGGGAGCAGGATGAGTGAACCCTTCGAATCAGGAAATTTCCAAAAGGAGATACATTAATAGATAAGGAAACCAACTCAGTGAGCCATGATAATATTAATAAATAAATAAATAAATAAATAAATAAATAAATAAAGAGTGTGAGTTCAAGGCTACCCCTATCTATATAAGCGAGAATGAAAACACATTTTATACTACAGGAATAAAGGGTTGTTTTATGTCCTGTGATCTTTGCTTCAGGCATACTGGATTGTGACTAGCCATGCTATTACTGTAGGTCAGGCAACAATGAAACAGTTGAAAATCAGAGCCCTCTAAACTACATGCTATGAGTGATCTATGCTTGCTTTATTTTAAAGCTATATGTTCTTGGGGGGGGGCATGTGTACGCCAGTGTGCGTGTTACTGTAGACAGGGCATCAGAGTCTCCTGAGTTTGAGTTATAGACAGGTGTGAGCCACTTGATGTTGATGTGAGGAACCAAATGTGGGCCCCGGACCATCTCTAATCTATGTTTAAAAAAGGAAGACTTTTTGGAAAAAGATGTGATAAACATGGAGCATTCTATCTTATTTTTAAAGACATATAATGTAATTCTGCACACTAAAAATGACCCTAAGAAACCCAGGGCAAACGTCATCACGGCCCTTCTCCCCAGGTACCTGCTGCGTCAGCCGTTCCCTCTCCTTCTCCAGCATGTAGGTGACGTCATCTCCTTCAGCGGTGTCCTGCGCATGCCTCTGCCTTTCTTCTTCGAGGTCAAGGATTACCTGCAAAGGATTTAAAAACATTTACTTCCAAATATCAAGTAATCACACTTAGACCACTCAACACTTGAGGGTTCCAGATTAAACACACAAATGGAAGCCCAGCCAGGGCTGTCAAGGAGCATGCCGTCTGGCAGGTGAAAGACATGCAGGCTATGCGCTAGAAACAAGATATTTACTTTGCTGAAGTGTGCGCAGAAGAATGCAAACAGAGACAAGGGAGAAACTAATTAGCCGTGGGGGTTGAGAACGGCTGAGAACTAGCAATCTGGGAAGTCACATGCAGTCTGCGCTGGGCGTGAGCGTGGGGTGCGGGACTGGTATCCCACAGGATGAGGTGTCCTTCTCTATGCTGGCACTGGAGTCACCAAATGGAAGCTTGAAATTAAACATCAAAATCAAAGGGGACATCCTGTGCCCTGCTTAGCCAATACAAAGTGTTGTACATCTACTTCGTCCTATGTAGAAAAGGCTCAATTATTGTGATCCTAACTGGTGATTTTTCACAAGACTCTTTCTTAGTGACATGCCTGTTTATCCTATTCCGTTTATCCTGGTGCTAAGGAGCCAACCCAGTTTGGGAAAGTATTATTTGGTGGCTTCTATTTCAGAGGTTCTGACCCCGACCTCCAGGGCATGGCACTGTCAGCTACCTTGATGGCCATTTCTCCTGATTTTGTCTCATAAAAATGTCTTTAAAAATTTTTTTCTTTTACTTTTTACCTTTACATATACATTTATATTATTACACATAAATACAATAAACTACTTACAACAAGAAGAACCACGAAACAATCAGGAATTATATAAATGTTACATTCATAGTGTTTTGGCTATTTGTATTTGGCAGCCTTGAAGAAAACATCTTTCCTATCTTGGTGAATCTACAACTTTGAGTGTAAATCAGTATCTATCATATCTCATCCCTATCAACCTAAAAACATCTATCTAGACCTAAAAGCATCTTAACCCCTAAACTAAGCTTAATTGTAAAACTAAACTATCTGGTCTTCAGCCCCATCAGAGACTTGAGAAGGAATAAAATTAATTATCTGAATAAACAGGAAGTGCAAGTTAGCAGCTTCTAAAATGAAAAAATGACAGAGACAGTTTGCTGCCTGAACAGTCACCCAAAACTCTCTATAACACTGGAGCATCATCTTCAGCCTTCTGGCCCAGTATATCTGACAGACATATTTGTGAGGCAGGAACTATTGAGGACTTGTTTTCCCTGTCTTGGCAGTTTGTCAACTCTGCCTGCATACAAGGTTGCCCACTTTTAGGCAGAATTCTGTCTGTAGCAGAAACGAGGACATTTTACTCAGTAGCTGGTGTGCCACATTTGAAGCCATCTCCGTAATATAGAAGAACATCTTTTTCTATGACACGGAACCCCACTTTAAAATTTACAATGAAAAAACTAAGCATGGTGACACACGCCTATAATCTCAGTATTCAGAAGGCAGAGGCAGGAGGATCTCTCTGACTGTTAGGTCAGCGTGGTCTACACAGTGAGTTCTAAGCCAGGCAGAACTACACAGGGAGATCTAGCCTCAAAACAAACAAACCAACCAACCATTCCAAGAAAATGAAAATGTAGAAGTGTACTTCCTTTGAGCTTAAAAGATCTAGTTTTAGATTAAATGTGGCGGCTGTGTTTTACCTATCCTCCCCTTTGAGAGCCCCTTACAATTACAGAAAGGAGCGGAAAAACTATAACGTCTCAGAGACAAGAGACGTTAGTACGGGAGAAAGGTTTTTGCTTCTGTCTCTCTCTCTCTCTCAATCAATCTCTCTCTCTCAATCTCTCTCTCTCTCTCTCTCTCTCTCTCTCTCTCTCTCTCTCGTGAGAGTGTGTGTGCACCACATAAATGTGGCTGCCCACGGAGGCCAGAGGCATGGGACTCTGTGGAGCTGCAGTTACTGGTGGCTGTGAGCTGCCCGAGGTGGGTGTGTTAGCCACTGAGCTCGGGCTCTTTGGAAGGAGCAACTAGCCACTTTGCTGCTCAGGTGTCTCTCCATGCCCCAGAAGTTTAAGAACATTGGCAAGTGGGAGAAGAGCCTGAGGCGAGGCAGCGCTTCCAGTAGACGACCATCTCACCGCCAGGCCCCCGAGGCGGAGCTGGAACCTCGAGGCAGCAGGGGCTTCGGGAGTGTGGCTCAGAGCCGGAAGTTTCAGATTAGATAAAGACTTTCCTTAAGCTGGGTATGGGGAGCGGGTATCTGTAATCCCAGTGCTTGGGAGGTAGAGTGAAAAGGGCATCTTCAGCTACATAGCGAGTTCAAGCCTCGTGGGGGTCACACGAATGCATGTTTCAAAACAACGAAGATGAAGCTATCTGTGGGTGCTGGGGGGCATGGGCAAGGGGAGACGGGACTGAGCCATGGCCATAAGTGATGGGTTCGTGTGCTGTGCGGGCTCTCATCCTTCTGAGAGGTGAAGGGTTACAGTTAACAGGCACACCACACTCCACTTATACACCTCTAAGGACTAACTGACAACTGGCAAACTTAGTGCTCTGCTTGGGAACACACCCAAGAGCAGATGGGTACTTTGTAGGGCACGGTTGTGCACATCTTCCCAGGTAGCCTAGGTCATCATATTTGGTTATAAAGTGAAAGTCTATGGTCAGCCTGAACTACATGAGACCCTGTCCCAGGAAACCAGCCAACTAGATGAAACAGGAGAATTACTTGGTTTCAAAAATTTACTACTACTTAAAATATTTTACATTGAAACAAGAGTATATTAAGAAATTCTCAGTTATTTTTAACTTTCTCCTCTCTCCAGTCACTTAGACCTGCAAACTATACTACACCTTCTATCACACACTGTGCACGACACCTTCCTCATCACTTCCTGTGTGAAGCGGGAAGATGGCCTGTCCACCCACCAACAGAGGAGCGGGGAAGATTTTCTTAGTTCACGTGAAGGCCCTGACTTAGGTCACATTTCAATACACTGCCACTAATGTTCTAGAAGACACATTCTGGGCTAGACTCTTTCAGGTCTTAAGCAATTTTTGGAACTTGACTGAAAGTAGAAAATTTACACTTTTCATGAAAATGCAAACACTTCTGATATTCTCCATATTTCAGGGGCCTTGTGGGACATCTGTGACCTACCCATGGTTAAGGACTCATCCTCTAGACTCGATGAAGAGAAATAAAGACTGACAGGCAAGAAGACTCAGCTGGGGCAACTTAGCAGAGAGCGCCCGTGGAGGTAACCCTGAGAATAAACTAATGTCTACTAAGTTAGCTGACCTCACTTTTCTGATGAAAATGTCTCCTACTCATCCTTGTTGATGCCTATCTCATAGGTCCAAATCTAAACTGATAGTTTTCTTAAAATGCTGAAAGCTGGGAACGAATGCGCATATGCTGGAATTCTGAAACAGGAGACTGCAGGAGTACAGGCTTGCCCTTCCTACCCGGGAGCTATCAGACAGAGCCAGAGTGCCTGCCCTGAGCCCCAATCCGGCATAGAAAATCGTAAAAACAAGCCAACCCAGGAGATGCTTATGGCCTCACAAGCATGTAAGGAAACGCAACACCAGAATGAATGGAGCCATCTCTATGCTGCCTGGCTATAGTAGGCAGGCTTCTACCCTCTCTCCCTCTTCCCTAAATACCTGTTAATCTTTTTATTTATCACTTAAATAAGCCGAACAGAACGCTCTGTTCAGCTCCAAGCTTGGCTAAACACTGGCTTGTTGCCAAAGTTTGGGAGACTGAGATCTGAGAAAAATGCACCAAGTGTTCTGAGCGGCACACCAGGAAGGAATGCCGCCTTCAGTCATGGCCACCTTAGTCTCTAAACTGAACCTGTGCATACCCTGGAACCCCTTCGTACTCTCCTGACTCCTGTGTAACTCACGGGCCTTTCTGATACCCATGAGCTCCCTGGAGCCCTCTGATTGCCATGATCACTGGCGGCTGGCAGGACAGGAGGAGGCGTGATTTCCGGCGTTTCCCCCCCCCCCCCCCCCCCCGACTGCCCGAGCCTACCTTGCGGTGGCGGCTCTCAGCAGCGGCCAGCTGGGACAGCATGCGCTCCTGCATGTTCTTGCATTGCTTCATCACCACCTTGAGGATGGAGAGGGGGTTCGTGCACACCGGCTGCTGCTCGCTGTCATTCTTCTCCTTCAGGGTTTCACAGTCTCTCTGAAGGGCCATTAGAGGGTCGCTGATGTTGTATTTCCCATAGCGTTCTTCAATGAAAGTATCTCTGTGTTGCGCCTGAGAAGAAGAAGAAGAAGAAGGAGAAGGAGAAGAAGAAGAAGAAGAAGAAGAAGAAGAAGAAGAAGAAGAAGAAGAAGAAGAAGAAGAAGAAAAGCAAAAAGCAAAATGGAACATTAAAATGAGGAGCTGCTGACACAGCAGTTACATACCAAAGGTGGGAGCATTGCCATAAACCTGACTACAAATCAAGCACAGCCACACAAAGACGGGCAACATCAGGAAGAGCAACAGTGTGATAACGGAAACAAGCAAAGGATTACAGGGAGCGGACCAGCGTTAAGACACTGTCCAAAGCAGGAATGGCCATATTAACTTAGTTATTTTTTCCTCCTCCTCCTCTTTCCTCTTCCTCCTCTTCTTCCTCCCGCCCCCCCCCCCCCCCCGACAGGATCTCTCTGTGTAGTTCTGGCTGTCCTGGACTGATTTTGTAGACCAGGCTGACCTTGAACTCACAGTGATCCACCTGCCTCTGCCTCTCTGAGTGCTGGGATTACAGGCATGCATCACCACGCCCGGCAACTTGAGTACTTTTATAGGCCCAAAAAGTAGTGCTAATCGTCTTCAATTTGCAGATGAGAAAACTATTAAAAAGGGGCTAGTTACTCAGCCAGCCAACCGTCAGAACTGGGACTGAAACCTAGGTAGCCCGGCTCCCAGGTCCTGGTCTCGAAGCAGCAGGCGCACTGCCTCCGAATGTCTGCCTGTGCTACCCTCAGCTGTGTCATAGGTCTCTTCTGTTCTGGCATTTGCGTTTCTGAAGTGTTAAGACACGATGACTTTATCAGTTTATATACTTAGAGACAAACAAGGAGCCAGCAGGTATGCAAAAGATGCGAGTGTGGACAAGGGAGAGCCCAGGACTCCTTGTGATGCTGTGCAGAGAGAATGTGATTCCACTATTGATGGTCAAGACGGGGGAGGCACACACAACCAGCCTCAGACTAAAGTCCCTTCCTACCTGCTGCCAGATTCTAACCTCCCCCCCCCCCCCCGCCCGCCCTGTTTTCAAGACAGGGCTTCTTTATGTAGCCCCCTGGCTGTCCTGAAACTTACTCTATAGACCAGGTTGTCCTTGAATTCACAGAGATCTGTCTGCCTCAGCGTCCTGAGGGCTGGGATTAAAGGCGTGCGCCACCAAGCCCAGCTTTACCCCTTTTTCTTTTCTAATTTATTTATTCTTATTTTACACGTATTGGGGTTTTGCCTTGCATGTATGTCTGTGTGGGAGTGCTGATCCCCTGAAACTGTAGTTAAAGACAGTTGTGAGCTTTCATGGGGGTGCTGGGAATTGAACTCTGGTCCTCTGACTGAGTCATCCCTTCAGCCTTCTACCCTTTTTTTTTTTCAGTCTCCAATCAGCCTCTACCTTCCTTAGTCTTTTCCACTCCCCTTGACAACCAGACATCTAAGGATCAACAAATGTTTGCAAAGATACTTCAAAGCTTCCTTCTTGTCTTTAAGAGACCTTTAGGAATTACATGGTTTGTACAACAAGTACTACACGTAGGCAAACAGAGTGGCATTAGCAGTTTCTACACAGGCTGGGCATGGTGGCACATGCTTTTAGCCCCAGTACTCAGGAGGCCAAGGCAGGTCTCTATGAGCTTGAGGCCAGGCTGAGCAACATTCTGAGACCTTGTCTCAAAACAACTAACAAACAAAGCAACAACCACCAAGCTATTGAGAAAACCCTGACACTGGAGATGGTGGCACAAGGCCACAATCCCTGCACCTGAGATGCTGACACGGGAAGATTCTTAACTTGAGGTCAGTGAGACCCTGTCTCAAAACAGACAAGCTTTCTATTTCACTTCTGGTTTGAATATAGTCATCCTGTCAACATGTGATTGGAGTAGTTTGATATTTACACACTAGAAACCCATTGGTTTAAACTGCAAATATTCTTTCTTTTTTAAAAATCCCTGTGTGCAATGGTGTATGCAGGTCCTTGGTGGCACAGGAGGCTGGGCTTGAATTTTGGCTGGATTTACAGGCATGAGCCATCACACCTGGCCTAAAAGTAAAGTCCTCTCTACTTTCTTTCCTTTTCTTTATTCTTTCTCTTTCCTGGAGCCTCCTACAGCTCCTGGTCTCGTCACACTTCTTATAAAACCATGTCTGGATCCTTGGTGTGGTAAATGGGCACTGCTGTCACTGAGACTGGTTTTGTAGCACAAAAGAAACAGTTGGCTCGAGCCTTCTTTAATTTTAATGTCTTTTCTTTTCAAAATGCCATGGAAACGGTGGGGGAGCAGCAGCTGGGACTTGACTCTGGCCATGGTGACCCTGCTCAGCTCTGTCAAGTTTGAGTTCATAGTTAACGAATCCTAAAAGTGCAACTTTAAAAAACGCGCATGAGCTGGGTGGTGGCGCACGCCTTTAATCCCAGCACTCAGGAGGCAGATCTCTGAGTTTGAGGCCAGCCTGGTCTACAAAGGGAGGCCAAGACAGCCAGGGATGTTATACAGAGAAACTCTGTCTTTAAAAAGAAAAAAACAAAAACAAAAACAACCAAAACCCCCAAACAAACAAACAAACAAACAAAACTGTGCATGGTGGAGCTGGAGAGATGGCTCTGCCAGAGGACCTTGGTTCAATTCTCAGTACCCACATGACAGCTTACAACTGTCTGTAACTCCAGATCCAGGGGACCTGACTAAACACCAATGCACATAAAATAAAAATAAATACATTAAAAATAAATAAATTAAAATGAGCCCAGTGATCAGCCTGTGCGTTCAGTAAGCATCAGAGTCATAAGAAGTAGGAGCTTCTCTGCTGAGCCTCAGCTTGAGAACAGCTGTTCGGCCAGCCGTCTGCTTGCTCTGAGCACTTCATAGCCACCTGCACAGTCATTACAATCCGCACCAACAGCCGGCTTCACCGGCAAAGCAGCAGGAGCTGTGGACGGACTTCTCAAAGGCTGGAGCCATAAGCTATCCTACCGCAGGGCCAGACACAGAAAAGGTCAGCTCGACGGCTGTGTTAAGATGCTAACCACGTGGAAAATGGGAGAAGTACAGTTTTCAACTAATTTATTGGCTACACATTTAGCTATAAATAGCAGTAACAAGCAACACTAAATGCTAAATCTTAATAAAAGTAACTTTTATGGGAGTATGTGATGAATAACAAGCAGCCCCCGACACCAGCAGCTTAAATAACACCCATTTCATCTTACCAGGAGTCTAGGGGGAGGGGCTAACTGGGTAGCTCTAGATCAGGATCTCATGAGGGTCTAAGCCACGGCTTAACAGGCAGCTTCCCACAGTGTACAGCATGCAGGTGCTCAAGATTGACATCTGAGGTGTGCAGCCCAACCTTGGAACATTCCAGACAGGCCCGCATGGGGTATGAATACCATACGCTCCCTGGGGAGCCTTCAGAGGCTGGCCACAGACAAGGGATGAGATAGGCTGCCACTAACATTACATTTCAGGCTAAAATTTGAAGGCCAAAACTGTCACTGGCCAGTTGTAATATGTATGTATGTATATATGTATGTATGTATGTATGTATATATATTTGTTATTATTATTTATTTTTTTTTAAGGTTTTTCAAGACAGGGTTTCTCTGTGTAGCCTTGGCTGTCCAAGACTAACTTTGTAGACCAGGCTGGCCTCGAACTCACAGCAATCCACCTGCCTCTGCCTCCCAAGTGCTGGGATTAAAGGCGTGAACCACCACCGCCCGGCCAGTTGTAATATTTTAATGATTTTTGCAGGAAAAAAATGTATATGAGGGGCCAGGTGTGATCTTGGGTTTGAGCTTTACAGAAATTTAGTAATAAAGATGAAAATCCATCAATTTCCGATTTCGGCATTTTTGCTTTAGTGACAGTATAAACTTTAGCTGAACAGAAGTTCCTATAGTGTCAGAAAACATGCTGGCCTTTAATTTCAGAGAAAAGGAAAATAATTGGTTTGCTGACAGACTTGATGACAGAGGTGTTATCAACAGACAGAACACACTAGCCACCACTCATTTATTTTAACCTCACAGGCCTCAGGGAACACATCACCCGGGGAAAGCTTAAAATAACATCACAGAATAGCCCTGCAGCCTGCCGTCCTTAAGTCTCCAGAGTCCCAGCTGTGTTATCACTGACTTCAAAGAGAAGGAGCCAGACACTCCGACCAAGCAGTAGAGTGGAAAGCTTCAAGCTAGCCTGGGCCACAAAGGAAGACTTTGTTTTGAATAGTCATCCCCGACCTCAAAGAAATAAAAGTAGTTTTCTTTTCTACCTTCCTAGTATAACGTGTACAATGACACAGGAGTGTGGAGATAAATACGAGTCTCGGGCAGGGCGGCAGCCACTATATTCTTTAGGTAAGATGTGGTTCCAAATCTAAAGCTAAAGAATTAGCGTGGGGACGGGCAGTGGTGGCACACGCCTTTAATCCCAGCGCTTGGGAGGCAGAGGCAGGCGGATCACTGTGAGTTCGAGGCCAACCTGGTCTACAAAGTGAGTCCAGGACAGCCAAGGCTACACAGAGAAACCTTGTCTCAAAAAACCATAAAAGAATTAGCGTGGGATAGCTCAGCTGGCAGAGTGCTTGCCTAGCTAGCAGGAAGCCGCAGGCTCCACCCAGCACAGCATAGAACTGGGTGTGGTAGTGCAGGCCTGCAGTGCCAGTACTGGGCAGGTGAAGGTTGTGGATCATAAATTCAAGGTCATTTCCAGCTAAATGTAAGTTTGTAGTTAGCCTGGGCTACGAGAGTCTGTCTCAAAACAAAGCAAAACCAACTAACAACTTGGCAGGCAAGATGACTTAATTGGTAAAGGTACTTGGTGCCAAGCTTAATGATCTCAATTTGATGCTTGGAATCTATATGGCAGGAGAGTTGACTCCTGTAAGCTGTCCTCTGACCTCAATGAGAGTGCTGTGTGTCAAGTGCCCCCTCGCCCAATAGAAGATGTATTTCAAGGGCTTTTGAAGTAGGATGAACTTCAAACATTCCCTCAGAGTAATCCTTAGGCACAGATAGTCATAAAAGCAATTATTTACATAAGGATAGACTATTATTTAGTATTATTTGATATAAGCGTTCTAAATTCTATTCAGGACTGAGAGTGGATTTAATCCAAGTAGCTGTAAGTGTGGCTGGAAGGAGTGGGCGTCAACACCCAAATTCCAAAGTCTGTGAAAGATTTTGATAAAAGCCGAAGGAAACGGGGGTCTGTCTGTCCTGTTGTGGGGTCCTTCCCTCCAGGAACAAGACTGCTGTGAGGTGTGAGTGCTCTCTGGCCTGGATCTACATGTTCAGCTTTTTGATGTAGGGAAGAAAATGTGTATGGGAATTCAACAGAAGAGAAAGGGCAGATAAAGGGCAAATAGTTCTGAACATAAATTAAGGACTTCAAGGTACACCAAAAAAAAAACCAGAACAACTTTACCCTTCCCAGAAGTTTTAGATTCACAACAAAACTGAGCAAGTGAGAGATTTCACATCCACTCCCGCTGGCACATGTGCAGGGCTCTCTCTTCTGACCACACCCTCTCATTAGAATGGGTCAGGGAACCCAGGACCTCCTAGGCAAGCAGCTAGGTTCTTCATCTTTCTGCCAGGTGATCACACATCTCTTAAGACACAATGAAAGTCAATCACTGCTTAAGAGCACATACTAAAAACAGACACTGAAGCTGGGTGGTGGTGGCGCAAGCATTTAAGTCCAGAACTTGACAGGCAGAAGCTGGAGGCTATCTGTGAGTTCAAGGCCAGCCTGGTATACAGAACAAGTTCCAGGACGGGCAAGGCTACCATGCAGAGAAACTCTCATAAAACCAAAACCAAAACCAAACAACCAAAATAAAACCAAACACTGACCACAGACCAAAAGAGGAAGCTCAAACAGCCAAGAAGCGCCTGTTAGGGCTCAGCTCAGGGCTGGAGAGATGGCTTGGTGTGTTAAAAGTGCAAGAAAGATGACCCGGGCTCAAGTCCCCAACACCCATGCAATGGGAGTGTGACTGGGTGAAGATGGGGGGGTCTCTGGAGCTTGCTGACTGCCAGCTAACCCTAGGTTCAGGGAGCGACCCTGTCCTGGGGAATAAGGTGGGGTACACAGGCTCTCTCTGTCTCTGCAGGTGTGCAGAGGCCACACAAACATACCTCATCACCATATCCCAGAATGTTCTTAATCTCAACACTACGTTATTCCACGCCCCTTTCCGGCCAGAAGTCTCCCTCTTCCCAGGGACAATCCCTGTTCTGGACTCTGGTTTTCACCAGTCTGTTCCAGTGTCACCTACACAGCTACACGGACTACATTCTCTCCTGCCTGGCCCTATCGGGTCAGGGTAATGAAGCTCACGCTCATCGGTGCCATGTCTGGGATCTGTCCTCTCTATTGCGGCACTGCATGCTACCGTGTGAGTGGTCTGCATTTATTCGCTCTCTTGATTGATGTTTGAATCTACCTAGTTGGGTTCTTCTATGAATAAAGCTGTATGGACAATCTTTTGAGTAAGAGCTGTTTGCACATGGAGTGCTTTGCTTCTTTTGTAACTACAGATAGTTATTTGTCTAATTATGAGGATTTTCCACATCAATTTCCAGAGTGGGTCCACAGCATCATCCCCTCATCAGCACCACGGAAGTGTTTAGGTCTCCTTCTTCCCAGCATCCGCTATGGGTCAGGCCATGTTTCAGCAGCAGCTACAATCTCACTGTCCTGACCAGTAGCCATAGGACTTAGCACTCCTGTCCCCTTTGTTATGTGTACATAAGAGCTTGTGCACATGCGCACATGTGAGCGCTCCTCATATGCCACACAGAGCATGTATGGAGGTCAGAGGATAAACTGTGGGAATCATGTGGGTCCCGAGGATTGAACTGAGGTCATCAGGACTGATGACAAGCTCCTCTAGTCACTGAGCCACTTTGCTAGGTCCCCAAAGTAATTTTTAACAGTGGCAGCAGAAACAACAGGGGTGCCAACATCTAAATGCTTATTACCTGAACACAGCGAGCTGAGTTTTCGTATTGTCAACTAAATCCTAACAATCTCTCTCTTTTCTGTTTGCTTGAGACAGGTCTGGCTATGTGGCTCAGGCTGGGCTAGAGCTGAGATCCTCCTGCCCTGGCCTCCCGAGTGCTGGGACTACAGGTGAGTACCACCAACCTCGCCCAGAACGTTCCTCTTCAGTTAGCCATCTCTACTGTCTCCATCTCTTTTAAAAGAAGAACCTAAATAGTCGCGTGCAGCTTTCCCAAAGTCACAAAGCTATTTCATAATGAGAAGAGGAAGGTGTGCTGGCTGATGCTCTCAGAACTCAGTAGGATGAGCTGCCCATGAGGCCCTCACTGGTGGCAGCTGGGAGTCTGAGTAGCACAGAGCTGGGTTCTTCTCAGCTCCTCCTCTCTAAAAACCAGAAGGGAAAGAAAGCACTGCAGAGCACAGTCCTCCTGTGTTAGACAAGAAGTGTGTGTGTCCCCTATGTCACAATGCAAAATTGACTTTGTATTATGTCTCAAAGTGACACCGGAACAGACTCTAAGGAGTCTGATTCCTGACTCTGCTTTTCAACAATTTAAGGTAAAATAAATGTTAATATAAAAAAGCTATCAGCAATTCTATTTTATTTTAAATTAACAAATGTTACAAAAGTCTACAAACTAGAAGGGATTTGGTGGTAGATCAAATATACAATATACAAAAGAAACACAAAAAATAGAAAACCAAGGCTGGGCGTGGTAGCACACACCTTTAATCCCAGCACTTGGGAGGGCAGAGGCAGGCAGCTTGTTGTGAGTTCAAGGCCATCCTGGTCTACAAATCAAGTCCAGGACAGCCAAAGCTACACAGTGAAACCTTGTCTCGAAAAACAAACAAACAAACAAAAAAGAAAACCAAACTACTGGGAAGTCTGGGGACAGCTCCCAGTACATAAGCTTTGCAACCATTTGTTGAGCACTTGATGTTTGCTGGGTGGTACATATACTGTGATGTGGGCGGGCATATACTGTGATGTGGGCGGCGACAGAGGAAGACAGAGTTGGCCACGTGAGACACAGTTCTCAGTTTTCAAGGAGATGACAATCTGTCACATTTTAAGGACAGACTCAACATCAACAGGGGACCCGCAGCCTCTGCTTGTTTAATGTTTTCTAAAAATCAACACTCGTGTTTAGAGGAACGCCAAGTCCGGTTTATTTGACTGGAATTTTCTAAGACACAGACTTTAAACTCATAAGGGGCAGGAAGGAAAAGGCCAACCCTGGAAGTGGGTGGTTCTGGCAGACAAATGGTACAATCAGTGACTTCATGACTTGCAGGAAATACGGTAAGCTGGTGTGATGCTGGGCAGGCGCACGACCCTCAAGTCCTGGAGTGCCGCCCAGTAGGGCTAACCCACAGATGCTGAGGGACGCCGTAAGCTAGTCCTATGAACCTGAAAACCTCCCCACTAGACATGTACTGAGGCTCTTTACTCGCTGTGCACTGAAAAGGCACAGGGCTCAGTGAGTACAGGTACTCGCAGCCAAGACACTGACAACCTCAGTTTGATCCCTGAGGCCGACAAAGTAGAAGAAAAGAACTGATTCCCAAAAGTTGTCCTTTGTCCTCCAACCTCTTCACACCCGTACTGGCCAGGCTGTGTGAGCACAGGCAGGTGTGGTGGCACACACCTTTAATGCCATCACTGAGAGCCAGAGGCAGGTAGGTGGTTTTCAATGAGTTCCAGGCTAGCCAACCCTACATAGTGAGACCCTGCCTCCTCAGAACAGATAGAGAGATAGATAGATAGATAGATAGATAGATAGATAGATAGAGTATTAAATTATAGCCAAGAGCCAATTCACAGCTGCACAGCTTCAATTTTCCCTTCTCAGTCCTTGACGAGCTCCTTTTAGGTATTTAACTCTGAAGCTAGGGTTTTAAAAAAGAATTAATTTTTATTGTGAGTAAGTGTCTTTGTATGTACACATGAGTGTGTGGCCCAGGAGGCATATGAGCTCTTGGAACTGGAGTTACAGGCAGTTGTGAGCAGCCTGATGTGGGCACTGGGAACTTCCTTTGGAAGAGCGGTGTGTGTGTGTGTGTGTGTGTGTGTGTGTGTGTGTGTGTGTGTGTGTGTGTGTGTATACACGTGCACACATGTGTGCGCACACGCACTCTTTACAGCTGACCTATCTCTCCAGCCTAAAGTTAATTTGTACTAACCTTTTGTTTTAGATTTATGTGTGTGTGCATACATAAATTTAAAAAATTAATTTAGTAAAAAAAAATTAGTGTTAGTCTGAAAAATAGAGAATAGGAAGAAGATGAACATTTTCTATAAAGTCACAAAAACCAAAAGCCAAACCCAAACCTAAAATCTTGAAAACCAGACCTCCAGTTGGGTGTGGCGGCGCTTGCCTTTGATCCCAGCCCTGGAAGGCAGAGGCAGAAGAATCTCTGTGAGCTTGTGCTACAAAATGAGTTCCTGGACAGACAGCTACAAAGTGAGAGCCTGTCTCAACTGCCCCACCCCAAAGTTCCCAATAAAAACAAAACCCACAGGAGAAACAGGAGAAGTAAATGCATTCTAAATTGGGAGTATCTGATATTCAGACAGATGCTCATGAAAGCCCTCAGCTGGGCAGTCTGGGAAATGTAGTTTCTGTAGATACCTAGACGCTAAGGACAAGCAACACTGCGCTGTTTCATACTGGACAGCCTGAGTAACCGCACTGGGAGGGCCTTGCCTAGCATTTGTGAGGTCCTGGGTTTGATCTCACCATGGGGTGAGGGGAGGAAGAGGGAAAGGAAGAGGAAGAGAAAGAGGAAGAGGAAGAACTGTAGATTTTCATTTTTCTTCTGATACAAGCTCTCACTGTTACCCAGTTGGGGACTGAAGATGATGCCATCTCACATTGACAAGTCAGGATACCATGACAAAATGTTCACTGAAAATTGAAATGAGCCGGGCGGTGGTAGTGCATGCCTTTAATCCCAGCACTCGGGAGGCAGAGGCAGGCGGATCACTGTGAGTTCAAGGCCAGCCTGGTCTACAAAGTGAGTCTAGGACAGCCAAGGCTACACAGAGAGACCCTGTCTCGAAAAACCAAAAAAAAAAAAAAAAAAAGAAAATTGAAATGAGGTCCAGGCTGGGGAGAAGGCTCAGACACTAAGGGCGCTCGATGATCTTGCAGAAAACCCAGGTTCAAGTCCCAGCATCTACATAACAGCTCACAACTGTTTGCAACTCCAGTTTCAGAGGATCTGACATCTTCTGGCCTCCATGGCAATGCACGAATGTGGTGCATAAAACACCCATACACATAAAGTAAAATAACTTTTTATTTAAAAAACAAAAATATGAAAATGTGTTTCATTCCATGAATACAATCAGTAAACAGTGGCGCACACCAGTCATCTGGTGTCCTTTACACAAATATGAACTCAAACACAAAGCCATGGCTTCCTGTCTGAAGAACAAGCTGTTCCCAGAGATGTAAATAATGTGCTTGGATGGGAATTATCAACAGTGGAAGTTATGAAACTACTTCATTAGAGTTATGCCTCTCTTCTAAAAAGCATTAATAAGTGGCATCCATTTTTGAGAACTGAAAATGCTCGAGTAAGACTTAAAAGGTCAGGCTGGAGAGATGGCTCAGAGGTTAAGAGCACTGGCTGCTCTTCTAGAGGACCCTGGTTCAACTCCCAGCAACCACACGGCAGCTCACAACTGTCTGTAACTCCTGTTCCAGGGGATCTGACTCATTCACACATGGAGACAAAACACCAGTGTACATAAAATAAAAATAAATTAATAATTAAAAAAAAAAACCACTTAAAAGGTCTGAACTCGTTTGTGTGACAAATGCCTGTGAGCACTTCAGAGGTTCTGGATGCTGCCTGGGCTTGCAGAGTTAGAGGAGATTTAGTACCAGCTCCCCACGGACCCGACACTTAATGGAGGAGGGGCTGGGTGCCACACACAAAATAGAAAGGCCCTTGTAATGGGCAATGCTTATTAGAATTAACAGATTTTCACGTTAATACCCAGTGAGGACAGCCAGAAAGAAAAATCACATTAAGTATATTCAGGTCCCGGCACACACACCAGGCAATTTACTGGGAGCTCCAGTTCGGAGATAAACAGATACAAAAAACAAACAAAAGCATGTAATGATGTAAAGTAGACACCCCACCCTCCACCCCCCAAACACAAGCAACCAACAAAACCACTCTAAAGTCTAAAGGGCAAGAGACAACACTATTACAGTATAGTAATGAAATGCTAGGACAGATTCTGAGCATACTCCTTGGGAATCACAGAAAACATACTCCAAACCTCCACAGAAGGCATTCTGTTTAAGAGGCATGTGAAAAAGAGAGAGAGAGAAAAAAAATGTGGGCCTGAGGAGGATTAAGACAAAAGTGTCACCGACACCAAGAAAAGAGAAATTTAAAAAGTAAAACGAGGGGCTGGAGAGATGGCTCATTAGTTAAAAGCACTGGCTGCTCTTCCAAAGGACCCAGGTTCAGTTCCCAGCACCCACATGGTGGCTCACAACTGTACTTCAGTTCTAGGGGAATCCAATGCTCTCTTCTGGCCTACACTGGCACTGAGAATGCATACAAGCAAGTGGTATACAGACATATATGCAGGCAAAACACCCATACACATTAAAAAAAAAAAAAAGGAAGATGACCTACAGCCTTGGCACTTGGGAATCTGAGGTAGGAGATCTGTCTGCCTGATGCCTGTCAGCTACGCAGCAACACTTGATCTCAAGACCCAGCACCCACCACCCCCACAAAAAAAAAAAAAAAAAAAAAAAGAACCATCCCCGCTCAAAAAACAAGGTACTTAGGTAATGTAACTAGACGAGGTCATCAGGGGCTGGAGGTTCAGAGGTAACGGTGCCTTACGCACTGCCACGGTTCTGGTTCTGGGTCCGGTCTCCAGTACGCGGTGGGGTGCAGGCACTATAAGTTACATGTGCTTTCAGCAGGTGGAACTTAAGTGATAGAGGTAGAAAGTAAATGAGAGATGCAAGAAATGGGAGGCAGTACACAAGGACACCGAAATACCAAGCATGCCGGGTATGAAGGACGGCACGGGGCTTCAAATAAACAGAGTTGCAAAGAGCCTTGTTTTCTAAAAACAACAAGGAGATTGGTTCAAGTGGGCCTGGGGCAGGAAGCAGTGTGCAGGAAGAAACTGGAGCACCAGGAGAAGGGACAACTGATGAGTAAGCGAGGAAGAAATGGAAGAGAAGGGCTGGGGAAGATGCTCAGCTGCATGGCGCAGAAGCCCTTAACTCAAGCCCAGCTCCCTATGAACCGGGTGTGGCAGTGCACACCTGTATATCCCGGCACGCAAACATTTTAACTGTTGAGATAAGCCAAAGTCCTTCTTGACTACAACCCAATCTATATTCTCCGAAAGTCTGAGTCCTCCCGGGTTTATCTTTCCTCTCCTGGGCCACTCGAAGCAGTTACAGACACAGCTAGTCTGCAAGCAATCTTTCAAGTCACTGTCTTAGAGATAGCCAGGCTGAGGCGGGGACTGCTGGAGGAGCTTGCAGTCAGCCTGGGGCTACATTCAAGGCCATCTCAGCATGCACAGTGAAAACCCTACACGCAGGACTAGTCCACAGTGAGGTGCCCCGGGTTGTACAGCTTTACTGTACTGATAGGCGGCTCACAGTTTCACGGTGCCGCGTTGACATATGGTGCGATGAACATCCTGGGGTGTACAAGAAAGAACAGGTTTGCAGAAGAGCCATTTCCTTCCTTTCTTTTAGAAATGTTAATGTTTCTATTCATGTGTACATGTGTGTGTCTGCACGAGTATATGCCACTCCTATATGGATGCCTGAGGTATCCAGAGGAGGGTGCTGGATCTCTGGAGCTGGAGTTACAAGTGGTTGTGAGCTACCTACTGTGGGTGCTGGGAACTGACCTCAGGTCCACCAGGAGAACAGCAGGTACTGTGAACCACTGAGCCATCTCTCTAGCCCCTAGGAGAAGTGTTTAGCTTTTCCTTTTAAGAAAATGTATTTATTTATTATTATTACTGTAAGAGAGAGAGAGAGAGAGAGAGAGAGAGAGAGAGAGCGAGCGAGCACGCGCAACCATCCCACACTGTATGTGTGGAGGTCAACAGGACTTTGTTGAGTTGGTTTACTCCTCCTGTCCTGACATGGGGTCTGAGAACTAACTCAGGTCAGCAGACCTGTGTCACTGGGCAGCAAGCGCCGTTAACTATTGAGAGACATCAGCCTCAGTGGCCCAGCTTTTTTCCACTTAATAAAACTCCCAATGCATTCTGTAAGTTTCTCCTTTCCACACAGACTGTCAGCAGGCCCTCAAGATGGCTTCCTCCTGACCTAATTCTTTCTACAACTGGCAGAATCAATATACTACATGACAGACCACAGGCTTTACTTTAAACTAAAACTTTCATAGTTTCCCTTGCTTCCCTCTATAGGAGCAGCTAGAAATAACCTCTGATTAAGCCTAAATCACGAGGCCAACACAGGCGAGGAGACACAATGACAGGAAGTTAAAATAACAGGAATAAGCTACTTCCTTTTTTTTTTTTTTTTAATCTGTCTTAGTTTCAGGCTGAATAGCTGCAATAAAAGTGCTGAGCACCCAGTCCGCTCCCCAACTGGCTGTTCTAGAAGGAAGTGTCACTAGACAGGCAGAGCCCCTCCCTTCCTCCAAGGCACACACACCCCCAGATTCCAGAGTCCACGGGGAGATGGCAGGCAGATGAGGTGCTCACTGGCACCTGTAATTACCCGTCACACAATGCACCCCAGAAATGACATGTCACAGAAAGCTGTCTAGCGAACAGCCGACACCACATAAGTACTTTTAGGAGCTGATATAAATGAGGTTCAGCGTCTTCAGGAATGAAATGCAGACATTTTGTTACTTAAAACCGCAAGTTTCTTGTTTATGAACCATCACCTATATGCACAGCCTTTCCTTTTCTTGTGGTTCTTTTCTGCAGGGCATCATCCCATTGGTAGGCACTTCCCTCCCCTGGTGGGTGGTGTTAGGGGCGCCTGCCATCTTCAGGAAACAAGCCGAGGGGGAGAACAGAGAGGTTTTGGGAGGTTTCTCCAGTTACACCTCAGTATTTTTCTGTTATGGTTTTGTTTCCACATACGGCACTGTGGACAGTGTTCCCTTTGGCACACAGAGACCACTGCCTGACTAGTTTGGAGGTACTCCACTCTGTGATTACATCACACCTTTCCTGACTGGACCCCACCACGCGATGCTAGGCGTTCTCTAGCACTCCGGTTGCCATGAATCCCGCTGCTTAGGAGCAGCCTTTCTTGCAACTTTACTCAGGAGGTTGAGGTGGGGAGGAGGGTAGTTTAGACCAATTTGTGCTGCAGAGTGAGACTATCTCAAAAAACTAAGGAAGGAAGTACATACTGATTACATCTAAACGCCCAATGTTATCAGTCAATAAGAAAGGAAATGAAGATTGAAATGAGAAGCCATGTGGTCGTCTTTAATCCCAGCACCCTGGAGGCAGACGCAGGCAGATCTCTGAGTCCACGGCTAGCCAGCCTAGTTTACAGAGTGAGTTGTGAGTTCCAGGACAGCCAGGGCTACACAGTGAGGCCCTGCCTCAAAATAAAATAAGTAAATAAAGTAAAATAAAAAGAGAAAACTATGAAAAGGAGAAGCCTGGACTGCTGTGGGGCTGGCAGCTGTAGGCACCTGGAGCTGAGGCAGGAGCGCCCTGATTTCTAGGCTAGCCTCGGTTACAGGTTCTCATACAACAGTGAAAGGAAGTGAACTATGGCACACCTGTTTGAGTGGCTAAAATTAAAAAAGGGGGTTGTACCAAATGGGGTTAACTAGGACTCAACACATGGTGGGGAAAATAAACCATCTTATCATACTGGAAAACTCCTTTTTGACAATTTCTTAAAAATTAAACATGATACTCGGCATGGTGGCTAATGTAATCCCAGCACTTACAACATTTCCGCCCCCCCCACCTTGCCCCGCTCAAAAGTAAATATAAACTTATTATTTAGTACAATGATTCCATTTAACCAAAAGAACCAAAACATTATGTCCAGACAAAGCCTCATGCAGTTCACAGTGGCTTTAGCACAGGGCTAGAAATAGTGTGGGTTCTAACATGAATGGATAAAGCAAACATGACGTACGTGTATGACAGTGGAACACCAGTCATAAAAGACATCGACTACCCATACATATAAAGTAATAAACAATTCCGTGAGTTTGAGGCCAGTCTGGTCTACAAAGCGAGTCTAGGACAGCCAAGGCTACACAGAGAGACCCTGTCTCAAAAAACAAAACAAAACAATAAACAACCATATGCATAGTAACAGGCTGCCCATTAACGTCTTATCTTTATACCTATGGATTAGGGCATCTCTCAGCCCCGTCAGAGAAACTGCATTTTGTAGCAGATGGCAGTTAATACAGAGACCTACTTTAGTCAACATGCAGAGACTAAGACGCTATGGACATGCTCAGCTAAATGGGATGTCTATAGCACATTCCTTTGCCCCAGGGCTCAGAAAGCATCGAAAAAGAGGGGTTGGAAAGTCTTTAAGAGCCAGAAGTAGTGGGTGTACAGAGATGTACACTGATGTGTGCAGAGAAACAGCAGTTGCTGGACAGGACAGGGCGCCTGTTACAAACACGAAGCCACAGTGTCAGGGGGTGCATGCTTAAGGCCCCCACATGACTAAGCCTGCCCAAACCCAGGTGTGGATGGGTGCGGGGCTCATGAGGCCCAGCCCTAACTGAGAAGCTATTGGCAGCTGATGGCTGGCAGGGGGTAAGGGCGATGGCTGGGTTTTCCAGGGATGTGACCTGGGCTCCAGTAGATGGTCCTGTGGCCATGCACACACAGTTTGCACTACGTGGACTTAGTGGGTTTTAAAACAAAGCACACCAACTGAGAGAAAAAAGTGGTAGGGGCAGATAGGAGGGGGGCGGAGTTGGGAGGGGAGAGAAACAGGTGGATTTGACTGAAACCTTATTTGCATATATATGCATATATAAAACTCTCAAACAATTAAAAAAAACATGTAGAGCTGAAGATGTCTACCCTCCCACAGCTAAGAGAATAATGTTCAGTATGACTCTGTAAAGCCACACTGTAACATGTCTGGGGACAGAAAGCCGACCAAGACTCAGGAGCAGGGCTGGGAAGGTTAGGCAGGGTGGATTCAAAGGGCACAAAGACCTTAGAGGTGACGGACACCTGTCCTTGTGACTGGAGATGGCGTCATGGGGTACATACATCAAACAGTGCAGAGCACACTTGTGACCCAGCATTCTGCAGAGACAGATGGATCTGGAACTCAAGGCCAGCTTGGGCTGAACGGCAAGACTGTCTCAGAAATGAAAACTATGGAAGGCTTGGGGGGGAGGTGGCTAAAACACTGTTCCAAGTCACAAAGTCAACCTTAACGTTTGTCAGCTGTTTCAAAAGGGTAGGATGGAGTAACTCAGAGCAAGCGCTAGGTAACAACAGAAAAGCAGAAGCTCTCACCTTCCAGGCAAGGGACAGCATTCCACCAGCACTGTTTGCTTTAGGAACACGGTTTTGTCCTAAACCAGTGGACGTTGTAGCTTAGATTGTGATGACAGTAGCACTGTGTCTAGCCGCTCTCTCTAATTTCATCCAGACAAGAGCTGAAACATTTCTATGTGGAAACAGCTAAGGGTGGCTCGGCATCAGAGGAAGACTGTGGGTAAATACAGGACACACCCAGCATGGAAGAGTAAAAGCGACACGCTCTGAAGTTGCTGGTTCTGAATTTTTTTTTAGATGGCTACTGAGTCCAGTCCCTTGTCCTCCTCTGCAGCACGCTCAGCTCACTTTCTAGATCTACATGGAGTTAGTGACCTGGGGCTTTCCTGCGGGATCGGGTTGCTCCACCCGGCTTCTGAGCAATGTGATTTCCCCTTTGCTGTTGAGGGGATGCCTGTAGTGCTCCACTCAGGAAAATACTACTTTATGGGACTTCCACGAAGATTGTTTTTCCCTGACACATGCCTCTAAAGTAGAAAACCAGGTTTATATAAGGTTCAATTAGGGCCAAATACAGTATAAAAATGGTCTCTTTAACAGCTGAAGTTTACATACAGGAAGACTGGATATAACATCATAGAAACATCAAGGTCTTACTGCAGAAATGCTTTGGGCTGCAACAGAGAAGGGCGAGGTGACTTTTCCGTGGCTGGGAGAGCCACACTACCTGGGGACGACAGGAGGCATAGTGAAGTCTGGCATGTGGTAACAATTCGGGAGAATGAATAAAGCCCTTTTACAATCCCAGCTCCATAATTGGATCCACTTTACAAACTGTACGGCGTTTATAATCTTTCCCTAAAGAAACAAAACCTGCTCATGTGACCTGATATTCACCAAGGAGCAACAGGTAGACAAATGGTTTTGCTCAGAGAGCAAACGTAAGTAGAAAAAGACTTTCTTTTCCCCTTTGAAAGCAAACAGAAAAGTCCATTCAAAGTCGTTTAAGACCAAGGCCAAGCTGGACCACAAATTTACTCCCAGCATCTGGGAGGTGGAGGCGGAGGCAGAAAGATCTCTTTGAGGCCTGAGGTCCAGGAAAGACAGTGAGACCCTGTGTCAAAAAGCAGAGGTGGGAGGGAGGAGCCTAGAGGCTCAGTGGTTAACTGGGCACACTGCCCTTACAGAGGACCCACGTTTGGTTCCCAGCATCTACTTCAGACACCTCACAATGACCTGTAACCCCAGCTGGAAGGGATCCAGTGCCTCTGGCCTCCCAGGGAACCTCTGCTCATTTGTATGTGCTTATACACACAAGCACCTAACTAAAAATAAAACAGATCTTAAAAAAACAACAAAGACTAAAGCCTTTCAACTCACTGAGTATGAATTAGGAACTAATAATAAAAAGAAAATCATTAGTCCAAATATTCCAACAGGTATTTGCTGCTAAGCTAATGCGCTTAAGACAAAAACATCTTGGAATTGTTACAAAACTGAAACAAACAAACAAGCAAACAGACAGACAGACAAACACCACCTCACAAATTAAATGAGATTTATTTTTAACGTAAAGAATCTGGCTTGGTGGTTAAGAGCGTGGTGACTCACAGCTGGCTGTAACTCGAGTTTCAGGGAACCTGGTTCTTTCTTCTGGCTTCCCAGGCACCGAGTATGCGCACAGCGCACATACATACATGAAGGTGAAACTCTCATACACACAAAATAAACCCAAAAGAGCAATAACAAGAATCCAGGCGAGGCCTGAGACAACTCTAACCCCAGCTGTGAACAGCTATCCGGGCAGATGTTTAAAGATGCGCACCTCTGACGGAACTATACTGGACGGGGCTGAGCTCATCACCTACTGACCACACACGGGCCCAGTCTACTAGCACTGCTTCTCTGGTCCCTTTCACCTTCTCAGACTATCCCTATAATCAACAGAACTAGACGCATGCAGAAAAACCATCCGGAAACACGTACAACAAGCAGCCAAGGCAGCCTGTGGCGGAGCACAGAGCACAGCATTTTCTCACTCCAAACACTTGCCTTCAAGTACTGTGGCAGCCCCAAGGCAACGCATCACAACGGCTGTCGCTCTATTTGTTCAACAAATATTTGGTGCTAGGGACGTGGCTTAGTGATGGAACATGTATTCAGCGTGGCCACGGCCCTGAGTTAATCTTCAACAACAAAAATTACTACAACAAATATTTACCAAGTATCTGCCTAAGATCGTGCCAGGCTTAGGGGAGAGGGAACAGTGAAGCGACTTCTCGGGCTGGGGAAACTGTCAAAACAAACCTCAGAGCCTGCTCTGACTCTTCCCATGACAGGTGTCTCCTCCCCCACTAGCTCTGGGGGGATGAGGGCAAATGATAACGGGGTGGGGTGGGGTGGGTGAGGGGCTGGGATGATGACGACACCAAGCAGCACCAGGAACAAGGAGGGTTAAGAATGGGCTCAAACCGTCTTCAGTACTTTTCCTGTTCTCAGCATTATCAGATAATGACAAGAAATGGCAAGGTGGGGCTGGAGAGACGGCTCAGAGTTTAGGAGCAGTCTGCTCTTCCAAAGGTCCTGAGTTCAATTCCCAGCAACCACATGGTGGCTCACAACCATCTACGATGAGATCTGCTGCTTTTTTCTGGTGTGTGGGCAGAATACTGCGTAAATAATAAATTTAAAGGGGGGGGGGGGGGAAGGCAAGGTGTCCTGAGGCAAATTAGCTAGCGAAGTTGATCGTCAGCAGTAAGAGAAATAAACTAGCATCACCCTAAACTGAACAGCTGGACAGACAAAGGGCTTAGATGTTTTGTTTTACTTAAGTGTCCTTTGTAGGGATTCCTGTCTCAGCAGGATCAGAGTTCACCTTTTCTGGATCTTGTTCTTTGACTTTTCAGAGAATCACCTGTCTAGATTCAACAGATACTTTGCAAAGAGCTCAAACCTGAAAGGAGCTGCATCTGCTTGGACCTTTTAAAGGCTCTGCAGTGTCTCCTAAGCCACTGTCCCCAGAGCACACCTCTCCCATCCCATTATTTTAACAGATAACAAATTAATTCGCAAAAGAATTTTGTTGCTGTTTTTGAGACAAGGTTTCTCTGTGTAGCCTTGGCTGTCCTGGAACTCAGTCTTAGATCAGGCTGGCCTGGAACTCAGAGATCTGCTTGCCTCTGCCTCTCCACTGCTGGGATTAAAGGTGTGTGCCACCACCGCCTGGCTGAACAACTGAATTTTTAATTGTATGGGTGGTATAGATGGTTTTATGGAAACCTTGATGTCCTGGACATTAGACCCTGAACTGGCATATGAATATATATTTAAATACATATATACACATACTACACACACACACACACACACACACACACACACACACACACACACACACACACACTTCTTACAAAGTAGATCTCAGCAAATTCTCAAAAAAGTCAGCATTTAAAAGCATAGCCAAGGCCAGGCACAGTGGCACACGCCTTTAATCCCAGCACTAAGGAGGTAGAGGCAGGTGGATCACTGTGAATTCGAGGCCAGCCTGGTGTATAAGGCAAGTCCAGGATAGCCAAGGCTACAAAGAAAAACCCTGTCTCAAAAAAAAAAACAAAACAAAACAAAAAAAAAAAACACAAAAAAACCCCACAAGGTTCAAGGCTCAGAAACTAGCAGAGACTAAGGGTGCTATTCTGAGGGCAGAGAAGTTTCATCATTTCTTTTCCTCTTGGTTTGTTTCTTGTGACAGGGTCTATGTAACCTTGGCTGACTTGTAAGTTGTTTTGTAGACCAAGACGGCCTCAAACCCAGTGAGAGCCACCTGCCTCTGCCTCCCAGGTCCTGGAATTAAAGGCCTGCACCACCACATTAGGCCTAAAATTCTTGACACACAGGTGGGTGCCTAGAGTAACTGTCAGTATGTCCCACCGCCGCCTCAATAACTACACCAATACTCTCTGAAAGCAAATAGAGAAATGACTCGCAGCATAGGAGAGCCAGTCAGTCCGTCCGTCATTCCGTCATTCCGCCAGTCCGTCCGTCAGTCCGTCATTCCGTCAGTCCGTCAGTCAGTCAACGTCTCTACATACCTTTAGAGCTTCTATAACAAGGTCTCTTGCTTCAAGTTCTCCTTCAAGAATACTGAACAGTGTAAGGAGTTCAGGCTTGCTGAGTTTTTCCAGATTCATCCTGAAAGTCTTAAACAAAGGAACAATCAGTCTCCAGAAGAGGAACTTGATCAGAGTGAAGGAAAAAGAAAAGACACAGAAACAAAACATACAGAATGATACCCTAAGAGCTGCAATTCAAGACACCACCAAAGCTTTCTGATGTTAATCATAAATTGAGCAGGAAGAGAAAAATAAAAATCCACTGTAAATTATTGATTCCATCACCAAGATCAATTATTCATCACCTCTTCCAGGCTGGTTTGCAACCTGGCTCTCAGAAAGGATCAGGAATGAATTTTGTCTGCTAGAAACTGAAGCAGAATTGTGTTCCACTGGGCACCATTTCACTAAAGAATTTACTGGACCCCACAAAGATCTCCCAGTTTTAGATAACCAAACTTGAAAACTATATACAAAACCTTCTGGCATCTCTCTTCATTTGGTTCAAGTAAAGTTGAAGCAAAGGTAATGCTTATTGAGAGAGCAGGAGTAGCTGAGAGTGTAGGAGTAGCTGAGAGCAAAGGAGAAACTTTAAATTGTTTGACAGAAAGTAGGGATCACAATGTCTACCTGTTCCTCAGTAATACAGACTTAAACATGAGCATATGTAAATATGCATCTATCTTCATATTTTAAAATGTTTTGTTTTGGTTTGGCTTTTCGAGACAGAGTTTCTCTATGTTATCTTGGCTGTCCTGAACTTGCTTTGTGGATCAGTCTGGTCTTGAACTCATAGCGATATGCCTGCCTCTGCCTCCTGAGAGCTGAGAATAAAAGCATGTGCCACCACGCCTGGCAAATTTTTTGTGGGGAGGGATTTCCCCTTCTTTTTTTATTATTAATTCTTTTTACAAATACATCTATATTATTACACCACATAAAACAAACTACATACAGCAAAAGAACCACAGACCATTCAGGAATTATATTCATAGTGTTTTGGCTGTGGGATTTGGCAACCTTGAAGAAAACACTTTCCTATCTCCATGAGTCTAAAATTCTGAATGTAAATCACTATCTATCATATCTCACTTCTATCAACTTAAAACATCTATCCAGACCTAAAGACATCTCACTCCCAAAACAACAAGGCTCACTGGTGACACTCAACTATTAGGTCTTCAACACCATCAGAGACTTAAGGAGTAAAATTAATTGCCTGATTAACAGGAAGTGCAGGTTAGCAGCTTCCTAATTTAATAATAAGAGAGGGGAAAAAATGACAGTTTGCTGCTCTGAAACGTTGGCGCATCTGTATGCAGTCTGTGCATGAGCGCAGGGCCCATGGAGGCCAGCAGAGGGCACTGCATTCCTCGGGAGCTGGAGTTACAAAAGGATGCCAACCTTCTGATGTGAGTGCTTAGAACTGAATTCGGGTCCCCTGCAAAAGCATCAGGTGCTCTTAACCACAGATCCATCTCTCCAGCCCCTTCATTTCCTTCCTTCCTTCTTTCCTTCTCCCTTTCTTTTTTGAGACAGGGTCTCCTATGTGGTACAGGTTGGCCTAAAACTCACTATGTAGTTCAGGCTGACCCTGAGGTCTCAACTCTGCTGTCCCAGCCTCCAGAGTGCCAGGGTTAGAGGCGTGAGTTAGTATGCCCAATTAAATATGCTCTTAAGTGATCTGTGAAACTACACTGTTTAAATGATTGTAAGGATCCTCAGCCTTTACTTCCCAACTGTCCAGGATACAGTCAGGCCATCCTTGTACATAGCGATGGCTTTCAATTCAATTATATAATGACCACAGTCACCTGCTCAAACATTCTCCTTTCTCCCCTACACACCAGTCCCTTCCTCTCCCAATCTAGCTTCTACTTCCAGGTTGTGTGTGTGTGTGTGTGTGTGTGTGTGTGTGTGTATGTGTGAGAGAGGGGGAGAGATATCTTAAAGAAGAAATTTGCAGCTTTTATTTGAGCTATTTTCCCTTGAAATGATGATCTCTAGTTGCCTTCATTTCTCAGCAAATGGAGTAACTTTATTCTGCTCTATGACCAGATAAAACGCCACAGTACAGACACACATCTTCTTTAGGCCTCCAGCTGTCAGAAGAAACATCTCGCCTCATTATTATTTGGCTATTATGATCAGCGCTACCATAAACACGGTTGTGCGGTATCTCAGAGTTCTCCGGGTGCTTCCCCAGGAGTGGTGCAGCAGGGTCCTAGTCTCAGTTGTCTGAGGAACCACAATACCAATTTCCACGGTGACTGGACCACCTGCAGAGGATAACTCAGTGCCTCACCACACCTCAGCATTCCCTTCTCTTTCAGGCTAGCTGTCTCAGCTTTGTCTTTTTTCCTCCCTGCCCACTCTCTCCCGTCGGCGTCTCCATACACAGTTATGGCTGGCCTTGAACTTGCACAATCTTCCTGCGTCTGCTTCCCAAGTCCTGGAACTGCAGGCATGTGCAGTAAGACAGAATCTGAATGTGTTTAATTGCCAGCTAAGGATAGCAACCTTTTTTCCCCGTGTTTCTTGGTCATTTACATTTCTTCTTCTGGAAAGTATCTGTTTCATTAGTTCATTTATTGATGAGGTTGTTTTGGGTTTTGTCATCTTTATTTTACATGCATTTTGTGTGTGTGTTGTGTGTTCACACATGTGCCATGGCATATGTGGAGGTCAGAGGCTAACCCGTGAGGGTTGCCTCTCATTCCACCATGCGGGCTCTGGAGATCCAGCGCAGGCTGCCAGGCTGGGAAGGAGGCTCCTTTTTACCCCCCGAGTTATCCTGCCAGGCCATGTTTTTGTACTGAAACATTACTCTTCTGTCATGTGTAGCTGCTGAAGTTTTCCTCCCACTCTATAGCTGTCTCTTTCCTCAACTGCTTCCTTGTTGTGCAAACTCTCTAATTTCACGCCACCCCATTTGTCAGTTGCTCGTTTTATTTCCTGAGCTGAGTCCTTCTCAGAAATGCCTGTACCTAGTTTCAGGTCTTAGATCCACCACATTCAACTGACTTTCTGCTTTGTTTTTTGAGACACAGTTTGTCTGTGTAGCCTTGGCTGTCCTGGACTCACTTTGTAGACCAGGCTGGCCTCGAACTCACAGAGATCTACCTGCCTCCGCCTCCCTGAGTGCTGGGATTATAGGCGTGCACCACCACTTCACCTGATTCTTGTACAGGGCTATCCAGTTTGCCTTGCACCATTTGTTGAGGAGGATGTCTTTTTTCCAATGTCTGTCTTTGCATTTAGTGGCCAGAGCTGTGCGGGTTTATATCTAGGCCCTCTGTTCTGTTCCTTGAGCCACACATCTTTGAGCTAGTAGCATGCTATTTTCCTTACTGTGGCTCTGTGGTGTGACTTGAGACCTACAGGATAGGTATACAGTGTAGGTATAGCATAATTGGAGGTACTGTGGCACCTCCAGCATTACGCTTTTCTCTCAGGGTTGCTTTGGTTGTCCTTGGTCTTCTGTGATTCCTGTAGTTTTAGGGTCGCACGGGGATTGCAATGACTCTGGATTGCTTTTGATAAGTTGTTTGTGGTATCAATGCTGCTGACCCATGAGCATAGAGCATCTTTCCATCTTCCAGAGACTTCTTCAATTATTCTTCAGTGCTCTAAGGTTTTCACTGTAGAAATCTTTTCCTTCCTGGTTAGGTTTATTCCCAGGCATTTCAGTTTTTCCTTCTTTTTGGACGCTACTGTGAACAGGGCTGCTTCGCTGAGGCCCTCCTCGTGGGGTTTGTTACTGGCACACGGGCAAGGCGCTGAGTTTCCTATGTTGATTTTGTATTCTAGTACTCAGCTCAGTGTGTAGGTTCTCAGAGGTGTTTTAGCCAGTTTGTTTGACAGGCTCATGTTCCTACAAGGACCTGTTAAACAGTGTGGCACTAACTCAACCTACTTTCCCAGAACACATGCAGGCAGACCGACAACGGGTGGCTGGCCAGTGAACACAGCACAGGACCGAGGGAGTTCCATTACTACCTTCCTTCTACTTTTTATTCCCAAACTCCAACTGTCACGGAGTTTTTCTTCAGCACGAAGGCAACATGATGAGTCACTATACTCAGCAGCAATTCCTCACTCTTTGGTGTAAATCTGAGGGGCACGCAGAGAGGCCACCGACTCCTCCAGGGCTGTTGTGCTGAAGTGAAGGAGAACTCAGCTGCACGGGGCACAGGCTTTGATGTGTCATCAGAGCGCGTTCTAGCATGTAACCTGAAAATCTTTTACCACATAGTAAAATGTCCTTAACGTAACCTCAGCTCCAACTGCTAACTTCCCAGGTAGTGAGTTCCAGCCTTTAGTGCGGCTCACGGTAGTATTAAATATCACCTGTCATGAGTTACTGTGAAAACAAATAACAAGGGAAGCTACCAGAATTAGAAACCCCCAACAAATGTAATACAGCTGCTGGTCAGTCACTCCTGCCTCAAAGCCATAGAGGGCACAAGTAACACAGCCTTAGCAGCCACTGCCAGCGCTGAGTCTCCCTATCTGACTGACTGGGAGACTTCCTCTTCTGGAGGCATTTACAGGAAGACGAGCTTTAGAAATCTTAGACAACCAGTGCTGTTTCAAGGACTAGCTTCCTTCCTTCTGTTTTTGAGATAGGGTCTTACTCTGTAGTCCAGACTAGCCTAGCCTAGCCCTCAACTCTGCCTCTCCCGGCTGAGATTTTAAGCATAAGCCACCACAACTGGCTCAACAACTTTAGAAACAATTTTACTTATCTTTTTAACAGTTTTACTTTATTTATGAGCCACTCTAGATGGATGATAGAAACCAAACTCAGGTTCCCTGAAAGAGCAATAAATACACTTTCTTCTTCTTGTTTTATTTATTTATTTACACACACACACACACACACACACACACACACACACACACAGTGTATATATATTTGCGGGGGGGGGGTTCAAGACAGGGTTTCTCTGTATAAGCCCTGGCTGTCCTGGGACTAGCTCTGTAGACCAGGCAGGCTAGCCTTGAACTCACAGATATCCACCTGCCTCTGCCTTTCGAGTGTGAGATTAAATACGTGCACCACCACTGCCTGGCTTCTTTTCCTTTTTTGAGACAGGGTCTCTCTACGTAGTTCTGGCTAACCTTAACTAAACTCACAGAGCTGCACTTGTCTCCGCCTCCTGCGTTGGTGTTAAAGGCGTGTGCCATCATACCAGGCTATGCAGCAAACAGATACCAACAGAGCAGAGTAAGTCACCTGGCCACACTGAACCAAGGCAAAATGGCAGAAACAATGCTAAAAACGACTGCTCATATTACTCTCTTTTCTTCAATATTTTTAGTCTTTAAACATTTTTGTTTAGAGGTCTAAAACTATGACTAAAAGCAGCAGTGCCATTGCAGTAAAACACAGAGGATTACTGAGAAGTGCAGGACGCCAGTCCTGGCTTGGACAGGAGCAACTAGATAGCCCTAGGAACACATACTTAGGCATCTCTTGTCCTTTGTTTCTTAATAGGTAAACAAAATAAATTAGGTGCTCTCCAAAGCCCTTAGCTCCACTCTAGATTAGCTAAGTACTGGAGGTGAGGCCCAGTGCTGGGCCTGGGTTTACCACTGCTATCCAACTGTACCTAAACCCAAGTCTCTAACCTGCTGTGAAAAATATACATCTCCATGAAAGAAGAAATTTGTTATCATCTTCGGAGTCTCTTAAATTATAAAGAGGCTAGCCTACTCATTCTTTATCAATGACACAAAGAAAAATATACATCTTCATGAAACAAGAAAGTTGTTATCATCTTCAGAGTCGATTAAATTATAAAGAGGCTAAAGCCAGGCGGTGGTGGCACACGCCTTTAATCCCAGCACTTGGGAGGCAGAGGCAGGCGGATCACTGTGAGTTTGAGGCCAGCCTGGTCTATAAAGTGAGTCCAGGATAGTCAAGGCTACACAGAGAAATCCTGTCTCGAAAAACAAACAAACAAACAAACAAAAAAAATTGTAAAGAGGTAGCCTACTCAAGGAAAAAAAAGTTCACTCTTCATCAGTGACACAAAGAACAGTACTCTCGGGGATAGAGAGACAACTCACTGAGCAGAGTACAGTATGCAAATATAAGGACTGGAGTTCAGATCCCCAGTACCCATATTTAAAAAACGGGGCATGGCAGCGTGCACCTGTAATGCCAGTCAGTACCGGAGAGGGCAGAGGCCAGCGGATGGATCCCTACAGGCCACTGATGAGCCAATCTCACCAACCAGTGGACACTACGTACAGTGAGACACCAAGGTGAAGAGCAAATAAAGACATCCTCTGGCCTCTCTATACACGCGCACAAGGGCATGTATCACTGCACATATGCACACACATACACACTCACACACACACGCACACGCACACACACACACACACATCTTACTGTGTCTATAAATCACTTCTACAAATTCTAATATCTAGAACATTCCATCAATAATAACAACTGTATCAGCATGGTGTGATGCCTTGTGTTTGATTGTTAACTATGGGTGCTCCCTGAGGTCTGCTTGCGTCTTTTACGAGTAGATACTCATGTACCCCCAAAATACCGTTTATAACCTTGCCTAAGAAGTTATTGATGATTGGTTGATTAAAAGGCTATAGGGCAGGACAGAAATAGGGGGCAAAGCAAAGGCTCAAGGACTCTGGAGAGAGGAGGATGATGGGACAGAGACAGGCAGTGGTGAAGGAAGGGAGAGAGAGGTTTCAGAGGAAAAACAAGGGGCAGAATTGCCGTGGAATGGGAAAGCACCACGCGGGCCAGGAGGAGGGACTCTGAACTTCTGCCTGGAAGAAGGCGGCCCCGATGAGCAGCGTCCGCGAGGGCTCTGGGATTATGGGTGGGAAGTAGCGCAGACAGGCGTGGTGAGAGCAGATGGCCTCGGGTGGGGGCTGGAGATCATGGGAGGTGGTTTGGGGGTTGATATCTGCCTGGCCCCAGGTAAAAGAAGGCTTATTCTAAAATACAACAGGTGCCTGCGTCTTTTATGATTATGATAGCAGGTTAGGTAATACCACTATAATAATAATAATAATAATAATAATAATAATAATAATAATAATAATAATAATAATAACAACAATAATAATAATAATAGGCTAATTTGATAATAAACATTATTAGCCATGTTTTATTTTCTGCAACAAACAACTCACTTGGCTTATTATTTATAATGCAATACAAACAGTGTACACAAGTGGGGAAAAGCCACAGTTGTGTAACTCAAGACCAATCTATCCTAGTGACCGTTCTTCATAAATATTAAATCTTAGTAATTCTTTGCTATTCTATACATATGAATCTACTCTCAGTCCATATTACAAGACTTCTTACGATAAACCCTTGTCTGAATCACAGAGACATTCAAACTGCATTACGATCTAGCAAGGCAGTGGTGTTCCTGTGGGTAGGGTGGAGGTGACACTGACCTGACAATTGGTGGCTGCACTTTCGTCCTCGGGTACAAAGTCTTAGAGGTTTCTGTCCGTTAAAAGTGTAGGAAGTTGACAGATACTTAAAATGTCGTCAGCATGGTGAGAAAGTGTCCAACACTGCAAAACAAGAAGAAATCCATTGTCCATGTGACACACTGTGAGTAACATGGTGAGTCCCCTTAGTGTCAACTAGGACACAGCTGGGAAGGTTCTGAGAGCAGCGAGTTGCTAATGACAAGAGAGAAGCCACCAGCTCCCTAGGCAGAAGCCAAGTAATAAATATATGAAACAGCAGGCTCTGACTCCCCTTTTAGGGAGGGTGGGAGCTACTGAAAAAATTTTTTTCTTTTCCTTTTAAGATAAGGGCTCGCTACAGAGCCATGGGTGGCCTCAAACTCAAAGGGTGATCCTCCTGTCTCAGTCTCCAAGATACCGATATCTCTTCTGACGGCCACTGCCATTTCAAGGAGTAACTCTCAAGGGCAGTAGGCATGGTCTTTCCCTAAAAGGCCAAAAGCCTGTCTACATGAGACAATGTGACCCACATGCGGTGCCACATGCACCTCTGAACATAATCCCAACCGGAAGTCCCACCTGCCAGATCTGTGGAAGGAAATGTCTCCCCCCCCTTCCTCATGACCACAAAGAAACACACCAATCTGTGCCCATTCCCACTGTCTACAGGGATGACCACACAGCGTCAACGTCTATCACATCACAGCTACACATTAAGTGCTGACTAGGAACAAATGCTTTTGCTTATATTTTTCCAATAGTATTAAGCTATAGCTTAAAAAGAAAAGACACACATACACTCACAACATTAAAGAAATGAAACTGACAAGAGAAAAAAAGGGGAGCACCGGGAAACAAAAGGGAGGGTAGCAGGGTTTGGGGGGGGGTTATGGGAGTCATGCTCAAAACGCAAAATATACATGTATGAAAATTTGAAAGAATGGAAAAAAAAAACTAAAGGAAAAAAAGGGAGGGCTTTAGCTTTATTTTAATTTGTTTACTGAGTCAACAGTTAAGCTCTGAACCTCTCAATTTAGGAGAAGGGGTAGGATGGGTCCATCCCACAGTCAGGAGAGGACAACAGCATGCAGGCAGACCTGCAAATAGGTTATTCCAGCCATTTCTGCCAGCATACGGGCAAAATTATGCAGCCTGAGGTTCTCCGAAAAGGGCTGTTCTTCAGCCACACTGGTTTTGGACATGCCGCTCTACACCAGGCTGCGGACTCCTGTTTTCTGAGTGAGCTGTTACTTGTCACTGACACCATCCATTAAGTGACTCTGAAAGACGGGATCATGCTAACCAGACACCCAGCTTACTCTTTCCAGTAGAACCCTCCAAGACCCAGTTTGGTCCAGAGCTATACCTAGAAACTTCTGTCTCCTGAGTGCTGAGATTAAAGGTGTGCACCGCCACCACTTGACCAGAGTTTTCTTAATAAAGATACATATAAACATATACGATAAAAATGTTACACGTATTTCAATGTTCTGAAAAAACAGGGCCACTTAAAGGCTAAGCATTACAGTTATGTGATTTTAAACCAGTCTGCTCAGCATATCAGTTAGTGGGTCACAGGCTCCCCAACTTCCCCAGCTGACTGAAGGGGCTGTGAGTCCCCACTAAACACCCCCAATCCGTTTTGTTTGTCTTTTGAGGCAGTCTCACTATGTAGACGTGGATGGCCTGGAACTCACTATGTAGAGCAAATTCATCCTGAACTCAAACAAATCCACCTGTCTCTGCCTCTGCCTCCCGGGTGCATACAGCCCTCTTTTTTTCTTTTTGAGATAGGGTTTGCTATGTAGCCCAGGCTGGCCTTGAACTTATCCTTTTGTCTCAACCTCTCAAGGACTGAGATGACAGGTGTAATCTACCATGCCATGCCTAATTGTGACAACAATCAGAGGCGTTCTGGGTATCAGGCAAGGATGGGCATGCACTTGTAGCCCCTCCCCCACCCCACCCCCTTGTGCACACACCCACACAGCGCCTCTGTAACTGCCTGAGAAATATGTTACTGTGACTTGCTCACTTTGTTCTCAACTCTGTCTCCAAATAACACCCAAGCTCAGCTCACTCTGGCCCTCACTCACTGTGCTTCTTGATAGGGCCTGTGCCCCATGCCCTGTGCCCGGTGACTGATTCTGTAGGACAACAGGCGCAGAGACAAGGTGGCAGAAAAAGAAACAGTTTCTCTAGCCATGTAAGTAATAGGGCAGGGCAGGGAGGGGTGGGGCGGGGCGGGGCCCAGGTGGCCCAGGTAAAATGTTTGTGTCTAGTATCTGGGTGTGAGTATCTGGGTGCAAGTGAAGGTTTACTTTCCAAGTAGTCAGTAATAAGGTATGTGGAGAAAAATCAACATTGTAGATGAGTCTTAGTTCCTGACAGGGTAACCTCAAAAACAAACAAAACAAAATCCCATTTAAGAAACCAACTTGTTTCCGGGCCAGCCAGGGCGGTTACACAGAGAAAGCCTGTCTCGAACCCTCCCCCTCCTCCCCCACCCACCCAATATTCAGTTATTTTACTATGAGATCATCTTACACACTCAGATATCAAACTTAACTCATGCTTAGGCTAAAATTGGCTCATAGGCTGTTCAGTGAGGTCACAGAATCAGTTATGAGATATAGATTAGATTAGACCAGAAATATACATTGAATTTGTTCCAATCCTAAAACCTCACACAAATTCTATATAAAACCAAAATACGGGTTAATAACTTAAAAGTCAAAGAGATAATACACAAAACAGGTATTCTGAGCACCAAACAGTGCATTATCCTAAGAACCCAGTCACGCCCGGGTGTGGAGGTGCACGCCTGTGACCCCAGCACTTGGGAGGTGAGAAGCAGATGGGGGATAAAAAGTTCAAGGCCAGACAGGACAGAAATGCCCCGTGGGCTCAAGGCCTGCTTGGGTTATATGAGACCTTTTTTCAAAAACAAAAACCAAACCAAACCAGACCAAACCAAATGGAAGAAAACCAGTATACGTGAGACATTAAGAAATGAACAGGAGACACTGTTTAAAGCTATTAAACCTAAATATGGAGGCAAATGCACTGTTACAAAATGAATCCAGAGGCCCCTTAGGAGGTGGAAAATACTAGACTATCTCAAAAGATGAAAAACTCTCCAACCCCTGTCGAGCCTGGGTCAGAGGGGCTAAGTGCCCATCTCAGTAAGACAGGGACAGAGCTAGAAAGGGCCCCACCCTCTGATTTAGGATCAGGCCAGAGAGGAAGACTATGCCAGCCACTTTCTGCTTTAAAGGGGCTTTAGCTAAGTGTGTGGATGCACATCAGGGATCCCGACAATCGGGAGACTGAGGCAGCGGGAGCTCAGGAGAGGCCAGCTGCTCAACACAGGGGAACCTCTTATTAATACTACTATTCCTTAAAAGAATCCTAAAGTTAGCCTGGCGCAGTGGCGCTCACCTGTGATCCCAGCTGAGGCAGGTGGATCGCTGTGAGCTCAAGGCCAGCCTGGTCTACAATGCAACTCCAGGACAGCCAAGGCTGCACAGAGAAAAACCATGTCTCAAAAATAAATAAATAAATAAATAAATAAATAAAAATGTAATAAAATCAATCCCAAAGTCAAAGTACAAAACCCAATTTTGTTTTATGGAATTTTATTATATTAAGCAATATAAACTTAACAATACTACAAAACTTTAAATCAAACTGTTCTTAGCTGAAGATATTACAAGACTATTTATAATGCTATAATATATGTTAATGGGCTGAGCCCTCACCTCAAATTCATGTCGACTCTTGAATTCCTAGCATTTCAGTACGTGACTAACTCTGAAGACATATGGAGCGTGCCATGGAACACACACAGACACACACACATAGACACACACACACATAGAGACAGAGACACACACCTTCTTTTATGGCAGTGTTGGTGACTGACCCAGGGCCCTGAACTTGTTAGGCAAGTGCTCTCTCTACCACTGAGCTAACTCCCAACCTCAGAGACTAGAGAGAGGCAATTACCTTAAAATGAGATCACACACAATGCGCGTAGACTTCTTCAGTTGTAAATGAGATGCCTATCAAACCTCTCCCTGTCAAGACTCAGGGATCAATGTGAAAGAGGAGTGGGAAGGCCCGAGGTGGTGACGGACTCCGAGGACAGAGAATCCTCCAGAGGCAACGACCGTAACAGCACCTTCTAGACCTGACAGGACAAGGTCCCAGCAAGGAGAAGGAAAGTGGACCCAAGGCCCCATCCCCGACCTTTGTACCAATTTGCAACTGCTCCTTGATGGGTAAAGAAAATCACTTTTCTTTAACAAAGTGTCACGGCAGGGCCCATGGCCAGGAGTAGTGACCAGTACAAAATGGACTCCACAGTGTTTGTGTGTGCATGCGCTTTTTTTTTCTTTATTGGGTTTATTTTTGTTTTAATTTTAAGGGTTTTTGTTGCTGCTGTTCTTTTGAGAGAATAGAGAATGAACACGAAGCTGCCTGCTAGGGAGGTGGGGAAGGGAGAAGATAAGATCAAAATACATTGGATAAATAAATCTTAATTAAAAAGTTGCTCAATATAATCATCAATCCAGTAAGACTGGAATCAGAATGCAGATCAGTCAGGGGAAAGTGCAAGGTGAGAAACCACGCTGATCAAAACAATGGTCTAACCTTTTGGCTCACAATATGGGAGAAAATCCATTCTTTGGTGGCAAAATAAAACAATATACTACGCGCTTACTTTTGTTTGTTTGTTTCCTATGTCCTGGTTGGCTTGGAACTTACTATATAGAGTAGGTTGACTTCACACTTGCAACAACTTTCCTGCCTCTGCCTTCCAAGTGCTGGGGTTACAGGGATAAGCCACTAGCCCCTGATCACTTTCTACTCTTTCTTTTTGAGGGGGGGGGTTATTTATTTACTTATGTATTCTATGTACACAGGTGCTTTGTCTGCATAAATGTCTGCGAGCTGGGAATTGAACTTGGGTCCTCTGGAAGAGCACCAGTGCTCTTAACTGCTGAGCCATCTCTCCAGCTCTCACTTTCTACTCTTTAAGTACATGGCAACATCTAGATCTGAGTCTTCCCCCTACCATGTGAGGACGAACCATAACGCATCCTTTCTCGGATAGCTTTACTTTTTTTCCTAGCCATGCAATAAACAGCACTGCAATAAAAAGAATGGTTTGCAAAAATGTTTTAGAGATTGTACATTTCAGGATCCTTTGAATTATCTTGAAAGACAATATGAATCATGCGCTTGGAGAGAAGCTGCTGTGATCCTGAGGGATCTAACACTGAAGGCCTCCCAGGGACCAGCTCTGCAGTTACACCACAACTCTTCAGAGTCAGCATTAAGACACTGGAGTACTCAATTTAAGGCAGACCTCAAGGCTTATGCTTACTATGAGCAATGAAAAGATTAATCACCACCACTTCAGCAGTCTACAGCATAACTTTCTAAGAATTCAAACAAGCAGTAGTGGAAAAAAGATAAGCATTTATTGAGCTAAACATAGAATATGTGCCAGACACTTCCAAGCACCTGACATATGTCACACCCCTCAACAACAGATCACTACAATCTCAGTTAAAAATGGCAAAGCTGAGGCACGGTGGCAACTTGCTCAAAGTCCTGTAGTGAGTATATGAAAGAAACCGAATTCAACCCAGTAAATTTGACTCCAGAGGATCCCTTAGAAACCACTGTTCATGGGTGATGTCATTTTATCCGCCTTAGGTGATGGAACCACCTCAGAAATAATTCAGTTCAGCCCCCCTCATTTTACAAATGAGTACTGAGCATATGAGCACAGTTAACGGGAACCAGGTCTAGCACTCACATACATACACACACACACACACACACACACACACACACACACACACACACACACGGAAATACACAGACACACATGCATGCGTGCGTGCCATGGCTTCTGTGTGGAGTTCAGAAGATGACTTGCCAAAGCTGGTTCTCTGCTTTCATCATGTGAGTCTCAGGACTGAACACAGGCATGACGCTTGGCAGCAAGTCCTTAATCATTGCACCATTTTGCTGGCTCCACTTACTCACTCCTAAAATCTAGTCTAACTTGCTGTTTCGGACACCGGGACCAAGCTTTGGTTTGGTTTGGTTCTTAAGGTCTTCTGTGTATCATCTGTCTCTCTCACAGGTTGTAACATTTACTGACGAACAGTGGAAGCTGCCTTATGCCTACAAACCAGTATCTCTCCCTCTACATAAGGAGACCAAGACAAAGCTATTAAAAAAACAGGTCTGTTAACCAGCATGGTGGTGCATATCTGTAATTCCAGCACTCAGGAGGCAGAGGCAGATGGATTGCCACAAGTTCAAGCCAGGACTACATAATAAGACCCAGTTTCAAAAACATAACAAAGAGGAAACCAGGTCTGTCTACCTGGATCTATCCGTATATACCCTCTCACCAGTCTCACCGACGAAGACCACACAGAACTGCAGAGTTCTAGCTTCCACAATTGCTGTGAATGAAATTGCTTGTTTATTTATTTATTTCAGACAGGGTTTCTCTGTGTATCTTTGGCTTCCTGGACTCCCTTTGTAGACCAGGCTGGATTGGAATTCAGAGAGAACCCCCTGCCTCTGCTCCACAGTGCTGGGATTACAGGCTTGTGCCACCATGCCCAGCTGAAAATTAATAATAGTTTTAACAAAAACATTTCTCGTTAAGATTTTAAAAAAATACATACATCTGTAAACATCACATTATCGGAAGTTTTGAGTTAGTTTAGTACTTGCTAGCTAGTTTAAATGAAATTATAACAAGATCTCATCCTAACATGTCTATCTGACCTATCAAGGTCCCCAAAACTCAGCTTTTTTTTTTTTTTGAGACAGGGTTTCTCTGTGTAGCCTTGGCCAACCTGGACTCGCTCTGTAGATCAGGCTGGTCTCGAACTCACAGCAATCTGCCTGCCTCTGCCTCCCGAGTGCTGGATTAAAGGCATGCGCCACCACGCCTGGCTACTCAGCTTTTTTGAAACAAAGCCAGAGCAAGGGAACAATGGTCTTGCAGGTTGATTTCATTTTTAAGTAAAATGCTTCATGGGTCACAATTCTTGAGGCCCCGGAATGTTTAAACCCTTCCCCTGCTACAGTGAATAAAGCCACTGGTTCCACATGGATTAAGCAGAGACGCGCAGAGAACGCGATCCCAGTCTGGAGCAGTAACCACAACAGTCGAGAGGTGTGTCCTCAACTCTGCTCACAACCTCTCCCGGAACTGTACAAATCTTCACACGAGCCTCTGAGGCCGTGGCTCTCAACCTTCCTAACGCTTCAACATTTTACTACAGTTCCTCGTGTTGTGGCGGTCCCCAACCATAAAGTAACTTCTGTTGCTGCTTCACAGCTGTAATTGTGCTGGTTATGATTTGTAACGTAAAATAGCTGTTGTTTTTTGAAGGTCTTAAGTGACCCCTGTGAAAGTGTCGTTTGACTCCCCACCCCCCACCCCCCACCCCCGCAAGAGCTGAGACTCACAGGTTGAGAAACATTTCTCTTAACCTAAGAATAGTTTTAAAAAGTTGTTGCCAGCTGAATATTCCTAACAAACAGCAATGTTTTCTGCTCTGGGTTCCTTGGGGGGAAATGATCTCCTGGGAGACAGGGTGTCGTAAGTACGTGGACTTTGTAGCCTGACATCTGGGTCCTCAAGCTGCCTCCGGTCCATCTAACACCTGAGCTATGAAGTGGGACGACACAGATTCTAGCAGGCGGCTGTGTGCACTCAGTGAGCTGGAGACTGCTCTAGCTCTGCTTCCGTGAAGAGCATCCATTAGAGTCCACCTATAAGGACAGGACATTTGTTTGTTTGTTTATGTTTTTTCCAATGGAGCGCCACTGTCTTATCATTCACATATCTAATTTACAATGCAAAATAAACTAATTCCTTCTTTACCCCAACCCGGCAGGTTGACCTGATCCAAGGATGAGATGGCGTCTCTAGTTCCCAAAAGTCCGTTTATGGATATGCTCAACACACACCCAAGCCAATGGTGGCTGCGGACTGCCTGCGGACGGAAAAGGACGCTCCTCTGCCTGGACCAGCCCTCTGTGCCTTCTGCAAGGTAAGTGAGAAGCATGTCTTACTTCTAGTGGAAATTTTTTTTTTTACAGTTTTTAATCAAGTTACAACCTTTAACTTGTAGCAGGGTTGCTGACACTAACACAGCTATTTTTGACACTAGACATGAACCCAGCTCTGAACTCCAGAACAGTTACTCCATTCTGTTCTACCAACTCATCCACTTACACGTCTGCTTAGTGTTTCACAAGCTTGCGAACTCTGTGGACCGCTATTGTGTCTGGTAGGACTCGGAGGGGAAGAAGTAGGAGGGATTGGCTCACAGTAACTTGGAGACCGGACTCCATTTAGGAAGGTTAACAGGGGAAATAACCCCAACTCAGCGGAGGTTTGGAGACTCAGTGACGAGTGACAGTGTGGGCAACAGGAACAGGGATGTCAGAACAGGAACTGGCTTTGGTGGGGGGAATGATGACTGTGAGATGAGACAGGCTGTGTAGGAACCAAGCCGACCCAAGAGGAAGCTGTGGGAGGCAGCAGGCGAGCGCGCCGAGGGCCCAGGGCTTAGGAGATGGAATTTTCAGAAGTAATTTATTTTGGTGTCTTCAACCAAGAGGCAAGGTGTAAGGCTGATCAACAGGGCCAGATTTATATCCTCAAATACTAAGGCAGCTAAAAACAGACTGTAGCCCAGCCTGGCAGCCAAGACCCACGATCCCAGCTACCTGAGAGTCTGAGGCAGGAGGAGCTCCATCTCAAGGCCTGTCTGGACAACAGCGTGAGTTCAAGCTCGGGCAATTATTTAGTGAGACCCAGTCTCAGTATCTGAAAAAGGAAGAGAGGAAAAAAGAGGCGGGGACAGAGCTGAGGGGCAGATTGTTCACTGAGCATGTGCAAGGCCCTGGAGGGTAGGGGGAGATTGGCTGTGCTTTCACTCCTGCAGCACCCCTACCCCCACCCCCACCCTGCACTAACACAAAGAAATCTAAGGCAGCACAGCCTCCGTACTCTTCCCTACAACTTCCCTGTGTTTTTTCTATATTCCTTCCTTAGGACCTGTACTCCCTATTGGTTCCCCCCCCCCTTTTCTGGTGTGTGTGTGTGTGTGTGTGTGTGTGTGTGTGTGTGTGTGTGTGTGTTTTGGATGTGTGCTCATGTGTGCGCATGTGGAGGCCAAAGGTCAGCAACAGGTATCTCCCAAATGGCTCTCCACCTTATTTTCCGAGAGAGACAGTCCGTCACTGAATCTGGAACTTCCTGATTGGCTCCCGCTGGCTGGTCTGGGGGGGCGGGGCTCCCCAGTGTTGAGCCCAGAGGCTTGCAGCTGCACTGGCTGTTCCTGAGGGTGATGCAGATCTGAACTCCTGTCTTCAGGCCTGTGCAAGCAATCAAGCACTGAGCCAACTCCCAGCCCCTTAAGCCTCCTTGAAGCGAGTTATCCTCCTCCTCCCCCATCTCCAGGCTCCACAAGAGGTCCCGTGCATTTAAACGCTCGCTAGGCTCAGAGGCAGGAGTCTTATTTTTATTTCTCTATTTTTCTTTTTGTCTGTAAACTCTTTTTTTTTTTTAAGATTTATTTATTTATTGCATATATATATAGTGTTCTGCCTGCAGGTATATCTTCACACCAGAAGAGGGCACCAGATTTCACTATAGATGGTTGTGAGCCACCATGTGGTTGCTGGGAATTGAACTCAGGACCTTTGGAAGAGCAGATAGTGCTCTTAACCTCTGAGCTCTCCAGCCCCTGTCTGTAAACTCTTGCATCTTGTGCTCACTAATTTTCCTTTCTAGTTTCTATTACTTTACTAACAATTATGGGTTATATTCTTTGTGCCTCTAACAGTCAAATTCCTGGAACATTCAGGTGGGAAGCTCTGGCTTAGCATTTGCCACACAGTTTGGATACACTCTGTGAGGAGGGGCCGTACTGCTGCGTTCTTTGCAGTCCTGTCTTCAATTCTCAAGCCCTCGCCTTTGCCATCCTCCATATCCATCCTCAACTCACCTAGCCCTATTTCCTTCCCATCCACTCTTGGTTGTTCTTGGAACTACTCCTCACTTTTGGATTAACAGGGGAGGTAGTCTAAAAACCTGTTTCAAATGAAAACATTTTTTTTCCGAGACAAGGTTTCTCTGTGTACCCTTGGCTGTCCTGGAACTCGATTTGTAGACTAGGCTGTCCTCGAACTCACAAAGATCCACCTATGGCTGCCCCAGTGCTGAAATCAAAGGCGTGTGCTACCACTGCCTGGCTGTTCAAATCAAAATTATCATAGATTTTTAGTTGTTTGTTTGTTTTTTGGCTTTTCGAGACAAAGTTTTTCTGGGTAACAAAGCCCCGTCCTGGACTCACGTGGTACTTGGTAGGCCAGGCTGGCCTTGAACTCATAGAGATCCGCCTGCCTCTGCCTCTTGAGTGCTGGAATTAAAGGTGTGTGCCACCATCGCCCATCGAGAAGCTCTTAAAACTTATAGAAGATACCACCCATACAGTAAACACAGCACCCACAAAACCACTCGTAAAAGATGCAGGAAGGTAGCATTTAAAAGCAGAGCTTGGAGCAAAACACCTAGTAACTTGACTCTCTTGTCCTGCTGCCCACATGCACACCGTGCACAGGGGTGAGGGAAGAATCTGCATGACATAATGACACACCAATGGCTCAGAGGTGTTGCATTATGACCTGTGCATGTCTGTCTTCCTCAATTGGGGAACCTCGGTTACTTGAAATTTATTTTATTTGACTGTGTTGTCTGGGTGTTTTGCCAGCATGTACTAATGTGTGCCCGGAGCCAGTGGAGGTCAGAGGAAGGTGCCGGGTCCTCTGGGACTTGGAGTGAGATGGTTGTGAGCCTCCATGTGGGAGCTGGGACTGAAGTGGTCCTTTGGAAGAATAGTAAGTGCTTTTAACCAATGAGCATCCCTCCAGCCCAAACCATCGCTACTGACAGGCAAATTTAAAACAAATCCAACCAATAGATACTACTTCACGCTTTCATTTGGACGAGGGCAAAGGAGAGCCTCTTGCCTCAGCCTCCAGAGAGCAGAAAGAGGCATGCGTGTTAACTTCCTTAACTCACATACCAAGTGCTAGTGACAAAGACGACAATAATATTATCTCTCAATGACTGTGTCCTATGACAGACTTTGCTTAACAGACCTATACAAACATGCACACAGTAGGTTTACACAATCTTTTAAAACAGAAATGTCATACTCTGGTTTCTCTTCAGATCGTATAAATCTTTCGTCTTTTAAAACAGAATCTTTTGCCTTTTAAAACAAAAATGTCCCAAGAAGAGACTTGATACCCTATGAGCATATACAGGGGGAAGAGGTCCCCCTCAGTCACAGTCATAGGGGAAGGGAGTAAGGGGAAAATGGGAGGGAAGGAGGAATGGGAGGATACAAGGTAGGGGATAAGAACTGAGATGTAATATGAATAAATTAATAAAATATATTTTAAAGAAGCAACAGAAATGTCCTCTGTTTCTAGCTCACAACTAAGGGGCTTTGAACTAGGCATAATCTTTCTTCACCTCAAGCCACTAAACATCAGTCCAACGGTAACAGCTCAAAAAAGCCAAGAATAGCAAACTAACCCGTAGCACCACCAACACGATTCCGACACAAATCTGTAACAGACTAGGGATACGGGGCTCACTGCGAGTCTGAATGCTTACTGTAAGGGACCCCCAATGGCCTGTGCCCTGTTAATACAGTTAATGGTAAATTAAAGCACAAAAATTGGGGGGTTGGAGATATAGCTCAAATGGAAGGTTTGAGGTTCAAGCCAGAGCACAGGGTTAAGAGAAAAGTGCACACGTGCACGAGCTGTACAGACACACACACACACACACACACACACACACACACTCACACACACATACACCAATGAAAAATCCACTAATACAAAACAAAACACATGAAACCTTAAAAGAGAACAAATGTCTTAGTGTGGGTTTCTAATGATAGAAGAAAACACCACAACTAACAGCAACTTGGGGAGGAGAGGGTTTAATTCATCTTACACTTCTCAGGTCACACGCCATCCCTGAGGGAAAGCAGGGCAGGAACCCAGACTGAGGAAGTGAAGCAGGGGCCATAGAGGAATTGCAATGCTGCTTACTGGCTTGCTCAGCCCCAAGCCTTGAAGGGGTGGGGGTGGGGGTGGGGGCGGCACCACCCACACTGAGCTGGGTTCTCTCACACCAATCATCAATCAAGACAATGCTCTACAGGCTTGCCCACAGGCCAATCTGGTTGGGCATTTTCTCAACTGAGGTTCCCTCTTCACAGATGACTGTAGCTTGTGTGAAGAGACATAAAACTAGCCAGCACACCAGTGCCAAACCAAATACTGAGAACTCACTCCATCCCCATTTCGGTCAGAGCCCTGTGTGTCTGTGTGTGTGTCTATGTGTATAATATGTTATATATTATACATATATATTTAAAATTACTACAACTGGCTGGGAGAGGTGGCACATGCCTGTAATAACAGCACTCGGAGAAGTGGAAGCAGGCAGATCTCTGAGTTCAAAGCCAGCCTGGTCTACAAATCAATCCAGGACAACTACACAGAGAAACCCTGTCTCAAAAAATCCAAAAAATAAAAAATAAAAATAGATAAATAACTAACTACAACTGATCATGTCCATAAGTCTGGCTCAAAACTCAAGACAGAATTTACACACACACACACACACACACACACACTAACCAGAGATATTTTCTCATAAGAAAGTCAACATGTTGGTTATTTTAAATAATGCAACTTCCTATCATGTCAGGTAAGGAAAAAATCAAATTACATAAAGACAAGAAGACAGATGGTTTAAACTAACAAGATGTGACATTCTATCAGTTTATTTGTCTAATTTGATCCTTAAGTGAGAGCTTTAAACTAAATTCAGTGCTCACATTACGTACCATGGAAGCTACAAAGACTTTATGACCTCAAAGAATAAAGCAACGAAATGCACTAAACATGCACACACCAACGGTCTGCACACTAAACATGCGCACACCAACTGTCTGCACACTAAGCATGCACATACCAACTGTCTGCACGCTAAGCATGCGCACACCAACTGTCTGCACGCTAAGTATGCGCACACCAACTGTCTGCACACTAAGCATGCACACACCAAGTGTCTGCACACTAAGCATGCACACACCAAGTGTCTGCACACTAAGCATGCACACACCGACTGTCTGCACACTAAGCATGCACACACCGACTGTCTGCACACTAAGCATGCACACACCAAGTGTCTGCACACAACGCTTATCTTCAACTAACATGACCAAAAACGACTTTGAAAAGGCTAAAGGAAAGAGCTGCGCCAGAGCTGAACATCACAGCACAGGCTGTAATCCCAACAGGAAGGCGGTGGGAGCCACCCTGGGCTACGCAGGTTTCAGAAACAAAGTGAGACACGGTGGCCCACTCTCAATTAAAGAACAAAAAACCAAACCCTCACGATCAAAGGTGTATCAAAGAGGTCTATAGTTTGTTGTGATAAAACACCAATGGGCATTATTTTCTCTTTCCTATTCATCAAGGTCCTGGCGATCACTGCTCCTTTGGTTTCCTGAGGTCTCCTACCTTAGCTTATTTTCTGTTCTCCACTCATGTAATAAGATACATGTTTTGGGGATTTCCTGTTCTGCTTCTACTCCCCTCACCCCCACCGCTATTTCTGGGATAATGTATCTGTCCCTCCTATGGCAATAAACTTTGTGTTTGTTGGAGAAACCCTGCATGCACTTTCTTCTTAGTGCTTCCTTTCACTAGGTTTCTGGAAACGATCACGGAGCAGAGCCTGGAGTGGCTCTGAAACCTTGGAACCTGACTATTCAAAAATAATCACCTTCAGGAAGTCTGCTCAGGAAGGTCAGAGACAACAGCCACTACAATCACCCTCTGTGACTGCAACCCTGCATCTTACTTACAGCTAGCAGCTATACACAGCCAGTAAAAGGAACTCGAGATTAAAATGGTAAGGTGCTAAAAATATGGGAGAAGTTACTAGGTGGTACTGCTTGCTAGCCACACATGCTTAGTGGAGAGTCGGTGACATTGACATCAGGACAAAGTCTTTTGTACTTCACAACTGCTGAAATGCTGAAGACATGAGCAAATCTTTATAAGGACTCTATGGAGGACACCTCGGCAGTTTAACATTGAGAACAGAATTTACCAGACCTTTATTTACCCGTCTCTCTGAAAGTGAAAACTACCTTTTATTTTAATGCTTTAAAATTCGGTTGATGCCGCTGCTGTGGCAGACAATCGCATTGCATGTGTATTTGTTTCCTTTGAGGGTAAAACCCCACTATAAAAGAGGGGCGAGACGGTACTCAAAGGCCACAGGACCAGATTAATCATAAACCTGGCCAACTGAACCTGAATTTTGTTAGAATACTTCCTGTCTTTTGTTTCAACCTGCCTTACACCTTCAAGGTTAACTGCAGTCAGTCTCCCTGAGCAACGGACCAGCCCACTCCAAACCGGGAGATGGGAATTCCTAGCGCAAAGACATTTATTGACTCCTCGACACCGGTTTCATTTGAAAATATGTTCTTATTCACTGCCTGTCAAACAATACACACTGCATTCCTACCCACACAAGGCCAACTCCGCTGGTAGCGAACACACCCACCCTGCTACGAAATATGCGCATGCTTCTCTATCAAGTTCTTAGGGAAGAAAACCTTGTGGAAAGCAAAACCGAAAGGCAACTCACACCTCAAAAGCCCCCAAAAGCTGGCTTCTGCCACAAGAAACAGAAAAGATGAGGAAGGTACAAAGGGAGACGGCAAGACGATGTATGATTTCTCCTGACAAGATTCTAAAATTGTTGCGAAGCCGGGGAGCTCTCAACACTCTGCTAGAGAACACAGGATCCGAGGGGCTGTAGGAGCAATCAGAGGCTGGGGGATGGGAAGGGCGAAAGAGGGGGTGAGGCCGCTTTGGCTGTTGGATGTGTCTGTCTGGGTCCCGTCTTTTTTTTTTTTTTTTTTTTTTTTTTTTTTTTTTTTTTTTTTTGCTTCGCCCACCCCTCCGAAGGAAAACGCTGTTTTTAAATCTTACACAGTACCCTAGTTCTGGTCCCAGCCTTGCGAGCAGGGACAGGTGTGGGGAGGGATGCCCGGATTCGCGGGGGGTCCAATAGAGGAGTGGGGGCTGCAGCCTAGAAGACGGCATCCATCAGCCCTTCTCCGAGGCTGGGGCCGGGCACAAGGCGACGTGGAGGGAGCCGGGTCAGAAGGGGGACGCCGGCTGAGGGGCGGAGGCTAGCGAGAGACAATGAACAGCCGCGAGGACCCCCGAGGATGCCCGCGACGCCTCCTCCGGGGATTCCCGGGATCCGGAGGCGGCGGCCCCGCCCCCTAGGGGACCAGCCCTACCGGGACACGGACTGCTGCTGCTGGAAGCCACCCAAGCTCCAGTCCAGGAGTCTCTCTCGGGGACTCGGCCCCCCTGGCACCACCGAGCCCCGAGCCCGCGCTCCGTACCTGGCCTCGGCGATCCGGGATCCTTCCCCGCCGCCGCCTCCGCCGCCCGCTCCCCATCCCCAGCCTCCCTGGACTCGCCCCCTTATCGGCCGGCGGCAGTGACGGGCAGACATCACGGCCAATAACAGTCTTGCCCTCTCGGTCCTGCCTCCAATCCGCGCCGGCGGAAGGCGTGGCTTCTCCAAAATCATCCCGGCTCCTCCCGGGGCCCCAAGATCCCTTTTGTTTGGGAGAGCCAGGCTGGGATTGAACTGGCGTCACTTCCGGGAGGAAGTACCTTCCTCCGGTAGGCTGGATCTTGTCTTAATTCTTGACCCGGCCTGGGTTCTGCAACTTTCTACCTATCTCCTGGGAGCCTGCGAGGCAGGACCCTGGGATCACCTTGTGGTGGCCTAGTTGGGATTTTATCCAAAATGTGAATAAAAGAAGTGAGTTTTAGCGTCTGTTATAGAATTAATTATTAAAAAACTAGTAACTTGAGCGCGAGGATGAAGCACCCGCAGACCATCCACATCACACTAGGTGCACACGAGGATCTAGCTATGGAGCCCCTGGAGTGGAGCAAGCCGGATTGCAGCCGGTGGTGGAGGGCATGAAGCCTGCCGCCAACCTGCCTTTCATTGCAAACTTATGTGTCGTTTCCCCACGCCGTGCTTGCCATGCTCATGTGGGGGACGCTGTTTTGTATGTTTGGGCCCTGTCATACCGTGGGCAATGGCGTTTGTAACGAAGCCAAAACAAAGAACAGTTGGATGAGAGGAAATGGCTGCCCTTGCGAACACTCGGATGTAGATCCTAGTGATAGAAACAAGACCAGACAACCCGGAGGGAAGAGAGTGCACTCTCCCTGAGATCAAAGCTTTTGTTTTCCTTTTGCGTAGCCTGCACTTCAGCTCACCAGTGACTGAGCTGGATTAACAACCACGTTGTTCTAAAGGACATGTAACAAGTGCACATAAGAAGCCAAGTATTTCAATGCACAAGTAATGTATTCGGTGTATTCCTCTGAATACATTATTCCTAATCCTCACAATTACTAGCAAGAGACCATTAGGGAGTTAGGACTCCCTAGGCGGGTGGGTTGCAACCCCTTGACAAATCTTTTATCTCCGCTTTCATTACAGTTCATAACAGTAACAAAATTACAGTTATGAAAAACAACTTTATGGCTGGGGTCACCATGGCATGAGGAACTGTATTGGAGGGCTGAAGATTTGCGAGGGTTGAGAACCACTGCCCTAGGCAAACACAGTCCTTAAGGCAGATGCAGCGTACAGTCTGGTAGAGAGAGAAGGCAGCCTGAGTCATCACGGGTTAGAGGAAGTAAAACAGTCTTTCTTGTCAGCCCTGTGCTCTGCTCATCCATATAATGTTTGTGTGGCTGCTGTGTGAGAAGTCTGGCTTACCTTATAAGGCGGACATCACTGTGACCAGTGAGATGGCAGTCAAAGAAACCAAGAGAACCAGAGGAAGGTTATAGAGTTAGGAAATGGCTAAGAAAAATGACAAGAATAAGTTAGCTCCAAAGCTGTGCCATCTTCTGCTGGGCACCCACCAGGTCTCACCAGGTGGGCATGCCCAGAGGGAAGGGTAGTGATTAGGATCACACCAGATTAAGGCCAACAACTCCGACCCTTCCCGTAGCCATTTGCGGGCTTGGGAAGGTCAGGGAGACAGCGTGTGGAGATGCTCCTATGGTACAGCCCAGGTGCGTTCGGAACAATAGTGTTAGGGAAGAACTTAACAAAGATGCCGTGCTCTGTGTTCAGAAAGCCAGCCTGGTTGGACAGGGTGGTGCACACCTGTAAGCCCATTGTCTGGGAGGTGGAGGCAGAGGAGAATCAGGAGTTCAAGACCCTTCTTGGTGCAGCAGTGAATTGTAGACACCCCCCCCCCCCCCCGTGGGCTACAGGACACCTCTTAGAATACAACACAGTGCCCGAAGTGGTTTAAAAACACCGTATTAGGTACAGGAATAGTACCACAAGCTTGAAAAGAATCCATTTCCTCCTTCCGTTTGCTTTGCCTGTGGGAATGCAGAGAGGAAGTGTCTCACTGCCTGACAATGAGGCAGATGTGGGACAACAGGCTACTTTTCTGCTGGATTCTGACTCACTCTTCAGAGTTGCTCCGGTGAATCAGCTCTCCCAGCCCTCCCTCTCCTTCCCTTCGTAGCTGTGAATCCACCACCACCCAATTCTACTCCAAAGCTGACCTAATGGAAACAGTACCATGTGACCCACATCCTTACAGCCATGAGCCAGTCAGTCCTCTGGCTCTCCGGGTTCCTTTAAGCCCATTCCTGGGCAAGTGTAGAAGGGTTCAGCAAGGATGAGATCATCCTTGCTGTGTGAGATTCGGAGTCCTGAGAAGGTTTAGATAGCTTTCAATTTATCACCCCTGAGGTGGTGAGCGGGCAGGACTCTGAGCTCTTGATGCCCTTCAGCCTTCTACAGTGGCAGTGTGTTCTGGAATCTTGTGATTCAATGTATAAAACTTGTATGTAAGTTTAGGGTCCTCGTACACAGAGGGTAAGATGATAGGCTTGTGATATCTTGAATAGGTAGAACACAATACATCATGTTTTGGTGTATTGTTTTATCAACCTGTCCCATTAATATTTACTAAATGGTTCCTGTGTGCTAGGCAATAACTCTACGTCATTTAAGCACTAAAAGATTGCAGCCTGGGTCAAGATTGTTTCCAAAATGGCAAACTTTGTAGGTAGATGTTCTTTCTAAGTGTTTGCTGCTGGTTTGAAAGGCGACCTTAGAGTAAAAGAGGTTAGACTGGAAATGGAAAAAAAAAACAAAAGCAGAACAAATCCGGGTCTGATCGAGGCTCGGTCGCAAGCTGTTGTAACAGATCACAGAGGAGTGGGTGGCTTACAACAACAGGACATGCCCTCTCTCTGTCTGGAGGTCAGAGGTCGGCAAGCAAGCTGCTGATGGGCTGTGCTCTTCTTGGGGCTGGGAAGACAACCCAGTCCAGGACTGTCTCCTATTTTGTGGCCCCCAGGCACTTCTTGGCCACAGTTGCATCATCCCAGTGTCTGCTCCCATCACCACCTGGCTGCCTTCTCTTTTATCTCAGTGGTTTTACATGTCCTCTTTATGAAAATAAAGACACTAGACATATAGGATTCAGACACTACTGTGACTTTTTTTTTTTTTTGAGACAGAGTCTCTCTCTATAGACTATGCTGTCCTGGAAATCACAAATAGCTGGATTTATAAGTATGTGTCACTGTGCTTGGCTTATCTTCATCTTAACTCATGACATTTACAAAGTCCCTATCCAAACTAGTCCACATTCTGAGATTCTGGGTAGACAGTAATTTTTGGAGGACCAGCTCAGTACAAATCTAGTTGACAATCTCCCCACCTAATTCTAACTCCAATTTGATAAATGGTATGAAATAGACAGATCCCTAAATATCATTGCAGGCTGTGATTGTAAAACTAGTATATGCATACATAGATATAATGTATATATGACATATATATTGCTGGGTGTTATTGTAAAACTGTTATATGTATTATATGTGTATATGTATTGCATCAATTAATTATTAAATTGTGTGACAGACACAGGAGAGTTACTTTACATGAAGCAGCTGTGTCACTACCCTTGGAAGAATACTAATATTCCCATTTTTCAGATTTGGAAATTGAGCACAAAGAGATCCATACTTAAGGAACTGGGTCAAGTCTTTTTCTAAAGCGGCTAACTTTGTAGGCCAAAGTTCTAAGTGCTCGGCTCGGGAGGAGGTGATAGAGTAAAGGAGGTTAGACTGGATAAATACAGGGTGCAGCCTCGTAATTACTACGCTGGATCACCCCGCCACCACGCTCAACGGGTTAGGAAACGAGAGAGCCCAGCAGTATCGTTTTGTTTTATGGGGCCAGCAGGATGGCTCAGTGGGTGAAGGCACCTGCTGCCACGCCCAGGTGACCCGAGTTCTGTTCTTCAAACCCACATGGTGGAAGGCGCTACCACAGAGTGTCCTTTCATTTCTCCACCCAAGTCATGGCAATGCACGCACACACACAAACACACGAACAAGCGTAAGAAAGAGTTTTGATTTATGGGCCTTAACTCACAATGCCAGTTGCAGGATTCCAGTCTCCTCCCCACCCCCCACCCCCCCCACCCCCACCCCCGTTTCTGGCCTCCCAGGACAGTAGTGCACAGACGTACATAAAGGTAAAATATTCATACACATAAAGAAGTAAAATTTTAAAAAATTTAAAAATGATTTATGGAGCCAGTCACGGTGGCGCACACCTATCTCTGTGACTTCTAGGCCAGCCTGGTCTACAATGCATGTCCAGGACAGCCAAGGCTACCCCAGAGAAACCCTCTCTCTGGGAGGGAAAAATGGAGCTGAGTAGTTTTCTTGGAGTTATGTGTGTAGTTTGAACTAATTTTAAAACGGGGGTGGGGTGGGGGTGGGTTTAGAACCCCAGCACCACATAGAAACAAAACCACATAGACCAACAAGCAAGGAGCAAATAGTGCGTGGTGATGAGGCACAGTAGCCAAAGCGTGGGCGGTTACCCGCATCTCAGTTTCCTCACTTTGAAAACGAGGTGACTGCCTCTGCCCCAAACTCCAAGCTGTGAATATCAGTAAGATGTCGTACGTTAAAGTAGCCCATCAGTTCTACATGGGGTTTTGCAAACAACCTGGAGACCTTTCTGAAGATCTTTCTCCTTGTGGCTGAGTTCCCGTTCTCCAGCTAAACACCGGGGACTCTGTGATGTTCTCGCGTTGTCCTTTAGCTGTGACCTGGAGGGCACGTAGGGCGATGCTGGGTGAGCTAGATGGAGAAGCTGTGGTGCACTGCAAAGAGTGTTGTGTCCTACACGCTCTCAAAGACCTGACACCAGAGGCTCCCTAGTCCGGTGCCAGGCCGAAGCCGAAGAGAGGGTGTTTCATGACTGCTCCGTGCGTTTCCTTCGCACCTTTTGTCCTCACCAAGGCAACTCTTAATCCTTCTTGCTTGGACCCGAGAGGTCGGGAACCAGGCGAGGTCTTATATTTTTGGGTGCGGCCCTCACCGCTTTTCCGAGCTTATTGCTCCCCCTAGTGTTCACAGATGAGTCCTGCAACTGTCCGCTTTTCCCCCGCGGTCTCTGTGGATAGCTTTTCCTTTTATGGGTATAGGGGATTCTCAAGCCTAGCAGGCAGTTCAAAAAGCCAACTACCGGAACAGATTGTTTTTTAGCTGAACGTGGGACCAGTGTGGAGCCACAAAACCCTTATCTTATATTTCAGTGGAGGTAGGAAAGAAAACTTCAGAGGAGGAAGGGAAGAAACCTAATGTCGTGTGCCTACTGTCTGTAAGACACAGGGCCAGACACTTGGCACATGCACCTTGTAATCTTCACATGTATAATTCTCATAGCCACCTGACAGGCCGTTATTACTAATTCTAGCTTTTCAAGAGGAGAAGAAGCAAGTTCAGAGAGGCGGCCTGGCTCAAGGTCACGTGACAACGATGCCAACCCTGGCTACCAGTTAACTGTCTACTTCACACCAGGTACTGTGTGTTGGTTATTGTCACAGCAAAGCTTTAAAGCCCGTTTTGCTGATAAGGTAACAGATTCCAATACTTTAAAAAAAAAAAAAGGAATAGCGGCCGGGTGGTGATGGCACACGCCTTTAATCCCAGCACTCGGGAGGCAGGGGCAGGTGGATCCCTGTGAGTTCGAGGCCAGGCTGGTCTACAAAGTGAATCCAGGACAGCCAACGCTACACAGAGAAACCCTGTCTCAAAAAAAAAAAAAAAAAAAAAAAAGGAATAGCTAAGCACTAAGCAGTTTGCCTCGAGTCACAGAAGCTCGGTCTTCTAGTCTTTTACCTTGGCCTCGCAGGCTGGTGGGTGACAGAAGTGAGTCTCTAGGCTAGGCCAATGCGACTTGGGAAGATTTTGCATTACTTTCTAAGGTCCTTTATAAGGGCCAGATACTTAGGATTATGTGTTTCTGTAGACGTCCAGACCTGAGGTAGGATGGCAATGAAAAAGTTGGGCAGAAGTCTACAGGACCCTGAGAATTCTCTGATGTCAGGAGGCTCCACCAGAGTACTCTGATTCCTGGCTCCCTTGAGTCATTCCGTGTGAAGCCCGTGTGTCCCCTGCGGTTGATGTACTAGGGTACAGAACTCAAAGCTCACAGGCCTGAAAGAAATGTTAGATGGGAAATTCCTGGAAATAGATAAATCACAGGGTTCACAAACCATCCAGTGACCATCTCAAGAATCCGAATTATTTTTAACTCTTCCTCTCACTGTCCAAACACTCATTAGTCACAGATCTCTTGAATACTGAATGGTATCTCTGAGTGAGTCACACATTTCACTTTTCACTGTCACCGTTGAGATTGTTAAACAACTATCACCATCACACATGCTGAGCAATGAGCTAGGAAACTGCAATTTCTCTGTTCCGTCTTTTTATTTTTTTAATTTTTGGACAGGTTCTCACTCAAGCCTTGGCTGACCTAGAACCAGGCTGGCCTCAGACTCACAGAGATGACTGCCTCTACCTTCCTAGTACTAAGATGAAAGGTGGGCACCCCACCCCACCCATTTATTATTTCTAAATGTAATTTTTGTCAGATAGGTGGGAGAAGGTATTAGTTGGCTATAATTTGGTTTTGTTTCTTGAGAAGGAGTCTCTCTACAGGGCCCCTGGCTGAAGCAGAACTCCCTATGTAGATCAGGGTGTTCTTGAACTAAACAGACGTCTGCCTCCCTCTGCCTCTTGAGTGCTGGGATTAAAGGCATGTATCACATCTGGTGGCTATACTTTTTAAAATCAATTCTCCTTAGTTATGTGTGTGTGCATGCACATGCATGTGTGGATGTGTGTGTGTGTAGGACAAAGGATAACCTCGAGTAATATCTTCTGGCACGGTTATCTGCCTCCTTTGAGACTGGGTGTCTTGATGACATAGGCTAGACTGGCTGGGTAGTGGGTCCCAGGGAATCCCTCAGCACAGGGATTACAAGCCACAATGCTTGAACACAGATCTTCACACTTGCAAGGCAGGGGCTTTACCAATGATGGTGCCTTCCCAGCCCTCTCTTGCCTTTCTACCTCTGCTTTTCTTCTTCTTCTTCTTCTTCTTCTTCTTCTTCTTCTTCTTCTTCTTCTTCTTCTTCTTCTTCTTCTTCTTCTTTCTCCTCCTCCTCCTCCTCCTCCTCTTCTTCTTCTTCTTCTTCTTCTCATGGCTAGGCTAAATCCTTTTCTGTCCCTGTTCGGCTATGACCTTACCAAGGTCTTAAAGATGGTTCACAGGCTGGTTTTCCCTTTATTTCCTCTTTATTCACCTCTTCTCCACACACTGCCTGACATTAAGCAGAAAATAATTTCCATGCTAGGGCCAGAGACAAAGCTTTGGTTGGCCAGGGCTGCTCCACAGTTCTGACTTGATGAAAGCCTATTAGGCATTTCCCCTGGTCTGTTGTTTCAGCCGGAGCACCACACAGTTGCCTGAATGGGTCCTTGTTGCCCACAAAAGGGGAGGCATAGTTATAGGGAAAGTAACGGCCGCTTACAGGCCGTTGGCTGTACTGTCATTTCTAGGCGATTTCCTGGTAAGTGCCCTTTGGAGCAAATACATCCTGGAAGCATCTATGTCTGCTTCACTGCTGCTGTTGGGCCCTTTGGGGGGGCTCATCTGTCCTGAGCAAAGTGACCAGGATTTCTGTTTCTTTGAAAAGAGTTTGCATATTACATGATCCCTTTTCTTTTGGCCTCTGTGCACTTGATTTTTTCCTCTCTTTAAATCTTAAAGCTATTCTTTGATGCCTGTTCCCATGACAGCAATAACCATCCCCCACCTCCCACCCCTCATCCCCACCCCCACCCCCTAGCCCCCACCCCTCACCCCCCACCCCCATCTCTCACCCCCCCCCCTTCCCCACCCCCGCCCTCCATTTGGGACCTGGAATACCCAGGACTTTGAGCTAGACTTGGGTAACTCGCTGACCCCAAGAAGTCTTGTTTCCTTGCAGTCACACGTTCCAAATAAAATAACTCAAACTACTATCTTGTACCGTAATCGGGACTCATGCTTCCCAAGTAAAATAACTGAAATCACTATCTTACGTCACGATCAGAGCTCCTCCAGACGCAAGGGACAGAGAGCTCCAGACAAACTGGCCGAAAGGGAAAGAGGTTTGTATTGGCTCCTGCTATGGAAAAGCCTGGAATCTGATTTCAGATGTGGCTTGCTCTAGCTTCTCAAAAATTCACCAAGGTCGAGTTTCTCCTCGTGTATCTCACAACTCCTTGTGCTGGTTCTGTTCTCAGTCACACTTTCCTCCTCCACAGATGACAGGCAGGCGCTGCCAACCCCCTTTTAGGACCTGCCACATTCAACAGGATTGCCTATCCTTTCCCAGACTGAGAAAGACCTCACCATGCCTTTGGTGGGCTTATCCTACGCGCTCATTTTTTTCCTTTTTTTTTTTTTTTAAAGATTTTATTTTTTATTTTTATATTTTATTTAATTTTAATTTATGTCTGTTGGTGTGGGAGTGTCAGATCTTGGAGTTACAGACAGTTGTGAGCTGCCATGTAGGTGCTGGGAATTGAACCCGGGTCCTTTGGAAGAGCAGGCAGCGCTCTTAACCACTGAGCCATCTCTCCAGCCCTCATTCTTTTCCTTTTGTTTGTTTCAGCTAGAGTTTCACTCCTGTAGCCCAGGCTGGCACGGAGCTTGTTATGTAGCCCAGGCATATCTTTAACTCACAATCTCCCACTTCCGCTTCCTAAGTGCTGGGGTTACAGGCATGTCTTGTGCCCAGCATCTATCCATTCACGCTTCTACTGCTGTGGCCAGTGGGTGGGCAACTTTCATGGTTTGGTGTACGCCATGGGCTCCACCAGGAGCTGTACCTCCAAGGTGGCAAAAAGCTACAACCTCAAGTGACAGTAGATAGCTGTCCATAATCCTAGCCATCTGTCTATCAGCTCTGTTTCTAGATATCTACCTATTGCCTGCCTACCATCTACCTATCTTTCATCTCTGTATATTTGTCACTAGAAAAATCAAGAATGAATGTTTCTGAAAAGCAGATTGTGTCTGCCACACATCCGAGTCGTGTCAGTTTGAGGTACAGTCTGCTACCCAGGTGTCACCTGACCCCTCGCCTTGGCCTGGGGGTTTTCCTGCTGTTGATTACTGTCATGATGTTTAGCCTTGCTGTCCTTGTCCTTTGTTTCCCAGAGGCCCATTAATAAGACTTGTGTATAGCTGACTTTTATGGGGGATTTGGGGGCCCGAAATGGGATGGAAAGGGGAGACACCGTTTGTTGGGTCTCCTACCCCAGCTCCCCCCACATCTCCTGTGAGAAGCTGTCATTAAAGGACCTGATTATCTAAAAAAATGTTTTAAAGTCTAGAGGCTCTGCAAGCCGAGAGTGTGTATGTTTCTTTTCTCCTACCAGGCAAAAACAACTAAAGGGTGGAAGAGTTTATTTTGGCTCATACTTTGAGGGTGCGCTGCAACGAAGTTGGGAAGCTCTGTTGGCAGAAGCATGGCAGGATGGAAACAGGGAGGATGCTGGTATATGGCAGTGTGCCAGTCTGAACGGAAGCGGCTCCTTAGGCCCCCCAGGCAGGGAGTGGCACTGTTAGTAGGCGTGGCCTTGTTGGGGGTAGGCGTGGCCTTGTTGAAAGGAAGTGTGCTACTGGGGGTGGGCTTTGAGGTCTCAGTAGTGTCACTGTCACTTCCTGCTGCCTGGGCATCCAGATGTAGAACCCTCAGCTCCCTCTCCAGCACCATGTCTGCCTGGATGCAGCCATACTTCCTGCCATGATGATGATGAACTAAACTTCTGAACTGCAAGCCAGCTCCAATTAAATGTTTTTTTTTTTTTATAAGAGTTGCTGTGGTCACAGTGTCTCTTCACAGCAATAGGAACTCTCACTAAGACAAGCCATCTTACACGAGGAGGGTCTTGGTCACTGTGTTTTCAGATGCTGATTTCAGTGCCCTGAGTTCTGGTTACTGCCCTGCCACAGGTATTGTTATGAATGTTGCACCATCTCCTGTATCCATGTGATGTAAGGGATGCTCTCCAATTACCCATGATTGTCACCTCTCTCCAGTAGAGTCTGTGTGATGAAAATAACACAGGTCTGAGACTAAGACCCCCCCCCTTTTAGGCTAAGACCCCCAAAAAGGAGAGAGTCTCCTGGACTGGGGTTGATGATCCCACCAACAGAAACTGCAGTTTCAAAACTCTCTTTGCTGGGAGCGGTTTCCTATTCTCTCTAACTCTAACTGAGTTTCACTCCCAAGGTGGGACTCCTCGAGCATAGCAATGGTTGCTATGAGACCCTGGCCCGGGACTCCAGCCAGGGACTGTCCGTGGCTGAAGTAGTGCTGCTTCACTTCCACTTAGTAAAAGAAACATGATTAGAAATTAAACATTAGTTAATAAGTTATAGTATGGCCTACAAAGAAATGGAGTATTTCAAAAGATTCCAGGCAGCAGGAACAAGAATAATAGAATAGGAAAAAAACGTCCTGACACACAGGTGTTGGACACAAGTTTCGCTAGGAAAAAAAGTTTCGTTAGGAAAAAAAAGTTGGCCCTGGACCAAGAGAGCACATACATATTGATACTAAGCCAATAACTTAGAAATGATGACGTCTTTTCGCTATGTACTCTGTACCTTGTATTGTTTCAATTTAAAGTCGTAATTCAAATTATGACAAAGCTATCTGTACCTGTACAATGTGAGCTTGATTGCTCATTGACTTCCACAAATCTACTCTGTGAAAAAATGCTGTAGAAAACAAAAAAAAACCCCTGCTTTCAAAAAACGTACATAATGCTAGACTGCTTGGCCAAAAAATACACTCAGATGAAAACTCAAACTTAAGTCGCCTCTGTTTGTCACAACGCCTTATCTCCTTTCACCGATGCTCCGAGAACTCTGATCCCAAAGACCCATCCCCAACTGAACTAGTGGTCCATGACACATGATTGGCTAATAAAGATGTTGAAGCCTGTGACTGGGCAGAAGAGAGGTAGGCAGAGTTTAGGTTCCTGGGCGTGGGGTCAAGAGACCATGAAGACAAGAGGGGGCTAGCTGAAGATGTAGCAGGAGGAGAGGAGGAGAAGAGGCAGAGCCCTGTGGGTTAGTGTGAACAAACAGCATGTGGCCGGGAGGAGCCTGCTCTGAGAGAAACAGCCTAGATGACAGATGTGTCCAAGTATATGGAATGTTGGATGGGAAGTAGCCCAGCTATGAATTATTAGAGAAATTGGCATGGGATGTGGGGCTGGGAGGTAAAAGATAGCCTAGGGGGCTAATTTCTACCCAGCCCCAGAGTTAAAGGCATATTAAAAATCTAACAGGTGTCTGTGTCTTTATTGATATGGTGGCAGGTTAAGTAATAATCGCTGTAATAATGATATGTAATTAATAGTAAACCTTAGTAACTGAAGTTTTTCAACAACACCATCTTTCTTCTTTCCCCCTTTATTTAGTTAGTCCAGAGTCCTAGCCTATGGGATGGCCGCATCTGCCTTCAGGATGATGACTCCTTCCTCATTTTAACACCTTTGAAAAGCAGTTTAAAAGCATCACACCTAGAGATAGGTCTCCTAGGTGATTTCAAATCCAGTCAAGTTGACAATGAAGATTGACTATGACAATTCTACCCCAAACACATCACTTTTTTTGTTTTGTTTTGTTTTTTTGAGACAAGGGCTCTCTATGTTAGCCTTGGCTGTTCTGGACTCACTGTGTAGACCAGGCTGGCCTCGAACTCACAGTGATCCTCCTGCCTCTGCCTCCCAAGTGCTGGGATTAAAGGCATGCACCACCACACGTGGCCTCCAAACACATCACTTTTACCCATACCATTCCACCCTAATCCTCAGAGGGTCATAATCATCTTAATGCAAATGGATTTAGTACAATTATAGAGGTCTCCCAAAATCTTTTTTATTTTTGGTTTTCTCGAGACAGGGTTTCTCTGTGTAGCCTTAGCCATCATGGACTCACTTTGTAGACCAGGCTGGCCTCGAACTCACAGCGATCTGCCTGCCTCTGCCTCCCGAGTGCTGGGATTAAAGGCGTGCGCCACCACGCCCAGCTTGTCTCCTAAAATCTTAACAGTTACAACAGTGTTCAGAAAGCCTCCAATTCAGTCTCCTCTGGGGCTGAAGGCAGTCTTCCTACTGTAAGCTCCCGTTAAATAAAACCCAGACCAAACAAATTATATATTTCCAGCATATGATAGCACAGTTTTAAATATTATCATCTCAAAAGGAAAGAGTAGAGACACAGTACAGGAATTATTAAACCAAGACAAGACCAAAACCAGGCAGGACAAACTTCAAATCTTACAGCTTCATGTTTGGCAGCTGGGTCTCCTGATGGAATCGTTTGGGCTTCATTGGCCTTGACTTTCCTTCCCTTCCAGCTCTACCGACTGTAGGACACGAAACTTTTCTCTTAGGTCCGTTCTACTCCATGTCTGAAGCTTTCCTTGTCGCCGCATGGTCCTGCAATCTACAATATCCTGGGGTCTCCATTGCAACTTAGACTTCAGTGTCCAAGTGCCATGCAATGGTCTGTCATCCCTGCTGGGAACCTCATCAGCAACTTTCTGAGACCTTGGTTTTAAGCTTTCGCAATGCCCTAATTATTACATTTTGCGTGCCTGCAAAAACCGCATGGACAATGCTGCTAAGTTCTGCTGCCAGCTCATGACAAAGTCTGGCCCTTTCTGTGGTGCCACTGTTTTTTGTGCCTTGGAGCCTAACCCTGAGAGAACACTTTCTGAGGTGGTTGGTTTTGGAGCAGGGGGGAGGGGAGGGGGGGCCTCTTCCTTGGCATTTTCAGTTGCGGCTCTCTCCTTTGGGATGCATTTGTATTTTCACAAGGGTTGAGGCTTTCTTTTCACACTAGTCTGGTGAACAGGCGATTTCTCTCAACTTTCCCCACAAAAGCCCTGTCTGCAACTTTTTAACTTGCTCATGTGTTTTTCCTCACCAAACTGTTACATTTTCCTTTAAAAAGTTTTATTTATTTTTACGTGTATGGGTGTTTTTGCCTACATGTACGTCTGTGCACACTTTGTGTGTCTGGTGCCATTGGAGGCCAGGAGAGGGTCCCAGAGCCCCAAGACTGGAGTTACAGACAGTTGTGAGCTGCCACGTGGGTGCTGGGAATGGAACCCAGGTCCTTTAGAGGAGCTGCCAGTTCTCGTAACCACTGAGCCATCGTCTCTCCAGCCAGCCCACAATCTGTACACTTTTCATTTATTCCTGCTCCCTCTTATCGTATATCTCACTTAAGAGTTGTAAAGCAATAACCACGCCCCTGCCTGGATGCTTTGCTGTCTGGAAGTTTCCTCCGTCAAACAACTTAGCCCGTTATCTTCCAGTTGAGCAGCCTCACCCAAGTTGTCAGCACGTGGTCTGAAAGCAGCCAGACCCCCTCCCGCCACAGTATATAGCACAGGTGGTCTTTAGCCCAGCTCCTTCTGAAACTTCGGAAGTGCAGTCTTTGCTGTCTGCTTTTCTGTGGGCGTTCTGGTCTCCCAAATCCCTGCCAGAATAGTTCACTAAACCCAGGGCTTTTCTCGACCACAGCACCAAACTCTTCCACATTCCTTTCACGAACCGTCTCTAAAGGCCTATGGACCACACAGCCAGATTCATTACAGCAACAACCCCACTCCATGGTATTAGGTTTTGTTTTGTTTATTTTTGGTTTTTCAAGACAAGGTTTCTCTGAGCAGCCTTGGCTGTCCTGGACTCATTTTGTAGACCAGCCTGGCCTCGAACTCATAGTGATCCACCTGCCTCTGTCTCCGAGGTACTAGTTTTTTATATTGGTTCCTATTTCTCACTGCTGGGACAAAATACCTGACAAAAATAATATAAGAAAGGAAGGATATTTAAGAAAAATTTTATATTTTATGTGTGAGTTTTGCATGTATGTATGTATGTATGTATGTATGATGTGCACCATGGGAACACTTGGTACCAGTAGAGGTCAGAAGAGGGCATCGGAGCCCCTGGAATTGGAATTGTTGGCAGCTGGGAACCTAGCCCAGGTCCTCTGGAAGAGCAGCCAATGCTATTAACCACCGAGCCATCTCTCCAGCTCTCTTCCTCCTTTTCCCGTTTTCATTCAGCATGGGTCCCCAGCCCACAGTATGGCACTGCTCACATGTAGGGTGTGCATTCCCTTCTTAGTTAAGCCCCCAAGAAATACTCTCACAGATACGCCCAGAAGTGATTCTAACCCCAGATGAGTTGACTGTGAAGACTAACCATCAGACCTACCATAGTGCAAGAACACTGAAGCCAGACTGCCTCAGGGCAAGTCCCGGTTCAGACACTGACTGTCTGGGTAGCCTTGGGAAAACCACTACAGATGGCACCATCCCTTGGTTTTGTTATTTTTAGAAATATATCTTAGATCATGGGGTTTCTCTGGGGGATTAAGTAGGTTTGTGCTTATTCTCTTGGAATAAAGAAAATGTTGTATGAATAAAATAACTTATTCTATGGTTTGACCAAATGAATGCTTCTGAGAGTTGAAGGATGCTATTAACAATATGGCAGGAGAACAGGTGTAAGTCAGGGCTGCCCTTGGAAAAGAGGGACATTTGGTCACACACATATAAAGAGTCATTAGGTAAATAAGTGCCTTCATCTGTGTTGGTTTTCATCCCTATATTTCTTGAGTGATTAACAGTAAACTCTTCCATCTGTAAAAGCCAGTGTATTTATCAGTAGGGATAACAGAGGAAGAAAGGAAGAATGGGGCAGGAAGGACCAATGCATCGGACCAGAGCATCATGATAGGACTGGAAGTGAAGATGCTTGCTTAGGCTCTGGGCAGGAGGAAGTGGGAAGCTCTCCCACACCCACAGAAGCCGAGCAGTCTGTGTGTCTGACAATGGAGGGCATATGGCACCTCGTTGCAAGGTTGCATTTCTAGAGGTTCAGGCCTCCCTGAGGCCTCATCGGGAGAGAATTCCTGAGGGATTCTGTGCTGATCCTGTTTGACACGCATTTGCCGTCTGCCTCCCGGCTTTGCTGCTTTCTCTCAAATTGTTCAGAACCATGTGGTTCCATTTGCTCCCCCAACAGGGAGTGGTTTTTCATTACTTTCAAATAGTTGTTTTTACGAACTGGGATAAACACCTGGTGGGCAGAAGTTTTATCACATGGTCATTCCAATTTGAATTCCATTATTTCTCCTGCTTACCTGGAGAGGGGAAAAAAAAATATACCTTCTAAACACAGTTTTCCTTTTTCTGGCTTCCCAGAGAGATGCACCATCAGCTAACAGCACTGCTGTAGCTGGACACATCTGCCTGAAATACCAATTGCCAGCAGGTATGGTGGTAGCCATGCTGCCAGAGGGAAAGGGGTGGGGGAAGAAAGCCTCTTAATGTGCCATTCAGAGATGTGTGTCAACTTCATTCTCACTCTTTCTCCTGGAAGCCACTAGAAGTAGGGGGAGAAACAAGGGAACAAGATGAAAAAAATTTTTTTCAGTCAGAGGATTGAACCTAGAGCCTTGAGTATGCTAAACAGGTACGCTAACATCTAGTCATTGCGGGCTGGAGAGCTGGCTCAGAGGTGAAGGACACTGGCTGCTCCTCCAAAGGTCCTGAGTTCAATTCCCAGCAACCACATGGTGGCTCACAACCATCTGTAATGTGATCTGATGCCTTCTGACCTTCAGGTGTACATGCAGGCAGAGCACTGTATATATAATAATAAACAAATCTTAAAAAAAAAATCTAGTCATTGCTCGGTTTAATAGCACTATGTGCCATGCAGTGGATTTGCCTCCATTACACTTTTAAAAATGTATTACTGAGACTGGAGAGATGGTTCAGTGGTTAAACACAGTAGCTGCTCTTCCAGAGGAGCCAGGCTTTGTTCCCAGTACCCACATGGAAGCTCACAACTGTCCACAACTCCAGCTCTAGAGGACCTGATGCCCTCTTCTTGCCTCTGTGGACTCCAGGCTTGCATGTGGCAAGTATATAAACATACAGGCACATAAAACCAAAACAACCCTCTGTGGTTTCAGTTAACATGTTCAGTTGTTTCTGTTATTTTGCTGCACATATGGAATGTAGTTTTATATCTGTTTTAATATCTTTGTCTACAAAGTCTACCCCTTATATCCAATTTTGTCCAGTTTTCATGGTTCTTTTTTTCTATTATGGACTGATTGTGTGTTTTCCTGTTTATTTGTGTGCGCTATAATTCTTGTGTCTTAGTTACTGTTGTGTGGCTGTGAAGAGGCACCATACCCAGGGCAGCTTATAAAAGAAAGCATTTAACTGGGGGCTTGCTTATAGTTTCCTAGGGTTAGTCCATTATCTTCATGGCGGGGAGCCGGGTGGCACACAGGCAGGCCTGGCTCTGCAGCAGCAGCTGAGAGCTTACGTCCTGATCTTCAGGCAGGAGGCAGAAAAAAGAGACAGTGGGCCTGGTGTGGGCTTTTGAAACTCACCCCAGTGACACACCTCCTCCAACAATTCCATGCCTCCAATCCTTCCAAAACAGTCTACTGACTGGAAAGCAGACATTCAAATATATGAGCCCATGAGGGAGCGCTATCCTGCTTAAAACCCAGAGCCTTGAGTCTTGGTTGAAATCCCAGATACTACATATATATATATTTTCCTTGCTGTGTTGGATATTTTTGTATTTCTATAAATGCTCTTGGGCTTTTGATATGTGATATAATTAGGCTTCTGGAAACGGTTCTATCTTTTGAATTTGCTTTGTTTAGGTATAACTAGAGTAAATTTTTGGTCTCTGGCTATTATTGTTCTACTGCCAAGGTAATGCCCAGTTAAGGAAAAGTGATGATTTATGGATTATGAGGTTTTGCCACTAAGGTCAGTAGGTCAGTAGGTCAGTAGGTCAGTAGGTCAGTAGGTGAACTGTGGGGACTTCTTCCTCTAGTCCTTATAAATATAATTTAATTCTAGCTTTGAGTGCTTTTGAGACAAAGCAAAAGACTCTCCTTTAGGTATTGTTGAAAATGTCATGATAGATCATTTTTTTAAAAAAAAAGATTTATTTATTTGTTATGTATACAGTATTCTGTCTGCATGTGTGCTTGCAGGCCAGAAGAGAGGACAAAATCACATTATAGATGGTTGTGAGCCGCCATGTGGTTGCTGGGAATTGAACTGACAGCCTCTGGAAGGGCAGCCAGTGCTCCTAACCCCTGAGCCATCTCTCCAGCCCCTCATAATAGATCTTTATTGTAAGCCCTCTAATTTTGTTTCAATTAAAATATTGTATTACTTCCCCCTTCCCTTTTCTCCCTTTAACTCTTCCCATGGTTCCCTCTGACTCTTCCTTAATCCCTCCTAACTTTACAGTCTCTCTTTCTTTGTTATTGCTACATGCACACACACAAATTATCTATCTAGATCGACATATTGAGTTGCATCCATTTGTTATCGCCCATGCTATACAATCTCAGGGGTTAGCCACTTGGTGTTGGATAACCGATTAAGGAGCTCCTATCCGGGGAAGCTTATTTCCTGTGCAGTATTGCTTAGTTTCCTGTGGTTCTTCCTCTAGGTATGGGGGCTTGTGAGATTGCCCCCTTCCATGTCTATTGATAGTGTCTTTGTTTAGACTGTCATATTGTTAAAGGTGCCCCTATCATTTCTAGGAGACACAATTTTATAGCAGATTTCCCGGTGCCCTGGCTCCTATAAGTCTTTCCATCCTCATCCCCTCCTCTTATTCAGTTTCCTTGAACCTCAGGTGTGGATGGTGTATTGTAGCTGTAGCTTTTGGGGTTTGGCACCCCATGATCAGTTGTTCTCTGCATTTGGACCAGTTTCAGTGTTTTTGGTAATTGTTGCCTTTGTTTCTTAACAATTAAACTTTATTATGCAACCCAAATAGCTTTCACAAAAGGGAAAAAAAAGGTTAAAGGGAAACAAGAGTGAACCTTCCAGAATCCGTTCTACAGGATGGGTCTCTAGGTGTCTCTGGCCTGCGTGCTGATCCTCTTCCCGATTCATGTGATCCACGTGTGTGCGCTCAAGCCCAGTCTGAACCTGCTGCTCCTCTCTGTCCTCTCTGCCTCTCTCCTCTCATCTCCCGCTCCCATCGAGGGTCGATTAGAAACACAACAGTCCAGGTGGAGTCCCTCGGTCCCCTTCCTGAATTCCAGGCCCAGGATGGCTCCACTCAGTCTATCTCAAGGTTAATCTCAGGGAGTATCCGTGGTGTGTCCAAGGGCAAAGCCCGCCAAGACCGCTTTCCCCTGTGACAAAGCTTACACTCCTTCCCACAGGTAATGGCTTCCACATGTTGGAAAGAGAAGCTTCTTTGAGGGGTGACAGCTACACTTACTAGACAAAGCTGATTTTTGGGTAGATGGTCTGGAGGTAGGTAGCCCTGCGGGTATAGAGATGGTGGTGGGAGAATAAACGCTTGAAAAATTTTAAAGATTAGATCTCTATATTTAATGTGAAAGGATTATTGTGTGTATGTACCAGGTACGCGCTTAGTGTTCACTGAAGTCCTCTGATCCCTGGAACTGGAGTTAGGAATGCTTGTGCAAGAGCAGCAGGTGCCCTTAGTGACTGAGCAGTCTCTCCAGCTCCTCCCCTCCCTACTGTAACTACTTTGTAATGCTTATTTACTTATTTTCTTCACATGGGAAACACTGTTGGAGGCCAGTTGTTTTGACCCTGTGCTTGGCGGCTGGCAAATTCTTCCCTTATGCCTGGCTGCTATGAGTGAGGAAGTAGCAACCAGCTGGCTGTTTTGAAGATGCCACTCTAGCCGCAAAGGATCACGGAAGTGGTGGTGACTCCAGCTTAGGGAGCCTTCCTCCAGGCAGGGCCCCTGCAGGCAATTTTGCACCAACTTCAGTAGACCGTATTCCAAACAAGACAATCCCGGGTGGAAACTAGGTGGCAGCTCTTCTCAGCTTAGGACACTGGGAACACTTCCCCAGTGCCTAGGCAAAGGCGAAATGTAAGGCTTCTGATTGGTTCACAATCAAAGGCTCATGACTAATCCACACTTAAGGCTTGTGATTGGTGGAGATAGAAACAGGGCCCGTGAGTGATAAAAGTATAGCCTGTGCATAACCATGCCATACTCGCCCTATACAGTGTCTACACGGTCCAGCTTAGTGTAGGAGGCTTCTCTCCTGGGCACTAATCACCTTCTCACACCAGTGACACCTCCAGCAGACCCCCTTCACTCCCCTACCCTCGCAATATTAGGTCTTAGAAAAGGCTTTTCCCCCCCCTGAATGGTCTTTTGACTACTTATGGGTAAAACAGGCTTGTGCATGAAGATTAGACAAAACCCTGAACTTCCCCAGCTACAGCAATGGAGGCCCCTGAAGAACTGGGAGTCCCCAGAGGGCAAATGGGCTTGATAACAAAAGCTCACAACTATCAAACCAAGAGAAAGCTAAGAGTCCCAGAGTGCTGGTGAGGGCTAAATGTTGAGATGCCCGAAGCCCTAAAGCTGCAGCAGAGTCTGAAAACCGTGACTATGAAGGACTTGGAGGCCATGAGAAGGTAAGAGATGATGGAGAAGCGGAGACTTCAAGATGAGAGGCTGTCGAGGGCTGAAGGAAGGAGTCGAGGCTATGGAGGTTGCAAGCCCCAGAAGCCAGAAGAGTTTGAGAGAGCTGCTGAGGGCTAAAGGGCTGGGAGTCCCCTATACCTAAAGCCCAGGGCTCTACAGATGGCTCTCAAGTGTTGGTACTCTAAGCGGTAAGCCTGTGCCTTGAGCACCTGAAGCAATAACCCTGCAGCTTAGAAAGCATGGAGCCGTAAACCTCTCATCCTCGAGGCTTAGACCTTTAAGCCTTTGGATTTGGAAGCTTAGCTGTGAGACTCTGGAGCTCAGGCCCTTCAACGGCTAGGGAGCTGCTCCTTGGCTAATTTTGATAGCTATCTGGATGTGGTGAAGGAACGCCAAGCCAGCTTCTTCACACGAATGTGATTTAGCAGTGATGGGGACCTTCCCCGGATTCTTGGCTATCTCTTTATTTCCATCTCTGAATTCTGACAAGCCCTGTATGATATCTCGAGAGATTGGGTGATTCACCGGTCTTAGATAAACACCTGGGAAAATTGCTCCTGTCACAGCCTGAGGAAGCTGCAGTGCCCGCCACTGCTGCCTGTCTCTCAGAACCCACACGTGAGCTGCGTGCTGCTAAGTCTGACAACCTGCTTCATGTATTTCTGTCTGGGGTTTTAGATGTCTCAGGTGGGAATATACATATAGTCCCTGTTACTCTATTTTGGTCAGGATTAGAGGCCCTGGTGCTATTTTAAATGGTATTTAAATTTTTTAAATTCTAATTATTCATTTATAGTAAACAAACAAGCAAACAAAAAATCCTGAAAACCAAGTGATTTTGGCATTTGAGCTTGTATTGTGAAATCTTGGTGGTAGATTCATTAGAAGCTTCTGGAAGCATAGTCATGCTGTGAATGCAGAAAGCTCAGTTTCTGCAGTCTCTGTGAGTCTCTGCCTCTTTCATTGCTTCTGTCCTAGGAACTCTACACAGCGCTGAGAAAGGGCTTTCCTACCTTGTTAGAATAGAGAGTATTCACACCCTAACTACTGTGTGGGATGTGACCACTTGGCTTTCTGTAGGTGCATCTTGGGTCAAGAAATTCCTCTCTATCTTGTTTGTGGAGAGCCTTACCGGGAACAGTCGTCAAATTTCTACCGAATACATTTTCTGCATCTGTTGAGATAATCATATGATTTGTCTCCTTTATTCTCTTGATGTAGCAAACCATGGTGATTATTTGACTAAATATTGTGCTCTTGAGGAACCCTACTTAATCATAATAAATTCTTTCAAAAATTTCTTTTTAGATATTGATTCTTCTAGCTACTAATGCCTTATTAGGGATATTGTATCACTATTCCTGGGAGGTACTGATCCAGTTTTACTTTCTTGTTATATGTCCGTTAGGTTCTAACAGCAGTGTAAGACAACTAACTAACTAACTAACTAACTAACTAACTAACTAACTATGTCTCCCTTTGCTGTGAGAGGTAAAATTCATCAATGAAGCTGTTGACTTAAGGATTTTCTTGTGGAGAATTTTTGTTTTGAGGGCCTAGGGATTGAACCAAGGACTTTGTATCTTAAGTGTGTGCTTACCCCAGCCTTCTATAAAAGTTTTTTTTTTAAATTATGAGTTCAAAGCCAGCCTTGTCTACAAAGAGAGTTCCAGGACAGCCAGGGCTACCAAGAGAAACCCTGTCTTGAAAATCCTCCCCCCAAATTTAAATATAGTTGGTGAGTAAAGAGCTCCTTATATTTTCTATTTCTACTGTGTCAGCTTTGGTAATTTGTCTTTCAAGGAATCTATATACGAAGCATCCTTTAAAGATCTATTGGTTCTTCCTTTCATTCTTGAGAGACAAAGAGACACCCTCTTGGTGGTGTTGTTCTTATATCTGTCAGGGGCAGAGCAGAAAGCAGCCTTTTGTTCATCCTAGCTTGATGCCTACCTTGGTGGCCAAATCTCTCTTATGCCCAGGACACATAAAAATCAAATCAAGTCCAGGCAGCACTGTGTGGGAGGAGGAAGACAGACAGCAGCCTGCTGACCGCCATGCCACCCATAGACCTGCCACTTTCCCTCTAGCGCATGGCACAGGTAGGTCATGGACACCTACTAGCTGCCCCTCCATGAAGCACTGATGGGGGATGTCACCCAGGGGCTCGTCAGCCTTGTGGCCAACCTGCATCAGGGATGGGATCGTAGGGAGCATTACAGTGTTCGAGAATATGGTTGTCAAATAGGAGAGACAGAGAAGGGGAGCTGGCCCTGGTGACAGGTGAGCTGGTGTGGGAGAGCTGACCCTTCCATTTGTCTGCTGTGGGGTGGCACAGGTGCAGAAGTGATCACTCCCCCTTCTACCATCCCTCACCACCTCCAGCAGTCAGGAAAGCTGCCCACAGGGTCAGGGAGCTAGCCCTGCCCCCTCACAAGCTGTAGCACTGGGCAGGACAGTAGAGCTGGTCCTGGTGGAGGGGGCACAGGTGAGCCACCCCCAAGAGCAAGAGTGTGGGAAAGCCGGGCATGGTGGCGCACGCCTTTAATCCTAGCACTTGGGAGGCAGAGGCAGGCAGATCGCTGTGAGTTCCAGGCCAGCCTGGTCTACAAAGCGAGTCCAGGACAGCCAAGGCTACACAGAGAGACCCTGTCTCAAAAAAAATAGTGTGGGAGAGCTGGCCCTGACAAAACTCTGCTGTGAGGTGGCCTGGGCCCCCCTCGCCTCTTGCCATCTGATGTAGTTGGGAGAACTGACCCCCAAGTCATGAGAGGGGGTGAGCTGGCTGTGTTCCTCTTGGGCTGCGTGTCTGGGCAGCATATTAGAGTGGACCCTGGTGCAGGCAAGCGGGCCCAAGAGTGAGAGAACAGGAGAATAAGCCCAGCCCCTCACAGGTTGCAGCACTTGGGAGAGTAGGCCATTCCCCTTGACTGGGGAGGACAGTGGAGCTGGCTGTGGAGGCATGGGGGTGTGTGTGAGCTAGGCAAGGCATGAGAGCTGACCCTGCCTCTTGCAGATGGCAGCATTGGGTGGCCTAGCCAGAGCAGTGCTGGAGAGCTCGCCAGTGGGCTAAGCAATGCAGTTACCACCAAGGCCCAGATCCTGGGCTCTGAATTGGTCCGTCCCAAAATCTATATCATCTACGAATGGGTGGGATGCGTGATAGGGCCAGGTCTGCTGTTCCAAAGCTGTAGAATCTCCGTGACACAGGCCAACAGCAGGAGAACCAGGAGGAGCACAGATGAGGATTCAATATTGATGGTGGCACAAAAACCAGAGATCTCAGACCAGACCATTGACTGACTCACTGCAAGGAACATTTGCACGTGAAGATGTGTGGACAGGGGGTTTCTGTGGGACACTCTGTGACATACCACAGCTTCCATGATGAGATGTTTTCTATGGTTTTTTCTTTGTTTTTGTTTGTGTGTGTTGTATTTTTTTGGGGGGGGGGAGGGGAGGTTGCAATGGTGCAGGATGGATATGAGGGGAGATGAATGGGGCTGGGGTACATGATGTGAAACTCACAAAGAATCAATACAAAGTTAAAAAAAATAACTTATCTAGTGTGGGTCTCAGGTTTTTTTTTCCCCTGCCTTGCTGAATGACGTAAGCAGTGGACACCGGCTCTGGCTTGATGGTGGGTGGATGGGGCTCTGGTAGCTCTGGACGTGGGTTTGTTTGGATCTGATCTGTGTGACTCATTCTGGACTCTGGACTCAGGCCCCGTAGAGAAACAGCTACCTGACCACGTGCTTTCTGCTGCCGAAGGCTGGCGTGCAAGGAGGCGAACACAACTTTGCAACTGTCTTATAGCCTCTTTGTGGGACTAATCACATTGTCACTTCAATTCCTATGTCACCTGCTAGCTGATACAAGTCCCATACGGAGGTCACATGTCAGTAAGGACAGTGTCCATGATAAAACATATCAGAAGGAGGAGAATTTTGAGCAAACAATAGTTTATCATGAGGAGTGCCACAGGATCCAAAGAAAGGCTCTAGTTATTCTCAGTGCAAAAATCCTTCAACAGTATCAAATGAAAAAAGAGCTGGGGAGTTGGCTCAGAGATTAAGAACACTGCCTGCCTTTCCCAGGATTGATTCCTAGAGCCCTCATGGTGGCTCACTACCATCTGGAACCCCAGCTCCAGGGGAATCTGATGCTCCTTTCTGGCCTCTCTGGGTACCAGGCACACATGTGGCACACAATATGCATACAGGCAAAACACCCATATACATATGTAAAGTTAAAAATTAAATATTCAAAGTTAAAATATGCTATGTAGCAGCCGCATGGCAGGTTATAGACACACAAAGTCCTGCCTGCTGCCACGCCACATAGGTGGGGTATAGACACCTAGAGGCCCAGTTTCCACCTTGCCATGCAGCAGCTGCAGAGGAGGTCACCCAGAGGCCCACCGGCTGTGTGGCTTGCCTGAAGCGGGAACCACTACAGTGTGCAAGTATGTGGATGACAGATGGGAGAAGAAGAGATACTGAACAGTTTGAGCATCGTGAAGAGAGACAGAGGGGGCTGGAGAGATGGCTCAGAGGTTTAGAGCACTGACTGCTCTTCCAGAGGTCCTGAGTTCAATTCCCAGCAACCACATGGTGGCTCACAACCATCTATAATAAGATCAGATGCCCTCTTCTGGCCTGCAGGGGTACATGCAGGCAGAGCCCTGTATGCATAATAATGAAGAGAGACAGAATTGGAGACACAAGACGGGATAGCCTGTTGTGGTTAGCTAGCTCTGCCACCTGAGGCCATGGTGAAGTCCCAGTCTGAGCTGCTGCTGAGAGCCATGTCCAGCTATGCAGCAGCTCCAGATGGAGTAGATGTCCATGGCTCATAGTACTGCTAGAGACCATAGGGACGTCCCTGGTCTGGTAGCTGCCTGGGCCCACGTAGATGTCCAAGGGCTGTGCAAAACTGGCCCTGTCCCTCACTGGCTGTGGCACTTTGGAGAGCTGGCCCCACCTCTTATTGGCTGCAGCACTGTTCTTTGCCTGGGTAGCACAGCAGAGCTGGGCCTAGAGGTTGGGGTGCAGGTGAACCGCTCCAAGGGTATGAGCATGGGAGAGCTGGCCCTGCCCTGCCATCCCTCTGCCATGAGGTGGCTTGGGTGAGGCCATGAGGGCCTTCTGCCCTTTCACTCCTTAACACCTGAGGCAGTCAGGAGAGCTGGGCCCCGGGGTCATGAGATCAGGAGAGTTGGCCCAGCTCCTTGCTGGGTACAGCACGTGGGAGAGTGGGCCCCGTGCCTTGACTGGGAAGCACACTGGAACTGGGCCCAAGGGCATGAGAGTGGGAGAGTGGACTCTACCCCCTGCCAGTGGCAGCATTGGGCAGGCTAGCCAGGGCAGTGCTGGAGGGCTTTCCCTGGTGGTGCAGCTGCGGGAGAGCCAGACCAGCTCAGTTACCACCCAGGCCCAGATCCAGGGCTTTGAGTTGGCCCACTCCAAAATCTACACCATCTGTGAGCGTATGAAAAGGCTGGTCCTGCTGATCCAAAGCTACGGGATCTATATGACACAGGGCAACAGCAAGATACCCAGGAGGAGGCCCAGTGAGGAGCTATGATTGATGGTGTAGCAGAGGCCAGAGGCCTCAAACCAGACCAATGACTCATAGCAATGAACATTTGCAAGTAAGGCTGTGTGGACAGAGGGGTATCCTGTGGGACACACTGTGACACACTGCAGCTTCCATGACAGATGTTTTGTGTGCTTTTTTTTTTTTTTGGTCTCTTTTTTATTTTGTTTTGGGAGGAAGGTTGCAGGAGTGGAAGGCGGATGAGAGGGAGATGAGTGAGACTGGGGTGCATGATGGGAAACTCACAAATAATCAGTAAAAGTTATCTGCAGCCCACCTATGTGGTTCGGCAGCAGGCAGGCCTGGTGGCTACAGCTGCACGAGAGCATTAAAAGGGATAGCAAGGAAAAGAGAAAACGACGCTGGCGTTTTCTAGCAGCTTGGCTTAAAGTGAGAAGGGGCTAGGGAAGACTCAGATATTGAAGTTCCGCCCAAGCATATGGATCTGAGTTCAGATCCCTGGAATCCACATAAAAAGTCCAGCATAGTGGCACATGGCCTTGGGTGTGTGTTTAGCTGGTGGGTGGGGGTGGGGAGTGGAGGCAGCTGATTGCTAAAGCTTATTGTCCTGTCAGCCTGGCTGAATCTGTGAACTTCAGCTCCCATGAGAGAACTTCTCTCTCTCTCTCTCTCTCTCTCTCTCTCTCTCTCTCTCTCTCTCTCTCTCTCTCTCACACACACACACACACACACACACACACACACAGGAGGTGAGTAACAAAGAAGGACATCCAGCACTGACCACTGGCCTCCACGTGCACACAAGTAACGAGGCTGGATCCTGGCATCGTTTCTTCCTTGTGTCTGGCTCGACAAAGCTTCCTTGCTTTGTCAGTGGAGGGCACTGAAGGAACACAGGCTGGAAAAGCTTTTCTGTGTTCTCTTGGCTGATTCCTGTAGCTGACACAGCAGGTCCTGGCTAGCAACACATGGTGACCAGTAGCATCTGGCCCCTCCCTGAAGGCTGTTTCTTCCATGCCCAGAACATCGATTGCTGATGCACAATCCTTAGAGGCTTTTTTTTCCCCAGTAGCAAGCTTAGCATGGTAACATTTCTTCAAGGACTGAAGTTGAGGCAGAAGAATTTTGAGTTCAAGGCTCACTTGGTCCACATGGTGAGGCCTTGAACATGCTAGGCAAGCATTCTATCACTGATTTACATCTCTGGCATGGAAGAGGAGGATTTTGGCCAAAGCTGAAAGGCTGACTCTGAATAGAGGGTCGTATTCTGAGTGTAGAGACCGAGGCAAGGACAAGAACAAAGCTCTTGCCTTCATCATAATCATAATCATAATCATCATCATCATCATCATCATCATCATCATCGTTCCTATTATTGTTATTTTATGTGTACTAGTGTTTTGCTTACAGGATGTCTGGGAATTGTGTGTGTCCTGGAACTGGGGCTACGCACGGTTGTGAGCTGCTCTGAGGGTCCTCTGCAGCACCAAGTGCTCTTAACTGCTGAGCTGGCTCTCCAGTCACCCTTGGCTTTCACTTTTCTCAAGCAAGGAAAAGGCCAGACAGCCTGGTGAGAGGCAGGAGAATTGAGTGGAGTTGTAATGGCCTTTCTAGAAACTTACAAGTGACCACTTTGTGCAAGAATATAGGTTCTTTCTACCAGGATTCTAAAGTCCGGGCTTCAGTGCAGGGCTTGCAGGGGTTAGAACTGACTCTGGGGTCAAGGTTTTCTAGGGCTGGTGAAGGGAAGAAAAAGGGGGAACAAGAGAACTGAGGAGGAGAACAGAAGATCATTCAAGAAACTGGTTAGATGTTTGTTTGAGACTGGGTCTCACTATGTAGTCCAGGCTGGCCTTGAACTCAACAGAAACCTGCTTGACTCTGCCTCCCAAGCACTGTGGTTAAGGCATGTGCTGTCATACCTGGCTTTTAGATTGGGGCTTGAAGACAAACCTGGGGAGTGGGAAGAGAGGATAAACTAGGAGATGGGAAAAGGATTAAAGTGCCGGAACCCTGGGAGGTCAGGGATGGGAGAGCAGGAGGAGGAAGAGGAGTTGTCCTCTAAGTTGAGATGTTAATGCTTAACATTTGAGAGGAGTGAGCCATTAATGGCCTTTAGAGGAGGGGGTGTGGGAGTGGAAGAGGGGGTGACACTGAGAGAAGACTGGGTGTCGGGTGGGTGGGCTTCGGCACTTTGTCTCTGGATGATGGTGACAGTTAATACTCAGTGATCAATGGGGAGGTTGTCAGCTGACATGGGCCGGGGTCAGTTGTAAGACCAGAAGAGGCAAATCAACGTGCCCTTAAGCACACAGAGGGCTTTGGGTGATGTCTAAGAGAGAGACTGTGTCGATCTGGTAGAGGTGGGAGGTGAGCTGGGAGGGTGCCGACCCTGGGCGTTCCCTGGCTGGCAGGAAAACAGAACTCACGTGGGAGAAAGAATAGCCCTGTGAGCTGGGCAGTGGTGGCGCACGCCTTTAATCCCAGCACTCGGGAGGCAGAGGCAGGCGGATCGCTGTAAGTTCGAGGCCAGCCTGGTCTACAAAGTTAGTCTAGGACAGCCAAGGCTACACAGAGAAACCTTGTCTCAAAAAACAAACAAACAAACAAAAGAATAGCCCAGTGAAGAGGGCTTTGAGGACACCAGTGTCCTTGGGCGGTGAAGTCAGGACTCAACAATGGGAAGGAAAGGAAGGAAAGAAAGTTCTCAGAGGGTGCTGTGGCTAAAAACGCTTCTTCTTCTTCTGCTGCTAGAATGACGTTGCCAAGGGCGTAGAAGGACATAATAGGAAGACAAGTGGATGTGAAGATGGATGAGAAAAAGCCAATAGATGACTCTGTAAAGGTCTGACAGTATAGAGGCTTAGCTTTTGTCTGTGGTGGTCCATATCTGCCTGTACTGGGAGCTGTGTCAACATAACCAGGAAGGATGGACAAAATCAGATGTCTTTCCTTTAGGTGCCTAATTTGGTTTTCTGGGCCTTCCCTTCTCTACCTATTTCCTGGGGGGATGCCTCTGCTTAAAATCAGATACAGGATTAAATCCCCTTAGCTATGAAGCTCACAGCAGTTCCCTGTCCAACGTCTCAATGCCCTCCATCTGGCTGAGTGGGTAGTTTGTTTTTCTATCCCATTTCACCCAGGCAGGGCAGGGCAGGGCAGGGCAGGGCAGGGCAGGGCAGGGCAGGGCAGGGCAGGGCAAGCCAGGGCTGTGTCCTCCTGGTTACAAGCTGGGAGAGGACCTAAGGTTCCGAGTGTGCAGCAGTCACAAAACAGCATAGAGGGAGACTCAAGAAGCCTGTGCTGTGGCTCCCGAAGCAGCCCCCTTCATGCTTGCTTGACTCTTGGGGGGAAGAGCAGTCAGAGTAGGCTGTGAGTGGCCCAGCTGTGCAAAGCAGCATCCAGCAGGTGGGAGTGTGGAGTTGTGGAAAGCTGGCAATCTTGAGCAGACCGGGTTGCTGGGACACTGTGCTGTAAAGTAGAGCTGAGTGTAGGAGAGCAAATCTAGCCACTTCTTATCGCTCTTCAACTGTTCTTACAGAGTCCTGATGGCTCAGGGCAGGAGAGGAAGCAACAGGGTAACATGGCCTCTGCTTCTGTCTCCCCTGTCCTCAAGTTTGGAGTCCTAAGGTCCTGGTGATAAAGGCCGTTTCCTAGTGGAGGCTGTACAATGTGGTCTCTGAACCCAGGTACAATAATGTTCTCACAGACAGACCATTGACTGTGAGCTGTGAGAGAGTCCACTCTGGCACCTTCTCAGACAGCAGTCCTGAAGAAGCATTTGTGAAAACTCTGATAGAGTGAAGACTCTAAAAATAGATAGATTTATTATTAATGATCAGTGGTAGTTAAGAGCAAAATGTGTCCCCTGGTCTACTCCAGAGGAGTGAAGAGGTAATTTAGGGAAGGGAGCAAGGGGGTCTCTGTCTGCAGAATGGGCTCTTTGTATTATATATTTTCACTTCTGTGATGTCACGTGTGTGTGTGTGTTTGTGTGTGTGAGAGAGAGACAGAGAGACAGACATACATACATACATACACACACACACACACACACACACACACACACAGAGAGAGAGAGAGAGAGAGAGAGAGAGAGAGAGAGAGAGAGAGAGAGAGAGAGAGAGAGAACATTTTATAGAGATTTTTTAAAGCGCACTGAGAAAATTGAGAGGCTATAAAAACTAGTAATGGTGAGCTGGCAAGATGGCTCAGCAGGTAAAGGCATTTGCTGTGCAAACAATCTGAGTTTAATCCCCAGAGCCCACATAAAGTTGGAAGGAGAGAGGAGAAGTGACTTCCCACGCAGACAAATAATAAATAATATAAACAATAATAGCAAATTGCCATTAGTAAGTACTTACTGTGTTCCAGGTACAGCTTGTACTTATTTAATCGTCTCACTATCCTAGTGGAATCTGAATAGTTTTCTACTTTAACCTGAAATGGATCCCAGGATTTCAGGAATAAGTCATAGCAGGATGATATATGTATAATAAGTAGCGACATCAGGATTCGAACCCAGGACTGCCTGACTGTGATGGTGCACGTCTTCCCCCTTCTAATGTGTAGCCTCACACTTTACTACAGCTCTAAAATCCTTTCCAAGACTCTTCTTAAGCTGGTAGTAAAAACTGCTTGACTTTTGGTGTAGTGGTGGCTACCTGTAAACTGAGCTCTCAGTAGGCAGAGACAAGAGAATTGTGAGTTCAAGTAAAGCTTGGGCTGCAAGTAAGTGCAAGGTGAGCCTGAGCTGCATAGTAAAATCCTGTTTAATTTTTTAAAAGAAAGATTTATTTCTATTATGTATACAGTGCTCTACCTACATGTATGCCTGCACACCAGAAGAGGGCACCAGATCCCATTACAGATGGTTGTGAGCACCATGTGGTTGCTAGGAACTGAACTCAGGACCTCTGGGAGTGCAGGCGGTGTTCTTAATCACTGAGCCATCTCTCCAGCCCCAAAATACTGTTTAAAAAACAAAACTAAAAGAATAATAACTGCCTGAGGAACTTGTTAAAAATGTGTATTCCAAGGAAAGCCTCATCAATGATTCAGGCATGTTCAACTGTCAGCCCTTGGGTCGTGTAAGTTCCAAGAATGTGGCCAGGTATGGTGGCACACTGGAAGACAGAGGTAGGTGGATCTCTGTGAGTTCAAGGCCATCCTGATCTACCTAGCAAGTTTTAGGTCAGCCAGGTCTATATAGTGAGACCTCATCTCAAAAAAATAAATTGGTACACAGGAAAGTGCACTGAGTTCAAATGGATGCAGGAGAGAGATGGCTCAGCAGTTAAGAGGACTTATTGCTCTCGCAGAGGACCTGGGTTCGATTCCTAGCACCCACATGTGGCCTTACAGCAGTCTGGAACTCCAGTTGCAGGGGATCTCACCCTATCTTCTGAACTCTGAGGGCACACCAGGCATGTACACAGCAGAACGCAGAAAAGAATGTGGCCCAACACAATTTTTTGGCAGTGGTGTCACATTTCAATATCAAAAGGCTATAAACATCTCTGACAACAAGGCTTTCTTTCTTTCTTTCTTCTTTCTTCTTATTCTGTGTCCCTTTTTGTTATACTCAGGGTTAGGTCAGGTTGTTTAACAATGTCACATAATGGCTATTTAGCCTTCTTGGAAACTGACACACTATACCTTGCCGAAATACTGACAAACACAATTCATTGGGCTGCGTCAGGGACTCTTGATTTTTTTTAGCAGCAAATTCCAGTCAGCTGCTGCTCTTTGCTCCAGTGGTTTGCTGTCACGTTCCTCGTTCTGCTGTGGGCCCAAGAGCCATCTTTGGGCACAATTCACTACTGGAGAAGCCTCCCTTTGGGAAGACTTCGTCTTGGAAGGGAACCTGGGGATTTGATTCACTTCATTTGTCGATAATGGATAAGCACTGGCTAAACCTGCTGTGCCACACACTGGGCTAGTTGCTGGGATGGAGTAGAGCCCTCACAGAAAAGTCTTCTTTGATCAGACAGTCTCTGAACAGAGAATTGATGTATTTCTGGGGGAAAGCATAGCAGGCAGAGGGGGGACAGTAAGTGCAAAGACTCCAAGCAAGCGGGCTTTGGGAATGTTTGAGATGCAGTAAGGCCAGTTCTGACATAAAAGTTGGAGTAGTGCATCCAAGAAGACACCAAGTAACTTATGAACTGGGAGAGGGTGGGCAGGACCCACTGGGCTACTGGGAGAATCCTGCGGTTTGCTCCAAGCAAGAGGAGAAGCCAGCAGAGGAGGGGATCTGTGCAGGGAAGTGACATGACCGAACTGAGATTTTAGCAGGGCCATTCTGAGTGCTAGGTTGAGGATCTCTTCCTGGTGGCCAGGGCGCTACCTGAATCTCAAGGAGGCTGTCTGCATCTCTCTTCAACAGTTCTGACAGATTCTAGCCCTTGTCTTGGTACCGTGGTGGCAAGATGCCGTAGAGAGGTAAAGATGTGGCTCCTCCGTGCAGCCTCTCTGCTCAGGAGCCTTGCGCGGTGATCTACAGCATCTGCAGACCAGCTGCTGCGTGGTAGGTGTGGTCATGGTGGGAAGGAGGGCCACGTTAGTGGTGCCCAGATACCAGGCTTGCTAAGGTGAAATGCCCCGCCCCCTGCCCTGCCTCCTCCCCTCCCCCCCAACAATAAAGCAGTTCAGACTTTAGGAACAAATCAGCAGGGTTCTAATTTACTGACTCATTCATCCCTCCAGCTCTTTGTAAGGCCACACCAAGTGTCAAACACTTCATGTGCCACTGGAGAACTAGAAACCGCCTCTAAGACTTTAAACCCTGCCCCGGAGGGACCGCTCAAGCTAATTACTGGAATTTATCAATCAATTTTGATGCGTCGGACATTGATTGAGGTGCTTTTTTAATGTATTGCCATATTTAATCTTGAAAATGAACTCCGTCCGTCAGGTGCTATTTTGCCTTAAGGATGAGGGAATTGCGGTGCACGGAGATAAAAAAAAAAAATCACACGTTCAAGTTCGCCCCGCTGCTAAGCGAACTGAGATCTGACCCCAGGTAGTCTAGTCCTGGGTCCGAATGGCTGCGTCTGAGCAGGGAGAGGAGCTAGCTGCGCGCACAGGATCATAATGCAACCCAAACAATATTCACCGAGCTGCTGGATGCTTTCGACACTACCGGGACGGGGGCAAAGTCCAAAGCCTATTCAAAATTTCAATCCTGTTAATAAGGCTGCACTGTAAGTCTTCTCCCTATAATATGCTATAGAGCACAGCTAAGGTTTTAAACTGATGCGCCCAGGGTCTTAATAAGAGATTAATGTAATTTATAAGGCAGCTTTCTGGCTGACGACCATCCCTTTCTTGGACTGTCACTTGCCCATCTTCCCATCACCTGCTCATAGCTCTTTTACGGCCAGCTCCTTTTTCCTAAAGGCAAACAACAAGACTGTTTTACATGGAGCAGGGGCCAGCTGAGCTGCTCTCCACGACCTCTTCACCCCTTCAAAATGACTGCCATTTTGGGGACTCACAGTGACCTTTCTGCTCAGTCTCTCAGGTGCTGCGGTCACAGGCTCTTGTGTATGAGCGTGTAGGCATGGGCTTTGTGTGCATGTTGGTGTGCGTGCAGGCAAAGTGTGTAAATGTGTGTGGAGGCAAAAGATCAACCTCCAGTGGCCTTCTTCAGGACTTGTTACCTTGTTTGTTTGTTTGTTTGTTTTTAAGAAGAATCTCTCACTGACCGGAAGCTGGCCAAGTAGGCGAGGCTGGTAGCCAGTGGGCCCTAGGGGTCTGCCTGTCTCTGCCTCCTTCAAACTCAAGTCCTTATCCTTGCTCGACAAGAGCTTTATAGGCTGAGCTGAGCTCCCTATGTGGTTTTGTTTTCCAAGACAGGGTTTCTCTGTGTAACAAGAGCCCTGGCTATCTGTAGACCAGGCTGGCCTCGAACCCAGAGAGAGCCACCTGCCTCTGCCTCCTCAGTGCTGGGATTAAAGGCGTGGGCCGCCACTCTCGGCTGAGCTCCCTACTCATAACTTTCGAAGAAACTGCCCAACTGTTTTCATACTGTTTGTACTATGGAAATTCCAGCTGCTCTAACTTCCATCAGAAAGGTTTTTGTTGCCTTTAAAAGTTGCAACATTCTGTTGGTGTGTGGTAGTTCCTGATGGTGGTTCAATTTGTCTTTCTAATGACTAATTGTATCTGTCACTTCTCGGGAGCTTATTTGCATCTATTTTCTTTGTTAAGGCATGTGTTCAAATCTATTTTACTTTAGAAATTATATGTTTGTTTTCTTTTTTCTCTTTTTTATTAAACCTTTTTTAATTTTTTACATAGACATTTATATGATTATACATATATACAATATGTTTACTTTCTTATTGCTGAGTTTTTGGTTTGATATAGCTTCTATAGATAAGCCTTTATCAGGTACTTGCTCAGCAGAGTTTCTCCCAGTGTGTGATGTATCTGCCCATTCTCTCTAGTGGTATCTTTTGTTTGTTTTGTTTTGTTTTTCAAAACAGGGCTTCTCTGTGTAGCTCTGGCTATCCTGGAACGCACTCTGTAGACCAGGCTGGCTGCAGACTCACAGAGCTCCACCTGCCTCTGCCTCCTGATTGCTGGGACTAAAGGTCTGCACCACCACTGTGTGGCTCTAGTATCTTTTAAAGAGCAAATATTTTTATTTTTGGTGAAGCCCAATTTATTAACTTCCCCTTTTATAGATTGTGTTTTGATGAGCCATCTGAGACATTTTTACCAGAAAAAAATTCTTTTTATATATTTTTCGAAGGGTTTTTTGTTTGCTTGTTTTTAGTTTTAGATTTTTACATTTAGATCTGTAGTTTATTTTAATCTTTACCATTCACATAATATATATAGCATGAGGACCAGGATTAAAATTCATTTTACTTTTTCATGTGACCATCCAATTATTTAAGCACCATTTATCGAAAATTCTATCTTTTCTTCTTCTTTGTCAAAATCCAGTAAAACACACACACACACACACACACTTAACATACATATATATGTTTAGTATATATTGGTTATTAATTTCCTTGATTTTTAAAAACAAGAGACACATGAGCATCTTTTGAGCCCAACAAACCATACCCACTACTCATTATGAAGTCTTACTTTTTTTTTTTATTTGCTGCCCCGCCCTGCCCTGCCCTCTGAAGTCTTACTCTTAACTTTACAACTTCAGGCCTTTCTTGGGGTTTGTGACTAAGTTCACTCACCACTTGGGCTGCGCATCAACTTAGAATCAGAATGAAATTTTCCCAGAAGGCCGGAAGCCTTTGTTTCATGGGTCGCCCATTGGTGAACTGCCTTCTTATGACATGAAGGACACTCACTGGAGCTTCTGTTTCTGGTTGAGTGATTTACTCTAACTGTCCTACCTGGCTTTTCATTGGGTCTCACTAGTTTCCTTTTTTGATCTCCTAAGCCAAAGCCTTAATGACTTAGTCAATCTACTCCTTGTCCTGCGATATGAGCCTACCTGAAATATGACCCCCTTAGACCAAGGATGGGCCTTTTGTCAAAGACCATCAACTTGGTGGGAGAGAATCAGCCAAAGGTCACGTCTTAAGACACCAAATTTGAAGTGGTTTGGTCTCCTTAGAGAAATATAAAATATTTAACTTATTGGCTTAAAATTTTCTATTACCATATAATTCACATACCATAAAATTTACCCTTTAAAAGTGCACATTTCAGTGATTTTTAGTGTATTCAGAAAGCTGTGAACCCATCACCATTATGTAATTTTAGAACATTTTCATCACCCTAAAAAGAAACCCCAGACCCATCAAGCAGTCACTCTCCATTCTTTCTTTCTCTCTAGTCCCTGGCAACCACGTGAACCCACCATCTGTATCTAAGGACTGGCCACTCTGGATGTTTAATGTAGATGGAATCAAACAGTATGTGGCCTTTTTTTGGTCTGATTTCTTCACTTTACTTTTGAGTTTCACTGTGCTGTACAATGTATAAAATCTCCATCTCTGTTTATGGCTGAATAATACTTGATTGGTATCAATATACTGTACTTCTTTTACCTTTTTATCTGTTTACCAATTGCTGGACATTTGGGTTTTTTTTTCCATTAAAAAAAAAATAAATGGTGTGTCTTTGGAATTTGTGTATGATGTGGAGGAATTTTAATTCAGAACATGCATGCTCTGGCAAGAGATCACATCCAGAGACTTTCTAGATCTGTTTGATCCAGCTGGAGTACAAACACACCTTTAATCCAGGAAATAGAGGCAAGCAGATCTGAGTTTAAGGCCAGCCTGGCATAGAGCAAGTTTCAGGTAAAAACAAGTTTGGCACACGCCTTTAATCCCAGCACTCGGGAGGCAGAGGCAGGCAGATTGCTGTGAGTTTGAGGTCAGCCTGGTCTACAAAGCAAATCCAGGACAGCCAAGGCTATACACAGAGAGACCCTGTCTCAAAAAAAAAAAAAAAAAAAAAAAAAAAAGAAAGAAAGAAAGAAAGAAAGAAAGAAACTAAACCCAATAATTTTAGGAGCAGACCAGCCAGCGCTTTGATACCATGTAAGGGCAGAATCACCATATCTGCCATGTAGACAGATTCCAGCAACACGTGACTTCAGGCACTCTCTATGCCTCATTTTCCCTATCTGTGAGACGGAGAAAACCTCTCCCTACAGGTAGTGGGGAGGATAAGACAGGGCACGGTGTTGGATGCAGTGACTCACGCCTGGACAGGGCACGGTGTTGGATGCAGTGACTCACGCCTGTAAGCCCAGCACTGGGATGATAAAGCAGGAGACTCAGGAGTGGGAGGTCAGGCTGGGCTACAGAGAGATCCTGTCTCAAGATCCGAATAAACTAAAGGACAGCCCAGGCCGAGTGCACTCTCTGTTACAGTGCGGACACTAATCAGTGTTCCTCCCCTTCGCTAGGTGGAAATAAACCAAGCGAACAGCGCATCGTGTTCTCTAAACCAGCTCCCATCTTACTCTTTTAAGGCCCCGTTTCCTCTCTAGCACCAGCGGCAGCTCTCTGGTCTTCTCGATGTGTGTCCCAGGACCTACGATGTCCCCTGTCTTGTTCCCTTCCTGATTTCAGCTTGGAGACTCAGGACCTCCTTGGCTTTTGACCCTTCCAGAAGGGCCCACCAGCTCCTGTTCCCATTAGGTGAGGTCAGTGTTTCTTAGACTATACCAGAGAGAGGGTAACCAAACTGCATCTTTTACAGCTATCTGTAAGCGCATCCCACCAAGGATCCTTGTAAGGAGAGACCGTTGTGTCCCTCTTGTAAGTGCCTCCTTCAAAGCCCGGGACAGAGTCTCCTGCCTCATGTACCCTGGGACGCAGGATGATGCCTGGATGGCTAAGGCTGGGAAGTGTTCCTCGTGAATCATTATTCCTCAGCAGGGTGCTGGCCACGGTGGGGACATGGGTCTCCAGGGCCTTGTTACGTCTCACATATATGCTATTGGGTTTGACTTACTGGGTAGACTTGACTCACTGGGGGGGGGGGCATGAGCACAAAACAGTTTTGTTATTCTGGTATCTGCTGCTTACGCTGGGTCTGTCTGGTGCCAGGTCACTCTCATGCTGAGGAGCAGCTCCCTTAACCATCTGTGTGTTTCCAGACGTCTCAGCCACTTTCACCTACTACAGTGGTCTTATTGTGCTAATTAAGATGCAGTCTTTTATATTAAAAAATTGCATTGCAAGCTTGACTTAAGCATTTTCTCCTTCCCTTTCAACACATGCCAGAGTTGGTCTACAGCTGTTTGGGGCGGTGGTTGAGAAATGAGGTTTGGCTTTGGAGGTACCCCAAACCCTCCTTTTTGAGGGTGCCTCTGGACAGAGGGGAATACTGGGGAATGACAGGCCTCTTTATATGACTTACAGGAAGGGACAAGTGTCATTTATCCCTTCCTGGCCTAGGGTGGCTCTGAGAGAGATTTCACGGAGCTCTCTTCCCAAACCAGAGCACCCCCTTCCTCTCCTCACCCACTAACTGTACCCGACTTTAGCCTCATCAGTAACACAGGCTCCCTGTCACCCCGTCTCTGCTATGTGTATCCAACTCTTAATTTAGAAGCTTCCAGGCAAATCTGGGCTCTGGCCACCCTTCTGCCTTCTGCACATCACTGCATGGAGCCATGGGGTCTCCTGGGCGCTCTGCAGCAATGCTGTGAGGGGCACACAGGCAGGAGGGAAAGGGCGCCCTGTCTTCTGCCCAGGCATACTGCAGCAGTCTTGTCTGTTGCGTCATGATGGAAATCAGTAGCCTTCCTGATTTCAGATCCTCCAGGCCTCAGATGGGTACCAGCTTCAATGTGACTAGGGAGAAGGCTCAATGGGTAAAAATGCTTACCTCACAAGTGTGAGGACCCATGTTCGAATCTCCAGAACCCCCCCCCCCCCAGAATCTGTGTAAAGAGAGACAGAGTAGTGTGCGTCTGTGGTCTCAGACCTCCTATCTCCAGATGGGAGGTGAAGGAAGGAGATCCTTGGGAACTTGTGGGCCAGGTAGTCTGACTTTTACAGGAGCCAAAAAAGAGGGTCCATCTCAGGCAAGGTAGAAGCCAAAGATGGACCTGATGTTGCCCTCTGACCTCCGCATGTGCACTGTGGCCAGGGTGTACCTACACTCACACACAAACATGTGTGAACCTGTGCACACATGATTCTGTTTTAGATGTTCTTGCTTAGTATGTGCAAGACTCTGGGTTCACTCTCTGGCAACATAAAATTAAAAAAAAAAAGGGGGGGGTATTAAAGCAATGTCTGTAGCCAAGTGTCTTAGTCAGGGCTTCTATTGCTGCTACAAAAACACCATGACCAAAAAGCAAGTTGGAGATCATAGTCTGGAGGAAGTCAGGACAGCAACTCAAGGAGGGTTGGAAGCGGGAGGCAGGGGCTGATGCAGAGGCTATGGAGGGGTGCTGCTTACTGGCTTGTTCAGCTTGCCCGGGGCCACCAGCCCAGGGATGGCCCTCCCTCACTGATCACTAAATGAGGAAACGCCTTACTGCTGGATCTCATGGAGGCATTTTCTCCACTGGGGCTCCTTCTTCTCTGATGACTCTAGCTTGTGTCAAGTTGACACATCAAGTGTGGCTCCAGACCCCAGGCCAGGAGCATCGTGTGCTCTGCTCTCTTTCCCCACAGCGGTGGGGAGTGGAGCAGAACGCACACTGGGCCCTATCTCAAACCTCCTGGCCTCTGAGGGAGCTCTGCCTTCACCTTGGATAGAAATAATCCCCGCCAGCTTTCCCACAGGGGAGAGAGGTCCTCACTTCCTCACCTCTCCACACATACACCATTAAGTCTCCTGTTTGAGGAGCTGGGTTGGATGCTGGTTCATTTTGGGGTGTGGTGTGCTTGTGTTCGCTCAGCCCCGTGTGGCGGTGGTTGGTTCCATCTGCTGGTGACTCCTGGTAACTATGGCGTTGACTGGCTATTGGCTTTAACTCCTGCACTATGGGCGAGACTTGGGAGGCAAATCCAGTAGCTGGCAGAGCACCCCGTTTCTTCTGCCCATCATGGTGAGCATCATTATTATGAAACAGGGTCTCACTCTCTAACTGAGGCTGCTCTGGGACTCACTAGGTAATCCAGGCTTGAACTCATGGCAGTCTTCTTGCCTCAGCACTGGAAAGTATAACCATATCTATATCTATATCTATATCTATATCTATAGATCTGAGACAGGATTTCTCTGTGTAGCCCTGAAGACCTTCACTTTGTAGACCAGGCTGGCCTCGAACTCACAGAGATCTGTCTGCCTCTGCTTCCCTGAGTGCTGGGATTAACGGTGTGTGCTACCACTGCCTGGCAGTTTTTGTTTGTTTGTTTGTTTGTTTTTTTGGTTACCATGCATAGTTTTGTGTTTTTCTTTTAAGATGGTTTAGCTTGGTCTTTCCTCTCTTCTGTTGCATCCTATACCTCTGGAGTTTTCCGTTGTTGTGCGCCTCGGGCTCTCATTTGGCAGCAAGTTCATACCTATGCAGTCTCTTCGCCCATATCTTGGATAGTTTCTATGCGTTGTGAGGACAGCCAGTGTGTATTACGCCCAAGCGCTTGCTATGTGCCATCACATGTCTGAAGCACATCCTACACCTCCATGCCTCTCACACCACAACCCAGTGAGCTAGGTACCACCAGAAACATTGAAGACAGAAACACTGAGCACTGGGCCTAAACTTTATAGTTAGAAAGCGGCACAAAGAAGTGATTAACTCCTGGGCTTACTCTACCCACAGCCAGGACTGTGTGCTGGTTGTTGTTGTTTTCCATTTGATACAAGCTTCAGTCATCTGGGAAGAGGGAACTTCAACTGAAAAAAAAAAGCTTCCATATGATTGGCTGGCAAAGCCCACGGGACATTTTTAAAAAATAATTTATTTATTTACTTTATGTATATGAGTGCTCTGTCTGCATGTACACTTGCATGCCACAAGAGGGCATTAGAGGGTATAGATGGCTATGAGCCACCGGGCTGGGAACGGAGCTGAGGACCTCTGGAGGAACAGACAGTGCTCTTAACTGCTGAGCCATCTCTCCAGCCTGTGGGGGCATTTTCTTCATTAACGGTTTATTTGAGAGGGCCAGGCTGATGTGGGTGGTCCTGGGTAGTTTTAAGAAAACAGTCTCATATTTGACCACTTCCCCTTGGTGGGGAGGCCTGGTGGCACTCAGAGAAAGGATAGACAGGCTACCAAGATGAGACTTAATGGCCTATGATCATATAGTGGGGGAGGAGGACCCCCTCGGTCAGTGACATAGGGGGAGGGGAATAGGGTGAAAGCAGAAGGGAGGGAGGAATGGGTGAATACAAGGGATGGGATAACAATTGAGATGTGATCTGAATAAGTTAATTAAATAAAAAAAGAAATTATATCTATATAAAAGAAAATAGTCTGAGCAAACTAAGGAAAATAGGCCCGTAAGAGGCGTTCCTCCAAGGCCTCTGCTTCAGAGCCCACCTCCAGCTTCTGACCTTGAGCTCTGACTTCCCTCAGTGTTGTACCGTGACCCGGGTTGTAAGATGAAATAACCCTTTTCCTCCCCAAGCTGATTTCAGTCAGGGTTTTTACTACAGCCACGGAAGGCAAACCAGGACAGGCTGCCTGTTTGGTTTTATGCTGCCCCCTTCTGCCCTCTGCCTCTCCCTCCTTTCCTTCGCAGAGCCCTGTTGAACCAGAGTGAGGTACACAACACAATGTTCTTTTGCTAGAAATAATAGAGTCTTCCCAGCTAGGGCTTATGCAAGAGTTGATTGAGGCCTTGGAGGACTACATGGACTATGCCATTAGGTTGTCTTCAGCACAGACCTTGAAGCCAGAAGGCTGAAGCCCCCTCACCAATCCCCTTTGGAATGCGTTAGATTGGCTTTTTCCAGGGCGACTTAGAATCCTAACTACGTACATATTCCAGGGGAGTCCACCTGAATGCGTCTCACCTGAAAGAGAGTCTATTGTTTGCACAGTCCTTTCACGTCCATCGTCTCCTGGACGTATTTGCAATGATTCTCATTCTCGTTTCTGTGTAGAGGAGTCCGAGGGGAGGAGGAGAGCAGCTGAGGTGGTGGCGCGGCTTAGCCTTGGTAGAAGTGGGGCTGGAGACTGCCTGCCTCACCCTCTCACCCTGCAGGTGCACCGCCGTGACCTTTATGGAGACTGCCAGGTGCCCACCTCCCCCGACTCCCGCTCTGCTTGCTTCCCCAGGGGGCATCTGCTTGCATGTCCATACTCTTGGTGTTGTCACTTCCTGCAGCTTCCTTCAGCGCTGGCCTGTCCACTGCTCCCAAAGGCTGGAGACAGCCTTCAGGGTAGGGGGACCAGACCCGGAAACCTTCTAAGTGTGACTTCTCCAAGCCCTTGGGAAAGGGCTGCTCATTATCTTTATCAGCCCTAGTCACGGTGGATGTTATTCATTGTCAGATAAATGTTTTTTTTTCTCAAATAAAACAGAAAACAAACAAATAAATGCAGTGACAGAGCTGTTTAAAAAAAAATTCCTGCTGGCTCGCTCGCTTGAAGAAAAGCCTGTGCAACTAATTAACCCGGGCAGGCCTCTGTAGTGCTTGGAAACAAGCTTGGAATTAATACTGCCCTTCTCAGCTGCTGGAACCAGCCTCTAAATCTTTATTGGGAAGCAGGAAGAGCAAGACACGCAGAGTTCGAGAGACAGCAAAAGGCCGAGACGGAAGAAGATAGGAAGACTGGGGTAGATGAATACAGTCTTCCACCTGCCTCCATTCCCACACATACTGGCTTCTCTAGAGTCTGGATTCTAGACAGACGACAGACAGACAGACAGACAGACAGACACACAGACAGACACACAGACACACAGACACACAGACAAATGCTCTTTCTATAAGCGAGCCTTTGTCTAGCTCAGAGAATGTTCTAATTCCTGTACCACTGAAGTCAGCACATCAGAGTCTCCAGGACAGGAAGGACCACAGAAGGGGTCATCTAACTCAGTGGTTTTCAAATTATTTTGAACAGCAAAAGCTTTTTCTTGAAATGAAATTGCACGCAGAAACATCGTGTCTAAAACAGATAAAAGCTCAGCTCTGCCGGTTGGAGTTTATTGCTCCTCGGGGGCCCCTCTGTCTCCCCCTCCACAGGGTTGTCAGGCCAGGAAGGGCACAGCTGGGAAACTAACACTGCCTAGCTGCCCATCTTTCCGCACCAGCCCTGGATTCAGGCTTAGCCTAGACTCACCTAGAGGCGGTGTGAGGACAGACTATGTCACTTGGCTCCACAGATGGGTTTCAGTAGAGAAAAGGCATTCGTTTACTTTTGAGCCTCTTGAGTTTTTGAACTCTGACAGTCTTACTCCCAGGGACCTTTGTTTGGCAGCACTTGGGAGCTGGCTTGCTGGCTTCCAGGGTGGACTTCATTAGTTGACCGCTCAATCTAGACTTCAAGAGCAGCGGTTCTCAACCTGTGGGTCATGACCCTTTTGGTGGTCGAACAATCCTTTTGCAGGGGTCACCCAAGACGGTTGGAAAACAAAGATGTTTACGTTACAGTTTATAGCAGTTATGAAGTAGCAATGAGAATAATTTTATGCTTGGGGGTCCCTACAGCATGAAGAACTGTGTTAAAAGGTTGATGCATTAGATAGATTGAGAACCTCTGCTTGAGTGTTTTGGAGGTTCAGGATAAGGGACCCAGAGTATGGAGAGGACCTCCTTTCTCTCAGAGTCTGGACACCAGCTGGAGGTAGGGGCTTCCTTAGATATACCTCGTGAGGACAACAGGAAAGATGGGGATGTTGAACTGCATGCCTTTGGTTTCTCACGTGGATGAAGGGAAGGCTGTGTGTCCCTGGCCTGGGAACTGTCCACTGGGTGGCGCTGTGGAGATTGTGTGGTCACCTCTGGGGAGGCGGTCGGTCTCTTGCTTCTGGAGTTGCTGACCTTGGTTGGTCCCAAGAGCAGAGGCTTGAAGCTGGTGGAAGGGCTTTTCTGTGGAGCCAGCATGGATAAGGCAAGGTGGAGAGAGCGATATCAGACCCCAGCTGGAGTCCGTGTGGATAGCGGAGGGTAGAGGGAAGGACCCTCAAGCCTTGGGTTTAGAGCCGTCTTGCTCCCGTTAACCCTGAATGTCCTTGGCTCAGGTCTAGACAACAAGGGGGCGCAGCAAGGAGGAGAAAACACAAATCAAGAAGTAACACTTTTTTTTTTGAAGGAGAAATTATAAATTGCAATTTAATCACATAATCACTTTGACACTCTCAAGCAAGCTAATTTCTTCCCTTGCCTCATTTCATCCACTCGGTGAGATGAATCTTAATGAATAATGTCCTATGAATATTTAATTTTTGATCAATTTGAATTTTCTCTGGCATACCTGCTGGAGATATAAATCAGTTCCTCTTCTATTCGGCAGAGAGAATTTGGACAGCAGCCTGTGTGGATCTCTGCCCAGGGCTACAGAAATGACCAGTGGCAGCTCTGAGGTTCTGATGAGCTACCGCCTCACACTAGGACCTGGACCTCCCTAGGTAACGGTCTGTAAGCTGCGTTGTCTAATCCCACTCTGCCAGCAGATGCCTGAGGCCAGTGGCTGCCTAGGCAGAGAAGATGCGCTAGCAACGCCTTTCCACAGGTGCCCCCTCTGGTGCCACCCTTTTCCACTAAAGACTTAAAGAAGACACCTTCTGGCCCTAAGGTTCTCCTTCCCGGCCCCTGGGACTAATGTTCTCACAAGGCAAGTATATAGAAGATGCTAGAAAGAGAAGTGCCGCTCTCAGCTTCTTTCATGAGATACTACTTGGTAGTTATGTAGTGTGTGACAATTTGCCAAGTGACTTCTCATATGTAATTTCTTAGCATGACTTAAAGTGTACCTGCATTTGACGTCTCTTTCCTTAGAAAATGGCACTGGAAAGAATCCTTTCTTATTCTTACCAAAAAATAAGTACTGGAGGTCACAGTCTGGGAGACTTGCTAAGTTCAAAACCAGGAAAATGGATCCAAACTGAGCTGTTCAAGGAAAAAAAAAAAAAAGGAAAATTGGGCATTTGGGATTGAGTTCTGAAACAGGAGGAGGAGATGTAATTAACAGGCAAGATGCTGGTAGTCTCCATAAAAAATTGATGGCAACGAGGTCATCTCTGAGAAAACATCTTAGGCGTTCCAAGGGGAGAGTTTGAGTGTATTTTGGATGAATATTCATATTGTGTATATTTTGCTTTTCTCCCACAAGAACAAAGAGGTTTTAGTGTTCCAGAGAGGTCAAAAGGCACATCAAAAATGAAGCTATTGTTTATTTTAAATCTCCAAGCCAGCTCTTTGTTTTGGGGTTCACTTGGGCAAAAGCCTTGAAAGTAAGGCTTTACGTAGAGAGAGATTTTAAAAATTCATTAATATCCTCATGGTGGGAGAAGAAAGTTTCTATAAAGAACAGAATAGAGGTGCTGGAGATGTCACTGGCGGGGCCCCTTCCTGGCGTGCACAAAGCTCCAGATTCACTCCCCAGTACCTCATAAGCCGGAAGGGAAGGCAGAAGGACCAGAGTCAATGTCCCCTCCTACTCTTTTCCCATTCCTTACAAAGTGTCAAATGACTGGATCACAGGACTCTGCAGACACATCCAAGTAGCTATGAAGGAACTCAGGGACGTGGGATTGACGCCTCCAGATGTGTAGTCTCCCTAACGAGACAGATGCAGGAGCTACAGGAAGGGAAGTGGGAGGCTAGATGACGCTCCCGCAGTTCTTCATGGCCTACGAAGTTGGTGCCGTTGGACTCAGACATCCTGCTGAGGTACCCTTCCCCAGAGGCTGGGTTGAAACACAGAGATCACAGGTCAGGAGACTTTGTACCTAGAGCCAAAGGGGCCGGAACTGCAGCCTTTAGCTGTGGATGCTGGTGTGTTATCCTGAAAAGTCACCATCACCAGTAAGAAAGTCTAGAAACCAGACCAGGTGAATAATCTAGACAGAGGCGATAGCTTAACTCTTCCCTGCTATTGTCTCCAGGTCAAGGAAGCTCCTCATATACCAGTTACCAGTAAGGAAGAGCCAGCGTGATGGTTAGGTGTCCAGGAAGGGGATTTGGAAATCTAAACAGTTACTGCAGATAGACAGGGCCATCAAGAAGATGTGTATACTTGTGTGAGTAACTTCAAGGTTTCAAGTTCATGTCTTTATTTATTTATTTATTTTTTGTGGTTGGTTTTATTTTTTTTTTAAATAACAACTCACTCTGTAGATCAGGCTGGCCTCGAACTCATGGAGGTCCACCTGCCTCTGCCTCCCAAGTACTGGGATTAAAGGGATGCGCCACCACTGACCGGCTCACGTTCATGTCTTAAGCCAGGTGTGGTGGCTCCTGCCTGCGATTTCAGCACTCATGAGGTTGAGACAGCAGGAGTGTTTCATGTTTGACACTAGCCTGGGCTATATAATGAGTCATGGGCTACCTGGGAAGAAAGAGACTTTCTCTCAAAGGTAACATACAAACAGGCAATTTTTCTTTTAAGTCATGTCTCTGAGCACTGAACGTGAGCTGAAGATATGCTACAATGTTTCTGTGGTACAATATGAGGCTATCAAGGATAAAGAAGAAGAAGAAGAAAAAAAAGGAAAGCGAGGCAGGTAAGGAGAGAAGAGAGCCACTGACACACATGAGAATACTCACTGGGCCATCCAGCCACAGGGTACTTCTTCTGGATGGGCCATGAGAAGACATCACACTTTAATCTCTCCTCAATTTCTCTTTTTTTTTCTTGTCTTCTAATGATCAATATTTGCCCAGGGTGACTTAACTTGACTGAACCATGTACTCACACAGTCTCTTTTAGGAAAACCAACTATATTGGAAGGCCTCAGGCCTCTGTCAGGGCCCCTGTGGCAGCTCACAAGTGCTTTCATACTCTATTTTCTGGGATGTGGAGCCCAGTGCCCCTACACCTGAGTAGATTGGTCTTTGGGACTTCCAACAGTAAAGCGATAGTGATGCTGTGTGAGTTCAGAAGTTAGGTCCCAGAAGACACCGTGCTCATCCTCTTCTGTGCTCTTACAACACCTGCTCTGGGAGAAACCAGCTCCTATGTTGTGAGGGGACTGAAGCAGCCAACGAGCAGGTCTATATGGTGAGGATCAAAGTTCCTGGGAACTGCTCTGGTGCCAGCCATTGTGGAGGGGGCTGTCTGGCCCATCAGCTCTCAGGTGACGTGATGCCTGCTAACATCTGGACAAGTGTCTCCAGAGAAACCCCTGGGCCAGAGCACCTAGATATGTTGGCCCCAGACTCTTCACTTTCATGTTATGTAGAAAACTAGAAGAGCCAACGACAAAGAGAGGATCCTAAAGATCCCAAAAGAGAGCGAAGATTGCCCACACAGCAATTGAGAATTCTATCAACAGCTCCCTTTTCAACAGAAGGGAGCCAAGAAGATTATGGGATGGCAGCTTTGTGCCACGATGTGAAAAGGACTGTCATACCAAACTCTGACGCCCTTAAAAGTATGTGCCAAGTGTGACTGTGAAATGAAGATAATGAGAATGTTTTAAAATATTAAACAACTGGCTACTGAGACCTCTTACTAAAGGGATATATTAAGATGCACACCAGGAAGGAAGAAAAGATTCCCAGAAGATTTAAAGTACAAAAATAAACAACGAAGATAGCAAATGGCAGATGTTTAAATACCGGTTGTCTAAAATGATAGTAGATGAATTTGTTGTTAAATTAAAAATTGTAATTTTAAAAGCTTTTTTGGGGTGTGTGTGAGATATAAAACGCGACTATTTTCAATTGAGTTTCCTTCTTTTGAATGACTCTAGCTTGTGTCAAGTTGACACAACGCTAACCAGCACACTGCAGATTGAACCTTTGGTTCTCACAAGCTAAGCCAACATTCTACCATTGAGACATAACTATCCTGATAGAGGATTTCTATAACTGTTCCCAGGCTGGCCTTGAACTTGCAAGCTTCTTGCTTAAGCTTTCTGAGTAGCTGGGATTATAGGCCATGTCTGACTTGTAAAGAGAGGTTGGGTACTAGGGTGATTTTTTTTTTTTTTTGATTGTGGTCATTCTTTGAGGTGTAGGCATCCATTGTATTTATGTTTTATGTGTTTGGTATGATAAAAATGGAAGTTAATGTGATTTATGGTGACCCTTGTTGTAGTGTGTGTCTCTTCATGTACAAAGTAAATTCCTGGAAAGACCTGGAAAGAAACCCTGAGTGTGTGTTTGTTCACACCTGGCAAAAGGGTGTGCCAACTTACAATTCTCCAAACAGCATGGAAAAGGGCCTACGCCTCACCCCTTTCCATGGACTTTTCAGAAAAATGTATTTTTGTTAAGTACAGCAATGTGGTGAAGATATTGGAATGGAATGAATGTTCATGAATTACGTGGTATAATAAATCCTACTTTATAAAAAAAAATCTGGGAGTCAATGAATTTGAGTGATTTCCCAGGCTCATATTAAGACGATGGCTCAGTGGGTAACATGCTTACTACTCCAGCATGAGGTCATGAGCTTGGATTCTTCACTCTCTCCTACACCTAATGATCCAACCCAGTGCCAGGTGTGGTAGCATGTGTGTGTAAGCCTCACACTTGAGAGATGGAAGCAGGAAGCTTGTGAATTCAAGGTCGTCCTGAGGTACATAATGAGACTCTGTATTAAAACCAAACTAAACATAAAGGACTCACCAAATGTAGTTTAATAAGTTATTATTGTTATTGTTGTTGTTGTTGTTGATAGTGGTGGTGGTGGTGGTGGTGGTGTGTGTGTGTGTGTGTGTGTGTGTGTGTGTGTGTGTGTGTGTGTACGCATGCGTGCACACATGTGTGGAGGCCAGAGGACAACTTGGTGGAGTTGTTTTTTTTTCCTCCTACCTTTATTCAGGCCCTTGGTTGCTAGGTGTGTGTGGCGAGCGCCATTACCTGCTGAGGCATGTTATTGACCATAAATTCAATGTCGACCTCTTGACAAACAAACAACCCAGTCGGAACTCTACCGTTATTTTACTATACCCACCATTGGCTCCACAGAGCCTTCATTGGGAAGGGTCCTCACAGACAAAACCATTCCAAGGTCAGCCAAGTCGGGAAGGAAGGAAGGAAGGGCAGAGGTGCTGGAGCGGAGAGGGTCAGCATATATCTGAGGGGCATTGTCTTCCTTGGCCGTTACGGTGGCGACCAAATGAAGCCCTATTTAATCAGTCTGGCGCGTAAAAAGTACTCGCTGAGTATCTGCTGGTTTTTGAATAAACCCTGGTTGATATTTTTGTCACCAAATATGGAGAGAGAAACATCCCTTATGGCCCTGCCAGGCCTCTTTACTGCACGAAGTGAGTCGGAGCCGGGGTAGAGCAGGGACACACTGACCTTCCAAGGTCCCTTCCTGCTGGAAAGACAAGGACTTCTCAGCAGGCAGTGCTGTTGAGAGCAAGCCGGGCTCAGGCTCCCTCTGAGGTGCGCTGGCTTTCTCTTCTCCAAGTGATTAGAGCAGAGACTGGCAGGCAGCGGTGGCGATGGAAGTTTAATGTTCTGGAAACCCCCTAGCCTCTTTCCTTCCTTTCCAAGGTTTTCCCTGGCGAGCCAGGAAAAGGTCTTGCCGCTTAACCAGGCAGTCAGGGATGGGGCCTGGGAGGGTTGCCACCAGAGACAGGAGTTTATCACTGTCCTACCAAGCCCAGGCAGGGTGGCATTTGGTAGGGAGAAGTGGCAGTAAGTTAGGAGAGGGTTCTGGGACTCTGCCATGATCCTGAGAATTGACCAGCTCCATAGCCTCCAGGTAGAGTGAGTGAATTCAAGTGGCCCTGCGACTCTGAGATGGTGCCTAGCACCTGCTGGTGGGTCATGTGCCCTTGAGCCTATCAGAGAGAGACTTGCTGGGCTGAGAACTGACAGGCTTCGTTAATTCTCTATCTCAGTTCCTATAGGCTCAACAATGTCTGGGAGCTTCTCTATCCCTCACCTTTCTTCCCTGGATACGAGGCAATCATCACTACCTGCATACCACCCTGAAGACCTGAATTATGTGGTGTTAATGTACAACTGGTGGCACCATTAAGGTGGAAGATGAAACGGGAAAGACTGTGTATGTGGAGGTAGGTGTCCTGGGTTCAAGCCTGGTTTTTTTGACAACTTAAAGAAAAAGGCTTATTTATTTTTCTTATTTATGAGTATATGTGTGTCTGTGCAGGTGCCCAAAGAGGACAGAGACGTCATTGAATCCTGTGGAGCTTGAGAGAGAGGCCTTTGTAAGCTGCCTGATATAGATGCAGAGATCCAAACCTGGGTCTTCTGCAAGAGCAGCAAGAGCTCTTAACTGTTGGGTCACTTTCCCAGCCTTCCTCCACCCCCCATCTCCTTTTTTGATACAGGGTCTTATGTAGCCCAGGCTGGCCTTTGTAGCCAAGGATGACCTTGAACTTCTGGTCTTCCCGAATCCAACTTCCAAGTGCTGGGGTCCTAGGTGCGAGGCACTGTGCTTGTTATGAGGTTCTGGGAATGGAAGCCAGGGCCTCTTGTATGTTAGGTAAGGACTCAGCCAACAGAGCTGCACCTCCAGTCTCCATGCCTCTACCGCTTTGTAGCTGTGGATATGTGGACAATTAAGTTAGTTTTTCTGAAATTATTTCCTTACACCTAAGGGTGTGGGGGAGGGAGAAAACAATGGTAACAGCTTCATGCTGATTAAACTAGTGAACACTCATGAAATACAGCCATCCCTGAGCATGCTGTGCACTACACAAACTGTTCAAATAAGCGGGGAACCAAAATTTCCCAATTTCCCTTCTTCTTTCTTCCTTCCCTTTCCCCTTCTGTGTTCTTTGCTGATTTGAGACTTCACTTCTCGACTTGTACTTGTTCTTGGGGGCCACTTTTCCTATTGGGGGGTCCCAACTCCTAACCTACCATGCCCTTCTCTTAGGGATTGGAGTTTGCTTGCAGAAGCCACGCCTATAGGTTAATCTGGTTTAGGTGGGTGTTTCTGGAACTGAGCTGACATCTTTCTGACTCTGGTCGCTGGTCACTGCTGGTGACATGTACTGCCTCAACCACACACCCCGAGGGTCCAGTGCTGACCATGTAGCTCTGGGCTTCCCTGGTATCCTTCTGTTGTTTCCTAGACGCAGTTCTGCCAAGCTCCCAGGAAGATGCTAAGTAAGGTTAAACCCAGCAGAGGCACAGTGATCAGTCTTCAAAGTGAGGACTTCAGACTTCATCTTGGGTGGACCAAGTAGGCCAAAGACCCAGTGTCTAGTCCAACATTTATTTCATCCAGAGAGTTCTTTTGCCAAGCATAATTTTTAATCTCCTGTATAACCACCTCTTTTGGGAACACTTATGTTTTGTTTTTGAAAAAAAAAACTCATAGTGCTGTGTGTGTTGTGCATTCATGCGTGTGTGTGTGTGTGTGTGTGTGTGTGTGTGTGTGTGTGTGTGCGTGCATGTGGGTGTGTGTTGGGAAGAAGAGGGGTGCAAATGCCGTGGTGTTTCTGTGGAGGCCAAGGGACAACTTTGTGGAATTCATTCTCTTATTCCACCTTTATGTGAGTTCCAGGAACTGAACTCATGTCAAGCAAGCGTCATACCCATTGGGCCATTTCACCAGCCCTGGTATGCTTGCTTTTGCAGACTGCAATTATCTTACTGTTAAGAAGCCCTGGTGAGCAGCAGCAGTTTGCCGGGTGCTTACTGCATGCTGGGGGAAGAGGGGGGCTGTACCTACGCTAAATCTAATTTTTAGAGCAACTCTACATGTTTCTTACAACATTTAAACTTTGATGAAACGCACAGAGTGTAAAATGTTCTGTCTTAATCATTTTCCTTGGGTACCGAGTGTCGAACCCATATGCTCCACACGTCCCAAGCCACAGGGCAACCATTTTCCAGTGCGCAATTCAGTTATAGTAAGTACAGCTAGACCGTTGGGAACCATCTACCCAACTCTAGAACTCTTTTCACATTATAAAACACTAACCCGGCTTCTCTCAGTTTACACACCATATTCAAGGTTTACCCTTGGGCATGCACATCAGCCTTTCCTTCCTTTTTAAGGCCGGATTTTGCTTCTTTGTGTGTATTTACCACAATGTGCTTACATACAGTTGCCCACTGGTAGATACTTAAGTTGTGTCTATAGCAGCACTGTTATGAATATAAATATCCCCATCACCAAGACCTTGCTTTCAACAGTACAATCGGCTTTATGACCATTTGGCAGATACAGATCATGAGGCCCAGAGAAGATAGGTGATTTGCTGACAGATGCAGTTAGTAAGTCCAAAGTCAAGCCATCTGCCCTAAATGCATTTGAAGAAAGAGGCCATGCTACTTTTAAGGTTTTTTTTTCTTTTGGCTAAATATTCTCAACTATTTGTTGAATTATCTTCTGTTCTCAGGCATCTCAATACCCTAGCCTCCCTTTCCAGGGTGCACTTATTGTTTAAAGTCTCTCAGATGCGCTGTGTTCTCCATCACAGCCCGGTGCTTGGGGTTATGAATCTGCCTTGGCAGTATAGTCTCATGGTTTAAGAGCATAAGTTTGCCGATATGGAAGTTGGGGGGCCTGTAATTCCAGCACCAGGAGCCTGAGTCATGATGAGAATTGGCGGCCAGCCTGAGCCACCCAGTGAGATGTCATTTCTAACGAACCAGAAACACAAACCAGAATATCCCACCCACCCAACTAACTACGTGATGGAAAGCCCTAGGAAGCAAAAGGCAGGCCTGTAAGTTAGGCCAAATTAGGTTCAAATGCTGGCTCTGCTCAAGCTGGTAGCCATGTGATTGCAGCAGATTGCATATTCTAAAGATGGCCACCACAGTATGTCCCACCCAGGATGCTCTCCTTGCAGTGTGATAGTGTTCCTTTTACCATTTGGTGGAGTCTATATTCTTCCCCCTGAAGCCTGGGCAGACCTTAGAGCGTGACTTCTGAGGGTAAGCAGTAAGAAGGCCTGCACTTCAGTGCGTTTCCTCTGGATGCTGACTTGGCTCACTGTTGCCGCTCTCACACAATGCCTGCTTTATATACAGAGAGGCTTCCTTGACTTAGGATTTTCATGTGGCTGGAAAGTCTGATACCATGGTCTTGTCATCTGACTGTGTCACCTGGTGGAGAAGCAGGAAAGAGCCTGCCATTAAAAGGCAGAAGAAGTGAGTGTGTAGAGTGGTCTTCCTTTATAACCCACACTCGTAAGAACTTACTTGGTCCTTCGTGAGATACATTAACCCCTTTTGAAGATCATGATATCATGGCCCTATCACCCTCCACTAGACCCTACCTTTTAAAGAGCCATTACTTAAAAACCAAAAACCAAAAAACCAAAACTATTACAATGGGGGGATTAAATCTCACCATGCAATTGACTTCATGAGAACTATAGCTCTTGTATAATTTTAGAAATCAGCCATCATGCTGTGAGGAAGCCCGAAAGGACTCAAGTGGGAAACCACCACAGTGAAGCTATGTACGGGTGTTTTGTTGGATAGTATGGTGGAAGTCCTAGTTCATACACAGCATCAACCTCTAGCTCTGTAAGAAACACTTTGAAAACAGGGCACAGTGGAGGCATGCCTATAATCCCTGCACTGGTGGACCTGAGGGAAGAGGATTGAATGCTCAGGACCAGTCGGAGAAAGAATATAGACATTGTGAATTCTAGGCTAGCCTGGGATACTTAGTAAGACCCTGTCTTAAACAACCAACCAACCAAACAACAAAAAACCAGTCATCAAGGCAACTGTATGCATTGTGAGGAAACCCCTGAGATGCTTGACTTCAGCCGTATAAATGATCCTTAAAGGTAAGAATGATTTGCTGGAACCTGGCCGACCCATGAATGAAAATAATTGTCTTTAGTTTCTAAGTTTACAAGAAATTCAACACGCAGCAGAAGGTGACTGGGTGGCTATTTTAGACTTTATTAGAGCTCTTTGAGTTTCAGTTTCCTTATCTGTGAAATGAGACCCATGAAATCTACCTCCCATGGGCATCAAAAGACACTGCAAAGGGCCAGGGGTGTGGCTTCGTTTCTAGAGCGCTTGCTGAGAAGGCACAAAATCCAAGGCTCAGTCTACTCTATCTCATAAATCAAACCTGGAGCACATGCCTGTCACCCCAGCATTTAGGAAGTAGAGGCAGGATGGTTACAAGTTCAAGGTCACCTTCTGCTACATAGTGAGTTTGAAACCAGCCTAGAACACATGAAACCACATCTGAAACAAACAAACAAACAAACAAAAACCCCAAAACAAAACATATACATAAGGCACTCAACCTGTGCTTGTCACAACATGATCTTGAAATCAGTAAGTGTGATTAATGGTGTCATACTCGAGGTCATAATGGGACCTATGTTGAGACTTTAGAATGAGATTAAAGACAGATGAACGGGAGGCTGAGCTTGCACGGGGGGCCGGGGGGGGGCGCCCATCTCTGGGAATAAGAGGAGGGCCAGTGCAGGAGTTCAAAATGTCCAATGGGTCATGACAAGCTTCAGCCAGCGTCCAGCTTGAAAACAGTGAGCCTGATGTGGGGAACCCTTCACCTCTTAGCCTGAGCTATGGTATGCGTGAATCACGTGTGTTAAGACTGCTGCTGGGAAGGTAAAGTTTTGGGTGGACTAGAGTTGATGGCTAGGAAGGTATAGGCAGGGCACAGAGACCTTTGGCTGTACGATGAAACACTGTTGGGGAACAGGCCGCTGAGCTAACCCACAGCAAACGCTGAAGGGGAGAGGAGTTCGTAAACATCTCCCAGGAGTGCCATGGGGAGCCAGGGAGAACGCAGACTCTCTCACCCGGCGGTTTTCTGAGGCTTGGTGTCCCCGCATCGTGGGGGGAAATGGCTTTTAAAGGACAAGCCTGGTGAAGAAGTGCCTAAATAATTCAGGAAGCTGTTAACTCTTGAATCTTAAAAAGCAAAACTAACAGCCCATCCAAGTGACTCATGCGTGCAATCTTAGCACTGAGGCAGGAGGACTGTGCACATTAGAGTCTAGCTGGGGCTATCTAGAGAGTTCTAGGCCAGTCTAGGAGACCATGTGAAGTCCTGTCTCAAAAAATCCAAAACAGGGATTGAGAGATGGGCTGAGCAGTTGAGTGCACTTGCTGCTCCTCCATGGAACTGGAAGAGTTCAGTTCTTAGTACCTTCACATCAGGGTGTTCACAATTCCATCTACCTCCGGCTCCAAGGGATCCAACACACTCTCCCAGCCTCTGTGGACACCCACACACATATGGTACACACATGCGCACAAATAAAAATAATTCTTAAAAAAGTTCAAGCTCCAAACAACAACAAACTCCCAAGCAGAACTAACCACCTTTCCCCCGCAAAATACTTACAACAAATTGCATAATGTCTTCATATGCTCATAGTGGAAAAATAATATGGCAAAATCAGAGAAAAAAAAGAGCAAAATAAAACTTCTCATATCTTTTAGGCCATATGTATAATCTCTGTGAACTTTTGAGTATACATATATAGACAATACAGCATCTACAAGATATAATGCTTGGTAACCCACTTTTTATCCCTTGGTGATACACCCTGGACATCTCTCCATGTTATGAAACATGTGCCTGTAGTTCCAGACTTTTCAGACTGGGGGCTGCTTAACAGCACACCAGAGTCATATGAAGCAGCAGGGTTGCTCATCACACTTGGAGCATCAATTTTACGCAGTGCTAAATTGCTTAAAATACTATCATTATGGTAAAGACAAAGCTAGATATAATACAGAGTACAAAATATTCATGCATTTAAAAAATCCGAGGCATTTGGTACCATCCACTAAAAGCTGTTTATTAAATGAAAGTTTTTGTGGGTGGGTTGGTGGTCTCCTCCTTCCACTAGGAGTTTAGTCTAGTTAGAGGGTGTCCTCTTCAGTCCCTATGGCCCCTGCTGCCAGAAGTCTCAGCTACAGTCCCCATCATGTCCTCCCAGAGGTCTATTCTGACTTAGGCCTTCAGCTTGTCACAGAGATGCCCCCCTCGGCAGTTTCTCTTTCCTCCCCAGGTCTTTTGTCCTCCTGTTTCCTCTCTCTTCCTTATTTCTCTCTACTTACTCTCACTGACCTTGTTCCCTCTCTTCAGCCACTACCTCTGTCTATTCTGTTTCCCCTTCTGAGTGAGATTTAAGCATCCTCCCTTGGGTCCTCCTTGTTATTTAGCTTCTCTGGGTCTGTGAATTGTAGTGTGGTTAGCCTGTGCTAAATGGCTAAAATCCACTTATAAGTGAGTACATACCATGTGTGTCTTTCTGGGTCTGGGTTAGCTCACCCAGGATCTTTTCTAGTTCCATCCATTTGCCTGTAAATTTCACGATTTCCTTGTTTTTAATGGCCGAGTAGTATTTCATTGTGTAAACGCACCACAGTTTCTTTATCCATTCTTTGGTTGAGGGACATTTAGGTTGTTTCCAGGTTCTGGCTATTACAAATAAAGCTGCTGTTAATATAGTTGAGGAAATGTCCTTGTTGCATGGTGGAGCATCTTTTGGGTGTATGCCCAGGAGTGGTATAGCTGGGTCTTGAGGTAGAGCTATTCCTAGCTTTCTGAAAAAGTGCCAGATTGATTTCCAAAGTGGTTGTACAAGTTTGCACTCCCATGGATAATGGAGGCATGTTCCCCCTTTTCCACATATTTACCAACATGTGCTGTCACTTGAGATTTTGACCTTAGCCATTCTGACAGGTGTAAGATGGAATTTCAGAGTCGTTTTGATTTGCATTTCCCTGATGACGAAAGACGCTGAACATTTCTTTAAATGCTTCTTCAGTCATTCAAGATTCCTCTGTTGAGAATTCTCTGTTTAGCTCTGTGCCCCATTTTTAAATTGGGTTATTTTGTTTGTTGTTTAATTTTTTGAGTTCTTTATATATTTTGGAAATTAGCCCTTTGTCAGGTGTAGGATTGGTGAAGATCTTTTCTCAGTCTGTAGACTGCCAGTTTGTTCTATTGACAATGTCCCAGGGATAAAAATAGAACAGATGAGCAGAGACTGAGGGAATTGTCCAACCAATGCCTGGCCCAATCCAAGACCCACCCCATGTAAGACAGCCAACCCTGACACTATTAATGATACTCAGCTATGCCTGCAGATGGAAGTGTATTAGACTTGTCCTTTGAGTGCCGTACCCCCACCCCAACTCCCCACAGTGGTTTGAAACAAATGCTGAGACTCATAGCTAAACATTGGGCGAAGCATAGGGAGTCTAGCGGAAAAGTGGAGAGAAGGATAAAAGGACTTGGAGATGACAAGAACTCCACAACAAGACCAATAGAGCCAACTAACCAGGGCCCTTTGGAGTCTGAAGCACCAACCAAGGACCACGCATGGACTGGACCCTCTACTTAGATGTAGCTGAGGGCTAGCTCAGGCTTCATGTAGGTTCACTAGGGGAGTGAGGGCTGTCTCTGACATGGACTTTGTTGCTTGCTTTTTGATCATTTACCTCTGAGGTGACTGTCACAGGGGAAGAGGATGAACTCGGTCCTGATGCGACTTGGTGAGTTGGGGTGGGTGGGTAGGGAGGCTCCCCTTTTCCGAGGAGTAGGGGTGGGGGGTGGGGGATGGAAAGTGGGACTGGGAGGAAAGGAGAGAGGGTGCTATGACCAGGATGTAAAGTGAATAAATAAATAAATTAACAAAAAGATGTTTATTACAAAGTATTTATTGTGCATAGTAACAGCCTTCATTATGAGATTTTATTATTTTTAATATTTATTTATTTTATGTATATGAGTGCTGTCTTCATGCACAGGAGAAAAGGGAATCATATTCCACTAAAGGTGCGTCATGAGCCACCATGTGGGTGCTGGGACTTGAACTCAGGATCTCTGGAAGAGCAGCCAGTGCTCTTGACCGCTGAGCCATCTCTCCAGCTCTCATTACATGATTTTTCATACACAAACAGTATGCATTTATATTATACCCACCCCACTTCCCTGTCTTGTCCTCCCTCCACTTCAGATAATTCCCCTTTTCTTCTTCTTTAAAAAAAATTAGTTTATTTATTCACTCTATATCCTGGTTGCATCCGTCTCCTACCTCTCCTCCAAATCCCACTCTCCCTCCCTCTTTCCCCCTCCCCTAGTCTTCAGGAAAGGGGAGTCCCTCCAGCCCACCCGCCCCAGCTCATCACATCTCATCAGGACTGAGCATGTCTTTTCCCCCTGTGGCCTGGCGAGGCAGCCCCACTGGGGGAGGTGACCAAAAAGCAAGCGGCAGAGCCCCTTTCTCTTCTTAACTAACCCCCTTCCTACATTCATGTCTTTATTTTCCTCTCTGTGACCCAATGAGTTTCATCAGGGTTTAATTACAGGATCATGAGCCCCTTGACGGTGGCTATACCACTGAGGAAAATGTCTCCTTTTTCATTGCCCACTAACTGCATATAAATCTTTGGGGGATATGAGCCTTCCCTTTGGTAATATTCTTTTTAATGGCAGGGAGCTATTAGCTTCTGGGATTCAGTTGAGTGGGCTGATGGGAGCTGGGGGAGAGAGACATGACAATTTAGGAGCAATACAGTGCTCACAGGTATTCCTTGAGGCACAGAGTCCTTTGTCCCGCAGACAATGAGATGCGAAACCATTGGGGCATCCTGGAGTCAAGGCTTGCCCTTTGAGCCCTGTGTTGGGTGTGGCACGAGGGCAAAAGGAACTGTGGTTGTGACATGACAGTGTCCGCAGCGCTCATTCAGTGAACCTAGAAGAAGTGTGCAAAGAGGGAAATCAGTCTGTCCCCGCCCTGCTGTTAGCAAACGCTACCACAGGCAGTTTACTTCATGCGCTCTGCCCAGTTTTATCATCTATAAACTGGTGATAAAAGTAGCATCTCATTGGGTTTCTGAGGTCACTGAGTAAGTAAAGTACGGTACTTAAAGTAGCACTTGGGACACAGTAAGTGCTCGCAGTATGGGAATTATCATTACGCAATCTACCATTGCACAAGCGTCTCGTTCCACTCTCGTTTCAGACTGAGCTTGTGGCTAATTGAAACTCCTGAGTCTTTTTCATTGGAATTGCTATCAAGCTCATATTTAGTCTCCACACTGTTATTGTTTTTTAATTGCACGGCTTATTAATGTCCTTTGTCTTAATTCTGATCTATTAGTCGGGTACATGGTAGTTATCCAACAATTAAATCCTCTTCTCTGGAGTCAGTTGGGTTGCAGGTTCTAATGTCAAGTATAATTTCACCATCTCCGTTTTACAGATGACGAGTTTCTTTGCGCCAGACATTGGGTCGAGCGTTGTTTCCACAGAGTATCTCTCAGTGAATCCTCTGAGCACTCTGAAGTGGTAGGACTGACTTCCATGTGTTCCAGTGGGAACAGCAGTTCAGAGAGGCTCAGCAACTCATCTAGACCTCTTGCTTTCCCCCTCTGCCTTGAGGTCTTTGCGTTTTCTGTCTCTCCTCTCTAATGGCTGTGATCAGTGGAAATATAGGACATCCAACTCAAATGGAACTTCAGATAAATAATAAACAAAAGCCCAGCCAGCTATGGAGGTGACTCAGGGTCTCTCCCACACTACACTAGCCTTACACTGAAATGGTATGGCTCTGTCCAGGCTCCTGAAATCTGTGCTGCCCAGGACAAAACCAAGGGCAGAGAAAAGTCACAGGAGAACATCCTGTAAAAGGACTGTGTCTCTCACACCCCACAATCCCAAATCAATACCCAGCGTACTGGGTCAGCTGCTGCTGCTGCTGGACATTGCAGTCTTCAGCTCTGAAGCCACAGAGCCAACGTCCTTCGCTCCCATCCCCGAGACAAAGGCCCCTTCCCTGTCTCCTTGGCTGCAGTCCGGACGCTTGTAGGGTTCACATAGGCTGAATCGTTTTCAGAAAGCCCTCCTTTTCAAGCAGAGTGTGAAGAGCTTTATAAAGCATCCTGGGAGCCATCAGCATCTGCCTGTATTTACTCTTGTTGTTGATTCAAGTAGACAGCTGGAGCTCTAGGAGCCCAGACTGTAGGCATAGGACTGCCAACAGTCTGACTGTGGGAGAAGAGTCAATAGCAGCAGCTGAACCAAGAGAAACCCAGGCCTTTCTTTCCCACCTCACAGACCCTGACTCAGCAGAAGAAGGAAGGTCAAAGGAAGGAAGGGGAGAGGGTGTCTTTTATTTTCTTTCTCCCCCTCCCCTATGGTCCCTTCTGCTTTCACTATCGCTTGCCCTCTCCCTCTCTTTCTCCCCCTCCCTTCCCCTCCCCATCTCTTTCTCCTTCTATCCTGTTCTGGAAGGAGGGAAGCATCTGAATGCGCAGTGGCACGAAGACAGCTGCCCGTGGGCTCTAGCACTGTGCCCAGGGCTCTGTGGATAGCAGTGGCATTAACCAGGCTTCTCCACGTAGAGTGAGAAAACAGTGCTGGGCACCCTGACTGACCTTTTGAATTTTCACGAAAAGAGAAGAGGAAAGTTGGGAGGCTTTCTCGCGGTCCCCGTCCATGTTATGATGTCCTCACTTGCCTTGGTGGCCACAAAATTCCCTGACTCCATCTTTATGCTACACAGTGACAGGCAGGGTATACAATAGGCTTGATTGTCAACTTCTCCAGATGGGGCTCTTCAGGAGCAGACACTATTAGGGGAGAGACCCTGTGCTCTGCTGATCTTCAAGCACTGGTCAGAGTTCTGAAAAGCCTTCCATCCTTCAGGGTCTCAGGTGCTCAGCCTCCTCACCTACCACGTGCCCCACTGCGCCCTCCTTCTGTCTTTTGAACATGTCTCACATGCTTGCACCTTGAGTCTTCATATTTTCTGGCCCTTCTCTTCTATGCTTGCTGAGTTTAGTGAATGAAAATACAGGGTTTCCAGTTAGAAACAGAACTCCAGACGAACAATACTTCTTAGAGTAAACATGCCCCATGCAATTCTCATTTACCCGAATTGCACCCCCAACTTGTCCCAAAAGCTACGTGCTCTTGGCCAGCTGCTTGTCATTCACATACGCACCCCTTCTCTTCCTCCAGGTCTCTGGTGACCTCACAACAGCACGTGCTTTTCTGTCCCATTTGCAGTACCAGCTCCGTCAAACAACTACCCCACTCTTTGTCACTTTATCTACTTCTGGTCTTCTACCATGACTTGATTTGATGTCATTTCTGATTCCATTGACTTATTCGTTTATTGACTTTATGTCTCCCCTGACACATAGAAGTGAGGCCAGCGAATCCAGGAATAGCTTAGCAACATGGGACTCCATGCGACTTGAGCAATAAACACATCCTTTGAAATATTGCACCCAAATTGGGAGATAGATTGCCAATCTGGTCTGGAGGGATTTTAGATGCATGCAAAGTAAGGCAAATTGTGACTTTTGGATGAACTAGGGGACATATACTATTTACCATTTAACGCTTATTAATTGGGTGTACATATGATTAGAATCAGATGCATTGTGGGGAAAGTCATATCTAACAGAAACATTTACATAATACAAGTCTGTCAATCAAAACAGAGAACCACCCAAGCTATATCTCTATCAGCAGCTCCTCCTTCTCTTGGACCAATAAAAGGAAACGCAAACAGGAAAGTAGCCAAGTGTAACCCATCACTATACTTTGAGAGATTATTTCCAAAGTTTGGCTTACATTTTTTTTTTTTATTTGTTTGTTTTTAGAGACCTGAGTGGCCTTGGCTGTCCTGAGCTTGCATTGTAGACCAGGCTGGTCTTGAACTCACAGTGATCCTCCTGCCTCTGCCTCCCTGAGTATTGGGATTAAAGCCGTGTGCTATCATATTATTACAATCTTGGCTGCATCTATTCAATGTACTGTACAGAGTCCCCAGTGAGTGTTTCGCCGAACTCTCTGCTGAGGAAGAACTTTCCCCCTTACAAACCAAGCAGAACTGCATTAAATAACCGAGGAGAGCCAGCTGCGTTTCCTATTTGCCCAGCTAATGTGCATGTCTTTCCTAACTCCTTAAGGCCATCAGACTTACTATGCATGGAGTTTATGTGCATGCGTGTGTGGTGTGTGTGTGTGTGTGTGTGTGAGAGAGAGAGAGAGAGAGAGAGAGAGAGAGAGAGAGAGAGAGAGAGAGAAGGAAGGAGGGAGGGAGGGAGGGAGAGGGAGGAGAGAGAGGAAGAGGAAAAGGAAGAGGAAGAGGGAGAGGGAGAGATCAAACTTGTAAAGCAGTATCCTTAACAAATGCAAGCAAGCAAACAAACAAAAAGCAGAGCAGTTAGCAGGAGGCCCATCAGCTGCAGTGGTCTTTGGTACCAATTCCTTCTATTGCCTTATCATCTGTGGGGAAGATGCTGCAGCACAACAACAGGCACCTCCAGAACATCCCTGTGCTGAACTCCCAGGGTCTCTCTGATAATGCTTTTCTTTTTTCTTTTTTTCTTTTTCGAGACAGGGTTTGTCTGTGTAGCTTCGGCTGTCCTGGAGTCACTTTGTAGACCAGGCTGCCCTCGAACTAACAGAGATCCTGCCTCTGCCTCCCAAGTGCTGGGATTACAGGCATGCGCCACCACGCCCGGCTTGACGCTTTTCATAGCAGGTGGGAAACATCTGGCTCAACACTTTATACTACTTGGTTGTTATTATTGTTGTTGTTGTTGTTGACATCTATTCTCAGATGGCTCCTTGGTGTTGAATGACTCTTGGAATGTCTATAGATTGGGGCTTAGCTGCACACATTTTTTGTTTGTTTGTTTGTTTTCCCCTTTTTCGAGACAGGGTTTCTCTGTGCAGCCTTGGCTATCCTGGAGTTGCTTTGTAGACCAGGCTGGCCTTGAACTGGCAGTGATCCACCTGCCTCTGTTTCCCAAGTACTGGGATTAAAGGCATGTGCCACCATGCCTGGCTAGCTGCACACTCTTAATTCAGTTTTACTTAAGAACCATTGGGAAGTTTACCAATTTCCTCATGCATAGTCTTTCTACCACTAAAATGGACCTTGAGATTGATTTTATTGCTATCACTACAGTTTGGCATGGAGAAAATTCTTTCCTTTGGAGTGTATTGCTTTGCTTTGTTTGTTTTTTGGAGACTTTACTCTAAAGTTAAGAAAACGAACTTAAGAGCAGAGTTCTAAGACATTCTAAGTCTGTAAGACATTGATTTCCTGATGGGCACAGCTTGCAGTCTTGCAGTCTCCCAATTCACAGATGGGTCAGTTTATACATTTTTAATGGGTTTCAGTGAAGTTCTTCATCAGTAAGAAGGAGACAGTGTTGACCTTGGTCTCACAATCTCTCTCTCTCTCTCTCTCTCTCTCTCTCTCTCTCTCTCTCTCTCTCTCTCTCTCTCTCTCTCCCTCAAAGGGTTGTGCATATGAGTCATTGATTGATCAGGGAGACCCTAGATGCATGATGCACATAGGCTACTGCCACTGTGCTTGGTTGCCGACCATCCTTAGAAAACAAAACCCTGTTGCTGAAGACATACATACTTCGGTTGTAGAACATAGAAAAATTAAACTGGAACTGATCTGAAAGCTCTCCCCGTTGATTAGTTTTCATAATGTCATAAAATGCTATGTAGGCCAATGTGTGTGTGTGTGTGTGTGTGTGTTTAGTGGTGTTACCCAGCAGTAAATCCTGTGTGCTTTAATGACCTGCCAGGCAACATGTGCACATTGCTACAATATCGGTATGAGGGTTATGGGGATAACCAAGTACTTTCTGATTGGATCAGAGGCCTGCTCCATGGAAATGAACTCATTCTTGCTATTGTAAACCTGACCAAAAGCCCATGGCTCTGGAGGTCACTGGCCTTAACTATGGAACCTATAACTGCTCTTTTGAAAAATGGACATGTCAAACTACCTTCTAAATATTTATGTTTATACCCATAGGTTAGTGCTGCTCTCAACATCTGCAGTGGGCAGAAGTTAAGGCAGACACCCATAACTGGTGAAAGTGCTGAGAATAGGTGATTAATGTATGCTCAGCTCTATATGAGACGTCTATATCAACAAGCCACAAGGCTTAAAGAATGCTGCGGAAAAAGGAGCAGAGAGATTCTAAGAGGCAGAGGGCAGGGAGAACTATGTAAAACAGAGCAATCCAGGTTTACTATTGATGATCAGGGAAAGGGGGAGTGGATCTTCTCCAGAGCCAGGGGAGAGTCCTCATCCCTTAGGTTGGGGTGCTGCACTGGGGTCCTCCTGGACCATACTCTTAGAGTCATCTCTCTCTACTCTATGGTCTTTGGTGTATAGGACCCGGGATAAGTTCTGATCCTACTGCTGCCCGCTGACTAAACTTCCCCATCATTAGCTTCCGTCAGCTGCACAGTGAAGAACGGCAGCAATCATTTGACCCTCTAGGTTTTCGTATTGTGCAAGTGATGGCTAGCACTACCCACAGCCATGGTCTTCCAGCCGTTCAGCCTTGCAGCACAATGCCCTGGAAATCCTTCCAATCCATGGCATCTTTAGGATCTTCCATCTTCCCAGGGCTCCATAAGAGTCAGGGGGGTGGGGTAGGTAGGAGCTTCTGGGTTACTCCCTGTCTCCTGTCAAGGTTGTTGACACTTGCTTTTCATGTCTGGGTCTGGACAAAAGCTCCTTTCTGTCTCACCATGGCTCCTTCACCTCTTTTGCCCAGCTAGTTTCGACTTACAGCCCAGAGCAAGCGTGACCTACCTGCTCTTTGTACCTTTCTCTGACTAGCTGAGAAAAATGTTTCCTGCTCGCATGTGTTCTTAAAGCTCTCTGCAGAGGGAGGCTTGCTGATGTCTAATCAAGGCAAGTAACAGCAGTTTTTGTTTCTGTCATTACACTGTGCACTCTTGGAAATAGAGGACCATGTTTTCTGCCCTGGGCCAGAAATGCAGTAGCCTGGAGCATCTTTATTTCCACAGCTGAGCCCTAGGGGAGGGGCTTGGTCCCACTTCTGTGGGGGCAGAAGATAGAGTCAAAGGGTAGGTAATGGGGGTATATAGTCACGGTTCTCTCCTGCTTTCGAGTTACTTGGAGGCTGGGAGGAAAAGAGACGGCACAGGTAGGACCACACTGTGCTTAAGATCCCATAAGCTGCTCAGCAGCTTGTACCTATGGGAGGAACAAGTTCTTCATGAGATAAGGAATGGAAGGAGATGCATGTTCCAGTCCACTTACTGACTGGTATAGGGGGCGGATCAGCTCTTCCCAGCTCTAATTTCCTGCTCTGGGGGAAAGTATTTGTCTCATGGCATTATAGCAAAGCAGTGCAGAATTACTGACCACATTCCAGTTCCTTCCCTTCTCAGCAGCAGCCTCCCTTGGAGTTGGGGGTCCCTTTGACTAAGTCTGTCAATAAATGTGGGTGGGGCTAATATTCCCAGTTCCTGGTAGTCTGATACATAGAAACCTTTCCTGTGGTCCTCCATGCTATCTCCTTCCCTACCTGAGCACGGGAAGATGAAGGCTCTGGCTCTAGTGATGACACCAGCACAGGAAAGGATCCTAAGTCCCCTGTCTCTGTGACAGATTTTCCTTCCTGCCAGACTCATCTCCATCCACACTGAACAAGAAATGCTTTCATTCTGTTAAGCGGCTGAATTTTTGGGGTCATTCTTTGTAGCATTTAGCCTACTTTTGACAGAGTTTAAACAGATAAAAAATTTCTTTAGAGACTTCAAAGAGCTACGCTAGTGTTACTGGTTATTATTGTAGCTTTTATTCTAGAAAACCTTTGGAGAGCACAGCTGGGGACTTTTTTTTCCCAGGCTTTATATAGTCCTCAAATCTTTTCTAGGATGGAGAGGACCAAGGGAGACACTTGGACCATATCATATGCAATGGTCTGACTAAACTGTGTAAGTGAAGGGATGCAGGGGTTAAGACAGATCCCACTGCCCCTTCCAGAAAGAGGAATTCTGATTGGCTGTTTCCTCAGGCACAGAAGAGCAGGCCTGTCTCAGAACAGACACTGGGTGGCAGTATACAGCGCAGTGAGGACACATCTGTATCCTCTGCTTATGGGCTGAGCAAAGGGTCAAAGAAAAGTGGAATGAAATGGAACCAATTGTCAACAGGTACCAGGTCCTGGGTGTCTTGGTTGATGGTGTAAACCACTCAGAACCCTGTTCCCTTCACACATGGTTGCTTTTCCTGTTTATCCTAGTTGATGTGTATGTGCGTGCGTGTGTGTGTGTGTGTGTGTGTGTGTGTGTGTGTGTGTGTGCGCGCGCGCGTGTATGTGTGTGTGTGTATACACGCACATGCATGGGCATGTACACTCATTTGTTTATGTACATGTGTCTGTAAAATAGAGGTCAGTGTCATGGGCCCTCCTCCATTGCTCTCCACTTTATTTTTTGAGACAGTGTCTCTCACTGTTGTGGAGAGTTTGGCTGCCAGCAGACTCTGGGGGATTTTCCAGTCTCTGTTTCCCTAATGTTGGGATTAGAGGAGGCATTGCCATACCTTGCTTTTTATACAAGTGCTGGGAATCTGAATGCTGGTCCTCGTGCTTTTGCAGCAAATGCTTCACTGACAGAGCTACCTCCTTCCCAGGCCCCTATTCTGCTCTTAACCAGGGTCTTCCAAGCTGACTCAGAAAAGGATTGACAAAAGACATAGGAAACACTGAGGATACTGATGTCCTAGGATGTGGGCAGACAGTGGAGGATAGCATAGGTGGATCAGTCTCTTGGGCTATTTCTCCAAGGATGCTGTGTTTACAGGATGATACTACCGACTCACAGAAAAAAGAGGGAAGGAAAGGGTCCTGGCTTACCATATTGGTCACCAGTTCTGGTCCAGATATTTTATCTGCATGAACTCTTTTAATCTTCATAACTCTGAGACAGGTATGATTCTTGCTCTTACAGATCAAGAAGCCAAGACCCAGGGGGCTAGAGGAACTTGTCAAGATCCCACAGCTTGTGTGTACTAGAGCCACAACTCAAACTTAGTTTCTCTGACTTAGAGGCACTATGCATTGCAGCCTTGCCACCAGATTTGAGGCGTACTCCCTTTGCCAGAGCTGAGAAAAGGAACCCCCTGGCTCAGGGGAATTCCCTATTGCTCTGGCTCCTCCACCAGCAGGCCTCTCTATGGAGAGGCATTTGAGCCTCCTGAATTTGGCAAATGCTGTTTGCCTTTTGCCAGCTGTCATTCCATTAGTGTTGTGTCTAACCCAAAAGCCTTCAGCAGCAGCAGCTAGCACCACTTCTCTGTGCCCGATTGGGAGGAGAAAATCCCCTTGAGTTTGGAAAGGAGCAACTCTGTTCTCCTGTGCAGAGGAATCTTCAGTGCAACAGGGGAGGCCGCCAGAAAAGGGAGATGGGGAAGAGGCAGGGTAAGTGTGGGGAGAAAATGTGCAATTGAAATGCGTACTTATGAGGGCAACACTACAAGAGCTTTGCAAATGGCATCGGGAGGCCATTAGGCTCTGGGCTGAAGCACAGCCCAGCGCAGCCAGCAATGGGAACTCTTCTCTCTGCCCTTTGACTGTTGGCATCTGCACCTGAAGTGCTCAGAGGCTCAAGATGCTTATCAGGAGGTTCCAGGGCTCTTGTCTCTTGCACTCCCCCTGGTCTCCTGGGGATCATGGCCATTGGTCCTTGAAGACAAAGGGAGGGGCTGAGTGGGGGACAGTGGGGACTCAGAGGGCCTTGAGCATGAAGGAAAAGAACTCCTCTGGGATCAGCTTTGGGGAGGCAGATCAACTTTATTCTAGGGGTGAGGAGAATATATAGAGCTTTGGGGCAGGGTGGAGAAATCCATGGTGGCCGAAGGTCATTGGCTGAGGGGTTGGGTATTGAGATGCCTCATTTACATAGGGAGGAACACCAGGTGCTCGTTGAACAGGTTCTACTGGGAGAAAGGGAGCTGGACCTGTAGTTTCCCTAAGGTCTGCATGATATTCTTCAGGTAGAGGGGTGTGAGGATTCAGGATGCCCGGATCAGCCAGAGAAGAGAGAGCCCCGATAACAAAGGGAGTCAGCCATTTTGCACCCATCTCTGGGTTTCCTGGTAATGTCAGACTTCTTCCTTAGTGGCAGGGTTTCCTGACAGTCCACATTCTATCCCTTTTATGCACTCTTCCGAGTCAGTCAGCTAGCCCCAGTTACTCGTGCCTTCCTGTGAACACTCACAGCTCTCTAAACCTGCATCTCCCAAACTAAGACCCCAGCTAGAGCCCTTTTCACTTTGTAGGTTCCTGAGTTTGGACCAGTCAGCAAAGGAAAGGGAAATAGTAAAAGGGAGAGGAAGAAAAAGGAGGAAGTGGGGAGGAAGTAACAGCTGAGAAGTTAAAGTCTAGAAAGAAAGGAAAGGGGGAGGAAGGAGACATTTCCCTTTTCCCTGGAGTTTTTACCTGGAGTTAGTGTTTTCATGGTGGGAGGAGGTGGCCAACACCTCTGGGTGTCCAGGTGTCCTCCAGCACCTGGGAATCTGGGAGGTGGGAAGGTAATGGCTTTTTGGTATAGAGATAGTTCCCAGTTTATCCTGGGAACTGACAACAGTTTCAGCTATTCACAGTTGAGCTGCAGGGCTGGTGGTGTGACTTGGTGGATAGAACGCTGACCCATAAAACTGAACCTAAGTGGCACATGGAAGCGGAGGTGGAGACGGGGGGACCAGAAGTTCAAGATCATCACTATTGAGGCTAGTTAAGGCGATAAGAGACCCTGCTGTCTCAAAAAAAACAAAACAAAACTATTGAGTAACAGTTCATACAAAACGTTGTCCCACTCTGTGTCTTCCCGGGGTCACGTGAGGCCCACCTTCAGCAAGTGTCTGCTTGGGGAAACGCGAGAGAAGTCACCTCCCAGCTTCATCATGCCTGTCATGGGAGGCTGCACTGAATGCCACCACATGGGCTTCTGGCAGCCCTTGTGGGGACATCCAGCCAGCTCCCCCAAGAGTCACCTGGCATGACAACGCTGTGGGCCTTTTGTCAGCTGTGGTTCCATTAGTGCTTGTGTCTGACCCAAAAGCCTTTAGCGGTAGCTAGCACCACTGATTGGGAGGAGAAAATGCATTGAAAAGCACATTGCTTTTCCAGTCACAGGTCTTTGGCTCTGGGAGGCTCCAGGCTGGGTAGGAGGACAGCTGGAGTGGTTGCCAGGGAGCTTTCCCACACTCAGCCCCAGCTAGCTTTCCCAGAGCTCCTCTGCAGGCCAAGCTGCAGGGACACAGTGAGGACTCAGGCCAGTGGCCTGTGGAGAGGATGCACTTTGCATATTTTTCCTAGACTTGGAGCGAGCAGCACTAGGCCTGGAGGAAGATGCGCCGCCCGCATTTGGCATTAAAGAGAGGAAGAGCTTCAGGCGGTCCCATCAAGCCTCCTGACGCGACAATTTCGCTGTCGTGGAAAATCAAGATTCTGCATGGTGTTTTAAAGCTAATCTGTCAGGACCACTTGTTTATTTGACTTTCCAAATAAATTTTCTTCTAACAGAAGGAATGCCTTTAGTCATGCTCCTAATTTTAAGAGGCTCGCCCAAGTCCCCTTTTCACTGGCTAAATTATAGCAAGGCCAATGAGGTCGTGGGCAGTGGATTAATTATAGTGAGGAGGGTGAGACAAATCCAACCTCCTTTGATAAACACAGCTTAGCTACTTTAAGTGAACAATTTTTTTTTTTTTACGGCAAACGTTTTCACACGTTGTCTCTGACAGCAAACTTCAATGGTCTCCTGGTTACGAGCTGGCAGCTCTTAGAACTCTTAAACTGTTCAATATTATAAGAAAGTTCTTTGAATTTTTCCATCTATTGACTTAGATGGAAACTCAACTGTATGATGACAAGATGTGGAAGAAGTATGGATTTAACCAAAATTTTGCTTCTGATATGTAAATTTTTTTAACCTTTTTCATCTGTCAATCCAAGTCCCAGGCTAACCTAAGAATTCGCATCCTCAAAGTGCTTATGTCAATATTTTCTTTACTTGATGTTTTTTTCATTAGGTGCCATTTATTAAAGGTTGAACAAAAGAATCTGGGATATACATATATAAATAGTTTATATGGACTACATACATATGTGTGGAAAGCTAGTGAATGTAGCAGTATTTGCTGAGAAAGTTACTCTATAAAACAAGGAGGGTAGACTTGTCTTTTTTTAAAAAATATTTTTTCAAGATTTAGATCACATTATCGATGGTTGTGAGCCACCATGTGGTTGCTGGGAATTGAACTTAGGACCTTTGGATGAGCAGTCAGTGCTCTTAACCTCTGAGCCATCTCTCCAGCCCCAAGGAGGGCAGACTTGTATTAGAAGAAGTGAAGGTAGTGGGGCATCTGGCTCTAAGTTTGGTCCTTTTGTTGTGTAGCAGTTTCCTCTGAAAAAGACTTTTGGGTATTCTAAAGAGAGGTGAGATGGTCTATCCTGAGGATGCTAATTCAGGTTCAGGGGATTCTGAAGGTAGGCTTCTTAAGACTCAAGAAGAAAACAGCTTGGAAGCCCCAGGAAGTCCCTGAAATTGACCAGGTAGGTACTCAAGGCAGTGTCTCTCATAAGTTTATGCACACAATAAGGATTGCTGAAAAGATAGGATATCCAAACTGTCCAAAAGAGGCCCAGACTAGCAGTCCTGACAGGAAGAGGTTTACATTAGCTGAGCTGCCTAGAAGAGATATTCTCTGACCAGTCAAGCTGCCTCAAGTTATGCAGTGTGCTCCAGGGTTCCAGTTTTCATGAGCCATCCCACATCCTGGGGTGGACTTTTGGTGATGCCTGTCTCTGAGTCATTTCTGCTCTTGTGAGATACACCCTTGTCCATATTCCTGTAACTCCTGCAAACTCATTGGTTCATCAAATTGGATGTTGGTGGTCTCCGTATTTTATTCTGTCATCAGTTTCCCAGCTGGGGTGAGTAGATGTTTGTTCACATCTCTTCAGGAATAGTGTCCCACAACACATCTGTGCTCTCTGAGAGCACAGCGAGGGTCCTTCTTGTAAGGAAACAAACCCTAAGGAGGCCATCAAAGCCAACATTCTGGAATTAGAAAGAGGAAAAGGGGGAACTCTTTTGTATAGTTTTAGACCAATATGTGGTTTTTGTCTGACTTGTGTCCATAACATTACACTCAGTGAACACAGCACCCACTCTAGAGTCTGGTGTACAGTTTGTGACTAATGAATGTTGAGTGCATAGATGCCGTGAAAGAGTAACCCCGCTGGTGAAGAAAGAGCTCACTGTCTCCCAAGCTGTCTTCAGGATTTGGCCCAGAGAAGGTTCTAGAGTCTACAATTTTTTTATGGACCCTCCTTTTGGAACTATGACTAACATAGTAAATAGCTAGGACTCCTGGCAGCTGGTGCCCTTTTTGCCTCTTTGGACTTAGTGTCAAGGTGGTAGTGGAATAATTAGGAGCTGGCTGCTCGCAGATCATCCTTCCTGGTCATTCCTGGGATAGACTAGCATCCATCTGGGTAACAGGCTGAATCTACTCTGGGTATGCTGGGTTGCTTAATTCTTAGACCAATGACTCAAAGTCCTGGGGATAACATGAACTCTACTGATGTCTCCAGGAAAGAAAGAATCACTCTATTCCTCCAGTCTAAGATTTGGTCCTTTTTTTCTTTAGAGGACTGCAGTAGTTATCTGCAGTTATCAACCTGATTGGATTAAGAAAAGTTTAGGGGCTTAATGAAGCGCCTTTGTGTTTTCTTGGGAGGGTGTCTCCTTGACTAATCGCTCAAGGAACTCACATGCAATGGCATGTTGGGGAGGAAGTGAGAACAGCCTTGGCCGGACAGCTAGTTGGAAGTTGGGAGTGCATCTTGCCCTGATGACTTCCTGTATGCCACTTTCCCGTGATTTCTGGTTGCCAAGAAGTAAAGGGCTGTAACTGACATGTGTTCCTGTTGTCATGATGTCTTGCCCATGTGACTGTGGCCCAAGTCCTCTGAAACCATGAGCTGAAGTAATTTTTCCCCTCCCTTATTTCTGTTAGGTATTTGGTCCCAGTAGTGAAAGCCTAACACACAGAGGGACTATATAGCAATGCTTTAAGATTTATGCTTCATGAAACAAAATACAACTGTTCTGCTAAATGAGCATAGCAATAAGATGACTCCTAAGGACATTCGGCTATCCCCATAGCTCTGTGACTGACTCAGCCATCACCAGAGGAGCTTTCTCCTCTGTAGATGGGAACTCTTACAGAGAATCACAAGTGGACAGTGGTCATAGAGTGAGAGACCTTGGGATACTCAGTCCCACATGGGATGTCTTCATCAAGTCCTTCCACTCAAGGCTCAGGGCACTAAGGGGAAGAGGAGGAGGGAAGATTGTAAACGCCAGAGGGGATGGAGAACAGCAGGGAAGCAGTGAGTGCCTTCCAAACACAACAGGACTGACTCACGCATGATCTCAGAGACTGTGGTAGCATGCACAGGGGCCTGCACAGGTCCAAGCAAGGCGAGGTCCTGTACTGAAAGGGGAACTGGACGCAAGCTCCCAACTCTAACCCAGAAACTATCCAATTGATTGCTGCTCACCAAGGAAAACCAACTGTTTCCCCAAGTGGAGTCTTACTGGGCATACAAACCATACCTAGGGGAGGCCCTGTGTCCATCAGTAGATGGCCAACATAAAATGAACTCAATAGTACTTTTGGAGATGTTTTGCCTCGTAATTTTTATTTTTGGATTTGGGGCATTTTTTCCCTTACTTGTAGTTTGCTTTGCTTTATAATTTTCTTTGAAGGGATCTGGGAGAGATCTGAGATGAGAGAGGAGAAAGCATAATCAAAGTATACTGTGAGGAAAGCTTATTTTCAATAAAAAAGATTTGTGGCTCATGCAATTTCTGTTATAATCTTTTAATTTGCTATCATAGTGTAAACACAGACATAGATGATGGATGTATAAATGAATGTGGTTCCAAAAAAGCCTTAGTGATGCATGCATGTTTATTTGTTTATGTATGTGTGTACGTGTGTGTTGGGGGGATGTGCATGCATGTTCTTTTTCGAGAGGTCAGTGTTGAGTGTCTTTCTCTGTCATCTTTCATCTTACTGTTTTAGACAAGGTCTCTCATTGAACCTGGAACTCAGTTAGCGGAATCAGCATGACAAGCCAGTCATGGAGTCCCAGGCGTTGTCCTGTTGATGCTTCCCAAGCACAACTGTGTGCCACCGAGCCTGGCTTTTTGTGCAGGTCCCTATGCTTGTGAGGCAAACACATTATTGACTGTGCCTTTGCCTCAGCCCTTAATAAAGCTGCACTTACAAAAATAGGTGTTGGGCCAAGTTTGGAAGGTGAAGCTCGTAAGGCAGAGATTTCTTTTTTCCTTCTTTCTTTTTGTTTGTTTGTTTGTTTTGTTTTGTTTTCTGTTTTGAGGCAGAATTTCTCTGTGTAGCCTTGGCTGTCCTGTAACTTTCTCTGTAGACCAGGCTGGCCTTGAACTGCTTCTGCCTCCCAAGTTCTGGGATTAAACGCATGTACAACTGCTCAGATCTTTCCTCTTTCTTCCTTCTCTCTCTCTCTCTCTCTCTCTCTCTCTCTCTCTCTCTCTCTCTCTCTCTCTCTCTCTCTCTCGTCTTGAGAAGCAGTATATAATAGTAGTTCAGGGAAATATTTAAACTTAAAGACTTTGTGTGTGGAGCTGAGTATGGTGATGCACACCTGAAATACCAGCACTCAGGGAGGCAGAGGCAGGTGGACCTCTGTGAGTTCGAGGCCAGCCTGGACTACAAAGTGAGTGCAAGACAGCTAAGACTACATAGAGAAACCCTGTCTTAAAAAAAACAAAACAACAAAAAAGTGTGTCTATGCGCATGTCTCTCTGTGTGTATGTGTGGGTGTTTTTCTGTGTGTGTGCAGTGTACGCGGTGCATGTGGAGGCAAGAGATGCTGAGTGTCTTCTATCACTCACCACCTTAAAGCTTGATTTTGAGACAGAGTCTCTTACTGGACCTAAAGCTTGCTGCTTGAGCTAGACTGGCTGGCCAGAGAGCTCTTGGGATCCTCCTAGCTCTGCACCCCTCCTCTAGTTCTGGGGTTATAGCTGTGCACCTCAGGACCTTGTGTGTGTGTGTGTGTGTGTGTGTGTGTGTGTGTGTGTGTGTGTGTGTGTGTGTGTGTGTGTGTGCTGGGGATCTGAATGTAGGTCCTTGCACTGTGCTTGCACAGTGAGCCACCTCTCTAGCTTGGTTTAGGAAAAATTTAAGTTTATTCTTTGCCTTTGAGAGTTTAATCATTTTTTTGGTCTATAAATAAATGGGCGGTTGACATATTAACAGGAAAACATGACAGGTTTGTTAGTGTGTGAAAATACAAGAGCTATATACAAAGCACAGGACTCAAACGAAGGCTAGACAGTTGAAGTTTACACAGTGGTAGACAAAGGGGTGGGGCACAGGCTTTATTGGGAGAAGGAATGGGACTCAAACTGTGTAAGGTTGAGGCGAGAAGGACCCCAGCAAGCACTATGTGCTGCCCTGTTGTCGCTGTCCATGGCCATCCTCACCTGGACAGACGTCTCACTCTGGTCCTTTCTTCCGGCGAAAAAGATCCTTTGCAGGCAGAAAGGAAGATGTCTGATAAAACAGCCCCTCTGCATTCCCTGGCTGCTTCCTACACAAATGCCGACTTCCTGTGTCAGGGATGCCGACTTTCTGTGTGGATGCAAAATTCTTTTACGGGGAGGCAGACTTTCAGAGCCATTCCTGTGGTCTGCAGAGGTCTACGATTCCTCTGAGCGACCAACTGAAACTATGCCAAAGAAATACATTTGGAGAGCGATGCAATTCACTCTTCCACATGGTTAAGCGTGTGAACTTGACCTGTAGGTCTAAGTCCTGTGAACCTTTTGCTTAGTTAACACGATAACGGCAGTGTCCACCTAATAGATTGCGAATTCAGAGTGATGCAGTTCTTGGAGCACCTTGGCTGTCTCTGGCTATACATAAGAAGCACATAGTTAACGTGGCTGTTACTAATCTGATCACCTGTATTTAGTCCAGTGAAGAAGTTTGGTGAATCTGTCATGTTCCTGAGGTCCAAAAGGCAGCACGTTTTGTGAGATGCCTTCTGGGTGAGGACGCTGCACTGTCTCAAAGTTCCATGGCTGATTTCTAGATTTCCAAGCCTTTTTTTCTGAGGCCTTCAAAAGTTCTTTTTTTTTTTAAAAAAAAAACACTTTAAGTTATATATAGGCCTTTCACTCTTTGTAGGGCATTTTTTTTTTACAGTAAGTTTACTGTCTGTGGTTTTCTCACCCTGAAAACTACCATCCTTAAGAGAAATGAGTAGGAAAAAATTTCTTCAATTTCTAGTCCTCCCTGCCCACTTGTCTCTACCCATTTTAGTAGCCTCAGCACCAGCGTTTCCCAAGATCTAACACAGCAGTTTTGACAGGTCAGGTGGATAAAGCCTGGGAAAAGGTGGAAAGAACAGGAGAACAGAGAGGCTGATGGCCCATGGGTGGGGATAATACACCCTACACTGAAGACTCATGAGCCATCTCTTCTGCCTCCCTGATTGCCTAGACTGGGAGATGCAGCACATACAGACTTCCTGTCTGAAAAGACATCAAGGGTGTGTTTCACACCCTATTTAGCTCCCTGGGCTCTCCAGCGTCACACCTGAGTAACTGTTGATGAGCCTGTCCTGCCATTATCAGTTACTGGCTGCTGCCCCACACTCCCCTCCCCCCTCTTCGCTGCCAGCACAGCCAGAGGGTGATCTCTGCCTCTCCTCTACTGAATTGGTATTTCCTAGGCCTGGGAAGACAGTTAGTTGACAGACAAGAGTGTGGAGAGCACAGAAGAAAGCCTCGAGCTGGGATTTGCTGGGCGGTAGACTCTTCTTCTATGGGAAGGGACAGTAAGCCTGCAGAGCTGTGGGAAAGGCTTGGGAGAGTTCAGGACAGAAACGGGTACAAATAGTTTATATGAGGACTAGGTTTGACTGGCAATATTTGTCTCTTTATAGAGTGGCTCCCTTTATTTCAGCTCAGATGAAGGAGCTGGCCCAGCAAATACTATGGCCTTACATCCAGTCCCAGGCCATCTTCTCTAGGGCTCTGTGGGAAGCTCTGTGTTGGTAAAGCCTGGGTCCTCTTTCATGTATGGGAGCTGGTCTATTTTCCCTATCCTCTCAAAAGCATCAGAGGTGAGGTTGGGATTTGTGCAATGCCAGAGAGTTTGGCCTGATGTAGCTGTGGTTTTATCAGAGGTGAGGTTGGGATTTGTGAAATGCTACGGAGTTTGGTCTGAAGTGGCTGTAGTTTTTATAAACCACCTTATTTTGCTTGGCCACAGTCTTTCCACCTTTCTGGTAATTGGCCAGGTCCATGAGCTGGCAAGGCTACTAGCCAAATAACCCCTGGATGGGTTTCTGTTATGACCCAAGTTCGTCTGATCCCTGCTTAGAAGCTCATACTCGAGAGCCCAGGGCTGGTGGGAAGGAAATGAGATTTCCTGAAGGACCAGCACCCCAAGAAAATGAGTGGAGCTACTGTCACTCTTTTGCAAAGCCCATTTTAGGAAACTAGGTACAAAAAGCTTTCTATAGGAAGAAAAGGGGTGGAGCTGGCAGTGTGTGGGACTAGGTGCTATGTGGGGTTTTTAGCATCCAGGGCCCGTGTTGTCGTTTTAATTTTACCTCTGGACAAAACATTTTATTTTTATTTAAAAAACAATTTGCAGTCTTGGGACTTGAGTCCAGGGCCTTTGATATAGAAGGCAAATGCTATCTGCTTCAACTATGCCTTTAGCATCAGTTACTGCAATTCTTGCTTTAAAAAATTAGATTTGTTTTCATTTTATGTATGGGAATGTTTCGGCTGTCGATATGCATGTGCACAAATGTTGCGAGGTAAGCCCCCCAGAGATTACCACATGGACACTCTTGAAGCTGAAAAGAAAGTCCATTATTGCCAGCTGCATGGGGGAGCATGCCCACATCATGCACCTCTGAGCCTTAAAGTCCTCTGTCTCTGATTGTCACACTCCAGTTAGTAGCAAGAAACAGAACACAGAAGCCAAAAAGCAGGGTTAGTACATTTAGCGACTATGGGCTAGGTCTTTGATGGGTTAGCTCTTTGTTCCCATTTTGGCAGGTGTTGGGGCCTATGCGCTAGGTCTGAAGGTTAGAATGGTGCCTCTAGCCAGGTGTAGTGGCGCCACGCCTTTAATCCCAGCACTCAAGAGGCAGAGGCAGGTAGATCGATGTGCGTTCAAGGCCAGCCTGGTCTACAAAGTGAGTCCAGAATAGCCAAGGCAACACAGAGAGACCCTGTCTCGAAAAAACAGAACAAAAAACAAATAAACAACAACACAAAACCAAAACAAACAAACAAACAAACAAACAAAAGAGGTGCCTCTAACCTAGCATCAGCTGTGCTAAGGTCTGGGTGGGGCCTATTACACCACATGCGTGCCACATGCGTGCCACATGCGTGCCTTGTGCCTGTGGAAGGCAGGAGAAGGTGTCGTATCCTCTGGAACTAGAGTAACAGATGGCAGTGAGCTGCCACCTGGGGCCTGGGAATCAAACCCAGATCCTCTGTAAGAGCAACAGGCCTTCACCACTGAGCCCCCCCCCTCCCGTCCTGTTACTTTCATTCCTTTGGCGGGCATGTTGCTTTTCTGCAAGTCCAATCTGACATCCGTTTCCGTGTCTTGTGTCGGCTGACGCCCAGAGCTAGAATGGGGATGGGCGGGTTGCTACATATTCTGGTATTTTCTGGGAGCACAGGATATTTTATTTTTCTTTCCCTCCCAACTAAAGAAAGATTATATTTAGCAACGTCTTGATCATTTAGCTGTCATTTTCCTTAAGAATTTATAATGTCAGGCAAAAGGAGGATAAGTCAAAAGTCGTCTTGAGACGGGATATCCACTCTTGTACCTGTTGGCAGAGTCCTCTTAAGTTTTACAGTGTTGGTGACTCGTTTGTTTTATCCAGTCCCCAAACGTCTTTGTGGACCACCAAGACCTAATGTAGCATGCCGGCCAGATGGAGGCTTTGGGGGCAGAGGGGTGGTGCGGGAAGACCTGTGAGGGTGGGGACATTGCTACAGTGGGAAGATGGATGTCACAAGATGTGGTGAGGGCAGACTGCGCATTCTGCTTGGTTTAGGGGTCACATGAGGTGGTGCCATCAGGGCTAGATGACATTCCTAAGCCTTTTCAGTTTTTTTTTTCTTCTTCTACAAATCTCAAAAGATCAAGGGACTGGCCAGGAAATGGCTTAGGGGGCTTTGAGGACATGGACTGTGAATTTGAAGCAATTTGGGACATTTTCATGAAAGGAAAATGGCTTATACTTTAATCTTTGGTCCTCTGCCAGGCTGTCTTTCAGCAGCTCAACTGTTTTATTTATTTATTTCTCCCCCCCTCCCCACTGTCTCTAGCTGGACCTCTTACTATGGCCACCAAATGTGATCTCAGGAATGGGCCTTTGGAAGTTTGCATGTACGCTGAGGTGGTATGTGAAAGCATGTATTACATGTGTAAGTCAAATTTATGCTTTGATCAGATTCTCAGTGCCTGTTGGCCTCAAAGGTGTGAGCGTTTGTCTGTTGGACCTGAAGTTTTCTCTGGGGGCATTTGGCCGGTACGGGTGGTGGTGTTAAGGTTTCTCTGTGGGGGTTGGGCTGGTGTGGGTGGTGGGGTTCCTGTCTAAGAGTAGTTTTGTCTCTGGGGATGGGTGGGCCTGAGGACAGGAGCTGGGAGACTTTCAGAATAGAGTATTTTAGAGCCTTTCCTTACACGGTCATTATTTCCCCCTTTGTATCTTTGTTACTACTGGGGCTCAGAGAACACTGCCCTGAAAATATGGCATTTCTTACAATACTGAGCAATCTGATCTAAAGAAAATTAAAATGCTTTAAAAACTTCTTATTCCTCTGGGCCCAAGACAGGGAGAGACAGGGAGGTTCTCTTATCTCTATCCAGAGCAGACACCTTCCATCCCATTTCCAGTGTCTGTCCTTGCAAAAAAGGCCAGGGAACTTAACCATCCCAGGATAGACTTGCGTCCCCTCCCAAAATAATGTTGGTCCCTAGGCTCACTCAAACTCTAGAGACCATCTCAGGAACAATTAACTTCCCCCAAAAATCATTTTCAAGCTCTCAAAATTGTCTGCCCTCCCCCATTTCCTGCTTTCCCTACAGAAAAAGGAGTATATGCGTTTTTAAATAAAGAGAAGAGGTAATCACATTTCTGTGATTTTCCCCTCCTGTGGTTTTCCCCTTTTGTACATTATTAACCTTGAGTGATATTTTTCTTTTTAGTCTTTGTCAGTTTATTTCAGTGAATCTTGAGAGGATTGAGGGATGAACTTCTTCCATATACTAATAAGAAAAAAAAGAGGAGCAAGGGGCATCACCTCTGCACCCACCCTACCTCGCGGTGGATGAGTGGTGGGGGCCAACTCTCCTGCACTCTCATCCTCAGGCTGGCTTATCTATATCCCTGCCACCAGGGTCAGATCTGCAATGCTGTCCAAGTCGGGTACAGGGCCCTCTTTCCTGAGTGCTGCAGCTGGTGAGGGGCAAGGCTAGCTCTCCCGTGCTCATTACCCTGGGGGTAGCTTTCCCAACTGCTGCAAGTGTTGAGGGGTGGAAGAGGAGGAGGAGGAGTCACCTCTGCACCTGTGCCACCCCGCAGTGGACGAGTGGCAGAGTCAGCTCTCTCATATAAATACTGATGCCCTCGGTGCGGGCACACCCACACCCCTGCCACCGGGGCCAGGCCCACTGTCCTGTCTCTGCTCTTCCAAGTGCTGTTGTGACCACAACAATCTTTATAAAGGAAAACATTTCATTGGGGCTGGCTTACACTTTCAGAGGTTTAGTCCGTTATCGTCATGGCAGGAAGCGTGGCAGTATACAGGCATGCATGGTGCCAGAGGAACGGACTGTTCTACATCTTGATCCACAGGCAGCAGAAGGAGACCGTGTGCCACACTGGGCATAGCTTGAGCATAGAAGACCTCAAAGCCTGCCCCCACAGTGGCACACTTCCTACAACGAGGCCACACCTACTCCAACAAGGCCACACCTCCTAATAGTGCTACTTCTTAGGGGCCAAGCTTTCAAACACACGAATCTATGAGGGCTATATCTCGTCCAGCCTCCCCAAATCGGCAACACAGTAAAAACACGGTGGTCATCAGTGGTTGGGGGACTATGCAGAGATTAACTGCGCTCTGTGGTGCTCTAACATTGCACATGTACCATGATACAGTTGCCCAAACTCACAAGTTTCATCACAAGAGCAAGCCCCAGTATCCGCTGTGAAATCTGGGTGATAATGACCTGACAGGGTAGAATTGCTGTTTGAAGGAAATGTTTGCATTTTAGTGGACAGTGCTGATGGGGAGGTAGGCTGCGCTTATATGTAGGCAGGGAAGGACATAGCACATTGTGTGTTTTTTTTCTCTAAACCCTGAAACTGCTCTAAAAAGTCTGCTTATCAACAATAACTGGCCAAGACGCAAGCATAACATAGCAAAACAAAAGGACACTAACCACGGCACCTAATCTTCATTGTCAACTCCATGGGACCAGGGTCTCGGGGCATGTCTGTGTGAGGGATTATCTAGATTAGGCTAGTTGAGGTGGTGAGACCCTCGGACAAACTGAGCACAAGTGTTCACTGCTCACTGCTTCCTGACTGGGTGCAGTGGGAGCAGCTGCCTCCTGCTGCCCAGCCTTCTCCTCCATGTAATAGACTGTATCCCCTGGAACTGTGAGCCACAGCAAACCTGTCATTTCTTAAGCTGCTTTTGTCAGGTGTTTAGTTGCAAGGAGACAAGTTTCTAATACAGTGGTTCTCAACTTTCCTAAAGCTGCAACCCTTTAATATGATTCCTCACATTGTGGCAACCCTGGCAACCATAAAATTGCTTTCGTTACTACTTCATGACTGTAACTTTGTTATTGTTATGGATTGTAATCTAAATAAATGATATTCAGGGTATACAGGATGTCTGACATGTGACCCCTGCTAAAGGGTCATTTGATCTCCCTCCCCCCAAAACAGTGACCCACAGATTGAGAGAACCACTGCCCTAGCCTGTCAAGGTGACGGGTTTTCGTTTTTCTTTAGGAATAAGGTAGGTAGGGGTGGGAAACAGTTCTATGCTGTTTCACTCTTTCAGGGCCAGTGAAGGTCTGCTGACCATTACTGCAATGGAAAAAAGGAAGGAAGGAAAGAAGGAAGGAAGGAAGGAAGGAAGGAAGGAAGGAAGACAAAGCTGTGCTCAGTGCTCAGGACATAACAGTTCATCTAGAGGGGTTTAAAGAACAGTAACAACTCTTCAAATGACATCAGAGCTGCTGCTTCTTCTTCTTCTTCTTCTTCTTCTTCTTCTTCTTCTTCTTCTTCCTTCTTCTTTTCCTCCTCTTCCTCCTCCTCTTTCTCCTTCCTACCTTCCTTCCTTTTGTTTTCCTTTTTAGTTTTTCAAGATAGGGTCTCTCTGTGTAGGTCTAGCTGTCCTGAAACTCAATCTGTAGTCCAGGCTGGCCTTGGACTAAGAGATCCACCTGCCTCTGCTTTCCAAGTGGTGGGGTTAAAGGTGTGTGCCACCATGGCTCAGTTAGCATCATCTTTCTTTTTTTTTTTTATTTATAATTTTTTAATTTAGTTTTTTTTAAATCTATGTACATTGATGTGAAAGTGTCATATCTTGGAGTTACAGATAGTTGTGAGCTGCCATGTGGGTGCTGGGAATTGAACCGGGGTCCTTTGGAAGAGCAGGCAGTGCTCTTAACCACTGAGCCATCTCTCCAGCCCACATCATCTTTCTTATGCCAGGTGTTCTGGCTGGTGTCTGTGGGCTGGACTCACTGAACGCTGACCACAGAAAAGCTTCTGGCGAAAACGTTTAAACTTCTCACAGGTCCCAGGGGGATATGGATGATCCTGGTCTAGAATCCACAGCTCTTAATTTAGGGTTCTAAAAACTGACACAGCACTGCATATAGGAAGTACTTGCATTTCTATTCTACAAACAGGCAAACAGAGGCATTGATGAAGTTCACAAGATAGTGGCTGATACAGGGGGGGATCGAGTCACTATGAAGAACTGAATCTCTTCCTGAGCTGGCAGCTCTTCAAGGTCAACAGAAGTCTGGGCAAATGGCTGACCTCTTTTGGGACACCTCCAGTCCTCTGCCAGGCTGGAGATGAAGCCAGACACATGTGGCGCCCCTGCCTACATTGTCGGGGCTCACCCTCTCTCAGTGAAGACTGGGCGACGCTCCTGAGATTCTTGAGTGGCTTGGCACTGTCTTCCGGTAGGTTCCTCTCATCCAGGCAGCAGCTGTGAAGCTAACGAATTACACTAAACCTCGGAAGCTTCCTTGGAAGCCTGTTCCAGGGCGTGCTGTGATGGCTCCCCGAGAACGCCACAGGCAGGTGGTTTGCAAAGGATCTCTTGCGCTACTTGGCGCAGCACAGCAGCTGCTCCGAGGCAGCGTGGGCCCTGAGCGGCCCACCAGGGGAGGCTATTAAGAGCCGCAACACTGTGAAAAGCGCAGCAGAATCTCGCCATTAAATCTGGTGGTGGGCTGCTTAAAAATGGGACCTGGTTGAGGAATCCCAGCTCTACTTCACATAGGTCTCCTATCTGCCCCTCGTAGTTCCTTCCCATAGGGCCTTTGGCTTGAGAGGCTCTGGGTTTCAGGTTGGCGTTGTTAAAGACGTAGGTGCACAACATAGCCCAGGCAGGGGAGCATGTCTGAGGCATGTCTCTGTTGCCTTGTGTATACTCTGGTAAGAAGCTGGTGAGGATGCCGATGACAAGGACAGTGTGGCCAGGAGGTTCCTGCTCTGGGCACTGTCTGCTTACTGTCTCCTTCTCTGCCGTTACTATCTCCAAAGGGAAAGGAATTCTTGGATCCAAGAAGATACACGCCCTTAAAGTCTGGGCCAATGGCTGACATCCCGTGGGATAACCCCTTAAGGTCTCTGCTTCCTCTCTGGACTCAGTGGGACCAGTCACCCCATGCTCCTGCCATCGCGCCTTCATTGCCAAGGCAGGCTGTACCCTCAAATCATGAGCCCAGACGAACCCTTCCTTCCTCCAGTTGCTTTTCTCATAGCAACAATCAAAGAAAACATAGCAGGGCCACGCCCCCTTTCCCGTACACACTTTGCGTAAGAGATCGTCTTTGGCTCAGGACTCTCAGGACCAAGTTCTCAGCACAGAGAAGATTTATCTGCCCCAGAGAGACAGAGGGTGGGGATAAAGGACAAAGGCAGGAGATAGAAGAAGAAGAAGGGGAAAGAAACAAGGAAGAGGGGAGAAAAGCGGCCAGGGAGGTGAGGGAAGGGGTATTTGTCCTGCAGGTTCTGAGTATACAAACTGAAGGGACGGTATCCTACTCAAGCACGGCTCTGCAGGCTTCGCCTTTCTCCCCTATTCCCTCTGCTTTGCTCAAAGCCATTAGACTACATTCCTAAAGCAGCGAGCCCCCAAGGCCTAGTCCTTTATTCGGTTAATTTTTTCCTCCTCCTGAGTCTCTCTTCCAAGGTCCATCTAGAGAGAAGACAGATGAGACATATAGGCAAATAGCAGTTTATGAAGGGAATAAGGCAAAAACTACATGTTAGGATGAGGGGCTTAATTTTTTGTTTTGATTTTGTTTGTTTTTTTCAAGACAGAGCTTCTCTGTGTAGCCTTGGCTGTCCTGGAATTAACTTTGTAGGCTAGGCTGGCCTTGAACTCATAGATCCGTCTGCCTGCCAAGGACTGGGACTAAAGGCGCGTGCCACCACTGCCAGGCAAGGTGTTTAATTTTAATTGGGCATGTTAAGTAGGTGAGCCAATGGGGGTTTTTGATTGCTGGGACTGCAATACTTTGATAGCTGGACCTTGGTAGTCAGCCTCAGGAGGAGGAAGTGGCCACATAAAGGGATGGGCCTTGGGGGTCTAGCTTTAGGAATACAATCTAATGTTGATTTTTTGTTTTGTTTTGTTTTGTTTTTGTTTTTAGCCAGGCAGAGGGAATGGGGAAGAAGGCCTGCCAGAGCCCTTTGCTTGAGTGGGCTAGTGTCCCTTGCCTGTGCATACTCAGAACTTGCAGTTCCTTGTTAAGTGGCCCTAAGCCTGCTTCTCATGGCCTTATAAGCCCCTTTCCAGCAGTCTTTTAAAGACTGACTCTGTGAATGGGGTGGGACAGAGCTTGGGCATGTAGGTTGGATGTCTGCCTGGTGTGTGTGTGTGTGTGTGTGTGTGTGTGTGTGTGTGTATGTGTGTCTGTGTGTGTGTGTATGTGTGTGTGTGTGTGTGTCTGTGTGTCTGTGTGTCTGTGTGTGTGTGTATGTGTGTGATCTCTCTAGGGTGAGAGGGTTCAATGTGGGGATAGGCTGCTGGCTAGAAATCATCTCTCCCCCCCCCCCCCACGGCTCCCCCATTCCGGTGCAGAACTCCAAGGGGCCCGCAAATTCTAAATTTAAACTTTCCAGGCTTGTAAAAGTGTGTTTGTCGAGGTATGAGGACGGAGTATATTTGTTTTAACAGTCTGTTGGGTTAATTTATAACTTTTAGCTCTTATGATCAAGGCCCTGGAAGTTGGGAGTAGACCTGGTACAGATGGTGGGGAGACAGGCTCTGAGACCTCCCTGAAGCAGGCTGGACCTGGGCCATGGTTTCAGGCGAGCAGCAAAGTGCCCATCAGCAGGGGGGAGTGTCAGGACTCTCTATGCCCTGTGGAAGAGGTTCACTTTTCTTCTGGGATGGCTTTCTCTGGGTTGAGAATGATGAAGAAAAGGATGCTGATAATGGAGACAAGGATGCTGACGAGCTGGCCAGAGCCTTATGATGTGCCTGTTGGAAAACAGTGATCTTGCGACAATGGGCTAAACTTACGTTCCATGACCTTTGACTCCTCTCTTGACGATGCTATCTTGTGATATGTGTTGTTCTCTCCCCTCTCACAGTGCTGCTATGGAGACCCTCAGATCTTTTCACTCTGGGAGCCTCTCTTCCACTCAAATGCAGACATATCACAAGGTTGTGCAGAAACTTTCAGGAGGAAATAGGCCACTGGGAAGAAGTCTGGGCTTTGGGGTCCCCTGACACGATAGCTTGACAGGGAGACAGTGTTCAGAGCAGTACTGGTGGGCGGTTTATTTGGGAGGGGAAGTGGAAAAAGAATTGCCTCTGTGATTCCCAAGCAGCTTTCTTACTGTCCTGCAGTGGGAGGGGACATAAAAAAATACTCTTTCATATTTATTAGAAATAAAAAAATTATCTGAAGGCCTTCCTGGATCTCTATCTCCGTCATGTCTCTGATATTCACCTATGCATGCACACACTCACACACCCACGCACCCACACACCCACGCACCCATGCACCCACGCACCCACACACCCACGCACCCATGCACCCACGCACCCACACACCCATGCACCCACGCACCCACACACCCATGCACCCACACACCCATGCACCCACACACCCATGCACCCACACACCCATGCATGCACACACCCACACACCCACGCACCCATGCACCCACGCACCCACACACCCATGCACCCATGCACCAACGCACCCTTTCACCCACACATCCAAGTGCGCATGCACCCATACACCATACGTGCCCACAAATCCATGCATTCATGCACCCCATGCGCTGTGCACATATGCACCCATGCACCCCCATGCACCTACACATTTAGGTTTGCTTGTTTCCCCCCAGTACTAATAAAAAAAAAAGAAGCATATTAACTGAGGGAAGATTATGTTCAGGCTGTGTGCCATGCTATCATGTCACTTAATTCACATAAAAACCCCAATGTATATTATTGGCAATCTGTTAGTGGGGAAACTGAGACCTGGCAGTGAATCAACTGGCCTGTGGTCAAGTTGGATCCTAAGTCTGTGTTTTGTAGCATTTCCACCAAGGGAAGGCTATTCCTAGAGTTTCTTGAAATTGGGAAAGCGACACCCTGCTGGGACTGTTTGCGCATCTCTCCCCAGCAGCAGCAGCAGCAGCAGCAGCAGCAGCAGCAGCAGCAGCAGCAAGCGTTCCCAGGGGTCCTGGTTCCACGTTTCTGCTCCAAAGGGAGAGCTGGGCACCAGGCCTGATCCTCCTGCACTGCCTGCAGATTCTGCCCATCTGGTACCCAGAATGCCTGGCCATCAGTGTGCTGTCTGCTGTGCCCACAGTCACACACACAGCACAGACTGGTTTGGATAAAGTGACAGAGGCCGTAAAACAGCTGGTTGACACTGCCGGCTGGTTTTAAAACCAAACACCCTGTAAAGCGGTTGAGTGAAAAACTGAAAACATCCTTGTTTCAGATGAGGATATTTTTACCTTCAGTGAGCACATCTATGTCTTCTTTTTCCTTCCCTGTCTGTGCCCATTTATTTCCCCTCTCCCCCTCCATCCTTTTCCCTTTCTCTTTTTTTCACCCCTCCCTCCTTTTCTTCTTTTCTTATCAAAAAAAAAAAAAGTCCCTCTTGTTCTACCAATGTCTTTTTTCATCTAAAGGTTCTTTTAAATAATTTATTTTATTGTGTGTATATGTGCTTGCCTGCCTGTATGTTGTGTACCATGGGTGCAGTGCCTATGGAGGCCCTAGGAAGCCGCTGGATCCCTTGGAACACAATATGCTTATTTTGTTTATTTGTACGTATTTGCATGTTGGTATGTGCATATGAGGGGGGCCTTTACTCTCTGAGCCCTCATGTTGGCTTTCTCTAAAAGTGTCATCTCTTGAAAGATCCCACGTAAGCATTCTGTTCTGTCCCATGTCCCCCATTTCCCGTGTCCTTGAATGTTAACTCATCTCTCTAGTTTGGGGCACACAACCCCACAAATGATAGTGTTATAAATTCTAATGTATAGGGTTTTATTTTCCATATCCCAAGGTACTGCTCTCAATTAAGCCAAGGTAGAGATGGGAAATTTTCAAACAAAGTAACTCTTTCTCTGCCAATTTGCCATTTAATTTAGATGAATAAAAGTATGCCTAAAAGGACAGGGCCTCTGGAAGCACCTGCCTGTCTCCTCTGGGCACCTCTGTGGCCTCTGGCTACAGGAACTAGGAACGTCAGATTTGGTTTTAGATTTTGTGCTTGTGGTCTAGCTGGGCACCCTGGTCCCACCGTGGCTCACTAGCGCAGCTCTGTTTATCCAGCAGAGCTCCACAAGGAGGAGCTTCAGATTTGAAGGTTATACGTGCGTAAGAACAGTTTTCAGAGGGCTCGTTAACCTATTACATTTTAAGCCAGTCTAACATACAGTGTGGTCGTTAAGCCTGATGGCCATTCTTGGTCCTTGGAATGTTGGGCCCTTCCTCTAGACTCTGGTTTCTCACTCCCAAGCAGGCTGTCTCTCTCCACTGGAGGTGCTGGTAGGTTCTCTGGAGAGTTTTCTCTCTTTGCTTCAAGGCCTAGGTGACATCCCCACTAGTAACAAGTCCCTAGCTCCTGGTTCCAGATCCAATCTGTCTCCCCTTGAACACTTTCCAGCTGTTTCCCCAACAGCTGCGGTCCAGGTTGTTCTTTGTGGTTTGTTGTCCATCACCGCTTGCCTCCTAAACGAGGACTGTTTCCTGTTTCTTTTTACTTTCAGTCGCCTTATTACCATGGACTCCCCATTGCTCATCTTCGGCTTGGCTCTGCTAGAGCTACCTGCCCAGCTCCACACACCTGAGCTGATGCCGGAGTGTCCTGGGGACCCATGACTGCTTCTGTGTTGGAAGACGAGGTTAGATCTATAGCCAAAGGCAGCTGAAGGCACAGACAGACCAGAGCCAGAGCAGGGTTAAAAAAAAAAAAACCAACTTTGAGCTTTGATCTCTCATCCTTAAAAGGCAGAGAAAAGGTGATGGATTTAGTAAGTGGAGTCCAGGAGAGGCAAGAAAGGTTGGCTAAAGGCGTTTACAGGAATTTTCCCAACCTCCCTCATAACACAAGTTCCTACAATCTGAGGGTGGAGAGAGGCTCATTTTTCTCTCTTGGCACGGAGTAAGATGTTCATTTCTGTCGTGGAAGTGTGCAATCTGGGGTACTCGCATGGGGAAGACTGCCTTAGTTAGTTTTCTATTGCTGTGCTAAAACACTCTGACCAAGGTAACTTATAATTTGGAACTCACGGTTCCAGAGGGTTAGAGGCTATGGCTACCATGGCGGGGGACAGAGCGGCAGGCAGGTCGATGTGTCCCGGAGCAGTAGCTGAGAGATCACATCGTGATCCACAAGAGTGAGGCAAAGAGAGATAATTCGGGACGTTTTGTACTTTTGAAACCTCAAATCCCGCCTCTCCCCCCAGTGACACACTTTGCAATTATGCCACACCTTCTGGTCCTTCCCAGAGAATTCCACCAGCTGGGGACCAAGCATTCAAACATATGAGCCTATGGGGGGGGCATTCGCTTTCAGACCACCACAGTAGGGGGGCCAGTCACAACCCCTAAGAAGTTGAGGCTCTTTGGTGTTTTTCCCCCTAGCATTCTGCAGTCTAAGCAAACAGAAACATTCAATTCCCACTGGACAACTCCTTTTCCTTTCCTTTACTGACTCAATTCCTTCCCTCCTCCTCCCTTCCTGTTTGCCTAAGCTCTAGCCATACCAAAGCCTTCCCAAAGCACCTTTCAGGCCTGAGAGTGCAGACTGTCCATGTTGGGATACAGACCTGGAGAAGAGGCCTACGCTGGACAGGGAATTTTAGTGTTTCTGATATCTACAGTACCATCTGGGGGGGTGGGGTGGGGCACCAAACCCTGATGGATTCTTCCCACGTAAGAAGGGTTCCAAGTAGGTAAAGGAGGGTCTCTAAACTGTGGTACCAACATCCTGGTTACCCAGGCCCAAAGCTAGTACTGAGCATATATGTTACAGAGGATGTAGACTCGATTTCTACTGGGTTTCGCTGACTTCTTGTTCCTGGAGATGTTTTGCAAGTAGATGCTGAGGAAAGAACTACAAGCACCAGTGGGATAGAAGACCTGGTGCTTTCCCTTTAGTTTTACTACCTTTCTGATTCCAGCCAAGAATGTGTTGTGACTCCAAACCCCACTCCACAACGATGTCTTAGGTCTATTCTGGTTTCTGCATTGACTCACAATGAATAAAAATTAAGTTGGTACTAAATTTTATGGACTCTCTCTCTCTTTTTTTTTAATTCCACCTCTTTGAGCTTTAACTAGATAGTGCCAGTGGGAACTCAAGGTGATTTTAATTAGCAACCTATTACAGCAAGGAGGAGCCTGGATCGGATCTTTGCTCAGGATCCTTCATCGCCGCCTTCTTTTACCCTGTCCCCCTACCCTCAGGTAATCATCTGTGCCCACCCCTCAGGACTTGTTCAAGACTTATTTGCATCACAAAGTTTCCCCTGGTACTCAACCCTAGCTTTAGCAGTCTGAGCTCTGCCATGTTTGCAGCCGCACAGCAGCCTCACCTCCGTGTTTGCACTGATTGCCTTGTGAGAGTAATTACCTTTCAGGTCTGTGCTTCTGCAGCCTCTTAGGTTCTCCAGGTAAGTACTTGAGGGTCAGGACAACATCTTCAGGTTCCCCACCCCCTCATATTAACCTGGTTTCTTTCCTTAGATGCTCATAAGTTCCCAAGTGTGAACAAAGATGGAAGTTAGGGGAAAGCACTGATTAGACAGTATAAGAAAGCAAGGTGCTTCATATACTAAAGTTTCAGTGGTCCTCAGGCTCACATGAACTTAATTGCCTGGGATTCCCAGAGACTCTGATATAGAACGTGATTTGAGAACAACTTTCCAGAACCACAGCTTGCGAAGTCAACTATGCAGATAACAAATCTCACACGACTTTTTAAAAGACCAGGTTCTAGCCTAGGCAGGCCGTAAAGGTTCCAAACCTGGGACAAATGGCTGAGGTGCCTGTTTAACATATCTGAGCTGATGCTGGCAGCCAGGTTCTCAGTCCCTGAACTTGCAATCCCTTCTCCATTCCCCCTCCCTCTCCTCACCAGGCACAGCTCAGTCTGGTCATATCTACTCTGTAACCTTCCAGATGTGTCTGCCTCTGGCTATGCTCTCCCTCATGTCTACAATAAACCTTCTCCTCCACCACACCTTGGAGCAGTCAGATTTTCTTTTTCTTTCTTTCTTTCTTTCTTTCTTTTTCTTTTTTCACTCAAAGATGACCTTGAATTTCTGAATCTCCTGCCTTCACCTTTGGAGTGCTGACACCAGAGCCACCACATTTAGCATAAGTGCTGTTGGCATCACATGCAGCGCTTCATACATGCAAGGCAAGAACATCGTCACATAAGCAGCACCCCCAGCAGTCACTTAAATTAATAAATTTCTTCTTAAATTTTTTTTTTGTTTTTAGTTCTGAGTTTGTTTATTTAGTCTGAGTGTGTGCGACTGTATATACAGGGTGTGTGTGTTTGTGTGTGTGTGTGTGTGTGTGTGTGAGAGAGAGAGAGAGAGAGAGAGAGAGACAGTGAGTATGTAGGTCTGAGAACAACTTCGAGGAGTCATTTTTCTCTTTGACCTTTACATGGAGTCTGGGGATTGAACTTGTTGTGCCAGATCTTGAGATCCCCCCAAGAAAGGACCAGAAAGACACAAACCTGCTGTAATTGCAAGAGGAATCTTTAATATTTCAGCTGGAGCTAAATTGCACCCGACACCAAATCAATACGATCCAGATGCAACCCCGGGGCATTGATCTGGGGACCTCTTATAAGTCCCTTTCCTCCCAATGCCCCTAAAGCAGGGGGCGGATACTAGTCTGGCAATCATCTATTGGTTGAGTAACATAAGGAGGTCTAATTGTCCAAAGGTGCCAGGCTACAGAAAAAGGCGCCAAGACCACCCATGGCTGAACTTTCTTTGTTCTCTTTGTTCACTACTTTGCCCAGGGAAGTGTCTGCTCCCTTAGCAATCCTATCTCCAGTGGGGCGGGTCAGTTGCTATGTAATGCTGTCTCTGATGGGGCTCTTTCTTGCAGCTGTGAGCTCAAATCTTCTTACCTCTTCAAATCTCCTTTTCCTTACCTTTTAAGTCTGTTTCTTCAAAGAACTTTGTGACCCTTAGGTAGGCGCCGAGGCCATTTGTGGTTCCGGTGGCCTTGGTTTTAATGGCCATTCGGGTGGTTTGTTAGGGACCTGTATCGTTTTAGCTTAGCAGGGAATGCACTCCCCGCTTACTTCCTGGGTCGGTCTAACTGCTTGCCTCTTATATCAGGGTTTAGCCAGTTCTTTACAATCTTTTAGCCCTCACACTCAGGATGCCAGGCTCTCAAGGCTAGCACGGTTACCTTCCGAGTCATCTCTCTGGCCCCAGAAATGGGATTTTTTTCTTAACTCATTTTAAGAAAACACAAATAGAATCATCTCTGAGAACACACATATAGAGCAAAATGGTAACTAGCAAAAACACTTTTAAATGTCAAATTGAAATTGCCTATTTAATTCGAGCTGGTAGGTTTAATTCATTTATAATTAATCCCTGGTTTATTCTCAGCTTTGGCCTGCTTGCTCTTGACCTTCCTTCCTTCCTGTCTGCTTGCTGTTGTTCCTGTAGTTTTGCTCATTAACTGTTGCATTTCACAGCTCCGAGGAAGCTTTCCCAGGTCAGGCTTCCTCTCTTGGGTTACTCAGAGCTGTCTGCCTCCCCAGCCACCTGAGCCTTTGCTGTAACATGTAGGAACGTTCTTTCATTCTGATGTTTTAACTGGGACTTAAGAGGCAGAGTAAATATTTTAAATGGTCTCATAAAATTTTTTTTTGCATTTATTTAAAAACACCAAGTATGAAGCAAATAAATAAAGGTATGGTTTGTTTTGTCTTTTGGCGGACTCAAAATGTCCTCTAGACTTTAGTTGTGTGGTTAGAAAGCCATTGGCTGAGAGGGAAAAAAAACCCAAAAACAAAACCCAGAACACTAGGATACACATAACTAACCCAACGTGAGTTTACAAATGCATTTTCAGTGTGTTTAGAGCAATTTCTAAATTTTAAGAAAAGGATGTCACCTACATCTTCCCATGTTAAAATGTAAAGAGAGCCATGGTGTACTTATTGGCAGTATGTCTAAGTGATGTCAACAAACAGAAATTTGGGCAGTCTCTTGAGTTAAAACTGAGGCCCGGATAGAACCTTTTTTCAGTGCATTCACCTGCTTTTCTTTTTTTCCCCTTTCTTTCACAGGGTCTCATCTCAAACTTGTGGTCCTCCTACTCCGTCCTCCAAAGTATTGGGGTTACAAGTGTGTGCTGCCACAGCTGGCTTTTCTCATCTATTCTGTACATATATTCTTAGAACAGAGAAAAGGAGTTCTTGAACGTAACAAAGACTTGTAACACATAACTTGCAAATTCCAAATTTTACAATTGTTTTGTTTGTTGTTGTTGTTGTTGTTTTTCAAGACAGGGTTTCCCTGTGCAACCCTGGCTGTCCTGGACTCACTTTGTGTACCAGGCTGCCCAGGAATTCATAGAGATCCGCCTACCTCTTCCTCCCCGAGTGCTGGGACTACAGGCGTGCACCACCGCTCCCAGTTTATAATTGCTTCTTAAGTTGGGCTAGTGGGTTCTAATGTGTTTTTATTTTTGTCTTAGATTTCCTGTTCCTTACTAGATTTTTGGGGGGCTGGAAGAAGGACTTTGTAATCATGCTGACTAACTATTGTTTTAACTTAAAAAAATTAATTTTTACTTTATCCTTGGAAAATTTCATAAATGTATACAATGTATAGCGAATCCATCCACCTCTCAGTCCTTCCTCCCAGCTCCCCTCACCTCACAACACCTCATATCTTCTTCCATCTAAAAAACAACCACTGAGTCCAGTTAGTGTTGCCCATACGATGTGTGGTCATCCACCGGGTCATGGGGGACTTTCCCGTGGCCATCTCCTAAAGAAAAGTGACCCCACCCTCCACCCCCAACAGCTATCAACTGCCAGCAGCTCTGCTGGAACTTTTGTTCTGGCGTTGGTTAGTGAAATAAGTTTCAGTTTCCTAGAGATTGTGAGCTCTCTGAGTTCCACACGCTCCGCAGAGCCCCTGGCCCGGCCTGGGTGAACAGGGGCCTCCTTGCAGTCTCTTGGGAGGAAAACTAGGAGGTTTTCACTTTCTCCTCCGAAGTGTAAAACCCCTTGATTGCTGAACTGGTCTTCAAATCCTTAAGGCAGGGGCACCATAAGAAGAGCTGCGTCCCAGGATGAGAAATCAGCTCAAAGTTTCTTCTCAGTCAAAGCAATAAATTCGCCACAGAGTCTAGGGACCTGCGATATCTAATTAGAAAGGAAACAGTAAGGGGTATAAGCCAGCTAGAAAATAAAATAATAACAAGTATTTTAATTGTCACAAATAATGGCTACTTACTATGATAACTATTCAAGAATAATAACCAGGTATTAGTTTAGACATTTCATGCATATTATTTTGATTTTCAAGATAACCCTATGAACTAGACACCAATATAATCATGACCGTATAGATAAGGAAACTGAAGCAGAAATCAGTTAAATAACTCATCCTGTGCTTTTGCAATACTAGAACACAGTACCTGACTTTGGTCATACATAATTTTAAAAACTTTACTTGCTTCACAATCAAGTCCAAATAGCAGTGTTAGTGTCTGGTGAAGGCCCTTGGCTGCCTTATAGCAGCAAAGAAACAGAAGGGAAAGTGGACACGTACAAAGACAGAGGTCACGTGATAAGATAGCAAGCAACAGACACTGGAAGCTCCCTGGTTCTTTATAATAATCTGCATGGGGGGCCTGGAGAGATGCCTCAGAGGTTAAGAGCACTGCCTGCTGCCGGGCGTGGTGGCACACGCCTTTAATTCCAGCACTTTGGGAGGCAGAGGCAGGTGGATCGCTCTGTGTTCAAGGCCAGCCTGCTCTACAAAGTGATTCCAGGACAGCCAAGACTACACAGAGAAACCCTGTCTTGAAAAACAAAAAACAAAACAAAACAAAGAGCACGGCCTGCTATTCCAAAGGCCCTGAGTTCAATTCCTAGAAACCACATGGTGGCTCACAACCATCTATAATAAAATTTGGTGCCCTCTTCTGGCCTGCAGGTGTACATTCAGGTAAAACATTGTATACATAATAAATAAATAAATCTTAAAAAAAATTAATCTGCACGGGCAGGACCTAGTTACTTCCTCGCCCCAACCTACTCCTCACAGGATTAATCTCTTCACTATGGACTTTTTGATCCAATTACCTCTTATTGATCCAAGCTTGGGAGGGTCGTAGAACTTTCTAGTACTTTTACATTGGGTATCAAGTTTCCAGCACATGAAACTCTTGGGTGCAGAATTAAAACAGAACTTTGTCCAAGATCATCTAGCAGGTGAATAGCAAAACTAAGATTCCAACAATGCAATTCCAGACTGCAGACTTTCTGAAAAACAGTTAACTTACTGTAAGTGAAGACACAGTAACAAATGCACCAAAATGGCAGATAGGAAAACAAACAGACAAACAAACATCCAGGGGGCATTTAGAAGAGTCCAGAGCAGAGAGAAGCAGCAGCAAACTGGATTTGGGCACTGTTATCTGCAAGAGCAGAGGTAACAGTGGGGGCTGGGGGAGAAAGCCTTGCCTTTCTATAGAGAACAAACGGGTATCTCGGAGGTGGGAAGCCTGCATACTGAGAAGGGCGAGCATGCTAGCGTGGGCTTTAAGATGTTCAGCAAGTTCATATGAGTAGGGGCTGAAGGAGCCTGGAGGCCAGCATGGGCTTTGATACGCAGCCACAGGTATGTGCCAATGGAGAGCCAGAGGCAAGGGAGTGGAGGATAGGAACCCATTTTACAAGTTCCCGAAGGGGGGGGGGACAAAGGGGGGTGGATGCTGGCTTTTAGTTAACCACCAGAAATCCTTCTATAGCGCAGCTTGAGCTGAGCCAAGACTGTCGCTTCTGGACATATGTACTAGCTGAGACCCAACACTGTGTGTGTGTGTGTGTGTGTGTGTGTGTGTGTGTGTGTGTGTGTGTGTATGTGTCACAGCAACTGTCAGAGGACAGCTTACAGAGGATATTTTCTATCACGTGGGACCCAGGATTCAAACTCGGGTTTTTGAGGCTTGGCAACAAGATCCTTTACCCATGGAGCCATCTTGCCAGGCCAGATTGCAGATATTTTGGCCAGTGTGTTGTATTTCCTGTATAGTACAGTGGAGAAGGCTGGTATGCAGATGTGTGAGAGGTTTAGAGTTAACCACCTTGGATAGCCTACCTTACAGTTGCAATGTTGGCCTGACAAATGCTGTTGTGTTATTCCCTGCCCTGGTTAGGATGGGCCTTGAAGCCACAGGCCTGAGGTCGCAGAAGGCAGCAGCCTGGAGGTGATCTAGGAAGGACCGAAGAGGACAGCCTTTTAGTTTATGCTCTTCATTATAAATTTGAATAAAAAGTTGCTTCTTACAGATGTAGAACTTAACTGAGGACCATTTGAGGACCAGAGGTCAAAATCACCCAAGGACATCAACCTTTCTTTTTCTTCTTCTTCTTCTTCTTCTTCTTCTTCTTCTTCTTCTTCTTCTTCTTCTTCTTCTTCTTCTTCTTAAGTATCAACCTTTCTACCAAGGAGGACTTAAGGTAATTGGTTGGAGAAGAGGAGGCCAATTTAAAGGATGTGTCTTGAAGCTATTTTGTACAGAGAATAGTGGTTTTTATTTTTAAAACTTATGTTCAGAAAAGGTTGGCGCCAAAGGCCACTGGGGAGACCTTTTCTCAGACACTGGCGGTTGTGCCACTGGTGTGGGCTGGCTGCAGCGGCAACCTGTGTATTCGGCCCTCAGTTTGGTCACATGTATGTGCATGCTGTCTGGTGACACATCGACATCCCGAGAACACAGCTTGGCTGGGCACTCACAACCCACGTGTGGAAGGGAAGAGCCTGGGTAGCGAGTCTGAAGCTCTCCCGCCTAGAGGACTAGAGCTTGGGTGTCTCAACTCTTGGAGGAGACTGTGCTTAGTGATCAAGAGTGGATAAGATTCCATTAGAGGTAAACGCTGTCAGACAGTGGGCTGGAAAGATATATTTTAAGCTGAGAAATTACTTAATAAATTCAGCCCAACACTCTGTGACATTTCCCACAAGACTTTAATGCTGTTTACAAATTCCAGAGAACACCCTGAGTCGTTTCTGGCATGGGCTTATGATTTATTTCAAAGGAAAATGGGACAGAGTGTGTGGGTTTGTGTTTAATGTGAAAAGGGATTTGGAGATGAGAAGTCAACTGGCATGAAAGATTGCAGGGCGGCAAACGCAAAGCAGTGGAGCTTGTGGGTGGCCCTGCAGCATGTAAGAGGGCACCGAGCACAGGGGGGTTGAATCCCAAGGCTATTCAAACAGGACCGCTTGCACAGTCCAGTGATGTGTTCAAGAGCCTGGCTTAAGAGGCAGCGCTAGATCCAGGCCCTCAGAAACACTTTGGTTCACACTGAGAACAGGTAGAATTTCCTCCCGAAGGAAGATGGCTACTTACTTCACTCTCCTCAAGAGTTTGCATTCGGAGCATACTGGCCTCAGCAAGACTGAAAGAAGGAATTCCTAAAGAAAGGGAGGGCTTGGTGGTGGTGGGGGGGCGGTGAAATGGCTCGGTGGGTAAGAGTGCTTGCAGAGCAAACCTGACAACTGAGGTTTGATTCCCAGAACACACATGGATGTGGAAGCAAAGAAACTTCACAAAGTTTCTCTGGAGCTTACCTGTGTGTATGCTCTTTTCACACACACACACACACACACACACACACACACACACACACACACACACACACATGCGGGTGCACACACACAGAAACTCACACACATACACCACACCAACATCACCAATAACAACAATAAACAAGAGATTGAACTAAGAACACAAAGAAGAGTTGGCAACATGTTCATTATATCTGATCCTCTGTGTTTCCTGGAAAAAGAGGGACAGGTTAGGCGGCATTTTGATTTTCTTTCTCTGTAAAACAGAGACAACCTTGGGGTTTGAGAAGGAGGTACACTAGGCAGCTGGGGTGATCCATGGTAGTGTGGGGGTTCAACTCTTGGGTTGTGATGGAGGCAGCCATGTGGGGTGGGGCTGGCAGGGAGAGGAAGTGAGGATCTCTCTCTCTCTCTCTCTCTCTCTCTCTCTCTCTCTCTCTCTCTCTCTCTCCTCCTCCTCCTCCTCCTCCTCCTCCTCCTCCCCTGAAAACTTCTGGCTTCATTCATCTTGTTTGGCATGGAGTCTGTGGTCTGAATGGGAAACGAGGATAGTGACGTTCCCCATCTCTCTTGGGGAAAAAATGACATTCCATTTGGTTTTGGAAAATACACAATATTCCCCTTATAAAATATTCAATCACTGTCATTAATCCTCCTGCCCGGGCTGGCCCTGCCCCACTTAGGCGTGAGCGACAGGGCTTTGGCAATGGCTGGGCAAAGGCCCAGGAACTTGGCTTCCTTTATTGATGATGTAATTAGAGGTCCCAGGGTCCTGTGTCAGCTGACCAGAACTCTCTAGGGTAAAGGTCAGGGTACCAGGTGTCCCTGGCATAATGTACCGGCTTAAATGGAAGGACACCAAATGACCTGGGGCCTCTACAGCTGAGCTAAGGCTTTATAGGCAAGTTCTAGGTCTTGATACATTTATTCTCATCAGGGCAACAGAGAGTGTCACACCAAAAGTTCTGTCCTTTGAGCCAATGCCTGTCTATCTTAAAAAGAGGCCAGACCCCCACTTCTGTGCCATTGGCTGGACCCCGGGAGTCTCTTCTCTATATGGTCACCAGGATAGTTCTTTACACTTTTCTTTCTCACCTCTTCTTCTCTGCCTCCTTTCCACTTTGTTCTTATTTATTGTTTTAAAAATTACTTCCTCTCAGCCTTAAGATATTGACAGATGGAAGCTGCATATATTTATAGTGTATAACATGATGCTTTGATATTTGTATCCATTATAAAGTGATTAAATAAATCTGGCTAAAATAGCTATGACCTAACACAGAACATTATTAAGTAAAACAGACAAATAAAGACAAATGCTATATAGGATCTTTATGTATTTATTCTTAAATAATAGAATCCTAAAAATGTCACAGTAGAGGGTGTCTTAGGATTACCAACCTCAAATCCTACTTTTGACAACGGGGAAAACACAGACCTTGTAAGGATAAGGGTCTCTCAGATACCCTCAAACTCCGAACCCCTTCTTGTTTTCTCACCTCCATCCTCCCCAGGGGTATGGCCATTTGTCAGGAACCTGTGCCTGTCAACAGAAAAGGGCCCTGGGCCATGTGGTCCATCTTTGTGCCAGCCCTGAGCTGCTGTGCTCCCAGAGGAGCTGAGACTGACTATAAGGTAGGGCTAGCTTCTGGTGGCCGTTGGCATGAGCTCCCGGGATAATACTTTCTTGACATGCCTCTACTTTCAGCTAATCAGCTTTCTCTTGCCTGTGCACCCCGTACTTCTGGGCACCAGCTTCTTGGGTTTACGGAGCCCTCTGGGCTTGCTATTCTCGATGTTACCAGGCAACTCCTCTCAGACCCAGGCCAGCGCCTGTGCCCTGCAGCATGCCTGGGTCTCTGCTCTTGCCCTTCAACCCCTGGGACACTTGGTCTTGTGCATGATCTGTGAACTCTGCCTTCAGAGCTCCAGACTGACTGTAAGGTGGCATTTGGTGAAAGCTCCTTAGGAACTTTGAGGCACACCCTTGTGCCTGACACTGTAAGGAGGCAGGGCAGGGAGTGTCCTGGTGAACACCCGCTTCCCAGATGAGGATGATCCCTTGGTCCACTAGACCCCTGTGAGTCTGACCTCATCCCTGAGGGAAGCTGTTGACATTCTGTTGGGATATCTCATTCCCTGCTGTACTCTGTCTCACCCAAGTGCATGGGGCCTGGGTAGCTGCCTTAGTGCATACAGTTCTGGGTACCAGGATCCTGTCTTCCTCCGTTCCTGGCAGGGCAGAAACTTATGGTGTTCTTCAAAGCAAATTTCACCAGGATCATAGAATTGGAGAGATCACAGGAGCCATCAAATCCTTACTGTCCAGGATGAGGACACTGAAGGTCAGGGAGATGAAAACCCAGTCCCCACAGTTTATTAGTGATGGAGCTGGCCTTACTTTCCAGGGCAAGGACCAAGCAAGAGGCCATCACTAGCATGACTGCCCAGCATGTCCATGGGGAACAGAAAGCATAGCCACCTGCCCAGCTGTGCTGGGTGTGCCAAACCCCTACTTCTTGGTCCTTTTGGGTCCTTTTGGGTATTGAGGGACCTGGCAGCTGCTGACCTGGGTAACACCAGCACCTTCAAGATCTCCCTGGAAGTAGGCCATGTTTTGCATTTCAGGGCCCTGGCTACCTCAAGGCTGGGTATCCACAGTGGCTGGAATGTGGACTGACCAGATCCCTTCGGCTGTAAGAAGGAACTACAGCTCATGCTATTTGGAATATCCATAGAGCTGCTGGGAGCTGAGGGAGGTGAGGGGGTGCTTGGGCATGGAGAAAGACCTCGTCTCTTAATGGCCCCGATACTTGGTTCTGTTTTATTGTCTCCCATCCCTTTCAGCATTGGAATGCTACAGCGCTAACAGGGAGCATTCTGCTGTCTGATTATAACCTTTCTAATGAAAGGGTTGAGCTACTGGCTCCATTAAAAAAAAAAAAAAGAAAGAAAGAAATGGTAGGAGCTATTTACCTCTGACACTGCACAGTCCCCATCAGGGCTTGGGCCTGGAAGAGAAGCTGGAATCCATTGTCAACTCACTGGTCTTCATCAACTGGGGGAGCCTACCTGCCACCAGCTTCCCCAGGAGAGACACAGGAGGCTTAAACATTTCAACAAGTACAAGGCCAAAGCTGAAGAAGCCATGAGACCCAGGACTGAGCAAACGTATCACAGGAAGACAAGTGTCGGAGGCCTCCTTGTGCCAGTGTAGTGGGCTGACTCAGTTCACTGGTGTAGCACACACTGCCAGGGTACTCAATAGCGAGGAAGGGGCCAGTGCACATGATCCTGCTTGCATGGCTTAGGGGCTGGTGGGGTGAGGACAGCACCCCATTTTTCACAATCAAGTGCTTGTCCTAATACTGGCTTAAGGCATCCTGTAGTGCCCTAGCATAAATGATTCAAGTTCTGTTTTTGAAAGCGTGAAAGCCCTGCCTCTTTTTTTCCTTCACCCAGGAGCACAAACAGCAGTCAGACGCTGGAATTTAATACCCAGTAAAGCTTTCAGCTTCAAGAATAAAAGGGCAGCAAGGCAAACAGCACGCAAATCCCATATAGCTTGGCCAGGCTGAGGGAAGTAGGGGAGGGGAAAGGCTGCTGTATATTCACCCAGGGACCCAGGATGCATCACACCCTTGGGAGGGCTTGTAGGAGGGGTGGCCCCACTAGGCTCCTGAGGTGCAGTACTGGTGATAGTCAGCTTTCTAGCACTATAACAAAATAAATGAGATGATGGATTTATAAAGAGGAAAGGCTTATTTTGGCACTTGGATTTAGAAATTCCTGTCCAGGGTTGGGCATTTGAGCCTGGCAGTGAGAAGCAGGTGGCAGAGGAAACTGCCCACCTGTGGCCAGAAAGCAAGAAAGGGAGAGAAAGACACTGAGGATTCTACAATCCTCTTGAAGAGGGTTCCACACCTCCATGGTCTGTGACATAATGGGTCCCTGGGGAACACATCCAAATCACAGCAGTTCTTTAAAAGCCTAGACTCTGATGATCTACCACATCTCAGAAAGGCAGGATGTCCTTTTCAAGTTTGGTGGTCCCAAGACAAGACCTTGGTTTGTTTGTTTTTTTGGTTTTGGTTTTTTGAGACAGGGTTTTTCTGTGTTAGCCTTGGCTGTCTTAGACTTGCTTTGTAGACCAGGCTGGCCTCGAACTCACAGCAATCCGCCTGCCTCTGCCTCCTGAGTGCTGTGATTAAAGGAGTGTGCCACCATGCCTGGCTTGACCTTGGTTTGTTTTTTAAAAATTATTTTTATTTTATGTTCATTGGTGTTTTACACGCATGTTTATCTTTGTGAGGGCGTCAGGTCCCCTGGAATAGGAGTTACAGACAGTTGTGAGCTGCTGTGTGGGTGCTGGGAATTGAACCTGAGTCCTCTGAAAGAGCAGTTAGTGCTCTTAACTGCTGATCCATTTCTCCAGCAACCCCTCAACCCCCACCAATTTGAGAGGCAGCAGTACAAGTATTTTTGAGCTCCTATAAACATTCTTCTGCTTACCAGGCGGCTGGAACCCCATTTCTGGTCCTGTTAGCTATGAGTGCTATCTCTTGTCAGTGTCCCTGTAAACCCCAGTCACTCTTTGGGGTCTAACCTGGACGCTCCTCCTCACTGACACATTCTCCGGGTGCCCCTGCTCTCTTTTCTACAGCCCCACTGCAGGGCGTGCCTGCAACCACTGATGATGGCGAGACGGCGATGATGATGGTGGCAGCTGACATTCATGATGTGCACACTGCCAGGTGCTCGTTGAGCTCCTCTTTCTCTTAACTCAGTCTCTCTCTAAACTTCCTTTTCAAGCACATAAAAGCATTACCCCCATTTCGATGGTCTAGAAATTCTCCATGGTCCCTCTCCCAGCGCCTTTGGTTTTGTGTCCGTGTTAGTGCTTGCTCTCACCATGCCCTTGGAAGGAAAGGGGTACGCTATACAAAGTCAATGTTTGGAGGCTCTGCTAGCCCTGGCCTGACAAATCTAGTTCAGCTAGGAGTGCCTCATCTGCCCACACAATATGTGTGTCTCAAGGCTTCTACAATCTTGTGGTTGAGTGCACACTCCCAGCCTAGTCCCTTCACCCAGGGTAAGGCTTTGGGCTTGACCTCTCTACGTTTCGGTTGCATTATCTGAAAAAACGGTAAGTAGAAGTGTCCCTCTAAAGTTGTGGTTAGCACCGAACGAGATAAATGCATGCGAGGTCCCTGGCATACACTGAACATCCAGTAAACGGTGGCTGGTATTATCACGGTTTTATGGGATGTAATGCTACAGATGTTTAACGAGCACCTATGACGTGGTTCAGGCTGAGACATATGACCAAGTACTTGCTTCCCTGTATAGATTCCTCTTTTCTATCTGCCAAAGTGCCCTGAAAAGCATCAGGTACACAGGAGCTGACCAGTCAATGCTTTGTGATTGATGTCTTTAAGAATGCTTCCACCTGCCAGTCTCTACCCATCCTCCTTCTCTTGGGAAAACCAGTGGCTGTTTTATGTTGTCCCCAAACCCCATACTGGGAGCCGGGTGACCTGGAGGTTAACTTACTCCCATCTTTGGGCCTCCAAGGCTTGGCTTAGATACTACCTCAGGCCCGTTGCACATGTCAGTTCTTAGGGAAAGTGAGTATCAAAGAATTTGAGACTTTGAAATGCTTCGTCAAAGCTGGAGCTCAACTATCTACCTTGGAAGCTACTGTAAACTGTTTTTTCAACTGAGGACCAGACTAAATGGCTATAAATGCCCCCCGCCACTCTGTTGTACATGTCAGCCCATCTCTGTATGCTTAACTATGGTTGTGGTTTACGCCGGCTTGCTCAGCAGCCCCCACTTCTCTTGTGGAATTCAGGTCAATGGAGGATTCCCGTACATACGGACATGTGCATACTGCGGACACTTGCACGAAGCACCTATTAATACTTTGGAAAAAGTCACACTTCATAGTTGGCCACTGGTACCTCTGGCTGCTCTTGGGAGGGAATTTGTAAACATCCGGAACTTATTTCAGCCTTGCTGAAGTTATTAAACGTGAGCGACCTGCTCGGTGGAGGCAAAAGGAGCCCCATATACTTGACCTGAGAAAATGGAGACACGCAGCCTGACTCTAATAAGTATTTGGTCAGAAAGGGACTTCCGGACACCTTCTTCACCGAGACAGTCGAGGCTTGCCCTTCAGGGGTGCTTTCACAGAAAGAGCTACAGCTGAGACAAAGCTCCCCTGGAATTGTGAGAACTCCAGGTGCAGTGTTTACCTGGGAAGCAGGAGTTGGCATCACATGACTGAAGAAGCAAGAACATAAAGTTAAAAATTTGGAATCAGATGTATGAGCATCTAGCTTCTCCTTCGGCTTGACTGAAAATTACTAATTTTATTTCCTCATGAAGTTCTTATAGAAAAAAAAATAATCCCCCTCTCCCCTACTCTGTGAATCTGTTGCTGGGAGCCCTTGGTTAAATAGAAGTGGGTGTGTTTACTGGAGCTGTGGGTCTTTTTTGTTTTTTGGCTCTAAAGCAACAGAAATGAGGCCCTGCCAAGCGTGTGTGCATTTAATGGGGCTTTGGCTTATGGGAGAAGAGGACAACAAACAGCCAAAGAGGAGGGTGGGCTGCTCTTAACCAAAGGGAGAAGCAAGCTCTTGTTGACTGCAGAGGTGGGCTGATGGGTGGTCAGCATCTTGCCTGAACGACTCAAGTCCTTACTTAGCAGTACAAGGTGGATGGAAGCCGGTGGGGTTCAGCTGTGTGGGGAAACAAGCAGAGATGCACCAGTTTGTTTTGCCTACTCTCCCCTTTTGGTGGCTCCTGTTTCAGGGGTACCTGATCAAGAAAGAGTGAAGGATGTGGGGGCCAAGGAAGGCTTGTGGGGGTGGGGCTCTCTTTCTTCCACCTGAGTAAAGGAGCAGGTTGGCTGGACGCCCTGTCGCCCAGTCTAAATTCGGTCTTGATTTGAAGACTGCATAACATAAGGAGTAGATTGAAAGAGGATGCTCTGAGAGTCGCTCACTCACTCGCTGAGACACGGCAACGAGGTGACACAGCTGAGCCCTGTTGTAGAAATGTGTATGAAGAAGCTTCCTCACCAAGACTCCGGTGATCTGACAGGAAGGGGCTGCACTACACCTCGTCCCAGCAAGTGATCCTACAACAAGGATCCCGGGTGGGAGGGGGCTAGCCACAGCTGGCCAGCTGTGAACCGGCAAAGGAGTCTGAGCTAGAAAGCTGGGGCAATAGACCTAGGGGTGCGTAAACCAGCTCAGCACCCACCTCCCCTGGGAACCTTCCAGAGGCCCTCGGCTTCCTCCCACCTTCTTACAGTCCCACCTTCTGCCAGTCCTAACTAATATTGGCGGCAGTTACTTTTGACACTTCCTTCCTTTATCAGTAATGACCGGGAGCCTGGAGGGACTGTCCCCTGTCTTCTGTCCTTCTGCCTTGCAGATAACAAGAGGACAAAAAATAAAATAGTCAGGCTGAATGCACTCAGAACCAGGCAGGATCAATGGACGTGCCATCTCCCCGCTCTTCTAAGTGGTGTAACTGCTGGCTTTGGACTCTGAGAATGAACGTTGCTTACTTTGTACATTTTCCTGTCCTTGGCCCATCTTCCTCCCCTCACTCAAGAGGCCCTGCCTCAGGGAACAGAGGCCCTATGCCTACCTATCCCCTTTGGTGCTGGGCCTAACTAATCTTAGCCTACCTCCACTAAGTCGGAAGCCAGAGGGCGCTGCCCTCTCCTCTGAGATGCCTGGCTAAGGCTTGGCTGGGGGGAGGTGTGGCAGTTCCACTACACAGCCTCACCCCAACCCCAGCTCAGCCAGAGCAAGAACTGATTTGCTACAAAATTATCTCTGCATCCTGCCAAGGAAGAAGCAGGAGGGGAGCCTCTTCCTTGGGGGTGAATTGTTTAATCACTTGTCTTCCCCTTAAATCAATGCAGCTAATGAACTTTTTTTTTTCTTTCTTTTTTGCCTCTCCCTCCTTCTTCTCTGCCACTAGCATCTCATTATTCAGATTTCTCTTGCTTGGGCCCTGTATCAGTGGGGACTTCATCGAGGGAAGGCTGGATGACTGTATACCCCAGTCTTGTCCCAAGGGTTGCCTTTCCCTCCAGAGTGCAGCCTGCTCTGGAGTAACACCAGCATTAGGTAACTGTGAGTGGTAGAAGCTGCCACTGTCACACAAAGGCAAAGCCCTTGAGCTGCCTCTGAGAGGGAAACTTCAGAACAAGGAGGTTGGGGGTGACAGGAGGAAGGGAGCCGTGGAGTCATTTGTCATGGCTAAATGGAAATTTATTGCTGTAATCCCAGGGCTATTGAAAGGTTTCAGCGAGGCTGGCAAGGGGAACAGAACTCCAGAAATTTCTGGAGGGAAAAAAACAAGTCTCTCTAAATCAATCTAATGGCTGCCGGTACTGGTTGCACTGGGAGTCTTGACATCTCTGGGATGTGGGTAGCCTGAGGTTAGGAGCATGAAGGGCTGGCTCATTTCCCAGACAGCCTTGCAGGTGTCAGTAACTCCACCACCACAGGAACAGCCTTCTGACACTTCAGGAAAGCTCAGCCATAAAGTTGTGATGAGCCTAGGAGAAAGAAGCTTGTGGGGGATAAGACCAGGTGGAGATCCCAAGAGCAATCAGTTCTGTCAGGAATGTCCTCGGTTTTACTAGCTGTTGTGTCCTGGCTGGAGGCCGGCGTTAATCTCAGAGATGCTAGGAGAAAGACCACTGACCCAAAATCATCATGGCCAAATTAATTAAAGCAAGCAATTTATTAAAGCAAGCTCTAATTTGTAGCCATGGGCTGCCTTTCCCTAAGGTTGCGGGGGGTGGTTCAAAACCTTGGATGTGAGGAAGACAAGGTTTTTATAGCTTGGGGGGTGGGGAGGGTTCCCAAATGAGGGCTTTGGTGGGCAAAACAGATGAGGTTACAGGATCAAAACAAATTACTCATAACAACCTTCTGAAACAAAGACACAAAGACAGGGTTTACAAGGTGGTCCTAGCAAGGCAGTCATAACAACAGGTAGCCCTGACAACCTTTGAAACAAAAGTAGAGTTGCAAAGTGGTTATAAAAAACTTTTTGTTTTGGTTTTGGTTGGGTTTTTTCCAGACAGGGTTTCTCTGTGTAATCTTGGCTGTCCTGGAACTCTCTCTGTAGACCAGGCTGGCCTCGAACTCACAGAGATCCACCTGCCTCTGCCTCTTCCTCCTGAGTGCTGGGATTAAAGGCCTGTGCCACCACCGCCCGGGGTTAAACAACTTTTTGAAACAAAGACATGGTTTCAATTTCCTGGAACTGGAAGCACAGAACCATTTGTAGCCCGATTCTTGAGATTTAATAATAAATAGACGTGCCCTTGTATGCTTTCACTATAGATGGTCGTCAAGCCTAAGATGGAGACAGGCTGTTTCATCACCAGAAATGTCAAAAAATATTTTGGCTAGAGACATTGGTTTGCGTCCTTGGTTTTAAATCTTCTCTTGGGCAGAAAATGAACAAGCAGAGGGCTGCCCGGAAGCTGGGTGTGACCAGATAATTCACTGATCTTTGGATGTTCTGGGCTGAAATCTGTCTTGTCATCTGGATGGAGAGGGTTGGGACATCTCACAGGGTTCTGTGGTTTGACCGGCTGGATGGATCAGCCACCACCCCATATCTCAGCCAAATCTCACTTTGTTAGTAAAAAGACTTTAACCCCTGGATAAAAGACCCTTGGCAACAACTGTGCCTCAAGCCCCCTCCCACTGTACCCCAAGTCTAACCTTTGCCTGTACCCCTCTCTTGTGAGCCGTTCCTCTGTGCGGGAGCTCTGCTTGCTTTCTCTCTATAATAAACCTTTTGAACTCCACCACCATTGGTCTTTGAAATACATTCGTGGAGTTTGTGAGACCAAGTACCCCAGAACCGCTGACTCAGTGGTGTGCATGAAGGTCTGGCACCTTAGTCCTTGGGTGAAGCCCACTTGAGATGGCCTTCATCCACAGACCTCCAATTATCCCAGTCTGCCCTGGATGTACTTCCTAAGTGCTGCGCTCTTCCCTGTGTACCACAGAGGACAGAAGAAGGGGATGAGCTACACCTGAGCGCAGGCGACTTGTAATACGCGTGAGGAGGAAAACTAAGGTCAGGGTTCAAATGAGGACACAAGCGCCCCGTGCTGTTTGCATGAACCAGGTGTGGAGAGAGGGCCTCTGGGGACCTCAATCAATCTCTCCTTTGAATTTGTTTCTCCGTTTATGGAGGATTTTATTTTTTTTTAAATGGAAACTTGGGCTGGAGAAATGGCTCAGCGTTTAAGAGCACTGTCTGCTCTTCCAGAGGTCATGAGTTCAATTCCCCGCAACCACGTGGTGGCTCACAACCATCTATAATGTGATCTGATGCATAATGTTTACATAATAAGTAAATCTTTTTTAAAAAAAAATGGAAACTTAACCTGTTTTGACATTTTGATTCCTACGCCCCATTTTGCGGATAGGGCAACAGGTTGAGCGAATGTAGGCAATAAATTGATTAACACTGGTTCTGACTTTGCGGGTCCTTACTCTTTCCGTGGCAATACGCCAAGGATTGAAAGAAGAGGAGCTAAGACTCAAGGTGAGTAGGATTTGGAGTAGTGGAAAGTGTAGGGCATTTGAGGGTAGAGAAATGGCAGCAGCCAATGTGCCCACTTGGCACAGTAGAGGCTAAAAAATGTTGAGTGAAACAATAAACACAGTAATGACGTCAAGAATTCCCCTTGTGCTGAGATGACGGGAGACGACGCCAACTAATGCACAGGGCTTGAACTACAGAGAGGGGTGTGATGAGCTTGTGGGACCAGGGTGGTGCAGGCAGGGTTTGAGTTTGGTGAAACAGACACTGAGGTTTGGGGGGAGGGGAGCATGGTGTCTTCCCTCAAGGCATGGCAGTTGTTTCTAGCCCTGTATACCCTGTGCCTATCAGATGGTGTTCTTAGGGACACAGAGGCAAGGGCTGCAGAGCGCCGCCAGATGTGGACAGCTTTGAGTCAGCTCTGCAACTTTTTTGCCGTTTCCAGACCCCGTGAAAGTTCAAGCCCGGCAACCTCTCAGACTCCCTCCCTTTTCCTTCTTCCTTCCTTTTTCTCTTATTCTTATTCTTGATTTGAGATTGGCCCTCGCTCTGCAGCACAAGCAGATGGCCTGGAACTTTCTATATAGCACGGGGCTGGCTACGAACTCTGGCTCTTCCTGCTTTCGCTTCTCAGTTGCTGAAATCACAGGCCTATCCCGGCAGGGCTGTCAAGCTCCATGCTATGGTAATAACTGGTTGATTAATACTTGACTGGGCTGTGAATCATCAAGCTCCATAGGTCAGAAGTTGCTCAATGGTGTTCAGGGTTGACTCTCCAGGACGGAGAATGGAATTGGGACTAGTTACCAGGAAATGTGTACCTAATAACCAAATAGATCTTGGAATGGATATGACTAATTAATTACTATTAATTCATACGGCAGGTAGGAGGATCCAAGGTCATCTCATAAGATCTTTGTAAAGCTATTGATTAATGGGAACCATCTGTTATTATTGGGACAGGAATAAAAGGCCATTTAGGGCAGTGGTTCTCAACCTTCCTAATGCTGCGACCCTCTAACGCAGCTCCTCACGTTGAGGGGACCCCCAACCATAGCATTATTTTTGTTGCTGCTTCATAACTGTAATTTTACTACTGTTATGAATCATAATGTAGATATTTTTGGAGATAGAAGGTGGCCAAAGGGGTTGCGACCCACAGGCTGAGAACAGCTGATTTAGAGTCTGCTAGAGGCAAGGACAAATTTGGTGTCTGTAACCCAGAGGGATGGGAGGATGGAGAGCGAGTGTTGGAAGAATGACACAGTGGCATGCCTACGATCCGTTCAGAGAGGAGAGGAGAGGGAAAACTTGAAAGGCTCCTAAACCCAAAAGCCTGAGAAAGGCAATATCCTCAGGGGAGTGCTGTGGCCTGCAGCACAGCCCTCTCTTCTCAAGAGCTATCGGCCTCTCGCCCTCCTCTGCAGCTCAGTTTTACTGCTTTTTTTCTTGGACCCTCTCTAGTTCTCTGCGTGGGGATCTCGTTGCGTCTTCTTTACCTGGCTAAGCCCTTGGTGTTCGCTACCTTTGATCCCACCTTCTCCCTTCCTCCTCGTCTCTCCTTTCTTCTGTGCTTCTTTTCTCCGCCCTCAGATCTTCCGAGCCCTTTCTCTCTCCATCTCCACTTGCTGTGTTGCCCTTTGGAGGTTTATCTCACCTCTCCTTTGTTCTTCCTACTAGTCATCCACTCATTCCGTTTTGCATGCTGGGTATTTTTTTTTTTTTTTTGAGATCTGCTAGATGGATCAATAGCAGCATTGACAGGTTCTCCTGACTTTTCTTCCCTGAGCCTGTCTTCCTCTGCCAGCTGCCTCAATCTTTACTCAATTCCCCAATTAAAGATGTACGTTCTGATCACGGAAACTGGCCTAGGTACCAGACTCACTCTTTCAGTCTCTTTTATGGTCCACTCTTTGCCTTTTCTTGGTTAAACTGAGCAAGCCTGGAGCTTTCCCTTAGTGGGGACCTGTTCTCTTCACCCTGACTTAGCATGCTGTCAGCTTATTGCTAGGACTGCTCGGGCCTCCCTCCCCCGCTTCTTACCTGATGCTGATGGAAGTACCTCCTTGTCTCTTCCCATCTTAATCTAATGGCCTGGGCATTTGTCTTCACGTCAGCATGCCTGTCTAGAAAACTGTCAGGGGACTTGGACAATGTTGGTGTCACTCCCTTTCAGTCTAGCTGAGTGTCGTTATAGAGAAGCAGGCACTTCATAAATACTTTTTGATGCTAATGTTCATGATGTTGCTGATGAAGAGCTGATGATAAGTGAGATAAATCATGACAGTTTCTGGACCGCATGAAATAGGTATTCAATAACCATTAGTCGACTCTTAATCTGGATGATAATGCTAATTGCTTTCTCAGGCTCTCCTTTTGATTGCCAATAATGGGAACTGACTCAAAGGGGCTTCTGGAGGAAGGCAGCACAGCGGGGCGGAGCCTGGCCTACAGCCAAGGGAAGAACACCAACTCGGGCTTCTTTAGAGACAGAGGATGCCATTAAGGGCTGGGACAGCTGCCGTCCTTGTGTGGTTTCATCTCTTCATTCTTCTCTTTCTTGTGTGCTTGGTTGGATTGGGATGGAAATGGGGTGGAGGGCACCTTTCCTCACATTTCCTAGGAACTACAGCTGACACTCTTGTACCACCAACAAACACCAACAACCAACACCAACACCCACACCCAAAGACAAGCATAACTACTTCTTTTGTGCAATATAAAAAGGCTTCAGAAGTGTGGACATAAAGACCCAGAGGGAGCTGTTTATGCTTAGGTTCAGTGAAGAAAGAATGGATGGCCATGGTGAAACAATATTGGACAAAAGGGTGTGACATGGTGCCACCGGCAGAGCGGGGACTAAGCAAGGCCTGGCTGTGGCCAGATTCCTCTTAGCCTCACTGCAGCTTTCCTTCTTCTCAGGCCTCCGGGTCAAGGGAGAAGGGAAGAATGATCTTCTAGGTTTTGTCAGTAATTTGGAGGAAAGAGGAATGCTGACTTCTCTGGTACACTTTCACAAAGAGAGGAAGTTGACAGGAGAATAGTAGAACTTCAGATAGGCTTGGCTTCTCAGGCTCCTTCAGAGGCCTTCCAGATCTCCCTAGAGATGTACTTCTTGGGTACCATTACACAGCAAAACATGGCTGCCCTACCCTGTAGTCATCCACTGTTTCTCTGAGCTCCAGGGGCACCAGCAACTTGGTACTTTTAAACAATTGTATTTGAAAGAGTTATGGGGTAACTAAGATCTTTGTAGAGTTCTTTATACCTATTTTATTACCAACGTTTTGTCTTTGCCTTACATCTGGAGGGAGTGGCATAATGTTTTCCATGTCTTGGGGCTCAAACGCTGGACCCTTCATTTATTAGTTGTTTTCTGGGTCAAGTTCTTTTTTTTTAAAAAAAGAGTTATTTTATGCTATCATTAAAAAAATATGTGTGGGTGTTTTGCCTGCCCGCATGTCTGTGCACCCTGTGTATGTCTATTGCCCAAAGAGGCCAGAGAAGGTGTAGCATCCCTTGAGACTAGACTTACAGATTATTGTGAGCTGCCACGCAGATGCTGGGAATCAAACACAGACCCTCTGGATGAGCAGCCGGTGTTCATAACCACAGAACCATCTCTCCAGTTCCTAGGGTTGAATTCTTAACTTCCTTGAGCTTCAGAGTATTTCCCAATAAAACAGAGGTTGTCTTAGTTAGGATTTCTATTAGTGGGCTGAAACACTATGACCACAGCAACTCTTGTAAAGGAAAATATTTAATTGAGGGATGACTTACAGTTCAGAAGTTTAGTCCATTGTCATCATGGCGGGAAGCACGGTGGCACACAGGCAGACATGGTGCTGGAGGAGCAGCTCAGAGTTCTGTAGCTGGATCAGCATGCAGCAGGAAGAGAGTGAAACCCTGAGTCTGGCTTGAGTTCCTGACACCTCAAAGCCCATCCTCAATGACACATTTTTTTTCAACAAAGCCACACCTACTCCAATAAGGCCATACCTCCTAATAGTGCCACTTTCCTGTAGACCTATGGCAGCCATTTTCATTCAAACCATCACAGGGGCTAATTAAATAGTGATGTCATTGGGTTACTCTGAAGCTAAAATAGGATCTGTGCTTGTCTCTAACCTAGCTGCCTGCCTACATTAGGACCCCCTGACCTGTAGCTGTTAGCACTGGTTTCTAAACTGGCCACCATCTTTTTGGAAGTGACTTTAAAAAATCACAGGCATATAACTGGAAAAAAGCTATGCTGTGTGAGCTGTGTGAGCATATCTAGTGTGCACTTTCCATATGCTATGTCCCCCAGGAACTGTCACTTAATGGGAAGCTCCTGGGATTTGGGGCAGACTTGAAGAGTAAGAAATGAGGCAGGCTAACAAGAAGGGTAGGCCAGCTTGATTTTCCCAACACATCAGTTCCTAGGAAAACATAAACAATCATGTTGCAACCTCACATTCCTCCCGGACTGGCCCTATTCTGTTTGGTGAGCCTGTTGCCTTAGGACTCAGGAGGCTGGTGAAGTTCCATCCATTTTTATCTCCCCAGCAAGATGATCTTCTGGTCCCTGTCCTGATACTTTGGAGTATCTTTCTTGGGGTTGGCATGTCTGCTCTCATTTTTTTACTCATCCTTTCTTACTTTTCTACTGTCAATGACTTCTTCTTAAGTGTCTGGAATATCCTGAAGTTATTGGATGTTAAGAAATGTGCCATATTCTTCAAAAGAGAAAATTTCCCATCCATCCATTTGTCCACTCACACATCCACCCATCCACCCATCCACCCATCCACCCATCCACCCTTCCACCCATCCACCCATCCACCCACCCACCCATCCACCCTTCCACCCATCCACCCTTCCACCCATCCACCCATCCACCCTTCCACCCATCCACCCTTCCACCCATCCACCCATCCACCCTTCCACCCATCCACCCTTCCACCCATCCACCCATCCACCCATCCACCCATCCACCCTTCCACCCTTCCACCCATCCACCCACCCACCCATCCACCCTTCCACCCATCCACCCTTCCACCCATCCACCCATCCACCCTTCCACCCATCCACCCATCCACCCATCCACCCATCCACCCATCCACCCATCCACCCTTCCACCCATCCACCCTTCCACCCATCCACCCATCCACCCATCCACCCATCCACCCATCCACCCTTCCACCCATCCACCCTTCCACCCATCCACCCATCCACCCTTCCACCCATCCACCCTTCCACCCATCCACCCATCCACCCATCCACCCATCCACCCATCCATCCATCCACCCATCCACCCATCCACCCATCCACCCTTCCACCCATCCACCCTTCCACCCATTCACTCATCTATTCTTGAGCACGTACACAGGGCCAGGGTCTGTGTTGAGTGCCAGGCTTCCAGGTCTTTGTGACACACTTCATCTCCCCTGAAGGTCAAACAACAAACTCTTTCTTCCACAGGTGTCAAGGGTGCCCAATCTTCATGTTCATTTTTGCTCCTAGTCTCACTGACTGATTCTCTAATTGAATACTTTGCATGCGGTGAGTTTTCTTGATCTCCACAGTGCTTGCCTGGCTTTTCCAGCAGGGGATAATACCCGTTTGTGTACTAATCGGCTTTCTGAGATCATCCACGTACCCCAGCTTCTCAAAGGCAACTTAACTTGAAACCTCTTAAATAAACAGAATCCTGAAATTTGCATAAATGATTCAGTCTGGCATTTTCATGTTGGCCTGGGAGCTTCCCAGCTTGCTAGGTCCCTCAGACTCTGAGGTGGGGCACTCACACTCACACATGGGGAAGAGCAGAGTTAAAAGCTCTGGCTCTAGAGCCCAAGGTCATCTCTGCCATCGCTAACAGTATGGCTTTGGGAGAGCTTCTGAACTCCTTCTGTCTGTTAAAGAGTAGTTCCAAGCTAAGAATTAAATAAGCTGGCCTATCAGGGACACATACATAATCTGAACAGTTGGGAGGCCAAGGCAAGAGGGTCAGGAGTTCAAGGTAATCCTTGACTAGCTAGTGAGCTCAGGGCCAGCCAAGGCCATGTGAGACTCTGCCTCAAACAAAAACAAACAACCCAAATAATAACATCAACTAAACCCAGACTCGGACACAAGCTAATGCAGGTCAAGCACCGAAGCCTGGGACAGCGTCTGAGTCTGAATGAGAGCTTGGTGAACGACCAAGGTGCTAATAGCTACTCTCATCCTCAGGGAAAAGAGGACTTTGAGAATCTGTAAGCAGACTCCAGAAAAGGCGACTGCTCATGCCTGCAGAGGACAGAAGGGACACTGTGTCTGTCAAGACTGAATGGCGCTAGGTCTGTTCTCTGTGCTCTCACTTACCTGTCAAATACTCTCATGAGGAAGGCCTTCTGGTTTTCCACTCCAAAAGGAAAAATTACTAAAGAATTTAGTAACTTGGTCTAGGATCACAGAGCCCGACACAGTGAGCAGGATTTGAAATCAGTCCCTCTGACATCCCCTACCGCCCCCACCTGGCCACCATTCATTGTCTTTCCTCAAGAAAGGAGAGTTTCTGGTGCTATGGGTGGAGCTAAGGCTTAAACCATCAGGCACTACTGAGCCATAGTCCACCCCTAGAAAGGATTACCAAAGAGTAGATTCCTTGGCTGTTTACTTAGGCCAGTCATCTGCCTCAATTGCCCAAGTTGTTTTTACTCAGCTTTGCAGAACGAAAACAGAAAAGCACAGACAAGGCCAGAGACAGAGGAGCAATGGAGCCTGGTTCTGTCTGTCTATCTGTCTGCCAAGTTGGCGTTACTCCAAGACTCTATCCAGTTCTCTGTGGGACTTTGGGCAGGGCTGTTCAAGTCATTCACACTCCAGCCAGGCAGCGAGTGGGCCACGTACACTGGACGCTCCATACAAATGGAAGGGTTATTACCACCACTCCGTAAACCTCCCCGACACCCCATGTCTCCCATGCCCTTTCCCACGCTGTCTCCTGCTCTAAAGCTCTTAGAGCCTGTCAAATCGTTTCCGGGATCTTAGCATCAGAAAGGCAGGTCTTCTATTCTTTGCAGCCCTGGCTGCCTTCACTCTGCCACGATCAGATTGAAATGGTTTCCGATGGTGGGGCTTGGAGTGTGACCAGGGCTTGAGTGCACAAGCCCACTGCGGCTTTCGTGGGTGCCGACTTGCCGCAAAGCTGCTAGTACCATCCTAGGGCAGGCTTCTGTTGGCGCCTCACAGACCACTTCACAGGCTCCCACTAACACCAGCCTCTAGAGAGGCAGCTCCCTTCTATAGCTCTCCCATCCAAGGCACTCAGCCTTGTCATTTCAAGTGGCTTTCTGTTGAAGGCTCCCAAGAAGCAATCTAGTGCACTTAAAACACCCCTTAAAGCAGTGTCTTTCAACCTCCTTCCGTCTTCACTCCATCCTCACTCTTTTTTCCACCACAGCTCCCGCGGCTCTGGTTTCCTTTGGCTTTCTTTGGTGAGCCTCCATCCTGTAGTTGGGGCACTGAGCTCAGCCTCCTCTCCTGGAGAGAGAGAGAGACCAGAGGAGAGAGTAATTCATTCAAGTGTATTCCATTTGTGGCTCCCATATCTACACAGGAGGGGTGTGGGTCAGATGTTCTGGGCTGGGGAATGATTAGAAGACTGATAGGACACAAACGTTTTCAGGCCCCCTCTCCTCAGAGAGGGCGGGTCTGATGGCTTTAGCTGTCAATCACCCTTCCTCTTCCACAGATAGCAAGAAGAAATGGTTTGGATGTGATCAGAGGTGGCGGTGCCGGCAGTGTGAAGTGGGGATTCACTAAGTGCAGGGCCAGGTTCCCAAGTGGCTGGTGGGAGAGAGACACGAAGCTTGGCCACGCCTCTCTCTTTGCTGTGCACTCTCTTCACACTCCAGCCCAGAGACGTGTGGCCCGGGTAAGATCATCGGGAAGTTAGTTTTCTCTGAAACTGCTTGGTGCTGACTTCACGCCCAATCCAGCTCCCAAGCTCAAGAGAGACCCATCGATCCCTCGCAGCTCTTCAGCACTCAAGAAATGTTAAGTAACCATTAACGTCAGTTGCAGTATAAAGGAGTAAGTTGCATGAAATTTCTCCCCCCCCCCCCCCCCCCCGCTCCCATGATCAAAAAGGCAGGGAAAACGAGATTATCTTCTCCTGTCTAGAGACAGTCTCATTGCCTTCACTCTGCCGACTGGGCAGCCACGAGCAGCGCTGCGGCATCTTTCATAACAGATGCAAGACGGAGCTTAGTGACAGCCTCTGAAGTGAAAAGAGGCAGAATCAAAGTCTTTGTTTTTCTGTTTCTAGGCTGAGGCTCCTTCCTTGGTCCAGCTTGGGGAAGGCAGAAAAACACTTTCTTGAAAAAAGATGTTCTAGGCCTGCTTGGCCTCTAAGTCTTCAGAGCCTGAGGGAGGCAGGTGGAGGGGGAAGAGAGGAGGTCCCCTACCCGACTCTGGTATTTTAGTGACACAGACTGGGTGTAGACTGGGCGCCTGCTGGCATCAGGATTCTTCTCCTTTCTGGTTAAGGCTGAGAGCTTTGTGTCTCTAGCTGGGGGCCAGGCCTTGCCTCTTCAGTGTTGGTCCCAGCCACTCAGTGCTGTTCCCAGCCATGCATGTGTATCTCACCAGTGAAGTCCAAGTCCAAGCTTAACAGTCTGGTATACATTACAGGGGCATGTCCGGCTTTTGCTACCTGTCTCTCTGAACTCTTTTTGAACTTATCCAACCTGTCTCTAGCCCCATGTGGTCTCACCGAGGCTCAGCCATATACCCACCCCACTAACCCCTGCAGTACTCTTGGCAGGTGGGCTCCAGCAAACTCTCTAGCTTCCCACATCTCCAGGAATATTTCTACATTTGTTACAGATAGCGTCGTCTACGGTGGTAGGGTCCATCTTATTTTCTGTTCACGCTACAGGCCCAGCACCATGGTGGGCTTGCTCCAGGATTCTGAATTGCACGGTGGGTCCTCTTATTGCCCCAGCTTGTTTCTTCCTCCCCAAATTTGGATCTTCTTCCTGACTACTGGCACTGGCCCCTGAAGCCCCCAGGTGGTTTGAATTGCACTCTCACTAGATTGCTCTTCTTCCCTGTCACTTCCGGATCCCACATTTCTGGCCACAATGGAGTAGCTAGGCAACTGGCTACCCAAGGGTTGGTCCTCTGCTGCCCCCTGGGGGCCCACGTTCTACAGGCTTATCTGGGAGACTTCCAAACCCGGTACAGACCAAGTGGGCGTTCTCACTTCAAGTGTTTCTCCCTCACCTCCCCTTTCTGCTCTGTAAGCCCACAGATGTTTTCTCCAGCTGCGGAGTTCTCTCTGGTGGCCAGGTGAGGGCTGCGGCTCAGAGATGAGGGTGTGCAGGGAGGAGGCTGGCTCCTCCACACTGCCATTCCCTCCACCCTGGGAGAAAGGAAATCGGTGCAGATTTGCTCCAGTGTGGGCTCCACTACAACAAACACACATGTGCACATAACACCCACATGCCAAATATTCAATTTCGGTAAACAGCCAGACCCCGCTAATTAAAATGTCTCATCCATTTAGACGAATGTAACAATTAATTTAGCCAGACAGAAATTGTGTGATTCCAATACTCTTTCTTCTCATCCCCATCTAGTTGGCTGGTAGACTCATTTCCTGGGCGGGGACCACACCTTCTGATCTTTGAGATGGATTTCATTGCTGTAGCTTCCCTCCCTGGAGGGCCTCTCATCTCGCAGGCCACTGATGAGGCTGGCCCCCGCTTTCAGGGAATGCGAGTGTATCAGGTTGTTCCTGGCTCAAACCATGCAGAAACTGCCTGGGTCTGATTTTCCCCTTGAATACTCCCTGTCTGTCTGCAGGGCCTCTCCCTGGCATTTCTTGGGATGGAAAAATCCTGGTACTGTGAGTACTTGCTATGTTCTCACTCTTGCTCCTTTCAAAGATCTGCCATATCAGTATTAGTCAAATTAGCACAGCTGGGAGATAGAAGGGGAGGGAGAAGAGGGAGGTCATAGAGACTGAAAATGCACTTCAGCACCTGAGATGCAGGCAGAGAGGAAGGAAGGCTCTAACGGGTGCTATCTGAACACATGGAGAGCAACATCAGAGCCATATTCTGCCGTGCCCAGCGCACAGACCAGGACCGCAGGGTTCCCTCCTTGTCCACTCTAACCCTCTTGTCTCTAGAGGAGGCTCTTCTTTGGAGACACTACCAAGTCTCTGTAAGGCCTTGAGAAGGGTCCCTGGAAAGAGATAAAACAGGACCATAAATATGTGTACCCATGTGGACCCCTTCAGAGAGGCTCCAGCTGTGGTCCTGGAGTGCGTCGTGTCAGAGCAGAGTCAGCGCTGCAGCTGCATGGGAAGGGCACTTAGAAGGTGAAGTGAGATCTGTACAGCAAGGGTGCTGGTTTCAAACAAACAAACAAACAAACAAAACCAGGATTCATGGGGGCAGATCTGGGGCTTTTTCTAAGGAAGGGCAAACTGCAATCGAGTAGGAGGAAAGTTATTTAAGAAAAAGAAATAAAAATTGTGGATACAGAGCTAGGTATAAAATGGGATGTTTATTACAAAGAAAACGGTAGATAGCTTTCTCCCCCAGCCCAGCAAGATGCCCATGGGAAAGAAGGCCAAGAGGAAGAAGGTGGCCCTGGCTCCCACTGTGGTGAAGAACAGGAGGCCAAAAAGGTGGCCAATCCTATGTTTGAGAAGAGGCCCAGGAACTTTGGCATTGGGTAGGACATCTAGCTCAAAAGAGAGCTCACTTGTTTTGTTAAATGGCCCCGCTACACCAGGCTGCAGCGGCAAAGGGCCATTCTCTATAAGCGGCTCAAAGCCCCTCCTGCCATTAACCAGGCCCTGGACCAGCAAACAGCCACCCAGTTGCTTAAGCTTGCCCCCAAGTACAGGCCAGCGACAAAGCAGAAGCTAAGGCTACTGGTGTGTGCTGAGAAGAAAGCTGCTGGGAAAGGGGGCGTCCCAACTAAGAGACCACCTGTCCTTCAAGCAGGGGTCAACAGAGTCACCACCTTGGGGGAGAACAAGAAGGCTCAGCTGGTGGTGATTGCCCACGATGTAGACCCCATTGAGCTGGTGGTCTTCCTACCTGCCCTGTGTCAAAAGATGGGGGTCCCCTACTGCATCCTCAAGGGAAAGGCCAGGCTGGGGCGACTGGTCCACAGGAAGAATTGCACCACTATTGCCTTCACACAGGTTAACTCAGAAGATAAGGGTGCTCTGACTAAGCTGGTGGACGCTATTAGGACCAATTCAAAGACAGATAGGATGAGATCCATTGCTACTGGGGAGGCAATGTCCTGGGTCCTAAATCTGTGCCTCGCACTGCCAAACTGGAAAAGGCGAAGGCTAAAGAACTTGTCACTCTGATGCCCCATATTTGACCATGTCCCCTGGATGGGGAGGCCTGGCAGCACTCAGAGGAAGGATAGCAGACTACCAAGAAGAGACTTGATACCCTATGAGCATACACAGGGGGAGAAGTCCCTCTCAGTCACAGTCATAGGGGAGGGGAGTAAGGGGAAAATGGGAAGGAGGGAGGAGTGGGAGGATACAAGGGATGGGATAACAATTTAGATGTAATATGAATAAATTAATTCCATGCTATTTATTAGGAGGTACTTGTTAACACATTTGATTAACCACACAGTATATAAGCCAGAGACTGGAGAAACAGAGTGAGTTAATCTTGTAATTGAAAGGGTTATAAGAACTAAACTTTCTCTGGAATTTTGTTGTTGTTGTTCGTTTTGGGGTTTTGTTTTTTGCATTTTCTGCTGAAATAAAATATCCCAAATGAAAAAGAAAAAAAGAATTCACCACTAAACTGGGTTAAATGTACACTGCTAAGTTTTCTGTACATAAATATAATAACAAACATTTAAAAATAGACAATTATAAACTATACATCTCAAAAGCAGATAGACAGCACAAAACCAGAAAAGTAGCAAGAATGAAAAAAAAATTAATTAGGTGGCTGGCACATTTCTCCAGTACTTTCTTGCTACTTTTTAGGTTGCACACTCTTTGATGTTCCCTCATGTGACAACAGTTTTGGCATGTCATGTCCTCAAGGCAGAATAAAAAAAGATAATCCTGTCTTTCTTCTAACACAATTGATCAAGTCTGTTTTGAATTATTGATAGGATTCATAAAACATGAGACTCTACTCACTGATATATTTGTTTTTGGGGACAGAGCTACAGGTTTGTGCTGTGACTCAGAGAGAACTTTGGTAAAGGCCGGGATGAGAAGTCATGATTATTTTCGTGCACAGTGCTACCTCTGCTCCTGCACCGCCATGCCGTGAAGCCGAGTGGGTTGGAGTTAGTTGGTAGAAAAGGCGGAACTTCCCCCAGAGTCATTTCCACAGAACAGCACGGCTCCAGCTTAACTCCAGCTCCAGCTATGAGCTGCATGAATATAAAGAACCCACAACAAACTCCCCAATTCACTTCCCCTTGTTCTGTATCCTTAAGTGTCCAAGGCTACTCTGGACACAGCCAGTGATGGAAAGAGGTTAGGAAAGAGACTGCTAGGACAAAACTTGGCTAAAATGTAGCACAGTAGGATGTTTTGCAAAAAAACAAAAACAAAACCCAAACCATTTCCAGGGTGGCTCCGGAAACTGAGGAAGGGCTCCAAGGGCGAAGGGCCCTGGCGAAAGTCTTTGCGGCATCGCAATTCATCCATCACTGCTTAGGTTATCAACTCACCTGGGTGATAGGAGCTGCACTATCCCAGCTCACCCCTCTGGGTGAAAGAGAGAATGCTGTGCGGTGATTATGGAGTATGTTGAAGCCAGCAGTTCTGGGTTTGAGCTCTGGTTGTGTAGCTGGTGGGTTTTATGATCTTGGACATGTTACGTAGACCTTAGTTCTCCCATCTCTAAAAAAAAAAAAAAAACCCGGCAGTACTAATAGTATCAGCCGGGTGCACCTAAAGCGGAAAGCACATGATAGGCAGTGGGTAAGTATGGGTGGTATTTTTTCCTAACTTCTGGGGTTGCATAGTGAGCATGGAGGGGGCTGTCATAAAAGGGAATATTTCAGATAGACCCTGTAGATCCCATAGGGTATAAATATTTCAAATGGGCATGTCCGTTGCAGTGGAGATGTGCTCAGTTTGGTGGGAGTACAGGGTGCCAAAGAAGAAAGTTTTATGAACATTGAGAGTTTTTTTTAAAAAAAAGATATATATGAGGGTGTATATGGTCTGTGTATGCACATTAATGGCATAGCTGTGGGTGCATAAATGCCAGTGTGAAAGCCAGAGTTGTCCTTGCCTTCCACTCTGCTTGAGACAAGGCCTCTTTCTTGTTTTCTTTTTTTTTTTTTTTGTTTGTTTTGTTTTGTTTTATCTGCATAGCCCAGGCTAGCTGGGTCACAAGACATGGGGGAATTCTCCTGTCTTTGTCTCTCATCTTTCAGCAGTAGCCCTAAGGGCTCGAGCTATGCATCATTAAGTGTTCTGAGGATCTGAACTTAGGTCCTCACACTTTTACCCAATGGACCAAATCCCTAGCCCTGAAAGAGGAGCTCCTAGGCAGGAGATATGGAGTCATGAAAACTATGAAAAAGGTACCGAAACCATCCAGGCAGGAGATGATGAAATGATTGGGCAGTGCCAATGACACATGCGCGAGTGCGCGCGCACACACACACACACACATACACACACACACACACACACACACACACACACACACACACACACACACCCCTACAGGCTGGAATAATAGACATCACATTTGTGGCATGGTTTCACTCTGTACTGCTTTGAATTGTTTATTCTCCTCTCTGCTGGGATTTGACAAATAGAAGACAGGTCTGGCAGAACTGTCGCTGGTGCCAGCTTGAAGCTGTGCCCTTTCAGGCATGCTCTGGGCCCTCGCATGACAGGATGACACTCCCTCAGCCAGTGGGGGTGACTCCTGGCTTTGGCTGCAGCTGGCTGACTTCTCTTCACATCTGCACAGGCCCCTTCTGGGAGCCATAGGAACCCTGCCAGCAAGGGCTGGCCTCTAGCAGCCTGATGGGCAGCACAATTTATTGTATGTTAAAATGACACCAGAGCCACAGTACCTCTTGCGAGAGAGAATTTGGTTCCTGTAATTGCTAGCTTCGGGGCAGGAAAGAGCCCCCCCCCCCCCCAGATGGTAGGAACCAGTTTTCATGAGAAAAACCTCAAAGACCTCCCTCTTGCCTACCACTACCTTGGGGCCTCTCGGCCTGTGATCTACACAGTGGCTCTTCTGAGCCAGATGTAAGGCAGAGGTGGTGAAGTAGCCACAAGCCTGCAGCATTAGCCAGACAGAAAGTGGAATTTTATCCAAAGCTTTCTGCCTCATTTGGGTCGAGCAAGATTCTAGAAGTATCTGCTCATTGATTCAGAGCCAGTTGCAAACCTAATAAATCATTAATGGTAATTTTTTTTTTCCTGTAGTGCTGGGGATCGAACTTGGCATATAAGGCAAGTGGTTCACCTCTAAGCTACAGCCCCACTGCCCATTAACAGTAACTCTTAACTGTCCATTCTCAAGATATGGAAAGTGGAGGCACAGAGTGCTTCAGATCCGGGAAAAAGAAACTTAGTGGGACCCATTACAAGTCACAGTCTCCGTGAGGAAGCCGTTTTCTTCCTGTCTTCCGGGTATTTTGCGTGTTTGTCCAAGCTGCACAGCTTAGTACAGATTTTGGCACTCCAATTAGTCCTAATTTATTGACTGACTGGCTGTATTCTGAGATGAATAATAATTTGTACCAGGTAATTAATTTCTATTATTTTACTGTGAGAAGGAGGGAAGAAGATTACTGTGTATGTCTTCATTTATTCACTTATTTATTCAATAAATATTTACTGTGTGCTTCCTGTGTCTTAGGCATAATACCATGTGCTGGAGGTAGAACGTCCAAAAAGCCTCAAGGAGCTACAGCTTTGTTTTAAGTAATTAGCCCATTGACACCGGGACAGAGACAGGTGAGCACGCTGCACATTTCCACAGGGAAAGAACTTGGTGCCAGGGGAATCACTCCCAGGGAAGGGTGCAGGAGATGCTTGGCTAGAAAATGCTGGTGCTGGTCACTTGTGGTCTGAGGAAAGGGTGGGAGTTAGCTGTGCCAAAATACCAAGGTAACTTAAATAAGAAAGCCTTTAATCGGGCTTACAGTTTCAAAGGGTCAGAGTCCACGATAGCAGAGAAAAAAGGTGTGGTGGCAGGAATGGCTGCAGTTGGGAGGCAGAGAGAGGCACTAGGACAGGCTCAAAGTTGGCCCCAGGGAGAGACCTCCTCCAACAAGACCACACCTCCCGACCCTTCCCAGCTGGGAACTTCTACCAACTGGGACCTGGTGTTCAAATAGAGGAGGTGATGCAGCCACTCTTCCTGTCTACCACAGATTGGGAAATTAAGTCCAGACCAAGGGAGAAGAGTATTGAAAAAGCTAGAGACTTCCAGTGGGAAAGGACGGGCTTTAGGGGACTTTTTTTTTTTTTTAAGATCAATTACGTTTCATTAGAGCTGCCTCCAGCCAGCTCAAGGTGAAGGGTATTGTCATGAAACAGAAGAGAAATCCGAACAGGAATAGCAGCTGCAGGGTCATTCCTAGTATATAGAGCCTTGGACTTTGTCTCCAGGACAATGAATTCCAAGAGCTTCAGCTGCCTGCTGCTCTCCCTGGGACTGCGCTCACGCCTTCATTCTAGATTCAAGAACCCGATGGAACTCAGTCTGGGTCTAAGCGTTCAACCCTCAGTCCAGTCAGGCAAAGGTAGGACACAAGAGTGGGCATGGTGCATGAGAAGTCCCTGTTGCTCCTATGATCAACCTCCTTCTCACCCTGCCTAGTCAGAGGCAGGCGGATCTCTGTGAGTTTGAGGCCAGCCTGGTCTACAAAGCGAGTCTAGCACAGCCAGGGCTACACAGAGAAACCATGTCTCAAAAACAAAAACAAACAAACAAACAAAGAGGGAATCTAGGGAGGGAGGGGAGAAAGGAGGGGGGAGGGAAGGGGGGAGGGGGGAGGGAGAAGCGGGGAGAACCCTTCACTGAAGAGTCAAACAAACAAACAAACAAACAAAACTTTCCTAATGTCTCCACTCAGTCTCAGTCTGACTGAGGGACTCACTGGTTTCTTTTCCTTCCTTCCGTCCTTCCTTCCTTCCTCCCTCCCTCCCTTCCTTCCTTCTTCCTTCTTTCCTTTTTGTATGCCCATTATCCCTGTGAACGGGTCTCACACTACCCACGCCCCCTCATTGCTAGGTTTCAGCGTAACCTCTCACGTGTCTGTTAAGCTCCAGAGATCGCAAAGGCTCCAGAACTTTCCAGCACTGTGACGTGAAGTGGCTGGAGGGAGGCAAGGAAGAGGAGGGGGAACAGGTCAGCGGAGAAGCCCTCCAGATACCAGGGGTAAGGAGAAACGGAACACTTTCCCAAGTCTAATTTGGGTTTATCCAAGTGAGTAATTTCCTCCGGCTTCCGCGAGAAGCCCCGAACCCCCTGAGACCAAGACTGATCAGAATTCAAACTGCAGTTCTGACAGCTTCAAATTGGAATCAGGCTCAGCCTTGGCACCTTTGGGGTTTTTGCTTTGCCTTCCTCAATTCTCCAGGCCCAGAACAGAATTCCCAGGGGGCTGGCAGCATGGCTCTGCTGAGTCCTGTGAGGCTGGGCAGGGTTAGATGCATCTTCCCCAACTCCATCTTCCTCACTTTTCCCATCTAACCTCTAACACACACCTCTACTCACTCCCTTGCGGCAAGGAATCTTCTAGTCCTTTCCATAGGGATGCCCAGTTAAATGGAGAACTAATGCACATCTCTCTCTCTCTCCCTCCTGAAGGCCCAGGCTCATAGACAATGAAACTAGAAGGCATCTCAGATACCTATAACTCATTCCTTTCATTCTATGGAAGAGTCAGGTGCAACCAGAGAGAAGGAGATGTGTCAAGGCCAAACAGTTGTTGGTGACAGAATTGGTTTGGACCCCAGAGCTCTGGAAGCCCAGCCCAGGCATCACTCATGCTGCCTCTCACACCACTGCTGCTTTACTTCTTGCTGCTATACGCTCTGAGGCAGTGGTCCTCAACCTTCCTAATGCTTTGACCCTTTAATACAGTTCTTTGTTCTGTGGTGACTCCCAACCATAAAATTATTTTGTTGCCACTCTGCAAGTGTAATCTTACGACTGTTATGAATTGTAATGCAAATATCTGATATAAAAATATATTTACTATACAAACTCTAAGGGGTCGTGACCCACAGGTTGAGAAACATGCCTCTAAGGTCCACATTGGTTTCAAGCTTGCATCTCCCATCTCTTCCATAAAACAGTTTTTCTTTGAATGAGGAGTTCCTGGCCCCGAGAGTCAGTCTGAGTCTTACCTGATCCCAAGAAGTGGCTTCTTGGAGCTTCCTCTCCAATTTAGGGAGTTCCTATCCCCAGGTCCAAAGTGGCACTGCAGAGTGTCCTATTGGTGAAGGCTTCCTCATCACGTCTGAACTACAAAAGAGAAAACTAAGTAAACTGAGGAGTCAGCTCATTTGTCAGCTTGGAGACGTGCTCAGTGTTGTGTGCACGTGATGGTAATAGCAGTGGTCTAAGCCTCTCCAGACTCTGGTCCTCCAATGACAGTGCAACCCAGTGGAGACCAGCCCTTGTGCAGCTTGGGGGAGCCACTAGGCCCTTCAGAGGAGAGGGCGCCTGGACCCATCAAGTTAGCCCCTTCTTTTCCAGAAATACTTAAAATGCCAAGCTCATTGTGAAGATGCTGGTTCATATAGGAATCATCTGGAGATGTTAAAACGATACCCAGCAGTTGGATTTACCTGGTTTGTGTGCTGCTTGCGCATTGAGGTTCTTTAAGATTCGCCAGTCAGTCTGAACGTGCAGGCAGTATTCAAAGCCACTGTCTGATTTGTTGTTGTTATTGTTTATCTTGGTTGCTATTTTTGACTTTTTATAACAAATGTCTTACTTATTTTTACAACTTTATTATACATACTTGCTATACCTAGAACTGTTTTTTTATTTTTCAGGTATATAAACTATTTATAACAGCAAAGGCCCAGAGACTCATTTTTTTCCTGGACACACCCACAGTGCGGCCCCGGCGGCCAGTGGTCTTGGTGTGCTGACCTTGCACATGAAGGCCCCAAAAGTGGCACAGACCCCTGTGGGCTCTGATCTTCTTCAGTCACCCCAAGTCCTCAGCTTGTTGTCCAGACCATCGGCAATAACCTGGCTGTACTTTCCATCCTTCATGCCCTTCTGTGTGTTCAAGAACCAGTCTGGGATCTTGTACTGTCATGGATTCCGCATGATGGTGATCCCACGCTCCACCTCATCCTCTGTGAGTTCTCCAGTCCTCTTGGTGAGGTCAATGTCTGCTTTCCTCAACACCACATGAGCATATCTCCTCCCCACACCCTTAATGGCAGCGATGGCAAAGGCTATATTCCACCGCCCATCGATGTTGGTGTTGGGTGCTCGCAAAATGTGCTGGAACTTCTCAGGGATCCCTAGAGACACGGCGGCGGTGTGTAGGCCTCCCGTGGAAGCCATAGAAGTGTTAATAAGGATATTGACATACAAGTATATGGTGTATGCTGAACATATTTTCCTCCATGCCCCTGCCCCTCATCTTTCACTTTCTTTTCCTCTCTTTCTCTGTTCTTCCAGCCAGCTTTGCATCTAGTTTTATTGTCATCACACATCACATGTATGTTATATGATCTACATCTATTTATCTGTCTTTCTGTGTGTCTGTATCTATCTATCTATCTATCTATCTATCTATCTATCTATCTATCTATGTATCTATCTATCATCTATGTTGTCCGGAGCCAGCCCAGGGTCATTCAAGGCTAAAAGAATCTACTGGCTGAGGCAAAATTCTGATGCCCCATTCCAAAGCTAAACTTCATTTCAGCCTCTGCATAACCTCCTCCTTTCGACCTCTGCATAACCTCCTCCTTTCGACCTCTGCGGATGTTGTTTAGCAGACTTCCTCCTTTTACCCCCTGCAGATGTTGTTTAGCCGGGTTGGCTCGGGACTTTCCAAGAGATAGTTAGCTAAAATAAGATAGGAATTGTTTCAAGATGAACCACAGGATGTTCCCCTGCTGAGATCACCTGGAGGCATTCTCAGACCCCTCCCCTACTGCTTGGCTCCTGCTTCCACCCTATATAAGCTTTTGCTTTCGATTCAATAAACAGACCTTGATAGGAGTTCTACTTGGTCTCGTCTCCTTCTTTCTCGTCCCATCTTTTCAGGTATGGCTCCCCTCGTGACCCCGTAATTACTGGTCCTGCTGGACGGGACACTATGTATTATCTATCAACTATCTATCTTTCTATCATCTATCTATCCATCAATCATATATTTATGTATTTATCTATCATCTATCTACTATTTATCATCTATCTATCATCTATCTATCTATCTACCTACCTATCATATATCTATCTAACTATCTGAAGACCTGAGCTCTTTCTGCCCTTTGCTCTGTCCCTCTTACTGCTGATTTACTTCCTGTGTGGTTGCAAACTGGCTTCAGCCTGGACATAAGATCCTCATCCGGTCAGGTGATGGGCGGCAGAAGAGGGTATGTTGACTTGGTTCTTGGAGAAAAGAATGGTCTCCCAGGAAGTCTCAATAGGACAGTTGGGAGAAAGGAGGAAGTGAAGAGTTGGTGAGTTTTACTGATGGTAAATGAATACAGTCTGTTATCCACTTTATTCTGTAGGCCTGTAATTCTCAATTACGATGACAAAGGTCAGACTTCTGTATGTCAGGTCTGTCAAATAAAAATAAGGATCTCACAGATGTGTTCATCTCTCTTTATTCTGAAACCTCAATAAACTGCCATGCCCAGATGCCTGTGATCGACTGTTCACTGTTTGGTACAATAGCCAAGCTCAATGCGCCTCTGTCATTTATGGTTCTTTCTAGCCTGAACTGTTTCATAATACTCAATGTGATTGAAAATGTGCATATTCTTTCCAGCCGGAGCTTCTCTCCAGTATCTTTTGTTCACAGAGAGAGAAGAGACACTTTTTATAAAAATGTAGGGACTCCCATCACTAACGTATTCACCATCGTCTTGATGACAGTATCAAGTTCTAAGTACTCTTGGGACTTGAGAGATACAGTTAGGAGTAACCAGGCACTCAATGATAATCCCACTCCACATTTTTTTTTTTGTCTCCTTAGGCCTTTGAATTTACTTCTTCTAAATTATACTCTGTAATTTCTAGAATCAAAACTGCATTTAATACAAGGCACCGATGAGTCCTGGTTTCTGTCAGCTTATCTAGCAAACAATTACAATGCCTCCTAGTTCTCCAAATGTGCAAATAGTAGTGCAGAGCCACCGTATTAGTCAACCCAGCTAGTTCTAAGGTTGTGTTTTTGCCATGTTGATGCGGCATTCTTAGAATGTACGGCTTCATAAGCTGCCCAGATCTCTGTCAGTGTCAAGTATCAAAGCCGTGCATTTTTGTCTATTAGCTTTTTATTTCCTGTCTTAGGTAGGGACATGAGATATATGCTTCACTCCTTACTCCATCCTGTCCTAGGGATGTGCAGAGATCAAACAGCAGTTGTCGAGGTAGCGAGGAGGGAGGATGGGCATGAAAATAATTGATTTCTCTTTGCCAGTTAATGTGATGTCATAATGAATCCTAATTTTCAACTTGATTGGATTGAAAAATACTCAAGGGATTAGTAAAAACATACCTTTGGGAATATCTGAGAGGACATTTATAGACAGGATCAACTAAGGAAGGAAAATGCTCTCTAATTGAATGTGGCGGGCACTATCTTGTAGGTGGGGACAGGAAGGGCTTGATGGAATAAAAGAAGAGAAAGAGAAAGGCAGCAGCGGCAGGGACTCTCATCTCGCTTCCTGGGCAACATGTTGCAAACTCTTCTGCTCCTTTCACGCCACCGTAGCCTGAAGTTTCTGAGCAAAAATGTCCTCCTCACTTGGAGTCTTCCTCTTAGGTATTTTGGCACAGTGACGAAGAGTTTAACACACAAAATTCATACCACGAGTGGGGTCGTTGTTGTGACTACCTGGTCATATTGTCCAGAGCCTTTGGCACTGGCTTATGGGAGGAGTTTGAAAAACTTTAGTGATGCATGCTAGGGTGCTATAAACAACTTAATGGGCAATTCTGATAGGAAACCAGAGACCAGAAAACAAATAGGAATGTGTACAGTAGAGATTGGGCTCATGGGGTTTCAGATAGGAACAAGAACTCTATTGGGAATTAGACTAGAAGACATATATATATATATATATATATATATATATATATATATATATATATATGACAGAATAGTTTAGCAAGCACCTTGTTTTCATTTTGTCCTTGTCCTGCAACTTTGGGTGAAGCTGGACTTCATGGTGACAGACTATTAAAGTGGTAGGGGACCTTTCAAGTCAACCCAGCATGTAAGCTATAGCTTAGTTTATTGCTAGCTGCTTTTATTTGGTTTTATAGTGAGAGCTGGGAACAAAACAGAGGAAAAAGATATTGAGAATATTCAATTTGGCTTTTTAAAAATGTAGACACAGAGCATGCTCGTTGAAGAGATCAGGGTTAATAGGAAGAAAACACGTATGCTGAATCCTGACAGTCGGACAGGTATGTTGAAGGAAATGGCCAGACTCCACTCACAACAGGATCAAGAACGCAGAATTTTTGACTCATGTGAAAGACTTTGCTCTGAGAAGAGACTGCATAAGCACCACCTTGCTCAGACAGGCCTACCTTCAGGAGTGTTTACCCACATTCCACTACCCAGGCATTCAGAGGCTGCAGCAGCCATTGTCCAGGGTCCCAAGGGCCTGGGATCACCCATATGCTGAAAGTTTTGCAGGCATACAAAGTATAAAAGTTATGGGGTCTTGGAGCCTTCCACTAGATGCCAGAGGGAAGCCTGGAAGATCAACAATGTGTGGCAGGGTCAAGATCTCTTCAGGCAGCCTCTGATGGAGCAATGCACGAGGCTATGAGGATGAAGCCATAAGTTAGAGATGCTGGGAACTTGCCCGGCCCACTGAGAAAAGAGTGAGGGGGTAAAGTTATGTTGTTTTAATTACTGTGCTTAAGAGATCAATAAAACAAAAATGCCTCTAACCTGTAAGCCCCAAGGACAGATAACTTCCTGGAATGCTGGGGGCTGTTTGTGTAAGAAAACCAAGCCACCTGTTTTCACTTTTGGAAACAAGGTTGGTTGCCCCAACTGCACAGCGTGTGCTTGGTCACATGTAGGTGGGAGGTACATCAGGATGTATGCTTGCCCCCAGTTGGATGAAGGTGAGAAGAAAGTAGCCTTGTGGCTTTTACTCCCCCCCCTCCCCCAAGCCCCCAGACAGGGTTTCTCTGTATAGCCCTGGCTGTCCTGGAACTCACTCTGTAGAACAGAGAGCCAACTGCCTCTGCCTCTCAAGTGCTTGCATTAAAGGAGTGTGCAACCACTGCACAACTTTATAAGCTCCTGACTAAAATGATTTGGGGGACATTCTCTGGGAATCTCAGGTATGGATCTGCCCAATGTCTATCATTCTGGCCATATTTAATGAAACTTGCTTCAAACTTGACTCAGTACTGTGGTAGTGGTCCTATTCTTGCCTGGTGGAGGTCAACAAAAGCAGTAGGCAGTGAGCGGTGTTAGCTCAAAGAGAGTCCGTGTGTGTGAAACTAGCAAGGTCATAGGCTCAGGGTTGCCTCTGTGCACAGAGTTAGCATCCTGACTCCCATGCCCTGGAGGCTGGATTTGCAGCAATAGGATTTGTGTTTGCTCTGTCACTCTGTCAGGTTTTGGTTTGATTTGAGTTGCATCTTTTCTCATTATTTTCTAATCTCTCTTATTTGGGATGGAAATATTTACCCTGTGCCATTATATGTTGAAGATATATAATTTTCTTTTTGAAAATTCACAGCTAAGGGTTTGCCTTGAGTCTCAGAGGACATTCCGAACTTGGATTTTGGAGCAATGTAGGAACTATTAAAGTGTTGGAACCTATTGCAGATAGACTGAATGCATTTATTTTTTATTTTTTGCATTATAATTTAGATATGAGCTTTTTTTTGTTTTTGTTTTTGTTTTTGTTTTTCGAGACAAGGTTTCCCTATATAGCGTTGTCTGTCCTGGACTCACTTTGTAGACCAGGCTAGCCTTGAACTCACATCAATCTTCTTGCCTCTGCTGGGATTAAAGGCATGAGCTACCACGCCCGGCTGGACATGAGTCTTTTGATGACCAGGATGGGATGCTGTGGTTTAGGTAAGATAAATGTGTCAAGTTGATAAGGGATAGACTTGTGGTGATGAATCCTGATTGTCAACTTGCTTGAACTGAGATTGTCTGGTCAGTAAAGCATTTCCAGAGAGGACTTAGTAAAAATGGGAAGATTTGCCTGATTGTGAGTGGGACTACCCTATAGCCCAGGGCCTGGATGGAACAAAAGGGAAACGCTAGGCCCAGCAGGTATACACACAGCCTCCCTCCCTCCCTCCCTCCCTCCCTCCCTCCCTCCCTCCCTCTCTCCCTCCCTCCATCTCTTCTGGCCACAGTGATTCAGGCTTTTTACTCTGTTAAACTGCTCCACCCTGCAGAGAACTAAAACCTCTGTAAATGTGAGCAAAATCAATTCTTCCTCCTTTAAGCTATTCCTGCCTGCTATTTTGCCATAGCAAACAAAAGTCTAACTAATACATGCCCTCAAGTTAGATCATGGCGGGCTTTTTATCACGGTGGCCTAGCGGAATACAGGAGGAGGGACTGATATGGCTGACAACAGAGACCAGGATCAATACACTTTAGAAGTGCAGTGCTCTCTGAGTCATCCGATCTGTCCTATATATCACTTTCAATTTTTAGCTCTGTCTATTGCCTAATCAATGTCCTAAATTTTCACCTAAGCAACAGTGTGAGGCTGAAAATCACAGTAATCTTGTAATTCAGCTATCTTCAAGAACTAACTTTAGTTTGATTTGGTCTGTTTCAGCAGATAAAAAAGTATTCTTCAAATACACAGAAAAAAACAAAAAAACAAAAAAACAAAAACCAAATCCTTACTTTTCATTTGGGTCCTAGAGTTGAGAACTTAAATATTGGTGTTTTCCATTCCTAATTAAAAGTAAAGATCCCTTTAGTGCTATTAGGAGTAAACGCTCTTTTATAAAGACCTTCCTTGATTTTCTTCTGCTTTTTATATTGTTTTATGTAGGCAGCCGATTTATCCCATAAACCTCAACTTCTGTAGGTGATTCAAACTCAAGGGGTCCACAGCTAGGACCGTGATGCTTCACCGTCACTCACTGTTTTTGGTAGAGTGTGTTTCTCACTTCTCACTGAATTTTCATTTCACGCAACCCCAAACTTTACAAGTGAATTATCCCAGATCCCTATCGATTTCTGAAGTGCCTGTTTCTGTCTAATTCTTGCTTCCACTTTGCGAAGTAGCAACGTCTGTTCGTCTGGAGATTGTATATGTTTGCACCACGGAAAGAGACTATTGGTAAGTTAGGAGGAAAAAAAAAATAAGTGTATTTAAAAGATGTTGGATAACTATTTAATTGAATTAAGAATTTAAATCAAGCAAAAATCTTCCCTCCATTTATCTATCCCTTAAACCATATCTATCATCTTCTCTCTCCCCCCCCCCTCTCTCTCTCTCCCTCTCTCCTCGATCTCTCTCTCATCTATCTATCTATCTATCTATCTATCTATCCATCTATCCATCCATCCATCCACCTACCTACCTACCCACCCACCTCTCATCTATCTTCCAACAACTCGACAAGGCAGATATGTGTGGTTGATTAGAGTTTAGGTAAAATGCCTGGGCCCTGGGTTTAGGCAAGGCATGGGCAATAGAGGTCTCTTCTATTGTGAAGACAGCCTGCAGTCCTCACCAGGGTTCTCCTATGGTTTGAAGCTAGCAGTACCATATTAGGAAGCTGTGGATAGGCTTATGGAGGTAGGCTACTAGGGCCAAGCCTTTGAGAGTACCAGCTTACCTCCTGCTTATGGCAGATCTATTTGCTTTAGGACTGTTGCCATGATGTGACTAGCTGTCTCAGGTACCTCATCGTTCTACGACCACAGAAAGGAGCTGGTCCTGCTGTTGTAATGCTCCTGCCATACTCTGTCTAAGCCATGCCTAACATAAACCTCCTTTCCCTTAAGTTGCTGTGCCATGTATTTTGTCACAATGGTGAGGAAAGTGACTTCTGTATCTCCCAACCCCAAACAAAGACAGACCCAAGCTGCAGAATACAAAGCAAATGTGAAGGGTCCAGCAGCCCCTGGCAGGTCAGTGCTTTCTCTGCTTCTGAGTTTCTCCATCGGGAGAGAGAAGGTGTGGACTAGAAGTTGTTCCCAGGCCTGTGGTGCTGAGGCTGCCCCTCCTCTTAGGACTCCAGAGTCAACGGCTCTAATCCCTTGTTTCAGCTAAGAGGCCACGAGCCCTTGGACTGCTCCTGGGTGCATGGCAGAAGAGGTAGAGCACACGGGTGATGAAGGCTGCTCCTCCTGGCTTTCGTCAGTTGGTGCATTGAAAACTGGTGCAGCTGTTTTTACAGCAGTTTCACACTGATGCCGAAAATAGAAGCTGTGCCAGGCCAGGGCTGTGAAAGATCCTGAGAACAAAGTCATTTCTCAAGACACTGCCCTGTTTGAACACTGGGTGACAAGGTGACAGATTCTGTAGACACTTTATGGGAAAAAAATCCACCACCTTGAGTGATTTTGAAACCTTTAGAAATATTTGGCAAGTGTGAACAGCCCGTTCTCTACCCTCTGTCTTTAATCAATTGCTTCCTTAAGAAATGGCTGTGCTGCAAGGAAGGGGGGGGAGGGGGAGAGAGAGAAAGAGAGAGAGAGAGAGAGAGAGAGAGAGAGAGAGAGAGAGAGAGAGACAGAGAGAGGTGTATTTCTCCCCCAACCTCTGGCTCCCTTTCCAAAGCATTGGTTTCTCGATACAAAGAGGACGAACTTTCTCCACAACCCCTGAAATGGTATCTGCATATTAAAAATATGCCAGCTTCCTTTGCTGTTTGCCTGCGGATTTGTTTCATTTCATACCTCACTGAAGCCTCCTCTCTGCTCAGAACACACTGTACCCAGTTGTAAGGAGAGAAGGAGGGAGGGGAGGGGCCCGAGAGCATCACTTGTTTTCTTAGCAAACTGAGAAATGTTGAAATGGAAGCTTGAACTTTGAATGGACAGGAAACCAGGCACTAACCAAGAAGTGAGTTTTAGTTCTGGCTTCTTGGAAGGTTGGATACTGGTTTCTTCTTCACCTGAAGTTGGCATCCATAAGTCTTTTCTCAAGAGGTGGGCACTGCGTATGGAGTCTGGGTCATCCTTACCTTTGAGTTCATGTCTAGCCAGGATCCAGGAATATTAGCATAGTGCCTGAGTGGGTGGAGACAAAATTTGCATATTGAATATGACGTATCACATCAGAAGTCAATAGGTAGTAGATTAAATGTGTCCCTATTCTTAAATTCATACCCACTGAGAACCTCAGACTGGGATGTTATTCAAAGTGAGGTCTTTGTAGGTCTAACTAGTTAAGAAAGCAGGAGAAAATTCTTGTGGATTCAAGGCAGACCTCGTAGGAAGCGTCCTGTGAGAAGATGAGAGGGCACAGAGATAGACGCAGAGATGACTTGGAGATGAAGGATGTGTGGGTTGATGACACAGCTACCAACCACGCAGTTCCGTGGGTTGCCAGGTGACCACCAAAAGGCAGGAGGAGCACAGGGTCGCTCGTCCTCTGAGTTTCCAGAAAGATAGACATTGGGATTCTAGACTTCTGCTCTCTTGGAATGTATGAGAGTGCATTTCTGTTGTGGTAAGCTACCAGTTTTGGGCTAATTTGTGCTGAAGCTGTAGGAAGCCAATCTGTTCTTTGGATGTCCTTTGGCTATGCTGTCCTCAGCCTTCAGTGTCCTGAAAAACTTTCTTCTCCTTCAAGTTTTGGCTCAAATGTCATCTTCATAGTGAAGTTCCCCGAATGTTCATTAAAAATTCATTTTTTTTCTTTCCTCTGAGCTCTGCAGCCTTCTGCGTTGACTGTGCTCCTGCATTTAGTTAGATGCTGATAGGCATTCCCCTCCCTCCTTCACCACAGACCTTCTGAGGGAAGGGTTAGCTCTTTCTAGCACCTGGCATATAACAACTCTTTGGAAATGTGTGTAGTCAATGTAGAACCCTTCTGTTTCCTTGGTTAAATTTATTCCTAGACATTCATTTTTTTTGGGTAGTTATTGCAAGTACAATTGCTTTGCTGATTTCTTTTCAGGCAACTTGCTGCTGGAATACAGAAATGCTTTGAATTGAATATTAATTTTGTGTCTTGTGGCTTTGCTTGGTTCATTTATTAGTTCTAATAGGTTTTTTTTTGTAGTTTTGGTATTTTCTGTATATGAGAAAATACATTTCTGTATCACATCAACTACAAACAATGATAGCTTGTGTTCCTTTAGTTATATTCTTTTAGACTAGTTGTTCCAGCTAGTACTTGCAGTGATGTGTTGAGTAAACCTGGTTGGGTTGGGCATTAGTCAGTCATGTTCCAAATGATTACTAACTGTGATACTAACTTGGGTTATATGTATAAATAGATGGAAGAGATCATAGCATCTTGCAAAGGTGATGAGATAACACTACAGGGGCACATTGTCTTAGCAGTCTTTTACATTCTTTATCTACATGCATTTCTTTCCATCTGATGTTGTTTTTTTTTGTCCTGTGTATTTAGCTGATGACTCCTAACACATCTCTGCCTAAGTAATAACTGGAGACTTACGTGTTGGTTCTCCAACTGCAAGGCGAGCCTCCTTCCATGATCATCTGTATTTACAAAGCAGAGAGATGCCTCCTTCCTTAGGAAGTGGGTGATGGAAGATAGGAGGGCAACCTGCTGTCTCCACGGGTAATGGAAGATACAAAGGGTACAGGCCACTTCTGAATCACTGCATCTCCTTGAAAAAGACGGTTCCCTGTGTAGTCCCTTTTTGACCCTTCTGCCACATGAAGGTGCAGCAAGAAGGAATAATTCTTCACCAGACATCAAATGTGCTGGCATCTTGACCTTGGACCTTCCAGTTTCCAGAAATGTAAAAAATGCATTTTTATTATTTATAAACTACCCATCTTGTGGTAGCTAGTGAAAGCAGCAGGAGCAGAGCAAGCCACGCTCTCAGTGTGGAACCCAAGTCAACGAGCAGAGCATTGCAAGGACACACTCTTCTCTAGTGGGGCCGAAAGAGAGGAGAGCATTCTCTCCCCCACGTCCCAACCAGGCTTGTGATTAATGACTGTACCAAGCAGTTCTCTTTAAGTCCCAGGGCCAGGTGCTAAGGTGAAGGACAATCTGGTGATTTAAACAAAACAAAATGACCAGGATCTTCCAGAGAGTTCCAGAGGGAGCTAAAGCAAGAGACTATGAGACCCTCTCATAAATCATCTTCAGACTCAGTGTTGTGGCCACTACACTGGAATCTGTCATGGTCTCCACAAATAGTTGTTTTCCTTGGCTAGCTGACGATGTAGCTGAGTGTTGTGAAGGCAGCCTCCTTGGATTCTGAGTGAGGCAGAGGGAGGCAAGGTCTTGGGGACCTGTAGGGGATATGTACGGGTATAGAAGTGGTGGTCTCTGTTACTAGGGAAGGATACTGGCACCCCCATTGCCTTTTTTCTCTCTACCACAGGCAACACTTAGGCAGCAGGGTTCTCTGTATCACCTTTGTCTAGCCACCCTGACAAGTACTTTGTGAATTCTAACCCATCCCCCAGGCCACACTGAGGACACCACACACACCTGTGTGGGGCAAGTAGCATCCTAAGTCTCCCATCACTACAGTGTAGGCCTTGCTCTGGGGAACTGTCTGAACAGAACCTTCTTTCTTCCATTCTTCTTCTTTTCCTTCTTCTCCTCCTCCTTTCTTCTTCCTCCTCCTTTCTTCTTTCTCCTCCTTCTTTCTTCTTCTTCTTCTTCTTCTTCTTCTTCTTCTTCTTCTTCTTCTTCCTCCTCCTCCTCCTCCTCCTCCTCCTCCTCTTCTTCCTCTTCCTCTTCTTCTTCCTCTTCTTCCTCTACAATTGAACAAGTTAAATCAATGGTTTGAGAATATCACAGTTCTAGTGTTTTGTCTCATAGTAATGACAGTGAAAAGCTAATGCAATAAGGACAAAAGACAATATTCCTTATGTCAAAAGATGGCGATCATTTGATAGTAGCAAATGGGGATAGAGGTGGAAGTAGGGGCGGGGCTTAAGTGGGAGGAGCTGCAGTGCACACAATGATGATTGTGAGCTAGAGAGAGCCACTGTGACCCAACATGGCTCTTGTGTGATATTTGGTAATGTTAGAGAAGGGCTCAAATACATTCGGTTGTCCTGTGGGCTAAGGTAGCCTCCTTCAGGGGACACTGGAACTTTCCATTTATCTTTCCACTATAGACAATATGTCTGCAGTATCTGCCAGCACGGGATGGGCTCTGCCCCGGGTCAAAAGAGGGGCAGCATTAGGAGACTGTTGTGTGAAGAGTATTTATCTGTTTCCTTGTTCCTTTATGTCCAGAAGTGTCCGATGCTGGCAACTGCAGGGAGCTCTGTGGGTTTGTGCTACATTATTGGGCTGACATTGGGCTTTCCATACTACTAGCCCTGACTTAGATTTCTTGATTCTGTCAAATTCATTATCCTCTGTGTGTATACTTTTGCAGCTTTCAAGATTTATTCCTGCTTCCTCCTTTCCTACTCTGTCTTGTCCTTGTGAGTTTGTCTCTCTTTAAACAATCCTTTTGCTGCACTCTCAGTGAGGCGTGGGGAGGGAAGGAGATGACATATCCACTGCTCTCTGCTCTCAGCAGCAGGTCTGGGTGTTTACTTTCATCTGAAGCTTTCCTCTGAGCCAGGGCCTGATCCTGGTCACTTCAGGCACATTGTCAGCAAAGCTGCATGGTCTCTGTGTGATGGACCACTGGTCATTGTTCCAGGCCCAGCATCTTCTCCCTGGTCCTGAAGATGCCCTGTCAGTTACACTGTCGCAGCCTGTCCTACTTGATCCCCATCCCTAAACCTGTACATCATTTGTTCCACTTAGATGCCCGCAGGCCTTGTCAAGACACTTTTAATCCATCAAGGGGGAAAAAAAGGAATCAATGAATATCTAGGTAGGTTGATGAGTATGGGAATTGGATTTTCTGGATTTTAAATGGGGATTTAGGTTCTGATCTTTTGTTTAAAGCATTGCTTTGCTGATTTAGCAATTTAAAAAATTTAAATTTTAAGTTAGTTTTAAAATAAACAGGTACATAAAATTAAACATATTAATATGCTACCATATGTTTTGATACAGGAATACCTTGCATAATGTTTGCCAGGTTAAACATATTTATATCTTCAAACTCTTACCATTTCTTTATGACAAATAAATTTGTCTTAATGACTTAAAATCATTTTTTCTAGCTTCCTGAGGTATGCAGTAAACAACTATTATGCTGATGTAGTTTAAACGCTAACATTAAAAAAAATTAAGGGTACTAGACAAGATATTTGAAATCTGGTCTGTCCCAGAAAATGTGGGAGATCATCATTTGTACCTCAGGGAATGTAGGAGGAGATGCATACTGTTATGTTCACACTCTCTCCCCATGACACAAACATCTACTCACCTCAGGTAGGGAACTGGTGTCAGGCCAAAATTAGCATACCACCAAAGTCCCACTTGGTCAACCCATGAGTTTACTGGGGTTCCTTACAAGACTTCAGATAAAGGTTGACTCACTGTGGATGACTCAAAGGCAGGGGTGGGGCTCTCAGGACTGTGGATGACTCAAATGCAGGGATGGGGCTCTCAGGACTCTTGGAAACTAGACCCCTGGAGCTCTCACAACGTGCAGGAAGCACAACAACTCAGGGAGTCTCTAGTCTTTAGCCACCCTTACTCCCTAAATAACGCTGTGCAGGGAGGAGCTTTGTGCATGTCCTCAGTTTTAAGGCCCTTCTCAGACTATTGAGTTGTTTATGTCCTGAGCTTTCCAGAGGCCTGTGGCGCGTGCTTGATTCTTAGATTCTTAGTGATCTTCCCTCCAGGATGGAATGTTTCATTTGGATGGAATCCACTACACAACAATAGTCTAGTTGGAAAAGGTGGGGGGTGGGGAATGTCGCCAGAAAAGAGAGCATCAAATAAGCAATGTAGTGGGCAGAGAGACTGGAGGACAGCAGGTCCCTGAGTTGTTGGATGACAGGAGAGGCAGTTTCTGGAAGCAGGTTTAAGGATGGACCTGAGGCACTGCCCCCCCCCCCCCCTTGCTAGTGGAGAGACTGGGGTGTGGCACAGTCTTCAGCCCTGTCAATTCTCTTCCCGTTCCCTTTGTCTATCATCCCTCCATCACCGTTCACTCCCCACCAGCTGTCTGTCTGGGCCTCTTGGTAATTCTTCCTCAGCCTCATGACCCTTGTTGATAAAGTTCAGCTTTAAGGAAACCAAAGTAACCATAACTTGAATGGGAAGATTTCTTTCCTTCTCAGGGAAACCCCCAAGAGGTAGTAGAGCTTAGGATTGGCCGGGAGGCTCTTCTCTATGAAGTCTTTCAGGATGAGTCAGGCCTCTTCCAGAACACTGCAGTCTTCATGCTAACAGACCAAGAGGGAGGTCAGTGCTCCAGACATCACATCCACACCCAAAACAATAGCATGAGGGAAGGGATACAGAAGAAAAGGAGTGACAGATGACAGAGGAAGTGTCTTCTGCTCCCATAAGCCCTTACACTTACTCTCCCTTACTTCTGATGTACCAGAATCTAGTCAAGTGTAGATCGGGATACATCTGTCAGGATGTGTAGCCTTTATTCTGGGTGGCCACTGTAACCATGGGAGAGGGAGAGTGGATACTGGGACAATTAGAAGTCAGGAGGCATCAGCCACTCTCAGCCATCTTCTGGTCCCATCTGTTTGTCCTCCCCATCAATCTTCCTCTGTGTGCCTCTCACCGCTTGGAGCTGATGAATGCCGGCCACACACAAAATGAACCGTTCTGTCTGGCATTTTTCTTGAGCAGGGAAGATGCAAGAGGGCACATGACATGTCTAAAGTCAGTCGCACTGCTGGACTGTGGTGGGATGGACCACAGTAGTAAAGATTTGTCCATGACTGGGAAGATATCTTGGTGGACTTGCTGGTTGTTTTGTTTGTTTTGTTTTTCATTAATTCGACACAAACTAGTGTTATTTGGGAATAGGAATCTCAGTTGAAGAATTTCAACTATCAGATTGCCTATAGGCAAGTCTGTAGGACATTTTTCTTGATTAATGATTGATGTAGGATGGCCCAGCCCTGTGAGGGTGATACTCCGCTTGGCAGGTGGTCCTGGATGTAAAAGTAAACAGTCTGAGAATGCTATAGAGAAGCCAGTAAGCAGCATTCCTCTGTGGCTTCTGCATCGCTTCATTCCTCCAGATTCCTGCCTTGAGTTCCTGTCCTGACTTCCCTCAGTGATGGAGTGTGACATGAGAATTGCAAGATGAAACTAATCCTTCATGCCTCAAGTTGCTTTTGGTCATGGTGTTTTATCTCAATGGTAGAAATCTAACAAAGACACTGGGTGAAATTGCTTTCTGTGCAAGCGTGAGGACCTGAGCTTAGATACCCCTGGTAAAAGCTGGGCACGCCGGCTTGTGTTTGTGATCCCCGGGCTGGAGGAGTAAAGACAAGAGGATCAAAAAAAAAAAAAAGATGAGGATCCAAGAGGATTGCTAGACAACTGATCTGCGGGAAATAGTGAGCTCCAAAACATAGTGGAGAGTGATAAAGGAAGGCACTGGACATTGATCTGTGGCCTCCACACGTGCACACATGAATATATGCACTCCTTGCTTCCACTGCACACGCATGCATATGCTACAGCATACATGTATGCACACACATACATATTTGCACACAAAGATTTGTGTATCTAAGTACTAAGGGAGTGGGAGAGAAACAAGGTGCTTAGAACTGAGTCAGGATGGCTATCATGTGAGGTAAGGGTTTGAACGAGTTTGGGAAAGGAGAAAAGTCATTAGAGGGGAGGGAGAGAATGTTTCCAGAAGGGACACAGCCCAAGGGAGGGCCCCCCCCCCCCGTCAGATTGCAGCATGTTGTTAGGCCTGTATGAATTTGAACAAGATGGAGGTTGTGCTGTTGGCCAGGATAAGAGCATCAACAATTAATGGAGGGAGGACATGGAGGAACAGCGGCTGAACTGGCTTTGAACGGCATCTGAGGCTTGGGATTAATAAAGGAACACACCTGCTTTTGAGCTTTTAGTTTCAGCAGAATGTGGTTTGTTTTCGTTCACCTATCTTTCCACCCTCACTCCCACCTCTGACCCTATCTCAGCTTCCATTTCTGTCTGTTTGCTGTTTCCAGTCCCTGGCAGTAAACATTTCCCCTAATAACTGGTGGTGGGTTTCCAGTCCTGAACCAGCCATGTTCCCTTAGCCTCTCTCCTGCCTCTGGCGATGACAGAGTCTGTGCCGCCATTGTTTTACTCTGGCCTGGACACTCAGGGGAGGGGTAGATACTGAAGAGATGGATGACTGCCTGCCTGGTCTGTGATGGTGCTCGGGAGATGTGCTCAGTCCGCGGCTCCTGTGGACAAAGAGCCTCTCTTACTCCCTTGAAAGCTACAAGCTCTGAAATTTATGATGAATTCCCTGAGCCCACCCCCAGAGGAAGCTGCCAAGGAGACAGGTTAAAAGCTTGTATTTATGGCAAGTGACACATTCTGAACAAGATGTTGATTAAGGGCATGGTGAGTTCTTACTCTTTCACAGACTCCAAAGGCTGAGCAGTGAGTATGAAGCCCAAGCCTGTGGCTGAGGGTACCCCACCACCCTCCTAAGCTGGAGGCTCCCAGGGGCAGTGGGGCGGGGACTGGGGACCTGATCAGGCTCTGCTGAGGCTAGACCACACTGGAGGACTGTTAACAGCTTAAGAGTGTTACAAGTTGGTCATTAAACCAGGGGTGGCTTGAAATTGGCCATATTGGGTGATTTTACACCACGAAAACTGGAAAACACTGTAACTCAGGTTAGCGACTTCTCCCTGGGAAACTAGCTTACTAGCCCTGCCTGGAAACAGCTTAAGTCTGGCCTCTCAGGAGACAGACAGAGAGGGCGGGAGGGAGGGAGGGAGAGGGGGAGAGAGACGGAAGGAGAGAGGAAGAGAGAGGAGAGGGGAAAAGAGAGAAAGGGAGAAAGGGGAGAGTGGGAAAGAAGGGGGGAGGAGAGGGGGAGAGAGGTAGGAGAGAGAGAGGGAGAGAGGGGAGAGGGGAAAGGGGAGAGGGGAGAGAGGCAGCCAATTGAAGCTTGGCGCTTTGCCCAGGGATCTGGCTTGGATAGAGGGGTTCCTGGCCTGGCTGAGGAGAATTGCTTCCTTGGAGGATGAGAAGGCTAGTTTAGGAGAGGAGCAGAAAAACAAAAGTAAATAGACCTTCATTCTGCCAAGCAAGGCCTGGCTGTGGTCAAGCTTCTCTTCTGGCTCACAGGCCCCAGGAACGCTGCAGCTTAGTGACTGTTTACAGCGGAAAAAACCTCACCTAGACGTATGTGCCACAGTGAACTCTTCTCCTGCTTATCTTTTAAAAGTGTGCCCATGTTTATGGTGCATGTTACGTGTGTGTATATGTACACACACAGGCACATGCGTGCATGGAGGCCTGAGGTATATGTTGGAGGTCTTCCTGAGTCTCCCTCTACCTAATTATCACAGCAGGATTTCTCCATTAAAACCAGAGTTCACAGATATGCTAGTCTAGCCAGCCAGCTTGCTCTAGAGATCCCGTGCCTCTGCTTTCTGAGTCCTGGGGTTACAGGATGTCCTTCACCTGGGTTCTGGGGACCTGAACTTGGATCCTCGTGCCTGCAGGGTGAAAGGCATCTTCCCAGACTCCTTTTCTCGCTGTTTCATTGTCTTCTCTTTGCTCTCTTACCGCTTACTTTGTGAAGGGAAAGGTGGCTTGTGATTCCCACACCCCACCGTACACATGACCGAGCATGCTGTGACTCAGCATTTAACAGCTCACCGTGTACACAGCGATGCAGAAGGCCAGTGTGTACCCAGTTAGCAATTTGACAAGTGGGATTAAAAAAAATCATCAAATAGGTTGGCTTTTCCTGCACACAGATGCCCCTGCTGGTGAGCACGAAATGCAAGTCACGTCTTCACTAGAGTGGGTGCCTTGGTTTCTGCTGGACACTCAACATGGGGCTGAAGTTGGACATTGGCTCAGTGGTGAACACCAGACGCTTCAGGCTGCTTCCTCATCCGTATGTGTTAGAGTGTGCACACTGAAGCGCACCAAAACAAACAACACCAACCGAACCAAACAACAACAACAACAAACCCTAGACTCTCCAGACCGTATATAGCAGTGTTCTCAACTTGTGGGTCATGATCTTTTTGGGGGTGTCAAACAACCCTTTCACAGAGATTGCCTAAGACCATCAGAAAACACAGATACTTGCATTACAATTTATAAGAGTAGCAGTAAAAGTAATTTTATGGTTGTGTGTGTGTGTGGGGTCATCACAGCCAGAGGAACTGTATTAAAGGGTCACAGCATTAGGAAGGTCGAGAAGCACAGGTGTAGAGAGAAGCCTTGGAAAGTCAGTCTGGAAGACAGACACCCAGAACCACTAATCTAACTGCCGAGACAGACCCAAGGCGAGCAATGTGAGTGCACTTAACCACAGCGCGTGGCTCAGGTGACAGATGTTGGCAACACCAGAGCTGACAGTCGCCTACTGAACCAGGATGAATGCGGCGCAATCGTTCTCTGTATTTATTTGTGTGAGATTAGATTTGACTGGGGAAATGTTTCTCCCTCTTCTAAATTATTAACATCTAATAAAAGGTTATAGCTAAATTCCTAGACAGCCTCACGTGTGGAAATGAAGCTATCGTTTTTTTGTTTTAACACAGCTGCCATGCAGTTCCCTCTGACTACTGAGGAATACAAGAGAGAAAGGGAGGTGAGAGAACGAGGCGTGGCTCCAGTTCTCAGGGGCTCCTTCCTCGGAAGAGCCCGTGCTCCTCAGTTGCGGGGTGGGTCTTCTCATTTTCAGTCCCCCTTCACTGACGAATGCAGCCTTCTGGGTCTTTCTGATCCCTTTTAGCCTCAGCACAGGGGCCCCTTTTCCGGCTGTGGGTGGATTATGGAGGAGGGAACTTCTGACATTGATGGCGCTTGTGGTTTGAAGGCAACGTCAATCAGTCTGTCTGCCAGTCGGTCAACAAGTCTTTATTTATCTCAGTGGGTGCCGAGCAGCCAATTGGAGGCTTGGGGCACGTGGTCTCCCTGTCTGCAGTCTTTCCCGTCACACCCTCCTACTCACAACTGTCACATTACCTCTTTCTCAGATACAGTTCTGATCCTGTTGAACTTCCGGCTCGAGCACGTTTGGCAACTGACTCCCCATTTCCTCCAGGAAACGAATGCTTTGCCTGGTTTTCTGGGGGTGCAGCTTTCTGCCTCATCTTTGAGCTTTTGTCCTTATTGTTTTTACGCGTTTTCCTGGCCTTAATGGGACTGCTGGCTGCCGTTTTAACACACCGCCTAACTTCCCACCCCTGTCCTGTTTTCAGCTGACGTCTCTGTACAGTTTCTTCAGAGCCTGCCAGTCCTCACTGAAGGCTGTGAACCGTCTCTGGTCAGCCCAGCCAGGAGACACTGATGTCGCTGATGGCAGCTCTCCATGGCGCCATTTTCTGAGGCAGGTGAGCATGGTGCCCGGAGCAGTACTTCTGACATCAGACTCAGAATTTAAACCCCAGATGTGCCATTTAGGAGATAAACGTCCTCTCTGAGTCTCATTTCCCCCCAGCATTTTTTCCTAAAGTATACGAAACCTATAAATATTAAGATTAAAGAAGTTTAGTGACCCTCCCCCATCCCCATCCCCCTGCACAGTGGAATAAATGCCATCCAACCATACAAAACCAATCACCATATTGTTTAGGAATAGATAAGAAAACAATAAATAACAAAGGCAAATTTTGCCAAAAAATTCAGGGAGGATGAAAATGCTCCCAGTGTACAACGAATCTTCTTGCTTAAGGGATCTGAAGGGCAAATAAGCATTGTTATTTGAAGTGAATATATTAATTTTTTTACATATATAATATGATACCATAATAAACAGAAAATAAATGACATTCATTCATCTTTCTGTTGCTTATTAACACAGGCCACTTCTAACAACAGTTCCCAATCATCCATCCCTCTTCCATCAGGAACCCTCACTGCTCCCAGGCTGTTTCTGTCACCATTGTCCCCTTTGATTCTTCCCTAGGCCCATTCCTTGCCAAGTGATGGCTCATTAGCCAGACCCAACAACAGTCTGTTGCCTACTCACAGAGTTGTGTTTGAGCCAGTTTTGGTAAAAGAGGGAGATCGTTAACCCAAAACGGTCTGCTCCATAGATGGGATCTGTTTCGCAGATGATAATACAGTTCTTTCACTACCCCCTACCTCAGTTCCTAGAGCTAGGAACTAGGTTGCAAGGGGACCTTCATGCCTCCTCCTTTAATAACGTCCATTCTGAGACTGGGCAAAGGACATCTGGATGTTCTCCGCCCTGTTTGCTGGACCCAGCCAAGCAGGCATGAGTCGGCCTAGGGCCATCACATCTAAGGGTGTGAGGCTTCCCCAGCATGGGTTGGAGCCTGCAGAGGTCCTCAAGCAGCACTGAGCATGTTCAGAAGTTTTGTCCAGAATTTTCTGCTCCCCAACAGAGACATGTTACTTTGCCCACCTCTAACTCTCAGTACATGGGATGGCCATGGACAGAGAGAGACTAGATAGTCTAGTATCTGGTAAACCTTGGAAAGTTTGGCGTCATTTCTAAAAAGTGTAAGTGAGAGTGTTGGGTGTGGCGGGCCACAACTGCAGTCCTAACAATTGGGCCGTAGGGGTAGGAGCATCAAGAGTTCAAGGCCATCTTTAGCTACATAGGGAGTTTAAGCTCATCTTGGGCTACATGAAGCCCTACCTCAAAAAACAAAATCAAGGCCTACAAAAACCAAAGTAAAAAGAAAAAAGAGAGTGCGTGTGTGCGTGTGTGCGTGTGTGCATGTGTGCATGTGTTTGTGAATAGGTTAGGGGAAGGGTATAATATGCTCAGCACATAATATATACTAGTAAGAAAATTAAAACAAAACACAATTTTAAAAAGCCGGGTGACAATTTATAGTGGGCAGAATTCAGCAAATTGTCTGCCAACCTGGGGATTGAGCTTGTGATTTCCAGGCAAGGACTTTATCACCTGAACTATTTTCCTAGGCCCCTCACTTAACTTTAATTCTAGATAGAAATATTATTTTCATCATTTTAAAGCATCAGGTACTAAAATTCCTTGAGGTTCAAGGACTTTCGGCAGGGAGATATTGCACAGATGTCTTCTGGCTCCAATGCCATCTTCTTACTCTTAGTATCCTCCCCAAGTCCATGAGTAAGAAGAGCTACCTTAGTACACGGAGGCATTTGGAGCCCCAGGGGAAGACATACAGAGCCACATGCTGGCTCCACATACTGTGGGTCAGCCAGGGCCTGTTGTATCCTGAACTGCATTCGACAAGCCACAGTCTCAGCCCTTACAGAGCAAAAGTGGGCAGGGGACCATGGTGAGCCATGTCTGGCCAATCTGTTTTTTAGCCTACTCATAGAAGCATCAGATAGCAGATTGCTTTGTTTCTGCCTTCCAGGTGGCAGTCATGTATGTGAACTTCAAGAATTCTAACTCTGTTCACTATTAGCCTAATGAACATTAATTAGGTAGGCACATTTGCAGCAGAAATCCCCAAACAAATCAATGATGCATTGTCTAATCATGCGTGTCAAAGCCAAATAGAAATGTTTGGAGATCATTTGCAGTTTTTCTGTGATCTGACCCAGTGAGTGTCTCCACCTGCCTGGGAAAGAGAGCATGCACTTTTCCTAGACATTCCACTCTCAACCCCTAAGGGCACTTACCCTCATTCTGCAGGATGGCCCTTGGGCCATCACTGTCCACTCAGCTGTTGTTTGGGGGATGCCCCTGCCAGCCCACACACTGTATGTCATGGTTTATGCCGGCGGGTGTGCTTGGTGCTGCAGGCATCCCAGCACAGTGCCAAGCGAGGCGTGGAACTTTGATACTGATGACAATTAGTATGTCTGTGTCTGGAGCAAATTAAATTTTCTAAATTATCCAAGCCTGGACTCCTAGGGTTTTGATGATCTGGGTTCTAGTTCAGGTCCCAGTACTCATTATCTGTGTGTCTCAGTCTGGATCCTGAGAGGAGGCTGTGTATGTGTGCGTGTGTGTGTGTGTGTGTTTGTATGATGTGTGTGTGTGTGTTGTGTGTTGTGTTGTGTGTGTGTGGTGTGTGTGGTGTGTGTATGGTATGTGTGTGTGGTATGTGTGTGTGTGTGTGTGTTGTGTGTGTGGTGTGTGTATGGTATGTGTGTGTGTGTGTGTGGTATGTGTGTATCTGGTGTGTGTGTGTGGTGTGTGTGTGTATGTGTGTGTGTTTATATGAGCATATGCATATTGTGTGCAGGTATATTTGGTGCTTGATTGCATGTGTGCACACAGAGGCCAGAGGTCTACATTTGGTGTTTTCCTCTATCACTTTCCACCTTTAAGGTTAGAGTTGTTAGGGTTAGGGTTAGGATTAGGGTTAGGGTTAGGGTTAGGGTTAGGGGTTAGGGTTAGGGTTAGGATTAGGGTTAGGGTTAGGGTTAGGGGTTAGGGTTAGGGTTAGGGTTTGAGTGAAAATCTCTTACTGAACCTGCAGCTGGATCTTTTGGCTACAGTGGCTGCCCAGTGAGTCCCTGGGATCCTGGGATCTGGGATCCATCTCTCTCTGCACACCTCTACTGATGCTGGACTTAGAAACCCATGTTACCATACCTAGATACTAGGGGTCCAGGGAAATGCCAATTTCTATCTTCTTTTCACTTGTTTTTCTTGCTTATAACCTCAAATTGGTTCAAGCTGCCTAAAAGGAGCCCCTGACACAGTCCCTCTAGGTATAGAACAGTATGGAGAAACCTGGACAGTCAATCTTGGGTTGGAGAAAGGGCACAGACCAAGATCACTCAGTCCACCATGTGATCTTGGATAAGTTTCCTATGATGCTCAGTTTTTCATTTGTAAGGCAAGGATGCCACTCCTGTCCAGGCACAACAGACTATTAAATTAGAGACCTTTAAGATATAACGAATGGGCTTGTATTGTGGTTTGGACATGAAGCGTGCCTCCGAAGGCCTTGTGTGTTGGGATCTTGGTTCCTAGGTAGCGCTACTACCAGATATGAGGCTCTGGGTAGAACACAGTGAGAGGAGACACAGCACAGGAAGCAAGTTCCCCGAGATATCACTTCCCTCTCTGCCATGTTTCTCTCTGCCATGAGGCGGGGGAACAGCTTTCCTCTGCCGCAGGCTTCTTGTCTCACATCCATGATGCTCTGACACCAATGTAACCAAGGACCATAGACCGAGAGCTCTGAAACCATGAGCTAAAATAAAGAATTTCTCCCTTTAGGTTGTTTCTGTCAAGTTTCTGTCTGTATTTGGTTACACTGGTGACAAAACAGAGCAACATAAGTTGATTTTTTCCCCCTATTTGTTTGCTTAGCCGACTTTCCTTTGTTTAGACCAACCTGACAAGTAATAAGTGCAGGGAGATGTAGGCCCAAAGCAAAGAGAAAACTGTGGCAGGCACCCAGGAGGGGGTGGAGGGAGGGACCCAGCTTGCATTGCTGCTGTCTCCACAGAGAGAGAAACCACAGATTTGTTCCTGATTCATATTGAAGTAATCTTTTTCTCTTTGTTGCAATTTATTCAGGTTTATGGAGCACATAAAGACCTACAAAGGCGGACTTTTGATGTAGTTATGCAGCTATAAACTTATACAGCTGTAATAATTGCATTTTAATGATTTCTTTATATTGCCGTAATTGGTAGAGTTAATGATCATGTCAACTGGACGATGAAAAGAACTTTCGTGGCATCCAATCCCTCTCTCTCTAAAGCTCTCTGGAGAGGCTAGAAAGATACATGTTTTCCAATGTCTCTTTATTTATAACTAATGGACCTCCAACGGGTAGTTCCTGAACTCCAAAAACTTCTTTTTGGACCAATTTTCATCTGATACATGCACTTCATTTGCCCTGTGCCCTGAGTAAGCCTCCTTCCCCAGAAGGAGCTAGGCTGGAGCATCTTCTATCCCTCATCCTCTCGTTGCTACGGTTTCGCTGCACAGTAGTTTTCCATTTCAAGCTTCATTACTGAAGAAAGAGCTGGGAAATAAAAGGGCTTGGGGATGGTGTGCGCACGTGTGCCTGTTATTTAATCATGTCCCAAGTGCTGAGGAAAAAAAAAGTCCCTCTGAGATCAGAGTTGGATGAAAGATCTTGATTTTAGCTGGAGGGGAAAGAGAAAGCTAAAACATTGGCTTGCCTGAAAAATTCTCATAAAATTTGCAAAATCTTGAAACTGAAAGTTCTGCAGTGCAGAGGCACTTCCGGGCGGCATGAACAGGGTCGGCTAGGGCCTCTTGGAACTGTGCTTGGATGGGGGCTACTGTCAGTCAAGCTAATGGTAGGCTTGAGCTGTGGGTGGAGGGAACTGACCCTCAAAATAGAGATGGCTTTGGGCAAGACTAGAAAACAAATAATCACTTTCCTCCCACCTTCTCCATCTGCTTCTGGCAAAGAGAGGGAAAAGGAAGCCAGTTAATTCCACGCCCCCCCTCCCTGGGCCCCCTGGTTTGACAGGCAATTCTGACATTCTAGACAGCCCCCTAGGATATATCAGTTGGATTATTGATAATTTGTGATGACTGTGGTGGTGGGGTCAGTGGAAAGGCTGTGAAGAGAAAGTGGTGGTGGGGGAGGCTGGGCTTCCTGAGTCGCGGGGTACAGATAGCCAGAGCTGTTGATGCTCGGTAGGTGAGGGCTGATGGTCTTGATCCCTTAAATTGGTTCCGCAATGCATTGTGGGAGTCGATGCCTGCAGACTTCTCGATTTCCTTAGGCTTTGTCGAAGCTAAAGTGAAACGTAAATTTATGATCTGAACACTTACCAACCCACAGTGCAGAGGGAAGTAGGGGCGCAGCTAGAGTGGCAGGAGAGGCCAGCCTGGCAGAAATGCAGAGAAATTTTATGAAACAATTAGTCCCCATGAGAATGCTTACAACAGGCCAAAGGCTGGCCTTGGAGAAGACAGAGTCTTTCCCATCTCAACAGCTAGCGACACAGAGAACTTACTTTGAGAGACAGGAGCCTCCAGCTTTAAATGGGGCTGGGAGGAAGAAGAGAAGAATGAAGGGGACTCCCAGTGGGAACACTGTGGCCACTTGGAGTTAGATTTTTCTTTCCTAAACACATAACGTGATGACTTTTAGAAAGTCGGCTTTTATTGCTGTGGAGAGACACCATGAAACATGGCAACTCTTGATTGGGGCTGGTTTACAGTTCAGAGGTTTAGTCCGTTATAGTCATGGTGAGAAGCATGGCAGTAGCCAGGTGGACATGGGTTGGAGTCTACATCTTGATCTGTAGGATATTCCCCACACTGGCCATCGCTTGAGCATAGGAGACTTCAAAGCCCTCGCCACAGTGACACATTTCTTCCAACAAGACCACACCTACTCCAACAAGGCCACACCTACTCCAACAAGGCCACACCTACTCCAACAAGGCCACACCTTCTAATAGTGCCCCTTCTTATGGTCCGGGCATTCACATACATGAGTCTCTAGGGGACAGACCTATTCAAACAACCACAGCCCATCTTCTACTTTCCACTGTCCTAACAGCTTTCTCCTCGCCTGAAATGCTACCTAAAAACATCGAGGCTGATGTCCTGCCATTATGACTAAGGGTGTACCATGTTATAGTATGCCTTGGGGCGACTGTTTATTTGTGTTTATTTGATATTTTGAAGGGAGGTCAGCAACACAGGAAAAGGAAATAGAAAGGGTGGACATGATTTGGTAGGCTCCATGCTCTGACCTTTGAAGAAAATCTTAGGTGGTGGCGCAAGCATTTAATCTCAGCCCTTAGGAGGCAGAGACAGGCGGGTCTTTGTGAGTTTGAGGACAGCCTGGTCTACAAAGTGAGTCCAGGACAGCCAAGGCTACACAGAGCAACTCTGTCTTGAAAAAAACCAAACCAAGCCAAAGAAAGAAAAGAAAAAAAGAATAAGGAGAAAGAGGAACAGAAAGGTGGCTAAGACATAACTTTATCTTTAGAAAGTTTTTATTAATGTAGGTTTGGTAGACAGTCTTGAATATATATATATATTGAGATGAGATTTCCTTATGTAACCTAGACTTTGAATTTACTATATATCTCAGGCTGGCTTTAATCCTTATATCTCAGCATTATTAGTGCTGGAATTACAGCCATTGCATCACCACGTCCAGGATTCTCTCTGATTTTTTTTTTAAAGATGGAATCTCTTGTAGCTCAGTCTGGCCTCAAACCTGTACTATAGCTAAGGATGACCTTGAACTCCAGGTCCCTCAACCCACACTTCCAAGTCCTGGGGTTGCAGGCATGTGCTACTATGCTTCGCTTACATCTGATTCTTGGTATGACCCGGTGTGCTCTGGTTTGCCAGCAGCAGATCAGTGCCATGGGACAGGGCAGGATGACCTGGGCTGTGAATGAACAGCTAGAGGGCATTGGGATAGTGGTTGTTTGGAAAACAGAGGGCATTGTGGGAACGAACTCTATCCATATTCAATTTGCTTTCACATACATCTCATCTGGGCTTCACAAAAGTCTTCTGTGAATGAAGAAATGCCAGGCTCACAGAAAGGAGATGACTCCCTGTGGAACTAAGCAAGTAAGTGGCGGAGCCGAGATTAGGATGTTCAAAGCTCTCGTGTGCCGATGGCTAAGGTGGAAACAACTCTATTAAACATCTTCTGGCACCACCCTGCTTATCACGGAGATGGGCAAAGAGGTTTCTGAAGGGCTTGGTCTCTGAGTTCTTAATTATTCAAGACAATCGACTTAGGAAAAGATGTGAGTTTCTGAGAACACAGTTGTTGAAAACTCCCCCCAAGAACCTCCCACTGCATTTGTCTAGCCAATCCAGTTCCTTGAAACCCAGGACCACAGCCATCTGGCATCTTTTTCAAGTGCACATGACCGAGAATCAATGGTGATAGGGTTCCTTCCATTATTACCCCCTTCCTTTTCAGAGGCTCAGGCATAAAAGTCAATGCGGAGATCTCTGCCAGGTGAAAATTACAGAGTGAAGCCACTAACACACTCTCTCCCATCCCTTGTTAGGGTTGGGAAAGATCCAGAAAGGGAGAGAAAGAGTGAGGGACTCCTTCCGGAAGCCGGAATAAGCCCGCTGTCATCTCTGCTTTCTGACTGTTGGGTTCTCTTCTGGCTGGATCTGTGGCAGCGCAGCAGCTGTAAACCCTGGCTGTCTCTGGATTGCTTTCTTCAGTGTTCTCTTGGAAAACTTCCCCCTTACCTTCACAAAATTAAAATTTTCTCATGAAATCACGATGATCCATCCATCCTTTCACCTAGCCATCCATCTAATTAATCACCTATCCAGCCATCTGTCCATCTATTAAATAGTTACTTGGCACTTACCCACTCAGAAAATCACTCACTGTGTCAGATGCTGAGGGGGACCCAAGGATGACTCAGAAGCAGTCTCTGCATTAGTCAGAGTGCCAGCCAGCAGAGAGAAGGAGATCACATTAAGTATTTACAACATGGGACGTTTAGAATAAGAGGTGTCAATAGAAAAGTTTTTGATAGAAGCCAAACAGGAAATTGCATGGCAACTCAAAAATCAGGACCACTTGGAAGGCACTACCACTGTTGAAGGATTGTGAATTCTACCAAAGACCAAGGGGTAGGTCACCTGGCAGGAAACATGGTGGTTGTGTTTGGTGGAGTTTGGAGCCACGGGGCTCTAGAGACTCCATATGAGGCAGAGAGGAGAGATGGCTTGGCCTTTGTCTTCTTTCCTGTCCTCCCTATTCCTGATTGTTTCTCCAACTGCCTATGTTCAGCCAGAAATCTAGACGGTGCAACGCACAGGGCAAGGCTCCTTGTTTCTGCTACGGTACAGTGTGTCATGCAGGAAGAGTAAAGGATGGTCACTCGGAGCGCTGGCAGCTAGTGCCAGACCAGGCCTGGCATGAGGACTGAGAAAGAGCACCCAGGGTCTCCTTCACCTGGGGACCCTGTCTAGTCAGATCTGCCTGACTTTTGAGAATGGCCTCTGAAAGAAAACTGGGGCCTTGGGAGAAAAGATCTTTCAGAAACCCAGTCACAGACTAAGCGCTTCCTTCTTCCAACATGGCAGTGCTACATATGCAAGGTCTAACTGTGGGTGGGGACAACTGAGTTGGGTGTAAACAAGTCTCGCGGTGTGTCTCCGTGTCCAGCAAACGCCTGTTCCTAACGCTTTTGCGTTAGCCCAGGTAGAGGTCGCACGTACCTCCTACTCTAGCCAAAAGAATAAGCCATGGCCTCCCACATCCTCTCAGTGGCCTGAAGTGTTCGCTCCACGCCAGGAGTTCTCACCCCTCCCCTTTCTGTGTGGATTCTTTTGCCAACCAGATTTACTATCATATCTTTGTAAAGGCTTCTCTGTTCTCCTGTCACTTGCATTTCTGTTCTTGGCATTTCCTGGGTCTCCGTTGCTGTGTCTAGCATGGTGCATGTGGTTGCCGCTAGTGTACCCGTTGGTTATCTTCGTTAGTCAACAGTTCCTGGGGGCACAAGGTCTCATCCTTATCGCATAAATGTTGCACAGCATCTGGGAACAAAGCAGCCAATAGACATTGAATTGAGATCCCGATGGCGTTGCCTTGACGGATGAAGGAAGCCTCTCCTTTTGGGAGAGCTCGAGTCTTTTCCTTCTCCACTGGGGTGAGGTGATGTTTAGCAGCTTGTGAGGGTCATCAAGGCTGTTGCCAAGTCTGCCTACCCCATGCTTCAAACTCTAGAATTCTCCTGCTGGGAAGAAATTCCTAGGAGAGTATGCCTGAGAGCCAAGAGCAGCCAGTGGTGCCTTCCTTTTGATGTTTTATAGATGTGAGTTCTCAGCCCAGCCTGGCCCAGCATCACCAGCTAGAGCGTCCTTAGACTGGAACAGCTCAAGCAGCTCGGCGAGCTTGATCATTCAGGTGAAGTTTTATATGCAGAAAAAAAAAGAGAATTCTTTCTCTCTTACCAGTCCAGATTTTATTCCCTCCTCCAATCTCTCTCCCTCTAAGAAAGAGTACCCCTGCCTCGCCTAGAACTTTGGGGTTGGGGCAACAACCTTGGCCCAAGGGAAACAGCACTATCAGTTGCCTCTTTCAGGAAACCCGTGACTCTATTGATCCAGTCAGGACGGGAAGCCAGGCGGCACCTCTTGTACGCGGGTTAAGTGTTAATGTCTTGGAATGCCAGTATTTCTGTTTCTATTTTCCCCCCACCTCTGATGCTGCCTTCCCGTGCCCCCCCCCCCCCCACAGAGAGCTCTGTAGAATAGATGGAGATGTTGGCAACCATTAGCCCCTTTATGGGAGATAAAATGAGGCCAGGAGAGGAAAAAAACCATTACAGTAGGAGACAATGAATAAATCAGACACTAAGGTGAAGGTCTCGTCCTAGGCTGGGAGCAGTGCGCAAGTCCGCTGTGAGGCGGGGATGGTGAGTGTCTCTTACTTCAGTGGGCAGTGGGACAAACATGGGTTTCTCTGAGGTTTCGGTGTAGTCCCCCTCACAGCCACTCTCTTGGGTTTACTGGCAGGATCCGGAAGAGGAAAAGCAAAACACAGGTTGTCCTTGGGCCAACAGCCAGGATTTCCCTAAATCTTGGCCTTGCTAGTTGTAGGGTTGTGAACAAGTTACTCAGTCTCCATGGCAGCTGGATTTTTCACCTTCAGGTGAGGGAAAACTCTTTCCTGAAGGTTGTTTTAGTATTAAATGGCATAGGGCAAATGGCGGGGGGGGGGGGGGTCTTTAGAACGGGGCGGGGCGTGATTTTTACTGCACCAGTTCATATCCTTGGCTCTGACCTTGACCTTGGAGCTTGAGCAAACTGCTGTGGGCTGTCTGGAAGCCTGTGGTTTCCACTGCTTTTGTCCTGCCCCCTGTACCGCCCCCCGCCCCCCTCCCCCCAGTTCTCTGTGTCCAGGTACAGGGAGGAGGAGGAGGAGGAGGAGGAGGACGAGGAGGAGGAGGAGGAGAGGGAGGAGGAGGAGGCGTCTCAGGAGGGAATCAGGACTGTTGGCTACGGGGACAATGGTGAGTGATGGCAAAGGGCTGGCTCATTCAAAAAACCCAAGGGTCACTCCCCTGAATGCTGCTAGATCTGGGCCGGAGCGGTGTAGCTGAAGACACAGTAGCTTGGTTCACTGCAAGGAAGGGACAGCAGGAGTAACAGCAATGGAGGATTGAAGAGAACAGAGTAGCCAGACTCAGTCCTGACAGTGTGAGGAAACTAGGCCTCTTCTCCATGCCTGCCCCTTCCATCCGGTTCGGCTCGTGATAGCATGAACCGCTTTCGCTTCTGGTAGGCTCTGCCTCGTTATCCCAGGGTGCCTCAGGTCCTCCACTCAGTGCGTCTGGCTCCTGGTAGAATCTACACCTGTGCTTGGCTGTTCTCTCCTCGCACAGCTTCAAGCAGCTCCCCGATGGCTCTCATCGCGCAGTTTTCTGAGCTGGCTGCTTACATTCAAGCTGGAGGCTCATTCCTCTGTACCACATCCCTGGGTGCCGTGTGCTGCCTCTCTTCTTTACCTTTATTCCAGGGGCAGTCAGAGCTGGGACTCGCTGCGGAGCAGGGCTGGCCTTCACTGTTATCTGGCGAGACTGGATCTGGCTGCGACATTTCCAGGCCATGTGATGAATGGGCCCTTGTAAATGTGGGTGGCAAGTAGGCTGGCAGGGAGGGCGGGAAGAGATAGAGGGCTGTGTGGCTTCAACGACAGGTTTGGAAGTTTCTGTAGATATGGACTTCTTCTTCTTCTTTTTTTTTTTTTCTTCTAAGCCAGTCCTCAGGTTCCCTCCCCTCACACGTTTTCTGGGATGCCTGAGGCTAGAGCCCAGCTCTTTAAACCGTGGGTTGTGATCTCATGCGAACGTGGCTTTGCAAAATGAAATATTGACAATAGTAGGTTTTGGAACATGCAACGACCAAAAATTAATTCACAATCAGACATTCAGGGCTGATGAGGTGGCTGGCCCTCCTAGTGTGGCCTGAACACCCGAGTTTGATCCCTGGAGCCCTTGGGAAGGTGGAGAGGATCAGCTCTACAGAGTGAACCCCGAGGTGTTCCCGGCAGTGCTCGCCTGGGCTGCATCGTGCAACTGCACTGAAGCCTTGGTTCTGGAACCACAGCACGCAAACATCCGAACTGTGTGTACATCACGGCGCTCACCCCAACAAACGCTGCCTGAAATGACAGGACTCGCATTTGAGATTAGTGTATGTTAAGAGTTTGCATTGTTTTTACTGTGCTTTTTGCTGCCGCTCTTTATCGCTCTTAAGGGAGCATAATAGCATGAGATGGGCATGGCGGCTCATGCTTTTAATCCCAGCACTTGGGAGGCAGAGGCAGGTGGATCTCTGAGTTCAAGGACAGCCTGGTCTACAAAGTGAATTCCAGGATAGTCGGGGCTACATAGAGAAACCCTGTCTTGGCAAACTAAACCTAACTAAGCCAAAACTAAATAAAAAATAATAGATTAATTATGGGAAGACAAAGTATTTATTTACTTTTAAAAGACTTGTTAAAAGGCATAAGCCTGAACCTCACCAAGTAGACCAGGCTGGACTCATATTCAGAGTTCCACTTGCCTCTCCCTCACAAGTGCTGGAATTAAAGGCCTGTGCTCCCAAGCCCACATTCCCCAGCATGTAAATATCAAATGATGTTGAGTGTGGTGGTGCATACCTCTAATCCTAGCACTCTGGGAGGCAGAGGCAAGTGGATCTCTGTGAGTCTGAGGCCAGACTGGTCAACAAAGCAAGTCCAGGACAGCCAAGGCTACACAGAGAAACCCTATCTCAAAAATCCAAAAAATAAAAATTTTAAAATGCAATAAATAAATAAACAGCAAATGAATATATTCTTATATTGTGTTATGTTAGAACACTTGACTTTAAAATTCTCTGTTTGATTGGATTTGAGTTTTTATTTTAAAAATTGTTAAGTTAATTTTGACCTGGGGATTAGAATGGATTTCTGATAAATTCTGAATGACTAAATCCTAAACAAACTTCTGCTCTTTTGTACTGTAAGTCTTATGCAAAGCAGTATCTTCATCACTGACAATTATAAAATAAAAATATTGATCAACTCTAAAATATATTGGAGATGTCTATGTTCTTCAGTATTAAATGTTCAGCCAAGATTCATTTTTATGTAAAATTAACAAGCACATCTCTCTCATTAGTATGCTCTGTCTTAGCTAGGGTTACCATTGCTGTGAAGAAACACCATGACAAAAAGCAGCTCGAGGAGGAAAGGGTTTATTTGGCTTACATTTTTCTGTTGTGGTCTATCACTGAAGGAAATCTGGGCAGGAGCTCAAGCAGGGCAGGAACCTGGCTGCAGGAGCTGATGCAGAGGCCATGGAGGGGTGCTGCTTGCTGGCTTGCTCCCCCCCCCCCTTGGCTTTGCTCAGCCTGCTTTCTTATAGAGCCCAGAACCACCAGTCTAGGGATGATGGAACCACCCACAGTGGATCAGGCTCTCCCACATCAATCACTAATCAAGACAATGCCTTATAGGGCTTGTCTGCAGCCTCATCTTATGGAAGCATTTTCTCAATGGGTACTTTTCTCAAAGAGCCAGCAAACAATAAGCAAATTAGCTTTTGGCTTAAAAAAAAAAGATTTAAGAAAAATGTTTATGTATGTGAGTATGTGCAGGCACCTTCAGAGGCCAGAACTGTTAGTTCCCTTGGAGCTAGAGTTACAAGTGCTGTGAGTCACCTGACTTGGGTGCTGGGAGCCACACTCCAGTCCTCTGTAGGAGTAGTGTTCACTTGTAACTTCTGAGCCATCTCCCCAGTCCCTTCTTCTGGCTTTAATAAATGGCGAACTTATGTTTTATCTATTTAAAAAAATTTTAACCTCAAGGACAAATTTAGTAGGGTTAAAACAAAACAAAACAAAACAAAAACCCCAGGGTGCAAACCTCAGCAACTTCCGGGAGGAGGGAGATGAAGGTGAGGAAGAGAAAGCCATGGCATTCATAAGCAGCTGCGTTCTGGACAAGCCGTCACACGGAGAAGCAGAGTTGGGTGGCTTCAGAGAATATGAACCAGAAAGCCCAAAGAGTCTGGAAAAAATGTCAGGGCTTTGGCCAGTATTCAAAAGAAAAAGAAATTCAAGTAAAGAGAAAAGTTAGGCTTTTCTTAGTATCTCAGAAAAGCCAGGGGGCTCTGCAGTGGCACATGATAGGGGCTCTGCGCGTTGCCGTCTGCCCTTTGTTTTTATTGTTGTTGTTTTTTTTTTTACCTAAAATTTTATTTATTTGTCTGTTATTATTTATTTATTTGTGGTGTGTGTGTGTGTGTGTGTGTGTGCGCCCGCGTGCGTGCTTGTGGAGGTCAGTGGACAGTTTGTTGGACTCAGTTCTCTCCTTTCATTGTGTGTGTGCAAGGCATGGAACTCAGGTCATTCAGCTCCATAGCAAGTGCCTTTACCCATTCAACCGTCTGGCTGGCCCCGAAAGAATCATTTTTAGATGAACAATTTCATGATTTATTGTTAGTTAATGTTTTATTTATACATTCAGTTCATATATTTGTATGCCTGGAGGTGTGTACAATTTCTTGGTTGAGTGGAAAACTTTTAAGACCGCCTGAACTAGAGGAGCTCTTCAGAGCCTAGCCTTGCACACACCGGTGAGCTGTGAGGGTCCTCCTCCTTCACCTTGACCTGGGCTGCAGGTCAAGGAGACCTGGAGAAATGGTGGGGTGGCCTAGGTATTTCCAGAGTAGAGCCATGCATTTGCAAGATAACTCACGATGCTCCAAGGAGCTCCTTGGACGTGTTGGAAGAGAAACTTTAGACACAATACTACACCGACACTGGCTGAAGAACGTGGAGGAAATCACTCTGGTGACAGTGACATGGAAGTGTCCACGGTCCTCCCCACACCTCACTGCTGAGATACATGGGCACCCTCAGGGCTGCCCTTACTGCCTCTCTATGAAGCTGCACGTTTTGCCAATACTGATGTGCAGCAAGACTTGAACCCACCTCCAGCATTTAGAAAGAAGGTGGGTTACAAATCATCCTGAAACCACTGGCTGTATTCCCTGCTATGCCCTCAAGAGTTGTACTGCTCCAACTAGACCCACATCTCATAGGATGCTCTTGGGTTGAAATGGTACTGAAGTCCACCTTGGGACGATGACAGTCTGTGAGAGAGGACTTCCCGTGAACTTGCATTTTGTCTGATCTTCCAAGAAACCCTGGGCTCATGAAGGCAGGCTGGTAGCAGCGGAGCAAGAGATTGGTTTTCCTCTGGTTCAGACTCCCTTCATTTTAGATCACTTTCACAGGCCTGGGCTTACATAGGGGATGCTGTGTGATCTTGTGGGCTGGGGCAGACTCTAGGTTGGGTCCACTCTGGAAAGAGGCAGGCCTGGGGAGACAGCCATGGTGAGTAAGTGAAGGTTCAGGAGCCACGGAGCAGGTGAGCTGTCAGCAGCCATGAAGCTATGGGGCTAAGAACGATGCTAAGAACAATGCAGGTCTCCTGGAAGACTCGTGACAGGCAGGTTTGCAGAGAGGCAACAAATCCGGCTCATGTGGGTTCTTGAAGGTCAGAAAGCATATGGTTGTCATTAAGGACGCTTCCCCCACACTGTTTCTTACATTTGCTTATTTATAACTTTCCATCATCTCTACATCAACATCACATGGCTTTGTTATATAGATGTTACTAAAACCATCCTTGAGCTTTTAGTCATTAATGTAAAATGTAAGACACAAACTAAAGCTGAAAAACAACTATTAATAGCTACATCAATTGAACCAGAGCTCTATTTTTCTAAGTTGAAAAATAGGCTTTGTTTTAATAAGAGAGAGAGAGAGAGAGAGAGAGAGAGAGAGAGAGAGAGAGAGAGAGAGAGAGAGAGAGAGAGAGTGTGTGTGTGTGTGTGTGTATGAGGCCAAGCCAAGTACCCTTGGAGACCAGAAAAAGGTATTGGGGTCCCTGGATCTGGAGTCAAGGGTGGTTGTGAGCCGCTTGACAGGCTGCTGGGGACTGAACCTGGGTCCCCTGAAGGAACAAAAAGTGCTCTTAACTGCAGACCCATCTCTCCAGGCCCCATCCTTTTAGGTGTTAAATTCTGATATAATTTCATACCTATAGGAGTTAGAAGAATGCTATGGTGAACGCTAGTCTGCCTTTGCTCTGTCATTTTGTCTCAGTTGTTCTGTAATGCTCAGATATCTTAAAGACCAAGAATGGTACCCAAGCCGGGAGGCCAGTCTGTGATCACAGGGCCCTGGAGAGACTAGCAAGAGTCGACTGGTAGAACAGATGCATGCACGCTGACCACCTCCACCCCCTCATTTCCTGAGATTCACAGCTAGCTTATCAGGGTTTAATTCTGAGGTTTAAATCAGGGTTCAATGCCTCGATAGTTTTTTCCATTTATGTGTTTGCAGTACTGGAGGTCAAACCTGGGGCTCTGTACACGCAGCAAATGTTCTGTCACTGAGCTACATCAGCAGCCTTAATTCAGAGGCTGCAATAAGCTACTAGCTATACAGAGTAGTCAGTGTTTCATAAGTGGCGGCTCTTTAGTGATAATTAGAATAGAGAGAGGATTACCCGTTGAGACTGAGGTTAGAACTGGAAGCCTAGGCCAACTTGGCATGGCAGGCGAGGCTGGAGCTTGAACCTGCTGCTGCTGCTGCTGTTAGAGAGCACACAGGCCTGGAGCCCCAGCAGAGTGCATGCATCCTTGGGGACCCTGTAGGGTGGGTCACCAGTGGTGTGGGAAGGACCTGGTGGTCAGTTCTGCATGAGAAACTTAAGCTCCTCTGGCCAAACTCTAGGGCTTATTGACCTTGAGTAGTGAGTGAAGATGGTGGCTATAGGATGCCTCTCCCTTGGCTCCTGGGAGGATGAATGAATGGAAGGTTTGAGATGCTGGAAGCCCTCTTACATTGTAAATTAAAAAACAAACAAACAAACAAACAAACAAACAAAAACAACCCAGAAAGTGTCTCTCTTCTCTACTGATTCCAAACAGACTTTACTAAAATGTAATTAAGTTCCAAGTCCCTGGAAATCAATCATGCTCCTGGGAACTAATACCTTGGCTTGGTGATTGGAAGTGAGGGGAGCCGGGGGGCAACTACACTCTGATGAGAGAAACTCAGTTTAGAAGTCCAAGTGCTCAGAGGGTTGGTGTCCAGCCTTGGATGGGGGTGGGGTGATGAATCAGCCCCTAGGGACTAAGAGTAATTACACATCACCTGTTTCTTTGGTTTGAAGGTCCCTATGGGCTACAAAGTCCACTTCCAGATCTACAATTGAACCTCAGGAAAAGGGAGAAGGAATGGTGACTGAGTCTGGAGCTCAATTAGCTCATCAGTCACTGTTTAGTCCAAGGACAGAAACCAAGTAGGAAGATAAGACTGCTTGCCAGCCGGTTGTGGTGATTCATACCCAGAATCCCAGAACCAGGACAATAAGGCAGGGGATGGGTACAAGCTTGAGACCAACCTAGGCTACAAAGTGAAATCCCGTCTCAAAACACAATAAACCAAGAAGATAGCTTGCCAGTTAGCCACCTTTGCTTAGATGCTCCTAAGGACCTGGGCCTGCCTGAACATACTATTTTTCTTTCTTTGTTTTTGTTTTTGCTTTTGAGACAGGGTTTCTCTGTGTAGTGTTGGCTGTCCTGGACTGAGTTTGTAGACTAGGCTGGCCTCACAGAGACCCGAGTGTTGGAATTACAGGCGTGCGCCACCAGGCCCTGCTTGGGCACACTTCTTATATGAAGATCTTTCTCTGAAAGAGGATAACACTGGACAGAGATAAAGGGTGCTGGGGCTCAGGTACATAAGCAAACAGCAGAGTGCTAGCAGTTGGTGAGTTTAGGGGAAAGATAGGCAAGTATTTCATTCCATAGTCACTTTCGGAGTGGGAGTAGGGTAAAGAAATCTATAATGCCCCGTCACCTTTTCCCTCTGGTTCTCTGTTGCGTGGGAGGATGGGTTGGTAGTTGGGAGCCAGAGTGCAGGAAAAGAAATGGGAGCGACCGTTTACAGGGAGGAGGGATGACGGATGGAGAGCTGAGGACTATGCATAGACTCCCAACACTCAGTCTGCTGACCACGTAGGACTAGCTCAGCAGCTGAGGATGTTGCAGGGCTGAGAGGACAGTGGGGGATGATAATGATGACTATTGCTGTTTGAATACTGATCAGTTCAGTGCCAGGTTTCTCCCAAACTAGACAGACAGGCCCAGTGTCGTTCAGACAGACTCAGCTGATTCAGCTGCCACCTGCTGCCAGTTGGTCCTGTGGGGAGAAGAGTGTGCTAAGGGGAAAAGGATGAAGAGGAAAGCAGGGAGGGAGAGATCCTTCCAGAATTAGTTGCCTCTGTCCTTTCCTTATAGGGGGTCTAGTACAACTTCAAGTTGGCTCATAAGCCTGTTGAGAGTATATGTCAAAACGGCCAGTGGTGGGGTAGCCTAGGGCAGAGAAAGGAACAGGGTTATAGGTGGCTGCTGAGCAGTGTCAGGGGAGCATCTGCCTCGAGGTTTTGTGGGTCTGGGAAGTGGGACTAGGGAGAAGAGTCCCAAAGGGTGTGTGCAAAAGCACCAGGAAACACTTCAAAGTCCCCTCCCAAGACACACACATACACACACACACACACACACACACACACACACACACACACCACACTACACACACACATTACACACACACCACACACACCACACACTACACACACACACCACACATACATCCACACATAGTACACACACACTACACACACACACTACACACACATACACCACACATTATACACACAACACACACACAACATACACTCAACACACACACACACACACACACACACACACACACACACACACACACACACACACACACCTTAAAGTCTAGGCTTCAGAGCTCTTCTCTCTCCCAGTTGGCCCCATTCATTAAGGACAGAGCTTTCACCTCTGACAGTTTTTGTTCTGCAATTTCCGACCAAATTTTTATCTGGATACTCCTCTCTACAGGTAAAAGTGACTGACTAACCTGCGGGTGGTGGTGATGGTGGTGGTGGTGATGGTGGTGATGGTGGTGATGGTGGTGGTAGTGTTGGTGGTGATGGTGGTGGTGGTGGTGGTGACTAGAAGCAAGCACATCATATGTTACTTTTATTTCCCATTGCTTTGATAAAAAATACCCTGACAAAAGCAATTTAACAGAGAAGGGTTTTATTTTAGTTCACAGTTCCAGGTTAGTCCATCACAGTAGGGATTCATGGCGGCAGTAACTTTAGTCAAATCCACAGACAAGAATAGAGAGAATGAGTGTGTGCATCCTGGTGCTCAGTTACCTTTCTCTACTGACACAGTTTGGATTTCCTGTGTAGGGAATGGTGCCACCCACAGTGGGCAGATCTCCACGCTTCAGCCAACACAGTAAAGACAACCCCCCACAGACACACCCACATCCTAATCTGATCTCGACAAATTTTCTTTTTTTTTAACCTTTCCTTTTTTGTTTATTTTTAATTTTTTAAATAATTTATTCAGATTACATCTGGATTGTTATCCCCTCACTTGTATTTTTTAAAAAAAATATTTATTTATTTTTATGTTTATGAGTATTCTATCTGCATGTACACTTACATACCAAAAGAGGGCTCCAGGTCACATTACAGATGGTTGTGAGCCACCATGTGGTTGCTGGGCATTGAACTCAGGACCTCTAGAAGAGCAGACAGGGCTCTTAACCACTGAGCCATCCAGCCCCTCCCTCACTGTCTCTTCCCATTCCTTCCCTCCCTCTTTTGCCCTATTCCCCTCCCCTAGACCTCTGACAGAAGGGGACCTCCTCCCCGACCATATGGCCACAGCCTATCACGTCTCATCCGGATAGCCTGCTTCCCCTTTCTAGACAATTTTTCATTGAGATTCTTTCCCCAGCTGATTATAGGTGGTATCACGTTGATTAAAACTAACCATCGCACAGAGGGACTTCGGTTTGAACCCCAGATCATCCACTTACTTGGGTGACTTAGGTCGATTACCTTACAACCGGAGACTCATGTTATAGTCTCTAAAATGGAGACAACATAATATTATCCTTATAAAGCTGGTGTGATGATTCAAGGGGCATCAGTTAGCACAGTGCCTGGCTCGTGATACAAAGCTGTGATCGTTAGTGTGGTGCAGTTCCTGGTTCCACTAGACTCGGACACCAGTCTCCTTGCTCTAGGGTTAGTGTTCGTGTGTAATTCCACATTGACCTGGGGAACGTTCTTTCAGTACCTGCAAATTGGACTCTTTACTCTGGTGCTTAGGCCTTTCTTCCTTCTATGTCCCCACCTCTCAGACATCATCTGAGAGGGCCAAGGGTTTCTCATCTCCCTTCATACATGGCTCCTCCTCTCAGGAGCGGAGCCCCTGGAATCTGTGTTTCCTTTTCAGTCCACCTGGACCTCTCTTCTGACTCAATACATCTGCTGAGTGGGGCAGCTTTTTGCTTTCTCTGGCCAAGCTGCTAATGGCCCATTTTCTGTGACTCATAGTCACCTTTCTCCATTAGATAGGATCATTCAGACTGGACAGTTAGCCTGCTTGCTCAGCACACAGGGGCTGACATCTGCCCTGTCCAGTGAACCCTAACCCTTATCTTTAGCTACAGTCATGAAACCGGCAGTTTCCCCTTCCTGGAGGCTTAGAGGGGACTGTTGAGAGTCTGCAGGCCCTGAGGACCTTCCCTGAATTCCATGGGACTGAATCCTGAATCCAGCACACAGGCTGCAGGAGATTAGTGCCCCCCCCCCCCCCCCCGCTTGCTAAGGGCTGGCTGTGACAAACGCGTTCTGCAATGAGTTTGCATTCACTTGAATGCCACCACGTGAGCATGGGTGATGGCGTTTGTTCATCCCATAATGGCCTAGTGATTTTGATAACTGCTCCCTACCTCAATATACAGACGAGAAACTGAGGTTGCACGAGGCTAAATGATCTTTCTGTCCCATGTTATGTGACTGAATTGGGATTTGGACTGTGAAACTTGTGCTCTTAGCAATCTCTCCTTGGTGAGTATGTGGAAAGCAGAAAACTCCAGCAGTTTTCCTTCTTCCTTCTCCTGGAGAGTATTTTTATCCACCAATATCACTCAGACAGCTCATGCATTGCAGGGCAGGGTGCTCAAACTTGGGTTGTTTTGCAATAAACAGAGGCTTATAGATCCCTTAGCTCTCCAGATATACCCTGAAGACAATTAAATACATAAAACAGAAAACGTTGAGGGAAAAATAATCTTGCATTATGAAACCAAATAGAAATCGCTTCGAAGTATCTGTTGTTTTTGGATTATCCACGAGTGTGGATAATCAGCAGGGTTGGCTGTGTTATTATGCACACAACTTAATCTGCATCCTCCAACAATGTCTGCAGTACAATTTTGGACAACAAATTAGTTTCAGACGAGGGACTCTTGCTCCTCCTTGAAAAGCATTCTTCATTTCAAATTATCCTCCTTGCCAGCCATCGGTGCTGACAAGAAGGAAGAGAATTAAACTGTTGATACAATCCTGGCCCCTCGGCTGCCTCCAGCTTGCTCATCATGGATTCTCTTTGTGTCTTTGCCTTCAGGGGATGTCCTGAGCAGGGAGGAGGAGCTGGGCAGCATTATGGCGGCTTCAAAGCTTTGCCTGAGCTTTCTTTTTCATCCTCCTGGAGGCGCGTGCTCTTTGAGAAGGATTTGGATGATTCTGGAAAAAGGGCCAGCTCAGAGGAGCCCCAGAGCAACTGGGAAAGGACCAGAAGCTTCTGACAGGGAAGAGCTTCCTGTCAGGAGACCACCCCAGGTGGGAAGGGCCACATCCCCCTTGTCTCACGTTCCCTGGAAGCCATTGAGGAGCAAAGGTGTTTCTCTAGGAACCAGGAAGGCAGAGGTACAACAGGCTGTGTTGCAGAGCCAGAGGGAGTTAGTTAGCCACTCTGCAGAGTGAGCTTCTTTCGCGCATAACGAGCCTTGTTACTGCTCCCGGATGGGAAGGTCCTTTCCCTTGCGTGTGGACAAGGAAACCCAAGCTTAGAGCAGTTGCCACTCTCCCGAGGTTGCACAGTGTCCTTGAGGGATTTGGACCCTGACCTTTCTTCTGTTCTTGTCTATAACTTGGCTGACCTCTGTCATCCTGTCCCTGTCTGGGTCCAGCCTCAGGTAGAATTGCCATCTGTACCCCTTTTTTTCCTGGACTGGACTCCTACACCAAGTCCCACAGCACAGGTGGCAGATGGACCTCAACTTCCTGCAGGGAGAAAATCACATCAGAAACTTTACACCAAGGTGTCAAAAGAAGATGGAATTGGCTGTGTGGCTTTCCAGTGTGGGCTGTGGCTGTGTGCAGCGGTATAATAAAAACCACATTTGGTAAGGGGATCAAATTAGAAAATATGAAGAAGAAAAGGTGCTATAGTGGCACATGACAGATGACCTTCCTGCTAGCATGGCCACCCAGCTGGCACTCAGCCATTCTGCTCACGTGAATTTGTTTTTGTTTTTTCGTAGTGGCAAACACAAATGCAGTGTGTGTAGTTTAACAGACTGTTGTCCTAAGGGCTTTTTTGCTCCACGTTGGTTTGCATCACATAACTTTAGTATCTACAACAAACCTCTGAGGTGGGCACTATAGTCTTTGTCAATTTATGGATGGGAAAAGGAAACAGCTTGGCCAAGGTTTTAGAGTAAGAGGCTGATAGGATTTCAACTTGAAGGGCCTGGCTCTGAGGTCTATGCTCTTAACCAAGCTCTCATAAACTATCCGCTGTCCCAGCTTTGTATCACTCAGCGCACAGACTCTTCGATCCTCTTTGGTGGTGCACTGTCTTGGATGGCATCCTCACTCAAGGTCGCTTGCTTGCTTATACTGTGGTCTGCTGTCTGGGGACAGTTGTTACCTTGATGATGGAGCTATGCCCTTGATGATGGAGCTATGCCCTTGATGATGGAGCTATGCCCATGATGATGGAGCTACGCCCTTGGTTTTTCCTTCTTGGTGTGATTGTTGCATCTTGCAAAGACCAGGAATGTGTGTGTGTGTGTGTGTATGTGTGTGTGTGTGTGTGTTTGGTGTTCCTACATGCAGCATGTATGTGGAGGTCAGAGGACCACTTGCAGGAACAGGTTGTGAAGCTTGGTGGTAAGTGCCGTCACCTACTGAGCCACCTCTTCAGTCCCATGAACATCTCTGCATCTTCTTTCCCCTCCCCTCCGGAGGAATGTTGGCTCATTTGGTAAATGCATTCTGGCTGTACACTTTGTGCTGGAGCTGTCTTAAGTGTTGAGGGGTATGGGAGCCATAGTATAGCCACTAAGGATGCCTCCTTTCTGCATATCTTTCCCTCATCTCTGAGTTTATTCAGAAATCAAGGAAAATAGAAGACTCAGGACAGCTTAGAACAGAAAAGTCATTGCATTACAGCAGGCTAAAAGCGTTGAGGGAAGGGCTTTGGACTCAAGAGAAGGCTGAGTGTGCTAAAGATAATGGTTGCTGGGTCATGGTGACAACCCGCTGCGCTCTCTCCAGGGCTATATGTAAATCATGCCCTTCCTACTTGTGATTCCCTGCAGCCAATTATCTCATTGAATCCAGGTCACTCGAGTTCAAATCCCACTTCTGCCTCTTACATATTCCATGACCTTGACCAAGCTGCTTAGCCATTTATAAACTGGGAATGATAATTGTATCCGGATACCTCAGAGATTTGTTCTGGAAACTGAGAGGTAAGGTCCCCTGTCCCTGCTCTGCTCTGGCCAGCTGCTCCTTCTCTGTCCTCCACCCCGCAGGCATGCTCCCACCTGTCTGCATGGGCTGTCATGTTTGCATGAGCTGTTCTTCCTTTAGGCACCCGCAACACTTACTACCCTGCTTCCTGAGCTCTGCCCAAATGCCACATCCAGCTTAATAATGTGCCACCTGACTCTCCCGCTGCCTTCTGCCTTTATTTTCCTTGCAATTATCGCTACACAGCATACTATGTACTTAACCTACTCATCTTTCTTTTTATTTCTTCCCTTCACTGTTCCCAATAAAGCCTTCTGTCATTTGCCAGCTCCACGACCTTATTTTGTGTATGGCGGTATTGCTGGTGCCCGACCACAATAGATGCTCTTTAAACTCTTTTTTTTTTTTAGGAAACATGTAAGACGGTGGTCTCTCTCTTCCTGTTGCCCTGTTGGCTTTTAGATACAAGCTAAGCATTCTCTCCCCATCAGTGCGGAGTCACTCCCTAAGCACGTGGACCGTGCATGGAAGAGGACATCGATTTCTAAAGGCATCAGCAGCAGAGTCTCTAGTCTGGCTGCTCTGCTCTGGCTTCCCAGTCCCTTTTGAACTTCTTTGGTTTAGCTGGCTTGGGTTTGGGTTGACCACTTGCAGCAGAATGAGTGCTGGGCAAGAAAACCTGGTTCCTGGGAGCTGAGAGACCAAGTCGAGAGCCGTGGCAGGCGCCAGAGGCGTGCTGGTGTCCATTCTGCTGTGTGCTCTCACCCCTGAGCGGCATGGCAGAGCCTCCTGCTAAGAGGATCTTTCTGAAAGCAGAATCTAATTTCCCCACCTTACTATCCCCGTGTATCAGACCTACTGAAACAGACCTCACCCTGAAAGAAAAGTGGGTCTGGCAGTCCCACCTGGTTATAGCCTCTTGGACATTTCTGGCTCCCTGGGCACTTGAAAGACCTCTTACTATGCTATCTGAAGTCACAGGGTCTGACGTTTACTGGCTACACGGACACAGGACTGTTCCAATATCCTCATCCAAAGTTACTTTCTGCACGTTGCTCAACGGGAGCAGCAGGGCTTTGTGGTTTAATATGCAATCTCGTGGGTCAGTCACCTGAATTCAAGCCCACCACTTGTTGTTGAGGGTTACCTCTTAGCCTCAGTTTGCTTATACTGAAAGGAGACACATAGTACATAGTACCTGCCTGGGGGCAGGGCATTGTTTGAGGGTTAAATGAGAGGGACACAGAGGTATCCAGGGGTAAACTAGGTACTTACTAAGTTCTCAGAAATATTAGCTATTATTATTTCTGTGACTGCAAAGACTTATTCTGGGCCCTGTCGGTCGGGATTCCTGTTCCATCTCTCGGGCAGAACCCCAGAGGTGCAGTGTTCTCTCCAGGCACTGTTGGACAAGCACTGTAGTCTTCTCTTTGTGGTGGCTGGACTAGGCAAGCAGCACCCTCTGAAAGCCGTGACTAGGTGTCCTTGGCATGCTGTTGAAGGCTGGGGCTGGCATCATCGCTTTCTCTTGGACAGTTTTCCCACAGCCCCTTTAGCATATTTTGCTTGGGCTAGCGCATTTACACCACCCATACATCTTATCACTGTCATAAATCTTTATTCCTATGGACATGCCTAAACTTATGGGTTGAAATAACATAATTTGCATGCTCTTAAGTATGCAGATTGGCTTAATCTGTTCTGTAAATTCACCACCAGGCTTGTGCAGCCAGCCTCTCCCTCCAGGCCCTCAGCCTGATTTGAATATCACATTTTATTTTGTAGGGGCCTGGAGTAAGAGGCTTGGATCAGAAGCAACCCCTCTGGGTAGGAGCTTTGTCGTCTCCAGCCTGTGGCCACAGCCCTCCCTGCTTCCCCTGCAGAGACCTGCGGTATTCCCACAGACACGAAGTCAAGGTGGAGAAGCTCCTCTGGGCTTCCGCTGAGCTTTCTGTTTTAAGCTGTGTTCCTGAGATAGGACTTTCAGAGGGGAAGTAAGGCCAGGGATGTCTGAAAGCCCTAGCGGCACAGAAGGGAGAGAAGACAACACAAGACATGGACACATGGCACAGGCTCTCATGCTGGGAGACTGTGTGTGTGTGTGTGTGTGTGTGTGTGTGTGTGTGTGTGTGTGTGTGTGTGTGTGTTTGTATGCATCTTTAAATGTGCATGTCTGATATATGTGCACACACTGTCTCTTTCTCTCTCTGTCTCTCTCTGTGTCTCTCTCTGTATCTGTCTCTGTCTCTGTCTTCATGTGTCTGTGTATACACTTGGGGCCAGAAGAGGGCAATTGGTGTTCCCTTTTTCTAAAACTTTATTTTATGTGTATGAATGCTTTGCCTTCATGTATGTCTGCGCACCATGTGCATGCCTGGTGCCTGTGGAGGTCAGAAAAGGGTGCCTGATCCCCTGGGACTAGAGTTACAGGTAGTTTTGAGCCACCATGTGGGTACTAGGAATTGAACCTGGGTCCTCTGCAAGAGCAACAGATGTTCATGAGCACTGAACCAATTCTTCAGCTCCAGGTGTCCTCCTTTGAGGCAAACTCTCTAAACCTGGGGCTCAAATGTTCAGGACTAGCCTGGAAAATAGCAGCCCTGGCGATCTTCTCGTCTGTACCCTTGCCCCCAGGTCAGACCTGGGGTCACAGGTGTGCACCTAGATTTTTACATGATGGCTGGAGCCCAAATTCTTTTTCTCAAGACTGTGTAGCGAGCACTCTTACCCACGGAGCCCACCTCTCCTGCCCACAGCGATAGTTTTGGAGGTGACTCACAATTCAGGCATCTGGGTGGCTTGCTACTCTCTCTTTGCTGCCAGGAAAGGCACATGGGACAGACCAGGAGCCTTGGGAGCATCAGCCAGTCATCGGCATCAGAAACGTAGAACAGGGAATTGGATATGTTTGAACGGAATTCAGGAGTACAGTTTTGTTTGCTTCTTGAATAAGATCCTGTGGGACTGGCCAGGGCCCTCTGCATACCACTGGTCCCTGGGACCGAAAGAGACCACTCCTAGCGGATATACGGAGCTGGTCTCTGGAACAAGGACCCGGCCCTTTGTCACGATGGTCTTGCTAAAGCTCAGATCTTACAGAGTCCGGGTCTGTGATTCACACTGATAGTGTAGTCACCGGGAACTATCTGATAACCCCACATCTCTCTGTTCTTCCTGTAGTGACTCAGCTGGACAGGGATAGGGCTTGCAGGCTATCAGTGGTAAATGAAACGGAAAGCTTGAAACCCGTGGAAGCTAGCACTCCAGGCTCTTTGTGAGGAATCATATAAGCAGGGGAGGGGCTGGGGAGTATTGGCTGCACGAGCACAAGGACCTGAGTTTGAGTCCCCAAAAACCATGTGAAAAAGCTGGGTGCGGGTCTTCTTGAAATCCCAGTGCCAGGGAGGTGGAGGTAAGTGGGGCTTGCTGACTAGCCAGCTTAGCCTGCTTGTTGAGTGATCCTGACTCAAAAATTCCAAATAATGCATGGTACATGCATGAGGTACGCCTGGGCCTTCCCTCTCTCTCTCTCCCCCACCCTCCTCCTCCCACCCCTCTCATTAAGGTAGAGTTTGAAGTTTCAGACAACTATTTTAGGAAAAAAAAACCTTTTACTAATTAAGGAGAAAGCACTAAGCAAAAATTGGCACAGTATTACGTTTAGCAGTCAAATTAGAAGTGACCACATGGAAGGTGATGCAGCCAAAATAAACAGCTTTGTACATGCTGTAATAACTTGCAGAAATGTTATTTCCTAAAGGAAAAAAATATTTATTTAATTTTTTTCAAGTAAAGATAACCCACTATGCCAAATCATATTTGCATTATGAGTGTAACGATGTAAAATTATGTGTGCATATAAATAAAGGACTGTGGTGAAATAAAGACAAATGAAAGTAATTGATGTGTTAGACAATAGGGCCAGGGAGCATCTCATTCCAAATTACCTTTTTGATTGCTATTTAGGTGTTTATGCAGTAAGTAGCAGAAATACAAACTCTAAGCAAACAGGCAGGTCCTGGCCTCCCCAGGAAAGGATTTCATGCCCCTCCCAACATCTCTGTGGCCCAGAGAGAAGCCTCTGGATTCACCAGTAATGCTCTCCTTTGCTTATTAAATGCCAGCACTACACTAGCTACGGAGCTGGGGCCGGGCCAGGCAGCGTGTAAATCACTCACAGCCCTGGAGAAGCTCACTGGCGAGTGACAGAGATTGACGTATACACAAACAGTGGCAGGGAGTGTAGGGCAAAGTCATGAGCGTGGTAATAAGGTACTGGCGAACTACTGGGCAAGCTCACATAAATCTGCCCCGGTGGAACCTGGGAAGGTGAAAAGAGGAGTTGATATTGATCTTGGTTCTGAAAGAAGATAAGGGTTTGCCAGGTAGAAAAAAAAAAAAAAGATGGTGGTGGTGGGGCAGTCAGGATTTCAAATAGTTTGTGAAGACAAGGAATATTCCATATAAGGGACGGAATATTTAGGTAACGGCTAGTGGTTCTGTTTGGATGGACTATATTAATTTATTAATCCACTTAGCAATAAATTACTGCGTATTTATTGTATAGCAGACATTGAGCTGGATAGAAATTATGAACTCCTCTGCCACTCACCCTGAGCATAATAATAGCAGACATGTATGGACTGCCAACATCATGCATTAGCTCACCCGTTCTTCCCAACACCACATGGGAAGGCATCACTCTCATTCTCCTCTATGAATGAAACTGAAGCTTTGGCTCGAATGCTTGTCCACAGTTAACTACTTGTTCTGCAGTGAAGACCCTGGAGCCTGGAGTCTGAGAAGGATGATGGCAGTACAGGGTGCCACCCGCAGAGGTATTGTATTGTCCACAGGGGGAAGGTGACTAAGCAGGGCCTCAGAGGCGGGCAAGGTAGGCATTTGGAGAAGGTGACGTCAGCTGAGTCTTGGAGTCCACTAGGCATTAGGCATGGGAAGTGGGCACTAGGGAAACACTAAACGGACTTGTGATGATGTGGACGGTGGAGCTAGTGAGGTTGGTTGGGGCCAATTTAGGAAAGCCATGGTTGTCGCTCTGCTAGGGAGCTGAGACTCCGTTCTGTAGACAGTGGTGAGCTCACCAGCATTTCTGGGCTGTTTTTAATCAGGAGGCTGAGTCACTTGGGCAATGACTCAGCCATGCCCAACACAAACTCTCAGTGACTTGGGATAATGAGGAGAATGGTATTGATGATCTAAAAATAACGGACAATTGGAAACATTTGCCGACCCGCTATGGAGTACAGTCTGTCACGGCCTGCTGCCATGGGGAGCCATTCACCTGCCTAGTTAATTCTGGGTCCTTGGCTTCAGCACATGTTATATCTGCTTGCCAGGGGCGGGGCACCTGCGGCCAATTCTATGTATGTATGTATGTGTGTTCATGCATGTGCAGTAAGTTATACATGTGTGCACGTGTATGTGGAAGCCAGAGAACAATTTTGGTTGTCATTCCTCAGGTGCCATCTACCTTAGCTTTTGGAAGGGGAGTGATGACAACATTTCCTATTGGCTTGGAACTTGTCAAGTAGGCTAGCCTGACTGGCTAGTGAGCTCCAGTGATCACCCGAGTCTACCTCTCCAACACTGGGATTACAAGTCCAAATACAGATTAAAAAAAAAATCATCATTTCTGGGGGTTGAATTCAGGTCCTCATGTTTGTAAGACAGCGCTTTGAACCATCACTGCAGCCCATGTGGCTGGGTCCTGAGTGGCATCAGGTCAATCTATGTGCAGGGCCAAGGATGGCAGGATGAAAAAAAAAGTTAAGCCACGGATTCTCTAAGCTCTCAATGGTACTGGAGCTTGGGGGTTGCAGAGATGGCTGGAGCTGAGAGAAACTTGGAGGGTTTTTGTAAAGTTATGGCTTCAGAGGAAGGGCGGGGAGTGATTAATGCTGCCAGCTGCACGGAACAGCCACCTGAAGAAGCTATAAAAGTCGGAGCAGCCCAGGAAGCGTTGACCCTGAAGCCCACATGTCTGCAAGAGAGGATCGTTTTCTTCACTTTTTATTGCAGCGATGCAGGGACATTCTGTGAATAGAATCCAGGGGAGCTGTCAAGTCTGAATTTGGGCGACTGTAAGGAGAGGGGTTTTGATCTCTCCTCTGAGAAAGCTGTCATGGGCCCGTGAATTTCTTTGAGTTACTTCTAACCTATCGCTCTGTTAGCACCTTCAATAGGTAAGAGAGGGTTGTTGTTTAAATTGGCAAAGGGAGCTAATAAACAACTGCAGAATCCAGAGCTAGCTCTGCCACCTTCTGCGCCGGACACCGAGGACCAGAGGCTGGAGATCAAGATCCAGCTCTGTCACTAACTTGGGAAAGGCATGTCACCCGATGCATCTGCCTCATCCTGTGACATGAGGGGGCTGGACAGCATGGTCCCTAACCTCCTGCCCTCCACTGTCTGATGTTTGAGGGTGTTTTCTTATCGCTAGAGAAATCAAAGACCATTGATGAGAGAGAGAGAGAGAGAGGGAAGAGGTGCAGACTTGTTGACAACATAGCAAGATTCAGAGAGCTGGTGGGCACCAAGGGAGGTGGTGGCAGGGGGTGGGGTGGAGTGGTCTTCTCTGAGTGTGAGGGATTTGAAGGTGTGTTGTTTAGAGAAAAACTGAAAACCAGAACAAAAGCATGGAAAGTCCCTCTACTTTTTACCACCACCGTGCACTGAATGTTCTAAGCGATGCCTGTAGTGATGCTCCTTTTCACCTGCATGGAGGAGCTCAGCTCCCTGTACGTCACTGTTTGTCTTAGAGTTCTCTTCTTTGGCTTTTCTAACTACATGGGGTGGGCGGGGACTGTCTTGGAGGCGTTGTATTAACCACTTTTCTTATTTCTGTGACAAAGTGCCCAAGAAAAGCAACTTAAGGAAGAGTTTATTTTGGCTCAGGTGGAGGGGACAGAGTCCAGACGAGGCAGCGAGAGAGCCAGCCAGCTGCTTGGTCCCATCATGGCCACATAAGGAAGCGCAGAGGTGAATGCCAGCTGTGTGCTTGCTTCCTGCCCTTTTGATTCATTCTGGGACTCCAGAGCATGGGATGGTGGCCACCCACATTAAGGGAGCATCTCCTCTGTCCAAAAAAATCTCCAGAAATGCCCCCACAGACAGGCCTAGGGGTCTGTGCTCTTTGTGATCCGGAAATCCTGCTAGGATCCGCCACAGGTATAAACTCGTTACCACTTCTCGACCTTGATGATGTGTCTCCAGTAAAGGAGAGTGGCGACTTGTCAGCATGGCTTCCATAGCGGCGAGGGCATGCCAGCAGGTAGCGGTAGGGCTACAGAAGCAGAGGCAGTGACAGTGGAGAGATCAGAATGTGGAATGAGACGTGTGGACCTGTCCTGTTAGGCTATGTGACTTAGGGAGGCTTGAACACATGGCCCGAGGGCAGGTCGTGACATTATCTAAAGGGTCACGTCAGGTTGGACACGGTACCTGACAACAGTCCCCGCCTCTCTCAGGTCAGGTTCTCGGCTGCCTCCGGCCCCGCCCTTCTTGGATGTTTTCCTTGTTCCACCTCTGGTACAGTTTCTTAGACACGATCTTCCTGGCTTCTCAGGTCACACCAGCTGCCATCCCGTGGTTTGGATTTCCTCCTTAGCCTGTTTTGGTTTCTAGGAGCTTGGGGCTAGGGTTTACACATAGCCTGCATTGGGAGTCCTTTTGTTACAAGCTTAGTCCCTTTGGTGTTCAGACACCTGCCTGGGGTCACCTGCAGCAGGCAGGGTATGTGCATCCTGCCCAAGAAGGGTTTCCTGACAGAAGAGCAGTTCCTGCATGTTCTTTGAGAGGGCGGGGCAGGATGAAGTGCTCTGAAGAACAGCAGAGGGCCTTCTGGGAAAATGGTGGTGAAGTGGTGAGGCCTGTGGAGATAGTCAAAGTTCTTTCTGTATGGCTTGGCGTATTCCTTTTTCTTTCTCTCTCCCTCGGCCCTCCTTTCTTCCTTTCTACTTTTTTTTTAATTTAAAAAATATTATATTATTTTATTTTAACTTTTAAAATTTTAGTATGTGTATGGGTGTTTTGCCTGCATGTACGTCTGTACATGATGTGTGAGCCCACAGAGGCTAGAAGAGGGCATTGGATCCCTTGGAACTGAAGCAACATCAAAGATGGTTGTAAACTTCCATGTGGGTGCTGGAAATTGAACCCTGGTCCTCTGGAAGAGTAGCCATTGCTCTTAAGCCCTGAACCAACTCTCTAGCCCCTTTTCCTTAATGTTTAAAATTACATTTATCTCTCTGTCTCCATCTCTCTCTCCCTCCCTTCCTCCCTCCATACAGACCCTCTCTCTCTCTCTCTCTCCCTCCCTCCCTCCCTCCCTCCCTCCCTCCCTCCCTCTCTCTCTCTCTCTCTCTCTCTCTCTCTCTCTCTCTGTGTGTGTGTGTGTGTGTGCGCGCGCGCGCGCGCGTGCGCATGCATAAACCTGCCAGGTGCATATCACATGGAATCCAGACAATAGCTTGTAGAGGTTGGCTCTCTCTTTCTACCCACGTGGATTCCAGGCATCAAACTCTGGCTTTCCGGCATGGCAGTAACTCACCGCCTGCACCTGATAATTCATTTATGTTAGTTTTTGTCTTTCTTTCTTTCTTTCTTTCTTTCTTTCTTTCTTTCTTTCTTTCTTTCTATCTTTCTTTTTTCTTCCATGAGAGTCCAGTTAGGAGCAACTGAAGAACCGACAATGAACGTAGACTACACTGTGAGGGACGAGGGCTGGATCTTACAGACTTTTTCCAGTGTGCCAGTCTCTCTTAGCAGCGCATGCCAGACACGCATTCCCTCTTGCACACTTAGCTCCTAATTGTTATCCTACGGTGATTTATTTACTCTGACAGGAGGAGAGAAGGAGGGGTGGCTCCCACCACTTAGTCTTTTTATTCCCCCCCCCCCCAATTATTAGAGCACACGTTCTTTTGGGGGGAACATACAGGAAAGGAAGATTCTAAGCAGAAACAAATGCTCCAGGTGAATCTCATCATTCAGACATGCTCTCTGCCGACCCGGGGTTGTAATTTTCTGCAATCGTTGGCGGGCTCTGTTGAGTTTAAGCTCTTACTTGAGCCTCTATGTTTCTAGTCCCCATGAGCCTTGTGGCAGGTGCTGTGCACATGTGGAGCCCTGAACCTGTCTGCTGGAGGCTAGCATGGCTCCCTGTGACCCTGGGCTGTGGTGCGGATTCTGTTCTGTCTGTGGTCCCTGGGGTTGTGTCCTTCCACTTTCTGTTGAAATCCCTGTTGCTCACAGTAAGGGCGTTTCCCACTTATACCTACTTACTCATTTATTCACACATTTGTTCCAAACACACTGTTCTGGTGTTCTTTTCGCAGCTAGTACCGAGTTATCGCGCCATGAGCATTACTACACTGTAGGGGATGTTGGTCATTTTTCTGTGGCTTGGACAGCAACATCCCCATTCTAGGGTTAGGGCTCCTTACTTCCCTGTGCACACTACTCTTCTCTCACAGTAAAAGCCAAAGAAAAATCTGTGATCCTGTTCATCCAATCAGGGGCGGCCATCTCACATTTTGAAGCCAGGGGAGCCTCTCTAAGATGCAGGAGCCTCTGAGATTTTGGATCCTAGCCATGCTGGTTTGGGTGTTCCTGAGCTGCAATGGAGCACATCAGTAGAGACGCTGCCCTACCCAGGTGGGCCCCGAGGAGTGACCTCATTCCTGTTAGCTGTCCTGGGTATTGGGCCTGTTTCTTAGCACAGTTCTAAGTTTATGGCTGATCTTATGAATTAATTTGATGTCCTTCAAAAAACTGTGTGTGTGTGTGTTGTGTGATGGGGAAATTATTATTTGAGACATGGTCTTGTTGTGTAGTCTAGATTTTCTTTTTCTGTATTCCTACCTTAGCCTCTTGAGTGCTGGTATTATAAGTGTGTGCCATCACATTTGACTCCACCCTTTCTTTCTTTTTTAAAAAATATATTTTATTAATTTATTCATATTACATCTCAATGGGTATCCCATCCCTTGTATCCTCCCATTCCTCCCTTCCTCCCATTTTCCCCTTACTCCCCTCCCCTATGACTGTGACTGAGGGGGTCCTCCTCCTCCCCCTGTATATGCTCATAGGGTATCAAGTCTCTTCTTGGTAGCCTGCTATCCTTCCTCTGAGTGCCACCAGGCCTCCCCATCCAGGGGACATGGTCAAATATGACTCCGCCCTTTCTTAATGCTAGCCAGAACAGCTTAAAGAAAGAAAACTAATTTATGTGACTTGATTTTTGTCTTTCAGATTCAAACACTGCAGAATAGACCATATAATTTGAATCCAGTCGTAATTTGTAACCTCCGCTTTCCTAGGTCACATGAGTGGGAACCAGGAGAGGAATGAAGGAGACAAAAATAATGCACACATTATCCCCTAGGGCTCCCCCTCAGCTATGGTAGCAGAGAAGTCAAGCCCTTCCTTCCAAGAACCTGCACAGCAGCATGTCTATGCTATTAACTGCTTGGCATTTAGCCCTCAGCTCCTCCCTTGCCCACCTCTGAAGCTTCTGGGGTTTCTGCTGTTGCATGTATTTTCTTCGCCCATGAGCTGCCTGGCTTGTTTGAATCATGCCCACTAACCAACCATTAAGGCAGATTTTGCTCTTTGGTGAGTCCCAGCAATCCTGCTATTATTCTCAGCTATCATCTTGTTTCAGAAACGGCCATGTGCTTAGTGGCGACCTCGCTTTCCCAGTGCCCACTCTGCCTAAGCATTCCTTACGTCATTCCGGTCCTGCCCATCACCATGGAAAGGATTTCCAAGCCTTGTGATCTTATGACAGGCCACATCCAATATGATGTGACTAAGCGTAAGGAGGGAGGAGACTGGGAGGTGGTGAGGGCCTGAGCTACATTTGCCTCCTGTTCAGTAGAAAGGGACAAGCAAACAGCTCCGTCACAAATGCAGGGGCAGAGCCGGTGTAAGAGGCAAGAGGCGATCACTGTCATCTGTTTTCAATGTGAGGTGAATGCTGAGCTCATCAGAGAATCACAGATAATCTAGGACCCTGTTTTCCCCACCTGGAAGCCAGTGTCTGCCTGTCCGGGCAGGTTTAGTTTATTGTAGGATTGAAAAGTTACGAGCAGTCAGCTTGTCTGAAGCCGTATAACAGCAAAGGAGGGAATCTTGTGCCCCAGAATATAAATTGGATAAGGCTCTGTGGTCTAAATTGATAGGATAGGGAATCTGGGGAGGGGCAATACTAACACTAGGAGGAGAGTATCTTCCTGAAGAACTCAGCCAATGAGGAGCTCAGGGGGCAGGTAATACAACCAGGAATATAAAAGCACTGTTCATGCCAATTGAGTGCAGCAGCTGTTTTTTTCCTTTTTTTTTTCTTCCCGTTTTATCTAAGCCAATGCCCAGCTTTTTAAAGCTCACTACTCTGAGCCTCCAGCGTGCTTATTATAAAGTGAGGACCATTGTGTCTAACACCAAGGCTTCCCAAACAAATCACAACACAGGGGATGTAGTGTTGACGATGTCCTAAAAAAATCTGCCTTTTGCTACAGTTTGATGTGCCAAGCCATGCTGGAGGCTCTTACGTTGCCTCTAGGAGCCCAGGAGCTGCCAGAGAACCTGTGTTCTGTGCACTCAGCTGCGATTTGGGACCAAGGCGTGGAAATGAACTGCTGAGGGTTGGGGTGGGCGGTGTGGCACAGAACTAGAACACAGTGGTGGGAATGTATTTTTCTCTAATTGCATCTGCATTTTAGGCATTTCAAGTCTAAATATTACATGATTTTAAAAGTTTGAGGCAGGGGTGCAGTTGAATAGGAGCAATTATTCATGTTCTGTGACACAGTCGGATAACTTGGTTGATAACAATTAATTGTATGTTTTGAGACAGCTAGCACAGAGTTTGAATGTTCACAACACAAAGAAATGATAAGTGTTTGCGATGACGGATATGCCAATTATGCCATGCAGTCATTACATACTGGATTTCTGCATTGAAGTTCCACACTGAACCTTAGAAGCAAGCACCATTGCTACACGTCAATTACGTCTTTTTTTTTTTTTTTCAAGTTTTGGGAATGATGGGATTCTAAACCCCGCTCAGGCATTCTTGATTCACATTTCTATATTACAGGTGTTGAGCCTTGTAATTATAAACAAAGCAGTACCTGCTTTACAGGTGAGCAAGACTTTTGAGGCAGAAGACATTTTTAAAAAGCGATTTTTCTCAACTGCATGAGCGTCTTAAATGGCTGCCAGCTAATCCATAAAACGGCCTTTAAAAATGATCATTGTATAATCATAAGACATTAAAATGCATATAAGTGGCTCTCAGATATTAGTAAATGAGTAATTTATGAAACAGGATGTATCAATCAATCCTTTATGTCACTCCGTGTCCCATCCAGCTCTCGTCCTCAGAGTCACTCCAGGTTAAATTCTGTCATCTGTCTGGTTATACTCAAACAAGGATTGTTTAACGCCTTTAAAATGTCATATCTATTTGCAATCACTCTTTTTGAAGCCTTGTGAATTGCCCCCCACCCCTCATCAAGCATTATATGGTGAGATTTACATAGGTTGAAAAATTCTATAATTGCCTCATTTTCATAGCCATTTAATATTTTGTTATATGACTATGTCACAAGCTATGCATCCATTTTCCTATCAAGCATTTAGGGTTCTCCCATCTCCCTCCCTCCCTCTCTCTCTCTCTCTCTCTCTCTCTCTCTCAAAATTACAACCCTTCTATGAACATTTGTGTACTTTTCTTCCTCATGTTCAGGCAAGTTTCTCTGATTCTTTCATCGAAGTAGGGATTTTTGCATCACAAGAGTGCTATGGTTTACCCACCTACCTGGAAACTCCTTGTACTAAGTCATAATCCCAGTACTGTGTCCAGACTAAGCAGTATTTTGTATTTTTCCACGACCTCCTAGATGTGAGCTAATATCTCATTATGGCTGGAATTTGTGTTTTCCAAATTTACTATCCCCACCACTCTCAGTGTCTTTCACAGGCATTGCCCACCACATTGGCAAATAGCCAAAGGAAAAAAATAATCACTGTTAAGCCTTAGTTCCTTGTGGTAGGCAGATCTAAGGAGAGGCTTGGAAAAGATGGTTGTAGAGGAGTCAATGTGTACTCTGCTTGGCACAGGAAGGTTGCAGGAGCAGATTTGGGGCAAGGTCAGGATGACCATCAGAGAGTACAGCAAGGCTCTGTCCACAGGGCCTGCCAGTTGTCAGAGGCCAGCCCTGCTGGGAGTCTTCCAGGAGGCAGTTCTCCCAAATGCTGGTGTCCTCTGATTCCCAATTCAGTTCCTTTCTTTTGTGCCCAGAAATGTTGGCATCTGGGTTGCATCTTTAAAAATAGATCATCACGGTGACAAAGTTTCAGCCACTTAAACAAGCTGTGAAAGGAATCTTGACCTGTGTGGAAGCTGAGGCGTTACACACAGAATCTCAGGAAGTGTGCCTGCACACATGAGTCCTACCTTATGTCCTCTTTGTAAGTTAGTCTTACATCTGCTTGTTGGATTTCTAAGAATATGAACGAGCAGAAACATGCTATGCATTTCCTCTGGGAATATAGCCTATATCTTCCTACATGACACTTTAATGGTTATGTAGTTATGAATAGTAGAAGCCATAGAAGAGGGGGGGTATAGGCTTTGATCTTTTTAAAACCTACTTTATTTGGAGTTCTTTAATGCCTCTATCTCCCTTTCAACCCACCCACTCCAGATAGGAGAGAGAGAGAAGGCTAATAGGGACAGAAGAAGCAGATCTTTTATAGACTCAGTTCCTTGGGGGAGATTCCATTTTTTAAAGTCAGGATTCCAGAAGACCCATTAAACAGCAAACCAGAAATTCAGAAGACGTGGCAGCAACTGCAGCAGCTGAAACCTGGAACCTCAAAGTGGTCTTTGGAATGTTTCTCTCTAGGAGAGTCTCAAAGAGAAGCAACGAACAGCCAAGCAATATGAAGCGATGCAAAAGCAGAAAGCCAAGCCTCTGGTCGTGTGCTCTTATTTAATTTACTCTCAGAGTCCCGTACCACGATGTTTATCAAGTGGCAAAGACCATGCCCCGACAAGAGGCAGTTCCCTTTCTAGCAGACAAAGATCACACACTCTCACACAAGTCTGCTTCACATACCATACTTGGGGTCAATACAAAAACATGTTTACATCCACTATAGTGGAGTATGCACTGAGGAGGACAAGGATCTCTTGAAGGAAACTGTCTCAAGTGAGGTCATTAGAGCAAGGGTTGGGAAGTCTTTTTTTGCACAGGGAAAAAGTGACTGCCTCTGCTAGCATGGGGAACTCTGGAGATTTGATTTCTAGAAGTTAGCTTATAAGAGTCATTCAAACCTACCAGAATGCCTCTATTGAGCTTTTAGTAAGCACCACATTCCCAATAGTCCTCAGGTGGAATGGAGAAAAAAATGCTCAACAAGGCACAGATTTATAGCATCACTTTCCCCACCCATGGCAACCCCACACTTATGTGGGCAGCCATAGTCATCTATTCCCAGACCCCATTTTCCAGCACTCTTTCTGCTAGCACGCCTTATACCAAATCAAGCTCAAGTTGGAAATAGAGAACAGGTGGTTTTATATATGAGAATAAGATAATGATATATACAAGTATCAGATATTATGTTATACAGAGTTTATTATATGACCATGGGGGGGAGAAGGGAAGGGGGAGGGGTACCCCAGAGAGAGACAGACACAGAGACAGGAAGAGTAAGAAGAAGAGAGAGAGTAGAGAGTAAGAGGAGAGAGGGTAGAGAGGGGACCACGTGGACAGTTTGTCCTTTTATATAGCCCTGAGCAGGGCCACGCCCCCATGGCAGATAAGCTATGACATCACAGGTAGGCAGACTGAGGCAGAATCCTAACATTCCTACCTTTTCCTATAACAAAAAAAAATGAAGAACGTTGGGTTGTTTTTACATATGGTAAGTTAAAGTATACAAATGCAGTGTCATTGGGAGCAGCTTTTGGCTGCCATGTGAGGGGAAAAGGGAGAAAGAAAAAAGCAATAGCAACAGGATGTCCAGATTATATAGTGAAGGGGAAGGAAAAGTTCTGTCGAGGAGAGCTGGAGGAACCTGGAGCTGTTTGTCCCCGGCCTGGAGCTCACCAATTCAGCCTTTTGCAAATGGATAAGGGGTGAAGTAATCATCTTAACTACTTCCTGCTGACAGTAGGGCAGTGATAGGGGGTTTAAAAGGCTGAAGTGTTGGCCAGGTTCCAGAAAAACAGGCTGTTGATTTACTGTCCAGGATCTGAGAACATCTGCAGCTGGGAAGGTCAACACAGGTCCAGCTAGGAGGAACAATGCAGGTCCAGCAGGCACGATCCATGAGGTTGGACGGGAGCACTTGTGGGTAGCTGCTGTGATGATGTCCCAGATGTAGGAAGTCTGGCAGGGTACTGGAACATATATGTGGGCAGAAGACAAAGTTAGTAGGTTAGGGAGAAAATTCCCTTTAGGTGTACATTTGAAACTCTTGGGAGAGCAAAGAAAAAGATTTAAACATAGGAAACTTCCTTCCATTTTACCCTAGGAAAGGCTTGAACATGGGAGAGCAAAGAAAAGGTCTGGATATAGGGAGCTTCCTTCCCTTTTACCCGATTGCTGGCAATAATTAAAACGGTTTAGTTTGGGATCTATCCAAGTTTGGTTGCAAAGGCATGTAAGCTTAGAAGTTCTTTTTTTTGTTTTTTGTTTTTTTGTTCTTTTGTTTTTCGAGACAGAATTTCTCTGTGTAGCCTTGGCTGTCCTGCATTCAGCAGGCTGGCCTTGAACTCACAGAGATCTACCTGCTCTGGTGCTTAGAAGTTCTTAATGTGGGAGTAGGGATTTGAAATTCTCAGAAGGCATCCCAGGGGAGCCTGGAGAAACGGCGAATGGACTGTTTTTCATGGGCAGCAGCGGCAGCGGCGCCAGCAGCAGAAGCAGAGGCAGCAGTAGTGGAAGCAGTAGTTTCTTTCACTCAGTGAAAAAAATTCTAGTTGTAGGTAAGCTAGAAGAAACAGCCAGTCATGCAGACTGGGGTTGTCAACTGGTGCTGGGTGCAGAAGGGTGGCAATCAGGTAGTTAGGGGAGCCCCAAAACCAGTGAAAAGGGGGAGGAATCCCACCCTCAGAGATAGGCGATAGGTGAGAAGGTTAGGCTTTGGATTGACAGTACTTATCTGGATGCCATCTGACCTGAGAGGTAGATTTCCTGTAGCTTACAAGAATCCTTTTAAGTTCATAAAGGGAGATAGATTTAGACACGTTAGCATCATCACTGTTTGTAATCGGCAGTGAAATGCATAGTGTTAGACATGTACACATTGTAGGAAAAGGCAGTAGACGTATAGCAGAGTTCTTGAGAAAAGAACTTTGTGTTAAGAGCACAAATACTCTGAGGTAATCTTAGGGAAGGCAGAAGCCTTTTTGCCCACTGTGGAACAGTAACATGGGGAGAACAGAAACCTCCTGTAGAGCAGAAGGCAAAAGCTCACTTTAGCATCAGTACACAGCATGAAAGAGGGGCTTTCCAGAAGACTGGATGCATATAATTTTAGTACAATGAGAGGCATTTTAAGAAAAAGACAAACAAAAAGAAATTTAAAATCTTGAGCTTGGAACTATGATAGGATCATACAGTGGAATGTTTTCTATAGTTAGATTAATAAACTAGACTTCCAGGATCCGTGTCAACACTCTGAACAGGTAATACAACAATAGCACAGCAACAGGAAGAAATAAAGCATCCCTTTAGACATGTTGACCTTCATAACTTGCATTTACCAACTTAAAACACTGTCTCAAAACACCTTCTCGGAAGCTTTAAGACATAGGTGAAATTTTAATCTTAAAACACGTTTTTTTTTATTGTATGCTTTTTGAAATATTTATTAATTTATTCATATTACATCTAAATTGTTATCCCATCCCTTGTATCCTCCCATTCCTCCCTCCCTCCCGCTTCCCCCCTACTCCCTTCCCCTATGACTGTGACTGAGGGGGACTTCCTCCCCCTTTATATGCTCATAGGGTATCGAGTCTCTTCTTGGTAGCCTGCTATCCTTCCTCTGAGTGCCACCAGGTCTCCCCATCAAGGGGACATGGTCAAAAATGGTGCACCAGAGTTTGTATGAAAGTCAGACTTCCCTCTCCACTCAACGGTGGAGAATGTCCTGTCCGTCGGCTAGGTCTGGGTAGGTTAAAACACGTTCTTAAAACACCTTCTTGGAAGCTTTAAGACCTAGGTGAAATTGTAAGTAGTCACTGCCCTTTAGCTAAAAGAATGGTAACAAGGTGGACTGTATCTAGACCTGACAGTTAAAAGTTTGGTCTCCTGCACATGAAGAGGGCTGGGAAGGTACCTGAAGCCTCCAGTGATAGAAGCTGGCCATGTGACTGTATAGCCCGAGTGTGAGTTTAACAGAGACCTGTAGCATTGCCCTGGCTTTGGCGAGGCTGCTGAATCTAAGAGCCAGCTGTACTCCCACCAGGTCAAGGAGCTTGAAGGCTGGAAATGTGTAAAGCTCCTGTACTGCTCCAACCTCCGGTGGCTGGGCACAGAGGACAAGCCTGCGTGTGAGCATTCTGACATCCATAGGCCAGTTTTGCAACAGGCGAGGCTGTGGGACCGGTGTCCCATTCTGGCTGCAGCAGCTGTGAGACCAGTGTCTCCTTTTGGCTGCATCTGAAAAAGGTCCCTGGCAGAGCTGATTCAGGCTGGACCCCAGCAGGAAGGGGTATTTCACACCTCTATTTTTTCCTCAGTGGCAGTTGCTAAGGCCTGGAGAATAGTTTGCTGTAATTGAGCCTGTCAGGAAGGCTCCTCTTGGGTTTTAAAGATTTTATACCAGTTCCTATATGGGGGCTGGGGGGAGGGGGAAACATCCTCAACCTTTTAATTAAGATGACAGTGAGACTACAGTTTTGTCTATTTTAAGAATATTTAAATAGACATTTTTATTCATAGTTTATCTTAATACTTAAAAACTAGTAGTTTAAGTTTTATCCCTGTTAAGTTGGAACATTGAAAACATAAGTACAGTCCAAAAAGAGCAGAACAGATTTGTACGATCAATAACATCACATTTAGAATTTTAGGCTAAACATGGTTTAAGGCAGTGCTTTCAAATTTAACATTGTAAACAACTGATTATTAATACAGTAGAAGATTATAGATAATTAGAAACCTGTATCAAACCCATTAGCCAGGAATGGTTGAATCCAGGTTAGCTGATGACAGGAGGAACAGCGTTTATTTACTTGTCTAGGAATTAACAAAAGCATAAGTTTGAAACAAAACATTTTGGATCAGGATGAAACATAGTCAGTAAAAAATTGTAAGATTATTTTTTTTAGAGCCAGGTGTGGTGGCGCATGCCTTTAATCCCAGCATCGGGAGGCAGAGGCAGGTAGATAGTTGTGAGTTCGAGGCCAGCCTGGTCTACAAAGTGAGTCCAGGACAGCTAAGGGTACACAGAGAAACCCTGTCTGGAAAAACAAACAAACAAACAAGCAAACAAATAAACAAAACAAAAACAAAAAAGCTTTTTTTGAGAGTAGAAAAGAAATCGGAGACAATTTTTATTTTTAAAAGTTAGAAAATAGATTTAGAGAGAAAGGCAACTTTGTAGCCAAGAACCAGGTGTATTTGACTTTTAGTTCCTAATTAACTAAGTTAGCAAAGCTGGAGCCTGGATCCAGTTACTGCGTGAAGGGGCTTTAATCCTGGGCTGCCTTGGGCAGGCTGGGCTGGGGAGTAGGGGCTGCACATGCGCATATCCACTGAATCGCAGGCATACTCGTGCTGGAGGGCAAGGGACTAGGGCAGTGGCGGGAAGCTAGCAGTCCTGTGGTAGGCTAGGAGGGGCAAAATGGCAACTACCATGTAGCAGCAGATTTAAAACCACCAAGAGGCTGCAATAGCTCAGGGTGGCTGAGCACAGTGCAGACAGGGAAGCGGAACTGTGGCAGCCCCATTCTGTCCTGGCTTTGTGGCCTGCAGGAACAAACCCCGGGGTGGGGTGGGGTGGGGAATGGGGACAGCTTTGGAGAGTGCGGAAGAGGGCATGTGGCGGGCTGGCGGAATATGGCCAGCTGGCCAGCAGGGCAGGGAGCCACTGGGGGTCCAGCACTTAACCCTGGCGGTGATGGGCCATTATTGGCTCCCTCAGAATCAAAGTAGACCATCTGCGGCAGTACACGCATTCCGGGGGTTTGGGTACCCATCCCAATCAGAGGAAAGCGGTAACCTCAGAGAAGTCCATGGCTGATGGACAGCTTACCAAAAATAGGAGGACTGGGGGTTGAAATTTACAGGTAAGTTACCAAAACTATAGCAGGGAGGCAGGTTACTCCAGCCAGAGGCGCTCCACTGCTCTACACCCAGGTTTAGCGCTGGGGGGAGGCGCAGGGAGGGGGGGTGCCATGTGGCACAGTGAATTATTTACCTGTATTCTGCGCTGGGCCAGGGAGAGATCAGAGCAGTGGAAATTTACCTTAGCTTGGAATCGTGGAAAGGGTGGCGGTCTTGAAAAGCTGTCTGGAAGGCTTGCTCACAGCCGACTTCTGGCAAGCGGGGCAAGTGGGAGAGCAGGACAGTATTTTGAGAAAGGAATTTAGACATTAGAATGGTCCTCTGGCTTTCATATCCGAGTCACGGCACCAACTTTATATATGAGAATAAGAATGATGGATTCAAGTTGCCCAATATTATGTTATATGGAGTTTACTAAATGAGCATGGCGGGGTGAGAAGGTAAGGGGAGGGGGGTACCCCAGAGAGAAACAGAGACAGAGACAGAAAGAGGAGTGGAGGGGGAAGATGTGGGAATAAGAGTGGACAATAGAGAGGACAGACATGACTAAATTGACCTCTACACATCTAAGCTCACTATTCTGTTTAATTAATACGAACAACAACAATATCAAGGAAAAAAAAAAAAGAAAAGAAATCCAGTTGTTAAATAAAGGGAAAAATTGCATTTTGAAACGTCAAACCCCAGGATATAGAGTATAGTATTCAAAGAAGGTGTGGCCTGAAAGTGACAAATGAAGAGCTGCCACGAACAGGAAAGAGAGTGGTTGGCTAGGAATGCTTATTTTCACGGGGAATCTGTTGGCTTCTTTAAAAGAGTTCATTGCTGAGAACTTCTAAGATGTACAAAGTAGCATAACTTAACCACCAGCCACGCTTCCAAGCATGTTTTACTTAGATACTTCCCACTGATTCCTCTTGATTTATTTTTAAAAAAAAATCAAGTCCCACACATCTTATTAATTTAATAATGATCCTTCGATATCCAGCGAACACTTGGATATGCACCTTTCTCTGGACATCTTCTCACCAGCTCAGCGGTTTGCAGATGGAGCCTATGCGATGCTTCTAGCTTGTGCCATTTCATTCACTTGTTTCCCCTCCTCCGTGACTCTCCCCTCTACCACTGACATGCTTAAAAAGCTGAGGTGCGGTGGCAGTTCTTCCTAGGGTTCCTTGCTGCTTTTTAATTGCATTTGATTTATTTAGTGCCAGTGTGTTTGTGTAGGCTCATGTGAGCCACACATGGTACACGTGTGGGAGTGTGCCCCTCCCCCCCCTCTCTCTCTCCCTCTCCTCTCTCTCAGCATGCTAAATACTCTTTATTTGATATAGTGCACAAACCCCATAAGCGCCTTTCAGTGGTAAAAGGCAGCATCCTTGACTTAAGGAATTCTAATTAAATCACCTTCATCAGTAGTAGACAGTTGCTTCCTGACATTCAGCCACTGCCTGTAACAGGCCAGCGAGCACAGGCTGAAACGCAGGTGAGCCTTTTTGTTTCTGAGATGGTGATAGGGTTTCCCCAGTGTTTAAATATATTAAAATGCCCAGCTATATAAATCTAAGTACAAAACCATTTTTATAGGTTTGAGGTGACACTCCCCATCTTTGTGGAAAGTAGAACACTACTAATTAAGTCCAATCTTGAGGAAGAGAGAGCAATGGTTGGACTTAATTAGTAATTAGTAACTGGATTTTTTTTTTTTAAAGATCATATCCACTTTACTATAAGTCAATTTTACTTAAATCAGGACTGTCCAACAAAAACATTGTTAGACATTCATGATCTGAAGTGGGGGTATGAATTAAATTATGGAATACATTAAAAGCCACATTTGTTTTGTAATAAATAAGGCAGTGTCATTACTCACTGGTGGCCTTTTTAAGATAAGCGATTAGGTCTGTTTTCTCCCTTCTTCTGAATTTAAGCGAAAATTGTTTTTTTGGTCCAGGAATGTACTTTTTGTGCCAGGGACCAAACGGCCTGAGGCCGACCCCCACCCATTCAGCACTTGCAGCAAACATCCTGCTGGGCCACTCATTAGGCATGCAAGGCATCCGGCTTAGTCCTGAGAAGAGAGCGATCCGATCCTGAGATAACCACAGAGACATCCTGCTTTGTCTCACCTGGAAGACCCCTCCCCTTGCAAATGTTCCCGGGGCTCAACCCCAGAAGATTTTGTACTTTTCCACTACTCTCCTTGCGTACCCCCGCCCTCCCTAAAGCAGGTTTTAAAAAGCCTGCCATTACCTTCAATAAACGGCTCTTGACAAGCAACTGTTCGCTTGAGCTCTACGTCTCTCTCGCCCATATCTTTAACTACAGGTTGCAACCCCCCTCGGCCCCCCAATAACTGACCAGCTGGACTGGTTGGTGGACTAGTTACATGGACTAGTTATTTTTGGGATTCTCCAAATCCTCCATCAGGGTGTCCTCTCCCCAGGTGATGCCTTTGTTCTTGTTGGCATCTGTGTAGGAGAATCCAGCAGCCTCACCTGTCTTCTGCCCAGACAGACCATGGAGATTTGGTCCAGTCTTAAGTTTGCCTCCCTTTTCCACAGTGTGGCACTGGGCACACTTATGAATAAAAATCTTTCTCAACGTCACCTAGTTTTTTAATTCTCTCCGGGCTGGTAGACACCACAAATGTTGTGACCCGAAGACCGACGTCCCACTCTCTTGAGTTTGCTCTCTTGTTTAACCAGTTTGTTCTGGGGATCAAAAACTCAAGTGATTAGTTTGGCAGTAAGGGAGCCGTTACTCGCTTTATGCCCTGGACCATTGCATCAGCCCCATGATCTGGGGTTAACTAACTTTCTCCCAGGACATAATATTTTTCTTCTCGGCATTCCAGGGATCTGGTATATGGTAGCCTGATAGATAGGCAGAGAAGCTTAATCAGACTTAGGTTTGATAATATTTGGCAAGATTATCGTGAGCTCTAAAATTTACTTGGCAATTCCAATTTTTAAATCTTTTACTAAAAATTAAAAATTCAAATTATTAAAAAATTGCTACATGTAGACATTGTTCTCTAGGCGCAATTGAAGTGATTAGTCAGTGAAAAAAAAATCTTCGTATTTTAAAAATTCCAATTTTACCAATGGGAGTACGGGATATTGGCTAGGTAGATTCACATCCATCCTGATTTGATAGTTTCTTTTAAGGACTTATTGTTGAGACTTTCAAATCTATGCATTATCCAGAGTCAGCTAATGTAGTTAAATAACAAATGTGTGTTCTAATGTTAATCCAGCCTTGTATTCCCAAATTAACCACAACTGGGTCATGACCACTAGAAACAGAACAAATGTGGTCATGAAAGCATGTACAAAGCATGCAACCTCCCCCCCCCCCTCCAGAGCCTCAGACTGTAGCCCAGGCTATTCCAGAGCTGTGCATCCTGGGTTGACATGGAACTCAAGATCCTATATAGCCTCAAGCTCCCAAGTTCTGGGATCACAGACATATGCCACTGAGCCTGGCTTTACGCAAAGCATTTTAATCCATGGAAATATTATAATTTTCTGTGACATTTAAAATATTTTGCAAAAACATTAAAACTCTGCTACTGTCTGCTATAAATATATAGGGAAGTGAAAAAAAAAAAGCACAGCGATACTTACCCAGCACACTAATTTAAAACATCAGAAACAGTGAGAACCAAAATATTTCATACATGCACCTACAAAATAATCATAGCAACGTAGAATTAAACTTTATCCCTTTCTCACTATCGTGTCTTAAAGTTTCTGTTACTGTCTTGAAGTTTACTATTTTTTTCCTTGTTTTATGTCTGCTCTTAATTTTGTTTAGCCTATTTTCATCTCATATGCTTCACTTTTAGTTTCTAGTTGTGAATATCTGTAGTCATTAAAAGTTAAAAGCAAGAATATACTCTAAATGATTGGGAACGGCCTGAGCAATCACGTGGTCCCTGAGCTACGAGGCTCGTTTCATTTGTTTGTTTAAATGCACCTTGCTTGAAATTTTCATACAGGCACATAGTGCGTTCTGATGATTGTCATACTACACTCTCTTCCATCTCTCTCTCACTCCGCCAGCTTCCTTTGCCACCTTCATGATTTTTTGTTTGCCTTGTTTTCTGACGTCTCAGAATTCAGCCAGGGCCAGCCCTGTGGCCACGGATTTGGAACTACCTGCTGGAGCCTGGTGGGTTCGCAGTGGGGTACAGAACTGGAGCTAAAGACTCCCCTTCCAGAACCCGTTAGTAGCCTGTCTTAGTTTGCCGTGACGGAACACTATGACCAAAAGCAGTGTGGTGAGGAAAGGGTTTATTTCACATTACATTGTGAGGGGAAGTCAGGGCAGGAATTGAGGCAGAGAGCATCGCAGAACAATTCTTACTGGCTTGCTCCCCTTGCCTTGGTTAGCCTAATTTCTTACACAATCCAAGACTACCTGCCCCAGGGGTGGTGCTGCCCACAGCAGGCTGGGCATTCTCACATCAATCATTAATCCAGAAAACACCCTACAGATGTGTCTGTAGGACAATCTGATCTTCCTTCTTCCCAGATGACTCTAGCTTGTATCAAGTTGACAAAGAACTAACCAGCACAGTAGCTGATAGTTCAGTAGGGAGGAGTATCCCATGGCCACCCCAACGCTTAAGCCTTGACAGGGCTAATCTTGTACAGGTCCTGAGCAGGTACCTGCAGCTGCTGTTAGTTCAAGATCGCAATGACTGAGTCACACCCAGATGATGTCATTTCATAGCCCATCTCACCATATGCCTATGCCAGCTCTATTTTTTTTTTTTTTTGGCCCCTCTCCTGCAATATTCCTTGATTCTTGGATGAGCCTATTGTAAATAGCTTGTTTTGGGCTGAGCACTAAACTGTCATTCATGCTCAGCAGCTTAGCAATCGCGACTCTCTGCACTCACCACTGGTCACCGTGAAGAGAAGCCTCTCTGATTAAAGCTTCTGTTTTATGGGTATACAACCGGCTGTTTAGAAGGCAGTTTGATGCCTGGTCAATCAATTTAGCGAAATAACAATAGTAAGAGCCTCTCCTCCAGGGCACGCAACCTCACCAGGCTTGCGCTTAAAATCCAAACCAAACAAAAAAACGAAATGAAACTGAGTTTACAGTAGCAAATATTACTTTCTGTGGAGTGTGCCAGATACAGTGAGAACACAGTTGGTTGCTCCCGTAATAGTTATGCTGCAATTGTGCAGGTGGGCACCTCTTCCCTGCCAGGTTGGTATTGTAGTTTATAGGGTTCCTACCTGAGTAAGGCTGTTGCTGCTTTTTCTACGCCTAGAAGTTTGCACAGCACCTCCTGGCACTATGGAAGCTGGCCAGCAAGGAGGGAATTGTTGGGTTAGTATCAGCTTGAATTCTCCCAGACAGATGGTGACTTCAGCAGCAGGGTCTTATCATCTGTCTGGTAGCTGTCCTAGTCACTGTTGTGTCACTGTGAAGAGACACCACAGACAAGGCAATTCGTATAAGAGAAAGCATTCAGTTGGGGGCCTTTTATTACAGTTTCAGAAGTTTAGCCTGTTATCGTCATGGTGGGGAGCGTGGTGGCATGCAGGGAGGAACCAGGGCAGTCGCTGAGCTGTATCCTGACCTGTAGGCAGAGGTGGGGGGCGGTCGGAGGGAGGAGGCACTGGGCCTGCTATGGTCTTTCGAAACCTCAAAGCCTGTCCCCCAGCAACTCCCTTCCCCCAACAAGATCGCACCTACTCTAATAAGGTCAAACCCTCTTACTTCTTTTATTTTTTCCTCAAACAGTTTCCACTCCTCTGTGACTAAACATTCAAATATTTGAGCCTGAGCGGGGAGAGGCATCTTATTCAAACCATGCCGTTGGCCAATCAAAAAGAATAGCAAGATCTTCTATTGTTCTGCCTCCCTGGGGCCTCCCTGACCAACAGTGCTGGTAAGGGATCGCATGCCTGGCAAATAATGTTCTTATTTGCTAATATCATTTTTGGATTACTTTTGGCATTTTATTTTATTTACTTATTTTGAGAGAGGGTCTTTCTATGCAGCCCAGGGTGTCCTTGAACTCCCTTCCTGATCCTTGCAAGTGTTTGGATTACAGGCATGTGCTGGCATACCTGGCCGGTTTTATTAATGCCATTTCTCCTCTGTATATGTGATATCTTCTTGCCTTTGTGCATGCCTCGTGACATTTGATTGTTGTGATCCATTGTGTACCATTATAAGGTAATATTTACTTTTGTATTTCACTAAGTGTTTTGGGGGCTTTGTTTTGGGGACACAGTTAAGTTAGTAGGAAAATCCTCCTTTCAGGACTTTTCCCATTATGATGGTAGATGGGCACGTTATATTTTTTATCACTGTGACAAAATACCCAAGAACATCGAAGTAAAGCAGGAAACATTTATTTTGGCTCACAGTATCCAAGGGTTTAGTCTGTGGTCAGTTGCTTCTATTGCTTTTAGGCACATGGCGAAGCAAAAATGTTATGATCGGAAGGAAGGTTTGGAGGAATAAATCTGCTTACTGTATGGCAGGTAGGAAGCAAACAGACACAAAAGGGGTCCAGGGTAATATATAGCCCCTCAAGAACATGCCAAGGACTTACTTCCTCCAAGGAGGCCCCACACCACTTCCTGATAGTGACATCAAGTTATGAATTCATTAATGAATTAGTCTACTGATAAAGACTCGATCACGGATCATGGTTGAACCGCTTTCCACAGCCAAGCTTTTAGGGCATTAGCCCTTTGAAGGGGCCCTTCCTGATCAAACTTTAACACTGGAAATATAGCAATGCTTAGATTCAGACAAGGACTCATCACTCTTCACTACTGAGGTCGGCCGAGGCCTTGGCTGTGAATCCTGGCATTTCCCACTGGCTGATGGAACAGTCACCATTCTGAGCTGTGTATGGCTGGCCACTGTCATCCCGATCCTCCCACATGGGCCTGTCCGTGTGCTGCTTCACAGGCATACCAGAAATCCACGCTCTGTGAACCCTGAAGAGAGAGCTTAGATTTTGGAGTTATCTCTCTGGGCAGCTATTAACCTAGTTTTTGTCTGTTAATTTTGTAACCTGCTTTTTTGCTGCAAGTGTTTATCCAGTTAAAACATTTTCTGGTGAAGCCTTTAGAGTCTACCAAGTGTAGGATCTCCTCATTTGCAAGTAGGGATATTTTGACGTCTTCTCTTCCTTTTTGAGTTTCTTTTCCCTTTCCTGTCTTATTTATTGCTTTAGCTAAGAATTACAGCGCTATCTTGAGTAAGAGCAAAAGTTGGGCCTTCTGTCTTACTCTTGATTTTAAAGAAAATGCTTTTGAGTATGTTCCTCCTATTCTTGATTATATCATAGATTAGTCAGGCTTAACACATATACACAGAATGTTTTACCCAACAGATAAATACTATACATTTTTTTCCAACAACCCATGGAGACATCTATAAAATAGATGGCATTTTGGCCACAAAGTGAGCCTTAACGAATACAAAGCAGTCCAGGCAATTTTTTTTGGTGTCTTATCACATTACAGTGGTTAAAATTAGAAAGCAGTAAGAGAAACTACACGTACATTTGGAGACTGAAAAAAAAATATACTCTCAAGTGAACAATCTGCCATTGGAGAAATAAAGGAGGAAAATTAAGGTTCCTAAAAATCAAATGAAAATAAAAGCACAACTTATTAGAACCCTGGAGATACAGCAAAGAAAGTTGGAAGAGGAACGTTTGTGGCTGTAGTGGTTATATTGAGAGAGAGAGAGAGTATTGTAGAAGATGTGTTGATTCTAGTGGCCTGTTTTAACTCGGCTACCTCCCCAATAACTGAGACAAAGACCTATTGATTTAATTAACAAGCTTAAGTACAATAACTGGGAAAGTAGGACTTATACTAATTCTCTAAGCTAGTCTGACTACCTCCCAGCCGCTTATCCGTTACTTACCAATCTTTGTCCCGCCTAGGCTGGATCTGCTCCACCAGGCCATGTTCTTTCTCTCCATCTTCCTTTCCTCCTCTCTCTCTTTCCTACCTGAAACCCCAGGGCCAGGGACCAAAGCCAATGACCATCTTTCTTCTGCCCAGTTACAGGCTGCCCAGCCTTTTAAAAATTAACCAACCAGAGATAATTGGGGAGCAATGTTTACACAGCATTATTCTGTTTACCTGAGAATGTGAGAATGTGAGAAGGCGCTCTGGATTGCAACCGGATCTTGGGGTCCAGAAATTAGCATCTGAATATACAGAGCACCAGACCAACACCCAACAAAAGGGGGACAGACATCAGAGACAGAGACAGAGTCAGAGAGAGCGAGGGAGGGAGGGGGGGAGAGAGGGAGAGAGGGAGAGAGGGAGAGTCAGAGAGTAAAAAGACAGAGAGAGAATAGAAATAAATTGTACCTTAAGGTCTTAAAAAACAAGAGCAAGCCAATCCTCAAACAGTACACAGAAAAACAGAGTGAATATCACATCAGAAATTAATAAAATAATTTGAATACACAGAGTCAATGAAAGATTTAGTTCTTAGAAAAGTTAAACAAGATTGGCAAGTCATTAGCCAAACTAATCTTAAGAATGAGAGAAAAGACTCAAATTAATAAAGTTAAAGATGAAGACGAAAATGTTATAAAGATTCAGATGAAACCCAGAGGATCATTAGGGACTAATTTTAAATACTAATATTCTCCAAACCTGGAAAATGCAAAAGAAATGAATAAAGTTTTAGAGGCACACTACCTATCAAAATGAATTGGGAGAATGCGAGCAGCTTAAATCTAAAAGAAGCAAGAAGATTGAACTGGGGCATTTCTTTCCCTTCTATTCTGTGGAATTGTTTGAGGAGCATTGATGTTAGCTCTTCCTTAAAAATTAGATAGAATTGGGCAGTGATGTGTGAATTCCAGACATAACCCCTGAAAGCTGATGGCTGTTTTTTATGCCTAAAACTAAGGCAGACACATTCCCCTCTGCATCTGCATCCCTTTGTGGGTACTTTTCTCCTCCCCCACCTTTTTGAGCTATGTAAGGGCTCAGTACCATCTACCTGTCACAGGGATCCTGGGCTTCTTTCCTTTTCTCCAGGAAAAGCCCCTCCAGAGGGACACCTCAGGTTTCCAGCAAGGAGCAGGAGGAGTCCCCAGGGCATCTGAATGCTCAGAATTCAAGTCTAAGGCTTGGCGTCTCATGTCGCTTTTTGGTTTATGGGGATTTTCTTTACTGCCAGACCATCTCTACCATGCTTGGTGAATTCAAAAACATATCAGAGATGCTTCCCATAGCCTTTGGGTTCTTTGTTCCCCAGTGGCTTCCCAGAGTATCTGCTCTGAAATACTGTCAGGAGTGGAAATCAAAGACTTCGTTTCATTTTCTGCTCAACAGTCAACATCTTCCAAGGTATTTTTCTATTAGCAGCTGTTTGAGAGATACTGTGCCCTGGCAAGCCAGGCGATAGTTCACTTTAGAGGGAGCGCTCTATCAGTCTGGAAGACAGAGTGTGCTGAGGACTTGTGAGTTCTCTGGAGGTTTTAAAGTGCAGATGAGATGATTTTTTTTTTACTGGTAATTTTGGGGCAAAATTTGTGAGGCCCAGACAAAAGACTGGAAAGTAGAGAAGTGAGGACAATTGTTAGAACCCACACTTCCCCATTGGTGCTGGTTATTCTGACCATATTGGCAAATGTGCACTTACAGTAAAGTATGTCTTGTGCATGTGGCACACATTACACCGGAATCTACATGAATTTTCTAATCCATTTTCTATGATACTTTCATTGTTGTGGGTATTGATAGCTTTAATTTAAAAATGGTCAAAGTGAGGTTACAAGATAATACAGTTCCTAAGGTCTCATGTTAAGCAATGGAGCCAAAGTTAAGGTCAAAAGAGTCTGTTTGCTTTGAAGCTGAGGTGCTTTCTAGTTTGCCAGACTGCTCGGCTCAGCTTGTGCACACCAGAGAGGCATGTCTGCTCCATCTTGCAGGAGCAGCTGAGCGGTCTTCCCTGCCCATTCTTCTGCTTTCTCCCATCCAGATTTTTCAATTGCTGTTTGAAAGGAAGAATTATATACAACCCCAAATCAATTTTGGCTGAAAAAAGAAAGAGCTTCCAAGTACATGCCGCTGGGGGACCACATAATGCCATCAGTTTGATTTTTTTTTTATTGCAAAAGCTTAGGGATAAACAGGGCAGTAAATATGCCATCTTGTTTAGCGGTTTAAATATTCTCTCAAGCTCATTAGGTCCTGTCACTTCCTCACGCCTGCTGTTCCATGGGCGGAGAGTCACTCCCACCTCCAGAGTCTACTCTGCTGAAGGTGCTGGTGCTGGAATGACACTGAGGGAGCTGTTCCTCACACTGAGAGGACAGAGGAGGCTGCCACAAGGCCTGAGGGATTCTGTTGGTGTAACGAAGAGTTCAGCTCCATATTTGATGTTTGATTGCTTAAAGCTTTCCAGCTCTCCCACTCTCTATCTCCTTAGGCACCACCTTGGGCAACTCGATAAGAAAGCCAGGCGCCCTTTGTGTTTTGTACCAGTAGGAAGTTCAAACCATGTGAGTCAGCTCCTCGCTCCAGGTCTGCACTGCCAGCACCATGAAGCTGGCAGCTCAGCCGACTCTCGTCCCCCCCTTTTAAATCCACCTTTGGGCACACGTCATTTGGTGATCAGAAAAACTTTGTACACCCTCTTGGCATGTGTTGTGTGGCAAAGTCACTCTTGCTACCTGGAACCAGATTCTCAGTGGGGATGGGTGGTCCATTCTGTCTCTGTTGGGTGGCTGTAATAGTGTCTAAGTGGAATACTTAGCAAGAAATAACAGAGATCCAGCTTTCTGACTTTTTTTTGGCTTTCTCTGCCAGCCACTGGCAGCTCTGCAGTGTTTCTGTTAAGAGCAAGCTGGGGAAATGCTCAGATATATGGCTATGAGGTTTGGGCACCAAACCCTACACGTTTTTCTGGCACAGATGACTCCCACAGCCTAGACTGGAGGCAAATACTCTAGAAGACAGAGCCCCTGGGCCTCTCCTCCTCTGAATTCACCCCCAACTGACATCTATTTCCAGGTCAGAAGGAGATGTTAAGCATCGGGGATAACATGTTAGGACATGCCTGCTGTCGCTCTCTTCAGTTTCAGGATGTGGCAGCACCCAGGTCTAAGCATCTCCTGAGACTGTTGCACCATCTGGACTCAAGCAAATGAGGGAGGGGGTTGAAAGGAGACACATGGATAAGCCTCCTCAGGCAGGAGCTCAGCAGTGACCGCCTTAGCTCTCTCCTCTACTGAGAAGAGGGAGGCTCTTAGAGACAGGGGGAGAAGGTGTTTTTTTTAAATAGTGTGTGTATGCAAGTGTGTGAGTGCCACATGCCCCTGAGCGCATGGGTGGAGGCCAGAGGTTGACGCTGGGTCTCTTCCTCATAGTGTTTCACCGTATTCTTTTGAGACTTAGAGGCCACCAATTGGCTCGACCTTGAGATCCTCCTGTCTTGGTTCCCACAGTGTTGAGGTTACAGGTGCACATCATGAAACCCAGGCTTTACATTAATTTGGGGATCCAAATTCAGATCCTCATGTTTGCATGGAACCTTCTCCCCAACTACGAGGTTTACTGTACGTAATCCCAGCACTATGACATCATGATGGAAGTCCGACCTCATGAAATCTCTGCTGTGAAGGAGGAGGAGTGTGGAGCAAAGGGCACAGGGTGCAGTGGAGCAAAGGGCACAGGGTGCAGTGGAGCAAAGGGCACAGGGTGCAGTGGAGCAAAGGGCACAGGGTGCAGTGGAGCAAAGGGCACAGGGGTACAGTGGAGCAAAGGGCACAGGGTGCAGTGGAGCAAAGGGCACAGGGTGCAGTGGAGCAAAGGGCACAGGGTGCAGTGGAGCAAAGGGCACAGGGTGCAGTGGAGCAAAGGGCACAGGGTGCAGTGGAGCAAAGGGCACAGGGTGCAGTGGAGCAAAGGGCACAGGGGTACAGTGGAGCAAAGGGCACAGGGTGCAGTGGAGCAAAGGGCACAGGGTGCAGTGGAGCAAAGGGCACAGGGTGCAGTGGAGCAAAGGGCACAGGGGTGCAGTGGAGCAAAGGGCACAGGGGTGCAGTGGAGCAAAGGGCACAGGGGTACAGTGGAGCAAAGGGCACAGGGTGCAGTGGAGCAAAGGGCACAGGGTGCAGTGGAGCAAAGGGCACAGGGTGCAGTGGAGCAAAGGGCACAGGGTGCAGTGGAGCAAAGGGCACAGGGTGCAGTGGAGCAAAGGGCACAGGGGTGCAGTGGAGCAAAGGGCACAGGGTGCAGTGGAGCAAAGGGCACAGGGTGCAGTGGAGCAAAGGGCACAGGGGTGCAGTGGAGCAAAGGGCACAGGGGTGCAGTGGAGCAAAGGGCACAGGGTGCAGTGGAGCAAAGGGCACAGGGGTACAGTGGAGCAAAGGGCACAGGGTGCAGTGGAGCAAAGGGCACAGGGTGCAGTGGAGCAAAGGGCACAGGGGTGCAGTGGAGCAAAGATTACAGGGGTGCAGTGGAGCAAAGGGCACAGGGGTGCAGTGGAGCAAAGGGCACAGGGTGCAGTGGAGCAAGGAGCACAGGAGTGCAGTGGAGCAAAGAGCACAGGGGTGCAGATTTTCCATATTTGTCCATCTTTGGGCAGTGGATTTAGAAATTTGAAAGAAGTGAACTTTTAGAATAAAGAATTGTATCTCTCTGTCCTGTTCATCTGCCATTTATGTACTTACCTTTACTTCCGTTACCATGGCTGACTAGCCTCCAGAACAGTGTTGACTGGGAATGAGGAGGCGAATTCTTTGCCTTGTTCTCAATCCAGAAGAAACACATTAGCTGATCATAGTGTTAGCTGTAGATGCCCCATAGAGATCCTTACCCAGGCTGAAGAAGCTCCACAGCGGCTGAGAATTTATGTCATGCGAGGATGCATGGGCTTTTAGCATATGATTTTCTGTGATTATTGAGATGATTGTTTGATTTTTTTCTTGTTGATTATTCATATGATGACTTCACTGAATGCTAATCTGATTTTGTAGTTTGGGGATAAATTCCATCTGGTTGTTATGTGTTAACTTGCATATATTTTGTTGGATTAAATTTGTTTAAGTTTTCTTAAGGATTTTTAGTTTATGTTCATTGTGGAAATTAATTTGCAGTTTAGTATTCTTCCAGCTGTGTTAGTGTGGGATCAGGGCAATGCTGGGATAAGAGATTTTGGAGAAGTATTTATGCATGTATATGTGCATGTATGTTTGTGTGTATACATGTGCATATATGAATATGCATAAAGTTTACATACAGTAGATGTATTTTTCTTTTTTTCTTTATTCTTCACACATATGTTACATCTCTACTGAAGTTTCCTCTCCCTTCTCTTCCCCAAGTCTTTACCCCCACCTTCCCCTTCCATGTCTTCCCTCCACTCTTGTAACCTCCCCTTCAAAAGAAAATAAAAAATAAAAATACCCCTACTCCTCAAAACACAAGTCCAATTTATGTTGTCTATAGACTCCCTGGAGCATGGTCAAACTCTCAGTGGTCTGCCTGTAAATAGAACTGAGAGTCTTTCCCTGCCAGAAGCCATCAGTTGTGGATCCCCTCCCCCCAGATTTAGACCTTCTCCCCTCAGAACAGAGCAGGTCTCCCAGGGACATTAACCAAATGTGGCATAATAAGCTACAATAAGATCAGGTACATCAAAGCTAGACGAGGCAACCCAGTAGGAAAAAAAAAAACATCCAAGACGCAGGCAAAAGAGTAAAAAAAAAAAATGTCATAAGAACACCAAAATACACAACCATACATATATGCAGAGGACCTAGCTCAGACCCATGCAGGCTCCCTGGTCTCTGAGAGCCCACTTGAGTCCCAGTCGTTGATTCTGTTGATTTTTTTCAACATTTTTATAGATTCTTTGGGGACTTCACAGCATGCGCCTCAATCACACTCATTTCCCAGTTCTTCCATGTCTGGACCCCACCTTTGTAACCTCCCCTCCAAAATAAAATAAAAAAAATAAAATTACCTCCTCCAGAAAAATAAAAAGTCCAATTTGTGTTATCTATGCACTCACTGGAGACTGGTCAAATCCTCAATGGTCTGCCCCAAAATAGAGCTGAGTCTTTTCTGGCCAGAAGCCATCAATTGTGGAGAGCTAACTTCAGCATCTTTATCACACTGCTGAAGGGTTCTCTTTGGTGGCTTCCTGTTTAGGTTGCTACTTTCTTAGGGGATGGGAATGGGGTTTGGGGCTGAGGTACAGGTTGTCACAGAAGCCTTCAATGTCCCTGTTTCTTGATTATGTATCTGCAATCATCAGTATCACTGCAAAAGTAGCTTCCTTACTCTTTACTGTCAGTGGGAGCATGATCACGGCCTTCCACATGGTTTCTGGCGACAGTACAGACCATGAACACAGCCCCTGGTTGCAATAGGTCTACAGACCCGGACCAAGCCCCTGGGGGCAGCCCACACTACAAACATTGGCCTTAGGTGGCAGTGGAGGCCACCTACATCAATATGGCCCCAGTGGCAGCATGGCCCACGGACATCAATATGGATTCAGGCTGCAGCACAGACCGCAGACATCCACATGGCCTTAGGTGGTAACGTGGAACATGGACATCACACAGACCTGAGCTGCAGAATAGGACTCTGGTCCACCATGGCCTTGGGTGGCAGTGCAGACCACTCACCTCAGCCTGGTCCTCACTGCCTTAGCATCCAGTCCAGTCTTCAGTCCCACCTCTCTTCTGGTTTTGTTTCGTTTGGTTTTTGTTTGTTTTTAATCTTTCCCATCTCTCCGTCACATGTTTGTTCACTGTAGTTGGTGGCCGCTGCCTGAGCAGCCAAAGTGGAGAGCAACTGTGTGGCTTCTGCTGCCACTTGTGTGCAGGTGTGTGAGCCTGCAAGTGTGCATGCGTGCCTGCATGTGTATGTGTGCATATAAAGTTTACATACAATGGATATATATTTCTTTGTTTTTTTGATATATATATTTCTTAATTGTTGCTAAAATTTCTCAGTAAAGCTACTGTACCTGGAGATTTCTTTGCGGAAAGCTGCAGATTGGGGACTTTTTCATGGACATGAGAGGCTGTTTAGGCTAATTTTTAGTGAGTTTCGTCTTGACAGTTTGCATCTCTTAAAGGAATGTGTGTGTCTCATCTAAATTGCATTATTGGCATCGAGCTTTTATAATGTTCATTTAGTCTCATTTCACTGTCAATAATATCCATGTCTGTGTGCTCATTTGGGATGTCATTGGCTGTTTGTTTCTTTCTCCCATTCCCTTTCTTCCTCAAACTCTACTTCCTCTCACTGGTTCCTGTGATGAGTCTGTCTAGTTTAGGAGGTTATGCTTTTATCAATATTTTCAAAGAAACAAGTTTGAGTTTATTGGTTTTCACTACTATTTTCTGTTTTTTTCTTTCATTGATTTCTACTCTTGTCTTTACAATTTACTCCTTTTTGCACTAGGCTTATTTTTAATTTTCTAGTTTCTTGTGGGGGAAGCTTAGATAATTTGCTTTAAGCCATTCTATTTTTCTGGTATAAGATTTTAATGCTATGAATTACCCTGTAAGCCCTGCTTAAAAATACATTTCAGGATATCATGCTTCTAATGTCCTTTGTGAGTTTTGCCCACAGATGATTTGAATTGCTTAGTTTAAATATGTGGCTTATTTCTGTGTATTTTCTCTTGTTGTGTACAGTTCCTTTGTTGTCAGAGAACAGTCCCTGGATGATTTCAGTTTTTTAAAATTGAGTAAGACTTGTTTTTTTTGTGTGTTTCTCAGCCATTCGATATTCCTCTGTTGAGAATTCTCTGTTTAGTTCTGAGTCCCATTTCTCAATTGGGTTTATTTGGTTTGGTGGTGTTTAATTTTTGAGGTCTTTATATATTTTGGACATCAGCCCTTTGTCAGATGCAGGGTTGGTGAAGATCTTTTCCCAGTCTGTAGGCTGTTGCTTTGTTCTGTTGACAGTGTCTCCTGCCTTACAGAAGCGTCTCAGCCTCATGAGGTCCCATTTATTAATTGTTGACCTTAAGGTCTGGGCTGTTGGTGTTCTGTTCAGGAACTTGTCTCCTGTGCCAATGTGTTCCAGGCTCTTCCTCACTTTTTCTTCTAACAGATTTAGTGTCTCTGGTTTTATGTTGAGGTCTTTAATCCACTTTAGTCATCAGAGAAATGCAAATCAAAACGACTCTGAGATTCCATCTTACACCCATCAGAATGCCTAAGATCAAAAATTCAAGTGGCACCACATGCTGGCAAGGATGTGGGAAAGAGGAACACTCCTTCATTGCTGGTGGGAATGCAAACTTGTACAACCAATTTGGAAATCTATCTGGCTCTTTCTCAGGAAACTGGGAATAGGGCTTCCTCAAGACCCAGCTTTTCCACTCCTTGGAGTATACCCAGAAAATGCTCCACCACACAACAAGGACATATGCTCAACCATGTTCATAGCAGCCTTATTCATAATAGCCAGAACCTGGAAACAGCCTAAATATCTCTCAGTTGAACAATGGATAAAGAAACTGTGGTACATTTACACTATGGAATATTACTCAACTATTAAAAACAAGGAAATCCTGAAATTTGTGGACAAATGGATGGGACTAGAAATGATCATAATGAGTGAGTTAACCCAGAAGCAGAAAGACTCACATGGTTTATACTCACTTATAATTGGGCACTAGGCCAAAAGGCATGTCCCATGAAAGTCTTCACTTACCAGGAGATTGGGATAGATGTGAGGACATCCCACTGGGACTCTAGGTAAGACAAATATAGGAGATGAGGAAATAGAAGGACCCAGAGGGTCCTAGAAACCTACAAGAAAATTGTGGTGGGGGCATTGGGGCCCAGGGGGATTTGCTCAAACTATTGCACTAACCAAGGACAACACGAGTAGTAAACATCAAACCCTACTCTGATCTAGCCAAAGGACAGGACATTTTCCATAATTATGTGGAGAGCGGGGACTGACTCTGACATGAACTCTGGTGCCCCATATTTGACCACTTCCTCTTGGTGGGGAGGCCTGATGACACTCAAAGAAAGGATAAGCAGGCTACCAAGATGAGATGTGATAGCCTATGACCAAATAGAGGGGGAGGAAGTCCCCCTTGGTCATGGACCTAGTGGAGGGGAATAGGCTGAGCAGAGGGAGGGAGGAACAGGAGGATACAAGTGATGGGATAACAATTGAGTTGTAATCTGAATAAATTAATAAAATAAAAATACTTGTTTTATGGATGGGGACATGATTCCTTTTAGTAAGCATTTAGTGTACACTCTTAAAAAGGATGTGTGTTCTGCTGTTAGGGTAGTCTACAATGACGGGCAATTTGTAGCATATTGTGGCTCCTGTCTTCAGTGTCTTTATTTTCTTTTCTTGTTTATCCCGGCAATGGTTTTTCTGCTCCCTGTATTCTACAGCTCTGTCATTAGCTAGGTGAATATGCATCATTGTTAGATCTTCTTGAGTAATTGGTGCCTTTATTACTGATGGTTTCTCTTGTTCCGAAATCTACTGTCTCAAGTAAGAGTATAGCTATTTCTGTTTACTTAAGTTAGTATTAGATTCTTCCCTCTCTCCCTCCCTCCCTCCCTCTCTCCCTCCCTCCCTCCCTCTCTCCCTCCCTCTCTCCCTCCCTCCTTCCCTCCCAATCTCCCTCCCTTTTTGTCTATCTCTCTATCTCATTATATAATCTAGGACGGCTTCAAACCTTCTGTGTAGATCAGTTTGGTCTCCCACTTGTGATGTTCCTGCTTCATCTTTTTGTGTGCTGGTGCCATGTACCATAATGTCCAGTTCAGTTCTTTGTCTATTTTTTCTAGTGTAAGAGGTTTATTGGGGGAGCAAAAGGCCATCTCAGAGTGGGTATGTGGGAGAAAGATAGAGGCAGAGAGAGAGCAAATGGGAGAGAGCAGAGAGAGCACTTTAAATTTTTGGTCTTTTTTTTTTTTGGTATTTTTGTTGTTGTTGTTGTTGTTTTGTTTTGTTTTTTGAGACAGGGTTTCTCTGTGTAGCCTTGCCTGGACTCACTTTGTAGACCAGGCTGGCCTCAAATTCACAGCAATCTGCCTGCCTCTGTCTCCCAGAGTGCTGGCCCGGCTTCTTTGACTATTTTTTATTGTTGTAAAAACATAATAAACTTTATTTTTAAGAAAAGAAAAACCTCTAATTTTTCTGTGTCTCCTTTAGTTTTAACAACCATTTCCCAGGTTTCAACTTTCTTTCTTCTTTATTTTATGTTATATTTCTTTAATATTTTTTCCAGTGGTTGCCCTAGAGTTTGCAATATGCATTTATAGACACTTTCACTATAAGTAACAGCGTAGTGCATCTTGGATGTACACACCAAACTTGGGCTTTATATGAGTTCTGGGGACCCAAACTCACATCCTCATGCTTGTGCAGTGAGCGTCAAGCATCCTCCTGTTTCTGTGTCCCCACGGTGGGGACCACAAGTACATGCCATCATGCCCAGCTTTTTATGTGGATGCTAGGGAGCAAACATAGACCCGTGTGCTTGCAAAACAATCATTTTACTGATAGACCCACTCTCTCAGTCCCATACACCATTTAGTTTTTAATGTTAATACAGATATTGTTGGGTTAAGTTTGCCTTATGTTGCATTCTTTTTCATTTAGCACACTTATTTTTGCTGCTTCATTTTATTTTCACTTACTGGTTTAATTTATTGATTGCGTACTTTACATTGTTTCGTTCCATCTTCTTTTTGTGTCTGTGTGCCTGTACATGTGTTCATGTATATGTGAACACATACAGGTGTGTGTGTGTGTGTGTGTGTGTGTGTGTGTGTGTGTGCACGTAGAACCTGAGGTTGGCTTCAGGTGTCCTCCTTAATTGCTTCTCCACCTTAGGTTTTGAGACGTAGAATTCACACCTTGGCTAGACTGTCTGATCAGCAAGCCTCAGGACTAGTCACAGTGCTGCGTTTCCAGATGTGCACCACCCCGGCCAGCTTCTGTTTGGGTGCTGGGATCACATTCAGGTCCTCAGGATTACACTCAGCACTTTAGTGACTGAGCCACTTCCTCAGTCCCTTATCTCTTTTAGACTTACCTATTTCTTTTACTTTTTGCTTTGGCCTTATCACGGTTCTGGGAATTGTATATAATTTTAACTTAAAACAGCACACATTCAAATAATACTCCCTTACACACTCTGTGAGAACAGTATGACAGCATATGGTTCTGTTCTTACTTTCTCCCCCAGCTTTGGCGTCTTTGCTGTTTCCCGTTTTACTTAGACATGCATTGTAAATCCTTCAAATGTGTTGTTAATAGTTTTACTTTAAACAGTCAATTATCTTTCAAAGAGGTTTAAAACTAGGAAAAGGCATCTTTTCTACTCTTCTTATATTTACCATTTTGGGTGTTCTCCATAGTTTTGTAGATCCTAATTTGTATCTTGCATTGTTTTCCTTCCATCTGAAGGGTTTTTTATACCTAACAAAATGCTGCTCTGCGGGTGACAAATTATCTGTTTTTGTGTACCTGAAAACCTTTTATTTTGCCTTTTTGGTTAAATGATATCCTAATTCTGTATAGAATTTCAGGGTGACAATTTCTTTTTCCTTTTGGACTTTATGATATGACTGCACTGTCTTTGGACTCACAAACAGTTCTCTGGGAGAAATCTGTTGTAATTTTTATTTTTTTTTCTTTATCTGGTTAATGAGCTTCTCTTACTGTCTTTGACTCACTTTTTGAGATTTAATCTCTATTATTAGTTTCTAACAATTGTTTTGTTGCTTTTTTTTTTCCAAGACAGAGTTTCTCTGTGTAGCCTTGGCTGTCCTGGACTCACTTTTGTAGACCAGGCTGGCCTCGAACTCACAGCGATCCACCTGCCTCTGCCTCCCAAGTGCTGGGATTAAAGGTGTGTGCCACCATGCCCGGCTTGTTTTGTTGCTTTTTGAGATAAGGTCTCATTGTGTAGCCTAAGCTAACCTCAACCTCACAACCCTCCTGCCTCCATTTCCTGGATGCTGGATTGCAAGCAGGTACCATCATAACTGTTTGATGATTCACTTTTAAAAATGCTTATTTCACGCGTATATCTGTGTGCCTGGGTATGTGTGTGCATCACATGCATGCAGGAGCCCATTAGATTTTCTGGAGCTGGAGTTACAGAGGGCCGTGGGATACCATCTGGGTGCTGGGAATCAAACTGGGTTCCTTTGTGAGAGCACTAAGTGCTTGTAGTTGCCCCTTATTATGATTTTTTTGTGTGTGTGTTTTTAAAAAGTCTCTTTAGCTTAGGAATTACTGGGTTTCTTAGGTTTGTGGGTTTGTTGTTTGTTTTTTCTTTAAAATGTATCACAACTAAAAGGAAGTTTTCCTATATCAAGTTCCACAGGGAGATTTTTCATACAGTGGGGTTACAAGGAAGCACACCCAGCATTTCCTTTGGACATGCTTGCAGTCAAAATGGCCCCCCAGAATTGTCTCCAAATCAGATGGGGGAGGTAGGCCCCATGTTGGATAATCACCAGATATAGGCTGCCCTCAGGCCAGGAAGCTCCCTCAAGGCAAGAGCTCTTAGTTTTCTGTAGTTATCTTTCTTGGCAGTTGAGGCTCATGAGTGTCTTGCTCCTAAAGAAGAAAATGTAGGCAAAAAACATCACATCACTCTCTGCAGAAGTGCCAACTTGAAGTACACCATGAGCTTGAAATCACTTCAGTCAGAAGTGTTGTACACATGCTTAATTTCTGCACCAGACGAGGCTTCTACTGTTTTTGGCTCTTCCATCACTGATGGTCTGAGGCTGTTAGTCACCTGCTTCATGTAATTAAATACGTTCTTAAGCTTCTAGGAAGCAGATGCTGGTTTTTTTTTTTTTACCATGTTGTAGTTTCCAAAGTGAACATCAGAGTACTGAACTCATTTTCTAGTGGAGTAACAAATCATAAAGGACCGCTTGGACACCTCGATGAAGTCTCTTGTGTTACCTGGGTAAACTAACATGGAGAGAGCTGACACAGTTGACTCTGATCTTACTTGAAGTTGGAACCTAGGCCTCTCACAGTACAGTTCAGTTCTCTTTTTCTCTGTGCCTGGCTACATCATGGTGAGGCATTGGTTAGTAATGCTTTATAATTCAGTATTCATTACAATGCATATAAACAACAGTAGCTCCAAGAGCCTTCATGTAAACACAAATAGCACTGGATAAAGGCATAAGATCTGAAGACTCAAAGATCATTTATACAATAAAATCTAAGCAATATAGTATGTATTTGTAAACATTTGAGTACTTAAATTTAAACATTTACATACTTAGGCACACAGAAAGCATATAATGATGCATTCTATATTCACATATTAAACTTTGGGTTGTGATATTAATGGCATTTTCTCACTTGCATTTAAAAGTTTGTCAGTGATAAACTGATTAATTGTGCCATTTTCAACGAAGCTATAACATATTGAGTCCAATGATCCATCTCAAGATGATATTTTTCTTCAGCATGCTTGAGACAAGTTGCTTACTACCTCTGTAGCCAGTCGGATCCATCTTTGAACATTACTGCCTTGTGGGCTGCTCTTATGGTTGATCTAGAATCTATTTCCTTGGCTTTTCGTCTTGTGGATCTATTTTGTCCTCATGGCCATTGATTGGAAGTTTTATCTTAATTCCACACAAAAAGCCTTAAAACATAAAAATAGGCATCTCATTCTCCTTCCAGCCATACATCTTCCAACCTTCCTTTTCGTAATTTTAAGGTATTGGAGAATAGTCTTAGTCACTGAGAACCATCTGGAATCACGTCTGAACGTGTATCAGGGAACAGCAGCCAAACATTTGGAGCGGCAGTCACTGGGACATTTTCTCACTGAGTACTAACCAGATGTTCAAGACATGGCGTGGTGTGGTCTGAAGAGTCAGGAGTGTATGCTAAGCTGTTTGCCCTGGGATTCACAGCCTGGATTTATGACTGATGATGACCCATGTAGCTCAATGAAGATTTGAAAAGAAATCAATGGAATCCCAGAGTTGTGCCTAATTCTCCCTGGAGAAATGCAAAAGAAATTGCAAAGGGGTGGGGCAGTGGCATTAGATCTGGGTCTTGACGAGAGAAAACAAGTTTGCCTTGATCCAATACAGAAAGAAACACACGGAGGCTCCCAGAATTTCCCAGGGGAGCGTTGCCCACCTCAGTACAGTGAAGAGTTTGTTGGAGGGCTCAGTCACATAATAGAGCAAGTAGTTCACTTCTTGGGACAAGAGGAAGGATGAAAAGGGAACATGGCGGGAGCAGGAAGACACAGGGACATGCTACAATCTAATAGGGTTTCTTTAGGCATTTCTCTGTCCTTGCTCCCAATCTGATCAGAGTTTTCTCTAAAGGAGTTGAAGGGACTAGACTCAAGCTTTCTGACTCGATAAATCAAGCTTGTCTCAGTGCATCACTCAGCCAGACACTCTGAACTATTTATGCTAATAATTTCCTCGCATTCTACCTTATTCTTAGCAAACCTACCCGTTTACATTCTGGAAAGGGGCTCTAATTATCATGTGTCTTGATTTGATTTAGTTGTATTGATAGAGAGATCTGGTCTTAGCTGGGCTGATGAATAGCTCTGATCAGTGAATATGGAAAAGGAACACAGTGACAGCCGTGCTGTAAGGCTCTATCAACTGTGTGGGGGAAGTTGCCAGTTCACGGCTTTCATGATACACCTCGTGAAGGCAGATGGCACACACCCATAACCCTAGCATTTGGGAATCTGAGGCAGGAGGATTGTCTACGGACTTGAAGGCAGCTAAGTTACTCGATGGCTTTTGGGACCATCCTGGGCTACATACATAATCAGATCTTATTTTAAAATAACAGCAACAACAAGATCATCAGAAAAACAAGATCACAGAGCACAGAAACTGGTCTGAGGAGAGAGCAGTATTACAAAGATCACAGATATAAAAGACATGCATTTTGAGGTGGAAGAAAATAGAGAGGGAAAAGAGAAAGACCATATCCACTGCCCATTTCTGTAAGACTCATTGTAATTTAAAAATAATCTTATTCTATCGGATTCTTCTGGGTCTTTGAAAAAATTCCATTTTTCAGATAAGTTGAGTGAATACATCTTCCTTTCAACCAAAACATCTCCAGTACATGCCATTTGCCCAGTTTACCTCCTTACATTCTCTGAGATGACTAGCAGAAATAGATGAACCTCCAGACCCATCTTGAGATCTCTTCTTGTCCTGATCTAGCAGCAGGAGGGCCCCTTTAAGAGAAAAGCTAGCTTCTGCAAAGATTGTATTTGACTAATAATGATTTATGATGTCAATTTGGAAATGTGGTCCTTGATGGTCCTGCCTACTTCCTACTCTCTTCAAATCTATTTGCTGTCCTGATAGGCAGGGACCATGGGCAGCTGGCACCATAGACTCACAGTGGCTCTGAGGATTGTCACAGTCTCCTTGTGCTGTGGCTGTAGCCTGAGGGAGCTGTTGACTTTCTCAGCCAGAGCACAGTCTATAAGGAATCATAACAGTCACCTACACTGCAGGACTGAAATAAAAATGTTCTCAGTCTCTTGAGTTACATTTAACTTTATTCCTCCCCAGCCCAGGCGCTTTCAATTAATTTGCAAGCATTTGTGGACCAGCTACTGCACATGGCCTCTCCTTTTTCTTTACTCAGTCTAGGACTCCCAACCCTCAGTTGGTATCCTGAGAACCTTTCTGTCTTCTCCAACACTCTCTGGGGTTGCTGACTCATATCTCTATTTTATTGCTGAACTTTCCCAACGAGCCACCCACAGTTGCTGTCTTGCTTAACCTTTTGTAAGCCTTATTGCGGTGCCATCCATCTTCTGTGTTCCCCATGATGCAGTTTACTTCTCCAGTTCCCTGCATCACCACAATAAATACCTCTCTTTGTAAGTAACTGGAAGTGACTGTCTGTTCCTTGTAATTAAACGATCTCTAAGTTGCCCTCACTTCCCCAGTTCACCTCTCTGACCTTTTCCAAAGATCAGTATAACTGACTTAGAGCACAAGAAATGAGGCTTCTCAAAGACTAAATGGTTCCCGGAACACCCAAATCTGCCGTGACACCATCTTACTAGAGGCTGTTGGTAAAGTGGATTGGAGCACATACCTCAGGCTCAAGTCTACGAGGATCTCTCTGAGGCTGCAGTCAAGCTTGGATAGGTATGGGCTCCATTTTTGAACCTTCAGATAAGAAGCAGAAGAGGGGATGGTTAATGGCCCAAAATCTGACCAGTAAGATGGGCACTTGAGTCTTTCTCTGCTGGTATCTTGGAGAAGAAGAGATGGGGTTGGGGAATTGAGTTCCCATAGTGGGAGCGGGGTGAATTCATTATGACAATTTTCTTCTGTGGTGTGGAGATGCTAGGCAAGTAAAGTACAAAAACACAGTCTGAAGCAAATCTGATGCTTACCACCTGCTGACCAGGGCCTAGCTTTAGTATAATGAAGATACACTTAGCCAACTCTGTGAGTTTTGTTTGTTTGTTTGTTTTTTGTTTTTTGAGATAGAGTCTCATATAGTCCAGACTACCTTGAAATCATTACGCCATTGAAGATAGCGTCTGATTGCTTTTCTTCCATTTCCCAAGCACTTTGACTACAGATGCTACAATGTCCAGCATAAATGGCAAGCACTCTTAATTCGGTTAATTGTTGACCAAGTAATGAGGCATATAATTGTGTCATTTATCCATTTTAAAATTATAACATTCATTCTTTTTAAAATATTATTCATTGTTTTACTTGCAAACAACCAGTGACCCAAGAAGTAGAGACAAAAAAAAAAAAAAAAAAAAAAAAAAAAAAAAAAAAAGGGTGAATCTGGAGATTGGAGAAGATGCTGAGCAATTAAGAACACACATTGCTCTTGCTGAGGGTCCACACTCTGTTCCCAGGACCCACGTGGGGTTGCTTACAACCACATGTAACTCTAGCTCCAAAGGATCCTAAACTGGCTTTTGGCCTCCACAGGCATCCACACTCACGTGCACATACCCCTATATAGATGTGCACATGTATACATAAGTGAAGGAACTACTCTAAACTTCATATGGAAAAAAACCAGAATAGCTAAAAATAATCCTATGCAATAAAAGAACTTCTGGATGTATCTCCATTCCCGACTTCAAGCTACAGACACAGAAATAAACCCATACACCTATGGACACTTGGTTGTTGACAAAGGAGCCAAAACCATACAATGAAGAAGAAAAAGAAAAAAGACAGCATCTTCAACAAACGGTGCTGGTCTAACTGGATGTCAGCATGTGGAAAATGCAAATAGATCCACATTTATCACCATGTACAGGACTCAAGTCCAAGTGGATCAACATAAAATTGTATCACTAAATCTATAAGAAGAGAAAGTGGGCAAAAGCCTTGGACTCATTGGCATAGGAGACAACTTTCTGAACAGAAAACCAGTAGCTCAGGCCCTAAGATTAATAATTAATAAATAGGCCCTCTCAAAATTAGAAAGCTTCTTTAAGGCAAAGGATACTGTCAATAGAATGAAATGGCAGCTTACAGAATGGGAAAAGATCTTCACCAATTCTACATCTGACAAAGGGCTAATATTCAAAATATATAAAGAATTAAAAAATTAGACACCAAAACCAAAATAACCCAATTAAAAATGGGGCACAGAGCTAAACAGAGAATTTCCAACAGAGGAATCTCTAATGGCCAAGAAACATTTAAAGAAATGCTCAAGTCCTTAGTCATCAGGGAAATGCAAATCAAAATGACTCTGAGATTCCATCTTACACCTGTCAGAATGGCTAAGGTTAAAAAAAACCCTCAAGTGACAGCACATGCTGGTAAATATGTAGAGAAAGGGTAACACTCTTCCATTGCTGGTGGGAGTATAAACTTGTACAACCACTTTGGAAATCAATTTGGCACTTTCTCAAAAAACTGGGAATAGCTCTACCTCAAGACCCAGCTACACACTCAAAAGATGCTCCACTATACAACAAGGACATTTGTTCAACTATATTCATAGAAGCTCTATTTGTAGTAGCCAGAACCTGGAAACAATCTAGATGCCCCTCAACTGAAGAATGGATAAAGAAACTGTGGCACATTTACACAATGGAATACTACTCTGCCATTAAAAAGAAGGAAATCTTGAAATTTTCAGGCAAATGGATGGAACTAGAAAAGATCATCCTGAGTGAGGTAACCCAGACCCAGACACACATGACATATACTCACTTTTAAGTGGATATTAGCCACATAACCACACTACAAAATACAGACCTAAAGAAGCTAAATAGCAAGAAGGACCCTAGGGAGAATGCTTAAATTTTACTCAGAAGGGAAAATAGAACAGACAGAGGTAGTGGTTGAAGAGAGGGAACAAGGCAGGAGAAGGAGGGCAGAGAGAAACAAGGATGGAGATCAGACCTGGGGAGAGAGCGGTGTGTGTATGTGTGTGTGTGTGTGTGTGTGTGTGTGTGTGTGTGTGTGTGTGTACAAGAGGCTTGCAGAGAAAAAGAGAAACTGTGTACGTGGGAGGCATTTCAGTGACATGCTGGAGACCTAAGTCAGAATAGTCCTCTGGGAGGGTATGAGGGTGACTATAGCTGCAGGGAGACTGAAGAGAAAACACCCTCTAACTAGAAAAATCTCCTAGGGGAGGGAGGAGAGCACCAACCCACCCCCAAAAACTTTGATCCAAAATTTACCCTGTCTACAAGATGTGCAGGGATAAAGATAGAGCAGATACTGAGGGGATGCCCAGCCAATGCTTGGCCCAACAGAAGACCCACCCAATGGGAGAGAGCCAATCCCTGACACTATTAATGATACTCTGCTATGCTTGCAGACAGGAGCCTAGCAGAGTTTGTCTTCAGAGAGGCTCCACCCGGCAGTGGTTCAAAACAGATGCTGAGATTCACAGCTAAACATTGGGCGAAGCATAAGGAGTCTACTGGAAAAGTGGTGGGAAGGATAAAAGGACCTTGAGGTGACAAGAAGACCAAGAGAGCCAACTATCTAGGGCCCAGAGGGGCCTGTGGAGTCTGAAGCACCAGCCAAGGACCATGCATGGACTGGACCTAGGTCCTCTACATAGATGTAGCCAATGGGCAGCTCAGGCATCACGTGGGTCCACTAGTAAGGGATGTGGGTGCTGTCTCTGACATGGACTCTGTTGCCTGCTTTTCGATCACTTCCCCCTGACAGGACTTCCTGTCAGGAAGTCAAGACGAACTCAGTCTTGATGAGTTTGATGAGCTGGGGGTGGATGGGTAGGGGAGCTCTCCTTTTCAGAGGAGTAGGGAAGGGGACCGGGGAGGAAGGGCGAGACTGGGAGGAGAAGAGGGAGGAGGCTATGACCGGGATGTAAAGTGAATAAAAACATTTGTAAAAGAAAATTAAATATAAATATTTTAAAAGTGAATCTGTAAGGTGTGATCTCCAGAGCAAGTTTTGGAGTTTGTAGTCTCAGTGGTGGCCACAGAGATGGAAACAGCAGATCTATAATTGCCGCAGGGCATTTGGGAAGGTATCTGAGCAGTGCAAAAGAGAAAACAGAGGTGAGAGGTTGATATAGGAGGTTCTGCTTCCAGCCAGCTGCTATCACAACGGAACAGAGGCATGGCCAATTCTTACAGTGTCCACATTGGAGGGACCCTTAGAGATCTTCCAATGAAAACCTCTCAGCTATAAAGAAACAATTGGGAAATACACTGGACTAAAGTTTCAGAGTCTGTCGAAGGCTGGACCAGGCCTGGACCCTTGGTTTTTCAGCCATATATTTATTGATATTTATGCTTAGCATCCTTAAACCAGTCTGAGAGTCCCTGCTGCTCTCTGAGGATGTGGCCGAGGGTCTCCAGCTCAAGATAGGTAGGCTGATCATGGGCCACAGCTTCAAATATGTACCTCTGCCTTCATTTATAGATATGTCTGTCTGACCCTTCATGGACCTGGTTGTTATTTTCCTTTGTTCCCCAAATAGCAAAAGTCTCACAGTCTACTGCTTTTCTTGTTCGTTACGGTTTATCCTTGGCCTGACCTAGTTCCTTTCTTCAGTGTCTTATACTGCTCAGCTCTTCTCATCTGATTCTCATACCTCCGATAGCTCCTACTCTCCTGCTATGTCCCTCTTCCTCAAATGCAGTCTCTGTCTTCTCCAAGGGACCCTTAACTTGTCCTAGAACACATATTCCATGGCCATCTGGCCATGCCTAGCCACCCTTTATCACAAGGATGCTTTCAAATATATTAAGTACAGTGTTCAGAATGAGAAAGCACATGCGTTGTTTCGGAAAGCCAATTTGTACCATAACAACTTATGTGCTACATTTTTTTTGCATGTGTGTGATACAAGGTCTTGATATGTAATCTAGACTGGCTTTGAACTTGCAACCTTCTTGTTTCCTCCTTCTCAGTGCTGGGATTACAGGCATGCGCCGCTATGTTGGGTCAATTTATATGTTTTTCAACTAGTATGTTAAACAGCAAGATCTACCAGGAAGTCTAGTTACTTCTATAGTGCTGAAGTAGTGTTTAGCACTGATGATCTTGGAAGGCATTTTTTGACAGTTTTAAGGTGACATGAAAACGCCTATAATTTCTATGATTGACAAAAGCCTCGGTACCGTAGTTTGTTGTCTACATGCCTTTGAAAGGAACACTACACTGCAGCTAGGAGTTAGTAAAAGTGAAGATGTGATGTTTTACCATTTAAGTTTATGGACCCTATGAGTTTTATACACAGACTATCAGCCACTGTGGCCTCCAGGTAAAGGAATCCTGTCTTATATGGCCCCGGAACTTGAAATGATTTATCGACGGAGGCATTATCTAAATTTATGTCTTCAGACCAGGGTATCCATTTGGATATCTCACAGGCATCTATGAAACTTAACCTGTCAAAAGATGGATTTCTGCTCTTACCTTCCAAGACAACTCATCATATTTCTCATCTCGATGAGTATCATCTCAGTCTTTTAAGTGTCGTAGCCCAAACCCTGAAATTCACTCTCTGTACTTCTTCTTCATCTTTGCCTCTAATTTAGAAGGTAGTAACTTTAATTGTAATAAAATTGAATTTAATCTCACAAACGTTTACTCAGCACTTTCTGTAAGCCAAGTACTGCAGCTTGGAAAGCAAACTCTTGTTCTACTCCTAAGGCATGGGCAATAAATAAGTAAACACATGTCGCAAATTAGGTAACAACAAGAGAGCTCTGGAGGTGTAAGGAATATCACCCTGCCATTGTCACTTACCCTATAGTCTAAGGCACCACAGACCCTCGTCTGAACTAGTCTGCTAACTAGACTTCAGCTGAGCTTCTTTATTGGAAGACCCCAGCCCCTTTGCCCCCACGCCCAAGCCTGCCACTTTCCAGTCTCTTGTGCGCATCAAGTTTATATCATGGGACCTCATCTGCTCGTGGACCTGGTCGTCTCCCACTCACCCTTCAGGTCCTAATCTAGTTAAACTTCCCTGAAAATGTCATCTTCTTACAGAATCTTTCCCTGACTCCTCACCTTAGATTCCTCTTTCTTAGCTCACGTCCCTTCGGCAACTTTTTATCCTTTATATAACAAGCTACTTGTGGTGATTGTTATTTAATATAAGAACCAAGCTGGGCGTGGTGGTGCACACCTTTAATCCCAGCACTTGGGAGGCAGAGGCAGAGGCAGGCGGATCGCTGTGAGTTTGAAGCCAGCCTGGTCTACAAAGTGAGCCTGGGACAGCCAAGGCCAACACAGAGAGACCTTGTCTCAAAAAAAAAAAAAAAAAAAAAAAAAAAGTCAAGTGTCCACTTAATAGATGTGTCTCCCATCTAGTACATGAAAGTTTCAGGAAGGCAGGGACCTTGTCTTTCTTTTTCATTATCTCTTTTTTTCTTTTTGTGCACCAGCACTGAACAGCTCCAGGCGTATACTGTTAGTAAGAACAAACGCGTAGCTGTCGAGTGACTTATAAGCTATTGCACCTTTTGTCTCTGACATCTGCCCTCAGACTCATCCTGCATTCCAGGTTCATACTTCCTCTTTCATGCACATGCACATCAAAGCTCCATCTATATGTAAGTAGTTCACAACCTAATCAGAGACAGTTACTCTCAAATTCATTTATCCACTCATCCATTCATTCTCTTAACCATTATTTATTGGGCCTGGTCTAATTACAAGGCACAGTGCCAGACTATCTAAGATTTAAAAGATAGATGCAAGACACGGTTCTTGTCCTGGAGACGTTTACAATATCGAGGGAGATTTAGGAAGCAGCCGCACAATTATTTCAGGGCAGTAGGTGCTGTGTGGCGCAGTAGGCATTGTTATTGGTGATGAGGGCAGAAGAGGTAGGAGGGCACACCCACCTAGAGGTTTTAGGAGTTTTCATAGTGAAGATAGAGACTGAGCTAGTTCTTGTGAGGCAGATAGGGCTTAGATAGCCAGAGATGGTAGAAGAAGAATTCTCACCAAAGAGACCATGTTTAAAAGCAGAAAGCTACAGTGTAGGGAGTGTAGAAAGGTCCTTGAATGGCTCAGGCACAGGAAGTTATCCAAGTCAGGGATGATGTCTGTGACATCTTCATGTGTATCGGATACTTGCAAGGGCATCGAAAAGCTTGTTTAGAAGGAGGATAAAGAACAAGAAACACTGGAAACACACAGGGCCCACCTGTGTGATTTTAACTTAGAGTTTCCTAACTCAATGAAGAGATAATTAAGTTGTTAAATGAAATACAGGGGCAGAAGAACTGGGCAGGGGGAATTTGGGTGGGGTCTGGAATACATGGGGAAATTAGGGTCAGAAGTGGACATTTCTTCGTCTTCAGCTGGGATGCTGACGTGCAGATGTTACAGGAGTTGACTCAGAGTTATGAGGGTCATTCTCACGCTTGGCTAACGGCAACCACTCTGCAGCTAGTTTTCTTTCAGGCTCACGTTCCCAAATACCATGGACTAGGAGGCTCACACAACAGGTATTTTTTTTTTCCTGTAAGCTCTAGTGGCTTAAAGTTAAATATATAAAAAGTGTTAGCTAAGTCGATCCTGATGGGAGCTCTTTTCCTGACTTGCAGACAGCTGCCGTCTTACTGTGTGCTCTCCTGGTCTTTTCTTAGTATGTACACATGGACAGAGAGATGGCTCCAACTTCCTCTTTTTTGAAGCCATGGATCCTGTCGGGTTAGTAGCCCATCACCTTGCCCTTTTAAAATGGTCACTTCCTAAAACCTTAATTTCCAGTGCAGTCATGTTAGAGGTTGGGGATTCGATGTAAGGACTTAGGTGATATGAGTCAGCCTCTGGTTCCTTAAAAATAAAAAACCATAGAGGCTTCTAGTTTAGGAGTTTCCAAGCAGAGTATCAAGGCACACAAGACCTCTCAGACAGGACTTTCTGGGGGATGCCATCCAAAATGAAAAATATGGGTGCCCATATTGGCATCGGTGTTAGTGGCTTCTGCAGAAATCCTTACTCAGCTGAAAGTATAAATTCACAAACCTTGATCTAGTCGATGGTGTCATTATTCCAAAGAAAGAGGCAATTTTTGAAATTCAGAAACATAAAGAGACCCGCCCACTATCGTACAGTAAACCTGGAACATTCTAAGAGCCAATGAGCTGAACTGTAGTCCTGTGTGCAGCCTGCTGGCCCAGTGCCTTGTCCACTGCTCCCCTTAGATTCTTCCATGATCAAGAAGAGGACCTCTTGGACGTCCCCGTGGGCATGCCGGATGAGGGACCTTCCTGCACAGAGATGGCCTGAGGAAGAACGTGTCTAAGAACAGAGTTAATGTCGCGGGGCCAAGCAGCATGGCTCTTCTATCTGTCCTCTGTCCTTCCTTTCCCACCTTGTTCACACACCCAGGCTGCAGGACGAGCTGGCAGGAGTTACGGACTATTAAATAATGCAGGCGTTTTTCCTAAATAACTGTTTCCTTGGCGCCTAAGTGTTTTCTAATGTGCTCCCTGTCAGCCACCCAGACGAATCAGAGGCAAATGGCTTCCTCTCTGGAGACTGAGGAGAGAGATCTGTGCCACCTAAGGAGAGATGGATGTACTAAGGATTTTCAAACAAGCTCTAGTCTTCTATGAAGGAAAGGCACATGCTGACACAGAATGAACCCGTTGGGACAAAGGCGGACTCTGTCTGATGTGTCAAAATGCGTAGTCTTGGCACTGCTCATATTTTACAAACTAATATGTGTGTGTGTGTGTGTGTGTGTGTGTGTGTGTGTGTGTGTGTGTGTGTGTGTGTATATATATATTTATATTTGTGTTTCTACAGGAAGAAATTATTTTTTAAAAGTTTTATTTCTTTGGGGCTGGGGAGATGTCTCAGTGAATAAAGTGCAAGTTTAGCACCCCAGCAGCTGAATGTGGTATAATCCCAGCTCTGGGGAAGTAGAGCAAGGCCGCATACAGAAACTTTGTTCAGTCAGTCAATTAATGAGCTCCTGGTTCAGTAAGAGACTCTGCCTCAAAAAATAAAATGGAAAGTAATCGAGAAGGACACTGAATGTTGAATTCTGGCCTCCACATACATACATGCACATGCACATACAAACATCTATACACACACATAAATAAAAAATTAAATTTGGCTGGAGTAAGGGCTCTTTTGCATCCCATAACCATGAGACACAGATTCTTATTTCTATACCTAGATTCAAGACATCCAGGTGGCCATTTCTCTCTTCACTCACCACCCTTTAAGTTGCAGCTTAAAGGTTTTATTTTCTCTTCAGAGGCATTTCTTCATCATTGTCTCCTTTGGCATGATTCTTAACACATCTTGCCTCTCCTTCAGAGCACTTAATCCACATAACTATATGGTCATGTGCTCATGCATGCCTCACCAGATTCTAAGCTCTACTTAGAAGCCATGCTAGATATCAGTGTGCTGTGATGTCCCTGGCATCTCAAAGGTGCTCAGCGAGTAACTGAGTGGTTTCTTTCCACCAATATTGAAGTTACATTCTGTTCTTTCTTTTTCAGCATTTAAAAAATTATCTGTCTTAATTTTTGCATCTAATGGCCTTGCTAGCTATGCATTTACAGCCTAGAGTCAGGAAAACAAAGGACTGTGAGGAGAGCGGTTAGTCTACAGCTGGCCAATAAAAGGTCAAATCCTGGAACGGAACCTCCTATGAGACATTCATTCAGTCTCCAGAACATATTTATTAACTATCATCTAACCGTAGTGTAAAAGCCCTTAAGTAAGAAGATGTTCTTCATAGTCACTGGGCACATAGAAGAGAAATAAGAGACAGGAGGATGGGCTGGTAGTGAGACAGTTAGATAGGAGCTAGCTTGGCATTCACTGAGATGGACCCTTCCCTCAAAACCAGAGGCTTGTAAAAGCAAGAACAGAAACGGCAGCATTCTGATTACTGGACGGAGGAAGGAGATCCAAGTCCTTTCTGTGTGTCTATGTAGAGTCATGCCATTCTGAACCACCTGGGAGATCATTAATAGATAAGTGTGTAAACCTTACAGGATTATGAGCTACCCAGAGGCTTTCCGTTAAGGAACATACCATTCCACTCTCCCATAAGAGCCCATTCAAATGACCCTATCATTCACCTGGATAGGCAAACACTCCTCAGAAGTGCTGACATTCAAATAATGAAAAGCCTGCCTAAAATACAGATTGGCGTAATGGTCCTTTTAGCCACTGTCCACTCTCACCCTTCAGTGTGTCTACTCTGTAGTAGACATGGCCCCATCTTTGAAACCATATTGTGTGTTAAATTCAAATTCTTTTGGAAGAGATCACAAGGTCACAAGGACTGGAGAGGCAAGGTCAGTTCAGAGGGAGATCCCAGTGACAAGCCAATCATAAATAGGGCACGCTATGGTGGGGGAGGCCCAGAAGTCTGCTTTATATCAAAATCTGGAGGATGAGAGTACAGTGGACACGTGAAACAAAGGCCCGAGGAACAACAAGGGCAAGAGCTTTAAGGAGGGAACAGGCAGCTTGTGGAAGCAGCACGAAAGTTACAAGAATGGCCAGAGAAAAGTAAGCGTGGAGGAGTCTGGGTAAAGATGCGCATGACTATGAAGAGCCCAAAAGCCAGGATAAAGGTGGAGAAATGGCTCAGAGGTTAAGAGCATTTAATGCACTTTTGTAGGATGCAAGTTCAGTTCCCAGCACCCCCGGTTAGGAGGTTCAAAACTGCTTGTAACTTCAGTTCCAGAGAATATGACACCTTCTTCTGGCCTCTGTAGGAAGTCTAACATAACAAACAAACAAACACACACACACACACACACACACACACACACACACACACACACACACACACGCAATGAAAATAAGTTTGGAATTTCTTACAAGATCGATGATATGTCAATGGAAGCTTTAGTTTTCTTTTTGTTTTTGTTTCTTAAAAAAAAAAACCCAGAAGAATGGCATAATCTGGCTAATGTTTTAGTAAGATTACTGCATCATAGGAGAGCAAGATAGAACCAAAGTGCTGAAGAAGTCAATTATAATAGTCAAAGAGAGAAGAGACGGGGGCCTTGACCTTGCGTGGTAGCAGTGGGAATAAAGAGAAGTGAATACCTGAGATTTATTTCAAGGTAGAAATGACAGGTCTCAGTGATGGATTGAATGCGAAGGGTGAGGGAGAGGGAGAAATTGAGAACGACTTCAGGATGACAAATGGGCCTTTCCTTGAAGTCATGCATCTTCTCAATTTGCTACAGACTTGAGCCATTCTGCCTTGTATTGCTAAACTGCCAACGTGTTCGTTATTGCTTCCTTGGCCTCACTTAGGCGCCATATTTAGTATCTTAATTCAGTAATGTACAGTCTGGATGGCTCATATCTTGATCTTCACAGCTCATTGAGCTTCTTTAAATGGTCTACAACACACATGAATTAAACATGCTGGGAAGAGTGAGAATGATCATAAGTGGCAGATATCCAGGCTCTCTTAGCCAAGTGCTCTAAATAGACTCCAGATGAGCTTATGGCCACATATTACTGATAGTGCTGAAAGCCACTATCTCTGTAGATTTTTTTTTGGAAAGGTGGGGAAAGTAAAATGTATTAAGGGTAGAAGGATGTGGGGGAAGTGAAAAGAGAGAGAGAGAGAGAGAGAGAGAGAGAGAGAGAGAGAGAGAGAGAGAGAGAGAGAGAATCCAAAACACCTGGGATTGCCTAACCAAACATCTTGATCAACTTTAGATACCGTCTTGATGTTTTATTGAACAAGACTGTATGTGTGCAGTGGTATACCTGCAAAGAAAGAGAAAGTTAGAGGGATTTGGGTAGAGGTAAGACTAGTGATGGAATAATATGACTGCCACTTACTGGAAAAACACTGGGGTGTATGTTGAGAGTGGGTTCACTATATAGCACAGACTGCTATATGCACTATATAGTGGCTGCTGGGGATCTTGGTGTATAGACCAGGCTGGCCTCCAGCTTGCGGAGATTATCTGGTCCTGCTTCCAGAGTGTGGGGATCGCAGGCATAGTGTCCCATAATGGGCGTCACTGAATTCTTCTAATTTGTCACACACTAAGTTAAGACCTTCAGGAAATTTGTACTGTTGACTGTCCTTCTTGCACCATCCCTATAAAGATTATCTACATTAGATGAAAAGAAAACGGTGGCTCAATGAGGTTTTAAGTGATGAGTTTACAAATAGTAATTTATAGAGCAAAGACTTCAACCCAGATTAGCGTGATGGCATAAACCGCACACTTAATTTCACTACACTGTCTTTTTAAAGCTGGGACGGGCTAGAATGAAGTCTGAGGAGACAGATGCAATGAATGAGAGGGTGCCTAAGAGGACAAGTACGCTTGATGCTGGGAAACACTGGTTGACTGAGATGAAGGATACTCTAACCTGAAGGGGAAAAAGCATATTACATATGACACGAGAGTGAATGAGGTGTTATGAAATTTCTAGAGATGAATATAGTGTGTTACCAGCCTCCCACACTAGTTCGCTGCTGGCTGTAGACTCATAACTTGTGTCTTTATTGCTATTTTGTCTCCCAGCCATGAAGCTCCCTAACTTGACATGAACCAACACCTTTTCTCTGACTCGGACCAATGCCCACATTGGGATTGGAGGGAGGAGAGCAGCACAGACATGATTCCCAAGTGAGTGAGTTCACGGCCGAAGCAAGAACCCAGGAGAACAACACAGGGCTACAATAAGCTGAAATTTATAACTTGTCACAGATGCTGTTCATGTTGGACATTCAGTTGCCCTATTCTCACTCCAGTTGGTCAAAGAAATTCCTCTAGCATCCTGGTTGTTCTGCATCCCAGGGGGTAATCCAGGTCGAAACCGCTTTGTGACTCAAAGAGAGAAGGCTAGAATAAATGAAGACCCATGCCGTCCGTTCATGTCCCAAATTAACCACTCTTAGTCGGGGAATAAGTGCATTGAGACTCAATTGAATGTCAGTTTATCAACTAGTATATATTGATGTTGGTTATTAGTGCAATCAATATTGATGCATTCTGTACTACTATATGGCAGAGCTCTACAAGATGTCCCTGGCTTTCCTCATGATGCTTAGAGAATACCACTGTATAGAGAAACTGAATGAGGATGACAATGCCAAGACCCACATACATGTAGTGCAGGAAACACAAATGCTTTAGTATTATTCTGTTGTTGAAGACCCCAATTTGTGACTTTTGGTCATTATTTAACCACAGGCAAGTGAATTATTCATATAGTGAGTTTCGGTTTCCTCATCTACAAGGTGGAGGCCATTTACTTATTCATCCATCCATCCATCCATCCATCCATCCATCCATCCATTCATTCATTCTATAAATGCTTATTAAACACCTCTAGGCTTATTTTAGCTTTAGTGACCTGAGAGAGCCTCTCTGGAGAAGGTGCTCAAGCTGATGTGATTGACAGGAAGGCTACCTGGTGAAGGTAGGTTGGGGAGAAGTGTTGCACATGGTGGGTCAGCACATGCAGAGGCTGTGACGAGGGCATGGGACCCACCTTGTCCTCCACAGACCATAGGTAAAATGTGACCTACTGAGGCAAGGCTGGGCTATGATTATCTTTTTGCCCTCATCATTACAGGCATGATTTTTATTCTGATATAACAATCTCTACCCTGAAGACATTTCCTTTTATAACCAGGAAGGTAATCCCCAGAGTCTTTAGAGAAAATTAGAAGACAGACAATGGATAGCAAAGTGTTAAGTGGTGAGACTTAGAGAGAATACATCATGAGTTGGGTGAAGGGAGGTGTTGCATGAACTTTTCCTGGGGAGATGTGAATAGCTGCTTCTCCCAGATAAGGTATGTATCAGTCAGGGCTCCCTAGAGGAGAGGAACTGATAAGATGAATGTTATATATATGTGTGTGTGTGTGTGTGTGTGTGTGTGTGTGTGTGTGTGTGTGTAGGTATATAGTTATTTTCTAATATAGGGAAACAGTATGGACAGTTATCAGAAGGTGCCATCCACATTTGGGAATGGCTTTTCCCACATCAAGTAGACAAGTCCTTTATAGAGGTTCCTTACTCAGGTGATTCTAATTCGTGCCAAATGACATTAGACAGTCCCAGAGCACCACTAACAGACTAATGTACCGATTCTACCAAGGTTTGGCTTGGTGAGCCAATGAGTTTACTGGGTTTGCCTATAGAGGTATGAGTGCAGGGTTACTTCCAGAAGTGTGGGTAATCCCAAACAGCAGCATCACCGAAGAGTCCCCCCACAGCCTGGATAAGGAGGTCCCCATAGCTGTATTTATGGAGTTCCCTCTCCAGATAACCTTCCAAACCATAGGTGTTATACATCACCCAAGACCACATGTAGCTGGGAAGAATTGTACACAGCTGGCCGGGCGGGGGTGGTGGTGGTGGTGGTGGTGGTGGTGGTGGTGGTAGCCGAACTCTCAAGCCCTACTATGAGCGACTGTCAACAGGCTCCAGCTTGAGAGTCTCTTGTGAGTGACCATAGGTGCTCTGTTGAAGATGCTGAAGGCTGTTATGTTCACAGGTCAGCATTCCATGGCAAGGGGTTTGTGTGGGAAGGGCTAGGTATGTCTTCTTTGCCATAGAGGATATACCAAAGCAGTCACTGTGGTCTAAAACCACACGGGCAGTTGTGCTACAGCTTGGACCCTCACTTTCCTCTGTGGCTGACTCTGTCCCCAGAGTGAAAAGCTTACAATGTAGAGTTCATTTAGTCTTCTGCGGAGCCACACCCCTGGGAAGATGCCTTACAAAGGCAGGACAGCAGAAGGTGGATCCAAGAAAGGGGCAGGGAGGAAAATGAGAAGAACTGAGGGGACCAAACCCCAAGTAGCAAGTTGGCTCCATTGGTTGGATCTTTGGTGGTCATCCCAACTCAAGTTCACCCCTGTCCTGCCTTCCTCAGAGCACTCAGGGCTGTGTGTGACTTGCTTCGTGGACTTGGTTGTCTCATTCTTCCCTCATTTCAGTTTGAGTGTTGGCTTCCTTACTGTAACCTGTTTTGGAGATGATATGAACTTTTCGTACATCCCATGACCATTACCTGATAAATGTAAATGAAACAGATCAAGCCAGCCTCTCTCTCTCTCACTCTCCCTCTGCACCTCAGTGGTGACATCAGCAGATGAGGTGGGGTGCCCCTGTACTACTGACAGATGGACTCTCCCCTGCAGCGATCACCTTTTCACCACATTGGCTCTTCTTTTAAGAAAAGTACTCTATCCAAGGCAGCTTCCCCACCTCGGAGAAAGCAGGGCAACTGTAGTCTTGGCTATAGTACAGGAGACTTCATTTACGGAGAGTCCCCTGAGCAGGAAGTATATGCCCCTACACACACACACACACACACACACACACACACACACACACACACACACACACAGAAAGCAGCTGGCCGACCCATCTCTGTGGCTGCTGCTGCTTCCAAAAGGAGTGGCTTTGTCTCTTGTGAGGCATAGCTATCTAGGATAGGGTGAGGAACAGGTTTGGGACTGATGCACAGGCTGGTAGGAAGAAAATACCACCTCAGTTTTTTTTTCTCAGCAGAGAAAACCCAGTTCACATCTAACCGAGGGAAGAAGGAGGGAACCTCCTTGACAAATTTTAGTAAAAGTTGAGTGACCATTCCTGTGAAACAGTAATCAGTTTATTGGTGCCACTGCCTGGGTTGAGGTTCTTGGAGAAAGTGACGTCCTTGAGCACGTCCTGTTCATCCAGCCTCTGCATCTCAGTCTTCTTTATCCAGATTGTTCTGCTAATCTAGATTAGAACCAGTAAACTGGCCTTCAGGCTGATCTAGTTACCAGCTCTCCCTCCCTCCCTCCCTCCCTCCCTCCCTCCCTCCCTCCCTCCCTCCCCCTCCCCTCTCTCTCTTCCCTCTCTCTCTTTCTCTCTCTCTCCCTCTCTCTCTCTGTCTCTGTCTCTGTCTGTCTCTGTCTCTCTCTCTCTCTGTCTCTGTCTCTCTGTCTCTGTCTCTGTCTCTCTCTCTCTCTCTCTCTCTCTCTCTCTCTCTCTCTCTCTCTCGTGTGTGTGTGTGTGTGTGTGTGTGTGTGTGTGTGTGTGTGTAAAGGCTGTGTTTCTGTGCACATCCTTGTGTATGCACGTAGAGGCCAGAGCGTACTTTCTTCTATCATTCTTCATCTTACTGCCATAAGACAAGACATGAGACATGGTCTATCAGTGAAGTAGACTCTCACTATTTTGGCTTGAATGCCACTGACCTACCAGTATCCACACATCTCTTGTGCCCCAGTTTGTTTAGCACATGTAAACAAACCTGGCTTTTTTTTTATGTGGCTTGTAGAGATTTGAAGCATGGTGTGTGCAGTCTATCTCAGTTAATCTTTCATGTCCATCAGGACAAGCACCCTTACCCACTGAGCCTCCTCTAGCCAGTAACATTTCCTTGGACCATAGCGGTGCTGTTCATGTACATACACCTGCCCGCTTTCAGACAACTCTGCAGAGGCAAATGGCTGCTAGAGAGACTGTGGGGCTCACAAAGTGGAAAATACTATTTTTGCTTTTTACAGAAAAAAATCTATTGGCCCTTGCTGTCAAACTTTGTGTGTCAACACAGGATCTCACGGTGATGTGACAGCTAGAGACAGGTGACTAGAAATGGAAAAGGAAAGCAGCATGCGTTAAACACAACTGGATACAATTGTTAAGAATATAAATCTGGAATCAAATGGACTTGGGGTTCAAATCTCAACTCTGTTGCTTATTTGCTGTAGGTTTTGGGGCCAGCTGCATCTCTTTTCTCAGATTTAGCTTCCACATCTGCAAATGGTCCAGACAATTGTATTTACCTCACAGGGTGGTCCTGAGGATTAGGCTGATTAGCATAAGCGCTGATAACATAATGCATACTAAGTACTCAGGAGAGAGAATCTGCTGATCTTACTACTAACGCTGTGTATCGGGAGTAGGCTAAGCACGGTGTGTGCGGTTTATCTCAGTTAATCCTTACAGGGCTCCACTGAAGTAGACGCAGTGTTATTACTTCCACATTACAGGGAGCAGGTGGGTAGCACTAGTTCCCCACTCTGTGCCTCCTGGGTGGCAGAGAGGACAGAACTCTTAGAAGCGGGAGGAGAAACAAACACACACTCCAGCCTGTGGAGGAAACGGGTCACTGGGTGAATTCATCATGGGAAGTGGAGCAGCAGAGGCGAGAGCCACAGAACCCTCGAGGACGTGGACAACGTCTTTTTCAGAATGTGGAATGGAACAACGTGGCTTCCTACGTTTCCTGTCACTTTCCCCTTTAATCAGCACCATGTCCTCATGCTTTGGAACTGACTGAGCGGTGTCAGGTGGGAAGGGAGGGTAGAGCTGAGTGGGGTGGGGTTGGGGGGGGGATGATGAAGTGGCAACAGGGGAGGGTAGAGTGAAGAAGCTGCCAGGTGGTGTCCCGAGACGACATCATACATATTTTAAGTCAAACTCCAGAAAGTTTATTCAGTTACCTGGGTCTATTGATGTCACTTGGACTGGATCAATATATCTTCCTGGAGAATTCAAAGGAAAGAAATCTATGTGGGGCTCACTCAGTAGGGAGAGCACGTTGGTGCCAGAGTGATGGGTCCGTGAGGAGAGTGCTAAGCACTTACCAACTGATGTGCTTGTTGTCTCTTTGCCCTTGCAAAGGAGCAAATGATGGCGGGAGAGTGAACATACGGGATGCTCTTATACCTCCACGCACCTAGGTGCCCAGCATCTATTGAGCTCCTCTGGTATGCCAGGGTGCATGCTGGGCCATTTAATGGAATGGCATGGCAGTTGGTAGGAGGAGCTCCGGGCCTGCTTTGGAGTAGGCTTTAGGGAGCTCCAGATATCATGAGAAGGGCAGGCATTTTAGTTATTTTTTCTTATAGCTCTCATCAAATACTCTACAAGAGGCAACTTAAGAGAGGAAGGACTTCTTTTGTCTCAGTTTAAGAAGAAACTTTGTGCACCATGAAGGGGGAAGTGTGGTAAAAGGTCAGTTGGTCCTTCCTGAGTAGCATGGGACCTGGTAATTCTGCATTTCTGCCCTCTGATCTCTCTCTGGCCCATGCCTGTGGAGTGGTGGATTCAGGATGGAGAAGCAGCAGCAGGATGCTGGCACAGGGAAGCACAGACCTTTCTCCAGAGCTGGGCCCAAGCTCAGGAAGCAAACCCCTAAAACATCCTGCATACCTGCCATGCTTGAACCTCTTGGCCCATCCTCTGGATGCTACAAGAATTACAGTCTGAAGACTGTTGGTAAGCTTCAGAAGGAACACATTCTTGGGAAGTTGATGCTTGAGCACTTTGGGGACCAAGGTACCACTGATTCCTTGGCAGGTGTCAGAACAGGATTTGCTTAGACCTGGCCCACATTCTTCTGTTAGTGTGCACATATCTCTTAGAAAGGAAGGTTGGAATAAGATCATGAAAAGTGCGCTTGCTTCGTAACAACTCAGAGAGACTCTCCAGTGGGAGCGCTTTCCCACTGGATTCTTGACACAACTCTGAGGTAGTTCCAGTTGGTCTTGAGATGTGCCCTAAAAACAGAGACATTCTCAACTTTGAGTGGTTAGAAGCAAAGCCTTATGCAAATAGATTCATTCCTTGGCTCTTTTTGCTTTGGGACAGCCAGAGACATTGGAAGGATAGGCTTAAGGTTGCTTTGTGGTGGCTGAGGACAGTGCATATATATTTTTCATGCTATGCTGAGGCTTCTCATGGGAGACAGTGCCCACTCTTGGGCTTCTAACCTTTCCCAATTCCCTGCCCTAGCATATAATCCTGGGTCTCTTCAGCTTTATAGTCACCCACTGAACCAGCTCAGCTCTTATCTCAGACCACGGGTCTGCTAAGTGGAAACTCTGGAGGTGTACCCAGAAATCAACATCTAAACATACCTGCTAGGTGATTTTGTTCCCCATAAAAATTTAACAGCCACTTGAACTTTTTGGTGTGTTTTATGATAAGCAGGAGATGATGTTATATTTCCATTTAAATACTCCATTCAGTAAATATTTATTGGTCACTTACCAAGTGGAAGGCACCATTCTCAATGATAGTCTTACCCAGTCTGGTAGACACAAGATAGCTATTGTTAACAGGAAAGAAGAGGAGAGGGAAGATGAAAAGAGGGAGAGTAGTATAAGAAAAAGAAATGAAAGAGGGAAGGAGAAGGAAGAAAAGGAGTGGAAGCACATATGCATGAAAGTAAGGACGTTAATAAGGCAGTTAAAATTATGTGCATGAAACGGGCTAGAAGCAAACAGATGGCACTGTGCAACATTGTACTACTGTCAAGGGATTTCACATGTGTAACCCAGTGGGTTTCATGAATGTGACAGCTCAGGGATTGCTGGGTTTCTCATTCTTCCTCCTTTTCATTGCCCTACCAGGCAAAACTAGCCACAGAGGGCGCTGTCCATGGTGCTGAATCCAGGGCCTTGACAAGGACCTCCCAGCACAACACACTCCTAACTATTGGGTGTACATTTGAGGTACTCAGGAAAATTTTCAGAAAAGAAAATCTTTCAGTTTAAAAGTAAATCAATTGTTCTCAAGATTCTACCAATGTAGATGTGGAGAGAGAGAGAGAGAGATCCCCATTCATTGTGTTTCTTTCTGGTACCTCACACTGTCAGGCAAATATTGAGCCTAAATAAGTAGCACTGTTTGATAGCAGATGCCATTTCCTATAATCAGACAGTGTAGCTGAGTTGGGTTTGATACATAAGTAAAATACTTTGTGCATTTTAGAGTGTGCTTAAAGCACAGTGCCTAGTTGGTGACATTAGCACCACCAGGAGGCCATTTATAACTTCAGATTTTCATCTTCTGTGTCAGACCAACTGGATCAAAACCTCTTAAGTTAGGTTCAAAAATCTATGTCTCATCAGATGCCTCATCTGGATACTGACACAGTGTGGGGAACTGCACCGAGAGTGATGGCTCTGTGCCGCCTACATCTCTGAGTTACTTGGAACTTTTAAAAACACTGTGGCTTAGTCCCACCTCAGGCCCTAGATTTGAAGGAGAATCTGTGGGAATGATGCCCAGACTTTGAGATGTTTAAAATGTTTCAGGAATAATTCTCATGCCCAATACAAGAAGCTATGAGGCACACTGTGGCTTTTAGATATAAGCCTTGGGGTGCTGGATGCTGATGCCTTTTGGGGATCTCATGGAAACAGATTAGAGTCTTCATAGCTGCACAAGGTTGTTACACTGATGTGAAGTAGGAGTATATTGAGGACATTTGTGTAGTGACATAAACCAGTGGGGCGTTGCCATGATGAATTGCAGGTCTAATTAAATTTGCAACATCATATTACAGTTCCCTGAGGATGTCATCACATTCTCAGTTACCTCTTATTTTTCCTCAATATATTCCTTTATTATGGGTGAAAAGATGCAACCATGTGGAGCACAGGTTGGTTATGACTTTGAAAGAAAGATGTGGAAACTTTTAAAAGATATCCTGTAGAGGGATGATGGAGAGCTAGAAACATATATCACTCTGAGCTCTGTGATTTTAAAACTTGTGTTCGCAGGGAGCTGGGGAGATGGCTCAGTTGTTAAAGAACCAACTGTGCAGGCATGAAGGCCTTAGTTCAGATCCCCAGCACCCATGTAAGAAAGCTGGGTCTGGCGGTGTGTGCCTGTAATTCTAGTCCAGGGATTGCTGGCCAGCTAGTCTAGCTGAGATGGGTAAGCCACAAGTTCATTGACAAACGATGAAGACATGGTGGAGGAAGACACCCAGTGTTGACTTCTGGACTTCACATACGTATGGTGGCACATGTATGTACATGCATGCTACCCCACCCCCACACTTGTTCATATTCCTTACTGTGTATGGTTAGATCTTCAGTGGGTCAAATGGAACAGAAAAAAGGTAACAATGTAACTATTTTGTAGCCTATAAAGTTACTGAACCCGAGGGCGGCTGTTCCTCTATGTATTAATGATGGTGTCAGTTGGTACACTGTAGCAGGCTGATTTGGTTCTAGAGGATTCCAAATGCTACATGTTGGCTGAGCATCTTAGTACTGCTTCCAATAAACAAGTGTTCCCGGGAACTGTGAATTCAGTTGCGATTTTAGTATTTTAGACCTGCCAGTGCACCATCTCCTAGCCCCCTTCACTGTGCTTTAAAAATGACCTAGATCTGAGGTCCTTTAAGATTTTATCAGATTTTTATCTATTTTAAAGACATGGAAAATAATATTTTAGAAAGTTCTGGGATGTGTAGGGGCCTTTTACGGGTGAGGAACAGGCTTAAAATGCTTTCCATTCATCTCATCTTTTTTTCTCCTCCAGTCCTAGAGACATGTTTAATAAGTGTTTTAGAAAGTGGATGTCATTTAAAGAAGTTGAGACTTCAATCATAGCAGAGGCAGTATTGGAGAAATGTAAAATAAACTCCTTTCATTTCTCCTTGAATAGATGCCAAAAGATGTCTCTTCATCCCAGCACAAAGCTATCCAGGAGACATTTAGAACTGCTCCCTTCAGTCATTGCTTCTAGAACCTCCACACCACTCCCCTGCATTATTTACCACAAGGAGTAACCAAGAATAGCATCTGCTTGACAAATAGAAAATGCAGGGTGGGAGAGGTGATTATCAGCCCATGGAAGCTCTTTTTAAAGGCAACTTTCAAACGGGAAGGGATTTCAGATTATTTCATCTTGTAGGCACTGGGCCACGTGAGGCGAAGCTAGAGCCCCGTCTTTGGTAAGTGAAGTGGAATTGTAATGGAGGGGAGAAAGTGACAGAGGTAGCACAGCTTGTGTGTAAGGCTGGCTCCAAGCACCACTGCGAAAAGGTTAATTTTTTTTCCCCGATCCTCTTTCTCTTTATTCCTTTCTTTCTTGAATTCTCTACTCCAGGACCAAGAGTAGCTGAAAGAAAGAAAGAAAGAAAGAAAGAAAGAAAGAAAGAAAGAAAGAAAATTAAAGAGGCAGGACTCTTAGGTATGTGTAAGTAAGTGGCAATTGTGTACTTGAATGACCTGAGTCAGTGCCTTCTTAAGATTTAAACTCCAAGCATCCTGCTTGTTTTCTTTCTCTAGTCCTGGCCCTGTTCCATCCATTCTAAATACCTAATGTTACACACTAGTATCCAGCTACTGCCCTTATGTTTCTTCCCTACCTTGTTACCAGGGAAACCATCTGATAACATCAATCCATGCCAGTGCTTGGGAGCATACTGGCCACTCTCAGGAATACCTTTGTGTTCAAGTAGAATCTCTGAAAGGGCAACACCTGCCTTAAGGCCAGTCCATTTTACCCTTGGCGATCTCTTCTTTCTCTTAACAACCAGGTGAGTCTTGTATGTAGCTTCAACTAGGAACTTGGGCTATCCTCAGGGAAACCATAGGCTCCTTCAGATAAACTTCTGGATACCGCATAGTTTCTTCTTGGTCTATATGCCATAGGAACTCATTATGCTGGGAACCAAAATGGTGAGATTCAGGTATGGATGGTGCTGTACTGGAGGAACTGGTCCTTCTTGAGTTAGGATGTGCACAGGGATAAGTACAGCTAAGAACAGGGAAGGGAGCCGTAGAGGAGGCTCTGTGTAGGAGAGTGGGAAGTCAGAATATTTCCTCAAAGCATGGGCTTTGAGCTGCAGAGATGAGGGTCTATGCATCCTAGCCAGACGAGGAGACATAAATAGAGGCATGGAGACCAGAAAACACAGAGTGAGTAGTGTGGAATAATAAGAGGTCTTACTTTACTAAAAGAAAAAAAAATGTATTGAGTTAAAGCAATACAACATTGGGAAAAAATTTTGGGTCAAAGTGTAAATGGCTCTGAATTAAGGCTCTGAATAACATTTAATGGCTTTTGGCATGTGAGGCATGGTAGCACATACCTTTAATCCTGGCCCTCAGGAGTCAGAGGCAGGTGGATCTCTGTGAGTTTGAGACAAAGCTGGTTTACATGGTGAGTTCTAAGCCAGACAGATTTGGGTAGTGAGACCTTGTATCAAAAAACAAAACCTCAAATCTGTGGACTACATGGAACAGAGAGTAACATGACTGGGTTGAGGGTGTTTGGGGAAATTGGGAAACGGTCAATTGACCTGTAGTACATTTCTTTGGGTCTGTTAGAGATCATTTTGCATCTCCATTAGAGATGAATGCATCTTGAGTAACAGGCCAATGGGGATCACAGCTCCTAAATAAAAGTATTTTCTCATGTTTTAGTGATAAAATGCTACTTCACTTCTAATAACACAAAAAATAGTTATTTGGGTTATATTTACAAGAGGAGGTGTGGCCCACAGAATGGAGGATTTAAATTTTTAGGGGAGGACTTTATTTTTATTTTGTGTATATTGGTGTTTTGCCTACATGTACATCTGTACCGTAGGCATGCAGGGCCCTCAGAGGCCAGAAGATGGCGTAAAATTCCTCTGGCACTGGAGCTACAGATGGTAGTGATGTGGGCTGGGAATTGGACCCAAGTCCTTGAAGAGCTGTCAATGTTACTGACCTCTGAGCACCTCTCTGTCCCTGAAAGAAGGCTTTGATATGGTTGTCTAGTGTGGTACTTGAGGCAATAAACTAGGACCCAATAGGCGACCATAGGACAGGGGAAGCTGTGGATATTATCTATTATTAATGTTCACTAATAAAACATTTAAGAAGCCAGTTGACACTTTATCTGCATTCATAAGAGCTCCTAGGAGAGTGGTTCCCAACCCCTCTAATGCTGTAACCCTTTAATACAGTTCCTCAAGTTGTGGTCACCCCCAACTGTAAAATTATTACATTGCTACTTCATAACTGTAATTTTGCTACTGTTATGAATCATAACTGTACCATGAATCTGTGTTTTCTGATGGTCTTAGGTGCTCCTTGTGAAAGAGTCATTTGCCCTCTAAAGGGGTTATGACCCACAGGTTGAGGACTGAGAAAATGAGGTTATGAACTTTCTGAACAAAGGTCATCTGGCAGCCCTCAGATTTGAACTCAGGCTTTGAGAGCCCAAATAGCTATTTTCACAATTCTGTCAAATTCATGCATTTCACTCCTTTTGTGTTTGCCAAAGGTCAACCCTTTCAGAATTTAAGCTGTAAGCTATTTCATTATGCTATGACATATCTGAGGCTGCAGCCCTCGAAGCCACCCCAAACCACAAAATCAAGAGACTCTTGGTCTTCCGTTTCTGACCTTGTCTTTATTTTCTATTTGTCCATTAGTTCTTATAATAAATGGGGCAGGAAGAAGGGGTACAGGTGTTTACAGAGGATGACCAGGACTTGGCTATTTTTGTGAAAAACATGTATATTTAGTATTACAAATACCACTTAGACAACATTTGAGTACTTGTAAGGAGAGGATTCAGAGCCCCACCATTGCTGCAGTCCTTCCTGTGTGGTTATTAATACTCCATGTCTTGCACACTCATTACCTCAAAGCCCAAAGCAACCTGTTTCCAGGCGAGCCTCTGCTTTGCTCCTCTCCCTATGGAGACATTCACTTCCTGTGACTGGAGGCTGCAGCTGGGAACAGAGGCTTGAGGCTCCATGGCAGCCCCAAGGGATGTGTCTGGAAGCTTGTAGTTGGTATGTCAGGGAAGAAAAAAGTCCTTTGTTGAGCTCCTCCTGGCACTCAGGAGGCAGAGAGGAAGACGTCTGCCAAAACAGGGAATAACAGTGACTCATTTCTACAGTGACACAGCTGTCAGAGTGTGTGCACCAGGCTCATCTCCTCTAGTCTTCATGACACTCTGAGGATCAGGCAGGGCGGAGGGCACCTTGAAGAAACTGAGGCTGATTGAGGCAAAACGTCCCTCCAAGGCCATTTGGCTGGAAGTGTTGAGCTTGGTACAAAAAACTCAGGGTCCTCCATCCCAGTCTGTGTTTCTTGCCACAAAGTCTCTGGAGAAGTCTCTATCACCAACAGTTCCCACTCCATAGCAGAAATGGTTTGGACTTGGAGGGAATTCCTGTATAGTTTCAATCATAAATAGCCATTTCTTTTCAAATGCTGGCCAGGTGTACATTAGTTCTAAGCTTTGTGATCTAGTCCTCATGGCATTACCTGTGTATGTGACACTTTCCTTGTTGGACCTTTACCTCCTCACTGGCTTTGGTGGCTCCTTCACCCCGTGGTTCTCATAACACTCACCCCATGTCCAGCTTGTTTGTTTACTTATCACTTGTTTTTTTTGTTGTTGTTGTTGTTTTGTTTTGGATAGCAGGCACTAAGCTACTAGCTGCTTTGGGTAGAGTCATATTTGTTGTTCCCCCTTGGTGCTCAAAACAATGCTTAGTACATACATAGTTGGGTGGGCAGTGCAGTTGGAACAGAATGAAATTTAGCCAAATGGTAAAGGACAACACTGGGTGTTATGAGTCCTTGCCTCTGCTTGGAGTTAGTTCCTCTCACTCTCGTCAGACAGTTTTGTGCCACCCACTCTCTACTCAGAAAAGTCTGGCTGCTATTCAAGATCCTTCCCCGGTTCGTAGGCATGTCAACCAGTGGGCACTGCCAATGTCGAATTCCCAATACGGAGAACACTGTCGATGGTGGTGGTGAGGTGTGCTGAGGAAGGAAGACTGAAGTCTCCACAATTTACCCATTCCAATGCCGTGTGGGCAGCTGAAAGGAGGGAGGTGTTCTTGAGGTTGCTGGTCTCTCACCAGTAGGAGCATGTGAGGTGGTCCCATCAGAACAAGGGGTGTGTGTGTGTGTGTGTGTGTGTGTGTGTGTGTGTGTGTGTGTGTGTTTCTATGTGCATATACATGTATGTATTGTGTGTTTACACGTTTGTGTCCTGGGAATCTCTGGAATAATAAAAAAACAGAAAATATGGTGAAACACACATGCGCTCTACCCCCACCCCTGCCCCGGGGCAAGGGCATGAAAAGAAAGATTGGCAAAGAAAGAAGCCTACTATGTCTTAGATGGAACCAGTCTTCCCATGTCTCCGCTTCTCTCCCGTCTTTATGCCACAACTGTGAAGGATCCCATTAGAACGTTTGTCTGTTTGAAATTTGGAAAATGACCCGGTGAAAGCAACATCAGGCTACTGACTGAGACCAGTAAAGATCTTTAGTGTATCCAGAGTCACTGGCAAAGAGCAAGATGAAATGACTAGACTGAACAGACAACAGGGCGCGGATCTTGTCATTCACCTGTTCCCTACCACACCATCACGCTTAATACCTGACCATGTGTGATCAGGTCACACATTTCCAATCTGCTACGAAACTCTCATAGTCACAAGAACCTCTGTATGATTGAGAGATTTATTTATTTAATGTATATGAATATTTTGCCTGCATGTGCATCCGCACACCAAAAGAGTGTATCGATTGGATCCCATAGGGCTACAGTTATAGATGGCTGTGAGCCACCATGTGGGTGCTGGGACTTGAACTCAGGACCTCTGGGAGAGACCTAAACCTCTTAGCAACTAAGCTATCTCTCCAGCCCCATGTTTAATTTAGACTCTACAGGCTCTTGGTGTGTGCTTCCTTTGTGAGGAGGGGCTGTAGAAGTGAGAATGTGCTGATCCCTCAGGATTTGTTCCTGTCTTTGACGCTGGCTTCAGCTTTGTTAGGCTGTGCTATGGTCTTAATCGGAAATGCTTCCCAAAGGACACTGTGTTGACTGTTTAACACCCCTACACCCAAGCTGGCATTATTATTTTTGAGAGATTGTACAAGTTCTGGTAGGTGGATTCCAGCTGAAGGATTCAAGTCATTGGAAGTGGAGAGGTTATAACTTTGAAAGCTAGACCTGTTTCTCAGCTCTGTTCTCTCTCTACTTACAGTCTCTACGAGACAAGATGAATAGCCTCGTCCTTCACTTGCTCCCACTGTGCTGATGCTCTTCTGCCTCATCACAGCCCAGAATCAAAGGAGTCAAGGGCTGTGGGCTGAAATCTCTGAACCCATGAGTCAAAAAAACTGTTTCCCTTTGTACTGGCTAGTTTTATGTCAACTTGACACAAGCTAGTCATCAGATAGGAGGAAGTCTCAGAGAGAAAAAATGCCTCCATTAGAGCCAGCTGTAGGGTTGGAAAGATGGCTCAGTGGTTAAGAGCACTGTCTGCTCTTCCAGAGGTTCTGAGTTCAATTCCCATAAACCACATGGTGGCTTACAGCCATCTATAATGAGATCTGGTGCACTATGCAGGCAGAGCACTGTATACATAATAATAAAAAAGATGCAGCTGTAAGGCATTTTCTTAATTAGTAATCCATGGCGGGGCATCCCCCATTGTAGGTAGTGCCACCCTTGGGATGGAGGTCCTGGGTTCTACAAGAAAGCAGGCTGGAGTCTATGAGAAAGCAGGCTGAGAAAGCCATGGAGAGCAAGCCAGTAAGCAGCACCCCTCCATGGCATCTGCATTAGCTCCTGCCTTTTAAGAGTTCCTGCCCTCACTGCTTTTGATGGAACCGTGAGAGAAATAAACCCATGGTTTTGGCTAAGGTGATTCATCACACCAATAATAAGCCAAAATAAGATACCTCTTAAGTTGTTTCTGTTAGGTATTTGGTTGTGACAATGATAAAAGTAGCTAAGACTGGGGCTGGAGAGGTGGCTCTGTGGTTAAGGGCACTTGCTCCTCTCCCAACCGGCTTGATTCGGTTCCCAATACCCACATCAAGTGGCTCACAACTGCCTGTAACTGCAGTTGAAGAAAATCTGCTACCTTCGTCTGGCTTTTGTGAGCACTAGGCAGGCATGCAATGCACATAAACTCATGAAGGTATGCAGACATAGACGTTAATCTAAAAAGTTAGATAAATATAAGGGTAACTAACAGATGCAAAACTGTTGAGGACAGAATCCAGCTTCTTTTTTGTTTGTTTGTTTTTGCTTTTTGACACAGTGTTTCTCTATGTAGCCTTGACTACCCTGGACTTGCTCTGTAGACCAGTCTGGCCTTGAACTCACAGCGATCCGCCTGCCTCTGCCTCCCGAGTGCTGGGATTAAAGGCGTGCGCCACCATGCCCAGCCCCAGAATCCCACTTCTAATGCAGTGCTTTACCCATGTCCTACAGAATCCATTCTCGCCCTGCTCTCCCCTCTTCTCCTCTTTCCCTTCCCTCTCTTCTCTCCTCACTCTCTCTCCTTCCTCTCTTCTTTTATCTTTTCTTCCTTCCTTTTCCCCTCTGTTCTTCCTCCCTCCCTCTTTCCATTCCTTTCTTTTCTTGAGACAGACTGAGGACCTTATACATTCCAGGCAAGAGCTCTACCACCAAGCTTTACCTCTAGCCTTATATACATTTACTGAATTAAAAAAAAAAACAAAATAAGTAAGAAAAATACAACTGTCACCCCCAACTTCAATGTGCTTTACAGTCTGTTAAGAAATCAAATATTTACTGTGCACATCTTTCTTGGTCTCAGTTACCTCACTCAGAACGATCTTTTCTAGTTCCGTTCATTTATCTGCAAGTTTCATGATTAGCCCAACATAGATGTCCTCTGAAAGACTCCACCCAGCAGGGGATCAAAACAGATGTTAAGACTCACAGCCAAACTGTGAGCAGAGCACTAAGAGTCATATGGAAGAGTTGAGGGACAGAAGAACCCAGAGGAAGCAGGAGCTCCATAAGGAGAGCATCAAAGCCAACAAATCTGGACTCAGGGGCATCTGCACAAACTGATGCACCAACCAAGGATGAGGCATGCAGAGCACAGCTCATCCTCCACATAGATCCTCTAGTAAGGAGCAGGGACTGCCTCTGACATGAACTCTGGTGCTTGAGATTTGGTCACTTCCCCTTGCCAGGGAGGCCTTGTGGGAGCCACCGAGGAAGAGGATACAGGCTATCTTAATGAGACCTGATAGGCTGGGGTCAGATGGTAGGGGAGGTGGGCCCTCTGTCAGAGGACTAGGGGAGGGGAATAAGGGGGGAAGAGGGAGGGAGGGTAGGAGCAGGAGGATACAAGCTAGGAGCTAACAGTCAGGATATAATGTGAATAAATTATTAAACATTAAAAAAAGAAAAAGAAATAAAATATTTAAAGAATAAATAACTTCTAAAATCCAATTTTCCATTCTATTCTCACAAAATATCTGTATTATTACGACACAGAATGTAATGCATCCATTTAAGTATGTACATTATTTCAGGAGAAAAAAAAACCTTAGCTTTACATTTTGCCAGTCATTGAGTGTATGTAGCATTCCAGGCAGTTCTGAATTGTCACTTGATTTCATCCTTTCTTACTTAGAGTGCAATGTAGCTTAATGATAATAGTAGGTACTGTTCATTGACCACACAGTCTATGGTGGGCAAAATGCCTTCATCCATTCTGTGTATGAAACTCAACACTCACCATAATTCTGCTGGTTATGGCTTTATTTTCCTATATCCGAGATGAGGAATCAAGCTATAGGAGAGTAAACAATCCCACAGAAGAGGTCGCTTGCTGACATGCTGGAGTTTGAAGACCATCTGTTTAACAACAGAAGATGGGCTTTGCGTCACTCTGCCTGAGGTTTGAGTGGTCTCTGGGGATGTCCCACATCAGATTCCTGTCTCAATACTTGGTGGCTGTGTTATTTGTAACCTCCTCCCCGCTGAGTTGCATCTTGCTGATTTACAGAGTAGAAATTATAACTGTTACTTTGAAAGATGGCTGGAGTTGTGATGGTTCATTTTAATTGTCATCCTGATGCAATCTAGAATTGCCTGCAAAGAGGGAGTCTCAGTAAAGGAGTGCTTTGGTTAGGTTGGCCCGAGAGCACATCTGTGGCCGATTATCTTAGTCATAATTATTGAGGTGGGAAGAACTGCTCACTGTGGGCAGCACAATTCCCTAGGCAGGAGGATCCTGAACTGTAGAGTGGAGGGCGTGACTAGTTTACAAACGCACAATGATTCCTCGGGCTCTACTTCCTGAATATAGGTGTGATCTAACCAGCTGCCTTGAGTTCCTACTGCTGTGACTTCCCCACAGAGCTGACCCCACAGAGCTGGAATTGCAGGTTAGGAAAAACTGCTTTCATCAATTGCTTTTCTTTAGGGTATTTTTATTCATAGCATCAGGAAGCAAAAGTAAGACAAATATTAAATGAGACTATCTATGTATATATGTGTGTGACGATTATATAGTAGATCTCAATGTATGTTAGTCCCCTTCCTTTGAAAAAAAAATCGGGTAGCTTATGGAGATGGCTCAGTGTGTAAAGTGCTTGTTGTATAAGTTTGAGGCCCTCGGCTCAAATACCCAGAACCCATGTGAAATTGGGTGGGGTAGCATTCATTTATAACCCTGTGGAGAACCAAGAAGCCCTTGAGGCTCATAGGTCAGCTAATCTGGCATACATTGCTGAGGTGTACAACAACAGGAGGGAAGGCCTTGACTCAAACAAAGTGAAAGGCAAAGGCCGGTGCCTGAGGTTATCTTCAGACCGGGCACTTGCGCACGCGCACACCAATACTTACACACATGGATGTGTGCGCACACATGTTGTTGAAAATATAAAATAGGGCACCAATATGTTGTAATAATAAAAATGTAAAATGTAAAAATAAAAATAGCTAATAAAGTTTATTATTAAATTAGCTTATAATTATTATGGCAGTATTATCTAACCTGCTATCACAGTAAATAAAGACACAGACACAATAAATAGAATAGCCTCAATTTACCTGGGACTGGGCAGATATTAACCCTCTAAACTCTCCTTATCACTTTGCAGCCCCCATCCCAGGCCATCTGCTTCAATCACTCCTATCTGGGCTATTTTCCTCCTTCCACGCTGATCCAGCCATGAACTTCTTTCCATGCTAACCATCACGCCCTTTTCTTCATTCCTCCTCCTGTACTTGTCTCCTCTTTTCCCTGCCTCATGGCCCCCAGACCCCAGGCCTGTGAACCTCACACCCTGCCCCCCTCTCTCTTCTGCCAAATCCCAAGCTTCAGCATTTTTTTAAATTAACCAATCAACTTTAAATAAGTAGAGCAAGGTTCACACAACAAGGACAGGTGTCCATGTGATTGTGCTCACCCGGGCAGCAACTACATCCTGGGGCCAGTAATTAGCATCAGAATACACAGCACCAGACCAATCCCCAACATACATACATGGACACACATAAGGTACATATACTTAACACTCCAAAAACCCCTATTCATAATTAAAAACCAGGTAAATCGTACAAAACGCATCAGCACATATCCATTTGTTTTTCAAACCTGCTTTTGGGTGTGCATTCTCTGGCCCTAGCCGGGTTCTATAAGTTTTTTTTTCCCCAGTCACTTTCAGATATTAGAAGTTTTGCTTACAGGTATTAAAAGGGCCAGGTGGATCTAAATCAATACTTTCATTTCACATCCAATTTAAGCTTTTCTCTTTCTTCCCAACTCAGGCTCCACTGGTGTTCAGTAACCTGCTGTGGGGTAGACATTGTTGTTAATTTCTTTAAGTTCCCCTTTTCCATCCCATCTTAGCTACTGGCAACTGCCTGGAGCTCCTATAGGGCTGAGGTGGGAAAGAAATGAGAAAGGCTCATCCAGATGCTATACTGTTGCCTCTTTCCCTCATGAAATGCTTTTGTAGGATTTTAAAAGTTCTTTCTCATAGATTCCCACCACTGGGTCTCCGTATGACCTCTGATAATGGTCCTCAACTTTCCTCCTTAGAATCTCCTCTCAGCTTCTCTGAGGACATCCCCTCACCCCCACCCCCACCCCCAGCTATCCTCAAGATAACATCTCCCCATCTCCTGTTTTGAGACTCATTAATCCTAGGGAAAGAGACTGAGGCACTCAGGAGGCTCTGGCCAGCCACAAGGCTTCCATTCTTCTGGCTCCATGACCTCTCACTCTCCAGGCACAGCACACCTCCAGTGACTCTGTCTCTGCTTTGCTCCAATGCTGTAGAGAATTCCCTTGCCTTCTTTACATCAATAAGCACTTTGTATAAGACTGAAGAGAGGGGCAGCAGCCAGGACTTCTTATTGAGTGAACAAGTCCCAGTGCATCCTACCATGGAAGACACTCTGGATTGATCTCTGGCCCTCCTTCACAAGGGGATCGAGGTGGCTGGCAGAGTTGGGGGCATGGATTGACTTTCCTTGTTTTCTACTATACCCTGCATATCAATACTTCTAAGCACCTTTAGCAGTGTGGATTCTTAGCCATCACTTTTCTCACTCACATTCTGAGACAATAAAGATATTTCAATTGGGAGACATTATAGTGATTTCCTCTACACACACAACTTTAACCATAGTAGCAATGTACACAGTTTTAAAAACCAAATAATGGAGGGGCTGGAGAGATGGCTCAGTAGTTAAGAATATGTGTCACTTTTCTAGAGGACTAGAGTTCGTTTCCTAGCACCTTGCCCTGTGGCTCACAACCCCTGTGACTCCAGCTCCAGGGAATCTAATGTCCTCTTCTGGAACCTGTGGGGCATCCACACTTACATGTAAATACCCATACACAGGCACATATAATTGTTTTTTAATTTTGAAGAAAATAAAAATGGACAAAAATAAAATGATAGGCTCATCTCTACCTGTAATCCCAGAGACAAGTAGCCACCATGGACTACCAGTTCTTCCTGTATCCCTGGAGGCCTGCTGCCACTCAGGAAAACCAGAGGACCACTGCTACCTGGAACCACCAGCTCTACCTGCAATCCCAGAGGCCTACTACCACAAGAGACTATCAGGCCTGCCAACACCACGGACTACCAGATGGCTAGAGGTAAGCATAAGAAGACAAACAGCAAAACCCAGAGCCACATGGTACCACCAGAACCCAGCCATCCTACCCAGTAAGCCCTAGATATCCTATCATACCTGAAGTATAATAAATATCTTAAATATGATGTTATGAAAATTATAGGGGCCTTAAAAGATGAAAATAAATCTCTCAAAGAAATAGAAGAAAATACATTCAAACAAGTGAAGGAATTGAATAAATCCCTTAAAGAAATACAGGAAAATACAATGAAACAGGACAAAGAAATGAAGAAAACTGTTCAAGACCTGAAAATGGAAATACAGCAACAAATAAAACATCTGAGGCAATACTGGAGATGGAAAATCTAGGAAAGAGATCAGGAACTACAAACACAAGCATCACCAACAGAATACAAGAGAAGGAAGAGAGCATCTCAGGAGTGGAATATACAACAGAAGAAATTGATACATTGGTCAAAGAAAATGCTAAATCTAAAAAGTTTCTAACACAAAACATGCAGGAAGTTAGGGACACTATGAAAAGAGCAAACCTAAGAATAATAAGAATAGAAGAAAGAGAGATTTCCAGATCAAAGGCCCAGAAATATCCTCAACAAAATCATAGAAGAAAACTTCCTTACCCTGAAGATAGAGATGCCTATAAATGTACAAGAAGCCTACAGAACACCAAACAGACTGGACCAAAAAAGAAAATCCTCCATCTGCATAATAATCAAAACACTAATTGGACAGAATAAAGAAAGAATATTAAAAGCTGCAAGGGATAAGGGCCAAGTAACATATAAAGGCAGATCTGTTAGAATTACACTAGACTTCTCAACAGAAAAACCTGGGCAGATGTCATGCAGTCTTTAAGAGATCACAAATGCCCAGAATACTATACCCAGCAAAACTTTCAATCACCATAAATGGAGAAAACAAGATATTCCATAACAAAACCAAATGTAAACAATATCTTTTTACTAGCCCAGCCCTACAGAAGGAAAACTCCAACACAAGGAGGGTTACACCCAAGAGAACATAGGAAATAAATAATTTCACACAAGCAAAAACAAAAGAAGTGAAACACACACACGCACACACACACACACACACACACACACACTCTACCACCACGAACATAAAAATAACAGAAACCGACAGTCATTGTCATTAATATCTCTCAACATTAATGGACTCGATTTTCCAATAAAAAGATACAGGCTAACAACATTGATGTGAAAATAGGATCTATCAATCTTCTGCATACAAAAAAATATACTTCAGCAACAAAGATACACATTAGCTGAGAGTAAAGTCCTGGAAAAATGTCCTCCAAGCAAATGAATCCAAGAAACACGCAGCAGTAGCCATTTTAATATCTAATAAAATAGACTTTCAACTAAAAGTAATCAAAAAAGATGGGGAAAGATACTTCATACTCGAAAAATCCACCAAGAAAATGTCTCAATTCTGAACATTTGTGGCCCCAATGCAAGGGCACCCACATTTGTAAAAGAAACATTAATAAAGCTTAAATCATACATCAAACACCACAATTAATAGTGGGAGACTAGAACATCTTACTCTCACCTTAGGTGGCAGTGGTGAAAGGGAGGCTCTCCCAGATGTCCTGAAATGTGTGGGGCAAGGCAGGAAGCTAATAGACTAAATTCAAAAGAAAAGAAAGTGGGAATAACCAGATACATTGGTACAGGAGACAACTTAACATCAATAGCTCCGACTCTAAGATCAACAATTAATAAATGAGACTTCATGAAACTAAAAAGCTTCTGTAAGGCAAAGGATACTGTCAATAGGACAAAACAGCAGCCTAAAGACTGGAAAAAGATCTTCACCAACCCTAGATCTGACAGAGGGATAAGAGACAAAATATATAAGAAAAACTCAAGAATTTAAACACCAACAAACCAAACAATCAAATTAAAAATGGGGTACAGAGTTAAACAGAGAATTCTCAACAGAGGAACCTCTAAAGGCCAAGAAGCACTTAAAGAAATGCTCAAAGTCCCTAATCATCAGGGAAATGCAATTCAAAATGACTCTGAGATTTTTTTTCTTATACCTACCAGAATGGCTAAGGTGAAAAACTCAAGTGACAGAACATGCTAGCGAGGATGTGGAGAAAGGGGGGAACACTCCTCCAGTGCTGGCGGGAGTACAAACTTTTACAACCACTTTGGTAATCAATTTGGAGGTTTCTCAGAAAATTGGGACTAGTTCTACCTCAAGACCCAGCTATACCTCTCCTGGACATATACCCAAAAGATGCTCCATCATACAACAAGGACATTTGCTCAACTTTGTTCATAGCAGCCTTATTCATAACAGCTAGAAGCCGGAAAAAAACCTAGATATTCCTCAACTGAAGAATGGGTAAAGAAAATATGGTACATTTTCACAATGGAATACTACTCAGCTATTAAAAACAAGAAAATCATGAAATTAGCAGGCAAATGGACGGAACTAGAAAAGATCATCCCAAATGAGGTAATCAAGACCCAGAAAGACAAGCATGATATGTGCTCACTTAGAAGTGGATATTAGCCATATAGTACAGGATGACCGTGCCACAATCCACAAACACAAAGAAGCTAAGTAACAAGGAGGGCCCACGGAAGAAAGCTTGAATCTCACTCAGAAAAAGAGATAAAATAGACAGTGGAAGCAGACGAAGAGAGGGAACTGGTAGGGGTGGGAGGTGGTAGAACTGGGAGAGAGAAATGGGAAGCAAATAGGGAGGGAATCTCTGGGACAAGCTGGAGACCTGCAACAGGGTAGGCTCCTGCGCGGATATGGAGTGACTCAAGCTGAGACCCTTAGCAGTGGGGGACGTGGAGATTGAAGTGATCACCCCCTATAGTCAAGCAGGACTTTTTTCTTATGTAAATGGATTTTAAAAATTATTATAATTTATTTACATTACATCCTGATTATAATCCTCTTGCTCTTCTCTTCCTGTTTCCCCTCCTTCTTCTGTCCCATTCCCCTCACCTAGACCTCCGACAGGCTGGGTCCTCCTCCCCCACTGTCTGGCCACAGCCTATCAGGTCTTATCTGGATAGCCTGCGTTCCTTTCTTCCTTTGTGTTCTTACAGGGCCTCTCTGCTAAGGGGCAGTGGTCAAATTGTGGGCACCAGACTTCTTGTCAAAGGCAGTCCCCTGCTCCCCGCTTCCCCATGTGGAGAATGAGCTGTCTGTTGTCTACATCTGAACAGGGGATCTGGGCCCTCTGCTTGCAATGTTCTTGGTTGGTGCATCAGTTTGTGCAGGCCCCCCTGGGTCCTGCTTTGGTAGTCTTCTTGTGGAGCTCCTCTATACAACAAGGACATTTGTGCAACTATGTCTATAGCAGCTTTATTTGTAATAGCCTGAGCTAAAAACAACCTACATGTCCCTTAACTAGAGAATGGATAAATAAAATCTGGTACATTTACACGATGGAATACTATTCAGCTGTCAAAAACAAGGAAATCATGGCATTTGAAGGCAAATGGATGGAAGTAGAATCCATCATCCTCATTGAGGTAACACAGACCCAGAAAGACGTGCATGGTATATACTCACTTATAAGTGGATACTAGCCCAGGCAGGGCTTTCAATGGAGGGAGGGGGACATCAATCCACCCACAAAACTTTTGGCCCAAAATTTACCCTGGCTACAAGATGAGCAGGGTAAAGATGTAGCAGAGTTTGAGGAAATGGCCAACCAATGACTGGCCCAACTTGAGACCCATCCCATGGGAGAGAGCCAAACCCTGTCACTATTAATGATATTCTGCTATGCTTGCAGACATGAGCCAAGCTAACTGTCCTCAGAGAGGCTCCACCCAGCAGTGGATGGAAACAGATGCTGAGATCCACAGCCAAACATTAGACTGAGATCTGAGAATCTTGTGGGAAAAGTTGGGGGAAGGATAGGGGGACTGGAAGGGACAAGAGCTCCACAAGAAGACCAACAGTCAACTAACCTAGATCCATGGGCACTCACAGAGACTGAATCACCAACCTTAGTGCAAGCATGGACTGGACCTAGGTCCCCTACCCTTATGGAGCTGATTGGAAGCTCAGTCTTCACGTGGGTCCCTTAGCAATTGTAACAGGGGCTGTCCCTAACATGGACTCTGTTACCTGCTGTTGGATCACTTTCACATAGCTAGGCAGCCTTGTTTGGCATCAGTGGAAGAGGATGCGCTTGGTCCTGATGCAACATGAAGTGCCGGGATGGGATGGCATGGGGGGTGGGAGTGGGGGTGAGAAGAAAGAGGATGGGGGGGGAAGATGTTGGGAAGGTAGGACAGGAAGGAGAGGAGGGAGGGGGCTCAGATCAGGATGTAAAGTGAATAAATTAAAGAGAAAAAAGTAAAATAGTAGAAAGGGGCATTTGCTTCCTCTATTAATGTTGGATCTATGCATCATTTCCCACAAGCCACCACTGTCCAACCCTTTCTGCTATTTATTTTTGACCATTCCTTTCTACTTTCTAAGTGACAAACATGTATAAAGTTGGATTCTAAAATATTGGTTCTTGGCTGTTGTCTTCCTAATTGCCAAAGAGGAAAACAATGCCTTCTTCTGCCGATCTCCCCCATCAGAAAGATTTCCTTTTCCTTTATTCTCAGTAGTGTCTTCTTATTCAGTGGCCTTTTATGAAATACTATATCTATTATTATTGCTATGTGAATGTCAACAGGTCACTTACATCACTCAATGATTTTTTTTTCCTGTTCTTACATATCTTTTCATTTTCCTTTGCATCAGTCTTTTCTGGTTTTGGTTGTTTGTTTAATGTGTAACATATAAACAATTCATCTTCAGATTTGTAAACAAAACTACACAACTGTTCTCGGTAAAGGTGTGTACATAAAATAGTCTTTCTATCCTGATAGCCATTTCTAGGTCAAATATTTACAAGATCCCTCATTCAGCTTGCGTTCCTTGAACTTTGCCCTCTTGAGTCTTGGCCTTGGCCTTGGCTGTTCCCTTACCATCATTACAAAAAAATCATGTCTTATAGCTGTGTTCGATTTCTGTTTCTTGGGTTGGCAAAACTTCTAATTTATATTTTTATTATGCATTTACTGATTGTCTTTTTCACTCAGGTGAGGGTTGTTATGAAAAGTTGATGGTTGGTGGATTTTTTTTTTTTAGGTCTCACTGAAAATGTGAGCAAAAAAGAAAGTCTGGCTAGGCACTGTGTTCTAAGATCAAAGTAACTTCTTTCTCTCAGAGGTTTAGTGGTATTAGTTTATTGTCTTTTAGCTCTGATATTTGTGATCCAAATCCAACGCCATTTTCATCTAACATTTAATGTATTTTCTCTCCTTTATTCATGTTATTCAAAACTTTACAATCATATCTTGATATGAGTTTTAAAAATTAATTCAAGGTAGAAAGATGGCTTAGTAGGAAAAGGTATATACAACCAGACATAACAATCTGAGTTTGAACACTGAGACCCAAAGGTCACAGGAGAGAACTGAGTCCCACAAATTGTCCTCTGACTTGACTGCACATACTCCGGCTGTGTGTGCTTACTCACCCACCCACACCTGCACAAAATCAATAAAAAAATGTAAACACATCACAGTGGGCATACTTTGTGTTCCTTTGCATTTCCTTTGGAGTTTTCCTTAGCTGGACACAGGATCCATAGATGATTCCTTGGTAAAAAAAAAAAAAAAAAAAAAAGAAAGAAAGAAAAAAAGAAAAGTTCTCATTGCGTTCTGTTCTTATTACTATGTCTTTTTCTTTTTTCTTCAAGCATTTAAAAATTTGTACTTTTGTTGTATTTCAACTTATAAATATTATTCTGTGCTATTTAAAATTTTCATACTAGCCTTCTCTTTTAGAAAATCATAGAGTTCTTGTATGTTTTCTCCACAGCCCCTGTCCCTTTGAGCTCATGTTGATGCTGACTTAGACTCCATTTTCTATTACCTAAAATCCTAGCTCACCGCAAATGATTTAGTGAGATGTCTTAGTCCTGCTCTCAATTATGCCTAATGTCCACAAATTCAAAGTCTTAAAGTTGTCCCAAGAGTTAACTTTTCAAGGCTTGGACAGATTCATGGAGGTGCAATTTTAGGGTATCTTAGACTGGAAGTGGTATGGCAACTGGGCTTACTGTATGGTTTTAAAAATATCCCCTCTGAAAGCCCCTGGAACCCATCTTTCTTTGGTCTTTTTCTGGCTTCGTGGTGATGGCTCAGCTTGGTTTCTTCAGAGAACACTGTCCTTATGAACTGGTCTTAACAATGCCAGAAAGCAGAAGTAAGGAAAATAATAAAGCCTGAGAGTGAGCTGGGTTTACAGTGAGCCAACACAGAACTCTGTTTCTGTGGCTCTCCTTTGGCATCAGAACTACTGATCCTCAATCTTGTAGGACTGATTTTTCTGAAACAAATGACTGCACATTGGTATGCTCTACATGAGGGCAAAAAAAAAAAAAAAATGGGAAGAAGCTACCTACTGCTACTTGCTTCCACTGTTCATAGTTTCCATAGCTTTAGGTTGTTTCTGATGGGCACTGAACAAGACTCATAGTGTGGTTTTCCATCCACAACCACAGGAGAGCTATACCAGTGGGGTAGACCTGAGGCCAGTGGTGCAGACTTGAGAGGAAGTGCCTTTGTCTTGAGACCATGACACCATTGAGGGTGATGGGGAAGTGGCAAAAGCCCACTAAGTGGATCTGAAGTGATGCAAGAGAGGCCTTTAACGTAGGTGGAATCTCTTTTGTAGATGGAATCCACTTATAAGTGGATATTAGCCATAAAGTACAGGATAATCAGGCTACAATTCGTAGACCCAAAGATGCCAAGTAACAAGAAGGGCCCAGAAAAGGATGCTTGAATCTCACTCACAAGACATTTGAAGTAGATGTAGGGAGAGTGGGAGATGGATAGAAAAGGGAACAGGGGTGAGTATCAGGAGTGAGGATGAAAGAATGCTGGGAAATCAGTGTAGAGCATCTCTGGGGTGGGAAGGCTTTCGGGGAGTCTTTGGGGGTAACCCTAGCTGAGACTTCGACCAGCAGGGGGATATAGATCCTGTAGCCAGGCAGGACTTCCAGTGGAGGGAGGGAGACAACAACCCATCCACAAAACTTTGGAGCCCAAATTTCATCTGCCTGAAAGTAGTACATGGATGAAGGTGGATCAGAGACTGAGGGAATGGCTAACCAATGATTGGCTCAACACCCCATGGGACAGAGCCAACCCCTGACACTATTAATGATACTCTGTGATGCTTGCAGACAGGAGCTTAGCATAACTGTCTTCTGAGAGGCTTCATCCAGCCGCTGATGGAAACAGATGCAGAGACCCACAGCCAAACAATAGGATGATTGTACGGCTGAGTTCCTCCGCTCTCGATGACAGGATGGTGACAGACTATATCTTATATGGGTAACGATATTTTTTTTATGAGGGCTTCAGTCTTCTATGTCCAATCTTTCATTAGTTCTAATACCAAACATTTTATAATTGTTTTGGCATGAAAAGAGGCCCATTTGTCTATGGATGAGTTTTGTTGTTACCTGTTCCAACAGATAAAATAAACTCTTTTTCCTGTGTATGGGGTGCAGGATTCTAGAAAGAGCTCTGAGGTAGCAGCATCTTAGATAGGACTCCAAGTGTGCGTGTGACTCTGTGTCAGGGAAATGGGAAATGAGATGTGGAGTCAGGTAAGCCTTTCCAAGAACAAGGAAGGTCTGCGAGTGAAGTTGAGGAAGTGGGAAAGCAGAGCGTCTGTTCAAGACTGATGATGGATAGTGTTGGGTGGATGGTGTTCGTGGGGGGCGGGATATCAAGTTGAAAAAGTTATTTGTGGAAGGCCTTCAAAGGCAGGGCAACTGAGACGGTGTTCTATGCATGGTCAGGAGATGAACAGTGAGCGCCTCAGGTCCTCAGTGCTCTGGGGGATTAGCCGAGAGGTCACAGGGTCATGTGTCAAAGAAGGTAATCTGAAAGCTAAGAGCTTGAAGAATATGGAGAAGTATTGGAAGAGAAATTAAGGAGCAGCTGGCTTACACGTCCAGAGGGTCAGCTTCATATGGCTAACTTTCCTCTTGTGTTTCTGGGGCAGGCCAAGGGTAACCTCTTCCAGGATCCTTTCACTGCCACCTCCTAGGTTGGCTGTGTCAGGGGCCCCTCCTTTTGGCTGCCACGATTCCTGGGTCTGGATCTACTATAATACCTCTTGTGTTACACCCTAAGTTTTTAAGTTTGTCTGAAAGCTTTCTGTGTGCAGGAGCATCTGTTGTATTAAACACCGTGTCCCCTGAGGTCAGCGCAGAGTCTCACCCATGGAAGATGCTCAATAAATGTTTGTTGAATGAATGGGCAGTAAGCCTGGGGACTTAAGAGTGTTTGCTGGCTCTCTGGTGGTGCTCGCTCAGCAGCCTGTGAGCAAGGAAAGTGCAAGCCGTCAGGGAGGCTGAGCTCAAGAGTCAGGAGAGCAGTCCTGAGTACGCCAAGCCTTGGGGGTCTAGAATATCAACAATGGCAGCACGGGGACAGATGCAGACACTAGCCATATGCATCTGCCAGTGGTTTGCATGACTCATAAGGGGGCTATTTATGTTCCTCGTATGACGAAGCTCATGAGAACTACGGCAGTCTGAAGGGACCACCTTGCCATGCCCGTGTTATAGGAGTATTTTGGGGGCTCCCTTCACCTGAGATACTAAAACTATATCCAGCTTCATATTCAAGGCCGTTCCAATTTCATAACACATGTGCTTGCCAGATACGCATACATGCTCAGAGGATGGGTGAGCACAGACAAGCCTTCGCACACAGAAGTGCACACAGATACATAAATCCCCAGACCAGACACTTTAACAATTTATTTTATACAAGTTTTCTCCCCCACCCCCAAACAAAACAAAACAAAACAAAACAAAAACCATCTCTCAGGGTGTCAGATTGAGTGAACTACTGTAGGAGGAGGGGAAAGAACCAAAGAATCTCCTTGACAGCTCCCATTAACTGAAATACGAGGTGAAAGAGAGTGAAATAAAATTGGGAATGAGATGACAGGGTTTTCTGTCTGACAGAGATGCTTGCAAGTCATCGGCCTGATTGCTGTGCATTCATCATCAACTGCAGCCAGCACAGCCCTTCTTTGGGTCCCTTCCTCACTGTCACTGGGGAGGACATCTTTTGGGGGAAGCAGTTGTCCCTGCCTTGTAACTTCAGACAAGCAGTGGATGAGCTTGGGGGCTCAGGTGTGTTTGTCTTCCAGCTCTTCACACTGAGTTCCACTCCAGGGTGGTCCCCTTCCCAGTTCCTACTTCCTGCTCAGTCTCCATCTTCTATATTCTGGGACTTAGTTTATAATTTCCCAGCAAGTTTCTCCACTATAAGATGTCCAATATTCAGTGATTCTCCATGCCCCAATAACCTGCACTCCCAAACTATCCCACATTCCAGGCTCACCTCATCTCCTGTCTGACCAATGTCCAAGCCCTGCTTTCAAGATCATCACATGGGTGGTTTGCATCCTTCTCCTTGTTCTCTGCCTTCTTTGAGCCTACACTTCATTTGTAGGAACTTTTGTAGGTTTTCTCAGCTTCCTTATCCCAAACCTTTCCCTTTCCCCTAACCCTCTACCCATGCATTGAGGGGGAGGCAGAAGTTTGTAAAGACTGGGTGTGAAGAGATACAAGGATGCTGAGAGTGAAGACAGAGCCATGCAAATCAGATCATGCCTTGCAGGCATTTCCTTAAGTTCTTTCAAACATCATTTCAGATGTTCAATTCAAACATCTGGTCCTCACTTCTTCACCTTCTTCATCCCTGAATGCTGAAGAAGGACCAAGAGACACGGCCATTTCTCACTGAGATGTGCTCTTAGAATAGGCTGTCCCACTCTAGCCCTTTCTAACCCCTTCCCTCCTTTTTGGGTGACACTTCTATTCTGTGAATTACTGACTTAACTGATGCTGCATTCTTCAAATTCCTCTCTGTGTATCAGAGAGTACCACCTTCTTCTCTTCCCCACATTCTTCCCACACCCTCATTCTCCTGCACATAACTCTGGAAGGATTAGCTATTGTGAACTTGTATTGTGACCTTGGGAATGGCTAAGCCTCTGTGTTCTCAGCTACGTCAGGAGGAGGAAGTCTTGTCTTTGAGAGTTGCTGTGAAGGTCAGGTGAGAGAATGTGTGCAGTTCTCAGCACACAGTTCTCATTAGTAGGTCTGTTTTTATCTCATCCTCTGGGCTCCGCATTATGCCTGCCCAGGTCAGTCAGCCTCCTGTTTTCACTACATGGCTAGCTCTCTTTAGCATCATGATTCTTATCAAGAAAGAAAGGACGTACATCGAGTATCTCAAGACTAATTAGGCTGAACAGGAAGAATATGTAGCCATGCCCCCATCCCAAGGAGCATAAGAAGGGACGAGGAGCTGGTAGCCCCTCTATACTGTCTTGGCTGTGTGGTACATATTGCCTTCCCTTTTTGAGTCTGATCTGCCACCTCCATTGCTCCTGCCCAACTACCTTTCTTAGTATAGGCTATCTTTGGCAGGAGCTGCCTCCACCCCACATTTCCATTCTCCCTCAGTGCTGATGCCTAAAACCAACTAATGCTAACTCTGCGTCTACCTGAAAGCCTGAAGCAGAGAAGATCTGATTGATGCTGGATGTCCAGCCTTCGTTGCCACTTCTCAAATCACTTTAAGATTATCTGCCTTTGCCCTCTGTTCCTATCCCATACTACATCCCAAATGGCTTCTCCATTTCCACCATGTCAGGGACCACACTGATGACTCCAATCTAAAGAAAATAGCCCAGCCCTTTCTTCTAAGCTCAGGATTTATAAACCTAATGGCTTATTGATATACTGTTTCCTTTGGTCCTAGAGACAATTTTCTATGTACAAAACAAAGCCATTCAGCTTTATCCCCAGTCATGTCTAGTGAGATGGTGCTCCTGAGCTCCACACAGCAGCAGTGAGCACTCTGATTTCATCCTTTGTATCTTCCCCCACTATATCTAGTCTATTACCAAATCTCTCAGAATAGTTCTTCTTTTCTTTATCTTCTTGGAACACTCCACCCCAGTTAAAGATTATGCTATATCTTAGCTTGTCTGTTCAGAGACATATGTACCCTGTCTCTAATATTCTGATGTTACATATTCTAATATGTATATATATGTATGTATGTATGTATATATGTATGTATATGTGTGTGTATGTGTGTGTGTGCATGTATGTGTGTGTGTCTAGAAGAAACGTTTAAAAAACCCACAACAAACAAACCCAAACCACACAGCCAATAAAGTCATTTCTTTGCTTAAAATTCCTTAATTCCCTTGAGTTTAAAGTGGGATTAGAGGTCCTTACCACCCTACACTAGCCTGCCTGTGCCTCCAGCCTCATCTTTTGGTGTATCTGTCCTTACTACTATCAAACTGGATTTAGTCAAAGTCACACAAGACAAACTCAGCAGAAAAAAGATCTGCTCACACACTCATGTAGGGTGCTACTATGTTGCCAAGTGCTGGTGATATGTGCTAGTGACATGGATTGGTGTCATGTACTGGTGTCATATGCTGATGACATGTACTGATGTCATGTGCTAATGACATGTGCTGACTGTCCTCTAGCTGCCTTGCCCTTTTATTCTTAACAGTCATGAACTTCCTCAAGCCAGATCTCCAGGAAGGCAGGAAACCTTGCTCTCCAGCCCCACCATCTTCACCCTCTGCTTGTCCTACTGCTCTCAGCTAAAGTACCACTTTACAAGGGAAGATTCTTTGTCCGGTCAACATCATAAAGCATTCAGCATCCTGTCCTGAGACTGTCATCCAGAACACTCAATTGCCACAGTTGAATTTTTATCAAAATCTAATGAATGTCATTCTCTGAATAGGGGATGTAGTTAGATGAGAAATGACTGTATCTATTATTTTCTCATTGTAACCTCACTGGTTAGCACTGTGATTTGTATTACTGAGAGTTCAATAAATATTTGTTACATGCATGGCTGGTTCAGCCTGGATTGAACCGTGCCCGGCTCATCACCCGAGGCTATGGAGGCTGGGAACTAAAGCAGGGGGATGACACCTACTGGGTTTTCAGGGGCAACAGGTACTACTAAGGGCTGGGCAGCTACACTATAAATTGAACATGTTGGTGGCTTTGCATTTCTAAATCTGAGTATCACTCTATAGATTCAAGATGCATAAATCAGCAAGTTATGAGCATACACAGAGGAAATGATGGAAACTGTACCATCTGAAGATGATCCGTCACTCTATCTCCATTGACACAAGGAGGGTGCCTATATTCACTCAGCAAATTTTTACTTTGTTGAGTTGGATCACAGTAGAAATTGACAGTAAGCAGAACCCAAACGGGTTTTTGTTTGTTTGTTTGTTTGTTTGTTTTGTTTTGTTTTTTGTGTGCTCTGGCTTCCACACCAATTCTGCATCTGTCAGGATTCCCCAATCTGTCAAGCTGACATTTAAGGATATCTTTTTTCCCTAGGCATAAATACATTTTCCTCTTGGTTCTGAGAACTACGTATCTGTATCCAATAACAACTTCTCAATGAATAAAGTTCTATTGTACCACCAGGCCTGTCTTCTGAGCCATGGAGACAAAGGTAAAGCTGCTTCTAACTCCACCCTCAGCCTGAAAGCCAGCGCTGCATAAGCCTTGGCTGAGAGATCCTCCAGCAATCTGGGGAGAGAGTGCATTCTATCGGGGTCACCAGACATTCAAGTCTTCAGAGGGCAGGCAGGCAGGACTGAGGACGTAAGTCAGGTAGGAACAGAGAAAGACGAGGAGGAAAAAAGAAAGGAAAGAAGGGAGATCAAGAAGTCAAAAAGAAAAAAAAAGATGGAGGGAACCATGTAAAGAAAGAAGGGCAGGCCTGCTGTCAAAAGCCTGCAAACCCAGAACTTTGAAGGCTGAGGCAGGAGGATGACAAATTCAAGGCCAGTCTGGGAAACTTCTGGAGATCACCTCAAAACAAAAAAAAAATATTGAAGCAGAGCTGGGGAGTGTATCTCGGCGGTGGCCTGCTTGCCATCGTGAGTACATTGCTCAGTACTTGGGGGAGGGGTCAGCGAGAGGAAAGCAGGCATGGAGGAAGAGAAAGGAACAAAGACTCTGTGCGTCTAATCCATATGTTATTCACTCTTCTACTCGCAACTCTTGTAATAAACCTTCCCGTGGAGGAGAAATGCTCTGGGCCTGTGCCTTTTCTTTTCTACAGTACTTACTTTCTCATTTGTCTTCCCTGTCTGAGGTGAACATCTGTTGAACCAAATTGATAACAGTAGGGGATCCGTTGCTGACAAGGGGCAGGGTGGATCATCCATCCAGATGCTTCCGGGCTTAGGCTTGGGATAGTTCCTGGATTCTGAGCAAGAAAGGGTCAAGTGGGCAGGTTGGGTGGAAGTTTTAGTTTCTCGTCCCATTGGCACTGGCCACTCCCCTCTGTGCCTGCCATTTTCCGTTTGTTTTTACTTTGCCTTGCGTCAATTCCTATTGCCCTGACTTGCTATCCAGACATGGTGTTACCTGGTACCATTCCAGCTGTGAACCTGTGTGCACATTCATCTTGACAATGCACCTGCAGTTTCTTCCTCACACTTATGTCAGCTACTAATCCAAACAGTCCCACCTGTTAATGGATAGGTGTGCTCATATCAAAGGAGATCTGAGAGCAAGGTGCACTGATTCACACTTTCACTGACCACTGGCCAAGGTGAGTGTTTGGTTGGGTAATCGATCTGCAGGTTGGGCTATTGCCACCAGCTGGACATCGTGGGCCATAGTAGTTTTCCCTTGTGAGGCTACTTGGGTTCGTGGTACCTCATGTGTGTGTGTGTGTGTGTGTGTGCTATTTGGAATTATTTTCCATGTGCCTTTTTGTGTCAGAGGGTTTTTTTTTTTTTTTTTTTTTGAGCTGACAGAAATCTGACACCCACTCCTTTACAATTTTGCTCTTGGAAAGTATTTCTTGGCTTGCTGCACTGACTATCTGAATGGAAATTTCTTGAAGAGGGATAGAAAGGATGCCCAAAGACCCTTGAGTATGTCAGGAGCAGGACTCAATTCTCTGATGTCCACAAGATCTCCAGGTAATTCTGATGTGCCCAGGCTGACACTCACAGAGACCAGGCACTGACCACTGACCACTGAAGCATGTGGTGGAATGGTGTCCCCAGTTGGTCGGCGTTTCTGTCATTCATGGCTGAAAAGCCTTATTTGTGCATTGAGCACTGTAGGATACTTGACAGTGTCCTTTGTCTTTGCCCGCTGGGTGCCAGTCACAACTCTTCCCATAGTTAGAATCCCCAGCATAGTCTGAAGATCTTATCATGTGGCCCTGGAGGGCAAGCAAAGTCACTCCACATGGAGAAAGACTTCTGCGGAGGATGTGGTAGAGGAGACACCGCCAGACAGAATAAGATTCATATACAGGCTAGCCACTAGCTAACTGAGAAATTTGGGGAAGTTACCGTGTGTACCCCTCCCTCCCCCAGTTCAGTTCCTCATCTGTCATTAGAGGAGAATAACAGTGCCCTTGCAAGGCTACTAGGATTTCCCGGGGCCAGCATCTAGCAAACACAATTAACATCTCACCTCTTACACTGGACAGCACTCCAGAGAGATGCATATGAGTGGAAACAAGGTTGAGTGTGATAGAACATCTTCCTTCCAGGAGGCAAAGTGAACCCAAGAGTTAATGGGCAAAGTGTGAAGGCAGACGTGGTTTCACAGGCAACAGTGGAGGCCAGAATGGGGGAGACGAAGTTTAAGAAAGCTTCCTGCAGCCAGCCTTCATGCTGCCTTCCTTCTTTGTCTATCCACCGTGTGGCCATAAACAATTTACTGCCTGTGTATGTTCCGCAGCCTCAGCTTCTGGGACCAGCTCTCTAGGAGCTACGTAAGCTACCATCAGGCCTGCTGCCCTGAGTGCCAGCCTGTGTGCTTCTTGCCTTCTATAGTGTCCATCTGGGACCACACAGCTGTGGGCCCCAGGGTTCCTAAAGCCCTTTAGCCGGTGGGGCACAGGAAGGCCCTTCAGGAGAAAGAGTATTTTTAGCTGTCCATCCCCCTTGAGGTCTATTTTTAGCATCCAGCTGAAGGCCAGGCAGCTTCTCGATGGTCAGTGGGAAGGGCATGATTGGATCCTGACTGGCACATTGTTTTGCCAGCCCAGCCAAGCTGGCATAGCTTCAGGCAGGATAATTACAGTAGTAAAATCTGGATTTCACAGCTTGAGCCTCACCAAGGCTGTGGGGGAATCACCATTCGGAGGAGTACGTTTTTCTCTGCAGCACGGGGTTTAAGAGCTCTCCGGTTCCATAGCATTCTGTGGTGTAATGAATGAAGTTAGGCTCTCAGACAATATGAAGTAGCCAAGGAGAGAGTCAGGGAGACACAGGACCTGGAAAAGAGACCTAGGGAGCCCTGAGGGGGAGGCAGAAGCCAAAGCCAAGACAACTTGAGGAAGAGGCACATATAGTCACCGGGTTGGAGGGGAGCTTGTGGTAACAGGTGCAGACCAAAAGAAAATCATGTCACTGGGTTGGGGAAAGGCAGGAAGAGATGGCCAAGCCTGGCAGCTAATGGCAGCTAAGTTTAGAGAAGCCTTCCAGTATGTAGGATAAGACCCAGAATTGTCTCTAGAAATTGTCTCTTAAAGGTGTTTTTGTTTGTTTGTTTGTTTGTTTGTTTGTTTTTTAGTAGCAAAACTTGGCTGGTTCCCACTTTTAGAGAGACAACATGAGTGAGAAGCTAGCCCACGGTCCTATGCGGCCCGTGGTGGAGGATTCAGAGCATGTCTGACCTCAGAGGCAGCACTCAGCCACCGTGCTCAGTGGAATGGAACAATGACACACAGACATCAGTGGGAGTAGGAGGAAGGGCAGTGGATGGGATACATCAGAACCACAGAGTCGGGTGGGTCATCTGAGGCCCATACTTCCTCTCTTTCCTAGGGAAGACGGCTTAGAAAATGGGGACCATTGATGGAGGTGTCAGTACTGAATTATAGCATTTTCCCCCCGAAATGTGTGTCATGCTGATATGGTCCCCGTGCCACTGCAGAGGCAGCCTGACATGCTTCAAGCTAGCAAGCAGAGCGATTGCAGGCCAGCTGTTTCTACTGTTTGGAAATACCATCTTCCACCATGTCATTAAGCTAATTGAACAGGCCAACTTAGGAAGGCAGTGGGGCAGGGGGGGCAGGTGATAATAGCTTTGGATTTGCCCACTGCCATTCACAGCCTGACCTAATTCTGCCCGCTGCTCCTCTCTGGAACTGAGATCCACCAGCCCCAGCCAAGGCCATGGATGATAAACACTATGCAGACAGAGGGATTGTTCTTGCTAATGATTTTTCACCTCTGAAGATCTCAGCCCCGGCTGGAGCTCCCAGTTCATCTTTCTACATTTGTTGAGGCTTCAACCAACACGGGTGACAAGAAAGCCATTTCCAACAACAAGGGCCCGCCTGTGCTGACAGCGATCATAAGTCATCCGTTCTGCTCCCGGTTCTGGTACCTCGTGCACCATGTAGCCATCTGTCTCTATAAATCTCCTACGGGAGCTGTGGCTGCCTCAGCTGTGGGTGCCCCCTGAATTACCTCTGGCATTTGCAGGAGAGGACTGTGGGATTCTGTCATGTGATGGCACACACCTGAGTCAGAAGATACTCATGTTTGGACAGGCAGAGGATGGAGACCAGACTCGTTTACCCTGGGCATGTGTTGGGGGAGGTGAAAATGGCATTCACTGCTCTCCCCTTGGACCTTTTGCCAGCTTGTGCTTCCTTTTGAGGGGGGAGATGCCTTGCAGAACACCTGCCCTTGAGGAGGTGACAGGGCATGCGTGTGTGGCTGCAATAGTCTCGTTGTGGGAATATTAAGCCTTGCTCACACTAGCTGGGGGGCATAGATCATAAGCCATTTGATGGCACTAAGGTGACCACAGTGGTTGGCAATTACGTCTGGGAATAGTGAAGAGCAAATAGGAGGCTCCCAGCAGCTGCTGAGCAAGCCCCTCTTCTCCAAAGTGGCCTGGCTTTGAGGGGACGTTGAATCAGGTACAGGGCAGGCATACTGTTAGAAGGACCTATGACTGGTGCTCATCTTCAGGGAGGGTGGGAGGTACCAGCGTGCACTCAGTGTCCTGCTGTGGCACAACTTGTGCATGTATTTTCTAACCCTGAGGCTCTTCTGGCTTAGGGATCGAATGGCAGTGACCAGGAAGGGTTGATTCTGGTCCTGTTGGCAAAAAAACCCTTTACTCGGTGACACCTGTGTCAGATGAAAGATCACACTGATGATCCTGAAAAACCAACCAGTGACTAGGATGAGGTTGGACTGGCTTGACGGATGGCTTGCAGAATGAGCAGCTTTAGTTCAGAAAGAAAAGGAAATGGATTTTATCCTTGGTCATAAGTGGACTCATGTGTAGAGTTAGTATACTTGGCTGTTAAATGTTTTGAATATGCCCTTTGCCTAGTATGTACACCGCAAGACTAGAAAGTGTTTCAAGGTCAAAACATCAATTGGATAGGAAGGGTCAGTGGGCAACAGCATGGCCATAGAGAAAGGGCTGAGGCCCTGGAAAAGCAAGGGCATTCTGGCCGGACAAGGAGACTGTGAGGAGGAGACATGAGGGATCAGGCACTTAGCACAGGGTACCTCCCCTGCTTACAGAGAGCAAAGCTGGAATGTGAGGACCCAAGGGTTCTGACAGTTATGGTAGCAGACACTTGACACCCCCCCCCACACACACACACACACAAGGACATTTTAAAATCCGGGAAAGAAAAGCTGCCTTTGCATCTTGAAAGGCTAGGAACAATTAGAATGTTCCTGCCACAGTGAAGGAGGAAATGTGAAGAGGAGATAGTGGGAGAGTCTTAATTAATAGTTTCTTGTGGCTTATTCCTGCTTTGATCACGCGGCTGATATTTCCGCAGTCTATTACAAACTTCATTAAGTTTATTTGCCTGCCAGGCGCCTGCCCTTTCTCCTGTCCTGTCCTGTCAAAGATAATTGACTGCAGTGGCTCAGCTGGTCCCTTCTGAGCCTCACTTGGAGTGTGAGGAGTTGGTGGAGGACACCTGAAGGGAATTTGCAATGCAGACCTAGGGGGAGTCAGATGGCAAGACAGTGCCCACTACCAGGCTTGTGCTCAAAATAGAGCAGCATTCTCATACAGCTGGGAGGGCTTTCCAAAGTGAACCATCCACTAGGGAATGTGGGCCTGAGGCTATGTCCAGGCAAGTGAGGGGGAAGTCACACACAAGTCATGACAACCACAGACTCTCCGACACCCAAGGCATCAGGAAGCTCACCTCCTCCAGCCACCTACTTGGAGCTCAAGTCCCTTCTGCTCAGGCCAATGCTAAGAATTCCTTAGCCAATACTTGAATTACTCCACTGATAGGGAGTTCACTGTTCCAGAAGCACCTTTTCCCATCCTTAACTCTGACTGGGTGTGAAAACTGTTCCTATTAAGTTCGACCATATGACTACGTGCTCTTTCTGGAATCAGTAAGTTGAAAAAAAACAATTTACATTCCACAAACTTTATCCTACATGCTAAGAAAGTTTTTTTTTTCTTACTAGTTTTCCTTTAAGTCTGGCAAAAACATCTTGACTTCTTTCTCCAGTTCTCCACATGACACAAGTTATCTCTCCTTAAATGTGTCATTCTTAGACTTGACAAAACATCCACGTATGGCTGGATCAGAGCAAGACAGGATGAGGCTTCCACCTCTTTTGTTGTAGCAATTTTGCTTCTACTAATGCAACCTAAATCACATCTGCTTTTGTGCCAACCACATTACTCTATTAACAAAACATCTGAGATTTACACGTGGGCCAATAATTACCCTCTCTGAGGTGTGCTCATTCATAGAGCGATTGTAAATAGTTTAATGGAATGTGTACCGACAGTACTGCCTGTTACAGATGCCGCCAACAAATAAAGTAAAAGCTGACCGACTTACCTAGGGAATTGTGTCCCTCAAATCCATGGTTATTTTTTTTAATAGTTTGAAACTGAGTTATTAATTATGTTTAAAGGAATTCTTTCAGGAGTGGCCTTAATATGTTCAAACTAGCACATTTACAGGTAACTTGTTTATTGTTAAGACAATTGTCCAAATAATAAGCTATTAAATGCACATTAACATATAATAATTGTGTAAAGAATAACTAAGTAATTAATTAACATTTAATGTAATTCATAGCAAATTAGATAGCAAGACTTATTAAATGTCAATTAGCCATATTAGCTACTGACACCTAAGTGATTCAATATGCTAATGCTAATTAATGTCTTATTTCTTACAAGCTTAATGGTGTAACAAAACTTATTTACATATTTAGAGAGTCTTAAAGTCACTAGACAGCCTGATCTAAGAGTGGCTGTCAGGGTAGTGGTTTGGGAAAAGCCATTAGGGGAAATTGATTAGTGTTTTATTTGCAGCCTGGTACCATCCTTCCTTACTCTGGAGTTAGGCTCTGGATAGATGTCACATCTGAGCTGCATCCCACAGAAGCTAGCTAAGAAAGCCAAAGACAACCACTCAGAAAACCTTAGAAAGTTCTACAATGGTGTCTTGTGGCTTGTGGTGCCTGAGGGCAGCCACCCTACTCAATCTATTTTCTCCTCCATAGTGGGAGAGGAAAGGGCAGTATACATAAAACCCAATGAGAGTGCCTACTTGCGTTCTGTCCATACTGAGTCCTGGGTGATGACTTGGTCCTAAAGGACATGGAAAGTCTCAGTGAGAAGGGCCACCTTCCACAGTGTCCATCAGCTTCTTGACTGAGTTCCAGAGTCTGGCTTTGGGGTATAGATGGTTAGAAGGATTACAGAAATTAATACAATGGGTGGAAGAATGCTTAGCTGATAGAAGCTCTTGATTCTTGGTGGTTGGAAATAGAATGCCTTATGGAATAAGAAAAATTCTCATTGAGCCAAGATAGCAGTATAGAATCTAAGAATATCACTCTCTACTTGTCTTACCACTATGGAATTTATGTAGGCTGGTCTATGATAATCCCCACAATGTGTTTGTGTTTCTATTCCCAATTATCAGATAAAGGCACCATCACTCTGAGATTGGGTAAAGTACACAAGGTTGTGAATGAAAGAGCTATCCTCAAATAACTGAGATCTCAGTGGCCTCAAAGCATTCATTCATTCATTCATTCATTCATTCATGCTCATTCATCAGTACTATGTATCAGATACTAGCTGTGCCCAGAGACACAAATCCAACACAACTTTATTTCTTCCTTTAAAAGGTCAGTGGGGAGAGGCGTGCTAAGCTATAACCAGACATAGGTCAATGCATGCACAGAGGAGGAATGCAATACCAGTTGAGGGTCAGGGACCACTGAGGAACAATGGTGTGCAAGTTCTGAACAGATAACAAGGAGGCAAGGAAAACACCACCAGTGTGTTTTATACAAAAAATAAAAGTGTGTACCAGAGTTTAGTTGGTAGAACAAGCAAGTGGAGGTGTGGGCAGTGAGAGGTGAGGATGGAAGGTGGGTGGTGCCTTGGTCCTAAAGGACATGAAAGGTCTCAGTGAGAAGTGTCACCTTCCAAGGTGTCTGTCAGCTTCCTGACTCATCTCCAGAGTCTAGCCTTGGGGTATAGATGGTTAGAAGGATATGGAAATTGACACAATGGATGGAAGAATTATCTCTGGACTTGCAGGCTTCCAATCTGTAGGGAAATGTAACAAAGCCCCTCCATTGCCATTGTCCTCCTGACCCAACACCATCACAGGGGAGAGAGTATAGAAAAAGACCAAAGGTATGCTGCACGAGAGCAGCAACAAATGAGTCCTAGCTCTTCCATCTTTAAACTATAGCACTGGACAATTTGCTTAGGCTCTTTCTTAACTGGAGAGGACATAACAGGGCCGTGACAAGAGTAAGAGTAGGGCTGGTAAGATGGCTCAATGGGTAAAGGCATTTATCTGAAAAGTCTGGCAACCTGAGTTCAATATTTAGCCCCCACATAAAGGTGGAAGGAGAGAATCTACTCCACAAAGTCCTCTGACCTCCACACTCACACTGTGGCACACAGCTTCCCTCACTCTCTTTTCTTTCCTTCATAGTAAACATGATGATGATGATTATGATGATGATATAACTTAGAAAAGAATTAGAGTAGATGTATGTGAAGGGCCAGGCACAAACCAATACACTGTCAGTTCCCTTTTACATAGTTTCATCAATGTTGAGAAATCGCAACACATCAGCACAAGTACTTGTGTACCAACTTAACAGGAAAGTTAGGCAACCGCATATTCAAGTATTTTGAGGCAATAATAATTTTCCTAGCGAGCTGTTGCCTGAAACCAGTTCTTCAGGTGATCTGCCATCTAGGCACCAAAGATGCTGAAAGTGACCCTCTAAGTCATCTCTATTGGCGGCTGGTTCTTTTCTTTTTTTTTTTTTGTCCGTGTTTTTAAAAACTTATTCATATTACATCTCAGTTGTTAGCCTATTCCTTGTATCCTCCCATTCCTCCCTTCCTCCCGCTTCCCCCCTACTCCCCTCCTCTATGTCTGTGATTGAGGGGGACCTCCTCCCCCTGTTTGTTCATAGGGTATCAAGTCTCTCCTTGGTGACCTATTATCCTTCCTCTGAGTGCCACCAGGCGTCTCCATCCAAGGGACATGGTCAAATATGGGGCACCAGAGTTTGTGTGAAAGTCAGATCTCCTTCTCCACTTAACGGTGGAGAATGTCCTGTCCATCAGCTAGTCTGGGTAGGGGTTCAAAGTTTACTGCCTATATTTCCCTTGGCTAGTGCCATAGTTTGCGGAGGACCCCAGGACCCAGACCCGCCTGTAGTTTTCCAGGACCCACTGGATCCTTCTATTTCCTCATTCTCCCAGGCTTCTCACACCTACAATCTCAATAGGGTGTCCTCCCCTCTGACCTACTTTCCTGGTAGGTACAGTTTTTCATGGGGATGTACACCTTGGACTAGTGTCTCGATATAAGTGAGTATATACCATTTAGCTCTTTTTGCTTCTGTGTGAACTCATTCATTATGATAATTTCTAGTTCAATCCATTTGTCCACAAATTTCGGAAATTCCTTGTCTTTAATAGCTGAGTAGTATTCCATAGTGTAGATGTACCACAGTTTCTTTATTCATTCTTCTACTGAGGGACACAGAGAGATCAGGAATCAAGATGACTATCTCACTTACATAAAGACCTTCTGGGATTTTTAAAAAAATGAAATATGAACCCAGGGTCATCTCCTTTGCTCAAACTGCATATGAGATTAGTTATACTCTCCTTAGACATGTGCATAATGTACATTCTGATGCTTGTGTATCAATGTTTACCATTGATCCTACTAGATTCAAAGGGTCTTGCAGAGAGGGTTCAAGTCCAAGTCATTTAAGAATTTCCAGCCACCATTTTTGGGCTGGTCCATGGTCATTGAACAATAAATGGTAGCTGAAATGTGTGTGTTTCTCTCAAATCACTCATATTAAGTTTGAATGATTTCCCTGCGAATTAGAATAGAGTCTATTTTCAGGGGGATTGAGGTCCAGGCAAGTTGACAAGGGACTTGCTTAAACTCCATGGGCTAAGAATAGATCTAACTACTACTAACGCTTCCTATCATTGGGCAACTTGCTTTCAGAATGGTGTATATTCCCAATATAGGCTCACCTCTAAATGCTCAGAGGACATTGTGGAGGGAAGTAGATAATACTGGGACATAAATACAGGTCAATGTGTTTGTTTCTGGTGAAGGTGCTTTCAAATGGAGAACTGCTGGAAACAAATTATCACATAGGAATACATCTTTGCTAATAAGGTTTCAGACACTCTGGCACTCGCTATGGGATGTGCTACCAAGAAATTAATGCTTTACTGGCGTAAAACCGCACAGCATAGGGAACTGTCTTCTTCAGCTACCTGGAAAGGCAGGCAGTTCTAGATGCATTAAATTCTAGGGCATCCTGAAAAACTAGCCATAGACAAGGTCTAAAGAACACACTGGAAGACCAGTAGTGTGGGAAAAGGAAAGATGTGCTCAGGAGGGACAGAGAATATCCTACTGTGTGGTCATCAAGAGAAATCACAGGTCACACAGTTTGTTTTTTTTTAAGCAAACATAAGCTAAAGATGAACACCTCCACCTGTTTCATCTAGCTGTGTTTCAGACCTTTTAAGGAAGGAGGCCAAACATAAATAAACGACCCTTCTAAAGAATAGGGATTCTGGAAGCCTTTAACACAGAGAATGCTTAAGAGGTGGTCCCTTTTGGACCTTGAAGGCAGGCTTTGAGCTCAATTTCTCTCCTGTGATAAAAGATCTTATTACAGCCAACGGCCACTTCCAGTTTTGTTCCTGGAACCGGCTTTCATCCTGTTTGTCCCATGGCTTCAATGTTAACAAGCAACAGGGGGGCAACTCTAGGGCAGCTGGCCATCACTTTCATCTAGGAAGTCAGAGTTCAGAGTACACAGGTCCCAGACCAAGAGTTCAAAAGCCCAGACCATTTGAAGGGTACTCGGCAGAAATGGAGCATGACGAGAGAATGGGGTAAAGCAAGCACAGGAAAGAGCCTGCGTCGATCATTTAGAACCAAGGGAATTAAATGGGACATTACCTTCATGTCTTCAGGCTGGTGAAAGCACCTCGGGGACTCAGTAGAAGACAGATTGCTTGGAAACAGCTTCTCCTCTTGTCTCCACCTCCACACACCTAAGAACCTCAAAGGCTGCTCTGGTCCCCTGAGAGGTGAGTCACCTCATGTCATAATTCAAGTGCTAATCTCCACATCACGTAGCTGAATTTCTCCCAGCAGGAGCCATTTCTCATGCCTTACAAACCACGCTCTGGGTGTACAGAGAGGCAGCTGGAGAACATGAGTTCCTGTGTCCTCAGCCTTCAACTTGCTTCTCATATTTCTGCTGACTGGCAAGGAATGTGCCCTGCCCACCTTTCCCTCATGTTTACAGCTCAGCCTTTCTTGACTGTCTTGTCTTGTTTTGTGGGGGTTTTTTTTTCCTCCACCACCTTCTGAAAAGCCAGAAATCTCAGGGTTCTCCTGGTCAGCACCTTGGAGAGTTCCAAACCCACCAAAGTGCCTTAGGAATGCCCCACTTCTGGGTGGGAATTTCTGCTTGAGGGGCCAGTAAAGGCTTTGGATTTTATCTACAGGATTCAGAAAGTACTGGGACTTTACGACTAAGAAAAGGGTTTTCCTTTTCCTTTCATTTCTTCCTCTCTCCTGCTTGCTCTTACTGCTTTGCCTGATAACAGTTTCTCCGACGAGTATTGCTACCAGTTTCTTATGGGCCTTGACTCTTTGGATTAAAGGTTGGGTACAAAATGCATTCATTGTTGTTTTGAAAGAGGTGAGGAAACGTAGAAGGTGCATGAAAAAGCACTTTTTAGGGACAGGACAAACAGGTGACTGTCTCAGATTTATTTTAAAGGACTCCTTTGATCCTGTAGGATTGGTGCTCACAGTACAGATGAAAATATGTTGCACCTCCCAAGATGGAAACACAGGCAGAGTAGAGATGTAAAGATGGTAAGAAAACAGGGGATAACTTGGAAGTGTGATTAGCTGAGTTCCAGGATCAGAACTGGAAATGTCTTTAGGATGCAGGATAAATAAAAAGGAACTGTGTGGGGGAAGGAAGTTTTGTGTGTATGTGTGTGTGTGTGTGTATGTGTGTGTGTGTGTTTGTGTGTGTGTGTGTTTGTCTGTGTGTCTGTGTGTCTGTGTGTTTGTGTGTCTGTGTGTGTGTGTTTGTCTGTGTGTGTGTGTGTGTGTCTGTGTGTTTGTGTGTATGAACCCTGGAAGCTGATGAGCACGAGGCATTCCACACATGCTCTCTTCATGCACACCCTGGCCCTTCACAAAAACCATTTGAGAAAGGTATTGCCCCTCAAAGTTTACTGACCAATGAGTGGAGACCATGAAAGGTGATTTTTAATGTACATCAGCCAAGTGATGAGGATTCCTTCACTTTTATACAGTGTACAAAACACTTTTGTGTTGTTTCTCAGACCTAGAGTATATATGATAGTCAGGAAAATAACATACATCCCCTTTTCATGCATTAAAGGATGCGTTGTTGACTCTTCACTGTACCCAGGAGTCTGGGTTAGAGTTTTTTTCCATAGAGCATGAAGGGTAAATCCTATAATAAAGACTCACAAATACAGTATCCAGAGGCTTAGACTACTGCTGAGGCCTCTCATCTTGGAGTAAAACTGGAAAATTGAAATTAAAGAATAACAGAATGGAAGCACAGGAAGAATTGTCATGTTTTTTTCTGATTAGTCTGCCCTACTTAGTGGTCTGCTTTCCTCACTATCTGGTAGATACAGCACGCAGGCTCAGGAATATAGAGGGGAGGGGTTTACCAAAAGGCGCACAGCTAGTAGTGGCCTGGTGAGGCAGGACTTTTTACCTGTGCTGCAGGTTTTCTACCCAGCTGTATGATTTCCTAAACAGCTAGGGACCATGCAGGATACAAGACTGAACGCTGGACACCTCTAGTTAGTGTTTTCATCCACCGTTCCTTCTTCCTCTTGCCGACTGCTATCATGGGCACAGCTGTCCATGGGTTTTTGTGATGCTTTGAGCCTTTCCTAAGCTGCCCCAGCTGGCCTCCCACCAGACTCTGGGCCTGGCTCTCAGATAACTCAGATGTGGGTCCTGGGATCCAAGGCTTAGCCAGCTGGCAGCCAGAGTCTCTAAGTCTCAATAGGGATGTGCTTCTGCCAACCCAGCCTCTCCTTCCACTGCAATTAAGCATGGGCCTCATGCTTTCAGGACTCCACAGACACACAGCATCCATGGCCAGAGATTTGCTCTGTGTTTGTTTCTGATTATCATTAGTAGGTTTTAAGACTCCAGATGTCTTTGGGGCTCAACCCTTGATTGCAAGTAGGAGCAAAGCAAATGAGGCTGACTGCTTGGGAGGACAGGTGGCAATTAAGGATTAAGATGAGTAAATGGGAAGACAGACATCTTCTCTTGCCAGGACTAAATTAAACATCTGCCTTGCCTAATAGCTCCTGTAGCATCCCAAAGAAGATTGAGAGAAGTGGGGGTAGAGGGTGTTTTCTTAGTAGAACTTTTTCTAAAAAAGCAATTTCTAGCTAATTTCCGGGATTACTGGGGAGCCAAAAATGATACACAGAGCTTGTAATGATTGTGTTCTTATGTTTCAATATTTATTACTTTGACAGGTTATATAAACATCCAGAACTGTATTCCTTTTCTGAACAATTGACACAATAATGATATGACCTCACAGAATGATGCTGTAAATTAAATGAATGCTGCAAAGGGCTTGGAGCAGTGTCTGGAACACAGTAAATGCACAATAAAATTCTACTGATGGCCATTATTATTTGCATATCTTGCCTCATTTACTTAGGACTTTCGGAACAATAATCAGTGATACTGATCACTTTGGGGGTCCTTACATCATTTCTGAAGTGAACAAGGCTATGTGTGCAGTGTTAGCATCAAGAGAGAATGTAGACTACACCAAGAATGATCATGTATGTATATATATATGTATATATACATATATATATCCCAAAATAGATCTTGATTTATGGCTATCTCTTAGGAAGCATCTTCTGATTGATCAATGATTTGTTCATGCACTAAGTCATCATATAATTTTTGATAGCCACCATCTTCACATTTTAAAAACAAGATTTATTAGTCATATTTCATCTTAATACAATGTGATTTTAGTTTTTGTTAGTTTCCATTGTGCTTAGGATTTTTACTACTGTAATATCACAGGTGGTGTGTGGCTGAGCTTTCTTCTGCTCTTGCTATGATTTGAATGTGACATGTATCTCACAGGCTTGTGTGTTGAATGCTTGGTCTTGACTAGTGGTTTTCAGAAGCTTGCTAGGGACATACCTTTGAAGGTTACGGCTGATTCCCAGTCCTTTCCTCATATTCTTGTCTGTATTGAAATGATCAGCTTCCTCCACAAGCTCCTGTTCCCATGATTTTTTTTCTTATAACAGACTGAGAATCAACAGAGCCAAGTCCCACAGACTGGAATCTTCAAAACTGTGATCCAAAGGGCCTCTGCACTAGGTTGTTCCTTTCAGCTATGTTGTCACAGTAATACGTCTTCATAACTTTTCCTGCCACTATGATGAAATACCTTGACAAAACCAACGTAAGGAAGAGAGCGGTTTATTGTGGCAGCGAAGTCGGGGTAACGGCAGGTTGAATCAGCTGGGTCCCATCGCATCTACAGCCATGAAAAAGAGAGCTGTGAGCACTGTGCTCAGCTGACTCTTATTCAGTATAGAAATATGGGGAGAGGAGGCAAGAGGAAGCGGAGATAAGTGGGGTCAGGGGTGGAGAAATACACATCTGAAAGCCCAGCATTCGGGAAGTGAAGACGAGAGGATTAGAAATTCAAGGTCATCCTCAGCTCTATTGCAAGTTGGGGTCAATCTGTGGTACATGAGATCCTGTGAAGAAGAAAGGAACAAAAGAAGGGAGGCAGAGGAGGAGAGAGATGGAGGGGGAGAGAGGGAATGGAAGGAAGGAGGGGAAAAAGGAGAGAGACAGGGAGGGAGGGAGGGAGGGAGGGAGGGGGAGAAAGCCAACTCATTTGGGTGGCTCATCTATTTTGCTACTAGCATCCCTGAGTTCTAGTTATCAGCTCTGTAACTCTCTATAAGTCAGGCTCCCACTATAACTCTGCCAGTCATGATGGAAGTGGAAACTTTCCGACTGCTGGTTGTTGAACGTTGTCGCCCACCTTCTCTTTCTTGATGTAAAGGTATTCAGGTCACTGTCCCCATTAAAGAGCATCTGAGCTCTGTGGCCATCTTTAGCATTTTGGACTGTAGAGGGAAGACACAAGTGATGCAGGTGTCCATCCTGCTAGGGCATTCCTGGTGGCTTGTGTCTTCACAAGTTATCTAAGCCATCACGTGACTTCTGCCGTTATTTTCCTGAGCCTTTAAAATCCCTGATTCCATCCGCCACAGACATTTAAGAATTGCATCTTGGCTTGCCTCAGGACATCTCTTTTTTCCAAGCTTTATAGGCCCCTTTGACAGGTCACTTGCTTCCCTGGAGTCTTTACCAGGGTGTAAATCTCATTTCCTAGTCGACCACCCCAGAATCAATGAACCTTTGCCTGTCCTCTCACGTGTCGCCTTGAATGTCTGTTCTGAAAAAGCCAACCCCACGAGTATGCTCTCGGCTCCTGCCTAAAACTAATCCTCACAGTTCTCTTAGTATTTAATCTCTTTCCTTCCCTATCAAGCCCAGCATTCTCTCACTGCTTCCATTAGGGACTTGCACATAAATATCAGAATGTCAGGCTGGGGTCAGATGATAGGGGAGGAGGGCCCTTCCTTTCTGAGGACTAGGGAAGGGGGGAAGGGGATGAGGGAGGGAGGGCGGAACCAGAAGGAGACAAAGGGGGGGGGTTACAATTGGGATGTAAAGTGAATAAAATTTAAAAATGTACTTTTTAAAAGTGGCAGCCATCTTTCTCCTTCTTGCTTTCAACTTACTGTGTAGTAGCTGAGGTTGACGTTGAACCCCCGATCTTTATTTCTTTCTCTCCAAATGCTGGCAATAGACGCATGCGCTACTGAAGCTGGCTGGGACTGCATTCTTGACCCTATATTGATTGTTCCATTGTCCTGGGCTGCTAAGTCGCATGCTAGATAATCCTCTCCTGCCCTGTGTTTTATAGGTTTGACTGTTGACAGACCAAGACTAGGAAACTACCCCTGACATCTCAACATGCCCTCGCTTCTGCAGCTCTCCGGAAAGACCTATGAGGAAGACAGTCTAGGATGGATGACCCCCCCAAAGGATCTGGTTGCCCTTCCTCTGGTCTGGTGAAGAGAGAGAATGTCTATTGGCTGCATTAAAGGATTGAAATACTTAACCTTCATTAGAGTCTTACCAGAAACTCTCCTCCATCCTGGGGCTCTAATGAAGGGGAAGAGCCATTCCCAGACTGGAGCTAAAGTGAACTACTCAGGGTCTTACTGAAGAAGAGGCAGGTGTCAGCTGGGCAGCTTTACAGAAAGTCCAGTCTCATAACCAGAGGCTCTGTAATTCAGTCTCAGTGTTTCCACGGTGTCTTGCTGTACCAGCCAGATGCACAAATTGCCCTGAATTTGGCATATTACTCACCTCCCTCCTGAGAACCCCACTAAAAGGAAGTTAATCCGTTCTCCATATGCTGTTGCTTTTCTTTTCTTGAGAGGCGATTTCCTAACTGGACTATTCTTTTCTCCTACAACCTTGAGGGCTCCCGAGGAGGGAGGCACTAGCAGAAAACTCTGTGCTGATGGGTCAACCTGAGTGAGTGGCCCAGGGATTTGCACGGGGTTGGAGTGAGCATTTCCTCCTCAACCCCAGACCCACGGTGACCCAATGGGAGACTTTGAACTTTGGGTGATCTTCTGAGCTTTTTGGATGGTGCTCTTTCCTAATTTTTTTTGCCTCAACAGACACCCTGACAGCATCAAGTGTATTGTGTACTGTTTCCACAATGGCATGAGCATCTAAGCTGTGTACTAAGAGCTTAGGAGACACTCAACCTGTTTATCCTAAGGGTTCAGAGTACACGAGACATGTTGTCAGATTCAGAGTTTAACAAAAACACGCACAATGGCTTAGGTCAAGTTTAGCTGAGTAGATCTTAATGAGAAAATCATGCAACTAGGACGGAACAGTGCTTAGTGAGTTCCTTCCCTGCTGCTCTTGTGCTGGGAGGCCTCAGCCCAGATCCCGAAGTCTAATCCACAGTTTCTTTATCTGTAAAATGGGGAGAACTCCACTTGCCTCAGAGGGTTGTTGTGGAGGTGAAATGAGACGGGCTTTGTGAGCTGTTCTCTGCAAATGCTAACACTTCACAAATAGAAGCTATTTTTGGATGAAATGAAATATTAGACTGAAGCCTTGTTTGCCAGATTCCTCTCACTTCTCCTGATCCCAGAGACTTAGGGCAAATCCCTTGGCCCTAAAGCCAAATGTCAGAAAAGGTCCCCACAGTGCTTTATGAGTTGCAAAACAAATCCTTCTTTCAAGTGAAAGAGTCTCTCTCTCTCTCTCTCTCTCTCTCTCTCTCTCTCTCTCTCTCTCTCTCTCTCTCTCCATCTCCCCCATAGTGCAGTGATAGATACAACTGATAGGTATACAAAGATTTTTGCAGTTGGAAAATATGTTTTTCTGACTGTACAGATGGTTACAGAACACTGTGAACAAGATGAAAAACCAGTGGAGTGTGCACAATAAATGAGCAAAATCTGTGTTGTGCAAACCAATTTCAGTATATCTGTTCCTTAAAATAAGTAAATTAGAAAATATTAAAAATCTACTTTCGGTGTCTTTTCTTCCATGTGCCTCAATATGATCCTGAGGGGTGCTTCTGGCTGGACACATGTCTCTTAAGACAAAAGGAAACATAGCCTGAACTCTTCAGAGAAATATAACCAATGGGAGAGATAGTATATATTTATACATATTTTATATAATATTGTTATGTTACATATATTATCTGTACATGTAATAGCAAATTCTATTATACAAATAAAGCATGTTTCATGTAACTATGTATTATGTGCATATTTCAATAACAAGGTACACATTATGTTATAAACCTTATATTGCATAATAAATCATCTATATGATGTGTATTATATAGTGTATCTATTATATTTATTGCTAACTGCATGTATAAACCAATGGGTTTATTTATACCTACGTATTATATAAAATATCTATGCTATATTATATAACATCTGTATTATAAAACATGTTTTATTATTATATTTTTGTTCTTGAGAATTTAATACATGTATACAATAAAATATGATTATATCCACCTCCCATTCCCTCTTCTAACTATTCCTGTATTCTTCAATATGTTCCCCTCCCAATGTCACATCATTTTTCTTGTCCAATTAGTGCTGCCCGCATGTGCACAGTTGTGGGACCATCCACCAGAGCATGGGACACCTACCCATGGGAACAGCCTCAAGAGAGAACATTTGTCCCTCCCTGAAAAGCTTCCAGTTGTCAACAGCTCCTCAGCAAAGTGCTGGGTCTGCAGGTCATCTCCTCCTTCTTACCAGGATTTTGATCATCTTGATTTTTATACAGGTCTGATGTAGTTAACCACATCTACTGTGAGATCATGAGTGTGACAGGCGTGTCATGCTCAGAAGACAGCATTTCACAGCCATCTTCCCAATCCCCTGGTTCATACATTCTTTTCACTTCCTTTTCCTGGATGTTCCCTGAGCCTTGGATGGTAAAAGGGAACGATAAACATTATCATACTTAGGGCTTTGCACTTCATCTCTCGTTCTTGGCAGTTTGGCCAATTATGCACCTCTGTCTTGACTGCTGCTCACTACAAATCAAAACAACACAAAAGCTTCTGTAATCGCGCCTGAGAGGAGCCCAGGTCTATGGATATAAATATTTAGAAGGCAATTTGATGGTTAATCTTAATTGCCAACTTGTAGTGCTGAGAGACGCTTAGGATATTAGTGAAGCACACTGCAGGATGTGTTTGCGAGGGCATCTCCAGACGTGACTGGAATGTGGGACAGCAACTGAAATGGAAGACTTGCCCTGAATGGGAGGCCCTGTCTGGTGGATTAGGAACCTGAAGAAATCTAAAGCAGGAAAGGACAGCCAGACAGCCAGCCAGCGTGGTGTATAAGTCAGCTCTTCCTGAACAAGTGTATCTACTGCTGCCACCATCACAGACAGGCATCAGACTCCAGCTTCTTCATCTGAACTTACACTTGTGACTCTGCAAGGAAGATCCAGGCCTTCAGCCCTAGACAAGAGCTACACCGTTGATCTCCATTTTTCATACATACATACATAATACATACATACACACATACATACATGCATACATACATACGGAGAGAGACAGGTATATTATGGGTAATTGGTTTATGCCACTGTAGAGGTCCAAAAACCCAGGACCTGCAGCCATCAGGAGACCCAGGAAAACTGATGGCATAATCGTCTCCAAGTCTAAGGACCTGAGTGCTCAGACTGCTGGTGGTATCAGTTCTAGTCTGAGCCTTAGTGTAAAGACAGGAGAGAACACACTGCCTGGATGGGAGCTGGTGAGGTTGACAGAGCTTCTCTTATTGCGTTGTTTGTGCATTCTCTCTTGCTCAGTCTTTGGTTTTCTCTAGGCCTTTAATGTCTTGGTCAAGGCCATTCAGACACAGAGGACAATCTTTACTTAGTTTACCAATTCAAATATTAAAAAAAAAAAAACAACAACTCACAACCACCCCCACAGGCATCCCTCAGACAAGGTTAAATGATATTCCTGGTCACTCCACGACCCAATCTAAGCAATACATACGATTCTGCATTAGGAAACATGCAGCACTGAGGCGCCAGAGCCAGGATCTGAGTATAACGCATATGAACACGGATTCTTGTCTTTCTAGAATGTCATCACACTGCAGTCTAGTCAGAGGGTAACTCAGGTGGCAAGTGCAGAAGATTCCTCACACCAATCAGTCCCACTGTGTTAAGAAACCCTAGCATTCTGTGGGGAGGGGGGAGAATCAGTTAATGTCTTAACTACTGGAGCGTCACAACAGTAAAGGACGAACATGGGCAGCTCTCAGGAAACTCACAAGACGTAAAAGCAAATCCTAGCCAGCAAAGATGTCCCCTGAGAATGTGTGTTGCTTAGGTGGTCATCATCCTAGGGTGGAATAAAGGGCTGAATGAATCTAGGAACCCTCCTGCAGGAGGTAGAGTAGATGGAGTGTGATTCATAGGAAAGGACTGGGAGAGGAGCCAAGGCCGTGCATGTTTACTTGCTCTATTGCTTATGGAGTTTTCTGTTCCATTACATGTTTAACATAAACCTGAAACAGATCAAATAGTTACGAGCTGATATTTACCTTATGTGCTGTTACATAATATGCTCGCAAAGGTCTTTGATATCTGCTATTTAAAAAAAAAAAACCAGTCCTCCCGGCAACTTTTTCAAGTGGTGTCTTGATCTGTGTTTCTCAGGAAGCTGAGTCTAAGGTAATCGCTTAGGTGATGTTAATTTATTAGGGCATGCAAGCCCAAGGAACAGGGGCAAGGAAAGATGGGAAGAAGAGAAAGCTCCAGTATATGGATGAATTATTGAATTGGCTGCTGCTGTGTGTGACTGATGCTTGATTTCCTGGTGTCGTCCTCTAAGAGGGTGTATAAATTACCTCTCATAACGGTTTATCTTAGAGGAAACAAGAAATGATTTATCCATAGTCAAATATTGGCTTCTGGGAGTGTTAACGCACTCATGTTTGGGGGGAGGTTCAAATGCATGGATATTAAGCAGGACCCCTGACCCCTCCCAGCATGTTCACCTGCGGGAGAACAGGAAAACCACTGCAAGGCAGGGTGATCTAGGTACAGGAGCAAGCCAAGGCTCTGTAAGAGTGTGTCTGTTCATACAAAGTCAGTCCAAGCTCAGACACAGCTGGCTAACAGGATGGCTGAGGCTGAGACAGGAGTCAAGACCCAAGAAGACCCCAGTAGAGTATGAACAGTGTCTGGTACAGTCCACTCCTGTAGTCTCCTTCTCCTGATGGAATCTGATACCTGCTTTTCATTTGAAGCCTCGATGTTTGTGAGAACAAAATGACCTCAATTCCCCCCAGAGGAATGAGGTACAAGTTCAATCAATCACAGAGTACTTTTCAAGATGCTTGCCAGGAGAAACCTCTCCAGAGTGAAAGTTAGGAAAATAAACTGTATTCTCCATTGTTAGTTACAGCCCCAAACCATAACAGATGCTTACAAGGCCTTGCAGCTTCTGCTCTATCTGGATACCTCTCAGAACTTGGCCATGTCTTCAGCTGATCTGCATTTCTTGACAGTTTTGTCAATTACCTAATTTTGTCCCCAAGAAATCTTATCTATAGCTACTGCAACAATATTACTATTACTATTACTATTACAATTATTATTATTATTATTATTATTATTATTATTATTATTATTATTATTATTAACCATTAGTACTTACCACAGAAACACTTGGGGTTTTTTAGTAAAAGGTCCTAGGATTTCAACACATCTCTCGCCACCACTACCAGAAAAAAACACACTATATTGTCACTTGACAGAACTTCCGACTGAGCAGGATGTGTGCAAAGTGGCACACCGGAATGAGAAAGGTCCAGTCCTGCTTATGTTTCCAAGTGTTCTAGCTCCTGGGCCACAGCACTGGGCAGCGGCATCTGTTCCACTACTGCAGAAGCATACACTGAACTCCAAAGTATTGTTCCCAGGCTAGAACTGCAGATGGGATTTTAGTACCTTATTCCTTCAGACTATTAGACTAGCAGTTTTCCAGGTGGGATGATGGCCCTTGTCTTAGTTTGGGTTCCTATTGCTGTGAAGAGACACCATGACCCTGACAGCAACTCTTATAAAGGAAAGCATTTAGTTGGGGCCAGCTTACAGTTTCAGAGGGTTAGTGCATTATCATCATGGTGGGGAGCATGACAGCATGCAGACAGACATGGTGCTGGAGAAGGAGCTGACAGGTCTACCTCTTAATCTGCAGGCAGCAAGAAGAGACTGTATACCAAACTGGGTAAAGCTTGAGCAGAGGCGACCTCAAAGCCTACCCCAACTGTGAGACGCTTCCTCCAACAAGGCCACATGTACTTAAACAAGGCCAAACCTCCTAGTAGTGCCACTCCCTATGGGCAGAGCTTTGAAATACACAAGTCTATGTGAGAAATACCTATTGAAAGCATCACAGCACTCATAGTAAGAACAAGTAATCCCATGCCTATGTGCCTATTGTTACATCTCCTTACTGAAAGAGAAGTCCTTTGGTCTTATATGATGTTGTGTGCATTACCATGTTGATAAATTAGGCACATCTAGACTATCAGTTCTGGATCAGAAGAAACTGAATGGTAATAAACTATTTCTGGTTTCCTATTGATCCTCTTTCATTCATAAAGCCATGAGAAAGAGTGAGCACAGTAGAAGTCTGCATCTCAGCTTGGTGAATGAGCATCTATGGATTCATTCATGTTCCTGTGTTCACTTTCTCAGTGAGATCAGTGTGCCAGGACTGGAGTGGCTAAGAGAGGCTGGAAAGCATCACAGGATAGGGGACTTACTTACCTCAACACAAAGATCATTCTTATTCTTTTTACTTCTGACCTACAACTTTTTGGCCATACTATTGTTGAAGCCCAGACTCATCAGCTAGGCTGTTCATGAGTGCCAAGGAGCTCTGTCCTGTGTCCGCAGAAACTCCTGGTCAATCCCAATGTACTGTTTTAGGTTATTTGTAAACCAAGCTGAGTGACTATGGGTTTGAATTCTGGGAAAGACAGTGTGCCATAGATGTATGAACTTGGACACTTGTCTACATCTTCACATGATTTATTTGTGCATTTTGAGCCATCATTGACCTGACTCCAAAACCACAGCTTCTCTTTCCTGGTTGGTTGTTGCTGTGTTCACCAGACTTTATGATTTGGTGGGTCTGGTGATAACCAGCCTTTTACAGATGCTCAAGTCACAGTAATCATTTGTTGTCTGTAGTTAAGCATCTATTTCTGCTAGGGAGTAGAGTAGAATAACCAGGGGGTTTTATTTTTCAAATAGAAATGACTTCCCTGTTACAAAAGTTATATCCCTTTTCCAGAACCCTGGGTTTTGTATTTTAATGCTCCAATTAGGGCTCGCCAATAGGATCAATTTTACCCACTGGGACATCTCAAACACCACCAGACACACTGAGTCACACATCCCCAGTGACATTAATAGTATATAATAATATCCTTTAGAAATCTGATATGGTAAAGATTTCCCTACTGTGATGGAGGAAAAGAAAGTTAACATAGCCCAGGAAAACGACAATGAGGGCAAACTGCTGTCTGCCATGTTCAGGTAACTACATTTGATCTTATTGATGGGGGAGGGGTGAGAATTATGCTGTTAAATGCATAAAAAGTGCTATTAAATCACATTCATCAAGATATCATATCCAAAAATATATCATATCCACTACAACTATTATTGGGACTACTTCCTTAAAGTTATGGTAGGCTAGCATGTAAGTGCCTTAATGCATTTTTTGTTTATTTCATTTAAATTAAATGAAGACGAGACCATCTAACACTGACTTAGACCATGTTTCTGATTACACCTATGGTAAGTATAGAAAGTGGGAAGATGACCTATTTTAGAGTTTTCCACTTGTTCATTACTAGCAATGTGACCTTTATTTCACAGGTCAGAGAAGCAAAGTGAGCATTCTGCTAACTACTTCTGTTAGATGTATGGAGACCAGGGTTACCAGGGTTATTACCATAGATTGTGCCTGCGGATTCAACGGGTTCCCTGTAGATGGGCTAGAGGCAGGATCCTACCCATAAACATAGAGGAATTCTCCAACTTAGGATAATGATGGCATTGCAGGATGTTGGCTAGAAATCAAACCACACTGTCAGGACCTGTTTCCAACAGCTCCTGAAAAGAGGGTGGCAAATGGCCACATGTTCCTTTTGGGAAATGACCAGAGGAACATTTGGCATGTGTCACAGCAATGACATATCAGGGTCTTTTTTTTTTTTTTTTTAAGGAAACTCAATCTTTTCTTCAATTGGTGGCCTGGCCTCTGGGGCTATCTGCTGCCTAAAAGCAATGAAATAAATGAGTAACTAACTATGGTTTTTCATTTTGAATCCTGAGTGAATATATACAGATAAATAGCTCCATATATACATTCATTATAATATATATGTATCTATGAAGCACACTATATATATATTATATATAGCTGCATACATATATAAAGTTGAGAAACACCAAATAATACTAGGAGCAGCATCTGTATATGTTAACCACCGCCCAGATAATATGCTGATAATGCATATTCCTCTTCACATCAGTATTCAGTAGAGTCGGATCTATAGATTGAAAATGGTTAGGGCGGTAATATTTATACTGTGGAAATTGGCAAGTGCCTGTAGAGGATTGTCTGTTTATTGAGGGTGGCTGTTAGACATTTGCCCCCATGTCACCACAGAGTGCCCTCATATACAAGACACCTTAAATTCTACTCTTGCCGTCTGCCTCAGTTATCATATCTGCTGTCTCTGATAGGTAAGTGCAGGTCCAAACTTCTACCGTTCCTCAGTCTTATCAAACTCACTTTTTACCAGGAATCCTAATTCCAGAGCACAGTGCCCTACCAATAGTTTCAGCTTGCAGAGGAAAGCCATCAGGAAGGGTCGCCTAGAGGTGGCGAGTGCCCCCCTCATCCTCGTGTCCCTCAGTGCTCATTACAGAGGTTCACCATAGGATATCTTGGAAGATCGCGGTGGCTAATGGGCTCCCAGATCCTCTATAGCACATTACGTTCACTTTATTGCTGTCTTGAACCTTCTGGTTTCTTCTCTGACACCAACGGGAGTCTCCTAAGACTCTGTTCAGTTTCCTAGGGCCATTGCCCTAACAGACCCTGATGATAAGCTATGTATGCTCTCTTGTAAGAGTGTAGGTGAAATAACCTACACTAAGTAGTATTTGTTACCTAGGTTTCAACTTGACTGCTACTCCCAAAAAGACCCACATGTTAATGTTACTCTAGTTCTTGTGAGCACATAGAAGTGAGGTTCTAAGATTCCTTCAGTATGTAATTATTTCTTCCTAAACCAAGAACTACACATTTATAGTTTTGGCATACTGAGATCTCTCTCTCTTTTTTTTAATTTCCTGAAGGTATAATGAATGGGAGAAGATATTTACGAGAACACTCATTACTTTGTTAGACACATGCCTCGTTTGTAGTTATTACATAGTTCCCAGGCAAGAGGATGATGTTTTCTACTAATAAGGAAAAAGAATTTGTTCTTTCCCCCAACTCACAAGGTTCAGATAAGCCTTGGGATTGTCCACCCACATGTCCCCATTCTAGGTTTCATAATTCCTCTCTTTTCCTAGCTGAGCTTTGATCCAAATATAAGACAGTAGAGTTCATATACTTGTCTTCTTGGCACTTACAGCATTCTTACAATTAGATTCCGGGCTTGATTTTCAGCAGTGTGTGTTCGGCAGCTTTAGGAGATGAAAGTCTGTGTAAAGCCTCTATAGAGGGTCTCTAACTTTCATGTTGTGTCCCGATTTAGCAGGAAGATTTCCTAATCCTTTAGTTAAGGCTTGCAATGTGGTAACAGGTGCTGACTCATTCCATGTTATCATGGATCCTCCCATTCTTCTCGAGCGTCATAGCTATTACATACCCCTACCTACCTCATCTTATATACTTCATTTCAAATCATCAGGTATTTAAGCGTTCATACTTTATACATGAGATGTATGTGCTACAGATTGTCCCTAGCCTCCTCAATGGAGTCCTTATTGCCCTCAGAGTCTGGATAATTCACCCCCAAAAATCTCATCCTGAAAGTCTACCTTCCAGGTCACTTCTGGGACCAACTGCCTTGACCTGTGTTCCTTGAAGAGCAGATAAAAAGGGCGCACAAAATTTTAGTTGTTAAAACACTCATCCCCAGGACAAGCATGATCAAGAGGGAAGCAGGGAAGAACAGTCTAGAACTACTGTGATGATGTGTTATGAACTGGCAGCTGGAAAAGTGTGACTAGTCACCCAGAATCGCAAGATAATCTTTGAGAAGTGATGCAAACTGCACTTAGCAAAATCCACCCAGGGAAAGAACTGGGGAAGAATTGTCTACAGCTCTTTGTTATGAGGTGATCAAAGTTTTACCCCAGGGGCTATTAACTCCCTTACACTTCTGGGCTGTCTATAGTAGGTACTAAACAGGGAACAGAGATGTTCCATGCCTTTCTGTCAACAGGAACTCTTCAGCTAAGAGCCAAGAGCTGTGCAGCAGAGGTAAGAGAAAAGGCACTGTCCTATTGTCCCTATGTGACATTTAGAGCCTACATAAACCCAAAAGCTTCGTATCAAATGAGATAAGGAGTGAAGCCACACAACATGAAGTGACATGAGTATCTGATACAAGGACACATATTGAACTATAAGGTCCTCAGGGGGGAGAGCCGTGCTTTATTCACCTTAGGAGCTCTAATATGATTCTTGGAACATAGCTATAGGAGCAACAACTCTGTATCAGCTGAATGAGTGACACTATTTTACCCACTTTACAGATGCAGAAAACCAGGCATAGATTGGGTCACTGACGTTTAAACCCAGAACCCTCAAAAAGTAGGACTGAAGCAGGGACTTGGATCTCTTGTTAGCCATGGTGAAAGTCATTAACTCTCAAGATATATGGCGCTCTCTCTCTCTCTCTCTCTCTCTCTCTCTCTCTCTCTCTCTCTCTCTCTCTCTCTCCCTCTGTGTGTGTGTGTGTGTGTGTGTGTGTGTGTGGTGTGTGTGTGTGTTGGGAGTGGGGGGTTAAAATCCTCTCCAATCTTTTTAAGTGGTCTTCGTCCAGAACTTGGTTTAGAAAGAAATAGGTCAGTAGACAACCACTTACTGTTTCACATATTTTCCTGAATACAAGACTGTCCCAAACCAACCACGGAGTGATCATGAACATCACCTGAGTCTCTGTAAGCCAACAAAATCCTTGGGCTGACTGTTTGTGTCACTTTCAAACAGGACAGAATACAGGGATTTGTCCCCGAGGGCGGACTCTGCACTTTGAGTACCCTTCAAACACCTATTTGACCTCATTTTCCTCGCTGCAAGAGGGTCACAGCGCAGGCCCCTCCCTCTTTCTGCTTCTAGCCTCATGAACATTAATCATCAACCTTTCCTGAGACCTGGCAGGGAAGACTCGGCATCTAACTTCTTAATAAACTCATACTGTCATTGAGGATGAAAGATGACTCTGGCAAAGCTTGGAGCATCCCAACTTCCCAGCTCCCAGCAAGGAATGGGGAAGGCAATGCTTTCTGGATCAGGACTCCATGGGTGGGGCAGGAAAGTCAGCTGACTTCTCCACTCTCCTCCTCCTCCTCCTCCTGCTTTCTCTGCGACATCTTCACCATATTTACTGCAGAGCAATACAGTTCAGGCTCAGCGTTCTTCTTATGAATGTGATTTGGTGTGTGGACTATGCTGCTAACACTTTCTTTGCAGTGAATAAGCAGTTGGGTGCTACAGTCCCACATAAGTCTTGCATAAATAGAAACAGCACTTCGGAATGCCCAAACCCTTTTGCCACCTGAGCAGTGGCAAAAGTAGAAGACAGGGGGTTTACTACGGAGAGACATGAGGAGAGCGTGGGCGAAGGGCAGAGGCATCAGGCTTTAGGCCATTCTGAAGTCTGTAGAACAGAGTCCCTTGAAGTGTGTTTTCCAGTCCAGTTGATTGACAGACCCATTTGGATTACTGTAAAGGAATGGGACGATGCTCTGTCTTTGTTCGTAGCCTGAGAGTCTTCAGCTAGGTTGTCATCTTATCACCTTCCTAGTAGTTCAAAATGTCATGTTTCTCCACTCAGAGGCAGAATGCATTTTAGATCCTGTTCTGTGGACCAGTCCTTAAAGGTGGTGGCTTCATTCCTGTTCTTCCAAGGGACTGATGAGGGGGGAGGGGTCCATTCCCACAACCTTTCAAACATGCTAAAGTTGGCCTAGCTGCCGTTCACAGCATTATCACTCACCACAGAAGTTCACTCTCACTTCTGTGACAGCCAGGCTAGCTACACACTCAACGCTCATGTATCATCTGGTCGAGCCACTGGGAACCTGTACATGTAGCTCTTTTAAAAACTTGGGAAGCTAACTGCTGTTTATAGCATCCCAACCCCCAAAGCCCTTCCAGCAAGTAGCTGGTCTTAACAGGTACTGTTTACAGAGACGTTTCAAAGGGCACAGCATTCCGCTAAGCACTTTCATAGATATTGTTTCATTTCACCTTCACAACCGTCTTACCAGACAGGCTGTTTCTAGCAGACACAGGAAGGAGAAATCTGAAGGCCAGAGGAGTGAAATGGTTTGTTTAGTGACACAGTGAGGGACTTCCAGTGGCAAAGTCAAACTCAACGGCATGTGTGTAGGTTCTAAGTGCCACTCTCATTTCATGGCTATAACCTACACTTAAGGCAAAGAAGTGAAGAACATCTGTCCAGTGCTTATGGTGCTAGGAACGTCCCCATCCAGGCAGTAGTGATTTCCAGGCACTCAGAGAAAACGGAAACATCTACCTGATAGCAGTGGGCAGACTAGAGATTTATACCTTATTTGACCAGGAAGTCTTTCTGTCCTTCTGTCTTTCCTTCCTTTCTCCCCCACTTCCTTTCTTTCTTTGCCTCTCCATTTCTCTGTCTGCCTGTCTGCCTGTCTGTCTGTCTGTTTCTCTCTCTCTCTCTCTCTCTCTCTCTCTCTCTCTCTCACACACACACACACACACACACACACAAGTAGTCATGTAATGTTTTTCAGCCAAGGTTAGACTCTTATCTCTGCATCCCTATGCGGTGTCCTAGCTCAGGATTTGGCACTCAGGAGGTAATTGGACCACATAACTCACCACCCCACTTCACCTTCAAGACGTTTGTTTGTTTTGATCATTACTTCAGTCTCCTCTCTGGTAAGAAGAAAAGGGACAGTTTTTTTCCCCAGCCACACCGTGGGAAGAGGTGTCCTCTTTTAAACATGGTGGCATTTCCCCTTTTTGGAGACCTGTGCCCAGTCGATGGTCTAACCCTCCCCTTGAGGAAGGCTTTGAAAAAGGAGCTGCAGGTATCACTTCAGGCCTGCTGGCTCCTTTCTGGTAGAATTAATGAAAGGGAAAATTTGCAAGGCCTTCTCATACAGGCTTTGTTTTTCACCTTTTTTCTTATTTTGCAAAGAAAAGTCCCTGCTGGCCTTTTAAGCCCAAGGAAAACCTAACAAACACTTTCTGCAAACCACCTTGCTTTTTACCTCACATAAAATAACCTCCCCAACTCAGGAGCTTTGCGTTGCAAAGGAGGAGCGAGGAAGCAGGATATTGAGTCTCATTAAGTTTCTTTGCTGTGTCAGTCCCTCCCTCCCAGAGGGGGACGTAATGCTCTCTTCATAACACTCAGCCCGCGCGCAAGTTGGCAGCTCCTTGCTCTCAAGTTACATTCTTGGCTGAGAATGTGTTCACAGGGATTTTGAAAAAGCCTCCCCAAATACCTGTTTTCTGACTTTCTCAGAGCATTTCTGGAGATAGGGCAAGGTTGTGGCTGCTCTGAAGTCAGTTTCCTCTTGCTAAGGAAGCTCCTAACTCAGTGCTCCTCACCAGGCTCTCTTGTAAGGGGGTAGGTAGCTCCCAGCTGCACATCACCTGCTTCCCTTGGACTCATTTTTATTCTCTTTGGAACGCTGCCCCTGGAAGGAATGATGGTGTCTGACCCCCTTGGCCTTGGTCCTCCTACCCAAGTCTGTCTGTCTGTCTGTCTGTCTGTCTGTCTGTCTGTCTGTCTCTCTCTCTCTCTCTCTCTCTCTCTCTCTCTCTCTCTCTCTCTCTCTCTCTGTGTGTGTGTGTGTGTGTGTGTGTGTGTGTGTGTGTGTGTGTGTGCGCACGTGCGTGCCTGTGTGTGTTCCCATGTGAGCTCGTGCCAGAAGTTAACTTCAGATATCAGTCCTTAGGCACTGTCCATCTGGTTTGTTTGTTTGTTTTGAGATTATACTATAAACACACTATTTTCTCCTTCGCTTTCCTCCCTCCAGACTTTCTTGTGCACCCTGAAATAGGATCTTTCTCTGGCCAGGAGCTTGCCAAGTGGGCTGGGCTGCCTAGCCAGGGATGTGCTTCTCTCTGCCCCCACTGAGTTCTCTGCCGCTTTGTATGGATTCAAGGGACTCAGCTCAGATCCTCATTCTTGCATAGCAAGTACTTTAGCAACCCAGCCGCAGCCTCAGAAGATCAGGGATGCACGTGTTGTCTAATCCTAAAAGCATCCCCAGCTGTGTCATCTCCCTGGATCTGTTCTGCAAAACTGTGTTGAGCATAGACAGAAGTCTTTTATCGTGTGGACCTCTTGAGTTCTGATGTTGATCTGTTTTGATTAATTTTGTGACACCAAGTGTTGGAATCTGATGTTGGAGTGTCTTCTCTGGGATAATAAGCTGATTACCTTGTATAACATAGTCACTGTTCTAAGTGATTTCCTTATTTAATGATACAATATCCCTAAGTGTGAAAACAGCCCCTATTAGGATGAGGAGACCGAAACACAGAGGTTAGATCACTAGGAAGTGCTAGGACTGTAAGCCTGTCTCTCACACCTTAACGGCCATGTTCTCTGGTACTGTGTTGAACTGGGGCTCTGGAGGAAGACATAGTTAGTGTACTCTGCTTGCCTTTATGTGACATGTGTGAACCCTGGCCCACTTCCTTCTTAGCATCCTTACTCCCTACTGTGAAGACTCTGGTCCATATGCTCCATCAGAAGCACACTGGACAGCTGGAGTGGTCAGCATCAAAGCCTGAGCCACAGCGGCCCACGAGCTCAACTGTTTGATAGACAAAGGGATACGCACAGTATCTATCTGAGAACATCCTGATCCTGCAAGGATGGCTACGATACCACTGCTCTGTGTCATTCATAGTCCTGGCTTTGCTACCTCTTTCCTTGAATGCTTAATCTTTTTCATCTACCTTAATTGAAATATTACCTCACTTTCCTTCCAAAACAGTTCCTAATTTATCCACCTCAAGAAATTCTTCTGATCTTATCCTTTCCTGCTCACTTCCTCACTCAGATTTATTTGTGACTGATTTGGGAGGTGGATGACAAGAGGAAGAGCACTCTTGACCCAGGGTGCACATCCCTCTTAAAGACTCAGGCAATTTTCTTCTATTACTTCATTTGCTTCTTTTATGATTATGAATCGTCCATGAGTGTAGCACTGAATTAAGACTGCGGATGTGCTAGGTAGTATGACACAACATTTTTCTCTTGGGATACTTGCAGAAGTTGATCTGGTACACACACATTACAAAGTCAGGAGGCAAGTTGCATCACTGTTAGTGCTCAACGTATTGATATAAGAGACATTATCTTGGTTAGTAACAAAGAAGCCAGGTCAAATGTCAGAGGTCAAATTTAAGTTTGACTCTGAAGAGTGTTTTTATTTTGGAGATAAGTTTCCCAAAGCCTGAAAATGACAATGCAGGAGATATAGTTGTGATTATATAAAAAACAACCTGGGTGAGGTAAACCTGAGAAATAGGATATAAATGTAAACTGAGGTGAATAAAAAAAACCCCCATGTTTATATTAGAGAGTGCGCTTAAATGAATCATAAGGGCTCAGTGGCAGAGCACTCACTTAGCATGCTCAAGACCTTAGATTTGATTTCCAGCATGTCTGTCTGCAGCCCCCCATAAAACAATAAGAATCATTAGAGAGTAGAAAATCTGGATTTTATAGTGTGTACAACGAGACACATTTGAAGGTTCTTAAGGTGGGAAAAGAAATTATTAGAAGAAGCTGAAATAGGCAGGCAGAGGAGCTGAGGGGAGCACGCTTGGAAAGAAGTCCAGTGTGCTGAATAAGGTTCTGGCCAGCGGAATGGACAGAGGAGGACGGGTGTGGGGAGCACGTGGAATGGACAGAGGAGGATGGGTGTGGGGAGCACGTGGAATGGACAGAGGAGGATGGGTGTGGGGAGCACGTGGAATGGACAGAGGAGGATGGGTGTGGGGAGCACGCGGAATGTACAGAGGAGGATGGGTGTGGGGAGCACGCGGAATGGACAGAGGAGGACGGGTGTGGGGAGCACGCGGAATGGACAGAGGAGGACGGGTGTGGGGAGCACGCGGAATGGACAGAGGAGGACGGGTGTGGGGAACACACGGAATGGACAGAGGAGGACGGGTGTGGGGAGCACGCGGAATGGACAGAGGAGGATGGGTGTGGGGAGCACGCGGAATGGACAGAGGAGGACGGGTGTGGGGAGCACGCGGAATGGACAGAGGAGGACGGGTGTGGGGAGCACGCGGAATGGACAGAGGAGGACGGGTGTGGGGAGCACGTGGAATGGACAGAGGAGGACGGGTGTGGGGAGCACGCGGAATGGACAGAGGAGGATGGGTGTGGGGAGCACGTGGAATGGACAGAGGAGGATGGGTGTGGGGAGCACACGGAATGGACAGAGGAGGACGGGTGTGGGGAGCACACGGAATGGACAGAGGAGGATGGGTGTGGGGAGCACGCGGAATGGACAGAGGAGGACGGGTGTGGGGAGCACGCCACTGGCAAGGTAAAGGAGACTTGCCATTTGGTTGTTTGTAGAGAGACTGGGAATAAGGATATTCCAGGTTATCAGAAATATGCAAGTGAGAGGAAATGGGGATCTCGGCAGAATGGAGTGTGATAGAAAGAACAGATGGCAGGCTGCAGAAGCACCAAACAACTTCCAGCAGCGCCGCTGTCAAAGAGTTTGATGGTTGTGGTTGTCATTGCTGTGACAGTCTTCCTCTGAAGCTCACACTCTCAAACCCACAGCAATCCTCCCGTTTCATCCTTGCAAAGGCTGAGAGTATAGATCTGAGCTGTTCCTTCCACCCAAGCCAAGGGTGTGCACTTCCTACTCTGCCTCTTGCCCACGCAACACTCCGCTCAATCTACAGGAGCCACCATCTTGGGTTCCTGCCCCAATTTAAAGATTTCTTTCTTTCTTTCTTTTTTCCTGTGGTTATCTTGACAGGCACAGAGCAATAATGTCCTGAGTGGAGCCATTGGTATTTAGTTTTTCCTCTGGTTCCTGTTCAGACCTTGTATCTTTTAACATTTTAATTGCTGGAGATGGAACCCAGGCCCTTGCATGTGCTAGGCAAGCTCTGAGCTGCATTATCAGCCTACATTGTTAGTCTTACTGTTACTTACAGCCTAGCTTTCCCAATGATTTAGAAAGAAAGTTTTTCCCAAGCTGCTCTCTACTCCTTTATTAATTAAATCCCATGTTCCTGCTCCATCACCAGAAAAGTTTAGATCTGGGAGCATCTGTTGATCTTTCTGTAGACACTGGTGACCTTGATTTTAACAGGAATGAGAGAGCTTTCTTCTGTGTGTTGCCTTATATTAAAGTCGGCAAGGTATTGATTTCCCAAGCATGCTCAGTTGGGAGTTACACTCTAACAAATGTACATCCTTGCTCAGCATCACTCACTGCTGCAGTGTTCCCACGTGCTGAGACCCTCTATGCTTTGGCCACTTCGAGAGATGAGTCAATGAGCCATCAAGCAATTGAAGACAACCAAGACCGGAAGAGGAAGAGGCAGGATCTGAGAGGAAAAGCTGCTGACTTTCCTCTTCGATAGTGATGACAAACATTTTCAGAGACACTCATCATTTATCAAGAACACTCTTTGATGCTCAGTCCACAAGGGGAGATCAGTTTGGTCCAAAAGCATTTACTGAGCATTTTTCTAGAAACCAGACAAAGGCTTGGGAGACATGAAGATTAATAAAGCACGCGCAGAGCCGGACTTGGTGGTGCATACCTGTGATCATACACCTGTGATCATACACCTGTGATCTCAGCACTTGGGGAGGCAAAGGCAGGTGGATCTCTATGAGTTTGAGGCCATCCTGGTCTACAAAGCTAGTCTAGGATGGCAAAGGCTATACAGTGTATGCATACTTTAAAAATCTATTTTTACTTTGGTTTTTTGTATCTCTTTCTCCCTTCTCCCTAATCTCTTCCAACACCCCAACACCAGGTAAGAGAGAAAGAAGGTTAGTGGGGAGATAGGGGGAATAGTTCTGTTTGGCTACTTCCTGCTGTTTAGGGTTGGAGGGTTCTTTGGGGTAACACCAATCTTTGTTGTCAGGATATTCAGACAGCAACAGCAAATGCAGCAGCAGCCTTCTCTTCCCCCTCCAACCATCCCCTCCAATGCTCTTCTTACAGCCCCCTTCCTCTTTCTCTCTGGGCTTTTATATCTTTTCCAACTGGCAAAGATCACACCTCTGCACAAAGCACTTTCTTATTGACAAAGCACACTCTCAGGAAGCCTGTTATCAGTGGACAAACTAGAGCAGTCCCCATATCCCACACCTGGGATTAAAACAAAAGTATGTTTATAGATCATAACTGAGTGTTTAAAGAAACCCAAACTTCCACAACCAAAAACCGTACATATAAATAGATAAATAAATAAAATAAAATAAAGCACAAGCCTTGCCCATAAGGAGCCCAAAGTCTTAGTCAGAAAGACAAATATGCCACAAAAATGTATGACACCAGGAGGTACAGAAAATTGTCCAAATGTGTACAGGCTTAGTACCTGAGTAAAGCCTAGTCTCTGATGTAAGAGAGCTCACAGGGAAAGAGCTGCTCATTACTAGGGTTTTGAAAACATATATGAGATGGAAGTCATTCTAAGCAGAGGATATACAAGGGCAAACTCAAGTATATTACATTCATGGAATACAAACAGTCCCCTACAGCCACAGATGAGTGGAGCAGACAATTTAGGATAAGAAGAAGGTTCTAGTTCTCTGGAAAAGGTAGGCAGAAGCTAACCATGATTCCACACATGCCCTGTTGGTCACACTAAAGGCCTACTCCTTTACTCAGAAAGTTAAAGGCAGGCAATAAAATATCCTTTATAAAGAACTGGACTTTCATAGGGGAAAGGTGTAAGTTTACATTTGGAAATAAAACATTGAGCATCCAGGTATGTCAACCTTTGGAGATTACAGCACAATACTGTCCTCTATAAAGTTTACATTTGAGAGTCATGTAATTGATTTAATAAAAAAACTGTATAATGTTTTATGTATGATTTCATGTTATGCTGTATTTATTGTTATCCTTTACCACAAATGGCTGCTTGTGGTCACAGGCCACAGATTGGACATGCTTGACTATAGATATGCCCCAATTCAACTTTTCAATGTAGATATATGGGATTGGATTTGGGAGAAGATATGGGGAGGAGAGACACAGGCAACAGCCATTGCTTGGTGGTAATGGTTGAACCAACATAAAGGACAACACCCCTCATCCTTGGGACAGTGTATAGAGTCAGTGACAGAGCTCTAGGCAGCAACCAGGGGACCATCAGCATTCAAGGTGAAGAGAGAAATGGAAGCGCATGCAAGAGATGGGGGAAGGAATGCCCAGAACATTCCAGGACCGCAATGGTAGGACAGGGTCAGAAAAGTGAAGGCACACTTCCAAGGTCATTAAAGTTCAACACAGGGGAGACAAGCAAACTGATGGACTGGAAAGAGTCCTGTGGATGTAGTAAGTAGAAGAACCTATTAACCCAGCATTCAGAAGACAGGGATGGGAAATATGGGGTGAGTTCTAGGCCAATATGGGCTACATCGTGAGTTCTCAGTAAGTGTGAGCTATAATAAGACCCAGTCACAGAAAAAAAAAACCAAAACACCAAAAAAGGGACACCAAAAAGAACCTGCTGGTGGGAATCATGTCAGTGGAGAACTAGCAAATAAATGCCAGAATGAGGTGGGCTGAAAGATGAATGAGAAAAAGAAAGGGAAGTAGCACTTAGAATTCATCTTCCTTAAATTAAAACAACAACAACAACAACAAAAAACTGAACTGTAAAGAGCAGTGAGGAGCACTCAAGATCTCTCTCTCTCTCTCTCTCTCTCTCTCTCTCTCTCTCTCTCTCTCTCTGTGTGTGTGTGTGTGTATGTGTGTGTGTGTGTGTGTGTATTGAATGCATGTGTATTTGTCTGTGTATGTGTGTGTATGTTGGTACACACTGACGTGTGCATGTGTGTGTGTGTGAATATACAAGTGGAAGCCATTGCTTGATCTCAGCTGTCTTTCTCAATCTGTCTCCACATTAGTGTTTGGGACAGAGTATCTTCCTGAATGTAAGGCTCATGGTTTTGGCTAGGCTAACAGGCCATCATGCTTCAGGGACCCACCTGCTCCCCTCCCCAGCATTAGGATTACAGGCATGTACCACTATTTTCACAAAGGTTCTGGGGACTCAAACTCAGGTCCTCAAGCTGGCACGGCAAGCACTTTATTGACTGAACCATCTTTCCAATTCTTTAAGGTAATTTTTTTTTTGGTTCTAAGGTAAGAGAGATTTGAGTTGCTTATGTGACCACAGTAGGCAGCCAGTTTTGGATGATAAAGACGCAGACAGACAGGTGAGAGCAGAAGGAAGAAAGTTTCTTGTCCCTGGAGTGGTAAGAAGGAATAGGCTAGGACACCATCCAGGGAACACGAGGAAGTGCAGTCTTGGGTCGGGGAAAGGCAGGTTTCTTCCAAGGGAAGTGAGAAAGTGCATGGCCACTGGCAGGGTAACTATTATGAGCATGGGGGAAGGAGGAGGGAGGAAAAGTGAAATCGATCTGAGGCTAACATGAGTTAATTGTGGGAAATCACATTACAGCGCTTTGACCCAGCATTATTGTGATGGATACTGCCATACAACAAAAGCTTTCTGAGCCCTGGCTGGGGGCCCACACCTATGACGATGCCAAATTCTGCGGTCAAAGATTGTGGATAATTCTTGGAGGTGGTGCTGAGGAGTCACTGCCAGTAATGGAAAGTATTTCTAAAGAAATGCGCAAATGGCTTTGGAATGGAAGCGCGTGTTGTAATTGCCCTGTAAGACAGAGCTTCCTAACTTATATGCCTGATTTTTCTCTCCCATCTCCTGCACAGCTCACTTAAAAATAAACCCCAGTTAAACACACAACGGGAAAAGCAAACTTGGTAAAATGGCCCTCCATGGCTGGATAATTGGAAGTATACTGTGCACGTGCTGTAGTTAAACTGGTTTTAATAGTTCTCCTGTTCTTAGTGGGAATCCTACATGTGGATCAAGCCTAGGGTTGAAAATTCAAAAATGAATCAGAAACAACCAGAGGGGTTTTCAGTGTGTGTCTGTTTACCTCCTAGAGTTAGAAGGTTTCTGTGCCCTTTTGGAAACCACACCAGTTCTGTGCCAGATGGTGAGGTTAGATTAACTTCACCATCTCAGCCTCCCTCTTATTTTTCTCCTTTCCTGGCAGCTAGATCCTTTTTTCTTCTTTGAACATGGCATCTTTTGATCTCTATCCTTGACCTGTGATGAAAATTAGCCTTTAGCACAACATCACAATTTATATCAGTCACCCACCTTTTAATGCAAATCTTAGGAATGGTGTGTACTTTCCAAATGATTTAGGTATACAAAATTTTCCTTTTTTGTATTAAAGGCTTTGGTCCCTATTAAAGTGGTTTGGGCATTAAAAGGCAGGCGTGAGGGGGTCTGAGGGACTGTTAAACCTCTTAGTACACAGGGAACATCCTCTGAGAAAAAGGTGGTGGTTGGTTTCTGCCAGAACTGCAGCTTTTATCTGTGGTGGGACAAATGAAGCCCACTCGAGTCACTTCCACCTCAGGCACAAGCCATGAACACCCAGCCTCTAGGAATTCAGGTCCATTTCTCACACAGCTCTTTCCCAGTAGCCTGGCATCTTCTGGCAGCCGAGTAAGGCACCAAGGCACTGTTCTGGAGTGACATCCCACAGACAGCCTTTGAAAAGCGCCCGTGTTAGTTTTCCATTTTTATACTTCTTTGCTTGTGTAAATTGGAAGGAATAGCATAAACACTTGGATAAAGGAAACTGTTAGTCGAAATGCAGTTTTATTTTATTGCCTTCTTCCAAACCCTAATGGTTTCCCTTTTCTCCTTTATTGAGGCCGGTGGCGTCTGGATGGCTGTGGCACTTTGATTGAACGTGAACATAGCTGGGTGCTTGCAGCTGAGGGGTTGAGACAGGGGTTTTGTGTAGACCATTTCATTTAAGCCTCATCTTCAGGCAAACAACTGTGTTTTGGGAGAGTCCTGTTTCTCTAACCTTGTTCTTAGCATTCTTCTATGTCAGAGGATGAAAAATCTGAGCTGACACTACGTGGATTATTTATATGGACAAAACCCCACCAGGCTTCCCACGATGCACCACAAGCGCTTGCTGTTCTGCTCTTCTGGTTGCAGGAAAACCAATTGGAGCTGACACAGTAATCAGTTCCCCTTGAGAACATGGCTTCTTTAAAAAATATTCAGTTTCCAGTGGACAGGACCGTGGAGCACCAGGTCCAGCTTTTGAGGAGCCATGATTCTGCAGGCAAAGGCCAATCACTCAGTAAAGCTCTGGAATAGAAGATGAGCTAGACCAGTGCTTGTTCCACTCACAAATCACGTGCGTGCCTGTGCTTTCAAAGGGAATTTTGGCATCAAGGAATCCTAAAGAATGATAGAGAGCCTGTCCCCAAAAGTAGGGCCTTGGGGGAAAAAACTCATATAGAAAGCAAAATTTTTAGAATATTTTTCCTGATTATGAAAGCAATATAAATCCACTGAGGAAATTTGAAAAATAAACAAAGCTTAGAAGAGACAATTAAAATTGCTCATCATTTCATCTAGCCCTGCCATTCCAATATTTTTCGAGTTATATATATATTTTACAAAATATAATCATACCACATATACAATTTTGTGTCTTGAGTTTGTACTTTATGTTGTATTAGCACCAAGTTTGGCTAAATGTCACAAACTCATTGGGGTACAAACATACGATGATTTGACTTTTCCAATAATTGTGTATATTATATTTATTGCACTTCTTGCTGCTGTGACAAAGTGCCTGACAAGAATAACTTCCTAAGGGAGGACTGATTTGGCTCCCATGCTCAGGGGGTTCAGTCCATGGCTGTCTGTTTCCATGGGCTCAGGCAGGATGTCATGATAGCGGGAGCATGTAGTAAAGCATCTTCTTCATCCCTCATGGCAGAAGGAAGCAGAGAGAGAGAGAGAGAGAGAGAGATGCAAAGACAAGCCTCTGAGGACCTGCTTCCTCCAGCAAAACTCCTCCCACTTGCCACGCCCTCCGAGGGAATGCCACCATTCCTTAGGTCTGAGCCCTCATGAAGTCTCTGGGAAAACATCTTCAGAGCTGTGCTCTCCTAATCTCCCAGGCGCTTTTCAGCCCAATCTACTTGCATCTCAAATTGGAAAGTAAACATGAATCAGAAGCATAACCTCTCGCTCTGTCTCTGTCATCTGTCTGTCTGTCTGTCTGTCTGTCTGTATCCACCTCTACCTCTCTCTCCCTCATGTAACTCCTGCCTCTTAATTGTTCTCACCCCTAACAAAAAAGGAAGAAGCTAACAGACACTACCACCACCAAAACCCTACTGAAGGCACCGATCTAGCTCTGGGTCTCTATAGATGAGCAGCAAACCCAATGAGTCCAGCTCATGAGGGGGCCAGCCCTATCACTTCCTGTTTGTCTCCAACTACAGTATCCCTCCCTGCCATGCTCACATGCCTCCATGGCTTTCCCATGTTATCAGTATGAGTATAGATGATATCTACGGGGCACTCAGAGCAGTTATCTTTGCTCCACATCCTTTTGTTAGACCACAATACCTCCTCCTCCTGAAGATATGATGTGCTTGCTTAATTTCTTCCTTCACAGAAAAAAATAAATGTTCTTCACAAATATGGTTCTCTCTTTTAAAAGGTCACTTTATTTTTCTTATGTATATTATATATAATTATATATATAATATATATTATGTTATTATTATATATTATATATTATATTATATATAATTATATATTATATTATATGTAATTATATATAATATATATATTATAAAGAGCTAACAAATCAATTCAAGTTCTGTCAACTCCATCAGTGTAGAGTCTTAAGACCGAGTGTCTTGTCCCCTCGAAACGCAGCCACTGAGATATTTATTAAATCACCTCGTTGTAACAGTTCCGTGTCTCCACTCTAATCTGTTCTACTTCCCAAGAACAACGGTCTCAATCACAAAGGCATTGTAAGATACTCTCTGCATGGCTCACTCACTAAACACTCATTTTGGGCTTCTCGTAGCATGTGCAGGAGGCCTTCTTCAACCCATGAGTTCTTTGGTCGTGGTGAACACAGTGACTTCTGAGACTTGTGTCACTACAGTGACCCAGTAAAAACAAAGCAGGTTAGCCCCCCCACACAAGGGAGTGAGTTTCTCAGATGACCAGCATCCTGGCCCAGGGTTCCACAGGGCTCTCTGGCAAGAAACCAGGGCTTCCAAGTGTTGTCTCTGGTCCTTTAGGCAGGGCAGTGTGTGACCTCTCCAAGGTGCTGAAATAGCAGCCTTCTGCACAGAGCCTGGATTTGGGGTCTCTCTCTCTCTCTCTCTCTCTCTCTCTCTCTCTCTCTCTCTCTCTCTCTCTCTGTTTGTTTTTTGAAACAGGCTTTCTCTGTGTAGCCTTTGCTACCCTAGTCTCGTTTTGTAGACCAGGCTGGCCTTGAACTCTGAGAGAGATGCCTGTCTCTGCCTCCCCAAGTCCTGGTATTACAGACGTGAGCCACCACACCCGGTTTCAGGATTTGGCCATCTCTAGATCCTCTGGAAGATCAATAGTACAGAGCTGTCCTCTTCTGATCATCACTTAATTAACAAGTAGAACTGGGTCTATACATCTGCTTTCTTCCTGCCTCCAGGACAAAATGGTATTTGGCTGGAGAATAGCTTTCATGCTGCCTGCTAGTGCTATCCTTCCTGAGGGTAGGGAGGTAGGGAAGGCTGTTGAGATGCAGATTTGTGAAATCACTGGTTGAAATTGAATATGGTACTTATGTGGCAGGGATAGGATTTGTCGTATCTGCTCTGGGTAATCTTTTCCTCATATTTATCCAACATTTACTGGCAAGCAGTCAGGTTTGGATAAGAGTCAGATACTGTAGTATTTAAAAAACTAGAATCTGTAATCCAATAGCCTGAGGTTTGCATTTTTTTATTTGTCATGAATTTATTTAATAAATTTGCTGCCCTGGCATCCATTTTGAGGCTGTACATAAGTTATATGAAACAAATCACACCCTGTCACCATTGGCCTAGTTAAAATTTTCCTTTGCTGGGTGATTGTTTGCAGTATGGCCTATTTTCAGCTTCAGTTCAATGCCCCAAACTCAACAATCCTATCAATATGTTCATCAGCATGCAACCTAATGGTTAAATGCAACCCATTTGTCAAAACCAGAATCATGTATATAGGTCCCTACCTCTGTGTGTGTGTGTGTGTGTGTGTGTGTGTGTGTGTGTGTGTGCACGCGCACGCGCGCGCACACACATGTGTGCATACCTTGTCTGTGTGCATGTACCTGTGCATGTATGTACTTGTGTATGTTTTCAACTAGATGACCCACAACCCTCATGGAAAAATCTGAAGTATTGCCATGGCCCCACACTGTCCCTTGCCTTTGTCCTTCTGTCACTGCTGACCTGATGGTTAATTCTGTCGCCTCTAGAAATCATCACTGCTTCCTCTGCCATTTAGCAACTTTAACTTCTTTGAGGCCTTTTTTGTTTTTTACACATTAGTTCTGTGTCCTCCCTATGTCTTGAGAAGGCTGGATTGAGAGACACATCATGTTCACTTACTTGTGACAGGCTTCCCTGAAGACCAGCTACATCAGCTCTTTGTCATAGAAACTTAGAGAACAAATTAAGAAGAAACCACAACAATAAACCCCAATTACTATTGTTCTATCTATCACATGGGATTAGATATACCTCCAAGCAAAAGTCAACCTTATTTTCATGAGCAAAGAGGCTAATGGATCCTCAAGTGAAGAAGGCACAGAAGGCTGATGCATCCCAACAGAGAGCCTCTTTTCCTTCTTTCTACGATGCTTTGTCACCATGGGAAGTTTTCCCATCTGAGTTCCAAAATGAACACTGGAGCTCCAGGCTTCATGACCATATCAGTTGAAGAAGACTAGCCAAGAGCATGATATATGAATCTATCCTTTAACAATCAACCAACCAACCAAATAAACAAAGAAATCAAAAGCTCTGCAATGCTCTGGGAGATTCCCAAGAAACTTCAGTTTATGTCTTACTAAGTTACATCATATTATCAGAAATAGTATGGAAGATTTTTTAGCTTTATAATTTGTAGTAAGAGAGACTAATTGCAGACCCCTCATTATTGATATGACTTTGATTATGATATTCAACCTAGAGAAACATTCCTTTTCATGCATCTACAAAATGGGATGTCATTGCAAAGATTAATTGAAATCTTGTATAATACTTCTTACAGTGCCTGGCATGTCATAAATGCTTACAAGCTTTTTAAAAATTAGGAGCCTGGAAGACTGGTCAGTGGTTAAGCATGCCTATAGCTCCTGTAGAGGACATGCGTTTGGCTTCTAGTATCAATATGGCAGCTGAAAATCAACTGTAGTGACAGTTCCAAGGGATCTAATGCCCTTTTCTGGCCTCTATGAGCAGCAGCTATGCACATAGTATATATACATACATGTAGCCAAACACTCATACGCATAAAATAAAAAGAAATAAACCTTAAAAGAAAATCAATATATATAGGCTATGGAGTGAAAGAAATATACAGTTTAGAACAGGGCCAAGAACTCTCACTCCAGCGTTCATGCTGTGTATGTATGAATGTCTCTTTTAGCTGCGAGTCCAGCTGAATTATAAGAATTTACACTGTTAATCTCTACTCATTGATGGCAGATGGAAGGGATCAAGGACCTATCAACAGTTGTGAGAACTATACACAAAAACTTAATGATAGACCCATTTGGCATGATGTTTGTGATGAACTCCCTCACTGTCATAACCATGTCCTGAAAAGGCTGTGACTAAAGAGAAATCTGTTTATCATACCGCTGTGGAGTTGCAGGTCTGGGAGTGTGAGCTGTCACTTGCCTCAGAACAAACCTCACTGGAGTTCAGTTTGCTCATTTGCTAATTGGGTGTAAAAATCTTGACGACCTGACAGAGCTCTGCACATCCAGTGAAAGAGTAGTATGATGAGCAGTAGACACAGCGGGCCTGGAGACTCTTAGCCCAGAGAAGACTGCTCTCTCTGTCAATCCAGCCAGCTGAGGCACTCCAACCCCTTCCGTTTGCTCTTGATCTTGGCGCATGGGTACAGGTGCAAAGTGGGCAGTCTTTCTCCTCCCCCTTCTCCCATGTTGTGCCCGCAGGACTACCACTACAGAACTTGCATGTTCCAGCTCTCTATGTGCTCCAGAAGAGGATGAGAATGACTCTGGGAGAGATAACGTTATTTCTGTGGAGTTGACAGGCACAGGGCATCATGCTTAGAGATTTACATTCATGTGCATTTTAAAGCTCCTACACCCTTTTTGGATTTAGATTTAGATTTTGTTCATACACGCACACACACACACACACACACACACACACACACACACACACACATATATGATGGCTTATATATATATAAGTGTATGTGTGTGTGTGTGCGTGCGTGTTTGCAGTAATGGAGATTAAACTTAGAATGATACTCATGCTAAGTGTTCTACCAGTATGATTGTAAAGTAACAAGCACAGACTCAAAAACTTAAGTGATTTGTGCATAGTTACATTGCTAATATTGGGCTATGGTCAGGTTGAAACCAAGCTCTTCACCTAGGAGATCATAAACTATAAACTACAGAGCAATTTGTCATACATAGTCATCTTACAAGTGGCAACTGTGGGAGTTAGGACAGCGATGTGACTTACTCAGGGTCAACTGGTGATATTAGCTGGGCTGAGGATGTATTTCAGATCCCCGAATAAACAAATTCATCATTTCCCTAGTGTGAGCCATGCAACCTGCTATATTTCAAACATCAGCTGATGGGCAGGAGTGGGTTTTCAGGGCCACAAAGCCCCTCACACACCACAGGTACCCGGGGGCCTTGCAGCAGGTAGCATGGAACTTCTAATTGGACTGAATATTGACAGAGATTCTTCTGCCCCCTTTGAAGATGTGTCTCTTTACAGAGAGCATTGCCAAGCCTTGCCTGAGCTTCCAGTGAAGATGAGGTTGGGGGAGAAGGGGGAAAAATGAAAAGTGAGGGAGAAAGCAAAGCAAAGCAAAGCAAAGCAAGGAGAAAAAAATCGATGGCTCATTGCAAGCAGGTGGGAGCTGTGGTTGTGATGAATATTTACCGTGCAGTGGTCTAATGATTTTAGAAATGTTTTTCTGACTGTACTGAGCGCTTGTGGGATTGTTTTTCAAGAAGTAAAATACATTAAAGCTCAGTCATTAAGAGCTTAAAGGAGGAGGGAGTGCAGGCTCCAAGCCCATTAGCACACCCTGTAGTTAAGTAAGGGCCTCGTTCCTAATGCATTTTTAATTTATTCTGTTTTGTAAAATAAAACTTTAAATGGCTTCTTGTACTGTCACATTTGCAGGCAGCTCCCCAGCCTGTCCCCAGTCACGGAGCTCTGCTGGGCTGCAAGATGGTCCCAGCTGACTTGCGAGTCAAGTGTTCTCCCACCTTGGCTTCCTGGCCACTCTGCCCTCTGTGTCTCTTTATAGAAACAGAGGCCCATTTATGGTAGTAGAATCAGTCTCGTTGCTGCAGTTGTCCTGGAGTGGGAGGCAAGGGTTTCGAAAAGCAAGGGACTCACCCTCCTAATATCTGTATGCAAGTGGGAGAGGCAGTGTGGCCTCTGGAAATGGAAGCACATTCACTCCTCCAGTGCTCTCCTCAGCCACTAAAGAAAGCTCTGGGCTCTAAATTATTACCACACAGATGAGAGTCATGGCTTGAAAAGGCTAAGTGCACTGATCAAACACAAACAACAAGCTGGAGTTCACCCAAGCCACCCGACTCCCAGAGCCAGGCTGCACTGAGGCAACAGAAGGGTTAACAAGGTTACCATCTAAGGCCTCTGAGGCAATCTTGAATGAGGCCTAGGGCTTGCACTGACCCCTGCAGCAGAGGGGTTGCTTCTTCTCCGAGGTGATGCTTTCTAAAAGGCCTTGGGTCCTCCTCCATCCCCAGTGCAGGATGATAGCCTTATCCTGCTTCTGTTTCCTGTGAGGTCTGCTGCTTACATCTTCGCCTTTTCTGGACTGCATTTTCCTCCTCTGTCAGTGTCTACATGAGTACCCAGCCTATGTAAATGCTCCATTAACAACTGTAGAGTGAGTAAGTGAGTTTCTAACCCAGGGGCCCATCCCTCACATGACAATTAACTGCTGGCAATTTGTGGGTGAGAGTAAATAGATCGTTATCAGCTTGAGAAGGTTTCTGAGAGTAAGCCCCTTCAAATAGAGTCATAGATTCTCTAAATCCACAAGATGCCTCTAAGATTAGCCAAGCCAGTCTCCTATATTAGGAATAATTAAGAAGCCCAGTGAGAGAAAGTGACTCCCCCCCCTCCCCACCAAAGACACAAAGCTTATCAACTAACTTCTACTTACAGCTTGGCTCTCCTCCTATCCACCAGCCAAGATGCCATGGGAGGTTGGCTGCTGAATCTCTGACGGCATTTGGGGTGCTCTCAGAGCATCCTTTGGTCCTTAACAGAAGCCTGGGTGGCTGGGTGGGGGCAGCTGAGCCAGCTTATCATGTGAAGAGAGAAGAGGCTGACACTTGTCGAAACTGGCTCGAGATGCCAGCAGTGTGTTCTCATCTTCTATCTTTGCTTGCCCACACCACCCAATAACCTTTATGCCTGGGTCTATCCACCAGGAAGGTGCTTTCTTGTTGTAATTTCTGAAGCTCTGGGAAGGACCTCTTATACCAAACCGACTTTTCCCAGGGAGTCCTGAAGCCCTCTAGTAGATCATGAGGTCTTCCCCAACCACTGAGAGAAGGAGGATAACTTTTTTTTTTGAGGTGGAGATCTACACTGGTAAACGCCTACCCATGGATCCTGCAGGGTTCCTCAGGGTAGGTGAGCGTGCTTGTGGTGAGGGCTGGAGGAAACTTCTCTCTCTCTCTCCAACCTCAGACCATGACATTTCCCTGGTGCTTTCTTTCCAGCCTCTTTACAGAATCTGCTGCTCTTTTCCAGGGCCACTTACGGGCACACAGGAGACATCTGGCTGCCTCGGAGGAGCTACTTCCCCACAAAGAGACTCCTAGACTTGCAGCAAACTCTGAGGAAGAAATGGATGCATAGCTGTCAAGTACTAACGCTGGTGCTGGTTGCAACATCATAGATCTTCAGCCACAAAAGACAAAGGAGATTATTCTAATTAGAAGGGCAGAAGTCCTAGGTGTGGACTAGCCCACATGATAGGGAGGGTACTCAGACCCAGCCAGCCAGGCCCTGCTGGTGTGCAGGCACCAGGCTGGGGCTGCCTCTTTGATCAAACTGACCATGAAGACTGAACAAGAGGTGTTGAAGCCAGGCCAACCCTGGTAACTTCTGCATCAGAGGCTTTGCCTGTAAGGAGGCTCCTCTTAGAACAGCAGTTCTCATTCTGTGGGTTCTAAGCCCTTTGGGGGTTGAATGACCCTTTCATAGGGTTGGCCTAAAGACCAGAAAGATCAGAAAAACGCATATTTACATTATGTACAGGTATGAAGCAGCAATGAAATAATTTTATGGTTTGGGGGACTCACCACAGCACGAGGAACCGTATTAAAGGGTCTCAGCATTAGGAAGGTCCAGAAACGCTGCCCTAGAAAGTTATCCCATGGGGTAGTCCTCAAGGAGCCTACTTGTGGGTCACAAGGAAGAATATCCCCAGGAAAATGCTGAGGGCCAAAGCATTAAGATCCCTGGTTTGGGGTTGGAGAGATAGGCCAGTGGTTAAGAACGCTGCCTGCTCTTCCAGAGGTCCTGAGTTCAATTCCCAGCAACCACATGGTAACTCACAAACATCTATAATGAAATCTGGTGCCCTCTTCTACAGATAAAGCACTCACATACAATAAATAAAAATAAGTAAATCTTAAAAAAAAAAAAAAAAGATCCCTGGTTTGTTGCTATCATGGTGATCCACAAGGCCAGCTCAGGGCCCAGCATCCTGCCTCCTGCTCTGGAAAGATGCATAGTAATTGGTAGGATTACGAAGCCTAACTTAATTGCTGCTTTTAATCTTCATTACTGGGGGGAGATAGTGGGCAGACTCTCTGGATTTCTTTACTCGACATCAGGGTATAAATATTGGTCTCAGGTGGGACCTGGAGGCTTTCTCTTCTGCCACAGTCACATAGAATTTTTTCCAGGGGTAACGCAAGAAGTGTCCTTCTCACCTTTCCTGAGGAAATCTTTTCTCTCTCTCTTCATCTGCTTCTCCCTCCCCTACCTCTGGTATTTTTCAGCTTGGCTCACACTTTATTTTCAAGAAACCAATGCCAACAGTCAGTTTTCTATTTCCATGGCAACTTGCTGCATACAAGTTTGTTGATAAAATAACTTACAAGTGCCTGATGTTTCTGGATCAGGGCTGGGAATTGGCTTCACAAGCAGTGTGAGCTGGGAGCACTGACTCAGGAGGCTAGCCTGTGGCCTCCATTGCTTTGCAGGAAATAGAAAGCCACACATTTGAGAAAGCAGAGTTGATAATAGAGACAACTGTACTGTGTAAAGGATGCTGAGTCCCTGAGTAAGGACTGGCCAGGGGCTGGGGCAGTGAGGAGTGCATATGAGAAGACAGGAGACTTGATGAAATCTGAAGGAAGATTGTGGATGAGCCCAGCCTAAGCTGGGAAGCAACTACAGAGCACTCACATCAGGTGAATCTGTCTGTGAATCAGCTTAACCATTTATCTGCCTCTGAGGAGCCTCACCTGTCACTCAGCAGTTAGCCAAGGTTCTCTGAGGGAGTGCTAGGAAGGGATCTTGGGGTCACAAGAAATGAGCTGGCCTGGTGGCCTCCCTTTTCATATGAGAGAACAGTGGCCCATACAGGAATGATCTGTATTAATAGAACTTCAGCTTCAGCATGGCCAGGGTGGAGCCTGGATTTCGAAACTTTAAAGTCAGTACTGTTGTATTTAATGTGGCTATTCACTCATCTCTCTGCACATCAATACATTCATCCAGCCGCCACCTACCATCCATCATCCTTTTCCTGCGCTTGAAGAATTTGAGCCTAATAGCCTCTTTCAGGTTGATGGTTATGATTAAGGTTGTGAGGGTGGTGATGGTTGTGGTTGGGGTGTGTGTGTGTGTGTGTGTGTGTGTGTGTGTGTGTGTGTGTGTGTACCCATGTGGAGACAAGAGGTCAGCATCAAGAGTCTTTCTCCATAACTCTCTACCCTCATTCATTGAATTTGCTTTGGCCGTTGCTTTGGCCTGACTGGCTAGACAGTGAGTTCCAAGGATGTGTCTGCCTCCTCAGTTCCGCCACTGGGGTTACAGACGTATGCCGCGGTGCCCTACTTCTATGTGGGTGCCGGGCATTTGAACTAAGGACCTCATGTTTGCATGTCAAGCATCTTCCTGACTGAGCCATCTCCTCTGCCCTAAATTACTTTTATAATCTGGCCTTCCATCTACTGCAGGCCCAGGGCACCTCCGAAGACCTCTCCATCTTTCCACCAGCTGATGAACAGATAAGTGAATGACAAACGTAACGGAATATCAGCGAGGTGTATTAAGGAATAAACTGTGAACATGTGCTAGACTGTAGATGGATCTTGAAAGTAGGCTAAGTGAATGAAGTGGACATAAAAAAAAAATCACAGTGTATGATTTCATTCTATGTAAACGGTTCAAAATAGGTAAACCCAGAGAAAGAAAAGAGATGGGTGGGTACCCAGGGGTGACAGGAGGGAGTTAGAGAGAGGCTATTCAGTGGGAACAGGTTTATTTAGGGACTACTAGAAGATGCTTTGAAATTTGACATAGATGATGCTACATAACATTCATACTTAAAAACAAACAAACAAGCAAACAGGGTTTTCAGTTCCTTTAAGAACCTGGACTAGGCTGGGCTACAACCAAGAGAGTCTATGTGATTGGACCAGACCCCATGCTGATTCAGGGCAGATTCCCCATAGAAAGGCCACCCTGCACCTGAGAGGGATTGTGCCTGATGCATCCTAACTTTGACGGAGTCCTATAGCCCCATGCTCACTGAGAGTAGGATGTGGAGACTCTTCCCTGCAGGGACCCACAGCCTCCTGCACAGCTTCCACAGAGGCAAGGCTACAGTAAGCCACGTGAGTGAGGAGTTGCTACAAGGTCCTGCATTACAAACAGAAATCTGAATGTTAAATCTCTCCACAGCTTTGGTCGCTGTCACTATTATTAATAGATTTTTTTATCCCTTCTGCATTCAATTATTATCATTGTCACCAGCACATGGGGGGAACATCTCAACGTGCCTGTTAAAAATGTCAAGTTTATTAGACACTCACTCGAAGCTCTGTTAGTTCTGTTGTTTTGCTCTCTACTCTCTCCCCATCCCCCACTCGCTCCGCCAAATTTTGTCTTATTTATTTAATTTTTGGTGAGGTGTGTGTGGCTAGCCTAAACACCTGGGCTAGTTTTTCTCCCCTTATTTTGAAATATTTTAAATGAATTCTACAGAGACTGAAAGAGTGCAAGAGGGGGCAGTGCTCCCCTGAAGTTGCAGGAGAGGGGGTGCCTGCTGGCTCTACCAGGCTGCCATCTGCTGGGCCTGCCCCTGGGGAAAACACTTCTCTTTGCTTAATCAATACAAACCGCAGGGCTTCTGGCTTTGGGACTCAGGTTTCCATTTTCCTTTTGTTTGGGGGGGGGGGATTGCTTCTCTCCCTGACAAATAGTTTCCTCCAGAGTATTCAAATGTGCATTATTTTGGCCTCCAAAGAGGCTCTGTGCTTGCACTTTGCATGGTAACTTCTTCATTGTCCTTGACTTTTTGGTAGATGTTGTTTGTTTGATTGTGTGTTCATTTAAAATCCCACTAAGAGTAAAGAGACTAAAAGGATGCTATTCTTTCTGCTTTGACTCAGCTGTCAGAGTGTGTATTTAAAGCTCTTGCATACCAGAGGACCAGCTAACTTACACAGCCAGGACAAAGGACTAGTTGTCAGACGTCACGTGGAAAGTTGAATATCAGCCAGGCTTGGTGAAGGAGAGCAATGCTAGCTTAAATTTCTGCCCTGCCTGCTGCAAGGGCCACGCTACCCTTAAAGCATTGATGTGAGATCATAAACTCTGAAGGTCAGCTCCAGGAGGAGAAACTGACCGCTTTAGAGTGATTCAGTAGAGGCCATTCCCCTGCACATATCACAGGAAGTTTTAGGTGGGTGGTAGAGGGGTATGGGTAATACAAAGGTTTTGTTGCTGAAGTGGGAAGCAGAAGATAACTCTTCTGCTTCTCTTTAGGGGTTAAGATATGTTTACGTCTTCTCTCTCTCTCTCTCTCTCTCTCTCTCTCTCTCTCTCTCTCTCTCTCTCTCTGTGTGTGTGTGTGTGTGTGTGTGTGTGTGTGTTTCTGTCTCTGTCTCTCTCTTCTTCTCTCTCCCACTCAAGTTATGAGGCTACAAACTTGGCTCTGATTACTTGTGCACCCCACAGATATGTGGCACTTTTGTTACCAATCAGTTTTTAATTTTAATTTTCATTATTGAGTTTTTTGATCCATCAACTGTTAAACTGTGTTTCACACCCCTACTTCACTTTTATCTATTGTTTGCCTCTTCTTCTTCTTCTTCTTCTTCTTCTTCTTCTTCCTCCTCCTCCTCCTCCTCCTCCTCCTCCTCCTCCTCCTCCTCTGCAGCTGGTATTTGTTTCCAAATGAGTTATATAATTCCCAAGTAGCAAAATAGCACAGTCTCATACAATTTAATATTTCTTGAGACTTGCTTGTGGTTTAGCAGCTAGTTGGTGGTTTTTGTAAACTTCCCACAGGTTCTTGGGAATAGTATACTCCCATCAGTGAGTGCTGCATGGGTACGCGTGTATTATGTAAATCTGAAACTTGTATTGCTCAGTTGTTACTGATCACTCTCTTTTCCAGACCTACTAATTACTCAGAAAATGTGTGAAAATCTCACATTTGATTATAGCTCTGTCAATATAGAGCCACTCCATTACATTTTACACTGTAGTTTTAAAAAATATATTTTATTTTTTACATATACATTTATAATATTACACATATATAAAATAAACTACATACAGCGAGAAGAACCACGAAACAATCAAGAATTATATTGTTACATTCATAGTGTTTTGGCTATTTGTATTTGGCAACCTTGGAGAAAGCATCTTTCCTATCTTGATGAGTCTAAAATTCTGAATGTAAATCAATATCTATCATATCTCTATCTACTTAAAACATCTACCTAGACTTAAAAATATCTTAACCCCTAAACAACTAAGTTTAATTGTAAAACTAAACTATCTGGTCTTCAACCCCATCAGATACTTGAGAAGGAATAAAACTAATTGCCTGAGTAGACAGGGGGTGCAGGTTAGCAGCATCCAAGGGAAAAAATGACAGAGACAGTTTGCTGCCTGAATAGTCACCCATAACTCTCTATAATATTGGAGCATCATCTTCAGCCTTCTGGACCAGTATATCTGACGGACGTATTTGAGAGGCAGGGGCTATTGAGGGCTTGCTTACCCTGTCTTGGCATAGTTCAGCTGTCAACCATGCCTACATCCAACCTTGTCCATTTTTAGGCAGAATTCTGTCTGTAGCTAAAATGAGGACATGTTGCCCAGTGCCCCGTTTGCCACATTTGAAGCAGTCTCCTTAAGGAGGTTATTTGATATTCATCATCTTCTTTGAGGTAGGCTGGGTGTTGCCAGGAGTTGTCCTGTCTTATTGTCAAGAAAAATCCTTAAAACAATAAAAAAAAAAACTACCTTAAATGCCATATTCTGTGGGTCTCTGAGGTTTTTGAAGACCTTATCTGACTATTTTACCTTACCTATCTATAGAATCATATCTATCTGTTACACCTAGGATGTATATACTTGTGATGAAAATAGGCAGGTAACTGACGTGAACATGTTTTGGTGAACTAACAATTAACGTGTATAACTTACTTATCCTAAACAGCCTGCAAAAGCACTTTCTAAGTATTGGAGATAAGGACTTCTATTTAGCCTGGAATTTCTCAACATTTAGAAACGGGACCACAAACGCTATTCCCACCTTGTTTAACCATTTTCCTCAATTTTATTTGGGCCCCTACAAAGGCATTATTTGTTCCAAATCAGCCTTAAGAGAACAACACCCCTTTTCCATTAAGAGGGGTTGGGTAGGTTTTCGGTTTCTTTCTTGGGCTATAGGTGTTGGCTATAGGTTACCATTAGTTTTATTCAGAGAGAGAAAACAAGGCTGGACTCAGGGATGTCTCTCTTTTCCTTTATCTTTCTTTCTTAGGTTTGGAGACAGGGGTCGAAAAAAAAAGACGGGGTATAGAGGGATGATAGGACATAAAATAGATTGTTGAATCTGCTCCTCGATTTAAGACCTTTATTGTTACTCACAAGATTATTTTTAATTTATTAGTATAGAATTTTGTATATTGATGCAAAATAAGTTTAATTTTGATACATTGGTATGGAATTCACACACATCATATATATTTCTACTCTAATATATATATTAGAGTATGTATGTATATATATCCATATAGCTCTGTGGATTTTTAAAGACTTTATTATTAAAAGAGTAGAAATTTAGAACTGTTGAATCTTTTTGGAAATAGACAGTCCTATTATTGTCTTATAATAACCCTTATATTAATCAATCTTTGTTGTATTTGACTTAATATTAATCTAGCCTTGCTGGCTTTTAATTGTTCATTTTTCTCTTGGTTTTATTTTTTCTCAACTCATGATTTCAAGACTTTACTTCTAATATTTGTTCTCACTTTATAAAAACGATTTGGTTGGATTAAAGTAGAATCTAGCCTGAAAAAGAAAAACTTTTTACTGTGACTGCTGATATTTTTATATTAATTTCTGCCATTTTATTTCATGCTATTTTTTCTGTCCTGCCTTGACTATTTTCTGTCATTTTCTGCTTTCTTGGTGATGTCGTCGGAGTTGATAGACATGCTCCCGATCTTCTTCCTTCACTCTTTTGAAAATTGTTTCTTATGCTTGTTCTTTAGTGGCCACCCTAGGTTTTTTAAAACAGAGACTTAATTTAAAGGCGACCCTGGTTAATAAGCATCTCCATCCCTTACATAAGCAGGGCCTGACCTGTTTTACCTGTCACCATCTTCTCTAGTCACCTAGTAGTTTGAGTTACAGCTACTTGTAAGGCACAGTTTAGGCGTGCTTATTGTGCTTTGCTCTGACAATGTTTTCTATTTTTCTCTACATTTCTAGCATCTTGTCTCGTCATTCCTTCTTTTTTAAAAAAACTTTCCTTTGGAGATTTCACCCTTCTGCTGAATGCACATTCATACTTTAGGCTCTGCTAGTGACAGTTCCTTACCCAGAAGTGTATCAAACTCATCTTCGGTCTCAAAAGATGGTTTCACTGGGGATGGGAGTCAAGCCATTCTCCTGATAGACAGAAGGGATCATTCAGCTATTACTTGGCTTCTGCTACTGCTGTTGAACAGTCATCGGCCTAATTGCCACTCCTTTGAATATACTCTGAATAAAGATTACTCTCCGGTATTTAAAATTTAGAGTGTGATTATTTCTTATGTCAGTTTATATGAGTCATACCATGATTTTTTTGCAAAGTGAATACCTGTGTAATTGTCACTGAGATTCTTTAAAATAAAAGCAGGCGAGCAGTGAAGGCGGACGCTTCAGTTACCACGTACTCCTCCAAAGTTAAGTCCCATCTTCATCTTTATCTTCGCAGAAGAGTTTTCGACATTTCTGATCTAGTGGGGTAGAGTTTTTTGTTGTTGTTGTTTGTTTAATTTTAGTTTTGTTTGTTTGTCCATTTGTTTTGTCTTTTGTGCTTTGTGGGGTTCGCGCTGCTTTTTCTAGGTGGGGAATTCATTTCACATGTCCTGCCCAGCATTGCATCAGGTCCAGGTACTGAGCTTGATGTCCACTCACAATTGTGAGAAAGTTTTACTCAGTAACTCTCACACCGTTGTTTCTTCTTCTTTTCTCATCATTCAAGAAAATAAGTAAATATTAAGCTTTCTCACCATGCACTTACATCTTCTTTCTCGTATAGTACTTATCTCTTCCCCCAGGTCATATTCTGAAATTTTCTCTCAAATCAGATTCTTCTTTCAGCTCTGTTGATGTGTGTCTACCTGTCTGTTGAATCATCAACTGCATTTATCACTGAAGTTCTGTTTATTTGGCAATTTTAGAGCCCCTTTTCCTCTGCTCACTGTTGCAGAGCTCTTTTATATGTAGAAGCATCTAAATACTCATATTCTATTTCTGAAATGTTTTCAGTTCTGCTTCTACTATTTCTTATTTCTGCTGGATTTCACTTCTGACAATTTGTCCCCTTTCATCTTCTTTGAATTTTCATCTGAAGAAATCAGGAGAGGCCTCAGAAGAAACTACTTTTTTTCCCAGAGAAAATTTGTATTGGTACCTGCCAGGTGTTTGGGAATTATAACAACTTGAGGCCATGTGCAGTTAAGCTGGTTGCCTGGTGACTTAGACCACAAACTCAATGAATGATTATGAATCTCAGTGAAAATATTGCCCTCTTTCCAACATCAAGTTAAGACTTACACCTACCACGACTAAGGACCACCATAGATAAATTGTTATTAGCCAATGCTAGTAATTTACTATGATCTCATCAGGTTTTACTTGTCACTTTTCTGTCTCAGGCCCACATTTAAGCTGCCACATGTACCTTTTGTATGTAGGTACATATATATCTTTGCCATTGGTGTTGGTCACAGCACTGCAGATAGAACCCAGGGCCTATGCTAGGCAAGCACTCTACCCTTGAGCCATACCCTTGGTCCTACCTTATCCATTTGGAATGATGTTATTGAGATGTGCCATGCATTGCCCCTTTATTGGGATTTGCCTTCTATTTTCCTCATGAGTAAACGGGAATGGGTTTAGGAGTGAGAACCCAGAGATCTTTCACTGAGATGTGGCCTGTTTGTCTTCTCAGCTTTATGCAACGTATAGTATTAACTTCTTCACGGCAAGTGAACAGAGATTTTATTTCTTAGTGTGATCTGCAGCCCATCAAGATAGAAGCTTCAAGTTCCCAGAGTTTGGCAGACCTGTCACAGGCCAAAGCTGGCTGAGGCTCTCACTCCCCTATTAGGGTCTTGGGTTTCACTTTGTGCTTGGCTTTGGGACCCTCTTTTTTCCTCATTCAGCAAATCTACATAGGAAGGTGGTCTTATAGAATTCATCCAACTTTTCATGTTTTTTTTTTCATGAGGATAGTTATTCAGAAGACCCTGCTGCAGGAAAAAAAAAAGCTCTTGGGGGTGCTGGCCTCACTCAAAACTGCAGCCCAGGCTACCAAGAAGAGACTTGATACCCTATGAGCATATACAGCCTTTTCTGGGATATGCTATTATTGGAAGCTGGCCTTTCCCTGCCTGCTCAGTATCACTTCCCACCTGTCTCTCGGCTGTATTTATGGTATCCTTTTTGTTCCCCCAAAGCACTATGGACATTCTAAGAAGGCCTTAGAACCTGTGCCTCCTGGAGTTAAGTTCACAGCAAAGTACTTTCTCAGGCAGAGTCATGAAACTCAGATCCAAGGCCAAACTTTGTGTTTCTTTCCTCCTCTCCTCCTCCTCCCCCCTCCTCCTCCTCCCCCTCCTCCTCCTCCTCCTCCTCCTCCTCCTCCTCCTCCTCCTATTTCTCCCTCCCATAGGAGACAGGTCTTACTATAGCCATGACCTGGAACCCATGATACAGCCCAGGCTGGTCTCAGACTCACGTTACTCACCCTGCCTCAGCCTCCTGAGTGTTGATCACAACTTAACCCACAATCACAACTCTCTTCCTGCACTTCAGAGCCCCTTGGGAACTCTTCTCAGTAGCAAGGTGAGTGCCAAGTTTCTGAGTTTAGAGATCTGGTTCTCCCGGGAAACTCAGGAGAGCTGTTGGGGAGTGGGTAGGAAGGCACCTGACAGTGCCAATGTCTGGGTAGGTGGGCGACTAGGTAGACACCCTGAGCTGAGCCTAGGAAGGAAGTGTGTGGATCTTCAGGAGATGGACAGTGGGGATGGGGAAGAGGCAGGGTGGAGGGTGCACAGGTCAGACACACAGGAGTCACGAACTTTCTTTACTTGACAATCGCAGATTTTCACCCACTGTTCTCCCTTTGTCCTTCATGTGGAACCTGGAAACCATTTAGGTGATTATTTAATCTTGATGACTCTTTGAAATAGTGTAATGTGTTCTCTCTCTCAGGGCAGATGCACTTAGGAGAGTGAAATGCTTGGGGTAAATACTAGGCATTCATAGTAGAAGAGTATTTGGGAGGTGAGGGGTGGGGGCCAGAAAGACCATTAGGGTCTCCCGAGAACTCACTGGCTTGAAGATACTTCCTATGCCACAAAAGGGGTTTTGGGGTGTTCTACCTTCTGGCAGGGTAGGCACAATTCTCACCTTAAGAGGGGCATAGGATGAGCTCCCCAAGTCTTCTGCTACACAAAGAGTAGCTGGCCAGGGTCTTAGACACTACACTCAAATCTACAGCCATCTCTGCTGTAGGGTGTGCACTCCACAGGCTGCCCCCTGGTTTATGGCTGAGCACAGCAGGCCTGCAGAAGCCAAGCCCCTCCTATGGACTTGTGACTCCATTACTAGCCAGCGTGGCTCAAGTATTCCTCCGTGCCTTTGCCGAGCCGTGACTGTGTGACAACCTGGGGTAATTCCACCCAATCTTCCCTTTCTCTCTTTCACTCGGTATTAGATTTATGTCGTGGTCTGACATATTTCAAAGTCTCCCTAACTCCTCTAATCATAACTACCATTTTTCTTTTGCAGAACCACTTCCCCTGACAGAGTACTTCCCATTTGATCTCAGAGCACCTAGACTAACACACGCGTCCACGTCCCTTTGCTAGCAACGCCATGTTTCTATTGTGTGTTTGAGTCTACTGTCTTTGGGTGTGCCTGAGCCTCACTCTGATATCTGAATGTAGTGAAGGGTCTGTCCAAGTATGGCTAGGGAAGGTCTTCTCATGTGTTGGTGGGACTCTCAGAGGGGAAAAAGATACAGGAGGAGAAAAGCTTGGCCAGCGAGTCTAGACCCTGCCCCCTGCCTTTCATGAGTGATGTTCCTGTTTAATCAGTTAAGAAATGCTTGAAGAAGGAAGGGGAGAATGAGCAGAAGGAGGGAAAGAGGAAGGGAGGCAGAAGGAAAGAGAGAAAGGATAATTCAGACAAGCATGGTGGTGTGTGCTTGTGACCAACACTCAGGAGGCTGAGACAGGGTGAATAACATGAGTCTGAGACCAGCCTGGGCTGTATCACGGGTACCAGGCCATAGTAAGACCTGTTTCCTATGGGAAGGAGAAAGAAGAGGAGGAGGAGGAGAGGGGAGGAGGAGGAGAGGGAGGGAGGGAGGCAGAGAGGAGGAGGAGGAGATGGAGGGAGGGAGGGAGGCAGAGAGGAGGAGGAGGAGGAGGAGGAGGAGAAGGAAAGAAGCACAAATATTTATACCACCCAATGCCCTAAAAACCCAAGAAAAAACAAACCAAACATAGTTTTGGCTGGATAGGTAAAGTAGTTAAGACATAAAATGTGATAGGGAATAAAATAATTAGAGGTGTTATGTGCATTAAAAACCTACTGTATAATGAAAATACATTGTGTGGTTGGTTAAGTGTCACTTGAGAACTGTACCTGCCCTAGCTTATCAGTCCTCCCAGAGACGCCTCTCCTGGTGCCGAAGAAGCCTAGACACTTTCAGAAGCTAGGATTTGGGGAGAACTAAAGTCTTCTAGGAAAGAAGGCAGGGCAACGAGAGCCTGTGAGCCTGGGGCAGCCATGGACATAGTTAACAGTGTTAGTAGCCATCCTCTGCCTCCTACGTTGTGTGCAACAGCAGCAGCCAGAGCCAGGCACAAACACTCAGCCAGAAGGTATCTACTGTTCAAGGTCTCTCCCATCTTCCAACTCAGAATGCTCCAAGCTGCCCCCAACATACTCTGCCTGGGCTGTGTGCAACACAGCAAGCTCAGGGTTTGAAAGCTGGCCCACAACGGGTCCTTCACTTAGCGAATGGCACAAGGACATCTGGGCAGGGGTGATTCACAGCAGAGGAGGCGAGGTGGACAAACAAGCCTGCTGCACAACATCTTCTTCCTGCAAGGTCTCGGTGGATTCATATCTGCCGGCATTGCTTATCAGTCTACACTTCTGAAACCTGGAGAAAGCCCATCCGGCTCATAAACTGTAGCCCCCCCCCCTTTCTTTCTTTCTTCCTTTCAGCTTTGCACTGTAATTAATCGTCTGGTGGGTCCTTGGATGGGAATGACATTCAGATCCATTTAAACTAATGAATTGTTGTTTGCAAGCGATATAGTTGCCTCTGGTTTAATGAGTGGCTCCTAATAGACTCTTACAATGGACATTTGATTCTTCAGCAGGAAAGACAATGCTGACAGCCTTCCTTTTCTGTTTTGTTTTGTTTCTAGAGTCTTCCTGGCCCTGTACCAAAGCTCGTGAAGCTGCCAACAGTCCAGTGATGGTCAAATGTTGGAAAGGCTGCCCTTCAGCTAATGCCCTGCATCCTGCCCAGCGTAGAGGGCTCTGGAAAGCACACCCCACCCTCACCCGAAGCAGCATGGAGTAACACAGGGTGAGGCGCTTTCTGTGCTTCTACATGTGGAAATTCCACTAAGAACTTAAGGTCAAGAACCTATTACTCTACGAAATCGGACTGCTCTACAGAGTCACATAGAAACATGATTGTGTTTAGGAGGAGAGATAGGCAGATTCTGTCAAATTGGATTTAAAATGTGTTAAAGGCTCTGAGGTTTTTTGAGGGAACCCCAGGGCGATGCTGAGTGGGACTCTTACAGAGAGAAAAATGCATGCCTGAAAATTCGGCTTGGTTCATACATCCATTCACTTCATCATAAAGCAAACCCATTGTGTGCTCAGCAGTGCTCCAATGCTGAGTGAGAGGAAGACAAAATAATAGGCAAGGCTCTGTGGGCGCATGAGTGTGTGTGTGTGTGTGTGTGTGTGTGTGTGTGTGTGTGTGTGTGTGTGTAGAGGCTGGGGATCCAACTCAAGGATTCCGCATGAGAAGCAAGTACTCTAAACCCCGAACTACATCTCCAGCACAGAGACAAAGAAACAAGCCACCTGCTGTGCCTTTTGAAGGTAGGGATGTGCTGGAAACTAGGCAGGGCCCATGCCAGGATACCTGCATCTGTATCAGGGATCTGTGTACATGAAAACAGACAAGGACCGCTCCTTCCAACTCATCCAGCCCTGTTCCCATATGGCAGCAATAATTTCCTCACCCTGTAGGGTCTACTGCTGAGATCGGCCTGAAGTGAGTCCCTCTTGTTCAATTGACATCCCTTCCCACTCTGCCCTTTCATGATAACAATGGCGGAAGAAGCTCACAGGGATGATTGTGAGGGCTCTGGTGGAAGGGCAGAGAAACCACTTTGGTTATTATGGAACGGAAAGTTATTCTAAGCACACAGAGCAGGAAGAGCTAGCCTCCTTTTCATCCCTAGAAGAAGCATGCCTGCCCTGTCCTCATCTGCTTCTGCCTTTCTTCCTGCTTCCTCCAACCTGTGGCTCCAGGAAAGTCAAGTGTCTCTAAGGCCAATTGTCCATGGCTGTGTAGAAAGCGTGCAAAGTGATATCTTCTCTGAATTACAGCCGGCGCAGGCGAGGCGGCTGCTTTACATATGTCAGCCCGGGGAAGTGGCTGTGCTAAGCTGTAACAACAGCACTCCATGCCACCAGGCAGCAAATGGATTTTTGGTTCCGCTTTAATTTCTAGCAAACGGCCATGCCTACGCCACATTCATCAGCAGGAGCCGATGCCACTGCTGAATTAACAGCCTTGTTTAATGGCTGCCTCACTGCTCATCACACCTCTGTTTGATTAAATTGTTATATAAAGAGAAATGTTTTGGTAATAAATATCTGCTGGGAATTTCAATCGTGTCCTGGGACCACCATTGCTGAATCATTGTTCTTTTCTTTTGGATAAATGAACATTTCAGGGCCGCTGGTAGGGCAGACTCGGGAGCAGAGGGAGAAAGAGTAGAAATAGACATGGCAACAGTGGACAGGAGGCTTCAGGCCTAGAGGGCTGTCTTGGTTGGACGAGAATGTCCCCCACAGGCCCTGGATTTGAATATCCGGTCCACAGTTGGCATCACTGTTTGGGTAGGTTTTGAAGACGTGGCCTTGCTGGAGGCGGGGGGGGGGGGGGGCGGGGGGGGTTTGTCTCTGAGGTTTCAAGAGCCCTGAGCTATTCCCAGTTTGCTCTCTGCTTCCCCCTTGTGTTTTGACATGCCAGCCCTCAGCTGTCCCTGCTGCCATGACAGCTGCCTGCTGCCGCAATCCCCTGCCATGATGAATTCTATCTGACTGAAACCATAAGTCCACAGAAACACTTTCTGCCATAAGTCGCCTTGGTCATGGTGTTTTATTACAGCCATAGGAAGGTCTCACACCAAGGTACACATGAGAGAGCCCACCACGCCTCCAGGCCTTGTTCCTGGGACCTTAAGGGAAAGCCTCCTGGGTTCTTGGAAGAGAGAAAGACCAGAGTCATTAGCCCTGCACTCTCTCTACCTCAGCCAAACAGCTCTGGGATATCCAGAAGGAAAGGCAGCCAAGAACAAAGGGATGGGGCGCTGTTTGCTTCTGGAGTTGTAAGACCTCTTGAACGGTGTATTGCCCCTTTGCTCTGGGTCATCTTCTAGGTACTTTCTGAATCTTAAGCCACATGATCCACACCAGGAGCCAGTGGAGTTGCCATTGTCATCTTTGTTTTAGGCCCATGCAAAGGGGACATCAGAGAGAAGCGAAACAGGTTGGAAGAGTTCATATGAGTAAGAGCCTGGCAGAAGCAGGATTTGCCCCCAGGGTCTGGCTCCCGAGTCTTTCTCAGAACCTCCACCTGACGGCACTAAGCTGATGAGCTGGCAAACTCTTCCCAGCGCCTGCCTACTCCACTGTGAGCTAAATATGTTACAAAGTATTGGAACGGGAAGATAATTAGATGTGGGTCTTGCCTCAAAGGAAATTGTGATATAATTGGGGCAGGAGAAACACCTGCGAAATGGTTCAAAAGTAATGAAAAAGGACCACAAACAAACTGACAAAACACTATATATATATATATGTCTTTTGATCTCAGAAGGCAGAGAGCTATCATTCTCTCTACCACTGGCCTTAATGACTAAGTAGAGCAAGCTTGTGATTATAACTGAAGGGTGGGGGTAGATGGCTGAATGCAACATCAACTGTCATCATCAGAATGGATGTGCAGCTAGTGTAGGGTGGCTTCCTGGGAAAGGTGAATTTGCCAAACCCTGAAGGCAAGACATATTTGAATGGGAAACAGAGGAATAAAATGCGAAGCCATTGTCATGTCTCCAATCTTTCTAGGAGCTGAGGGGAAGTAGCTGTAAATCAGGTGCCCTGGGGTGATCCCTGGCTTGGTTGAGGTCCCACCCACAGAGTGTGACAAGGCTGCAGAAGGGACCTCAACAAATTGCTTATTGGCATTGGCCGTAATAGCACATCAAGTTGATGTGTGCAAATGTGGACTGGACGCTGAATAGCTCTTTGACTCAGTGTGAATAGCTCTTTGCTTCAGAATGGGGAGAGGAAGAAATGAATAAACCTTCCCAGAAACTAATTAACCCACAGACAGTTCATACTGTTGTTCTAATACAGACAGAACATGGTAGTGGACACATGGTTCCCAGACAGCTCATCGGGATACAAAGTAGACCAGGTTAATCAGTTTTCTCTGGTAGATAATGAAGCTGTTTCATTTTATTTTGGTCTATATCATGTGGGGTTCTCAAGGCCCAGTGAGTACAAGGATGGTATCTTTAGAGGGGGGGGAGAGAGAGACAGAGAGGCACAGAGAGAGACAGAGAGAGAGAGAGACAGAGAGAGAGAGAGAGACAGAGAGAGAGACAGAGGAGGGAGAGAGAGAGACAGAGAGAGAGACACACAGAGAGAGAGAGACAGAGACAGAGAGAGACAGAGACAGAGAGAGAGAGAGAGAGAGAGACAGAGAGAGAGACCTTGTGTTCATTATGGTCCATAGGAAAAATGTGTGATGGGAGAGGGAGGTGGTAGGCTTCTGCTGTCTTCAAAGGGCAAAGTGAACCTCAGGCTGAAGCACTGTCTATGCCTGTCCATACCAATCATCAGGGAAGATGATGATTTGGTCTGTCATTAAATTATAACCTTGATGCACACAGTGTCCCCTCAGATGCCCTGACTCAAACTCCAGAGCCATTGTGGACTTGTGGAAGCTTGTACACAGACTTGATTGTCCTGCCTCCCTTTCTCTGGCTCTTGTGCTGGCCTAAGTCCGTGAATCCACTCTCTGCTCCATCTCCTACTGTGTGTCCCAACAAGCCCTCCTAGGCTTCCCAGCCCCACCCACCTGATGCTGTCTGTCAGCTGCCTGCATTTGAGCCTCAGTTTCCTTATCCATCAAATGTGGAGAGACCTACATCACAGATTGTTGGAGAAAGTGTAGGGAGCTTTGGAGAAAACACATGTAGAGTTCTCACAAAAGAGCTAAGAATTGAGATAATAGCCATGGTCACTCCCTACTAGATCCTTCAGATTCCCTGAGGCCAGTTGCCTAATGGTTCTTCCAAATGACCACCTTTATCATTTGTGCCTAACTAGCCGCATTCCCTTCTGAGTGCTTGTCAGACCAAGCCCAAAGTCTGGCACTCAAAGCCTCCTTCTAAGGTCCCCTCATTATCTCCTCTTCTGAGTTAGGTCTGAAATGTTCCCCTAAGGGTCCTGTACTGAAGAGTTACTTCCTAATACAGTAATTTTCAAAGATGAGTGTAGGGGAATTTTAATCCAGCAACATGGCTTCTCTGGCAAGAGATTACATGCAAAGACCTTCTAGGTCTTTGTGATCTGGCTAGAATGCCAGATGTGCCCTTTTAATCCCAAACAATGAAGGTAAAGTTAGTTTGTAGACGGAAGCATCCATGTTTGAAAGTGATGTCTAATTGAGGGGAAGACTAAGTGACTAATCAGAGTAAGATTTGACAGATGAATTAGAGACAGGATATGCCCACCTCTTACAAGAACAGACAGAAAAGAGATGGAACTTAAGAGCAGTGAGGTAGAGTACAGTACAGTGGAGCATCCAGTAGAGAATAGTGCAATAAAGTTGAGTTCAGTACACTACAGTACAGGCAGCTCAGGACAGTTGAGTTCAGTTGAGTGAGTGCAGAGCACTGGAGCTGAGTTCCAAAGCAGAGCAATTGAAAAGAAGCCGGTTTGAATCAGTCAGCTTGGAGAGGAGTTTGAGCCAGAAGAGCTGAGTTGAGCCAGACAGTCAGAGTTCAGAAAGAGCTAGAAAAGGTGAGCTTATTCAGCAGTAACACTCCAAGATGACAACTGTATCAGGTGAATAAAAAACATGTTTACAGATGAAGTTCTGGGGAGAAGTGTGTGGATTGGGAGAACCCCAACATCTTCAGTGGATTAGTCCATTGATAGATTCATAATCTGGTGGACTATGCCAAGGTGGTAAAGACCTAGGAGGAAGGACCTGGTTGAAAGAAATGGGTCCTTAAGGTCATGTATAAAGACTACATCTTGTCATTAAGGTCCCTGGTCCCTTGTTTTCTCTCCCCAGGCCCCTGCTTCCTGCATGCCATTAGTGAGCACACTCTTGGTTCTCATACTGACATCACCAGGGTGTCTTTCACCTCAGGCCCTAAGCAGCAATGCCAGCAAACCATGGACTTTTGAAACCTCTGAAACAATGCAGCAGAGTAAGCCATATTTAAGTTGTTTCTTTCTTCTGCCTTCCTTCCTTCTTTCTTCTTCTTCTTTTCTAAACACAGCAGTTGAAAGCTAACATCCTACAGCCTCATTTCTCATGACGAAAACTTGAGGCTGCTGCCCTTATGGATCCTGCCACTTTACTAGGATCTCCTCTGCCAACGTATTCTGACATCATAAGAGAGGGAAGTCATCACGTAGGCACTCAGTCTGTATTGATGATGGTAACGACAAGGGTAGAAAATGTCTGACTTTGCACACATTAATATCTTAAAATGTGTGACCTACCTGAAGGCTGGGTTCAAATTGCCATTGAACACTTATGAGTCTATACTCTAAGGATGCTGAGCTTTGGGGCAGGCCTGTAAGGAAGATGTTTTGAGGTCAGTGTCCCTTCCCTGAACTTCACATCATTTCCCATGCAGGAAATCATCTACTGGCCCCATGGGTTTGGCTCGCCCTGCTTGCTCACACAAAACACAGATGCCAAGACACACACGGTTGCACAAAGGGTCCAAGTGCACACAGTTAATGTAGCATAAATTACTCCATGGAGATATGTAGATTTCCTGTGGCCTGTCCTATCAGGCAGGGTTACAGCTCCTTGAAGCTTTGAATGTATTCCCCTTCACAGGCCAATGGACAGCTTGCAATGAAACACATGGTTGCCTTTTGTTTGCCTTGATGCCTTGGCCTTTATCCCCAGTGTGGCCATTTGGGCTGTGTTCATTTCAGCTCAGACCCCTCCCTTTGCCCTCCTTTCTAGTCTCTTCCCCCAGGTCTGTGGCTCCTTCATTCTGTCACCACCAGTATACGGGGTCAGGAAAGATCAGGGGCTGGCACACTCTTAGCCTTTCTATCTCCACCTGGCAGTACCAGCTCAATAACACGGGACTTAATTGCCAAGTAGCTCATGGGACAGCTATATCTTTGGCAATGGAGGGAGAAGTTTCCAGAATGAATTGCAGCAGGCTGGCCCTAAGATGACTGGGTCCTACTCACTTGACTTGCCCATGGGAGGCCAGGGTCCTGAAGGTTGCATCTCTGTAGTTGTGCCGTGGTGGCCCCATGCAGCACCTTAGAATCACTCTTGCATAGTGTCTCCTTCCCGAAACACAGTCAAGATAATTGCCCCTGGGTCAGGTGGTACCTGGCCCGGACGGAGCCTGATAGACTGACAGATGGGGATGACCTTGGGCTCATTTTTCTGAGTGCCTATAAACTTAAGAGTCTCCCCTCTCAAGGCTACTGTGTGTGAGAAACTGGCATCTGAAGCCAGTCAGCATCCAGAAGTGTCTGCCCTACCACCCAGCCTCCTCACCTTGCCCCTGCCATGGAAGGGTTGTTGAGAGGACCAAACAAGTGTTCTCTAAACTGCAAGGTATATGTTCAAGTGGCTAGTGTCGGTACATTAGGACAGCAGCTTGTGTGTTTGCTGTGGAAGCCCAGAGACATGTAAACCAGGGTTTTCTCGAAAGATCAACAATTTTTGGGTCTTAGGGATGCAGGCAAATGCTAGAATGCTTGGCTATCGTGAATGAGATTCCCCAGCATAAACAAACAACATACAATTGGATCAGTTGCATCAAGCAGTATATGGACTAAAGAAAACAGATTTAGAGCATGCAGAATATTGCAGACTTACAGAAACAGAAGCTTCCAGGCTTTTTCTGAGGGGTGAAGATATAGCTGATGGCAGAACACTTTACCACCACACACGAGGCCCTGCGTTTGATCCCTGGTACTACAGGAAGAAGAAATATGTTTCCTGAGAACACGGGGTCATGTGAGGAAAGACTTCTACAAAGCCTGGGCATTTTCTGTGGATACCTTTTTTTTTAACCTTAGCTCTTCTGGCATTAGGAACTAGCTCATTCCTTGTTGTCAGGGAGTTCTGGGTATTGTGGGGTGTTCAGCAGGATCCCTCACATCTCCTCACTAGAACCCACCAGTTCTACCCACCCAGATGGTAGCATCCCGAAGCATGTCCAGACACTGCCTTGAGGCTCACAATACACTGAGAAACACTGCATTAATCCCCTTTGAGAGAAAGAGAGAGAGAAAAGAGGCCAGAAGAGGCTGCTTCTGGATACAGACCAGAGATACTGTTTCAGCAGCCATTAGCAGGCAAAATGCTTTTAAATAAGCAAATTTTAATTTAGACCTAAATCTCCATTATTGCCTGAGGCTGGGAGGAAAATTGGTGACCATTTAAAATTATTAATTGAAGCCTGCTGCAAATCAGTGGAGGGTGAAAAGTAGAAAGGTCCTGGATGATGAACAGAGGGGAAGAGGTGGGGGAGGGGGAGAGGGCAGAAGAAACAGCTGGTGCGAATTGATGGAGGTGGGACCTCCTTGCTGGGAACATGGAGTCAGTCCTTTGGGGGAACCTGGAGGCCATGTTGGGTGCTGGGCAAGGGGGCAGCCTAGTAGTGTACAGCCCACATTTCCAGGATTTGGAAGCAAACCCCCAGCAGCCAGGAGCTGAAACTCAAACTCGGTTCTGTGGGGGAACGTGACATATCAGATAAAGCAAGCTCCCTAGAGAGGAAGGGGTTGGTTCCTAATCCAGCAGGTATTTTCCTAGAGGACTAAGTAGCTTGAAGCTGTGCTTTTCAAAAACTATTTCGGGGGATGAATCAATTCTTAGGCTGAGTGAAAGGTGATAATGTGGCTTGAAGTCTGCATGCCTTCAAGGTAAGCTCTGGCCATGGGCCTTGGAAAGGCTTGATAGAAGTGGAGGAAGCCAGTGGTAGATCTCTCTCTCTCTCTCTCTCTCTCTCTCTCTCTCTCTCTCTCTCTCTGTCTCTCTCTCTCTCTCTCTCTCTCTCTGTGTGTGTGTGTGTGTGTGTAAGAGAGAGAGGGGGAGGGAGGGAGGGAGGGTAGGAGGGAGGGAGGGAGGGAGCGAGAGAGGGAGGGAGACAGACTGGTGGAGGTGGCAAGGGGCTTTGAGGGCAACAGAAGGGCTGCATCCGAGAAAGAAGGGAGTGAGGAGGATCCTCAGGAAAAATAAGGCCTGAGAAGAGTCCAGAGTGGAGAACAGAACTCTGAGGGACCTGCGTGGAAGGTACAGTAGGCCCCGGAGGGAGGCACCATTGCTGGGAGGGGCTGTGGTCTCAACCTCGCTGTGTGCAACCAGCAAGTCTCGGGTAAAGCAGTTTCTCTTTTTGAGAATTTTTTTTCTGTGGACACCTGGGGTCAAGAGAAAACAGCTTAATTGGTCAGGCTAGAACACAACACCCTGTCCACTCCTCCTTCCCACCTTGGCCCTGACTTCTGGCCACTGAACCCTTGGAGAGGGAGGAAAGGGGGAACAGTGTGATGGGAAACCCCTGTTCTGGGCCTCCCATAGAAGGAGACAAAAGCCCACCTTCCATCCCTCAAGCAAGGTGGTGATGACAGCATCTGAGGCGGAGCAAAATGGTGGCTCCCTCAAGGTCCCCCCAAGCAGGAAGCTGCAGGCTTGGGTAGGCATTCAAGGGCCGCAGCCCCAATTCAAGGGTGGCTGGCACAGTCTATGCTGTTTATTTTAAGAAAGCCAATGCTGGAAATGCAAAGTCAAGTAAGGACTATCTGTGGGGGTGGGTGAGCTAGATAGAGGACCCCAGGACTCTTCTGAGGCATGTCAGGAGGAGGATCACTGCTGTGAATCTCACCACCCTCCCACTGCAGGCTCTGCCATGCTCTCTCTGACCTTATTTCCCTTTGACAAGGCACGCATGGTCTTCAATAATGCAGGCCCCACCTAACACAGAAGAGGCCTGTCACCCAAAAATAGCTTGAAAAGCAGACAGAGGAAAGCAGATAAGCATTCAAAATCATTTATTTATAGCACAGAACACAAAGCGTCAAAGAGACTACAGGCAAGCGACAGCCACAGCACCCTTCGGGGGGCAACCACGAGCCTTTCCCCACCCTGTGGAGCCATCTCAATAGTGTGCTTCCAGATGTGGCCTGCTCAGGGTGGGCCTGCAGAGAAGAAGAGGGTATGATGAGGTACAAGGGGGAGAGAGTTCAAGAAGAACAAAACATCAAGATCTCAGCTGAGTGTTCAAATTAAAAACTTCAGCAAGAGTTTGTGCATTGGGGTGGGGTGGGGGAGGCGAAGACCTCGTCCCTGGAAGGGTTGTGCAGAAGCTGAGGACGCCATCGGACATACTGATAGAATGCCTGTGTGGGCTGGGATGTGGTGAGGTGAGTCAGCATTTTCTACCACTACTTATTGCTAAGAAAAAGCAGCTCCCCTGACCCACGTACCATTCTTTCTGGGGAAAGGCTTGAGCGGACTCCCTGCTCTCTTCCTCCTTAGCAGCTCCCTTCCTGCTATGGCCAGATAGAACACTGTGCACCAGTCAACCTCTAAATCCCCTGCCAGCCTAAGATTCCAGAATGTTCTAACACTGGAGTCTTTAGAAGGGGGAAAAAAAAAGATCAAAAAGTATGTTGCATAAACAATTATTTCTGAGGAACAGAGGGGACTAGAAGTCAGAGAATTTCAGACTTTTAGAACGGAATTACTTCTGCAAGGATTGCAACAATAAAAGTTCTTTTATAACTCGAAGTGTGTATTTTGTTACCGAAAGCCAAAAATAATATACCAGCTGATCAAAACTGACAACACCAACCTCAAATGTCACTGAATACTGAAAACATGTACAGCCAGATCCGAATTAACAAGATTCTATCTAGACCATCAAAGTATATGGCAGTTTGGCTCCTAGTCACAGATGGTCAGTAATAGCTGGAAGGCCAGTAAAGCAGCCAGCCGAAACAGGAGAGCTGTGCTCTTTGGCACCAATGCCCCCCCTCACCCAGTATGACTGCCCCTTATGGCCGCTGAGGTGGTTTGTGAAGGCAAATGGTAATTCCTAGTTGACCAACCTTGTGACATTCAGTACAATCCAAGAACAAAGGCAAAATGGGAGGCCCTGGATCTGCAAGGCTAAGCATGGTGTTTCTATCCTGGCCTTTGAAAGGCTGAGGCAGGAATATGGAGAGTGGGAAGCCAGCGTTGGCTGCACAGCGAGTTGTAATCTCAACAACAACAAAAAAAAGTTTTTAAAATGGAGTTTAAATTCCTTCGAGGAAGAAAGATGATTTTTTAAAAAATACATTTGTCAAAAAGTTTGTTTTGCAATAATATGAATGTTCTGCAAAGTTGTTAAGTACAAAGAATGCCCGTGCTGTACTTCTCCACCCAGATGCCCTCACTGCTCAAAGTCACAGCATTTGCCATGTGGCTGAGCAGCCTTTCTGAAGCACTTGAAACTGAGCTGCAGACTTTCCAGCCCTCCACTCCTAAACACCCCTGCATGTTTGCACATCTCTGCCCTAGGTCTATAGCATTCAGAAAGTGCACACTGGCTCAGCGGCCTTGCAGCACTCTGTTTTCAGTTGTTGATAACCACAGACAGAGGAAGTTTACAAATTGAGGTTTGCTTTGGCTCAGAATTTCAGCCTGGAAGGTGGAAGGTCAGTAGGCTGCAGCTGGAGGTAGCCTTCTTTCTGGCAGAGTCAGGAGGCCATGAAGGGAATCACATGGTGAGACACACAGTCTAAAAATGTGAATATCCTTCGGCCTCTCTCTTTTCTTATATAGCTCGTAATACTCAATTACGGGTGCCTTACGTCTAAAATGCCATGGCCATACGAAGCCTCTACCTTATCGATGCCTCATAGTGGATATTAAATTTTGGGGCATGAACGTTTATGGGGCAAGCATACCCTTCAGCAATGACCCTTTCTTTGGGGCCCAGATGTCACCAGGGGTGCTCCCCTTAAGTATGGTGTCGCCATAGCCTCCTCCACCTGGAGGTTTCTCAGCCACCTTCATGTATTCACTATTCTGAAGGCCCTGGGCCTTACCTTCTCTAGGCTGCCGCTCCATGTGGGCAGGTTTGATGCTTCTTTCTGGTGTATACAGGTTAGGGCTTCCTGGCAGAAATCCAGCTGAGGCGACCCTGTATTCCTCACTATGTCCCACTGGCAGCATACAATGCTGACCTGTACAGGCCGGTTCCTTGGCCACATTGCTAAGCTCTCTAAGGTAAGTCATCACATTTGCCTGTAACTTGTATTATATGATGCCAACCGCCAGGCTTAGCCCCCGTGCATGATTCCTTTCTGAATCAGATACCCCTATCATCGTGCTAATAAGTCTATTTACACAACCCTATTCTTATTTATTTAGCATCATAGTTTCTAAAATTTATTTTATTATGTGGGGAGCAGGGGAGTGGCTTGTATATATTAGTGTGGGTATCTGTGAAGGCCAGTAGAGGGTATTGGATCTCCTAGAGTTAGACTTATAAGGCAGCTAGAGCTGTCTAATACAGGTACTGGGATTCGAACTGGGGTCCTCTGGAAGAGTAATAGACACTCTTGACTGCTGAGCCATCTCTTCAGCCCCTGCTGTCACACTCTAGAAGAGCTTTCTCAAATTAAATATTCTTATCAGTGCGAGTCCCTGCAGTTTCTACTTTGTTCACTGAGTTGTGTCAGATACTATTATTATTTGTTTTCATGCTCAGATCATCTTTCATCTTCTCTGTCCTGGCCTGGAATCAATCTTTCCTCTAAGGAGTACTGCGTTCTTTTAATCATGAGTGAAACTTGAGAGGCAAGTCTGCCCTGTGTATGCTCAGGGTTTCTGTGATATCATCTTATGCTGCTTCGTCTAATCTGGGAAGAGGAAAACTTCAACTGAGGCACTGCCTCCACGACATTGACCTTTAGGAAACTCTCATGGGGAACATTTTCTTGATTAATGATTGATGCGGGAGGATCTAGCCCAGGGTAGGCAATACCACTCGTGGGTTAGCGGTTCTAGGTTGTATGATGGTGCAATATGAGCAAGCCAGGAAGAGCAAGGCAGGAAGCAATGCTCATCCATGGCTGTTGCTTCAGTTCCTGCCTGCAGGTTCCTGCTCTGCTTGTGTTCCTGTTTCGGCTTCCTTCAATGAAGTGCTTTGGTGGGAACAGGCAAGTCAAATACACCCTTTCCTTCCCCAGGTTGGTTTAGTCCACATTTCAGCCCAGCAATAGAAACCTAACCAGGATACATGGCTTCTAGACAGAGCTGGGAAGCATAGGTTTGTACACACGCACATGCACACTCATACTATTTGTGTGTGCATGTGTGTGTGTGTGCATGTGTGTGTGTATGTGTGTGTGAGAGAGAGACAGAGACAGAGAGAGCATGTATATATATACATGCTCAATGTATTTGCTCATCCCATCTCTCAAGTGCGCTGACCTCTCCTTTGCCTGCTTCTGCCCTCACCTTGTGCCTTGGTGTTAAAGGGGATTCTGCCCAGCCTGCCTTTTGTGACCTCCTGTTTCCCTGCTGTTAACTGTTCTGTCCTGAGAGGGGAAGGGACAATGGGAAGAAGAGGGAAGATGGGCTGGGCTGATTTGGGCCTTTAAGTAGTCTACTCCCAGGCCTTGGCTCCTTCCCGGTTCACTGTGCACTGTTGCACACATTATGCCACCTGGGCACACTGCATAGAAGAAGACAGACAAAAAGAAAAATAACCACAAAAGACGTAAATGTTTTTCCTAGTGTTACACACCTGTGGATGACAGAATCAAGACCAAATCCGGGACCTCTGATTTCTAAACTAAAACCCATTGTACATCAGAATAGCAGAGACCATGGAGCACAGCATGTTTACCCTCTTGTCCCAGTGTTTGTGACATTGATTTGTATCTGCCACTTCTTTATTTTCTTCTCCACATAGTCTGGTCATTGTGGGTCACCCAGAATACTGAAACCATACAGTGAATGTAAGAATAAAAATCATGACAAACAAAAGGAAAGTTCACCATGACAGAACACTCTAAGATATCTTTCAACAAGCTATGCATTTGCCTAGTCTCCTCTACTTGAGAGCAAGCAAGACCTATGATTTCCTTCTATCCAACAGGAAGTGGCGAATAATGGATGTCATTCCTGTGACATCACCATATCATATGAAATTATAATAGCAAACCAGAGTGAGAGAGTCTCCAGCTCTCATTGAAGGAGAAAGTTGTCATCTTCTAAGGACCTGGAGGCATATGACAGGGAACTGATGGCTGCCCACGGAAGCACTAAGCAGGCATTGCACGGCAATGAGAGAGCCGAGGGGCCCTCAGCATCACATCAGTGGGACATGAAGTCGGCCACGTGAGCATGGAAGCAGAGCCCGGACTCTGTGAGGAATGTAGCCCACCTGACACTTTGGCTGAAAGCTTAATAGACTCTGAGCAGAGGGTCCACTTAACCAGTGCCAGGGTTCTATATCACAGAAAGCAAGCCCAGGCGTGAATGCCTGCTATTCAGGGTGACTCCATTTGTGGTCATTTGTTATGCACAACCACTTTTTCTTGGGTACTAATGGTAAAAAAAAAAAAAAAAAAACAATCACCTATTTTATAGTACTCCTGATGAGGTTATGCGTATGTATGCATGTATATGTTGTTGTAGAGACTTGCTCCAAATGTAACTGCTAAATGAGAATATTGATTCATTTATGTTGTGTCAATAACACTCTGGGAAAGAGAAACACCCAGACTTTATAGCGCGATCATTCACTGGAGCTCACAACGTGTACCTCTTACACTAAGGAGGTAGAATGGTAGAATGGTTCAGAGGATGGATTGTGGAACCCATTGCCTGGGCTCAAATCCCAACTCACTACTTCTTCTTCTTTTTTTTTTTTTTGTATCACAGTTATCTATTGTTAAACAGAAAATTACCCTAAACATAATGGCTTCGGATAACATTTTTATTTCTTTACAGTTTTTAACAAGATTGCTATTCTGTTCAAGCAGGTGTTGACTAAATGCATTCAGGCGCCTCAGCACCTTCCCGTGTGTCTCTCCTGGAGCATGGTAGGCTTTGGCTTCCACACAGTGTGGTGGCTTCAAGGTGGTTAGGATTCTAACATGGCAGCTGGCTTCCATGAGGGAAGACAGATTGCACAGCATCTCTTACAACTCATGCAATCCATCAAAGCCAATTTGGAGTGCAGCAGAATAGGCTCCACTCATTTCCACTGAGTGAGTGGAGTGGCTAGATATATAAGGATATATATATATATATATCCTTAACCCACCGTAGTTTGGTTAAACAGGTTATTTTCAAGAACTAATGGCAATTTCTACTTCACACACTCATTGTGATGATTACATGACTGCGTGCGTGAAAGCTGATTATTATAGTGCCTGAACACAGTCACCATTGTGTAAGTACTTATTATGTCACTAGGCTTAAATGAAAGTGTGATTCCCGTTCTGAGCTGTCAGCTCCTGGGGAGCATGTTTTATGCTCAATACATCTTTGTCCTTCACAACTCTGACACTTCAGATATGTGAGCCTAAGTGGTATGAAATTGAACAATATCTGACTCCCCCCTTTTTTTTGTCACAGAAAGATGGCTATTTCATTCCACTCTACCTAATAGAATGTGCTTAATAGGTGTTTATTTTACATGTGCTTAGGACTTGATTATTATGTAAAATTTTTGCATAGCCAATTGATTCAACCAATAGCAGCCTAAATCTGACCATTGAAAACCAGCCTTATATATATATAAAAAAAAGTCTCCTTTTAGATAGTTAATAGACATTTCAAGCTTAGTGCATCAAAAGTAGCTGTTAGTACCACTGCCCATCATATGCCTTGTTCTTCATCAGTTTATGAGAAAGCATCATTTTAAAAATAATTTATTTAGATTACATCCCAACTGTTATCCTCTCACTTGTATCTTCTCATTCCCTTCCGTCTTCTGCCCTATTTGCCTCCCTTAGACCTCTGACAGAAGGGGACTTCCTCCCCCAGCATATGACTACAGCCTATCAGGTCTCATCTGGATAGCCTGCTTCCACTTCCTCTGAGTGTTGCTGGGCCTCCCCACAAAGAGAAAGTGATCAAATTGGGGGCACCAGAGTTCAGGTCAAATGCAGTCCCCGTTCTCCCCATCAAGGCTGGCGGATCTGGACATGGGGCAGGGGGCTGCACAAACTGCTGTACCAACCAAGGACAGTGCATGCAGGACCCCTAGACCCTCCCAGTGGACAGCGCATTCTCCATGGTTATGAGGAGAGAAAGAGATCATTTTTAAGGTTTTGCAAAGTGAAAGTTCCCCTTGAGTTTTCAGTTCCTCACAGGCAAGTCTTCACAATCAAGTCTTGTCAGGCTCCATTCAAGGGACTCTTCCAGTATACTGCCCCAGCCACACCCTGGCTCCAGGCTCCCTTATCTCTCCCCTCATTTCCTCAATGCTCGCTCAGTTCCATGGCTGCTCCCCCAAGTCCCATAGTCCAGTCTTCAATGAAAGTTCCAGGTGGTGTTCGATGTTTGGCACTCCTCCATAGGGAACAGACCTCACAACATGCGCTACCTTCTCCTCGCCTCTGAGCTGTCACCATTCTCATATCTGCTGCTACTAAACTAAGCACTATTGCTTCCTACTATACCTTTTCTCTAGACACTGGGGCTATGAAGAAAACAACAACAACAAAAGCAGAAAGGAAGCCAGCAGAAGACACCAGGCTAAGCAAGTTCCCAGCTCCCTTTGCACTGCTATGAGAAAGCAAGTGTCCCAGAGTCATTTAGCATTAGGGAGAGGTATTTGCAGAAGCACTGTCAGGTAGCTCTTTCCTCCCAATTTAAACATTCCCTCCTAGAGAGGAGCAGGAGGCTCAAGCGGCCCAAGACACTTATAAGACACGGTAGCTCACAAAGCTTACAAGACTCCTGAGGCCCCTTCATGAGGTTATGTGACATGTAAGCAATTTTTTGTGGGAAGGAGTCTTCAGTGGTGTGGCTGCACAGACCTTGCACAAGGGACTCACTCCAGTGAAGCAGTTCCAAGGGGACATCACCGGGGCCGGGGCGGGCCTTCCAGTAGTGAATCTGTCCAAGAATCACACATGCAAGTGTCTCCAATAAGTGTCTCGGCAAGATGGATGGAATTGTTTCTGATGTTTCCCCTGCATCTGGAGTACATAAGCACTTTTGCCTCCCAAGAAAAGTAATATAATCCACAATGTACAGGACTGAACATCTTCTCAAGAGACTTTGAGAAGATCTTGAGTAGGGACAGTCATTTATATGAATGTGTCACATCCGTACATGCAGCTGTGTCATATGTTGTTCTGCTTTCAGGTCTGCAGACACCTAGGAGAATATTTTGTACACCCAAAGTCAGGAGGCTGAAGTGGGGGGGGGTGCGTGTCACAGGTTCCAGGAGGATGGATCAGGGAAATAATGAGGACCAGGCCACTCTAGGCTACACAGTGAGATGCTGTCTTTCAAAATGAAGAAGAAGAAGAAGAAGAAGAAGAAGAAGAAGAAGAAGAAGAAGAAGAAGAAGAAGAAGAAGAAGAAGAAGAAGAAGAAGAAAGGAAGGAAAAAGAGAAGAGAAAGCTGTAAATAAAAAACAAAAATCTTCCTTCTTCTGCCTGTGGGTTCCTCTGCCCAATGGTAGCCATGGTTAACATTTTGTTGCCATAACTTGGGCATGAGAGATGGTGAAAATTTCCTTCTCAGTTACTTGGAGACTGTGACCCATTAGCAGAGAGAGAGAGAGAGAGAGAGAGAGAGAGAGAGAGAGAGAGAGAGAGAGAGAGATTCTCTCCAATACTCCCTCCATTGCTTAGCCCTACTTCCCTTCTCCTGTGGATTCTCACCCTGTAGAATTCTCCCATGTATAAAAAGGCCTATACCCTACCCCACCCTACCCCACCCTACCCCACCTTACCCCACCTTACCCTACCCTACCCCAAGCCGTGCTTCTTGAACCGAAGTGACTCTGATTCTAACGGCCAGCAAGCCGCTGAGGGATGCGCTGCATTGGAGGCCATGCCCAAATTCCTTTCTTTCTGAAGTTCTGCCCCATGAATTTGAGACAGCTGTGGGGAGGAGAAAGACACCAGGAACACGGATGGCAATTATGCCTCTGTCTGAGTAATCTTTGTCTACGGAATGCCTTTCTTACCAGGAGAGTTCTACCCTCCGGTCAGGCTGACAACATCTCTGTCTCCTCAGCCACAGAACTACAAATCAAACATCACACATACACACAAACACACTTCCTGAATAGTTATATAACCCTCGTGAAAAGAGAGAACAACATAAGACATCCTATTAAAAAGCTTTGGTTTGCTGAACCCTCTCTCTATTCTATTAGAAGACAGGAAGTAAGGGAGGCTGATGCGGTCCCCTGGACTCTCATTGAGCCTCACAGCTTCCATTAGCCCACAGGAGATGAGAAGACATCTCGGCTGCTGGCCCTAGAAGAGTAAAGAAGGCCAGGGCTGCCTGGGAACATGCATGCTCAGGGAAAATGATACTAATCTCAACGGTAGCATTTACTAAAATGTCCCAGGAGGTGACTGTCTAAGCTACCTTGCACATGTAAGTCCACTTAGTCTTCAAAGTAACCTAATAAAAGCAGATCCTCTTAACCCTGTTTTTTTTTTCAGGTGAGAAGACAGAAAACGGTGCTACAGCAAGTTTGACTCCATAGCACTTCCTCTCACCCAGTTCATAAAATGGAATATGGAGGTAAGCTCACCTAGGACACCAAGTTTGGCTCTACTCAGACAGCCCAGGGGAGTCCAAGGAGTAGGGGAGACTGCTCAGGCCCTCAAGGACTGCCTTCCAGGGCTCTCTTTTCCCTGACTCTTCTAAGGAGGAGGAGCGTACACACTTGCCATGACAGAGCACGGTCCTGGCTGTCAGATCCATTCCCTGACTCAGCAGTTCTGAACTGTCCCTTTGAAAAACTACCCGTTTTTGTCTTTTAAAAAGAAGAAACGCATTTGCTCAGTTTTATTCCTTGCCTTTTGGATAGCACACAGAAGCCACTTGGAGCTTAATATTAACACTGTACATCAATGTCTGCTGAGCTCTAAGTGGCACGCGTCACACGATGGCCAGCCATCTGCAAACTGAATAAGCGAGCTCAGTCCTCCAGCAGCCACTGAGTGGGAGAGCATAGAGAGAGAAGTCCTGTTCTCCCTCCATCCCGGTGGGAGGCCAAGGCTCACATAGTCCTGTCTATAGGAATGTCAGAGAAAACTCACCACTGGCACCTGTGTGGCCAACCGACATTAGGTCAGCAGCTTGGAAGAAATCTGTTGTGTGTCTCAGGTAATTTTGAGCATATGCTAGTGACACCCAAAACTCACCCAAAGTGAGGTTTCAAGGATCTTCAAGTCAACTCATGTCCAAGGCCGTGCAGCCGGCTACCACAGGCTCTGCTGACCTTTAACCCTTCTCTTGCCCCTTGCTTTGTTCCTCTCCTTCCCCTGTCTTTCCTCTTCCTATCCTTTCTCTCTTTTCTGGGCCTGGATTCTCAAGACTTCTTCTCCTTCCTATGGCCACTGAATTCCTGTCCATCTGTCCACTGTGTGCAGAGGATAGGTAGCCTTGTGTGTGTGCTTTCACTTTCCCACTTGCTTGAGACAGGGTCACTTTTGGTCCCTGCTCCTCTGTGTAACTCAGGCGTGACCTCCCCATCTCCTCATAGAAGCAGTGAGATCACTGCTGCGCATACGACAATCTGACTTTTATGTGGCTTCTGAGAATTCCAGCTCAGACCTTCCCACTTGCAGAGCAAGTCCTTTCAGCCACCGAGCCATCTCCCAGCCCATTCCCAGCTACTCTTTAAATGAAAATTGAGACTCACCAAGTGGCTTGGTTGAAAATAAAAACTAAGCCTGCTTTGTCTATCCCATGTCATTTCTACCTCTGAGGCCTTTGTCACCCCAGCTGTTGAGCCATGATGCTCAAGTCACCAATTTCTCAGTTTTTTTTCCCTGCTGACCTCAAGAGGATATGTCTCATGGGGACCAGCGCAGCTGCTGTTGGATCACTCCCACAGTGAGCAACACACTAACTTTGAAAATTCATTTCTTCATACTCCTGACCCCTGCAGTTCCCCTCACCAGGCTTCACAGAGACAGGTTCAAGTGCCAACAGGAGGATTAACTTTATACTATTTGAAACAATAGCTTTCATTCTTCCCTTAACGAAAACCTTACAAAGATGACAGCAGACCTCACAAAGCTGCAGTGACAACTTTACCCCACATGGCCTTGAACAGGTGGTTAAGGAGGACCTAGCTGGACCTAGAGAGTAGGAGTGTAGAGGCAACTCTATGAATGGAGAAAGAGGCATCTCTGACAGCCACTACCAACTCCTCAGCCTTACCAAGCAGCCCTTTCCTCAGCCCCCGGAGACTCCTGGGTAGATGTGGATTTTGTCCTAATAGACCTTAAGACACAGGGATTGGTGTGATCAGGCTGTGCCTTACTCTAAGTCACTTTATAGGTACTCTATATAGTGTATAAAATGATAGTTTTTCAGGCCAGACTTTGACTTGATTAGCTCTATTTTACCAGCAGTTTCTGACTCCATTTTAAGGGCGGAGGAGGATTGTGCCCCTAGGCACCATCTGTCTGGCATCACCCACATAGCACAGACTGATAAGTGACTTATTCCTGATAGCAGAAAGGGTGCTCTCCTATACACTTAGTGGGGTAAGTTGATACTATATGGGTGGACAGGCATATTAAAATCAAGTCAGGAGAGCAGACCCAAGAACTTATCGGACATGCCAGACCATAGAGAGGGCATGACTCTCACTTGGACACGTAAGGCCGCAAAGGTAGTCTAGCAACCGTCATCAACCTGTCAACTGAGCATCAAGGACCAACAGGCAAAGAATTCGCAACTGCCACCAGGGCTCAGTCCTGCTCGGTCCTATGCTGTTGAGGTGGCCTACTCAGCTGCCACTGGCCTGTTCACCTACATGCCCATCTGGACCTGAACCATCTATCTCCTACTCCAGCCTATTTTTTCCCTCCTGTCTTTGCAGGTGAATGTACCTTTGCACTCAGTGCACTCTGTGCCTGGTTTTGGTTTCCCTGTCTCATCAATACAGGCCTTCATTTGCCTCAACCAGATTACCAAACAAACGAGAGATTATCTGGCAAATGGCTGTCATTTAAGTAACTGTATCATGTGAATTTTTTGATATCCAACAAAATATGACATTGTGGAAAGACACAAGCATGCTTGTCTGTGTTTCTCATGACAGCCCTAACAACCTAGCTTGGCTCACCTGCCCTCCATGGGCCACTTAAAGAGATAGTTGTAGCGAAAAGGAGAGAATGGAGATTTGCTCAATGTGGCTGCAATTGAGGGGAAACAGATAAATAAAGAACCCCATTGACCCTTCAAGGTCATCTTTGGGGTCTTGATATGAGGTTCCTGGTTAAAGAGAAAGTGAGAGGTATGCAAAACGAAGCTGTTCTGGTCAAGGTGGTCAAAGTGTGGTTCCCAGCCATCAACATTGATGGTTTCAGCTCCAGTCTCTCCTGCAACGGATTCTCCAATCTGTGGTGGCTTGCCGTCACCTTCCCTGCTACATCTTGGAAAAGGTCTGTGGGTTTAGAGTCAAGCGTGGAAATCTGAGTCTGGGTTCCCGTGCCCTTCTTCCCCCCTCCCCCCACCCCAATGAGATCTAAGACAGCAAAACTTGTCCAGGTATTTTGTGTTATATTCCCATGGAGTTTGTCTCGGGAACTAATTGGGAATTGGTGGTCTGGAAGAAAGATGCCTGTGTGCAAGGAAGGCATGTAAGTCAACATGGCAAAAACATGACAACTGTTTGTCAAGGATTCTGATGATGAAAGGACAGGGTATGACAATAGCAGGCCACTAGAGAAGCCAGAGGAGGGGGACGCACCTGGTCTCACCCCACACTGCCATACGAGGACAGAAACCAATTTCTACACCACCCCCGTCCCACCGTACTGTCTGTGAAAGAGAGATCGTTGGGTTAGCCTTGAATTGGCATCCCAGCCCCTCACTTGAATGTCAATGAAAGAGGGTAAGATTTACACTTGAGACTTTTTTTAAAAAACCCCAGTGGCTCATGTATGTGTAGACAGGAGACTAAAGAACTAATTAGATCTAAGTTATAGCTTATCAGTGTGTTTTCGCATTTTAATTTTTTATTTCATTTGTGTGTCTGTGCATGCCTGCATGTGTATGTGTGCACACACATGCTGGTGCCTACAGAGGCCAAAAGAGAAAGTCAGATCCCCTGGAGCTTGAGTCAAAGGCAGTTGTGAGTTGACTGATATGGGTTTTGGAAAACCGAACTCCTGTACTCTGCGAGAACAGCAGCACTTATCACTCACGCCGTCTTCCCCCCCCCCCCCAGCCCCTCATCAATGTTTTGGTGTTTATTTAAGTGATGTGTGTGTACTATTTGTCACAGACTGAGCTCTCATGCAGGGGGGCTATCTGCAGATCTATCAGGATGACTCTACCTGTTCCAGGAACACCGATACTGACCATGTGAGCCTGAAAATCTGGTCTAATGTCCCTCAGCCTGCAGGGTCCAAGCCCATGTCAGCCTCTGTTTCCATCCTGTGTAGGTCTATTTGCAGTTCCCTGCCTACAGTCTCCCCCACACTCTTCTGGAGGTCCTAAGGTTGTAAGTTACCTGGAGAGTAACGGACCAGACTCTCTAGGGCACTCGTGAATGCAGAGAGACAGAGGGAGGGAGGGAAGGAGAGAGGGAGGGAGAGAGGGAGGGAGGGAAGGAGGGAGGGAGGGAGAGAGGGAGGGAGGGAAGGAGGGAGGGAGGGAGAGAGGGAGGGAGGGAAGGAGGGAGGGAGAGGGGCTGTCAGGCATCTACAGAAGGAGCTAGGAGCAAGATGGCTGAGAGCTCCTGTGCTGGAATTGTTCCTTCCTTATCAGCTTTGAAGGGAGAAGAAGAAAAGAGGATTTTCTCTGTCCTCCTTTTTTTTCCCCAATAAGCACTAAGCACCAAGATTTTGAGTATAATCTGTATTGACTCCATCTGCCAGAGAGAGAGAGAAAGTGAGAGAGAGATAGAGAGAGAGAGAGAGAGAGAGAGAGAGAGAGAGAGAATCTGGGGGCCTTTGCTCTCCAGCTCTCTCAGAGCCCCTGAGTCTTCCCCTCTTTCTAGCTGATCTTCCCCCAGCCATGGCCGCCACACTACAGGCCTCTTGGTTACAGGAAGGACTGGAGTCATCCTGCAGGGCCAGGGATGAGGGCAGTGAGTTGGAAGGATGCCCAGGCCTTTTTGTCTTCTTTCCATCTTGGCTGGAGGCCAGAGATGAGGCTAGTGAAGATGAAGACTTGAAAGAAAGCCTTAGAACTGAGTGCTTCAAACAATTGTTGAAAAAGGAAAGTGCAGCTTTCATTATTCCTCCAAATTAGGGGCTTTCTTTGTACTTGGATGTCTATTCTTAGAGCCATAAACCTAAAATAATTTTGGACAAAACGCAGAAGCAAGCAGAGCTCTGCTGAAGCCAGGAGGACCTACACCTCCAGACGCAGGGCCACCCTGCCTCAAGGTCACGTTTGGCTGAGAGCCCTTCTCTGACGACCTGTGGAGACAGGAAAGAGTATCACACCCCAGAAACCTCAACTCCACATAGGGTTCTTTACCCCCAGAGTCTCCTGTGGGCTCAAGGAAGGTTGTCATCAATGTTGTATGGAAGATAAACTTCTCTCTCCCCTCCTACAACCTCTCTTTCACCTGTGTAGCTTCTAAGAGTCCTCCCCAACACACCCCACTTCTTGACACCATCTCAGACTCTGCTTTCCCGAGAGTTCTACCAGTCACCTGAGACAGTCAGGATTTGCGACAAGTGCCAGGAAGGAATGAAACAACACTGGGTGACAACTAGAGGCCACAGCAAGAACAAAGGAAGTATTGTGAGGTCATTTGTGGGGCAGCTATGGCATTTTATAAGTGTTGGTGAGGAGCCGGAACTCAATACTGCCACCAACAGCCTGAGGGGGTCTCCTTTCATCTGAAGGACCTCTGCTCAGGGAAAATTGGACCCTTGAATACATCACAAAAGAACTTCAGGCGAAGCCAGAGGGAAACAAAGGGAGCTTATTAAATATTTAGAATCATATAGAAAAGGATAGTACAGAACAGTGTGGACTTTTTGAGACAGAGGAGCACTTGGGTGTTTTCAAATGTGTGTGTGTGTGTGTGTGTGTGTGTGTGTGTGTGTGTGTGTGTGTGTGTGACTTTTCAAGTTTAATTTCTCAAAGAAAGTAATTTATAATAAGACTTAATTTATAATAAGATTAAGTATACTGGAATACTGTTTAGAAGTTAAGTGAAAATCTACGATCGATCTTGTTTACTCATTTTTCTTATCTTAAGGAATTTATTTTTTTCTATGAAATTGTAAGGTGGTTTTGTGAGGTGCTTTGTTTAGATTTAGGGGTAAGAGAGATGAAGGCTGTCATGAATGACTCAAGGTCACTTCCTGACTGTAATAAGCGCAGCTTACCTGGTGTTTTTGAACATCTTTGCTTAAGATGGCCTTAGGAAAGCATGAATTTTCTCTGCAGGCAATTCTGGCCTTTTCAGTTGTGTTTAAATGTTTTTGACTCTCAGAAAGGAAGGCACACTGGATTCCTGTGATGTAGCAATTTTTTTCTCTTCTCATGTCCTCTTCATTTTCTGTCTTTCTACTCTGCTCTCCAGGAAGAGGAAACAGTTAAAATCCATTAAGGGCCCTGAAATCCTCAAGGTGTTCATCCACAGTGAGTGCAGGCACAGATGTGACACAGAAGACTCCCCAGTAGAGATAATCTTTGAATAAAGACCTAAAACTGATTTGGTTAGTTCTAGGCACTAAAGTAGGGGTGGGAGGCTCCTAGCCCAAAAGGAGATAAAGTTCTGGAGGTGAGAAAGGAATCCATTGCTGTTCAAGGATGGGTTTCATCTAAGGGAATGCAAATCCTGAGAGAGCAATGGTAAGACAAGACACCTGGGTGCTGCTGCTGTTGTTACTGGTGTGTGTGTGTGTGTGTGTGTGTGTGTGTGTGTGTCTGTATTCTATATATATGTTGGAGGGGCGGGGTGTGTGTGGCTGTGTGTGTGTGTGTGTGTGTGTGTGTGTGTGTGTGTGTGTGTGTGCCTGTGTTCTGAGAAAGAAATTTGAGCTCAGTGTTGGGATAGGTTGAGTGGGAGACTGCTTGGAGGAGCCAGCAAAATCCTGTGGAAATTAGACCATGTAAGACTATATAGACAATGGCAGGCAAGCGCAGCGACAGGGGCCTGAACAAAGAAACCAGCTTGAAGAATATTTTTGCAGAACTTGAATAGAAACTGACTGGCTAGGATGGAGGATAGAAGTGGAAACGAATGTCCTCTTTTTCTGGTTTGTATAACTTGTTGGCTGATGGTGCTAGTGAGAGGGACAGAAAAAGAAGTAGGTTTGTGTGTTAAAAGAGAAGAAAGAAGAGACGAATGTGTTTCATGTGCACACATCCCTGTTGTGACAGAGAGAGAAGAATCAGAATAGAAGGGACGGATGCGGATAAAGATACAACGCTCCTTCCTTCATTGGTGGTACATGAGGCCAGGAGAGTAGGGGAGATCCCTCGGGAGAAAGTGAAGCCTCTGCTGAATAGGTCTATACACCTCCAGCAAAGAGGCAGAAATGACTGTCAGAAGTTCTGTTGCCCTGAGAAGCTGCGATGGTGGATGGGGGTGTCCTGAAAAAGGACGTATGGAGGGTCAACCTCAGCTGCCACAGACAGAGCAGCACATGACAGGCAAGAAGCTGAAATAGACATAGCTGTTGATGACAATGGCTGAGCAGCTGCAACACCTGGGAGATGGGGAGGCCAAGGGTGATGGAGGGCTGAAAAGAAGGTGGAAAGTAGAAGAGGTCAGATGAATTACTCCTCTGATTTAACACTTGCTGAGTTGTGTCCTGTGTGCTAGTTCTTTTCACCCATATAACCTCAGCTGCTGAATCCTGCAACATTCTGCCATATTGTGAAACAGTAATTGCAAAGTGGGAGGGATGCTCGTCATAATCCCCGCCTCCTGCCCCCTCCCCCTGCCCCCCCTCCCCTCCCCCACAGATCGGAAGAGAGCTAATCTAGAGCTGAGATCCAAATCTTCACTTCCTGACTCCCAGTCCTGTGCTCTTTTCACCACTTCATGCTATGCTTGTTTTTTCTAAACCCAAATGGTTCCTTAAAAGCAAAGGGAGAAAGAGATGGGTTGGTGGCCTAGGAGGAAAACAGGGCCAAGGAACATTTTAACTCCAGAACTTCCTGTGAGGACAAGCAACACTGTCATGGATGCTGTATAAGAGACTGACTTCACCCTCTGCTCTCCCCTGACACCCACCCCCACCCCACTAGGTCCTCTTTTCTCCTCTCTTCTCCTCCCTCCCATTCTTGTGCCTTCTGATGCACATTCTGCTACTTAAGCTTTTTAATTCGAATCTAATTTTGAGGTTTAGCATATTTAACATGTCTATAGGCTTTGGGGGATGGAAATAGGAAAAAAGGCAAAGATGAGTGATGGGAACAGAGGGCGGAAGAAATGGAGACAAAGTACACGGTGATGAACACAGAGGAAATCAGGCCCAGCCTTTCTCCGACCTAGGGGTAGGGAGAGTTGGCAATTGAGGCCTCGGTCTCATTAGTGAAGTGGGAGGTAAGTTCTCTTGTTTGTTCAGAAGGGAACTCTGTTCAGAGTGGCTTAAGTACAAGTGGGGATTTCCTAGAAGACAAACGCGCTCCGTCTCTCCTGCTCCTTGAACAACCATTTAGCTCCAAATTCAATATGAATTCAAAGGGCCCTCTGTCTCCCAGTTCTTAAAGTTTAGGAGAACTTTAATAGAATCTAGTTAGTTGCCGGCTTGAGACAGATACCACACCCCGGCTTCATCAGCTGCGGTCAGGTTTAAGGTATCCAAAATTCAAGAGAAGTCCTGGGTTCAAGTTGCAGGAGGATGGCTGTGGCAGTAAGTAGCACAAGCTGGAAGAGAGTGTCACAGGGGAAGATGGGGGAGATCTGAAAGTCTCCAAAGGCAGCGTTGAGCAGCCAAGAGTCTCCGGAAAGCCTTTATTCCCATCCGTCTCATTAGCCTCCATGGGAAGTTGCCTATGTAGCGACTAGAGAGAGAGAGAGAGAGAGAGAGAGAGAGAGAGAGAGAGAGAGAGAGAGAGAGAAAGAAGGAGGAGGAGGAGGAGGAGGAGAAGGAGAAAAAGGAGAAGAAGTGGAGGGATCTCCACTGTTTAGCGCTTAAAGGAAATTAGAGAGGGGATGGGTAAGCAGTAGGCAGACAAAGGAACTGAAGTTAGTGGCGGGGAGCTGGAGTGGCCAGTCTGTCTAGGCTGGATAGGCAAGAGTGAAGGATGAATGAACTGGGGAAGAAAGGGGAAGTCAGGTTATAACACTGAGAAGAGGAAAGAACAGGTCCAAGGAGCGTGGGAAGAGGGAGTGAGGTCACCTGCCTTTTGCTTGCCTTCAGGCAGTGCATCACCTGTCACCATGTCTCTCCACTATAGACCAGAGGCCAGGTTTCTGGGTTTCCCTCCCTCCCTGGAGCAGTACAATTGATTCACAACTTGGACCCAGCAAAGGCTTCTTCCAGACCCTGATAACCGTGAGCACAAGAAGTGAGAAACGAGATCATTATCGCTTCATAATACCCTGACAGGAGTGTGAGGCAATCCATCACCCAGAATCAGCCTTTTTCCTGCCCTCGTCACCTCAGGGCATGGTTATACATTTCCGTGTTTAATGTCGCTGCTGTCTTCGGAAGCTGATCTCCTGAGCCTTCACAGTCTCCGTACAGCTCATGCCTGTCCCCCAGAGCCTTTGAGGTTGGTAACCAGAGGTCCCCTCCCCTCAGAGTAAACCATGCACTGGGCCTCCCTGCTACTTGCCAGTACAGCTTGGCTCTCCAGAGACTACAGCCACCAGATAGAACTATATTCTCCCTTAGAGCACTCCAAGCCACCCAAGGGAAGGTTCTGTGTCCGGTTCTTTCCCCTCTGTACCCTGAGCAGCTGGCCAGCACATCCTCAGAGAGGGGCTTGATCGTGACTGTTGAGCTAATACATGAAGCATGGCATCCTGGGCTAGGGTGTGGCCCATGAGTCATCCACCTGGAAGCACATGAACAGACTGAAAGAGTGTCCCTGTGCCCCCTGGGATTCTTGATGTCAGGTGGAGGAATCCAACTTGTGTTGGAGGCTGGCTCAAGGAGAAAGAAACCTGCCTCAGACTAGGGCGTAATTGCAAATCTCTTGTCACTGGTCCATGAGACACTCCTATGCCTCAACCAGTCAGTTCTCTCTTACAAGTTATATTTTCATAAGGAGTATTATTTCTTAGGGTTGAATGTGGGCAATATCCCACTTTGGGAAGGCTATCCCTTATTACGTACAAGTTCTAGTTTTTTTCCATCCATTCAGTCACTCAGCAACATTACCAGGAACATTCTATGTTCTAAGCACTGCTCAGAACCAGGGAAACAGCTGAGAATAAACTAAGAAGGAGCATTGTCCTCATGGACCTCCCAGTAAGAATATGACTGCTGTCTAGCTGCAAAGTTAGAAACTCACTCAGCACTTGATAAATGATAAAGACGTCTTGATGGAGTGCTGCAGGCATAACTATCAGGGGTTCAACGATAAGACAGCTGGTATAGGACCTGCACACTCACACCCTAGGGTTGCTCTCGGCATCCACAGGGGTGGATGTTACCCTCTCTCTTTTCTCTGCAGAACCTCACATGGTCCCTTCCCTCTGCAGAACTCATGCTTCGCTCCCACCGTGGGCTTGCTGGGCCTCCAGTTCTGGAAACCATCAGAAACCCCTGGAGGGTATGTCATGAAATCCAGTTCTTTTTATTCTACTGTCCACCCCGGTCAGATATGGTCTTGGACAGTGAGTGTTTCTCAGCTTTCCTAACGCTGGGACCCATTAATACAGTTCCTCATGTTGTGGTGACCCCCAACCATAAAAATTATTCTTATTGCTACTTCGTGACTGCAATTTTGCTACTCTTATGAATCACAGTATAAGTATCTATGTTTTTCAATGGTCTTAGGTGAGCCTTGTGAAAGGGTCATTCAATCCACCCCACCCCACCTTGGGGGGAGGGTCTCGGCCCACAGGTTGACAATCACTGGTTTAAGGTGTCACAGACTGGTGACTCAAAGGTATTCTAGGAAAAAAAATGGGGGAAATGGCTCTTTATTTTTTTATCCATCTCTTCAACTTGATGGCTAGCTCAATTCATGAAGGTGGGCTCTCTGTAGATCCATTCCCTCCTCTTGCCCCACAAATGACAATGGCATTGAGAGGAAAATCCACCATGGCAGGCACAGGCCTGTTTGTCCTGTCTTTTAGCGTGGGGAACTGTTCCCTGGATAAGGAGAAACAGGGATAAACACTGAGCAAGGGTGTTCCCATCCTTCATCCTATTGCCGCTGAGTTAGCAGCAGAAGACATCGTGTTTTATTATAACTTCATAATAATTACAGTTATTACTGAATTCATGTATATGGAAAAGGCAGAAATCCCATCACTGGATTAATATGTGAGGCCCTTAGATGGGATTTATTGAGCAATAAGTGAACTGCAAGTTCTTGGCATGTAACAGAAGCCTTTATCCAACACAAGCCTCGATTCGCTATTGTAAACCAAAAATGGCTCACGTCTCGGAGAGCCAATCTTTCCTTATGCTTTCTCCTCCTCCAGGCAGTCTATCCTACGTCAGAGGTGGTGTCCACGTTGTCTGTCTTCCCTTCAGATCACACGTACACGTTTCTAAGAGTATGTAACAAAGGTCACTAATGTCTGCCAGAATGTTGAGATAAATCTTTTCCATTTGCACAGGGCTTTATGGTTTTTCAAACATGATTACAAACACGACCTTTCTGTTTGAAAGGTCATGCAGAAAACTCTTATAAAATAGAGATATATGAGCATTTGGGCCATCAAGAGGCTTATGGCCTTCAAGAAGCTCTCTCTCTCTCTCTCTCTCTCTCTCTCTCTCTCTCTCTCTCTCTCTCTCTCTCTCTCTTTCTCTTTCTCTCTCTCTCTCTCTCTCTCTCTCTCTCTCTCTCTGTGTGTGTGTGTAAGCAAGTGCTCACAGTATGCATGCACTCATGTGTTAAGGCATGTGGCAAATCAATGCAAAAGCCTGGGGCATTTTCCATAAGTTAATACGCCCACAACCATATGCAGTTGAGGGAATCCTGCCATTGGGTGCTGTCTGGCCATGGTTCTGGAAATGAATGGCAAAGGATGGGGCAGAGGCAGGGTCAAGGGGAAAGCCTAACATTTAGCAGAAAAGCAGATGGGTACCCAAGATGACTACAACTATCCAAGATGGATACCCAAGATGACTACAACTATCCAAGATGGATACCCAAGATGACTACAACTATCCAAGATGATAGATACCCAAGATGACTACAACTATCCAAGATGATGGGTACCCAAGATGACTACAACTATCCAAGATGATGGATACCCAAGATGACTACAACTATCCAAGATGATGGGTACCCAAGATGACTACAACTATCCAAGATGATGGATACCCAAGATGACTACAACTATCCAAAAGGCGCCTTTGTGTAGGCAAGAAGTAAGATATCCCTCAAGTAAGGATCTGGCGAATATTGTGGGGTAGAGGATAAAGCTGCCTTCCAAAGGAAGATATCACTGGCAAGTTGAGTTCATCCCAAGGTAAAACTTCCAGAAGGAGAGAACTGGTCCAGCTGCTAACAGGCCATCCTCAATGGTAACAGATATCTGCAAGTTTTGAAGGCTACTGCCTTTGGTTTTCTCAGCTCATCCTTCCCCATGGTGCTCTCCTTGCCTGCAGGCAGTGTGGCCAATGGTGGAAAATGAGCAACAGTCAGAAGCACAGCTATGATTTGTGAAGTGGGCTCTAGCAGGACAGCAGGGGACTATGGGAAAGGGCAGGAGGAAGGAGTAAAGAGAAGGAAGGTTCCAACCCCCACCCTAAAGCCTGAATCAAAAGATTTACAAGTTTGTTGGTATTATTTAGATCTAAGAACTCCTTTTTAGTGCTGGAGAGATGGTTCTGCACTTGCTCGTGCTGTCTAGTGTTTCATCCCCAACACTAAAGCTGGGGTGCTCACAACAGTGATTTTTTTTTGGCTTTTCGAGACAGGGTTTCTCTGTATAACAGCTCTGGCTGTCCTGGAACTCCCTTTGTAGTCCAGGCTGGCCTCGAACTCATGGAGATCCACTTACCTCTGCCTCCCAAGTACTGGGATTAAAGGTGTGGGCCACCACTGTCCGGCCCACAACAATAATTTTAACTACAGTTCAGAGGATCTGATACCCTCTTCTGATATCTTTAGGCATAGCACCCACATGTATAAGCACACACACACACACAAACACACACACACGTATACATATAATATGAAACATAGAAATAAAATCTTTTTAAAATGGAGAGTTTTATAATACAAGATGGAAAAAAAGAATGTCTCAACCCACATGGGTTAGAACATCTTGTCTCTTCAGAGCCAGGGGATCAGACAGTAGCAGTAGCAAGTCTCTGTTCTGAGGTGGTCTAGTTTCCCACAGAGCCTGTTCTGCCCACTGTGGCACTGAGATTCATGACATTGACTGCAAGGTATTTTCCACTGTAGTCTTCTCATTTCTGGAGTCTAAGTAACTAAAAGGTGGATTCTGGGAGGGCTCTAGACTCACCTATGCCTACATTATACAGACAAAGGTCCTGTGATAGCCTCTATCTCTTTCCTGGCCTAGAAGTTTTGAAATCACTTCTCCAGAGCACTGGGAGACAGCCAAGAGGATCTGGTCCTTAATCAGAGATCTGCAATCCCTCAATCTACCAGGATCAACTCAGAAAGGTACTTCATGGTAGATGTTCATAAGGCCTCTTGCTATAAGTGTGAATAGCTTTGTTTGACCAGGGGCTTACTATTGTGGTTATTTTATATGTCCACATGGATAGATTAAGGGTAGATATTAAGTTAAACACTGTAGGTAGGTCTGAGAGGATGTTTCTAGGTGAGATAAATATTGAAATGACTGGGCTGAATAAATTTTTCTTCCTAAGGTTGAATGGTCCTCACCAATTCATTGGAAGTCCAAATGAAATTTTAAAAAGGAGCAAGGGACTGATTTTCACACGAACTCTGGTGCCCCATATTTGACCACGTCCCCTTGATGAGGAGGCCTGGTGGCACTCAGAGGAAGGATAGCAGGCCACCAAGAAGAGACTTGATACCTTATGAGCACATATAGGGGGAGGAAGTCCCCCTCAGTCACAGACATAGGGGAGGGGAGTAGGGGGAAAGCGGGAGGGAGAGAGGAATGGGAGGATACAAGAGATGGGATAACAATTGAGATGTAATATGAATAAATTAATAAAATATTTTTAAAAAAAAAAGAAAAAAATGAGCAAGGGGGATTTGATGATGATGATGATGATGATAAGATGATCATATCATCATCATCATCATCATCATCATCATCATCATCATCACTCTTATTTTGCTTATGTCAAGCTTTGATGTTGGTCTTCTCTGGCACTCAGACTGGAAATTATATGATTAGATCTTCTGGATGTCAGACCTTGGCACTGGGCTGAAGCTCTGCTCCCAGCTCTCCTGGGTCTCCAACCAGCTGGTAGCGGACTGTGACATTTCTTAGGCTCCCTAACCATATTTTCTTTTCATAGATGTCGGTTCTGGACCTCAGGAGGCTCCTGTGGCCACTGTAGTAATTGTAGAATAGAGGGTTGGGAAAGGAAGTGATAGGATTGTAGCAACACTTACTAGGTGTCTGCTCTTGCGCAGCAAGCCACTCACCACTTCCTGAAAGCTGCTTTAACTGCAGGGAGCCCAGGCAAGAGTGTTCCAAATTCTGGCATCGTTTCTTTCTTATTCTAGATGCTGTTTGAGAGGTGCATTCAGTTTGTGAAAATTAATTCAACAGACCACTTAGGACATGAGACTTTTCTCACTGCATATATTATTTCAGGAGAAAAAAAAGTTTGAAAAAAGCTACCGTATATAATTCTCACAACCATTTACAAGACAAGTCTGGTGTCTTCACTTTACAGATGTTGACACTGATGCACAGAAAGGTTAAAGAACTTGGCCAAAGCCACATAGCTACAGTGACAGAACATGACAGCCTTAAGCTCCAGCTGAGTTTTATAAGGCTTGAAAGCAGGTCCTTCTCTACACACACTCATGCTGTCTCTCCTCACCCCACCCCCACACTGCACCGAAAGGGCGGCCTTCAGGCACCCTCTTACCCTCCGCCTCACCCAGGCCACATACGCGGTCCACTCGTGTGAGAGCCTGACATCAGTCTCAGAACCCAACACAAAAAGCTGGGCTTGGAGGCAAGCACATAGAATTCAAACGCTGGGGAGGTTGAGCCAGGTAACCCTGGGGCTCACTGCCTAGCCTACTTAGTGAGTTCCTAAGCCAGTTCTCTCTCTCTCTCTCTCTCTCTCTCTCTCTCTCTCTCTCTCTCTCTCTCTCTCTCTCTCTCTCTCTCACACACACACACACACACACACACACACACACACACACACAGAGACACATATACTTCCAAACTGGAAGACATAGAGGAAATGGGAGGGAAGACAGGAAAGCTCTGACAGGAGAGGGAGTCATAGCACAATAACAGGAGACTGCATCAGGAACACCGGCAGCATGGATTCCCTTAGCCTCCAAGTCTGAGGCTGCTATTCAGAATTTCTGCTTTGCAAGCCCTCTAGTGGAGGGAGGCTACATCCTTGCCTAGGTGTCTTTTTAACTACTTTCTAGGGGGGTGGGAGGGCTGCTGTCAAGGTGGCTGATGGGCCCTGTATCCCCAATGACATCGTAAGGTGGCGTGACCAGATTAATTAGGTTTTATTAATAGGCAAGCTCTTCATGAATTGTAATTAAGCAGATGTGCATCCGGTGGCAGTGGTGACTGAGGGTGGGAAGAGGTGGCTCTGGCTAGCCCCAGAGCCTCATTAAATATGAATGCCTTGGCACAGGCCAAGAAGAGAACTCACCCACAAGCCATGGTTAAATAGCCTGCCTGAACACCATGGGGTCTGAGGTCCTGATTTATTCAGGAAATAAGCCTGAAACCTACTAGATCCTGTGCTCTTTGGTTGAAACACAGCTGTGGGGGAAGATGCAGGGGTAGAATGAATCCAGTGTCCAGATCTTTCCAGAAACAAGAGGACCATGAAGTACTAAGATACAGACAGAAACTTGGCAGAACTAACACTCTCTCTCTCTCTCTCTCTCTCTCTCTCTCTCTCTCTCTCTCTCTCTCTCTCTCTCTCTCTCTCTCCTCTAGTCTTTTCTTCTCTCACTGAGCAAGGCAAAAGTCTTTGTGTACCAAGAGGCCACAGGGCCATGCTGGCATGCAGCCGAGGAGGCAAGAACAGACACAGCTGGAGTTGGGCCCAAACCCCATACAGGGTACAGCCTGGGAGACGGAGAAGACAGGTCGCTCGGCAGGGAGGGAGCCTGGGAGCCAGTGTTTAGACACTGGGAGGAGGCATATTTAGCTTATGGAAAAACAGAGTACAGAATGATAAAGTGGGCGACGGAAAAAGAGGTCTGAACAACGTTGCTTGCGTTTCTGACAGGATGACAGATTCAAAGGATAAACTTTCATCTAAACCCATCCTGATTTTCCATTTGACCTCCGGGGAATATCCCAGAATCACTTTTTTTTTTTTTTTGCCTTTTGGAATCTTGGATCGTTTAAAGTCTGCCTTCATTCTGCCTTGCAATTACAGGTTCCTGTGTCTTCCGCAACATGGCCCATCAGAGGACAGTGAAATGGCCTATGTATCTTCTTCTGTAGCATTTTATCATGAAATAACCTTCCACCTTCCCTTCATTGCAGCCTGCTCAACCCCTACCCTCTGTTTTCATGAAAGCCCCTCTGAGAAGCCTTCCTTGACGTCGTCGAAGTCAGGATCATCCACAGCATGCTGTTACTGTTTTGTGGGTTGTAAAGGGTGCGCGGGGGGGGGGGGCAGGGGGTCGGTAGTGGAGGCAAAGGCCCCCAGCTAGCATCTCTCTAGGCAGAAATCAATTTCAAGGTTGTTTTTTTTGTTTGTTTGGTTTTGGTTTTTTGGGTTTTTGGTTTGTTTGTTTGTTTGTTTGTTTTACTTCAAGGTGGGAAAGAGACCAGCCCCTTCCTTAAAGAATTGTGTGCTGTTAGGTACATGGTCACTACGTGCCTGCTGAGGACTCTCTACCTTCTTTGATGGCTAGCCCTGATGTGACAGGAGGCGCCGGCTCTCTCTGCACTACCGTTAATATGGTTGGTGGCCTTCTCTGCTTAGCTGAGTGAACAGGTGAATGGACCAGGAAGAAGAAGGATGCCCCTAGTCGGCTGCTTGCGCCTGCAGTTTATTTCCTTCTGCAGGATGTCACGGGCCTATGTCTTGGCCAAGCAGTCACCCCAGGCACAGAAAGAGTGGGATGAAATATTTGGGGTGGCATAGGCAAGCATGCCAACCTCAAAGGCCCGTGTGTTTTAATTAGTTTAATTAATGATGGCACCAACTGGCTCAGCACCTGATGGAATTATGGGGATCGTTTGTCTCCCTAAAATAGCTGCTTGGTGCCGCCGAGGCTTTCGTGGCGAGGAGGAGATAGGACATATTCTCAGCCCTGGTTGGATTCTTGACTCTCAGCCTGACCCACCAGCTCTCAAGATAGCTCCCTCCTGCCTTTTCCTTCCTGCAGCATTCCCCTAAGTCGCAGCTTTTGCCATCAGTTCAGAGCTTAGTTTCACTTTGCTTCAGGCCAAACATTTTATAGCTAAGTACAAATGGGCACCAACATTTTAATAAATAACAGTGATGAGGCCGTGCAGAGTGGTGTCTAACTGTGGTCTCAGCACTTGGGAGGTAGGCACAAGAGGCCCGGGAGTTCAAGGTCATCTTTCATTACATAGCAAGTTCAAGGCTAGCCTGAGATAACATGAGATCATATCTAAAAGAAAAATGTACCAAGTGATAGCGGCAGCATCGGAGGCTGGCTGTAGAACCCTCTATCTTTCCTTTAAATAGTCTTCTCCCCTGCTTTGTGACTAAGTCCTCCCTGGCACATCCTCAGCCTGTGCCGTCAGAGCCTCACAGCCCTCTGAGAGCACTCTGGAATCTCTGTTAAGGGGAGCTGGTCTCTTGCCTCAAAGGCCAGTTTAGGGCTAAGTTTGAGGCAAAGCAATTGCACTGGGGCTGTCTCCTCCCCTCCAGCATCTGAGGCCTCACTGCTGAGCTCTTCTCCCTTTAAGCTGAAAAGAATTGCCTTCTGCAGTGAAGGCGGACTCCTACCTTCCTTATCTGGGATCAGTATCTTGGCATGCTCAGAGAGGAAGCCATGTCCTTTCTGAGAAGCCCAGAACACCCATTGGAGGTAAAAGAAGATACTGCCTGGAGTCCCTCCTCCCCTGGGGCTAACAGCTGTGCGCAGCTGTTCCTTCCACTGCAGCTCTCAACCCCTTTAAGGGAATGTGATGGGTAGATAGAAGGGAGGACTCCCGGAGGAGGGAAGCAGGCTGTAAATCTCCACACAGAAATATTCCACTGTCCCTGAACACTTCCAGCGGTGAATGGTTGGCCACCCAGAAAGCCAAGCCTACCACAGAGCATGAAGGAGCCAGAAACTCTGATGATATAAGGATGGGCTATATTTTCTGGCATATTCTAGTCACATTTATAGCCCGTTGATATTGCTGTATGGATGGGTTCCTATAGCTACGTGTGTGTGTGTGTGTGTGTGTGTGTGTGTGTGTGTGTGTGTGTGTGAGAGAGAGAGAGAGAGAGAGAGAGAGAGAGAGAGACAGAGAGAGACAGAGAGAGAGAGAGAGAGAGAGAGACAGAGAGAGAGAGAGAGAGACAGAGAGAGAGACAGACAGAGAGAGACAGAGAGAGAGAGAGAGAGAGAGAGAGAGAGAGAGAGAGAGAGAGAGAGAGAGAGAGATGGTTCTGTTTGTATGCTCCAGGGTGCCTCTGACCAGGGCTGACTTTCTCCTGGGATTGGGTGGCTGCCCTTGGCTACCATAAATCTCTCCCTGTGGGTGGCTGCCTTGGTCTCTGTGGGTTGAAGTACGATGTTTTTGGTTTATATCTCCACATGGGAATGACTATGATGGGACAAAATACCTCATGAGTTAAGAATAAATCTCTCATTCTGCCTAAAAATAGGCAAGCTTGGATGCAGGTAGAGTCGACGGCCAAACTCTGCCAAGACAGGATAAGCAAGTCCTCAATAGTTCCTGCCTCACAAATACGTATGATAGATATATTGGGCCAGAAGGCTGAAGATGATGTGCCAACGTTATAGTGAGTTGTGGGTGACTGCTCAGACAGCAAACTGTCCCTGTCATTTTTTTTTTCAATTTGGGAGCTGCTAACCTGCACTTCCTATTTACTTAGGCAATTAGTTTTATTCATTCTCAAGTCTCTGATGGGGTTGAAGACCAAATAGTTTAGTTTCACAATTAAGCTTAGTTGTTTAGGGGTTAAGATGTTTTTAGGTCTAGATGGATGTTTTAAGTTGATAGAGATTAGATATGGTAGATATTGATATACATTCAGAATTTTAGACTCACCAAGACAGGAAAATGTTTTCTTCAAGGTTGCCAAATACAAATAGCCAAAACACTGTGAATGTAACATTAATATAATTCATGGTTGTTTTGTGGTTCTTCTTGCTGTGTGCAGTTTATTATATATGTATAAAAATGTAAATGTATACGTAAAAAATACTGTAAGGAAGGATATATCTCTCATTTTCCTTTAGTGAGAGCTTGAACACTCACTGTCTTGCTGTCTATAGCTCCACAGTGCCATAATCCCAGAGGGGGATACATCAAGAGCAACGTAGTGAGGTAACCACAGGGCCATGAGTATGTGAGCTTATGATGGGTTTGGAAAAGGTACCCTGTAGTGCTTATTAGAGCAGAAGTTGTCCCCATGGACTGTTTCATGCACGAATGACACTGGAAAGCCTGAGGACTATAAGGTCCAGAAGCAGTTTTGAGAAAAGAAAGAGTCAAGTGGTGTGTGTGTGTGTGTGTGTGTGTGTGTGTGTGTGTGTGTGTGTGCGCGCGCGCATTGACAGAGAGAGATATTAAGGTACAACAACAGTACCTTCATTTCTCAGCTCCCAACTCCGAAGACCCCATTTTCTGTTTTCCAAAGCATCCCTAGAGGGGCCATGCACATGGGATCCAATGAGGGTGATGCTCTACAGCTGGCCAACATCGACATCAGGCCTGTTTCCTGTCCTTGCCTCCCAAGCAGCCCGGCTCCTTCGCTGAGCCAGTGCTGTAACACCAGCTCTCGCTTTGCTTTGTGCGTCTCTCTGAATGGAGGCTTAGGCCCAGCGGCTCTGCTTTCCAGGATATAGAACCACAACCAGAATCAAATCTTTTTCCTTTGGAAGGTTGCAGTGACTTGTTAGGAAAAAAACCTCTTGCCACCAGATGGGAAAAGAAAAATGAAATGGAAAGGATGGAGAAGAAAACAAAACAAAGAAAAAGAAAAATTAAAATTGCCTTTTGCTTTGGAGAAGCTAACTGTCTCTCCATGCAAAGCTAGTATTTATGTTCAGCAGTCTCCCTTGAGTGAGCGATCAGACACTGATCACCTCATAAAGTGGTGCTGAGGCAGCAGGGGCCAGCAGAGCAGTCACTGAGGGGATCTTTGTCCACCACATCGGTGTAGAGCTCTGTAGGACAGAGCCACTAGCTGACCCCTACACTGCCTGCCTCTGCCTATACATTGCCTATACAGAGGACAACCAACTCCTCACTCCAGGGGGGTCCAGAGATAACTTGATATTCTCACCTTGGGCAGCCTGTGCCCCTACTGTCAAGTACCCACCCCAGTCTTCCAAGGCCACTGCTGAGTAGAACATAAGTGCCACAATTCACCCCCAGAAAGGGTTGAAATCCAGAGGGTAAACTGAGGCATTTTTTCAATTGAGCCTCTTGCAAAGCTGAGGTGGTGTTGGGGGGGGGGGTAGAAGAATCAGCAGAGTAAGGGGAGCACTGACCTCCTTTCCAGAACCCTCTGTGCATATGCTCAGCCTGCGTGGGGTTCATCTGGTATCCTCAGATGAACAACTCTGACATTTGCAGCCAGCATGAGCCATAAGGCATGGTGCAGAACAGTCCACAGGCTCTGGGGTGTGAGGGGCAGGAAACGGGGATGGCGACACCTTCAAAGAATGGAAGATGCTGTTAGCACGTCAGTCCAATTATGGTAATGTGCTGGAGTAATTGGCCCTCCAAGGGCGCAGGGGCTGCACATGAGTACAGTAATTGCAGGTTCACTTGGCTCTGCATTCTTTATCCCACTTTGGTGACTAATTATTAGTATTTAGCAAGTGGATATTGTCATCTTTGGAGCAGGTGCAGCTGTGGCTCAGGCAGTAGAGCTGGGGCCAGCTAAAGGTCAGCTTCTGCTTGGGGATAATTAATTTTTCTTTTACAGATCTCAAGTTCACTGCAAGCTTGTCTCTGCTGCTTCGATTCTAAGCAAACAAACAAACCAACCCAAGGCTGGGGAGTGAACCTTGCAGTTTTTGTCAATGCCCTTTCCATTAAAAATCCAGAATCAACAAACAGTTGTATACAACTGAAGGGGGGATCATTTGTGTGCCCCCCATTCTTTCTAAGGAGAGAGTCAGAATTGATTTCCAGAAAGATACACAGAACTAGGAAAGTCAAATGGCCTGGGGTCACCATCAGCAAGTGAGTAGAGTCCGTAAGCCTGTGACATCTTATTAGTTTATTATCGCTCAATATCAGGCCCTAGGACATCCTGTATATGAAAAGGACCAAAGAGGATGGGGAGATAGATCAGTGGGAAAAGTGCTTGCTGGGCAAGAGCGAAGACTTGAATACATATCTCCAGCACCCTCATAAAAGCCTGGGCACAGTGATGCGTGCCTGTGACCCTACTCACTATTGGAGATGTAGAGACAGAAGGATCCAGGGGACCACTAACCAACCAGATGATCAGTGAGCCTCAGGCACAGTGTCTCAAACTATAAGATGAAGAGTAACAGAGAAAGAAACCCTATGTACACCTCTGGCCTCCACACACATACCCACTGGAGTGTGCACTTGCACATACACATACATGCACACACATGCATACAACACACGCACTTATGCACGCATACATAAACACTGTAATTAAGTAGAGAGAACGTTGGGGAGGGGGACTAGCAGCAGCAAGCAGCTACTGAATTGCAACTGTGTATCAGATCCTATGCTGATTAACACCAATGCTTACTTCAGCTGATTCTTACAATAGCTCTAAACCATAGCCAATTTTATTATTCCTATTTCGTAGTTGAGAAGTGGAGGCTCTAAGAATTTAAGTATGTCTCTCAGGTTGGAGTAACGGAGCTAACACTTTGCCCCTGGGCTGATAGATGTCCACCAGCAGCTCTCGCCCAAGTGTTGTACTATGCTTAGCTTCTAGCCAGTTAAGTTTGCTTTTATGGAAGATCTTTCTATCAGCAGAGCTTTCCTGTATACTCCAGGAAGCTCAAAGTTTAAGATTGTAGGCATCATCCCATAGGTGTGATGCTTGACAAAATTAATCAGTATGGACATAGGAAAAGAAATTGCTATCGTTTGATTTCAAGCATTACTCAATAGCCTATGTGTTAAAGGCAAAGTCACCAACTTGGCACTATTGAGAGTAGTAGTGCTTATGAGAGATGGGACCTAACGGGAGGTCTGGTCATTAGAAGACTGTCTTTTAAATGGTATCAGAACTTTGACTGCTATTCTTCATTTCCTGGCAGCCATGAGGCAAGCAGCTGCATTCCACATGTGGTATGCTTATGCTGGCTACCGGCCCCGAAGCAGTGATACCAACCGAGCCCGTACTGAAACCTCCGAACCATGAGCCCAAACAAAGCTTTGCTCTCTTTTAGTGGTCACAAGAGTACTTTGTTATAGTAATGGAAACTGACGAAGGCAAAAAATGGCCCTGCTTCTTTATTGAAGCTCTTTCTCTTGTCTCAGTTGCCTCACAGCCTTTAGGATAGCGTTTTTATGTTTTATATCTGACTCCCCAACAAAAATCAACTGTATTTAGATCAGCGAAACGGCTCCGTGTACTTTTGGCTTGGCCCTAGGAATACATGACTTCCAACTGAAGCAAGTTAGGGGGTGATGGAATGGGCAAGGCTCTCTCTTTTCTAGTTGAGCTGGCACAGGAAGGTCTGTGTTTTCAGGTCAGCTAGGTAAACGGAAGAGGATATATTAGGAAAGTTTGGAAAGTTTCCTACAGTCCACCTGCCTTGTTAAATGGAATCTTTCGTAGCATATCATTCTGAATAATGGCTCATGAGATGAAGGAAGCAAGGGCGCAGAAGAGACTGAAAGGTGGGTGATCTTTTTTTTTTTTAATTCAGATTTGTGTCCAGGGATTGCTGTTACAGTGGGGTGACAAAATGTCCTCCTGAGACTCTTGCTGCAGCCTACATATTGATGTAGCCAAATGAATTTCCCTCTTTGCAACCTGACCTCCTTCTTACTATGAAATGATCTCATTTCAAGGCTAACCACAAGAGGCTTGGCTGGGCACCGGGCATGCCGTATGCTTGGCATTTGCAAATCTTCATGCAAAGTGCAAGGTTTTTTTTTTATAAGACAGTAAAAAAAAAATCCCGTCCAGAGAAATCATGGAAAGGTCTGCTCTAAGCCATGAGGTAGACAGTGAAGCAATCCACTCTGCCTAGCCTCACAACCATTATCTGCTGCTCTTCTCCAAAGCAAAGACTTAAGTCGGTTTTAATTTTAGATCAGGAACAATCTGATTTGGGGTCAAGGTCTTTTTTTTTTCACTGCCCTTCAAAATGTATTAAGTTGTGGTGTTTTTCCATCTCCAGTGTGCTCAGCTTTCGTTTCTTGGATGTCGCCAATAGCTGAAGATCCACCAAGAATTCCGCTTATAGCCAGGATATGTAGTAAGGTCACACTCAGTAAAGAATACCCTCCTGTGTACAACAGCAGCAGCAAGAGTTACGTAGGACTTTCTGGGATCCAGAATTAGAGCACTTATCACCTCCTTGATAAAATGTACTGAAGCCTACATGGCTGCCCCTGGGTGTGGCCAGAGATGAAGCCAATAGACATAGATTTCAATGTCAAGCCACCACTGCCGGTTTCTTCCCCCAACCCCTACTATTGCTACAGAAAACAAGCCCCGTGATCAATGCAACCTTGTTTCCAGACTTCTGGACAATCAGCAGACCCCAGAGGATGCATGTAACTCCTTCCCAGCAAAAGGACCAGGTTATGGGACAGACGTCAATAAAGCTTCACTTTTTCAATTCTGTAGAAAGGAGCCTGGCTGTCCTCTCAGCTTGGTTTGTATTGCTCCAACAGGGTGCAGTGGGGTTTTATTTCTAGCTGGAAGCTCTATCTGGGATACGTAGGCAAACACAGTTGGGTTGAGCTCAGAAGACTCCCTGTCCCTAAGCAGGCTCTACCTTGCTGTACACAGCATCAAGGCTCTGGTATGATTCCTTCTAGATCTTCCTCACCCCAGGGAGCCAATCCGAGTCTTTTCTTGGGCTTACTCTAGACTCCTGTAGAATACCACACTCCCTAGGCTAAGCCCCAATCTGTGTGTGCCACACGGTATCGTGTGCCACATGGCCTGGGAATCCTTTCACATTTGATATGACCCTCTGATAAAAGCCATTTCTGGAAGAAGATAGTTAAGAATTGGAGCAGCTTTCAGAAAATGTCCTGGCTCTTTCGTTTCCCCCCTCCACCCCCCAGCATCCCTCTTCAGGTCTCTGACAACAAAGCACTGGCATTGGGGGTTGAAGATGAGCTGGGGTTGGAGATGGGAAGGCGGTAGCTCTATGGCAATTCTGGCCCCTTGGGATTCCAGGCTCTGAAGAGGAACCTGAAAATGTGACAAAATATTTATGTTTTTCCCTTCCTTCAGACACAGCCTTTCTTGAGAACATCTGACAAGGTTACTGGTGAACAAGTATACCCAGTGAGCAGCCTGCGAGGCTGGCACAGCGCCCAGAAGAGCAACAGTGGCAGCAACAGCCACTGAGGGGGACAGCTTTCCTTTACAGAGAAGGTAAGGCTCTCTGTTCTTTTGCAGACCCAGTTGGCACCATGCAGCCCACTGGAGGGACACTCAGCCTCTAGAAAGAGACAAGTGCCGCTGAGTCATCCCAAAGAAATACTATGAACCTGTTTGGGTGTTGTAGACGGCAGCTTTGTCTGGCTGAAACGGGTCTTGGTAGGAGTTGCTTCGCTGAACATTTGGCTATGTCCTGAGTTTGAGGCAATGTAACTGGGCCTGTGGAGGGATTTAGTGATCCACCAGATTCAGAGAAGTAACTTAAGATTTAGACCAGAGGACACCTCTGTCACCATCTTGCTACAGGCCTCTCTCCTCAGGAGAACACTGTTGGGAGGGAGGCAAAGGTGCTGGTTTTCAGTCCTGATGCTCATTTGAGCTGACATGTCATCCTACATATGGCCCTGCCTTTTTCCCCTCATCAAACTTCATTAGGCTCAACACAGAGAATTGGAAAGGGCACTGGGACAAAAAAAAAAGTAGGAAATCTGTGCTCTGTCCTTAAACAGCTGTCTGCAGGCAATGCACTCTTGTGCTCCACTGGTCCAGAGAGCTTCTCTCTCTATGCCTCTGTGCTTTCAAGACGTGCCGTCCAAGTCTCAGTTCCTATGATGTTTCTGGAGAATCCTCTACTTCTCTGAAATATATATGTATGTATATATGTATGTATATATATATATATATGTATGTATGTATATATTTAAATCTAGAATCTTGCCTAGGTTATTCTATTACCTCTTCTTTTTTTTTTTTTTTTTTTTTTGAGACAGACACAGGTAGACCCAGCACACCCTCTAAACTCACTATGTAGCTGAAACTCACCTTGAATTCCTTATTCTGCTGCCTCTGCCTTCCAAGAGCTAGGATTACAGGTGTGTACTATCATGCCTGGGTCAGTGACCAAATCTAGTTCTGGTTTTGTATGCACTAGGCAAACACTGCTGTCTTAGCTACATCTCATTTCTGGATTGGGACACTCTTTGGAAAGTTTTTATTGTGTGTGCGTGTCTATGTCTGTGTGTGTGTGTGTGTGTGTGTGTGTGTGTGTGTGTGTGTGTGTATGTATGTATGTGTGTGAGTGCCTGTGTGTGTATGTGTGCGCGTGTATGTGTATGTGTGTGTGACATGTGTGCATATGCTCAAGAATGCCAGAGGAGGGCGACAGATCCTTTGAAATTGGAGTTAGAGTTGGGGACTATGAACTCACCTCAGACCCTCTGCAAGAGCAGTGAGTGCACCTACCCACTGAGTCCTTTCTCCAGCCCCATTTAGGACATTTACATATCAGCTCTCCCCTAACCACAAATGGCTTTCCTGACATTTGGGGAGGATTTTAGTCCATTCTTTTCTCCTTGGGAAGTCCCACGACTCACCTTCATACTCTTCGCAGCTGTTGGCCCCTTTGTCTCCACCTCGGGCCTCACAATCAAGATGGCTGTCTATCTGTTTATTCACATTTGATTTTATTTGATTTTTTGAGATAGGAGAGTCTCACTAAATTGCTGAAGTTGGCCTTGAACTCACAATCCTCCTGCCTCCGTCTCCTGAGGAGCTGGGTTTACAAGACCATGTTTTTTGTTTTTTGTTTTCATAGTAAATTAAGTTCCTGCTATTTAGCCCATGTTGGTCTCAAGGTCTTTCCCTCCGGTCTTATCTTTCTCAAATACCAGGATTGCTGACATGTACCACCAAAGTCAGAACCCTCTCAACTTTCTTACTTTCTCAGAACAAAATCCATTCACTCAACAAATATTAAGAGTGTTTTTTAATGGCTGGCCCATGAAGTAGACAGCTCTATTTATAACAATGCTCCATAAGAAACTTGCCCCCAAATTAACAGTGTGGATCAACAGCAAATGTTTGTTTTTACTCCTCAGGAAAAAGAATAACAAGCTGGCTACTTTGGAGTTTCTCCAACATTCAGGACTGGGGCTTAAGTTGGCTTCGCTGTGGTCCCAGGAAGGAGAAACTAGCCATTTGGAGGTTCCTCTTATAGCCGAGAGAAACAGCAGGAAGAAATCACAGGAAGCCACACAAGCCTATGAAAGCCTAGGGTCAGATGCAGCAGATTTCACTACCACTAGCATCTTAGGCCAAGCGCGTCACAAGGCTGTGCTGAAAGGCAGTGAGACCATAGAGTACTGGCCTCACCATGAAGCCGTGCTGTACTGGAATTAAAGAGGAGTGGTAAAGCAAAAACAGTGTGAAATAGTTTCTACTAAACTGCAAATATTAAACATGCAAGCAAGTGAACCAATGGTAACAAGTTGGGGTCTCCAGGTGAAAAGGGCTGAAGGTCTGGGTCCCGAGTTCCTCTCAGAATAACCAGCCAGTGTCAGACATCCTTAAGTAGAATGGTGTGTGCCCATTTATTTCAGGTGAAACAGGGATTTATAAACCTGGAGCGGTGGGAGGGGCTTTGAGGATGAGCGTGTGTCATTGGCTGGGGCTAGGATGCTGGCAATGCTGTATTTGCATGGGGAAAGATAACAGGAGACAAGCTCACATGTCTGACCACCTGTTAAGCTTGAGACTGTCTCACATGCTCCTGAGGCAGGCACAGAAAACAGCAGAGCCCTTTATCCATACCTTCCATTCTCAGGATAAGATTTTAAGTCTCAAATTTGAGATTACTGGGGTTAGACCATGCTCCATCTCAGCAGTTCTGTGCCAGGTCCCCTGGAGGCACAGTCCACGAGCCCCAAATTTACACACACACCCCTCCTTCTTGAAGCCTCTTTATGTTAACGCATTGTAGGAGATGGAGGAAGGAGGGAGATTGTGAGGGGGAGAGAGAGAGAGACAGAGACAGAGACAGAAACAGAGACAGAGAGACAGAGAGAGACCGAGAGACAGAGAGAGAGGGAGAGGGAGGGAGAGAGAGAGAGAGAGACAGAGACAGAGACAGAGACAGAGACAGAGAGACAGAGAGAGACAGAGAGACAGAGAGAGAGGGAGATGGAGGGAGAGAATCATTGACAGGCAAGGGTTATTTAGCCTGGGAAGCTTAGAAACTTCTGCCTTTATCAAACAAAGGGGCAGAAGGGTTTTTCTGTTGAGAATTGGCCTAAAACTTAAAACCAAGTTGTGCAGTGTATGCATCCTTGCCGGGGAGGGGCCGGGGGCGGCAGTCGGAGTGCACTCACCTGTGCACATGTGTAAGCGATCACAAAGCTTCTTATTCATTCTCCACCTTACTTCTGAGGTAGGGTCTCTGGCTGAACCCAGAGTTCCCTGTTTCAGCGAGGCTAGCTGGCCAGCGAACCCCTGGAATCTGGCTGTCTCCATGTTAGAAGCACATTTCATGATGTTCAAATTTTACAAGGTGCTAGAAATCTGAACACAAACCTTCATGTTAGCCCAGCAAGCATTTTACCCACTGAGCTCTCTCTCTCTCTCTCTCTCTAGCCTCTGGAGAGTCATGTTTTAAATACAGCTTTGTAGCTGCCCCTCAATTCTGTCTCAGCCCCAAGAAGAGTTTGGGAGTCACAAGAGTGTTTTCTGTCTTGATTAGGGTGGCCTGACACAGATTTGTCATGACTCATTGAACAATACCTTATTCTCACATGCAAATTATATCTTAATAAAGTTGAATTAAAAGCAAAAGATAAAATGAAAACAAAAAGAGAATAGGTTGGAAACAAACCTCCAATGACAAAAAGAGTAAAAGCCTGGTACTATTCCACCTTTTAAGTTTTTCTAAGGAAGTGACACAAAATTAAGAGGAAGAGGAGGTCATCTTGTTGTAGGTAGTTTATTATATATGTGTGTAATAATATAAATGTATACGTAAGAAATAAATTAAATTAATTTTTAAAAAAAGAGTAAGAAGAGGAAAAGGAAGGAGAAAATGAAAGGAAAAAAAGGAGGAAGTCAGGGAAGGAAAGGGAGGAGAAAAGGGGAAAAGGAAGAAAGGAAGGAAGAAGAGAAGTCACAGTATCAACACTGAAGAGGTGAGCAGCATTCCCTGTGTAGGGCCCTTTAGCAGGATCTCAGAAGTGGAAGAGAGGTGTTCTTTTCTACCCTGGCATGGGCATGGGGCCACTTTCAAACCTTGAGGGTTTCAGAGTGTTAGTCCTAGTACCTAAGTGAGACTCTATCCTGGCCATGCACAACAGAAGTGACAGTGACATCTGGCTGTAAGGAGACAGTATGGGAATAAGGAAGAGAATTGCAGAACCTGAAGTAACAGTGGCAGTGGCTATGTGTCGACAGAAATATAAAGCCTGGTACGGTGGCACCACCTGTGATCCCAGTACTAGGGAGGCGGAAGCCAGAAGATCACAGATTTAAGGACAACCCAGGAGCCCCATGGGTGCACCTGTGCTTGCCTCCCCGGAGCTGGGATAGCAGGCACACCTCATGAGGCCTGTTTTTTTTTTTTAATGTAAACACTGGGAACTGAACTCTGGTCTTTATGCTTGTGCAATAAGCATTTTACCAATTGGCCAGCTCCTTGGATTAGCTTCTTTAGAAACGTGCAATCACTGTATGTGGTGTGATTTAATTGTCAACTTGACACAATTTAGAAGCACTTGAAAAAAAAAGGTCTTGAGTGATTGTGGGTGTGTCTGTGGGTGATTACATGATTATATCAATCGAAGGGCGACCCTCACACCGTGGGTGGCACCCTTCTCTGCAGGGGATCCTAGTTTGCACAGCAGTGGAGAAAGTGGATTGAGCATAGGCATACACACACTAATTTATTGTTTTCTGCTCTTAGCTGTGGCTGTAATGTGACCAGCTGCTTCAGGTCCCTGCTTCATGGACTTCCTTACTATGATGTACCCTGACCTGGAACTTTGAGGCACTTACAGCCTTTCTCTCTTCATCTGCTTCTGTGGGAGGGTAATGGCTATTATTGACTACATCTCACACCTGTGAGAGACTTTTTTCCCCTTGGTTTGAAGCAGGGGGGTGGTGGAATCCAGTTCTAGTCTGGACGTACAGCTTTGATCCTGATCTAAAGGCACACCTTTAATATGGGCCACGCCTTCTGCTGAAAGTCTACATGAGAACATAGAAGAAGGGAGCTTTTGTTTTATGCCTGCTTGCCCTCGCCGTGCTAACACATCCAGCCCTTCACTGGCATTAGAGCCCACTTCTGTGGGATTCCAGTGTATACTGAAGACCAGATGAGACATTCAGCCTTGTGGACTGAGCTGCTACTGGATCCTTGGGCTCTCTGTTTATTGCCATGGTTGGATTAGCTAGACTGTAGCTTGTGCGTCATTCCGATTATTCATACATGTGTAATTTGCATATATATGAATTACACATATTTATACGAAGAGAGATTCATTCTATCTGTTCTGTTACTCTAGAGAATCCTGGTTGATACAGGGAGTATTTTATCACAGCGATGAGAAAAGACTCTGAATGCAGGACCGGCAGCTGTCCTTCCTGTACAGACAGGTCTATTGGGACAACAGTGCCGAGGGTGATCAAATTTCTTGTCTTGGAGGTCTTCTTGCACCCCACTACAGATAAGGAAGAAGCCAATAGCTCTGAGGGTCTTAAGCATCATGAAGGGGCATGGAGGCCACAGGGGGCTGACCTTCCAAGGGGAGCTGAGGACCACTGTGTGAATGAGGACATCAAGTCCTCGTTTCCACGGATCTGAAAGGCTCTGGGGGAGGCTGGATTGTATATGTATTTTAAAAGTCGAGCTCTAGCATGAGCCTCCATGTTCTTTTGTCTCTGAGCATCACAGGAAGGTTTGGTTGTTATCTTGTCAACCCTCATTGCCGTTTGTGCTTCTGTCTTTCTGTAGTATGAGTGTTACATTTCAGGGCATCGTTTTCATTCAAGCCACCTGAAGTACTTTCTTATTCCGCTTATTCCCACTTCCTGTAACAGCTCAAACAAGTGGAATAGAATATTTTACAGTGCAACCTCTGTAATTTGCAACAAAAGAGGCTGGCATCCCAAGTCTTGTGTTTCAAACCACACATTCCTTCCCTGTTTCCTTTTGGTGCCTCCCTCTCCTACTGACCTTAGGTGAACAGGCTTCATCTAGTTGACAACTGTTTTCAAAACTAGAAAGGCATACCTAGAAGGGACAAAGACTTGTGGCTTAGTAGTTACTGTCTGCTAAAGGATTTGACACATCTACAAAGCCTGGCACAGAGGTAGGACTCAGAACATTTCAGCTACTTACTTCTATGATGAACAGCTCAGTTCAGCAGATATTTCTGGGATATGTGCTTACTCTATTCAAGAAACAGTTGTAGTTGCTTGAGAACAAAGCATGGAAAATTGGTCCTTAACCTTAATAGTTGGAAAAGAGAGCTGTTGTGGTCATTTGAATAAGAATGGCTTCCAAGATGGTGGAACTGTTTGGGAAGGATTAGGAGGTGTGGCCTTGTTGAAGGAGGCATGTCATGGAGGTGAGTTTCAAAAGCCTCCTGCCATTGGTAGTGCAATCTCTCCTTCCTGTTTGGCAATGTGCGCTCTCAGCTGTTCCTACTGCCATGTTTCTGCTCTGACATCATGGACTCTGACCATCTGAAACTGTAAACCCAACTACATGATTTATTTTATGAGTTGTCTTGATCATGGTGTTTTATTACAGCAACAGAAAAGTAACTAATGCCACAATGAATAATAAATAACACAGGTAGGTAGGCTGTATAGAATGCTATAAGATGGTGACTGCAGTGGGTAAAAGGAAGAAATAAAGAGAAACAGCCAGTAATAGATTAACCAGAATAAACATGGCTCAGACCCCAAGGAAAGGATCGATTTTGAGCAGAGACTTGGAAGAGGGTAGTCATCAGTGTTGTGTCAGTAAAAAGAGCCTATGGTGTGTATGCTCTGTTAGGGATGTTATCATAATTCATTGGAGCTGCTAGAACAGGAAATCACAGACTGAGAGGCTCATAGCTGCAGAAATTCATTTGGCATAGTTCTGGAGATTAGGAACACCAAGGTTAAAGTCCCAGGGTCTGGTTGAGGATCCACATTCTGATGTCCAGATGCTATCTTTGCCCTGTCTTGACAGAAGATAAGTGGTCTCTGGGGGCTGTGTAAGGGCACTAATCCCTTTCACAAGGGCTCTGCCCTGATGGCCTTATCACCTCCCCAACCTCTGCCTCCAAATGGCATCACATTAAGAATTATGTTTCAGCATGAGATTGTAGGTGGCACAGGAACATTTCATCTACGGCATAATCTCAACAGGGCTAATGTGCAGGAAGTAGAGAAGGTGAAGTCAGGGGCAGGCTTAGCCTTCAGTGTCTCCAGTGGATTGCTTCCAAGAAGCTCTGTGATGTCCACATCACTTGGGGATCAAGGCTCTTATATAATATGACATTGAACACATGTCTAGGTTATTTTAACACCTATTGCAATGTAAATGCTGTGTAAATGGTTGCTACTCAGTACAGTTCAGGGGAAATTGGCAAGGAAAGGTCTGTATAGGTTCACAACAGATGCAGCTTCTGTTGTTTCTTTAAAATATTTTCCAACCCTGGTTTAATAAACAGAAGGTAGGCTGTAGTGGGTCACAGACAAGAAAATCTGTGGATTAACAATGAGCCAGAAACAGGGGTAAATGCCAGACATGGAGGGTCTTCCTCTTTAGCCCCCTCCTTAGTAACACAAGTTAATCACTTGGTTGGTATCCGCATCCAAGTGTGAGGTGCAGCTTGAAGGTAGTGTCATTGATAAGACATATGGTCACAGTCACAGTACATTTCAGGCAACCCTGAATAAAAGTGTTAGAGGAACAGGTGGAAAAGGGAAGTCAATGATTCTCAGAGGAACTGAAGTATCAGGGAAGAGGGAGAAAGCAACAAGATGGCATAGTTCAGCATCTGTAGTGCTGAGGAGAAATAACAGGCTTGTGCCTTCGAAACACCAAGAGGAAGCAGACAGGTGAATGACAACAGACATCTTGGAATCTTGATTGTTTTTAAAAAATTGAGTTTGAGGCAGAGTCTCGGGTAGCCAAGGCTGGCCTCCAACTTACTATATAGCTGAGGATGATTCTGAATTTCTTATCCTCTGATTTCCTCTTCCCAAGTGCTGGGATTATAGGTACGTGCCTCCACCCGCCCCACTGCCCAGTGTTATGTGGTGCTTCATGCATGCTAGGTAAGCATCCTACCAGCCCAGAACTTTGATTTAGAATAGCAAAGCTGAGAAATGAGGAAGCCCAGAAGCAAGTAAGAAAAGAGTATCTATATCAAAGAAAAAATCATGTTAGTTGAAAATTTATAGTTAAGAGTTTAAGATGGGGCTAGAGTGATGCCTTAGTAATTAAGAGCACTGGCTGCTCTTCCAGAGAATCTGGGTTCAATTCCCAGTACCAACATAAGTGCTCCCCAGTCTTTAAGTTCAGTTACAAGGGATTCAGTGTCCTCTTCTGGCCTCTGTGGGCACTGTAAGCAAGTAGCACACACACATGCATGCACACACACACACACACACACACACACACACACACACACACACACATACACACATGCATGCACACACACACACACACACACACACACACACACACACGGGAAGGGGGGAAGAAGAGAGATAAGGAGGGGAAAAGGGTTAAAAATAACAAAGTATATAGATTGTATTTCAAAACTTATGTTTAATTTTGTTGTGTTCATTGGATTGATCCCAAGGCTTTGTATATGCTAGGTAGATGCTTTGACATTAAGCTACACCCCCAGCCCCTGCCCCACTTTTATTTCTTCCTTTTTTAAAAAACATTGTTTGTCTTTAGTTTGAAACAAGCTATCTCCAAGTTGCCTAGTCTGGCCTCACACTCGCTATATGGTTTAATCTGGCCTCAAACTCTCTATGTGCTCTAGGCTGGCCTCAAACTCTCTATGTGCTCTAGGCTGGCCTCAAACTCTCTATGTGCTCTAGGCTGGCCTCAAACTCTCTATGTGCTCTAGGCTGGCCTCAAACTCTCTATGTGCTCTAGGCTGGCCTCAAACTCTCTATGTGCTCTAGGCTGGCTTCAAACTCTCTATGTGCTCTAGGCTGGCCTCAAATGCTCCATTTGGTCTAGGCTGGCCTAAAACTCTCTATGTGGTCTAGGAGGGCCTTTAACTTTATTTCCTCTTGCCACGGTCTTCTGATTATATGAGATTAAAGATGGCAACCAAATCCTCCAACTTAAAGTTTTTTGTTTGTTTGTTTGGTTGGTTTTAAAGAATATCTTAATATTGTATTTAGCATCAAAAATAGAACTTTCATGTAAGGAGAAAAAGAATATAATATGGGTATAAAACAGCATCAAGAACACAGACTGACACCAGGTTTCTGGGTGTGAACCCCTGACCTGCCTTCAATTAACTCTATGCCCAACAGGGAACACCCTCAAGTATCTGGGCCTCAGGTTTCCTCTCTGTGAAATGATGGCCCAGGGTTAAAGGTTGTAGTTCGAGTTTTGAAATTTGGGTGGAGTTTTAAGTGAGTGGCTACTGCTCTCAGATGACACTATAAACTCAAGACCAGGAGAATCAGCAAGTGACTCAACAACCAATTGGTGACTCCTGATTGTGAGCAGAGACAGGGCCCCTGGAGGACTTAACTCTCTCTCTCTTTTTTTTTTACTTTTTAAAATCTGTTTATTTATTCACTTTACATCCCAGTTGTAGCCCCCCTCCCGCCTCTCCTCCCAGTCCCACCTTCCCTCCCCCATATCTCCTCCCTATTCCTCAGAAAGGAGGAGCTCCCCCTATCCACCCACCCTAGCTTACCAAGTCCCATCAGGACTGAGTTTGTTTACTTCCCCTGTGGCCTGGCAAGGCAGTCCCACCAGGGGGAAGTGATCAGTGATTGAAAAGCAGGCAGCAGAGTCCATGTCAGAGACAGACCCTGCTCCCCTTTCTAATGGACACACATGAAGCGGAGCTACCCATCGGCTACAAGAACTTGACCCTCAAGTTGAAGTTCATGTCAAAGGGCATCCCATTCAGAGGGGAAAGCATGTCAGACTCAGACCCTGCCAACCTCTCACGACTGTGGCTTCAGTCTTTCCCTGCGTGATACCCAACTCACATTTACATATTCCATAACTCTTAGTGCCTGTGACACTATTTAGAGGCTTTGTCCTGTCATTAAGCTTTCATTGAATGACTTAAATCGCATGTCCTTTCAGAAGTTCTTAGCCATGTGTTGGGGTTGAGGGTGGCGGTGGTGATGGTGGTGGGGTGGAGGAGAACAAACTCCAAGGCAGTCTCTGCCTGGTGACATTCACAGTCTAATGGGGAAAATAGGCATTAAACAACAGCTATGAATGATTTATTATAAAGTCATGAGCATGCAAAGTGCTGCAAAAGGAAATACCAAGAACTGCAGCAGCGCTTACCAGAGGAGCTTAATTTAGTTCCTCGGCCCGAAGAAGTGATATTTAAACTGACCCTTCAAAGACGAGTTACAGTTAGATGAGGAGAGAAGAATATTCTGGATCCAGGTACAGCTAGGAGAGGGCCTTCTCTCGGGTCCTTTCACGTACTACCCCACTGCCTGCCTGAGAGTTTGGATGGAAAGTGGGATTTAGGGTGTGGTGCTCGGTCATTCATAGTTACTATAACAGTTGTATTCAAATATAGCAATAAATAGCCACAGGCCCTCACCCACTAAAATGTATCCGATCTAACAGAACTTGATTTTTAGCAGAAGGTGTGCATGAGCACGGATACACACACACACACACACACACACACACACACACACCCCACACACATGAGAAGCATGACAAAGATGGAAAAGGGAAGGCAGGAAATGGGTATAATAAGAACCTACAAAGAAAAGTACCAAAAAGAAGCCACAATCAAGGTGACCTTAATGTCTCAAATTTTGCTCATTTACAAGCTCTTTCCCTCTTTTCTCACTCACCTCCACACTAGCATCCTATACATCCAACATCTGACACGCGCGCGCGAGCACGTGTGCGTGCTCCACCGTGGTCACATACACTCAGTGCCATTTCCTGACTTCTCTGGGCTTTGTGTCCGGAGAAGAACTGGGCAGTGCATCGCCCCTTCCTAGCCATGCTGTGAGCTCAGGCGGAGTCAGGGGAGCTATCTCCCTGGAGATCAGCACCCTGCAATGTTGCTTTCATATCCCTTTCCTATTGTTGATTCTACTGATCATTGATAACACAGCTCTGCTCACTGGGGAATTACAGAGAAGAGATTTCCTATATAAATTCATAACAATGTGAGCCTGAAACCTAGCATGTGACTCTGAATACCAGGAAAATTATGAAAACCTCACATGGAAAGAATTAGTCCTCTCTTCTTCATCCTCCTCCTCAGGTGATCAGAATGCTCTTATTCTGTTCCTGGGCTCTCAGGCAGGGTCATGGCAGGAGATCTCTGGCAGCCATGACCATGTGCAGGCATCTGCTATTGCTTATACCTGTAAGCATTTTTTACCTTTGGTCAGGTTTTTTTTTTTTTTTTTTTTTTTGCTTTTAATCTTCCAATATGGTTTTCTTACTGGAGATGTAGGGTCAGCCCTTTGCCTTGCCCTTAATAAAAACAGCCATTTGGGCATCCTGTGACCTCTTGATTGGGTCGCCCAAGGGGAAGCAGCATCCTGACCTGCTCATCTTTGTCTTAAAGTTTCAGCAGCAAACAAAGTGGAGAGGTTAAAGAGCTACTGACTTGCTGACTCAGAGAGGACTACCCAGCACGCTGGTAGGTGGGGCAGCCGACTAAGCCTGCCCACTCTGCAGGGAAGCCATTAATACCTGGGCCTCAGATGGAGCCCAGAGCAGAGGTACTGAATGCCTATAATCTGTGGCTAGATTTAAATCAAACAGAACAAAACGCAGCTGCTTGGGAGCTTCAGATGGCTATGTGCTTCATAAGAGCCCCCACTTTGTGTAACCACAGACTGCCTATAAAGCAGGGGGCTGGGAAACTGACAGGGGTGTCAATAAGCCAATTTGTGGCTTGTAAGGGTGTTACACTTGTTTATCGGCATTTAAGGAGACAAGACATTGATGTTAACACAGTGGGAGGGAAGTGGCTTGGACCAATAGTATGCCTTGCTGAAAATTAATTTAGACCCTCTTCTCTCTGTGCCAGAAATGGTAGAGCTAATTCATTACCAAAGTGTTGAAATGCCACTGAAAATGAGTTAGGGTAATAGGGGAGAGTCATCAGCAACTGAACAAAATCCCAATTTAGCGTTCTTTTGGTAACTTCAAGTAAATGAAACACTGTGAAATAACATGCTTTATGTCAGAGAAGAGAACAGCGAGGGTTTGTTTAATTTGGGGGATGGGAGGACGGCAGGGTTGGGAGAGGAGCTGCCCCTGCCTAGCTAGGCCAGTTCTCAGCCACTCCCGCTGGAAAACCCAACAACTTGTGTTTAGAACCTGCTGCCCTGAAGCAGTCAGGGGCCTAGCGATGCCACCACGCTCTTTCATCAAAATTCTGTGAAATCCCTGTCTGGCTCATTTACAAGCTCTCAGTTCCACGTGCTGGCCTCGAGTTGAGTTGAGGTTGGGCATGCGGTTACTCAACTCTCAGCTTCAAGCTTCCTCTTTAGCGGTAACGCGGATCACGTGACCTCCTCCACAAGTTGCATCGCCTTCTATTTATTTGCTCTCCCCTGTTCGTTCCTCTGGCTGCTTTACTGTCTCGGGGACATTTCAAACATGAAAACTACAGCTTCTGAGAACCGAAGCCCTGACAAGACTGAAAAAATTACTTGGCTCAGTGCAAACACAGCCTTGCTGTTCTTGGTGGAGGCACTTGCTGATTACTACAGGAAAGATGTGGAGGAGGAGGAGGAGGAGGAGGAGGAGGAGGAGGAGGAGGAGGAGGAGGAGGAGGAGGAGGAGGAGGAGGAGGAGGCGTGAAGCCAAGTCACCCTGGACGGCTGGGTCTTCTTTTAGAGGCCCTGTATTATTTCCTTCATCCCAAAGAGGGATTTGACGATCTCTGTAAAAGCCACAGAGGAAGGGAGCATGTTCGTGACAGCGTTCTGAGCGCTGTGTCTGTGTCATTAGCCCGCATTCTTCACCTCTCTCTCTACCGCCTGCTGTAGCTGTTTCCACTCGATTGAAGCGTTCTGCCTGTGGGGTTGGTGGGATGCACATGAGGTTCACAAGTACTTCACAGACTCACAAGGCTCAGGGAGCTTGCAAGACTTCCAGGCTACATAAGCTGTGGATAGTATCTAGGCATGGCGAGACTCTCTGGTTGTGTGGCTGCTTGCAGGTTGCACGAGGAACGTCAGGGGTTCAGAATTCTTGAATTGTTATGGATGCTGGGGAAGGTTTTTCAGTGATGCGGATGCAGGGGTCAACCACACGGCTGGAACAAAGCCCAGTGAGCCCATTGGTTCACCACAGTGCACTCAGATTGAACAGTTGCTGTGATTGGCCACTGTCGTCTCTGTCTGGGGCAGGTAGAAATAGACGCTTCAAGAGGCTGCTCTATACTTGTAGTTCTTCCCAGAAAGGAATGGCCTTTGTTTGAGAGCCATGACATCCCCGGTGGTGGTGGTGGTGGGGGGGGGGGGAATGAGAGATACATTGTGCAGAGGCTAGCCAAGCTCAGGTGACCACAGGTGATCTGCCGAGCTTTAAGGTGAATAATGTTTTTCCCTATATGCTGCTGAGTTCTGGAGTGGTCTGTGTTACCACAAAAGCAAGTGATAATGCTCTGTTTACACCAAAGGAAGAGATTCTTATGGACAAGTAGACCAATCACCTGTGTTACAGGTGATTTGTATCCGATGGACCTACAACTGACACAGGGAGACTGAAACATATTTTAAAGCTGCCAGCACTTCGCTGGGAAGAGTCTAAACTGATTCTGATCTACTCATAAACTAAACAAACTACTCTAAACTTTATAATATATATTCTAAGCACTTGCCACTATGACTCATGGGCCGGTCCTCATCAAGTCCCAATCATCCTCATCCTCACTTCACTCCCCTCTCTCTCCCCTCTTGCTCCTCCCCTCTCTAGGAAGTCCCGCCTTGCACTTCCTGTCTTTCTGCCCATCTGATTGGCTAAACAGCACTTTATTGACAGTTGTTATATCCTCTCAAGACATTCCTCCACACACCTGGAAGGAGAGTCTCATCTCCACTTGGGAATTACCTAAAAATAAGAATAAGGTAGATTTTCTGGCCAGGGTGCCTTCTTACAGTAGCCCCGGTGGCTGCTACAGTACCAAGGCCCCTTTGTCCTCTCAGCCAGAAATGCTGCTGGTCAAATCTGTTGTACACGCAAGTGCCTTGGAAGAACACCTTCCTCAGCTTCCGGAGCCCAGTCTCCTTTGTCCTCAGTCTCTTGTGATCTCAAAAGAAAAACCGACTTTGTATTTGTTTGAAACTCTAGAATTAAAAATAAACAACAGCAGCAACGACAACAACAAAAATATGTGTGGATATGTACACGCGAGTGCAGATACGCACGGAGGCCAGAAGCGGCCTGGAGCTGGAGTTACAGGTCTTTGTATACTGCATGACATAAGCGCTGGGACTCAAACTCTGGTCCTCAGAAAGAGCAGGATGTGCTCCTAACCCCTAATCCATCTCTCCAGCCCCTAGGGATTTGTTCTTAACAATATTTTTCAAATCTGTTGGACCCCTCCCCCCCCCCATGAGAAGAAGACAAGCTTCCAAAAGGACAGCTACAAGATCCAAGGGGAGGAGCATGGGGCGATCTTTGTGGATGGATGATCAACAGTCCAGACAGCCTTCCCTGCCACACCTTGCAGCCACCAGACAAGACTGGGCTCTCAGGCATCACCCCCAGCTTGGAAGGGTGACCCGTCTTTGGCAAAGCTTTCACAACACGAGCACAGGTCCAAGCAGTTTGAATGTGAACCGCTAGGGGATAAATGCCCCGATTATTCGTTTTACTGCTCATGAAAGGCAGCCATAGCTCCATTTCCAGTAAGCATGGTTGGCACATTACACACAGCCCCCTCTTTCCTGCTGTTTGTGTAAGTGGCCTCTCCCTGGCCAGGCTTCCTGCTGCAAATGTGTGATTACAGGATTAGAAAGGTGATGGAAATAGTAATCATGCCTGTTTTCAGACAGAGCTTTCCCTCAAGGGACCTCGAATGGCTGTGTTCTTATTCATACCTGCAAGGGGGGAAAAACCTAGGGGGCACTTTCATAGATGGGCAAGGACAGCCTGCAGAGAGAGTGGTGGAGCCAGCTGCTGTGGGCGTCACAGGCTTCCAGGCTGGTGGACAGAGACTGTCAAAGCAGAATTTGGAGCCGGCAGACAATCAGACCTCCAGGTTATGCAAATTGGGTCCAGGATTGGGACATTGCCTATTTGTTGTATGTGAGCAGCTTTGGGGCCAAACTCAACTGCAGTGGGCAGCCCAGCAGGCAAACAGTTTGGCAAACGTGCCAAGGGAGCTCGACAGCTATCCTGGCTTGTGGTGGACATCAAGAAGGTCCAACAGAAACTGTCTGTATGGTTATTGAGCAGAAGGGAGCAACCATGGGGTTCTAGAAAGCAACAAAGGAAGGAGAAGTTTAGAGCAGGGCAGGAGACATCAGAAAGGAAGGGCTAAGAGGTAGGGCCAGGCTCAGGAGAGCCAGAAGGCAGAATGGGTAATCTCAGGAGTCTGGCGTCCTCACTGAACCAGGAATCCATCCTACCACAGCTCCATCAAAGGCCAGAGCAGGCCCTGCAGCCAGGTCAGTTGGCTCTGAGTCACCAAAACCAACATTAGACTCATCCTATGGTTCCAGCACCAAAAGCGAGGCCCATTTCTCTGCTGGAGAATGGGTTGGCAGGTGGGGTGGCAGCACAAAGGCCATGCGCGTGCAGGCTTCTGGAGGTCACGGGGATTTCAGATTAGTGGGACATCACATATCGGGGCTGTAGTCCTGGGTCTAGTCTAGGGTGCACCCTGCTTCATGAATCTTAAGCTAGAAGCCTACATTGAATCTGCCTCAGTTCCTCAAGCCCTGGAAGAGACTGGAGGCTCCTTGACTTCCTCCTTCCCTTCATTACTATGAAGAATACATGAAATAACATACTTGGTCACTTTGGAAACATAGAACTACAAAGCTTTGTCACTATTATTTATGCGACACAATTAACATGTCTCTCTAAATGGAACTTCCTAAAGCTGACTTGCTAGCTTAAGGGTCATCTAGCCCTTGCCTTCTTTCTCTGAGGCTCCAATCCCTAATGACTCCTCGTAAGTCAATCTCCCAGAAAATATCTCTGTGAAAATCGGTGAAGAACTGTGATCAGGCTGTCAACCTTCTTATTTTAGTCGTGGACACCAATGTACCTACTGATATTACCCACCTATGGTCACAATGCTAGTCAGCCGTAGAGCCACAAAAGACAGGGTCTGGTGCACAGTGGGAACTCAGTATCTACCACAACTAAGCAAGCAAGCAAGCAAGCAAACAAACAAACAAACAAAAAGATCCACTGATTCTAACTAGGCATGGTACTGTACACCTTTAATCCCAGGACACAGGAAGCAGAAGCAGGCGAATCGCCATGAGTTTGAAGCCGTTCTGCTCATCATATTGAATTCTAGGCCAACCAGAGTGAAATAGTAAGACACTGTCTAAAACAAAACAAACAAGCAAAAGGCAGCAAAAGAACTAAGTCTTAAGCCAGGTGGGGTTGGGGTCTTGCCTATTTGTTTTGCTCTGTTCGAGACAGGGGCTCACTCTGTTTACCTCGGCCTTGTATTATTAGCAGTCCTCCTGGGTCAGGCTCCCTAGTGCTGGGTTACAAGTATGGACCACTATACTCAGCTCCAGCAGTTTTATTTAAGGTCTGCATCATTTGCCATCTTGTAATTTCAGCTGTCTCATTCCTAAAAAGAGAGGAGGGGGCACCTGCGAGACATGATTTTTTCAATAGACGTTACACTTCCTAGTTCCTCTCGTAGAAAGTCATTTTGTGATGCACTTGCATACACCCTGCCGCTCTGTGCCCACAGGTTATTCATTATGGCTTTATTTGCGGACGCTAATGATTGGAAACAATGTAAGCAAGCTTGTTAAATAGACTGATTTTTATAAACACAATCCAAGGCAGCCACCAAAGCAATAGTGTAAGTACATGCATTTTAAAATAGAACAAATATCAAAATATATTAAATGGAAAAAAATACAAGGTGTATAACAGTATAAGGCAAGCTTTCTCTCCATGTTAGCAGTAGAGAATATATGTGTGTGTTTACATAAGATAACTCTAGGTTACTCAGGGAATTGGTGACATTTGATTGAACCATGTGAAAATAGAGGATATATTTTTGAAGAATGCCAAAGTAAAGAAAGGGGGGAAAAAGAATTAAAACTCCACTTAGCCACCTGTGTGTGATTAAAAAGCATCTGGGATTATCTCTGTGGTCAGCAGCAGGGGTGGTGCCATCATGGGCAGAGGTGGCTAGCACAGCTCTTGCCTTCCTTTACCTCTTCCTTCTGAGCTGGAAGAGAGTAACGTGGACTGCTGTTGAGAGTCTGTCTTGATCATTCATAGCAAATTCATATCCCAACTGCCCAGCAATGTTTGAATAAAGTATGTCACTCTTCATTAGCAGAGCTCTAATGAGGTGTGGGAAAGAGCTGTGCTCTCCCCATGAGAGACTAGCACTTGGATCTAGAAGGATCCCCATTGTGCCTGGGCTCAGCTCAGGCCCCTGCAGTGTTCAAGCTCCTTATCTAATAGTGAGCAAGCCTACATAGTTTTAGAGCATCCGTATTTTCAAAGATTGTAATTGCTAGACCCCAGGTGGGATCCAGCAAATACTGTCTCTAAAGCAGGAAATATGGTCTCCATAACCCTTTGTATCATCCTATATCCCTTTGTTGGTTCTATCAAATGCTTTTATTGCTTTTGTTACAGTTAAGGAGATTCAGAAGCCAGCTCTTTAATCCCAACACTCAGGAGGCAGAGGCAGGCAGATCTCTGTGAGTTCAAGACCAGCCTGGTCTACAAATCAAGTCCAGGGCAGCCAGGATGACAGGAGAAACCCTGTCTCAAAAACAAACAAACAAACAAACAAACAAACAAAAAACAAAAGAAGAAGAAGGAGGAGGAGGAGGAGGAGGAGGAGGAGGAAGAAGAAGAAGAAGAAGAAGAAGAAGAAGAAGAAGAAGAAGAAGAAGAAGAAGAAGAAGAAGAAGAAGAAGAAGAAGAAGAATTTTCAGCCCAGAGAAGAGAACAACGAGCTATGAGCTACAGACCAGGACATCAGGGCTGATGGTCAGTTACAGTTTCTAGTAGCATAGGAAATGACCATCGGACTCAAAATGAAAATCAAAGGGAGTGGGAAGAACTGTTGACTGGAAATGCTCTCCTCAAAGAAGCTAAAACTATAGCTATTTAAGTATTAAGCATGGTTATCAGCATGTAAGTCATCTCTCTAAGTTGAAAACCTTTTGAATAATTAGTCTAAAAGAACATTTATTCATTTATTCAGCCATTCAAGATTATTGAGTATTTATTCATGTCAGACACTTTACCAAGTATCTGGACATACAAGCAAATGAGATTATTATTGACTTTAATAATAAACATAGTAATATATGTAATAACAAATATAGCAACAGTAATGGCTAACACTGGATGTTTATGTGTGTGGTAGGAAGAGTTCTAAACCTTTTGTGTGCATTTTAATTGAATTATTTTAATAAGTATGTGATGGATGCTCCCTCTATTTGTTGAAGGAGGAAACAGGCACAGAGATGGTAAGTAGTTCACCCAAAGTCTTATAGCAGGCAAGTAGGTCAGTTGAAATGTACCCTTTTAAGTACAACAGACACTTTTCTAGGAAGAAGTAGTAGCCAGGAGTTGTGATTTTGGGTTCTGGCTCTCTGTGGTGTAGAAAGAAGATAAATGGTTTGGTGGCCCCTCAGGTCAATTCTTGTCATGTTTACAATGGGAAGAGCATGTATCTGCATAAGGAGTTGAGGAGACAAAAGAGATCTATCAAGTGAAGAAGGAATTGCTGGGGAGTCAGCAATGATGGCATAGGGATCCAGGAAACAGAAGAGGCCAGCTCAGGACAAGGTCCTGGGGGTTAGTGCAAGGAGGAAAGCAAGTTTTATCCAAAAGCAACAAGAGGGAACTCAGGCATTCTGGAGACCTGGGGGAAGCCAGAGGACTAAATCTGTCCTTTGCAGCAGTGGAACAAACTAGCAAGGAAGGAGAGAGTGACCCAAAGGCTCCAGCTCCATAAGTTGTCAGCCAAGGAGAGCCTGCAAATACTGAGCCACACTTCAAAGCCAAGCAGAGCCAAGTTGGTTGGAACTACACCAAGAACACGCAGCATAGATAGATCTTGGCTGAGTGTCCCCCAAACTCATCCTAAGTAACTTGGAGGTGGGTTCACTTGTAGGCAAGAGGCAGCCCAGCATATTGAATTCAGGCTGGTCCGGGGGCACTTTTATGACCTTCCTCTCCTGCCTTCAAATTCTGGGTGTGCTGCCAGGAGGGGACAGAGTTTCTTCCTATGCTGCTTCCTGGGACATGGAATTGAGTCTTGAGTAGTGACTTCATTCATTTTCCAAATTCTCTGCCAGCTCTCCCTGGATGGAGCGGAACAGGTAAGCTTGCAAGGGAAGGTCCGATTCCATCCCGCTGGGCCCAGTCTTCTAGGAATTGGAACGTGGACACTGGAAGCTCAGAGAAGCTGGGGGGCGGGGTGGGACTAAAAGACTCACCTGAAGTGATGTCACATTCAGAAAAGCCTTGTGGCCCTCATCTGAGGGTTAAGAAGGGTTGAGGATGGGATTGGCTTTAGTCTATTCTAAAAGAAAATGAAGCCTGGTGTTTTTTTTTTTCTTCCTCCCTGATTAGCATTTTTATTGCATCCTTCCTATTTGCTCTGCCTGCTCATAATTAAATACTGCCCATGGTGTCTCGTCTATTTTGGTAATGTGCTCCTGGACACCGATGGATTGGATTTAAATTTGTTTTATAGGCTTCTTCCGCTGGTAGAGAACGAGGATTAAGCTTAGAATCTCCCTGGCAAGGTGGGCTGGATAAGGGAGGGAGCCTAGCAATTGGCTCAGGAGGCTCCTCACCCCAATGCTAGGATCTAAGCTGATGCCTTGGATGAAAAATGCAAGAAGTGTGTGGTCTTCCTGTTCTTAGAGCAACTTCTGTTCATGATGGTCTGAGACATGAGGAAGCTGTGTCTGTGCTGATTGGGTAAGGCTGAGGCCCAGAGGTTAGAAGACACGGAGGGGGAAAGGTGACGAGATTCTCCAGGATGTAGACTCCAGACGCTCAACTAGAAAGTCAAACAAAGCCTGAGGCTTCTCCCAGGAGCCGTGCGTGCTATTTGTCCTCTGCGCATGACCTGCAGTCACAGCTACAGCCACGGCCACCCCTCTTGTGCCATCGTATTCCTTTGCCCTTTCACTGCTGTGCCAACCCTCCGGCATCTTCTCTCCTTCTCTTCCTCCTGGTCTTGGTAGCCTCCATCCCATTTCCAAGAAGCTGCCTCACAGGCTCCACCTTTCTTTATACTATTTCTATTCTTCCTTACCCAGAGCTCAGCTTCCTTCTCTTATCAGGCCAAACTTGAGCCATAATAGGAAAAATAAATAAATCTGATATCTAAACCCTATTAAGTACAGGGTTGGCAAGCTAGATCAGTGGCTCACAAAGTATGGTCCTCAGCATCAACTTAACTTAGCCTTTGCTAAATATTTCTGGGCTTCACCTAGTGGGCTAGTGGGCCGCAGGGTCCTGCCACTCAAACTTAATCAGCCACCAGGGTCCTAATGCACTCCCACTTCTGAAAGCCCCCTTTTTTGCCGTCTTTCCAGAACCTTCTCTCAGTGGCATCTTCATTGATGGCCACATCCTCTGTGAACCAAGCTTCTTCTGCTGACCACAGACTCTGGGCTGCTCCATCATCTGCTAGAGAGACAATGGCTGTCCCACCTTGGACCAGTATTCTTCCTGGGCAGTATGGTTCCCAGAGTTTCAGCTGTCACCTCTGTTCTGAGGATCCCTATGTGTATACTCCTTGTCCTAGAAATTGACTCTGACTGCCTATGAGGTACTTGACTTTGAATATTCTAGACAACTCATTCACGTTTCCCAAGTTGATGTCTCAGGTTCCTAATTTTGGTTCCTTACCCATGCCAGTTGGCACAGTTCCTCCTCCCGCACAGTGCAGTGACCTGCGCTTCTTTCATTGGTAGCTCAGCAGCTTTAGCTCAGGCTGCAAACTTACCTCTACCCACTCTCCTCAGCACTGTCAGCATTGTCGTGCTAATACACAGGGTTTTTAAAAATTAATTTATTCAGATTACACCTCAATTGTTATCCCCTTGCTTGTCTCCTCCCATTCCTCCCTCCCTCCCTCTTTCACCCTATTCCCCTCCCCTATGTCTGTGACAGAAGGGGACCTCTTCCTCCACCATATGGTCCCAGCCTATCAAGTCTCATCCTGTTAGCCTGCTTATCCTTTCTCTGAGTGCCACCAGGCCTCCCCACCAAGGGGAAGTGGTCAAATATGGGGCATCAGAGTTCATGTCAGAGTCAGTCCCTGCTCTCTGCACAACTGTGGAGAATGTCCTGTCCATTAGCTAAATCTGAGTAAGGGTTCAATGTTTACTGCATGTGTTGTCCTCGGTTGGTGCAGCAGTTTGAGCAGACACCCCTGGATCCAGATCCGCCCATCATGATGTTCTTCTCATAGGTTTCTAGGACCCTCTGGATCCTTCTAGTTCCCCATTCTCCCATACTTCTCTCACCTAGAGTCCCAATAGGAGGTCCCCGCATCTATCCCAATCTCCTGGTAAGTGAAGACTTTCATGAGACATCCCTTTTGGACTAGTGTTCAGTTATAAGTGAGTATATATCATGAGTCTTTCTGAGTCTGGGTTAACTCTCTCAGTATGATCATTTCTAGTTCATCTATTTGCCGGCAAATTTCAGAATTTCCTTGTTTTTAATAGCTGAGTAGTATTCCATAGTGCAAATGTACCTTTATCCATTATTCGACTGAGGGACATTTAGGTTGTTTCCAGGTTCTGGTTATGACGAATAAGGCTGCTATAAACATGATTGCTGAAGGGTCTCCTGGTCTTTCAGGACAAACCCCAAACAGGGTTCCCACCAGCTGCTTTCTTGACAGGCTCATTTTCTAACACTCTTCTTGCTCAGCCCTCTCTACGACCATGGTCTGAGTGTTTGTTCACATCTGTGTCTGTGCAAAATGACTTTGCCTCAAAAAGCCTCCTTATCATCACCAATATAAGTCAGCATGTCTTGCCACATGTGCATCCTTCGCAGACAGCTCTTCCTTCTTCTCCCAGCACTGGGCTTCCAGCTCACCTGGCCCTTGCTGGAGTTCCAATCCACATCCTTTTGTATCTCCATTGTCATCCTTGTCAACTGTGACTTCCCGAAAGTTTTGGCTGAGCTTCAGTCACTGTTGCCTCCCAGCTCTTAGCATGGCAGCTGGCACATAGCTGGGGCTATATACATGTTTGCTTGTTAGTTTCATTACAAAAGCTGGGGTCTTGCAAATATGCAACCACCTCTAACGCAGGACAGTCTTTCTATCTCCAGGAGAATGGTGATGCTCAGGCAAGAATCTGCCCTCCTCACGAGCCCTGTGGGTCCATGACTTTGGCTCCCACTCTTGCTGTTTGTCTTTGGGTGCTAGTTTCACCTGCAATAGACTAGCAAAAGGAAGAAATCTGAATCACTTCTCAAGTCCCTGGACTTGAGACCTTCTGCTCTTTCTCCAAGTGTTCAGCAGAGCCTGGCCTGCATAAGTCTCCCTTCTGTAGAGAAAAAGGGAAAGAGACAGTTCCTCACAACTCCCAGGCTCCATACCAGAGCCTGCCTATGGCTGGCTGTTCTCTTGACTCTCAGAGCAGTAGCCACACAGCAGTGCCAGTGCGTCATCTGGGTGTAGCTCCTGCAGCTCTCATGCTGAGATGTGAAGCCTCTGCATCCAGAGACAAACAGCAGAGCCTGCATAGTTAGCGCTCAGCAAGAGTCTGCTGAGTGACCAGCAGAATACCAAGGAACGCAAGATGCTCTCCAAGCGGTTTCTGGTTTCCGCTATGGCTGGCCATTCTTTCCTGCACAGAAAGGAGTGAGGGGCAGCAGAGAGGAAGATGTAGAGAGATGTAAGGAACATTTCTCCACATTTTTTTCTGTTGACCTCCAAGGAGGGCCTCTAGATCAGGAAAAACACGGGAGTCTCCAAGCTACCAGTTCCCCCTCTGTCTTGCCTTGAGCCCTGGGCTGTACCCTTCCAGGTTGCAGGCAGACAGAGGTAGATAAACTAGCTTGGAGACAACTTTAAGTGAATTCAATTACCATAGCAACCAAAACTACCAGTATGGAGATTCGGCTCCAGACAGCAGCAATCCTGGCATCCCAGAGAAGTAGCTATCCAAAGGGAACTGCTGAGAGATCAGGAGGTAAGGAGGTGGGGGTGGTGAGAGGTACCTCCTAATTCATTTAGACTTTGAGGGGTTCTGCAGAGCTCTTATAGGCCAGATGCAAGTGTCTATTACCTCTGCCCTCTTTGGGCCTAGAGCAATGAGCACATGCTGGCCTCTTGCTTCCTATTGTGCCCTTCCATGGATGGGCAGGAGATCAGCCTTCCTTCTGTACACCTCTGAAGTGTAGAATTTAAGAGGCAGAGCTCCCTGGCTGGTGAGATGGCTCAGCTGGTACAGGTACCAGGCTTGTTACCAAGCCTGACGGCCTGCGTTTGCTCTCTAGAACCATCGAGGCGGAAGGAGAGAACACACACAGAAGGGGGTGAAGGCAGCAGAGAGGAAAACAGAGAGCCCCATGCAGAGTGTGGCTGTCGGGACAGGACCCGCCAACCTCATATGCCCTCGGGGCTCTATGACTTTGACTTCCACCATCACTGTTCGCCCTCACATCGGCTTCTCTAAGAGTGATCCTCAAAACAGAAGTGGGCACTCAGGAGTCCGATGCCATGGTTTTAAATAAAACAAGCCATGCTAAGGGGTCTTGAGCAAACTGCTCAACTCTTCTGCAGCTGGTTTGCTCGTCTGGTCCTACGGGGCATGCTTGCACCTGCTCCATAGGAGTGTTGTCACAAATGAAAACCCGAGAGTGCAGAGAGAAGGCTTTAGTGCTGGGTGGTCCCTGGTGACGAGCAGACAAGAGTGTGTTGTTACGTCTCATCACTGCTATTATTAATACCCCCCCACCCCACCCCTTGCCGAGATGAGGATCCCAGACTCTAGGTCCTCCTGTCTCAGGGGCGCTTCCTAAAGCTGCCAAGTTGCATCATAGCAGGCAGTTCCTTCCTTCCCTGGAAGCCAGCTAAAAAAGCAGAGGGCTGCAAATGACCAGAAGCCTTGCTCTCTCTGGAGACCTCATCTGAGCCTGTCAGCTATGCTCACCCCGGGAAGTTTCTGTGAGGATAGACTCCAGAGACTGGCGATTTCATTCATCTCTCTTGTCTCCATACCTGTGTTAAACAAGTGCTAGACTCCGAGGCCGTTGGGTCAGAGCAGCGCTTCTCAACCTGTGGGTCGCGACCCCTCTAGGGGTTCGAATGACCCTTTCTCGGGGGTCGCCTAGGACCACTGGAAAACATGAATATTTACATCGTGATTCATACCAGGAACAAAATCACAGTTATGAGGTAGCAACACAAGTAAGTTTATGGCTGCGGTCACTACAACATGAAGCCCCGTATTAAAGGGTTGCAGCCTTAGGAAGGTTGAGAACCACTGGGTTGGAGGCGTGGTCCCCAGCAAAGCCCTTTAAGGGAGTGGTGGAACCTTCAAGGTTCTTGGGTGGTGCTGCTGGTTACATCCTCACACACCTGAGTGCAATAGTGGGACCCACTCATTCTTTTCTTGTCTGAGCATGAAATAAGCACACTTGTCTCAGCCGCAATGGGCTGCCTCTCCAGAGCTCCAAACACAGCTAGACTACCCATCTGTGGATGGGAAGCAAAGTCAAGGCTTCCTCCTTCTAAGCTAATTGTCCCAAACACTCGCCACATAACAAAAAACCGACCGGTACACGTGTGTGATCGCTGCAGTACAAAGAAGCAACAGCTTGTGATGAAGGCCAGATCCTCCTCTGTAAAAAAAAAAAAGTGGGAATAAAATAAAAACTAGTCTCAGAGAAACACAGGCCTGCTCATAAGCATGGAAGGTGAAGGTGGGCACCGCCTTTATGGCCTTGTCTCCTGTGTGTCCCAGTTTTATTTCCCATGTGGCATGTGAACAGCAAGAGGTCAGAGGTGATTCTCTTCAATAAAGCAATGGCTGGTGATGGAATCTCGTCTCCTCCTCTGGCGGGGGTGGGGGTATGCTCTTTCATTTCAACAGTTTTCTTTTTTGCAATGGACCAGGCCTTACGCCAGTTGCTGGGGACACCAAGACAAAACAATTTGAGGGGTTCGGCTTGGCAGCCAAGAAAGACTCTGAGGTCCCAGAGAAGCATCGTGTGGGAGACTATTTTGTAGGGGAGAGTATATCGAAATTAAATTGGAGCATTACAATTAATTCGATGCTGGGCAACGGGGCCAGGCATTGGCCATATCCTCTGTGTGGATCTAAAATAAAGTTCTTCCTACTGGAGAACAGAGAGAGAGAGAGAGAGAGAGAGAGAGAGAGAGAGAGAGAGAGAGAGAGAGAGAGAGAGAGAGAGAGAGAGGTGCAGGCAGAGAACAGCGGGTACAAGAAGAAGTATGGAAGGCCAGTTGTGCAGAAGGTGAGATGTTTAGGGATGAAAAGGAATGTGTGTGTGTGTGTGTGTGTGTGTGTGTGTGTGTGTGTGTGTGTGTGTGTGTATACACGCACGTGAATTCATGTGCATTTAAGGGGCTAAGGGAGAGGACAGAAGATGGGTAAGGGAAGAGATCCAAGAGTTAATCTCTCTTCTTATCTCTCAAGCAATCAGCAGTTCTCTAAGCCCTAGACAGTGTGGCTTGCTATGCTGGGATTTGTACAGCTTTTTTTTTTTTTAAATTATTTTCCCTGGAACCAAAGGAGCTGTTGAGTGTGTTTTGGGTTAGTTAACCCCAGCCCATTTCTGAAGGTTTGCTCCACTCTTGGGTCCTACATGTCTCCAGCCGACAGCTTTTTGCCAGCTCAGCATCAACAACCCTGACTTGAACAGCACTCAGAACTCTGACCTCCCTCCTTCCTAAAAGGTCCCAAACTACTCCACCCACCTCCACCCACCCCCTCCCCACCTTGCCAACTCTGCTTTGTATTAGCATGTCTGAGACCAGCAGCAGCATCTTCCTGGGCAGCAGAGGCCCGATGTGGACTCTTCTGTGCTGCTCCACACCCAGCCAACCAGAGTCCTGATGCCTTTTTTACCTCTAACATACGTCTCTTGTGCTTCATTTGTCCATCTGCAGTAGTTGAGGCCCTCATCAACTCTCCTCTGGAATGCTGCAGGAGCCTGCTAATTGGTCCCCCAGCTACCTGTCTTGTCCTGCTCAAATCCACCATCCATACTGCTGGGTCAGAGTGGGCTTGCAAGCACAGATCTGATTGTAGTTTGCACTTGCCCTAAGCCCAGGGTAGTTCCCTGTGGCTGGCAGGGTGGAGTCCGGTTCTTTGGTTTGCCATTAGAGACCCCTGTTGACTGCCTGCCTGCCTCACCAGCCTTTGTCGTGGTGTGTCTTGCTGCACTCCTTGTGTCTGCTCTGCTTGCTGCTCGCAGCACGCCAATTCCTACCCCATTGCTGGACTCAGTTCAGCTGTCATCGCTTCCATGGTGGCTTTCACTCAGACTGGGCCCCAAGCTTCCCTAGAGGCTAGCCCCACCCCTATCATACATCCTAGCTCTGTCGGTAGCACAAAGATCAATGCACGATGCTTGCTTCTGTTTCCTCACCTAAGAATAAGTGCACTTGGGCTGGAGAGATGGTGTTTAAGAGCATTGACTGCTGTTCCAGAGGTCCTGAGTTCAATTCCCAGCAACCACATGGTGGCTCACAACTATCTATAATGTGATCTGATGCATATTGTATACATAATAAATAAATCTTTAAAAAAAAGATTAAGTGCACTCTATTCAATTGCTTCAAGTAGTTATAAAACTGGGACTGGGAAGACAGAAGTTGGTAAAGTGACCCGAGTTTGGATCCCTAGCACCCACATAAAAACTGGGCACAATGGTGCACACTTATATTTCTGTCACTAGTACTGGGGGAGAGAGGTGAAAAGAGGTGGATCTCTGAATATTGGCCAGCCAACCTAGCCGAATTGATGGGCTCCAGGTTGAGTGAGAAACCCTGTCTCCAGATGGAGAGTGATCTAAGAAGATATGTGAAATCAGCCTCTGGCTTCCACAAGTGTGTGTAGGCACACACACACACACACACACACACACACACACACACACACACACACACACGCAGGCACACACACATTAAACATACACACACCTAGCAGCTCTTTGTCTTCATCTTCATCGACTCTCCAGTGAGGTTTTTAGTAAACCTACACATCAGATCATACCTAACTTTTTATTTGCCATAAGCTGTTTTTGTGCAGTAAATTCTCCCTTCTACCATTTGTGGTTCCTAGGATCAAATTCAACTCTTCATACTTGGCGAGTACCATTACTTTCTGTGCCATCTTACCGGCCTCAGTTGCTGAATAAGCGTTTTTTGTTTTTTGTTTTTGAGCTAACATGAGTGAACAAAGACTTATCAGTTCTGCTTGTCAGATGTATGATTCAGGGTTCTCTATACCTACATATGTAATATTCATACATTTATAAAGGGGATTTATTAAAATGACTTACAGGCTAGTCCAACAATGGCTGTCTACCAACAGACGGTCCAAGAATCCAAAAGTTGTTCAGGCCATGAAGCCAGATGTCTCAGCTGGTCTTCAATCCATGATGAAATTTCAAAGACACAGGCTCTAGTGCCAGCGGAGAAGTGGACTTGCCAGTAAGAGCAAGAACAAGCAGGCAAAAAAAAAAAAAGCCAGCTTGCTTCTTCCCTGTCCTTGTATAAGCTTCCAGCAGAAGGTGTTGCCCATATTAAAGGTGAGTCTTCTTACCTCAAAAGATCTGGATTGAAATGATTTAATTAAGGAAAAATAAAATATCCCACAGGTGTACCCAGACACTTGGGTTTTAGTTAATACCAGATGTAGTCAAGCTGACAAGCAAGAACAGCCACCACCACATGCCTCCTGGTGCTATGCAAGAGGCAGAACACGAAGGGAGACAGAACACCTGTGGCACGTGCCTTTCCCTTAGTAGCAGTTGGGTAGGGTGACATGGGAAGGAAAAGGAAGCTTCCTGGAGAACTACAGCCAGTGGCAATTCCCCTGTTCCCTCCCTCATCACCATCCCCCCTAGGACTGTCACTCACCCATGAGGCTGCTGTACGGTTTTTGTCTTGTTTTGGTTTGGTTTTGGTTTTGCCCACTTCAGACAACCGGAGCAAATGGGAACCTGCCAATAGCTGAGCTCAAGTTTGCGAAATGGACTTGAGCATTGGTTAAGGAGTTGAGAACATACCACTTTGGGGGATGGCAGCCTGCCTGGGAGTGAGGAGGCTCCAGGGATCCACCAGGAAGGGTCTTCACCCTCATAACACAGGGCAGCAATGTTCTACTACTTAAAGCGTGTGGCTGCTTGCTGTAGCTGTTTTCCTCACAACAAGGCAGGCGTCTCCTTTCTTTATGACTCTGAGTTTGATTTAACACACACACTTTTTTAAAAAATGGAAGAACAACTTCTTAAATTTGCAGTAAATGTATTGTTCAATAGATTTGATTTATTAGTTAGGAGGCACAGAAGAGCCACAGGGGCAATTTATTGTGGTGTCTCAGGAACTGGAGTCGCTGCCCGGGTCTGCTTAGGTTTCTATGGGGGGAGAAATCCAGGGGAAAGAAGACCCATAGCTCATTGGCACCAGTGGCAATTGCAACTGCCTTAGACTATTCTGTATGTCACACGAGGGCAACGGAAGGAGGTGGGCAGAGTGAGGCCAATGATAAAATGGCACTTGTTTCTACATGGTTGCTCGGGTGGGACCAGGAAACGAAGCGGTTTCCAGGCATCCCAACTTTAAGAGATAGCCATGCTCCTCTGTCTCCATTAGGTAGATGAAAAACGTGTGTGTTGTGGGGGTGTGGGTAATGGGAGTGTGAGCCAAGGCTTATAAATTTAGAAGGGTCTGCTTTTGACTCCTGCCCTGAGAACACTGCTCTTCTCTCTGCATGGTGGGGAAATATGGAGATTCCCTTTGCAGGGGAGGGGAAGTCTGCAAAAGACCTCCATGTATGCGATAGATGACCACAGGTGAGAAGGAAGGACAACATTGCTACAGAGGCAAGATCTTGCACAAAGCTCCGCAGCTGGAGTAAGAAAAGCCATGACATTCAACACCTACACGGGGCCGAGGTGGGAATGAGGTGCTTGCCCTATTCCCAGAAGACCATCCATGACGCTATTGGTGTGGGCAGACGTGTCTCACTCTGCTTGAGGGAGCTGTATCTAAAGTCTACTGCTGGTCAGTTCAGGAAAACAAAAGCGTGCAGCCAGAAGGCTCACTGGGAAAGGTGAGAAAACACAGGCCCAGGAGGAAGAGGAGAGGGCTTTACACACGTGACAACCTCGTTGAGGGCTCTTGACAGCAGAAAGCACAGTTTCTCTCAGCTTTTCTGTGGTGGGGCTCAGGTGGGGAAGGGTAGAGTGTGAATATGCGTTTGCATGAAACGGTGCCGCCTAGGTTAAGCTTCTGTGGTGATGGAGATGTCTCTACCTGCTCTGTCCAGTGTGGTCACCATGAACTCCACTTAGCCGTTTAACACTTGAAGCACAGTTGAGAAAGGAAACATTCTATTTTAATCATTTAATTTAAAAACTAGTGTAAATAGTTCTGGGAGGCTAGTGGCTATCATCCCAGAAACCACCAATCTAAGAGGTGAGATACTTAGAGGCAATGTCATCATCGAATGCAGAGAATGCAGGAGACTCTTGTAAGGGCTTCATATTTGCCTAACAGCACTGACGTGCTGGGAAAACTGGGCAGTGGTGTGATCAGACTTAGGTCTCAAAGCTTCTCTGGGGCACTGTATTGATAAGGGTAGACATATTTTCCCAATGCACAGCACCCACATTTCAACAATTGACACGACAGTTTATGTTGTTGCTCATATCTCAGGCCACAGAAGGCTAGGAAGGGTGGCTCTCTGTTTCATACAGTCATCTGGGGACCCAGGTCCCCCTTTTCCTGTGGATCCCTCAAATCCTTTGAAATCCCGTTTTGCCACTGGATCAAGATAAAGACAGAGCACCCAAAGGGTCACCCTGGGCTTTTTGTGAACATTTGTGCATGGCACCTTGACCAGAACTTAGTCACAGGGCTAACACTGACTTCAAGGGGCCATGGACGATGTATCTGTGTCTATTAAAAATAAACAGCTTGGTTTGACCTCTGCAGCAGAAGCAAGATGACGGAAGGAACGTTATCCTTTGGAAAGCACATTGAGCTGGGTGTGATGGTGCACATCTTTAATCCTAGCACTTGGGAGGCAGAGGCAGGCAGATCGCTGGTCTACAAAAGTGAGTCCCCGATAGCCAGGACTGTTACATAGAGAAACCCTGTCTCGAAAAACCACAAAAAAAAAAAAAAAAAAAAGAAAGAAAGAAAGAAAGAAAGATACTGCTGTGGCCCTGAGGCCTACCACCTTCAGAAGTCTACCTGTGGCAAATGTGGCTCTCCTACCAAGCACAAGAGAAAAAGTATAACTGGAGCACAAAGGCTAAGAGATGAGATACAATCGGGACTGGACGGATGAGCACCTAAAAAGTGTCTACCGCAGATTCAGACATGGATTCCATGAAGGAATAACACCTAAACCCTAGAAGGCAGCTGTGGCATCCAGCTCATTCTGAGGACTTCAATCAGTCATAAAATAAATGCTCTGGTTTCAAAAAATAAAAGTAAAAATAAAAATAAAAATAAAAATAAGCAGTTTGATTGGCAGCAGCCATAGGTGGCTACTTTATCTCTCTCTTCCTGTGAAGCAGGAGTAAAGTAAGATTTGCAGAAAGCTAATGGAGGTGACATACCGGAAATAAACACAAAGAACTCTTCTGGTTGGTGGTTTTGGTTTGTTGAGTTATCTGGAAGAGGGGATCGCAATTGAGAAAGTGCCTCCGTAAGACTGGCCTGTATGGAAGCCTGTAGAGTGTTTGCTGTCTTAATTAGTGATGGAGGCAGGAGGACCCAGTGCATTGTGGGTGATGCACTCCTGGGCAGGTGGCCCCGGGGTGTATAATACAGCAGGCTGAACAAGCTATTGGGGAGTAAGTCAGTAAGCAGCACTCCTCCGTGGCCTCTGCTTCAGTTCCTGTCTCCGGGTTCCTGCCTTGGGTTCCTGTCTTAACTTTGCTCAGTGATAAGAGTATGACCTGAGAGCTACAAGCTGAAACAAATCCTTTCCTTTCCAAGTTGGTTTTGGTCATGATGTTTGTCACAGTAATAGAAACCCTAACTGAAACAGAAGCCCAGCTGGGTTCTGAACTGACTCCAGCCTCTCTCAACTTGGGCCTCATCATAGTAATTGTGAAGCTGACCTACCAAGACCAAGAAGATTACACATGGAGGCATCACTGCCAGGCATGTTGTGTGTGCGCCCTTTTCCACAGGAGAACAGGACAAACTTTGGGGAGAATATGCTGGAAACTCCTGACCTTCTCAAATCCCAAGGCCACATCTGGCACACATAGGTACAACTGTCTTGGGCAAACCTTCTTAGTGTCTCCCTGGAGAGATGGCTTTTGTTACTAAGGATGAGGTTTGCTGAACTATTTATGGTGACATTATATGACATCTGGAGTGTAGAGGCCTTAGGATATAGATGAAACATGATTGGTCATGAGTTGGTAGTGTTCAATGTTAAGTGAGGGGCATGGGGCATGGGGTATAATTTCCTCATCTGTAAGGACTTTTCAAAAAGTGGGGAGAACCCATGTTAGTAAGGGATTTGTAGAGAGCCCTAAGCCTCTTAAGACCTTGCAGTATGGTCATAGGAGCTGGCCTGCCTCTGTGGACTTGTCCATTCACCAAAGCAGTTAATGATTTTGTAGCTAAGTCTCCCACAAACTCAAGGAGGCAGTCAAGCCAGGCTTTGAGCTCCGGAGAGCAAAGGCATTTGGCCGCAAGCATCACGGGTGCGCGGAGATGGAAGGGGTTAGGTCCTCATGAACTTTGTTAGCTTGCCAAGGAGGTAGGTGTATAAAATCAGTGCATAAATCTCCTCAGTAGGATTTTCTGCAAAGGCTCGGAAACTTAGGTTTCCAGCTTTGGAACTGAGAAACAGCCCACCTCACTGCTTGTTATCACATCCTTTGGTTCAGTTGACAGAGATCTGTGAAGTTAAGAAGCACCTCTTGAACCCCCAAGTTTTTTCCCCCATTACTTTGGTGAATACTAGAAATCTCATTCATTTTGATTAGTGCTCTGCCCATTTACATGTGAATGCTGTGTCTTTGGACAAGGCAGTCGCTTGTATTTTAGTCTAAACGATTTAACAGTTCTTACTGGCAAGAAGGGACTGGGTAGAAATGGAACCCTTGAAGGGCTGGAGCTCTTGGTAAGAGAATTTGCTGCACAATCAGAACGACCTGAATTCAGACCCCAGAATGCACACACACACAAATGGGTGTGGCTATGTCAGCCAATAACTCTAATGTAGTGGTGGTGGAGGCAGGAGAGATTGCTGGTACTGCCAGCTAAGCAGCCTCCCTCCAGGTAAGAGACCCTATCTCGGAGGAATAGGCAGATAGCGATAGTGCAGAACACCGAACATATTTCTCTGGCCTCTACACCCACAGGCACAGGTGCACACACCCACATACATGTGCACACATATGCATACACACACAAGAGAGAAAAGGAAAGATAGCCAATGAGATGGCTCATCAGGTAAAGGTGCTTGTCCCCGAGCCTGGTAACCTGAGTTCCATCCTCCAGTCACAGTGGAAGGAGAGAACCAACTCCCTCAAGTTGTCATCTAACCTTGAGTAACTAGTAATCATTATGTAATGTATAATGATATATTATTATTATAATGTACCACATAAAATATTACTTAAACAATATATACTTAATATATAAAATATAATTTATGAATAAATGATGTATAATATATAATCAGTAGGTAGCCAAGCATAATTATTATTTATCTATTTATTATAATTATTGTATTGCTAATTATTAAATATAATTATACATTATGTGATGTACTATATAAATATGCAAATTATATACAATTAATATTAAAATGATATAATTAATATACAAATAATAAACAATTAGTTGTAATAAATTTTTTAAAAAGAAAACCGACCTGAAAGTGTACAGTTGCAGAAACAGGGTAGCACAGAACAGAAAGAGGGGGCAATGGAAGAAGTATCTAAGGGGTAGACTCTGATCTCACACATTCTGAGGGTGCACTTGCACACTTGTCACATCAAAGAGCTTGGGTGACCTGCCTAAAGTTCAAAAACATTGTTTGCAGAACTATGCTGAATATTTTGAAGCGCTGGTTCCAGACATGCCTAGACTTAGCTACAATGTCATAAGTTAACATTTTCATTTATAATTGCATGTGAGACATGTTTCCACAGAGCCTGACACCATCCTTATGAATCCTATGACACAGTACCATCATTAGTACCCAGTTTTGCAAACGAGGGAAATACTCATCAAAGAAGTGAAGTGGTTTGCCTGAAGTCATACAGCCAGTAAATGAAAGTCAAACGTTGGAGTCAGGTCTATCCGGAGACTGTGCTCTCCTCCACTAAGCCTCCACTGTCCTGGATCGGTTGATGTGGTTCTCACATAAGGTTATACTTCAAATCCAGCATCCTTCAGTCTTGGTGTCTTTAAGCCATATTTGTTTTTAGAGTCATGGCTGCGAAGAAACAGGGGCATTGCAGTTGGCTGTGTCCAGGCTGTTCCCAAAGTGGTGACTTTCCAAGGGTGTGATTCACATCTTGCCTGGGTGGAAAGAAAAGAATTCTGTGCAAATCAGTCTGGCTGAACACTAGCCCAGTCTGCACAGGCAGGACCAGCTGAATCCCATGTTGTAGCCTTTCCCTGGGAAGGGGGTACTGTGGGGGCTCTCTTCATCTAGGATCAGCCCAAATGGAATCCCCTTGTCCTTCTTCTCTGCCCACCCCCATATGTCCTCATGTCCATGCTTGAGATCCATCAAAAAGGGACTTGGAGAGACCAGATGGCTAATTTGACACATATTCTATCACTTATAACCAAGGGAACTGTCCGAGTGACTGTTAGAATAAATCATACTCCAGATGCACTGAGCATCGCCCATGTACCACACACTGTGTCAGGAATCAGAGCTGGCCAAGATCATACCACATCAATGCTAGGAAGAGACACCCGTGCAGACAACTAAGCCTGCAGACAAGAACCACACTTGGGATACACAGGAAGGACTGTAGAACCCCATAAAGAGGGGGAAACAGCTCATCTGGGATTCAGGAAGGATTTACCAGACCTTACTGTGTGAGTGTTGCGCTGGGTATTAAAAGGCTGAGTCTGCTAAGAAGAGAGTGTTCGGTAGCTACTTCCTCAAAATGGAGACAAACGTTCTCTCCTGGAAGGAAGAGGGTGACTCATAGGACTATGAAAGTGAACTATGAAAGTTAAGAGGTCCAGGAAACCCAGAACCTTCATAAGCACCCACCACCACCACCACCACTACCACCACCGAAACCAAGATTGTAAAACAGTGGACACTTGCTGAGGGAGGAAGCTGCCCAACAGAGTTAGCTGCAAGTTGAGCAGGAAACTCTAGGGATGAAGTGTTCCAAGTCCCCACTAAAGCTGGGTGAGACTTCTTGATACTGTAGCTCCTCTGAGTTATCCATGCTCCTGTACCCATTCCCCTGCCCCCCCGCCTGAAAAAAAAACCCTCACTGGTTTGCCAACTACATTTGAGTGGAATCGATCTTTGCCCCATCACAAGTTGGGTAAATGCTTGCTCACGTCTCCCCACAAGGGGGGAACAAACAGGAAGTGTGTGTGTGGGGGGCATTTCTGGAGGATGGGACAGCAAGTGCAGAAGTTTGAAGAGGTGATGGGACAGGAAGCCACCAGAAAGAGGCGGTGCCTGCAGCTCAGAAGAAGAGTGTAAGTAGGTCAGGTAGGTCGGGGGAGTGAGAGAGACGACATGATGGGGGCAGTCCAACAGGAGAGCGTGGTGAGATGCAGCAAAGAGGTGAGGGTGGTTAAGAATGAAGAAAGCTGGTAGCTAGGAGCCAGGGAAAGCTCAGGAAAGGACCCTCAGCGTGAGAATAAACTTAAAACCACAAGTCTGCAGACAGAGAAGAGCGAGAAGCAAGGAAGAGCAAGAAACCATCCCGGAAACAGCGCACCTGCAGGAGGGAGCGCCTGGAGCTGAGACTGGCTCAGCTCCTGAAGAGCTTGCCACACAAGCCTAAGGAGCCATTTCATTTCTAATGCCCACAGAGAAGGCCGGGTGCAGCGGTGTTTGCTTATAATGCCATCTCTGGGGAGGTGGAGACAGGAGGATCACTGGGGCTTATTGGCCAGCCACGGGTTCTCAAAAAAACCAAGGTGAATGCTATGGAGGTCCCCTGCTACCGTCCACCTTCCTTTGTCATCTGTGAGTGGTGATGTCTACCCTAAGGGCACAGAAGACATAGCCAGCAGCCAGTTTAGGGCTGTTGCTAGCTCAGAGTTGACATGCAAAGGTAGATGTGGTGGTTTGAGCTACTTGATAAAGTGGGGTGGGTGGGGTGGGTGGTGGCTCCCCTTTTCTGAGTAATTAAGGAGGGGGAGGGGGAAGAGGGAGGGAGGGAGGGATGGATGAGGAGGAGAAGGGGGGGAGAGCTACAATCAGGATGTAAAGTGAATAAGTTAATTTAAAAATAAAAAGGAACCCCCCCCATAGGCACATATGTTTAAATACTTGGTCCTGAGTTGGTGAAACTGTCTGGAAAGGATTAGAAAAGTGCTGCCTTGTTGCAGGAAGCCTGTCACTGGGAGAGTAGGCTACAGGAGGTTTCAAAAGCCCATCTCTGCCTCTCTCTCTCTCTCTGTCTCTGCCCTGTGCTTGTGGATCAAGACATAGATGCCCATCTACCGCTCCGGCCTCCTGCCTGCCTGTCTGCTGCCATGCCCCTCCACCATGGCTGACATTGGACTCTAACCCTCTGAATCCATGAGCTCCACATTAAACGCTTTCTTTCATAAATCGCCTTGATCGTGATGCTTTTTTTTTTTTATCACAGCGATAGAAAAGTAGCTAAGACACTGCATATACCTCAGTATCTGCGAGGCAGCCCTGGATCCCTCAGAGAGCTCACAGGTCCTCTTCCTGCCTATGGCCTCCCAGATTCTCCCGCACACGCTAATGTTGTTTCGAACTTAGAGAAATGGACTCTGATAACAAAGTCACCAGTTCCTCTGCCCAGTGGTGAGGCTATGGGGGTGAGAGACAGGGATAGGACAAAAAAAAAAAACACAAAAACAAAAACAAAAACAAAACAAAAACAAAAACAAAAACAAAAAAACGTGACAGCAAGGACTAGGGGCTACCCCTGCTGACCATTCATCTGCATCTTCATTTTCTGGGTAAAGCAGGGAGGTGGGAGCCCACGGACAAACAAGTCTCAGAACTTATTCCTCCTGCATAGAACTGGCCTCTAGGACATCCCCTATGGCTTGCTAACCCCCTTCCTCATCCCTGTCCCTACAACTCTGCCCCCACTCCTTTAGTCTCTTTTGGAGCTTAGGGACTCAGATAGCCCAATGAGATAAACTTGTCATGGTAGGCTGTGGCCTGCCACTTGTATTGTCACGTGCATATTGGTTTAATGTAATGTGCAGAAGCACCCACAGCACACAATCTGCCTGTTCAAACGTCTTCCCTAGACAGATTGCTCTGTACTGTCGACGGTGAACAACAACCAAATGCCCAAATTCTAGACAGTGTTCTAAGTATGTTACCTGTGATAGCTACTAAGGTGTCACGATTCTGTGACATTTTAGAGATGAGGAAAAAAAAAACAAAAAAACAAGACATGAAGAGGTTAAGTAGGCTCTCTTTGGCCCTACAACTAGGTAACAGCACAAGCCGGTTCAAACCTCATCACTCTGACCTCAAAGTCTGTTCGCACACCCCCACCCCCTTCAAGGTACATGGCATTTTGAATGTAGAAAACTTAGAACTCTCAGAAGAGTCCCAACTCTCAATCCTTGCCCAGCATGGGACAAACAACAGAAGTAGGACAGCCACAAGGAGTGAGGCTGAGAGTGACCCTTCAGGAAGCCCAGGCAAGCTTCAAAGAGCAAAGCCTGCGTACAGCTGCGCTGAGAACAGTCACAGACAGCAACAGCCAGGCATGCCTGCTAAGAGGGAGCCGGCTCTGAGCTATGTTGCTCCTTCCTCTCAGAGTCCGCATGGTGACAAGCTCTGCAAATAGCGGCCAGAGCCTCGGGACCTACTAGGGAAGAATCCTCATGTGTGCACAGCTCGGAAAGGACACAGCCGCACATGGACATACACACGCGCAGTTTTCCATAGGAGCATGGTCTTTAAATAGAAAAGATAACCTGAAATATACCCCGAGCTTGCAGAACAAACACACACACACACACACACACACACACACACACACAGGGCCAGGGTGACTGAACCAACACTTCAACAGTGCCAGTGGTGAGAGGAGGAAACCTAGTGCCCTGGCGGCTCCTGACTTTCAGTTCCTATTTAAAATGTCTGAATTGGGAGCATCGACAAGCTCCCAAATTAGCTTTTTAAATAGAAGCCGAGAGTTAAAGGAAAAGCGGCCGTGTCATGGGGGAAAAGCAAGTGAAAAATCCCGGCCAGGCTGGGCCAGAGGCGGAGGGGGGGGGGGGAAGGAAGGAGCCAACAGGAAGAGCGTGGGTACCCAGTGTCTCCTGGACAATGCCTCTTCCAGCCGCTTGCATTGTACCTTCTTTCTCTTCTCCTTTGTCCCATTTTCCTCATCATCTGGCCTCAGGGAAAACTATAAACAAAGCCTACACTGGCCTGAACTAGAAATCCAAGTCTCCCTTACTTTTCTCCAGATATTGGAGACAAGATTGAGAGAGAGAGAGAGAAAGAGAGAGAGAGCACTTCGCACAGGACCCTCCACCAGGTATGTGCACCTGAGGAACAGGATTGGAGAGGGTGGGGCAACGTGTCTGAATGAGTGCCCTGGCTTCCAGGAAGGCTTACAAAGCCCTGGAGGTCCCATTAGTGGGCCATTCAAGAATCTACTGTTTTCCCAGGTAACCATTCCTTCCCTGACAGTGTGGGAGGCTGGATCCCCACTGCAGAACAACAGCAAGAATGTGCAGGAGATTCACACCTAGACAGAAAGGAAATATTGTATTTCCACAGCCCCACACTGGGAAAGACGTGGAAGACCAAAGGAAAGTGTCATATTGGGACCAGACCCCGCAGAGACAAGGTACCTTCTCTCAGGAATCACAGCAACTGAGGTTACAACTAAAAAAAAAAAAAAAATTAAAATAAAACAATAAAACCCAACACTAGCAACAACAACAAAAAACTTCCCCAAAGAGAGGAAAGAGGGAGGGAGAATCCTTGCCAGGGCCTTCCCTGAATTCTTCCAGGATTGGCCAGGGAGTGGCAGTGTTGTTAATCATTATTACTGTATGCAAATGATATGCAAATTCCACCGCGTTGGCAGATGCTAATGGGGTCCATGCCACCTCTTGAATGGCCAACTGTGCACCTTTCAGACTGACACACTTAAGGGAGCTTTGGCTAGAGTAAGTGAACCTATGGAGAAAAAAAAAAAGCTCCAAGCTACCACAGGCCCGGAGTAGCTAAGACCTCAATACCCTTCTCCTTGTACTTCTAGAGCACGTTCGGTTTGCCACAAGCCAGAAACCCTATTCTGGACTCAGGAAGATCTTTTCCCGGCCATAGTTAAAGACATGCCCTGCCAATTACGCCCTCGCCCTCGCCGCCGCACATTTCGCTTTTCTCTCCATTTGTATCTTAGCACACACCTCTCCACATTCAGAACTGCGATCTCTCAAGCTAAAGTGTTCCGGTCCTTGCAGAGGCAGGAAGCTACCTGCTTCGCAACCTCCAGGCCCGGGATTCCCAGCACCCAGGCCGGAGACACAGGGAAAGTCAGCCACCGTTTCGCTCTGCAGCTGGGACTGCGCTCTACCCGTGCTGCCCCGGTGATCATGGGACTCCCGGCTGGACACTACGCCCCATGGGCCTTCCTCAATCTCCCACTCTTCACGCTGGGTCCAAGTACTAAGCAATAGGGGTCTTTGGGCTTCTGGAAAAGAAGCAAGAGTTCACGTTCCTAAATCCTCAGTCTTAATTCTGGGTATTTGTAGTGGAGGACTGGAGCGAATCCTGACCTTCTCACTCCTGTATAACAGTGGCTCCTATGTGGAGGTAAAGGCAGTTTGCACCCCTTGGGACATTTCCAGCTTTGGCACACACAGCTGACAGTTCAGGGTCAGCCTGGAAGCTTGCACGGCGACCAGCTACACCTCACTAGGTGACCAAGGAGAGGAGTTGCTCTGCCAGTGGACAGTGAATGGAAAACAGGCATCCAATTAAGTGTACACACCCCATACACACCGTCGCTCCCTGCCACCTCTCCCTAAGTCCCCAGCCACACACGCCCCCGAAATCACGATCGCACCGCACGCCCGGCTCCTCCCCCATCCCCAAGCCAAGCTCACCTTGCCACGCTCGTCTCATGCCCACCCTCGCCGGCACGCGCGCTCACACCCGCGTCGGCACACTCCACTACCACCTCCAGGCACACCCTAGGATTCCTCCACTCTCCTGGGGAGACGGACTGGGCTCTGCCTAGTCTCCCCGCCCCCTCCCGCTGCACCCCCACTCACGCGCGCGCCCCTCTACACACACACACACACATACACACACACACACACACACACACACACACACACACACACACACACACACTCGCGCAGAGTCACTCCCCCTCGCACGCCCTCGCCCTGGGCACCCTCCCGCCTCGAGACTCCTGGGCCCTCCTCCTCTCTCCCTTTGCTGCCTGGCCGCTCAGCGCTCTCGGGCCCGGCCTGGGGCCGCTCGGCCCCGTGGGGATCGGTGGGGAGTAGAAGGCGCGCAGCTTCGCCGCCTCCCCCGGACTCTCCTCTCCGCCCCGCCCGCGCCGCGCCCCCACCGCCTCCTCAGGAGAGGGACCTCGGGAGAAGGCAGCCCGTGGCCGGCCGGGCTCCGCTCTGCTCGGCACCGGCGGCGGCGGGGGCAGGGAACGAGCGAACCGGAGCTCACGAGCCGGAGATCGGAGCGGCTAGGCGGGGAGGGGACGTGCTGCCGAACCTAGGCTGGAGCGGCAGTGGCGGCGGCAGCAGCGGGGGAAGGACGGCCCCACGGACGGACCGACGCACGAACCGACCGAGTGAGGGAGGGACGAGCGACTTCGCCGGCGAGGAGGAGCCGCCCGAGCGGTGGCTGCTAGGCGCTTCCCCGCGCTGCTGGGCGCTCTGCGCCTTGGCGGCCCCCGGCCGCAGCTTCGTCGCGCGCGCGGGGCGCGGGGCCTGGGGCTGGCTTCGGCGAAGGTAAGAGGGATGAGACCGAGCCTTCCGGAGCAAGCAAGTGCGAGGAGCGCTGCTCCCACGCCTGTTGCTCCGGCTGCCCACGCGGCACCCTCCCACTCCCGCGCCCGGGTGGGTGGGCGCTGGGGCGCCGGAAGGATTGGGGGTGGGGCCGGGCCGTAGGGGAGCAGGCAGCCGGCTTGGGGGCGTCGGTTCCCTCGGCAGTGGAGCCACCTCCGGGCACTGAGGCGCTGAGAGGTTTGGGGGTGGGGGTGTGAACCTCTGCCCTCTTGCCATTGGCCTGCTTTCCCTCGCCGGGTGCCAGAAGCAGCGCCCCAGGATCTGGCTGCTGGTGGCGGCCGTTTGCTCAGTCCCCGCTCTTTGTGAGCTGAGAAGAGAAATGGCTGAGAGTGGAAGCTTGGAGCCTTTTGGGGCGCTTCGCAAAGTTCTCCAGCCCAGTGAGCCTGTAGTGTGCCAGCCAGAGGCAGGGGTGGGGGGGATAAGGGGAGGCGGTCCAGCTGGTCCTGCCTGGCACATCTTAACACACTGTGAGCCCTAGGAAAGGACTCTTAACTATTACAAGCCGGTCCTGGAGAAGGGGTTTCAAAGACTCTTTTGCTTTACAAGGTGTTTACACTGGGGATGGGCAGAGAAGTTAACCTGGAATCAACTAAATTCCTGTACTTGCTTAGTGCTGGCATTTGATTCAGCCCAAGATGTTTTCCTTTCATCTTTGGGAGCCTTGATAAGTCAGCAACAGGCTGAGATTCCAGACTTGAAATCAAGGCAGAGAGAGGTCTCCTTGTATTTGATGGTGCCTCTGAACTTTCGCGGGGTGACAGGCACAGTGCAGTCAGTAGTCAGGTGTTACAGGGTGGTCATGCACGAATGTAGGAGATGCTTGAATCCATTGCCTTGTTTACTGTTACTCCAAGGGAGCTTGAATGTTTGATCTCGGGGAAAGGGGGCTCCTGGGCATACATTCAATGCCAAGTGTGCCTATGTTACCCCATGCGGATACATAGTGGCCCACCCAAAGGAGCTGATGTGTTTATTTTTCTGTGTCGCTTCTTAAATGCTACAAGAGGCAAGTACACAAGGGACCTCCAGAGGAAGAACGATTAACAGCTCGTTCCCTTTTGCTATTGAGAAGGCTAGGAAAAAAAAAAGAGTTTAGGGAAGCTGCTCTGGCCATCCTAGGAGTGGCACTGTGGAGAAGAGGATGTGTGAGGAGGATGTGCACGTCCCAGGCCTGTGCTGTAGGGATCTCCAGCTTGGCTTTTTTTTTTCTCATTTCATACCCCTCTACCAAAATGCCACAGACACGGGACAGACTCCCTGAGAACACGAAACAGCCCTCCAGACCAGCTTCTGGGGAGTTTGCGCTGAGGTCACTGAAGGGCAGATCTTGGTGATGTGACATTTTTGTTGCTTTGTGTCTATGCTCAGGTGAAGTGTCAAGCCTCAGGACAGGAGGTCTGCCCTTTTTCTTTCATCCTCTGCCTCCAAAATAGAAGCTGCTTAGCAGGCAGCTGACTTTTTACAGCAGGAGAAAGTGGTCTCTTTTTTTCCGGGATTTTTCTCATTTGTTATTTTTGAGTTTACTTGGGTTTCTCTCTCTCTCTCTCTCTCTCTCTCTCTCTCTCTCTCTCTCTCTCTCTCTCTCTCTCTCTCTCTCATCCCTACCTCACCCCCACAGCCAAATTTTTCCCACTGTCAAACCCTTTTGCCACAAACAAAAATAGCTTCCGAGTTTTCATTTGTAAGGCATCCACGTCCTAGTAAAAAAAAAAAAAACCTTGGTTTGGGAGGCGTGTGCTGGGCCATTGGCTGGAAATGGGGCCGCTCTGTGGTGCCTGTTGCAGGGTTCATACCCAGGCCAGCTCGGAGAGGCTCTGGCACTGTTAGGGGTGAGTGTTGCGGTAGCCCCCTCCCCCCCAGATGTCCTGTTTGAGTCAGGTCATCCCTGCAGAGTTGAGTGGCAGGCACGGCTAGAATGGATTTGGCACGGTGTCTGATGGCTTGATTGTCTCTTCTAAAGCTGGGTGTGTACGCACATGTTCATGTGCACATACATACACAGGAAGTGGCAAAAAGGTAATTGCTCTTTTCTTGGTACTTGGAGCCAGAAGGATAGGTTCTGAGTCTCTGGAGGCAGTGTGGCACTTGCATGGCCTTCTTGGACGAGATTGTCCAACATTGTTGGTACAGGGTGAGAGTTTGCCCTTTGGGACCAGAGACTTTAGGATAGATAGGGAGAGGACTGCCTTTCTCTGAGCTTTAAATTATCCATCAGAAAGCAGTTTGTGAATTACCCGTGGCCTTGGAAAAAGAAGAGTTGACGCAGAGCAGAGGATGAGGGCGTGGAGCTCAGCTTGCGAAGGCAAGAAGCTAGCAATGGGACTCCAGAATTTAAGGGCTATGCTGGAACACTGGCAGAAGGGCATCGTCCTCTCAGAGCCATGTGTCTGGTTAACAAGGTTCTCCAGGGTACTTCCTGAGTCAGTAATCTCTTAATCTTTGCCACTTGAACCCCTGCCAGGGCCCACAGTTAGGATTCATGAGTATTGGGACTTAGTCTCCCAAGGGGCAGGAGCTGGGGATTTGGGGGTGGGCTGAGGCCTAAGGCCTCTTTCCTTTCTAGGAGGGTGAGGGGTTTTTCCATGGGTAGACTAGGCCATAGATTACCTTGGTTCCCAATTGATGTGGTTTGTGTGCCCTGTTCTGGGCACCAGCCTCATCAGGAATTCCCAGAACTCTCTCTGCTGAGACGAGGCTCAGGCTAATTGCATCCCCACAGCAAACCAACCCAGATGCTCTACTTCCTGCTCTGCATGGGCAGCGTCTGCAAGACAAGGCCGGCTCAGAGAGACAGGGGCTGTAGACTCTGTGCCCTGCATCCAGGAGAATCATTTGAACCAATGGGTCCTCCGTCACTTTCTTTTCTAGCTCTTTTGTTACACAGATGAGGATTCTGCAACACAGTAAGTTAACAGTGGCTTGCTTCCAGGAGTTAAGGGTAGTTCTAACACAGACTGAAGGGTCCTCGGAGCATGCAGGCCTGGCTGCCTGCTTCTCCTATGGGAGCATCCGGATCAGGATGCACCTCATTCAAGAAAGCCATTTGACAGTGAGCGAGACAGTGGTCAGTGTTGAAAACTATCCTAGCCTACATACATTAACTTAGCCACTTTGAAGGAAATGTTGGAGGTTGTGGCTTTTGTTTTTCCTGTCACCAATAGGCAGAGATGTCATAGGATGATTTGTAGGAAATAAATTTTGTGTGATATGCAAGCGTGCCATAGACAGTGCCCAGAGCTCTGTTAGTGCTCAGGAACATGACCTAAGTCAGAAGCTCATATTTGTTTCCCAGACCCTCACCCCTTGGAAACCTAACTAAGTATAGGCTGAGGGACAGGAACATCGGGACCAGAGAAAACATAGTTTGTTGTAAGGGCGAATGCCTCAAAGGCAACTACGCCATGCAGGAAGTGTTTCTGAATCTTCTCTCGGTGGTGTGTGGATTGCCTGCTGTCATGGATGAATGACCTCCTCTCTCCTCCGTTCTTCAGTTGCTATAATCAAGAGCTCATCAGGCCCATGCTGTTTTTCTATCCTCTGAGCAGTGACACCTATAGGAAACGTCATTGCCATTCTTATCTTCTGTAAGACGAGAGGAAGAGAGGGACTTATGAAAATTCCCCTTTAGGGGAGGACATCCTATTGGGACTCTAGGTGAGAGAAGCAAGGGAGAAGGGGGAAATAGAAGGATCCAGAGGGTCCTAGAAACCTACAAGAAGGACATTATGATGGGTGGATTTGGGCCCAGGGTTTCTGCTTAAACTATGGCACCAGCCAAGGACAATATGTGCAGTAAACATCGAACACCAAACTAGATCTAGCCAATGGACAGGACAGTCTCCACAGCTGAGTAGAGAGTGGAGAGTGGGGACTGACTTTCATACAAACTCGGATGCACCATATTTGACCACGTGCCCTGGATGGGGAGGCCTGGTAGCCCTCAGAGGAAGGATAGCAGGCTACCAAGAAGAGTCTTGATACCCTATGAGCATATACAGGAGGAGGAGGTCCCCCTCAGTCACAGTTGTAGGGGAGGGGAGTAAGGGGAAAAATGGGAGGGAGGGAGGAATGGGAGGATACAAGGAATGGGATAACAATTGAGATGTAATATGAATGAATTAATAAAAATTGATATTAAAAAAAAGAAAATTCCCCCTTAGCATTTGGGTGGGGAAACTGAGGCAGAGATCGACTCCTTGACCACACTTAACAGAGACAACAGAGAATCTGCAGACACTCAGTTCTGGGGATTTTGGTTCAACTCTGTCTCCCAAGTTAGAGATAACAGGCATCTTTGACAAGCCCAGGAGACACAGAAGCAAGGCACAGAGTTGAACCCATAGCGTGCAATCAGCAGCACCCATAAAGCAGCGTTGCTGTCTCCAGCACCTACTCAAGCATCACACGCATGATTGTGCTTGCTGGGCTGGATGGAAGGCTGAGATTGCATGGCCTTTGTCCTAAAAGATCTTTGTGGGGCCTGAGGAGTGTCCTGCCTAGAATCTTGACTCCCAGTGCACTCTGACTACTTACTAATCATTCAGAAAAGCTCGACGATTCCTTATCTTTAATTTTCTTCATGTGCAAGATAAGTGGTGCCTCCTCCAGATTTTTTTTTTTGGTAGATTGATGGAAACAATCCATGAGTGCATAAGGTACTGGCTGAACCTGCTGGGGTCTGCTCTCAGTAATCCATTCAAGGTCAACCCCTTGTCCTGTGCTTCATGGTTATTAGGATGCTTGGTACCCATAGGCCGTAGATTGTGTTTTCCATGAAATAATGGACATGATAGATTCCTCTGCCCGGGATCGCTGTGAAGATTAAATGAGATAGCCACGGGAGACAGTGCAATACCTTGCGTAGAGTATCTGCACATTTATTACTGTTAATGTCATTACTGCTAGTGACGGGGATGCAAAGCACCTGTAATCCAAGCTTGGCATGGCTGGTGCTAGAGCAGAGAGGCAGAGTGGAGAGCCTAGAGGAAGGAGAGGCTGGGGGAGAAGAGAAAGCATCACCAAAGGGAGAACAGGTAGTATTTTAATGAGTAAGGTGAGAGGAAGAACCGAGGGATATACCGCAGAGAGACAGCTATCCAGGGTTTGTTTGTGAGCCAGCGTCTGCTCTTGTTGTTGGAGGCTAGGCGGGTACCTGGGCTGGCTGGCGGGTATGTTAGGCTGGGTCCCTTTATGAGGATGCTGGAATGCCAGGCCGTGGAGTTGGCTTTGTTTCGTAGGCTACAGAGTAAAGCACTCTGAGTAAAGAGAATTTCAAGGTAATGGAGGGATCTGCAGGTGGGGAGGAGAGTGGGACGAGGATGCCAGGGGGAAGGAGGGTCGAGGGAATCCAGTCTTTCATGGAGCTTCGTGACTTGGCATTCCCCTCGGAACAGAGTCTGAACACGGCAGTCAGGGTGAGTGGCCTAGGATGAGGGATGCTCTGGGCAGAAGGTGGAGAGCAGCATTCTGGATGGAGATAGCTTAAAGTCTCTCTGTTTCAGATGCATCCAGGTAGAAATGTCCACTGGCATCTCAGGACCAAAAGAATTGGAAGAGCTGGGAGTTAGGAAGCAGGTGAAGTGGAGTGCGTGGAGAGAAAGGGCAGAGCTCACCACAGGTCTCTGTGGAATTAAAAACAAACAAACAAACCACTGAACAGCACAACCAAACCCACAAACAACACGGCCAACTCCAAAAGTCACCTCTGCCTCCTTAACTTCAATGCAGAAATAAACCAAGTGAGGCTCTCTAGAAGCCAAATAACTCTTGAGTTAGGATTTGGCTCTGAGCTGTGTGATCAGTTTAGGATTAGTGGAGTTGAGCGTGCCAACCCCAAACAATTTCCCGTCACTGTTACGTGTGTTTCTGTGTCACCACATGTCTTCCCACAGATGGTATACATTTGGGGATTGCAGAGTCATTCCACTATCATCTTTTAAAAAGCCAGATCTGGGAAGGTAAATCTGTTTCCCGAAGCCAAATATAGTTCACTGTGCCGTTATTCCCTCCCATCCAGGCAGGTGACGGGGAGACGTGGTGCAGAGAGCTGGGAGTGGAGGGACAAGGGTGCCCAGGCCTGAAGAAGTCTCACAGGGTGCGGGAGAGGACAGGTGAGGGAGCCCGGCACAGGAAGAAGCATTGTTATATAATGGGAGGGAACTCTAGGTTCCAGGCAGATGGAACTAGGAGGCAGTGAGCACGGCGTAGCTTCCTTTGGGGAGGGACAGGGACAGTATGTGGAAGGAAGGTGGACTGGACTGAGAACCCAAGAATCCCTTCGTTGGGCGGGAGAGAGGCCCTGTACAACCTCACAGTCTTTCTCTTGTTGGTCCGTCATGCTGCTGAAGGTTGCCATCAGGTTGCTAGGGCAAGGACCCAGGCCAAGCATCCCCGAAGAGTAAGTACAACTTTGCCATGGAGAGCCTTCCCTATGGGAGTTAGGGGTAGAATCTTACGGGGGCTCTGGGCTCACTTGGGTCACGTGCCTTCACCGAATCTTCCAAACCCAGCCCCAGTCTCCTTCCCACGGTGGGGGGGCTGGGGGGGGGGAGAGGAGTAGAGAAAGATGTGTTTGCTTGATCGCCTTCATTGGAACCCCGTTCCTGATTACCCTGGTGGGTGAAGAGTGAAATAAAAATTAGCATGTTTATCCCACTTTTAAATTCGTTTAATGAGAACTCATTTACCCTCTCCCAATTTAAATTCGTGATAACGCCATAACCTTTCAGAGCTCATTATTACCCATCATCCCAGATCTGCCTGGTAGAGGCTTTCCTTCCCAAGTGCTCCTGGGCCCCTCCAGGAATTTGCCACTTTGTGTCAGGCAGTCTGCGACATCCTCTGAACCGGCCCTTTGCACAGCCCCTCGTGCATCACCACTGGGGTCCTCACTTTTGGTGCTTTCAGTTATTAACGTGCCTTGGAGGCTTACTGTGTCACTCAGCAATGACTCTCTCGGCCTTGTTCCATTCTTTAAAAAAAAAAAAAATCAAAATGGACTCAGGTCTTTTCTCTGCTCTCTCCTATCCTCCAGGGGTCACTGATCTAACTCCAAACTGTCGTGCACAGTGTCCCAGCAGCTACCAGCCCAAAAGCTGGAGTCACCATGGCGGCAGGAGTTGCAGCCTGGCTGCCTTTTGCCCGGGCTGCGGCCATTGGATGGATGCCGGTGGCCAACTGCCCCATGCCCCTCGCTCCGGCTGACAAGAACAAGCGACAAGATGAGCTGATCGTCCTCAACGTGAGCGGGCGACGGTTCCAGACCTGGAGGACCACTCTGGAGCGCTATCCCGACACCCTGCTGGGCAGCACAGAGAAGGAGTTCTTCTTCAACGAGGACACCAAGGAGTACTTCTTTGACCGCGACCCGGAAGTGTTCCGTTGCGTGCTCAACTTCTACCGCACCGGGAAGCTGCACTACCCACGCTACGAGTGCATCTCTGCCTACGATGATGAGCTGGCCTTCTATGGGATCCTCCCCGAGATCATCGGAGACTGCTGCTACGAGGAGTATAAAGACCGCAAGCGGGAGAATGCTGAGCGGCTCATGGATGACAATGACTCTGAGAACAACCAGGAGTCCATGCCCTCGCTCAGCTTCCGCCAGACCATGTGGCGGGCCTTCGAGAACCCACACACCAGCACCCTGGCACTGGTCTTCTACTACGTGACTGGCTTCTTCATTGCCGTCTCGGTCATCACCAACGTGGTGGAGACGGTGCCCTGCGGCACGGTGCCCGGGAACAAGGAGCTGCCGTGTGGAGAGCGCTACTCGGTAGCTTTCTTCTGCCTGGACACCGCCTGTGTGATGATCTTCACTGTGGAGTACCTCCTCCGGCTTTTTGCAGCGCCCAGCAGGTACCGCTTCATCCGCAGTGTGATGAGCATCATCGACGTCGTGGCCATCATGCCGTATTACATCGGCCTGGTCATGACCAACAATGAGGATGTGTCCGGGGCATTTGTAACACTCCGGGTCTTCCGAGTCTTCAGGATCTTCAAGTTTTCCCGACACTCCCAGGGCCTCCGGATCCTGGGCTACACCCTGAAGAGCTGTGCCTCAGAACTGGGCTTCCTCCTCTTCTCACTCACCATGGCCATCATCATATTTGCCACTGTGATGTTTTATGCTGAGAAGGGCTCCTCTGCCAGCAAGTTCACAAGCATCCCTGCATCTTTCTGGTACACCATCGTCACCATGACTACGTTGGGGTAAGTCAGTGCCACTGGCCTAGGTAGGGTGAAGCTGGGTTGACTGATGATGAAGTTTTCGATGGTGTGTCGGCGTTGAGGAGAGTCGGTTTGGAGATAAAAGCCCTCTAGCCAAGTCATGGGGGCCAGAGATGTGGAATAGTCAAAAAAAAATGGATGAGTGGTTTGTTTGTGGATGGTGACTTGCTCCGAGCAATTAAGTCACCATTTCTGTCCTCGACAAGCAGTTCCACGTGTGTGATAGCAGGGTGGAGTGCCTCTAAGGACTATGAAAAAGAGGAAGACAGAGCAGTGGGTGGTGGGGCAGAAGGCCATGAGAAGTTGAGTGAATGGTGTACAATCTGTACAGGCAGATTTCCTTCACTGGTCCTTCCTGGCCTTCTCCTTTGCAGGATATTTGCAAGCTGCTTTCTTGTTTGCCACATTTTTCTTTCTTTCTTTCTTTCTTTCTTTTTTTTTTTTTTTTTTTTTTTTTTTTTTTTTTGCTGCCACAGACACTCACAGGTTCGGTATCTCTGATTAGAATTTTCTCTCAGTGACAATGATTCTAGGTTTTCTGCAAAGCAAGGTACTGGTTTCTTTTTCTCTCACTAAAGGAGGGACAGTCTTGTTTTATCAGCCGGAGTCAGAGATGGAATGGCTCAGCCTGCCTGTGTGTCTGTGAAATAGTCGCAGTGGGTCATGTGGTCAGACAAGCAGCAATATCGTCAGAGGAAGAGCCAGGCACTCTGGGAAGTCTCAGGTGACTTTGTTTTCCAGATCTCTGAGTTCCACACTCCACTGAGGTCACAAGAATACACTTATGATGCAGGGGCATGAAGCTTTCCACCAAAGGAAGGGGGCCCAGGAAGGAGGTTAAAATCTTCACCCGAACAGGATTAGAGCAAATACACGCAGTTTTATGGAGACGTAGATTTCAGAGGGGTTTCTGCCTCAGCCGTTGGAAGCCATGAGACTAATGAAAAATCTCTCCACAATTCATGTGCTGGGTCTAGATTTGCTTAGACAAGGAAGCGTTATATTGCTGATGGAGAATTCATGGAGCTTTTTATTTGGTCTTTGACAATTCTGTTGGTGGACTCCTGGTGATTCAATTTTTTTTTCCTGGCTGAACCCCCGTTGAGGTGGTATAGGTTTTTCCATAGTGCTGTGCGTGTTTATTGGGAATGACTGAGCAGGTGATTGGACCTTTTAAAGTGATTACATTTGTCATTCTGCCGCAAGGGAGGAGCAGGGAGGAGAGCAAGGGATGTCACCATTCATTTGTGAAGGCCACATTTGAGCCAGGCATCCCCTTTCCTCTGTCTGTCTAAAGAAAGCTACACAGCCAAGCCATTCTTCCCAACACCACACACACACACACACACACACACACACACACACACACACACACACACACACTTTCAAATAGCTACTCACCAGAGTGAGTAAGGATGTTTAACTCGGGTACTTTATCTTTCTTGGATCAAATGGCAGGTGTAACCTTTGGGATAAAGTGACCTGGGCACTTGGCTTCATATTTGTCCCTTCTACGCTGACCCTGGCCATTCTTTCACCTTCCTAAAGAAACCCAGGTACCCATCCCAACCCTCACGCATGCCCCTGATGTGGTCCTTACTCCCCAGCGTCCTGAGTTGCCTCTTGATGAGATTCATGACACTAAAGGGAAGAACTTGTACTGGGAAACGTCAAGGCAGATTGATGGGTGTCAGAGTTAAAATGGGATCAACTGAAGGAGATCAACAGGGACATCACTGGCCACTTGCCCATTACTTCTTATTATTAGTCTAATAGCATCTGGGTGTCTACTGCGTGTCAGCAGTGTGCTGAGCACTTGGCATATATTATATTTAAGTCCTCTCAGCCGCCCTGCAAGGGAGGAAAAGTTCTGTACTCTTTTAAAATACAGAAGGCCGGGCCTGGAAAGGCTCAGTGACCTTCCCAGAGTCGCGGAGCTGGTTGTCAGATGCCAGTCTGGGAGCCCTTGCTGCCCTTTCTCCTTTCACTGTGTCCCACTCTTCCCTCTCCATTGTGGCCTCTAGTAGAAGTCAGACGCTTGGCCTTAGTACTTTTAGATGGCCTCAGGATGCGATATTCTAGGCTAGTCTCATCGCTACTCTAGAAAGCATCAGCTTGGTGAATAGTATATGCCAGGCACTGTCCTGGGCACATAGAGACTCTGCACATCACACATGTCCAACTAGACAGGCCGGAAGACAGCACTAGGGATCAGTGGCTGCTCTCATAGCTAAACTTGGGATTCTACTGCTATTTTTGCTGTGGGGGTAACGGTTGGTTTCTTTCAGTGTTCATCTGTAGAGGCAAGTCCAGCATCAGGGGGTGGACAGTATTGGCCTCACATATAGTTTCTTGAGGGTGGCGTGAAGAGCAGGTAGGCTGCAGGAGAAGGCGTGTGAGAAGGAAAAGAATCTGCCTGCACTGGGGACAGGTGTGGCTCCCCTGCAGGTCCTGGGCTTTCTCCCTCCACGCCCTCCATGAACACGTGTGTTTGTCTGCCCCCAGGGCCCCCCATACATACATTGGAATGTCTAGATTCTGAGAGAAGAAGCAACTGAGCTGGAAAAGAAACGTTTCGTCCTTCATTTCAGACAACTTAACACTTTTCTTCCGTCCACCCTGTCTGATTGTAGCTTGGTGCTAGATGAAGCTACTTTGACTTTGACCTGAGCTGGCAGTTGGCACCATTACCAGGCTCGTCTGTGTGGCTCTATGTAGGAGGTGCTTGGCAAAATGCTTTTGAATGGAGGGATCAGTGTAGATGGGGCACCTTCCCCAGAGGGCTGGCCTGATATTGTTCTCAGTGCCTGTCCTTTCTTGAGGGTAAATTTAAGATGTGAGCCTGCAGCCCTGCAGCTCTAGATGCTGCCTCTTCCAGGAGACAGGAAAGCAGACCATACTCGGTGACTGATCTGTCCACTGAGATGCTCTACGGGACCACACGGATCTTCTTGCCTTTACTAGGGGACTGTCTGGCTTAACTCTGGGAAGCTTTCCTTCTCTCCTGGCTGGTGTCTGCCCAAACCACAGTCACTGGCTAGTTTTATCTCGGCTCAACCATTGAAGGAAGTTCATCTTTCCCTTCATCTATATTGAATTTGAGCCCCGTGTGATGAGGAATTATGAAGTACCAACTCTGCTTTGGTCCAGTTGCTTCCAACAGCTCCCAGCACACACCTACCATGTCTGTGGTCCCTCCCTGACCTACTCCTTCCTTCCCGAACTCCCATTTCTAATCAAGAATGCTGCCTTCAGCCCCTTCTCAGAGCAGTGCTAGCCAACATGCTGACAACCAGTGTAGGTGAAGATGCTCACCAGGCTCCGGTAGCCATCCCTGCCTGCTTTCCTACTGCTACCTTGCTCGTGTGTCAGTAGATGTCCTCCAGGGAGGGCTCTCCTGAAGCCAATTATCACCATTTATTTAATATTTCAAAATACTTTAAGCACACAAGAACAACTGACAGTCCAAATTATCACCCAGGCTTGAAGATGTGATTTCTTGTCAGGCTCCTGTGCCGACAGGAGAGACCCCTGAGCTGTGCCCAGGCTTCCCTTGTGCTCCCTTGGCAGTTGAGCTCCCAAATGTACCATTCAAGGATTAATTTCCGTGTTCATAATTGATGCTATAAATAAAACAAATCCCCAATTATCTCAGTTAACAGAGGAAAGGGATAACGTGGAACTCCCAATATTAAATAAGACCAACATAACTAGTCTGAGAACGTATTCTATGCGGTGAGTTTTGTCAAAGTGAATTTCCCTTTTTTTTTTTTTTTTTTTTTTTTTTTAATTTTTGCTTGGCTTTGCTTAGCATTGTGGCTGACCTAGACTGGCTGAGCAAGTCGTTGGGGCAGCTCAGGTGAGGAGATGGTGATGCCAGAAGTGGGGAGCCTTTGGATGTGTGTGTATATACAAGAGCCAGTGTGGTGGTGAGGGGTCAGCTTCAGGCCTGGGTGGGCTGGAATGCTCCTGAACATCTGAAGGAGAGTGAGTTGGGCCTGAGAAAGGTGGAGGATGGGATGGAGCAGCCTCCTCCCCTTACATGGTGGCTCGCTGCCACTGTTGACTCAGTTACATAATTGTCATCGGCAACCTATCTGTCACCCTGTGCTCTGAGATGAGAGCATTTTTGACAGTGTCCAAAAATCACTTTAACAAAAGCAGAATCGATTAAAAAAAAAAAAAAGCTTCTTCCAAGCATGAAGCAGTCTCCAGGTGATTTGCATTTCTCTTTAAAACCTAACCCTGGAGGGAGCCTGCCTGGGGTTTCAGGAGGCAGGAGGACTCAGGCTGGAAGTAGAGAGGGGGACACTGAAGGTTGGGGTTCTCCACCATCAAGCTTGGTACGGAGCTTATCTGAGATGTGCTTTTACTAACTCTTCGGTTTCAATAGTCTGTCTGTACTTGTACAGGGATCACCAATACCTCAGTCTAAATACTGGCTGTTATCTCGTGTCATCCGTGTCGGGTGGACCCCTGCCAAAGGCTTGCTCCATATTACTCTTCCTGAAAATGAGTGGCCTTCGGGTCCTTGCTGGCATTTCTTAACTGCTAGTTCCCTGGTACCGAAATTCCCAAAAGAGGGTGCCGGCTTACATCTCAACAAGGAGTCTTTGACTCCATCGATATCTATGAACACTGTGCACCAGAGAACATTGCCGACTCTGAGCATACACAGACACTGTCGTTGCATTCCAGCCCAACGTGTACTTGCAAGATGCACCCAACACAGTGCATTTTCCTTTCTCAGAACATGAACGCTCATCTCGCAGACGTAAACCTCCACTGTCTTCTCCTAGAAGTCTTCCTGGCCTTCAGAGATCTGGGGGGATCCTCTTAGCTTGCAACACGGCCCTCGTATTTTATCCTGCCACTGCCATATCTTATTGCCTTTGCTTGTGAAGTCTTCAGGTGTGTATCTTCAAAGACCACATGGCTTGACAGTGTTGTGGGCCTCGGCCCCTGTTAGTTTAACTAAACCTTGGCTTCCTCAGTTTCAATTTCCCCATTCAAAAGTCATTTCTAGCCATGTGAGAAACAAAACCAGGCCTCTCTAGATATCATCCATGTAGGATGTCATGCCGTGTAGGATGTTCGTGGGCAGAACAGACTGGCGAGGACATACACTGTATGGCGCTTCAGCCTTAGGAGGGCTGGGACTTCTTGCGAGGGATGTTTGCTCTGAGCCCTTGCATAGCATTTGGACCATGATCATCTTGCGACATTTCCAGGGCCAGGCAGGAGCGTAAAAAGAACCGTAGGTAAGTTCCTACCCATCATGCCTCTCTTCAGTCAGCTATTTATTCTAGGCACTGGAATTCAGCAGTTAAGACACCATCCCAGGAAGCTTGCACTCTAGAAAGGACAATTCAGTAAATCGATAAGCAAATGAATACGCACGGAAGGAAACGTAGAGGAGTAAAGCACACCATGACACATAGGAAGTGCGGTCTGTATGTATCCTCTAGCAGCTAAGGTCCCCCGGAAACAGATCAGAGGCTTAAGACTCTGCGGGGACTTCCTGTTCAGAGCCACGGCACCATGGTGGTCACAGGGGCATGCTTGGGTTGATTCTTCCCACTAACTTTCTCATCTCCTGCCACCTTCCTACAGAAATCCCATTAGGAATCTCCTTGCTATTCCAAGAATATCACAAGGATCCTCCGACCTGATGAGTTTTGCGTGCATTATTCCCGCTCTTCTCCATGCCACCCATATTCCTTCAGGTCTCTGCTCAGCATCCGAGAGGCCCTTCTCGATCCTTCTCACGGCAGCAATCCACGAGATGGTGGTGGCATCATGGGTGAGAGTAATAGAGACTGGGGGACAGAGAGACCCGTGTGTATTTAGCGATGGAGGGCACTAGTTCAGTGCCTGCTGCGCAAGCATCAGGACTTGAGATCAGGTCCCCAGCACCTACTGAACAATTAAAGGTGGAGGGGACAGGCACTTGCGGTTGGTCTCTGGCTTCTACACACACGTGTGTTGGAGAATATCTACTTGTATGAATTAACAAGTAGACACACACACACACACACACACACACACACACACACACACACACATTAAAAGTAGAAGGAAAGAAAAGCTTTCTTGTGAAGTATTCACTAGTCCTTTTCCCATTCAGCCAGCTGAAAAGTTCATGGCCGGGGATTAGCCATGAAGACCTCCCACACCCTTGGGAGAAACATTTGGCAAGAAAAGGCTTGTAGGGTGACTCCAAACACTAGGGCAGCTAAGACATCAGCAGGGAACCAGCAAGCCTAAAGGACCATGGTACGGCCACCTCTGAGAGAAAGGGGCGGCAAGGCTGGAACTTTCTCTTTTTCCTCCCCAGCCAATAGCTACTGAGCTTGTGATTGCCTGGCATGTTCTTACCATGAGGTAAGCTGGCATGAGGGGCCAGCCTTGGCTCTGACACAGAGGCTGCTCTGAAAGTGTGCTGTCTACTTAAAGATGGGGTGGACCCAGGGCTTTCTGTGCTACAGAAAAGGTTAACACGCATGGGTGGCTCTTGAATGGCTCGCGTGCCTCACCCACGCGATGCCTTTGCTTTGTGATAGGGCAGTTCGGATCGCTGCGGTGTTTGGAAGAGGATTTCCAGGCCGGTATTCCTTTCACAGCTCTCTTCCAGAATGCCTGGAAATCAATCTCAACCTCTCTCTGCTCAGCTTTGTTTGTGCTTCTCTCTTTAAACACACCAGTAAACACAAACAGGATTCTTCCCGCAGAACCACAATTATTCTGCCTCGAAATACTGTAAACAGAAAAACAGAGCCCCCCCCCCCCTCCTCAGCCAGGGAAGAACTTGCCTACTGCTTGAATCAGTTCAGGTCTTTCCCCCAGGAAGGAGTGCTTGTCCTAGGCCCTGCAAAGCTCCAGACCTGGCTCCACAAGGACAGGGGTGGGGTCGGGGGTGGTAGAGGTGGGGGTAGGGGATTGGGGGGGAGTAGGTGGGGGGGGGCTGGGCGTTCTGAGCCAAAGGCTGGAGCAGAGTGACTTCCCCCACCCCTGGGCACATGAGCCTGCCTACATGCAGCCAGCCACTTCTGAGAAGCCGACACTGGAGAACTCATTCATAAAGATCCTTCTTTTCTGTGTTTGGTAATGTTCAAGTCAGCCGCTCTCTTCTGGCAGGTAGGAAGTCAGCCCTCAGAAATCGCCTTTGCATCTCAGACCAACTTCTAAGAAAGATGCGTTTGTTTTGAGAAAGGAGTCACTCCCATGTCTGGCAGCATCCACTCGGCAGGCTCTACCACGTTGAGCTGGTTTCTTATTTGTCTGCCCATCCTGCTCTCCTCAGGATGACACACCAGCCCCATTCAAATGATAGGTGTGCGGGAAGGTGAGAGAGCCCAGCCTCGGCTGACCATGCCTGGGTGGCAGAAGATGATATTTGGCTCGTGTGATCATATTCTGGGTGCCAGGACTCGAATGAGTGTCATTAAACTGAATCAGAAAAATCGTTTTAATATAAGTGCCACCTCACACAAGCTAGTTGACGGAGAGATGGATGAGGCTGGCAACGCCTCCTTTGTAACACGATGCTATAAAATCCCATCACCTTCATTATTTCCCACCAAGCCAACACATCATAATGCCCACGAGTGGCAGAACAGCTTGAATTTAATATACAGAAAGTCCAATCAAACAATAAATGGATGGAACTATATAAAGAAACCATTTTTCTGGGAGGCTGGCTCCATTCTCTGGGATTCAGTTGCCTGACACATGAAATGCGCATCAATTTTCACCATCTAATGCAGCTGCCGAATCGCCACATGCGATATTTGTTTGCTTCAGAAATGGCAAAGGGAACCTTTCGCTCAGACATTAACTGGCTATCAATGCAAAATTGCAAATCTCATTTTCTTTGATTCGCATCCAGTGGCTCCCAGTGGCGCAGCAAGGTACCTTGCAATGCTAGCCAAAGTGGAAGCATGGCCCTCCCTCTATCCGGGACCTTATCACTCTCAGTAGCACTTCATCATCTTCTTTGAATAACTAAGTAGCCACTAGGGTGAGCATTGTAAAGGGCTGAGTCTTTATTCTCAGCAGTCTTTGTAGAGCAATGGCCATATCTTGTGTGCTACCACACTCTGAATTACTGTGACATTGTGAAGGTCCATAGTCATTCCTTTGATGTTGTAGGCAGCAGATGTCTCCTTGTAGCTTGGGCTCCTCCCACCAGCATAGCTCCACACATTGCCTCCCACCCCTATTTCCCAGCCAGTTATGGTGAGATTATAAACACAAATATCAATAGAGCAAACAGAAGAAAAGAAAACTAGGTGCTCAAAAATCATACAATACTGTCAAAGGCTGATAGGAAAGATGTGTTTTTCTTCCTTTGGGTATGGGATCCTTTTCAAAGTTATTTTTCCAATGACATGAGTAGCAGAGAGCTAACCATAATTATATATAGGCTTATAGACTCTAAGAAGCACCATTAGTTTAATTTTATTTCTCTCTGGATATGTGTACATTAGCAGTGAGGAAGCTTAGGAGAATTAAACTAACCAATATCAAAACCATAGATAATATACATCTCATTTGCTTCAATAAGTATTATTGAATAGCCTATTTGCAAGGTAAAGTATAAGACGATGTTGGAGATACAAAAATAAATAAGAAGGCTGAATATATAGCCCAGAGGTACAGTGCTTGCCTGGTATGTTCAAGGCCCATGGTTCAATCCCCAGTACTGCCACAATGCATGAGATGGGGGAAATTCAGAGGTAGGGGAAGGAGGAGGAGGAGGAAGAGGAGGAGAGGGAGATCTTGAGAAGCTTATGGCACAGCAGAGGATATAATTTTGTTCACAAACACGCACAAAAAGAAAGGGTCATGTTCCAACAAAGATCGAGAGTTTGTATTGCAGACTAAGTAGCTAATATTTGCTGATGAATGATTGGCCTCACCGAAGAGGTAACATTTTAGCCAGAGCAACAACAGCAAGAAGGATTTTAATAAGTGGGAATGGGAAATCTAAGCAAATCACGAAAGGGCATGATGCTGGGGACGCTTAACTGCTGTTTACTGGTGTGTAAGACATGAAAGCGGGGAAACGGTTTATAGTAAGTAGGAGGGCAAGGATCTCATTTGGTAGGCATTAGGCGCCACAAAAGGTGTTCTGAGTGCATGCATGAGGTAGATTCACCTGGCAGCTGGCTCCGGGGTAAATGTTAGAAGAACTCTCAGATTCAAGATGGTCATCTATGGACTAACCAGGTAACAACAGGTAAAGAAGGCCTGACCTGAGGTAGGGCCTGACCTGAGGTAGGGCCTGACCTGAGGTAGGGCCTGACCTGAGGTAGGGCCTGACCTGAGGTAGGGCCTGACCTGAGGTAGGCCTGACCTGAGGTAGGGCCTGACCTGAGGTAGGGCCTGACCTGAGGTAGAGCCTGACCTGAGGTAGGGCCTGACCTGAGGTAGAGCCTGACCTGAGGTAGGGCCTGACCTGAGGTAGGCCTGACCTGAGGTAGGGCCTGACCTGAGGTAGGCCTGACCTGAGGTAACTACCTCAGAACAAGAGAGGCCTTGAACAGAAACATAGCCAAGAGGAGTCTGAGGGAACTTTGGAACATAAGAAAGCCTAACGAGAGTACAAAGCTGCAGAAATCAGAGAAGGAACAGGCTGGTGGGGAGCTCGGGAGAGAAGGACCATGGCCTTGACTTTGCATTGGTAAAGTCACCCCAGGTGTCCTCTGGATAGAAAATGGCTCTGGGGTTCAGCCAGGAGAACAGGGCTAAAAGCAGTCCCCCCCAAATCACTGGTTGAAGGGATGAAGCTGGAGGAGGAGACTAGAAGAGAGCATGAAGCCTGGGCCTTGAGGAATTCTTGCCCCATGTCTTACTTGGGTGCATAGCCCTATTAAGAACATTGGTACCGTTGGTCAATAACTTTACTAAAGATTCTGTCTAGTCTGTCTTCTTGGCCTGTGGACATTCACTTTCACACTGTGTTTCTGCTGTAACTAAAATGGAAGGTTGACCCTCTGAGTAAAAGAAGGCTTTATTTTTTTTTACTGTTCTACAATGCTAAGTGAATAACAGCACTCACCAGGGGGAAACTTCTGTTCATGGGTTTTGCAATAGCAAATAAATAAATGTGCCCTTGTGTTGGCGTGTGGCTAGGAAATGAGATCGAAACAGTCACGAACAGAGCAAGAAGCATCTCTCCCTGTCCCAGGGTGGTGCTGATGCAGAGGGCTCTAACCTTTGCCAGCCTTTCGCTGTGTCAGGCCCTGGGACAAAGTTTCAAGAACCTGGGACATTTCTTCTCCCGCTTGCTTTCTTCTTCCCCTTGGGAAGAAAAGGTGTCCCCTGTACATGCTGAGTCACTAGACCCATCCTCTGATGTGCCCTTCCCTAAGTTGGGCCCTTGGAAAGCAGCTGGAGAACATGATGCTTTTATAGTTCAGTAAACACTCTTCACAGCAAACAAGACACAACTCGGGTCCATATTAGGAGCTTCAGAGAAAGAGGGGTGCAGGGAGCTAAAGCCCAAAACCCCTGTAAGGTGGGTGCTTGATCCCACTCTGCACACGAGAAGGCCACGCATGACACTGTGCCCGAGCTCCCACACTGAAGTCACAGTGAGGTCTTTTGACTCCATTGGAGTTCACTGGGCCTTCAACGAGCCCTGCTCCGACAAAAATGTCTGTGCTCACAGAGCGGTATTCCAGGCCTCATTAAGGCAAGAGGCGTGAGGGAGACATGAGAGGAGGCGGCATGCTAACAAGGGCTCCACGGAGGCCGTGTGGCATTTCAACTAGACCATGAAAGACCCTGGTGGGAAAAATTAAATGCGTTCGCCTGACCATTTGTTTAATAGGTTTAGTGAGAATGCCAGGCACCACACTAGGGCAGTGGTTTTCCACCTGTGGGTCACGACCCCTTTGTGGGCTGCATATATCAGATATCCTGCATATCAGATATTTACATTATGATTTATAACAGTAGAAAATTGCAATGATGAAGTAGCAACGAAAATAATTTTATGGTTGGGGAGGTCCACACAACATAAGAAACTGTATTAAAGGGTCACAGCATTAGAAAGGTTGAGAACCACCAAAGAAGAATTTGTGGACAGGACAGAAAAATTCTTGGAGCTGACATTCTAGAAAGAACTGGCAACAAACAAATGTGTAATGAATGAAATGAAACGACCACGATGAGAACGAAATGTGGACTCGGAATCTCTAAGGAAAGGGCTAAAGCTGGGATGGAAAAGGAAGAGGGGGGCCGGTGTGTAGGGGAGTCCGAGGGGCCACAGGACCGAGGGCAGAGGGACAAGCAGCTGTTCCCAGTTTCCTGAGTGAGAGCCCCTCCAACCCCACCCCCAGCAGTTAGTTAGGACACAGCGGTGACTTGAGAGCAGTGATGGAGCCTCTTTAGGGCTGTAATTCAGCAGCGGGGAAGTGAGTGTTTGCCATCAGCGCTGAATTCTGCATGAGCAGAAGTATGTTCACCGTGACCCTGAGAGACCACCGCCAATGCTTCAGCAATAGTAGCTGATGACTCTTAGCTTCACCAGCAGCCTAGGCATAATAAGCTCAGTACAGGTTGTTTAGATGGCGTCTCACCCTCCCAGCTGCCTTAGAGAAGAGGCTTCACCATTGCATCCGGTTTATAGTTAAGCCTTGAGGCCTACCCATGACTGACTGCCCTGGCCTGTATAGCATCCATGCTTGCCCTGTCAACCATCAGCCACTTCCATCTGAAGGAAACTCGAGCATGTTTCCTGAGAAAAGGGGAAAATAGGACCTTCCTGGCTTGGTCATGGGCAAAGGAGAGACACAAGCGCCCCAACTCACTTACACTTGCAGGGTTTGTATGCACAAGTTAAGAGAGGGAAGGATGAACACGGAATATAACAAAGAAAACACCGAGGGCAGGGAGACCCAGCCAGTGGGTGTAGATGTGTGGGGTTGGGCTTGTCTGGGCTCTTGAGCACTGGTGGCAAGCAGGTTGAGAGTTCGCCAATAGGCACAGCACAGCTGATGAAAAGGAGGAAGGACAGCAAAGGTAGAGGTGGGGACTTTCACTATATTACAAACTCTCCCTTTCCCTTCAAAATACATATGAGAGAAGTATGCATGCTACGTATGTATCTTTTATAATTACATTTTCAAAATCTCACACTATTTCCTTGCCTAGAAAATTCCAGGTCCCAAGTGGCCTTGTTCTTTGGCAGCACCCACTTACCTTTCCAGGGACCTTTGGGTACCCTGCCGGCCCCCTAAATGATCACAGCTCTGGCCAATGCAGACACTGGCTCGCTAGGGAAGAGGGCTATGCTCTTTCACCGGACCCAGGCCTCCTGACCCTAGTTTCCCTCACTCTTAGCAACTGGCCCTCTGTAAGCCACCTGTGACTACTTTTGCTTCCAGAAAGATGGGGCGGGGAGTGGAGGAGTCACCTGGAGAATGTAACCCCTGAGCTGCCACAGCCAGTGCTGGACCTCCCTTGAGGAATCCTGGTGCCAGGTGTGCATGGATCTCCCTTCAGGGCATCCTCGTTTCCAGGCTGCTTCAGCAGTATGGCGATGGGACCATTCTGCCTCTTTGGTACCAGTTTGCCTGGGCGAGATGAAAAAGGACAATGCATGCACAGTATATGATCCTTGGGTGTTTCTGCATTCCCTTCTTTCTTGACCCCTCTCTGTTCTGCCTGGAAAAAAAATCTCCTAAGAGTTCTCCCAAGATTTCTGCAGCTGGGAAAACCCATGTGTTCACCTTCTGAACCATGGCCTTGACTTTTACCTCCAGCCCCATTTCCTCCTGCTGCAGAAATGTGTTTCAAGCAAGCAAGGGACGTGGTGACAGTTAATAAAACATTCTCCTGCTGCTGGACTGGCACGCTCAGAGCTTGGGCAGAGCTTAGAGAGAGATTAGGAAGCTCCGTGCCCACTCGCGGGTCCCCACCCCTACCCCGTGCCTGACTTCCGAATATCTCCATGTAAGGGCAACATCTCATCTGAGGAGGAGAGGCTGCAGAGTCCACACTCAGAGTTGAGTACTTTATGGCTGAGCTTGCTTATGTGGGTTGGCCAAGTCTTGCAGCTTCAGTGGGGCTCTGGAGGACCTGTGGAGAGGCCACCAGGTTGGAAACCTGGGGGCTGTGTGACCTTGGGACACTTATCTGTCTTTCTATCTCTGGTTGTTAGTGTCTTCTTCTGAATGGTTAGAAGGCTGCATTTGATGAGTTCTCAGTTCCTAGCCAGCTACTAAAGCCCTAAGCTCTTTCTGCTGCCAAGGAGAACAGGCCATTAGCCTAGTAGCCTGGGTTATCCGTAGCCCAAAGAACTGGTCTTTAAACGGTCAGACACTTGCAGCCTTCCCATTTCCATTTCTTCTTCCCTAAAAAGACAGAAGCTAAGAATCTTTGACCAAATGCAAGTCCACAGTGAGACCTGGCAGACCTTGCCTGGAGATCCCCTTCCTGGAAATCCTTTAGGAACTTAGGGGTAAGAAAGCAGGGTCAATGGCTGCTGTAGCCCCCAGGGCAGATGTCTCATTGGAAAAAGCAAGGAGTTGTGAGTCCAGCTCCCTAGGATGATCCGTATAGACAAGTGAGTGGTAACATCAGATGCCAACCCTGGGAGGGAGCAAGCACCTTTTTTTTTTTTTTTTTTTTTTTTGAGACAGGGTTTCTCTGTGTAGTCTTGACTGTCCTGGACTCACTTTGTAGACCAGGCTGGCCTCAAATTCAAAGTGATCTGCCAGTCTCTGCCTCCCGAGTGTTGAGATGACAGGCGTGTGCCACCACGCCCGGCCCTGCAAGCATCTTTCAAAGAGTGAAATGAGATGAGGTGCGATGGGCATTCAAACCCAATGAGTATTACACCCACACTCGCTCTTCAGTGCTGGACTCACCCGCCCCAGCAGAGGGCATCAGGTCTGCCTACATGGCTCTGGGGATGAGGAGCTGCCCCTGATCGCTGCAGTCTGTTTCTTTGTTGAGGAGAGTTGGTGATCACAGGCCTCTTTATAGATACGGACGCCATTCTCCCCCTTTAATCTAGAGGAACAAGGGTTTTACCAGGAGGCGCTCTTAGGAAATAGCTCTGGGAGACAGGGATAATTATGATCACACAAGTCACTATGCCAGCATGGACTTAGTGAGACTAGATCCCACTAGAGTGGGTGTGGAAGCTTCTGGAGTGAACTACCACCCAGGATCCTTGCTAGACACGTGAGATAAGCATTTAAGAACCTGTACAAGATGGCTGCTTGGCTTCTGGGGGGTGATTGAACCCACGGCACTTCCACTGTCTCCCACTACTAACCCCTGTAGACACCTCCATCTCTTCCATGCCCCACTGACATCACCAACTTATTTTTTCTTATACTATCATTATATAAGAATACCATATTTCTCATGGTGTCCTTTCTGTCTGCAAATGGCCCCTCCTTTTCCTACTTCTTTTATTTTATTGCACGAGCTCCCCACAGGAGCACAGGAAAGTCTGTAGGATGCTACACTATACATCTATAGTGTAAGCAGCATGGCCTACCTTACTTTAAGTTATTTGAATGAAACCAACCATTAAATGATCACAGAGGACTGGGGAGATGGTAAACTTGCAGGGCTCCCGTGGGGCTCTGAGCATCCCATTGACTTTCTTTCCGTTGCAGGAAGAGGATGAGAGCCAAGTAATAGGTGACTGAGGTGATTACAGTGAAGGTGAAAGATGGTAGAAATGGCCAGGATATCATATCTAGGGACTCTCCTCACTCTGCCTGTGTCTGTCTGTCTGTCTGTCTGTCTGTCTGTCTGTCTGTCTCTGTCTCTGTCTCTGTCTCTCTCTGTCTCTCTCTCTCTCTCTGTCTGTATGTATGTCTCTCTCTCTCTCTCTCTCTCTCTCTCTCTCTCTCTCTCTCTCTCTCTCTCTCTCTCTCTCTCTCTCTCCCTCTCCCTCTCCCTCTCCCTCTCCCTCTCCCTCTCCCTCTCCCTCTCCCTCTCCCTCTCTCTCCTGGATCCACAGGCCTGAATTAAACAGCCCTTCTTTCAAGCAGCTCTGGCTCCTCAGCATGAGAGACTCTGGTCTTAGACTCCAGCTACAAGTAGAGCCCCCTCGGCACATGTAAGGAGCCCAGTGGATGCTCGTGTCAGCCTCACTGCAACCCTGTGCTTCTCTCCATCTGGAGTGAGAAGCACCAGAAATGGTCTGATAAACACACTTGGCATAAAACTTTAAGCAGAACAGGACCAGGCAGTGAGCCCAGGTACACGGGTTGGGCGCTTCGGAGCATGAAGTCAAGGAGGAGCTACCCATCCAGATAGGGATGGGTCGTCATCATCATCAGATAGGGATCATCAGATCTACTCTGCCCTCAGAAATGACAGAGAAAGACAGCTGGTGTGAGCCCCTAAGTCATGCCAGAAAGGTGGTTTGCAGAGCTGAAGAGGAAATCCAGGCAGAAAGTGAAGACTGTAGGGGAGAGAGACATGGATACTGTTCTCTTAGGGGAGGGCACAGAGAGATGTGTGAGTGGGTTGCTAGGTGCAGTGGCACACGTCTTTAATCCCAGCCCTCGGGAGGCAGAGGCAGGCAGATCTCTAAGGTCAAGGCCAGCCTGGTCTACAGATGGAGTTCTAGGACAACCAAAGTTACACAGAGAAACCCTGCCCTCCCCCCAAAAAAAGAGAGAGGAAAGAAAGAGTTGTGCGAGTGTGCGTCTAGACACGAGAAAGCCTGCTAGCTGTGAGGGTGGCGGGTGAGGTAAAGAAAATTTGTGGGTGACCCAGGCTTCTCATAATTCATGGAGATTGTTTTCTTTCTGCCATCTGCAGTCCCTCTGTTTTGGGGACTGGCCCTCTTTCCCATCCTGATCCACACCTGCATCTTCTGGTCCTTAGGTGAGATGGACCCCTCACCCATCTCCTCAAAGAGTGGCTCTGTCCCTGGGCAGCCAAGGAAAACTGGCAGGTGGCAAGAGAGAGTGACTAGTCTTTGAATTTTCAGTCTTGTTATTTGGGGGAAAAAGCACTAGGCATGGGTGGTCAGGAGCAACAGAGCCTCCAGCTGCTGCTGGAACTCCAGTGTGCTGTTGTCCGGTTCCTTTATTTAATCAACAAACATCTCTGACATGCCGGCCATGTGTTCTGACCTTATACAATGATGAACGGCTGTTGTGTCTGGTCACCAGGCACAGAAAATGACCAAGACGACCTGGAAGAACACAGAAAGTTGCCCATGGGCGGAGGTGGAGTGCAGCCCAAGAAAACAGCTAGCTTTCAGCACACCAGTACCATGGGCATCCTTTCTTCTTGGTTAGAAAGCTGATGTTCCCTCCTTTCCTAGTTTTAGAAGAACTATAGCCAGTCCTGTCTCCAGCCTATGCTGGGGACTCCCTCTTAGTAGCTGCAAGAATTTTGAAAATACCACTTTAATTTTGCTTTAAAAAAAAACCCTCCAAATTTGTGTCACATTCCCAGCTCAGCTTTGATGGTGTTTTCTCATAGAGCTGTGTTTCCCGGCTTTACCTTTAACCTTGCTCTTAACATAGGGCCATCCAGGCGTCTTGATGTTGGCGGGCACTGTTAAGAGCTCTGCTCTCATCCCTCCTGACCACACTGGAAGCCGAGGAGTCCTGTGTCTCTGCCATACCTGTATCTTTTATCTCTAACACATGTGCTGTGGCCCACAAGTCATGGGCTGCTTGAATGTCCTGTGTTTTTGGCTATTCGAAGGATCACTTCACCCACCTGGTATTAGGGTCCCAACTGGGCCATCTGCAGTGAAAATCTGTTTCAGCTCAGCCCTCTGTGCAGGGCAGGCAGCTCCCAGAGCCTAGTCCTGTGGCCCAGGAGGAGCTTTGGCCCCTCTCCTCTCCCTGCTGGGCCTTGGCCTGTAGCCCAGGCATCCCTCTTGGTGTGTAAGTGCTCATTTCTCTCCTGACCAGCAATAGAGTTATAACCAGAGGCAGTTTAAAGACACTGGCTGTGGGTAGCTTTAGGAATAGCGAGCATAGGGTTACGTTCTCTCTCCTGTTCCTCTTTTTTGGAGAATGATTTCCTATGAACACTGAGATAGTGTCTCTAGAATAATAACAAGCTTATCTGAGAGCAGCCAAGACTATGCATTAGGAGTAAATCTTCCAGAAAAGAAAAGAACAATCTCTCTCTCTCTCTCTCTCTCTCTCTCTCTCTCTCTCTCTCTCTCTCTCTCTCTCTCTCTCTCTCTCTGTGTGTGTGTGTGTGTGTGTGTGTGTGTGTGTGTGCGCGCGCGCATGCCTCAGTGGGCAAACAAAGCCACATGCCTGGGTTCATCTGAGGCCCAGAAAGCTGCCTAGAAGGTAATCGTGATGGTGATTTTGATGGCTAATGTGACAGGACCTAGCATCCTCAAGGGGACAAACCTGTGAGCACATCAACAAGGGTCTTTCTAGATTGGCTTGAAACTGCCCTAAGTGTGGCCAGGGCCATCCTAAGGAGGTGGTGTTCTGGACTGGATAAAAGGAGAAAGACAGCTGAGCACCAGCTTGTGTCTGTGCTTCCTGACTGAAGAAGCAATGTGACCAGCATGCTTCCTCCACGCATGAGCTCTCTAGGAGCTGGAAGTGTAGTAGGGATGTTTGTTTTGGTAGTTTGGGAAAGCCTTCATACAGTAGACCAGGCAGGGCTCTAGGTGGTCTGTATGGATGAACTTGTTTTCATAGCAGCCCCATCCGGAGCAACATCACCTCTACCGGACAGACAGGGAAAAGTGAGGCACAGAGAGATTAAGTGGTTTATCCCAGGTCACATGACTTATCAGCGAGGAAGCGAGGCTTTAAACAAACGTGGGGGTTCTGCCTCTGCGACCCTGTATCCTCCTACCAGACTGTGCTCCCATGGCCTCAGTGCTATAAAGGAACGTGGGACTTATTTTCTAGCACCTCCATCAGCTCCTCCGCGAGAATCGGAATCAGTTAGCTCCCACTTCACAGAGCATCACGCTTTAAAAATGTAGCAGCTTAAACTTTAAACACTGGTTACATCTCGTGATTCTGTGGGTTCAGTGGACAGGCCAGTGGTTACCCTCAGGCTGGCTCAGCTTTTCTCCCAGGCCGTCTGTGGTTCCCTAAAGACGGTCTGGCATGGACTTCCGGTTCTGGCATCTGATAAGTAAGCACCTGGAGTATCTGGGATGGGATGGGTTAGCTCTGGTCCCTGACCACCCAGAAGAGCCGAGCAGAACAGAGCCCTCCACTGATGGCAGTTGCAGAGTTCTCACTGTCACTGCACAAAAGGTCAACCCCTCAGCGTACATGTTCTCCTGAAGCCTCTGCTCTTTCTATTTTGCTAATATCTCGTGATCAAATCCCCATTCAAAAGACTGAGAAACCAGTTGCACCTTTTGACAGAAGTAGCTGTGATGCCACATTACACAGGGTATGAGTGATGAGAAGGATGATAAATGTTTGGGGACGTTTTCTGTGACCTACCACAAGTGACAAGGGCTTGCTGTGAGCCACATGGATTGTGTTTCATAGTGGGTGACATCAGGGAGGAATGACAGGGCATGTGTGGGGGGGGACGTGACATGGGTGTCAGCCTGCTCAGAAGGCTACGTGTTTCCACTGAGGTCCAGAAGCCAACGTGGATATGTATCATGCGTGATGTGGCTCCTTCGGTTGAGACTTGGGAACACAGTAAATGTTCAGAGAATGAATAATTCTCTCTGCCCCAGGCTGGGAATAAGGAGCCATGGACTTGTTTAGTTCTGTTTGTATGATTGTAGCCTCAGCCATACCTTGTTTCTAGCTGGATCCCTGGCTCACAGGTCTCACTGGCAAGGACAGGTTCACAAGACAGCAGACATGTCTGGGTACCACCATGGCTCTGCCACTTCCTTACTGTGTGACCAGGAAGAAGTCAACGTGGGCGCCTCATTGTCTCCTGACAAATGAAGATTTTCATGAGGATGAAAATAATGATGTTATTAAGTGCCTAGGCTGGAGACTGGCAGGAGTACGTGCTCAATAACAGCCGTCCCTGGGGCTTGGGTGAGCTCTGCTGCCCTTGTCCATGGGTGGTGATAGCCAGATGAACAGAGCTGTCACTGGTAAATAACTCTTGGCTCACCCAGGAGTGCCAGATGGTATGCCAGCAACCCGGGCCAAGGAAACATGGAGGCAGAAGCTATGGGGAGAACAGAAATGGGACTAGAGCCACCCAAGGGCTCTGTGGTGAGATCTGTTTGGGTCCTGTCATACACATGAGGAAGGTGAGGGTTGTAGGCAGGCAGCACTCCAATCAAGCTGAACCCCAGGACAATCTGCTTCCTGGAGGATGATCTTCAGTTGCCTCCCTTAAATACCCTTTCCCCCTTCCATATTCTCTCAGGTCCCCAGCCTATTCTTATACCAGGTGTACGTCCTCAGCACAGGGAGAGGGAGAGAAGACATTTGGACAATAGGAAGGGAGACAGAAAGGGAAGGTGCCCAGTGACTGCTGGCAGCTGCCGGGGGTGTGACGGGGCTCACAGAGCAGCCTGTGCCCCTTCTCTAACAAGAGGTCACCCTAGCCTTCAGACAACAGGGAACCAAAGAAAAGAGCATCCTTGTCAGACCCGTCTCCGTCTTTCCTTTGAGTAGAGCTGCCTAGAATGAGTGAGGAAACAATTATTTATCAAGGATGAGCTGGTCAGGAAACTGGACCTACTCAACAAAGACCAGGAAGCATTGTGCCAACCAGGTCTGATGAGGGTGACGGGGCTTCTCAAAGCACAATGGCCTCGCTGGTGCCAACGCTTGCTTTGTGAGGGATGGCTGAAGACACGTACTGCATTTCAGATGAGCACAGGTGGACTGGCCCTCTATAGAGAGCCAGCATCCTGGACTCCAGGAAAGAACAAACGATGCCAGACTATAGCCTAGGTCCCTGAACAGAAGGGTCTTCAGCCCTGAACTGTAATGCACAACCTCTTTTCAAGGTACAATTGTAGCCAAGGCTGCCCCTGCCTAGGCCCACTCCTCACTGTCCTGGCTAGAAGAGGAGAGGGGGTAAGACACTGCCCAGGGAAGAAGGAGGCATTCCTGGAGGAGTCAACTAGCATTCGGATGGGGTTCCCCATCACTTGCTGACCTCACTCATTGCCAAGGCCCCAGGCTCCCCTTGGGCTTCTAATTAAGAAATAGAAAGATGAGTGCTGTAGAAAGTGCTCTGGAAACAGTCTGTTCTGTTCTCTCAGCATCCCTGGAGACTCACACTCATTCCCATTTTAATAGGAGAGGGGGTGGGGAGAATGTGTCTCTAAAGTAAAAGCAAAGTCTCCAGCTCATCAGGCCTCTTCCCTCACAGCCTGGGTCCCCGGGTTCTCCCCCTCACCATTGCCCCACACTCCCCAAGGATAGCCCATGTGTTCTGCCCTTAGCCTGTCTGGGCTTGAAGAAAGCTTTATGCACTGTTCTCCTGGAGACCATTGGCTTGAGGCTCTTGTCGGGAGAGAAGCACTTGACCCTAGCTGGTCTTTGGCTCTTATAATGCGTCCTCTCCAGAATGGACTGTGTCTGCAGGGTGGCTAAGGCCTATTAGGTATCCGCGGGGTTGCTCAGTGGTGCTTTACCAAGCACTCTGAGACTGGTGATCAGCTCTCTCAAAGAGAAAGGCTCTTTGGCTCTGAAATACGGTCTCTGGCCTCAAATTTCACGCCCCAAGTAGGTAGCAGGACCCTGGAGGGCTTATCTGGAGTCCTCTGTGGAGCCGGCTCAGGCAAACACAAAGTGTCTTTGGTCACAGAATGCTTGAAAGAGGAAAAGGAGAAGTTACTAGGGCTTTGTGGCCATTTGTGAAGCTTCAGAGGAAAGAATTCTGCCTTCATTCTACTGCGTACCTACTGTGTGTCCCTCAGCACCCCGCATGGACAGCATGGGTACAAGATGCATCTGTTGATACCGTTGCTGCTGTCTGGAGTTCCATTCCCCTCCCAAAAGTAGGCAGGAGGAGAATTCCATGTTTTGTCTCTGCTGGCTTTTGGAAGCAGGAGCCAATGAGCCCAGTCCGTGTTTTTTTTTAAAATATATTTTATTAATTTATTCATATTACATTGAAATTGTTATCCTATCCCTTCCCTCCCTCCCATTTTCCCCTTACTCCCCTCCCCTATGACTGTGACTGAAGGGGACCTCCTCCCCTTGTATATGGTCATGGGGTATCAAGTCTCTTCTTGGTAGCCTGCTATCCTTCCTCTGAGTGCCACCAGGCCTCCCCATCCAGGGGACATGGTCAAATATGGGGCATACTACTCAGCTATTAAAAACAAGGAATTCCCAAAATTGGTGGACAAATGGATTGAACTAGAAATAATCATAATGAGTGAGTTAACCCAGAAGCAGAAAGAGTCAAATGTATACACTCACTTATAGCTGGACACTAGTCCAAGGGGCATGTCCCATGAAAGTCTTCATTTACCAGGAAAGTGGGACAGAGGGGAGGACATCCTATTGGGACTCTAGGTGAGAGAAGCATGGGAGAATGGGGAAATAGAAGGATCCAGAGGGTCCTAGAAACCTACAAGTGGAACATTATGACAAGAAGATCTGGGCCCAGGGGTCCTGCTCAAACTGGCACCAGCCAAGGACAATGAGTTCAGTAAACTTCGAACCCCTACCCAGATCTACCCAATGGACAGGACGTTCTCCACAGGTGAGTGGAGAGTGGGGACTGCCAGTCTGTGTTTTCAACTTAGATCACAAAAACCTTTGTGAGCTTCCTACTTGTGGGACTCCTGAGAGAGGCCCTGCCTGTTTGTGGGAAGAGGTGACGTGTAAGATGCCTGAGGCAGTGGGGAGCAACAAGACTCCAGTTCATGGGCAGGGAAGCTTTGGCCTTAGGGTACCTGGTATGGAGTATTTAAAGACCAAAACTACTGCCTCCTTTGCTGTTTGCAGTCCCTATGCATCCTTGGAAGGAAATCTTCTTCCTTGAGTAATTACAGGAAGAATGCTGAGGATTTTATGTAGAGTTCATAGGGAGCTGATGGGCATGGCAGAATGCTTCTGAAGTATGTGCCACTCTGTCCGCTCAAATGCAGACCCAGTAACCGCAGCTAGACACTGCTGAAGCAAGCGGGCAGGACCCCGCATGCGGGACTTCAGAACAATTACTCAGACCATTCTGCAGTCTGGCTTGCTCCATGAGTGTGTGTGTGTGTGTGTGTGTGTGTGTGTGTGTGTGTGTGTGCGTGCGTGCACATGTGTTCGCATGTGTGTGCTTGTGCGCTCGTGTGTGTGTGTCTGCACATGTGTGCGCATGTGTGTGTGCTAGTGTGCTCATGTGTGTGTGTGTGTGCGTGCACACATGTTCGCATGTGTGTGTGCTCGTGCGCTCGTGTGTGTGTGTGTGTGTGTGTGTGTGTGTGTGTGTGTCTGCACACATGTGCGCATGTGTGTGTGCTCGTGTGCTCGTGCGCTCATGTGTGTGTGTGTGTGTGTGTGTTTGTGCGCGCATGTATACGTACATGTTTGCCTTCTCCTGTATGCATCTGTCATTGGGTGATAAAATAGAACATGATAAGTGTCATTCTAAAGCAATTACAAGGAAGATGTGTAATGGCAGAGCTGGAGAACATGGCATATGGCCTCCGGCAGCCTCTGTGTAAAACCTAATTGGGAGGTTTTGTTTCCCAACCACCAACCTCAAAACACAAGATCATCTTCATACTGAGAGAAAGAAGATCATCAGAGCCCCCCATACCCACTGGGTGTGTGTTGAGGACTTTTGTCGCTGAGACAGAGAGGCTGTTGGGCATTGTTGTCAGGTAGGATGGATGCCAGGCGGAAGGCCTTGCCGGCTGCACAGGGGTGACTATTAAGGAGCCACAAGAACACCCCTGAAGAGACAAAGCTAAGCAGCCCAAGTCAAGAGTTTGGGGGGATTGCTTTGGGGAGCACAGAGAGTGGAGGCTAAATGCAACGTGCTTTCATTTCATCAGTTTTGATTCTGCTTAATGTCTCCACTTCCTCCCTCTGGCTCCAGCCGCTTCCTGCCCCCCAGTTCCCTGGCAGCTCCTCTGCCCTGTTCATATATCAAAGAGCCAAGCAAAGCTCTCAGGCCTCCTCCGTGTCGTGTCTGCCGACGACCAACCTTTCCTCTTCTTGTTGGGGAATGGCTCTGTTTCTAAGAGCCACAAATGGGACCAGGACCGTATCTTACTTGGACTTTCACAGTATGCCACAGAGGATTGGGGGACGTTTCCTGAGCAGATTAGCAATGGGCATGGCGAGGATGAGCACAGCTGGTTAGTGAGGTTGCCCTCTATACACTAAATTAGGACCTTTACTCTGTCACAGGCTTCCACATCTCACTCCATTCCCCCCACCCATGCCAGCAGTGTTTGGGTACATATGCATGCATGTCTGTGCCTTTCTGTGTATACACTGGTGGTTTGGGGACAGTATATCTCCAGATTGCTAAGCCAATGACCAGAGTCCGTAGAGCCCCTAAGGTCTTTAGCTGTGTCTTCTGGAAAAGCACCAGCACACTTTGATCTGCAGGGCAGTGGAGAATTGGAAGTCTTTGCTAGGAGCTCCCCAAACCTGACCTCAACTCTGAGAGTCCTCTTCTCTCTCTCCCACTACTCCGATGTGTCCTCAGTGGGGCTGCAAACTCGCATCATCAGGAGGCAGATTGTGAATAGTTCTGGGGCCCCTGGGTTATGTGTTCTGCTTCAGTTACTTGGGCCTTGCCATGGCAGTGCAAAACCAGCCACAGACACCAGGAGAAGGAACAAGCATGGGTCGTTTCCGGTTTTATTCACCAAGGCAGAAGAGGGATCAGAATTGGCCATGGTTTGCCATATATAGCAGGGAGAGCTAGTATCTGACTTCATAGTGCCACTTGATGGCAGAGGTGGGGTCATAAACCTGGCAAGTCCAGAGCAGACCCCACCTGTCTGCCATGCCACTACTTTCATCCCATCCCTAGGATGGAAGGGGCAAAATAGAGAGAAAAAAACCAGAAAAATCACAGCCTGGGGGGCTAAGCAACGCCTCGAGTGTGTTTGGTGGTTACCAGTAGGGATGGCATTGCATGGAACTGGGAAGCAGCCTTGAGGAAAGAACCATGGTGCTTTCTGGGGCAGTGACTGCAAGGTGTCTAGACATAGAGAAGAAGGAGGGCATTCCATCCAGTGCCTTTAAAAATGAATATAAAAATGGGCTACACAGAAGAAACATAATCAATGTGCCTTTCTATAGATGCCTCCTCCTACCTGTTATGGTGACCATGGGTAAGGCCCCGGGTCACTCCTGTTCTGTCCTGTTAGAGCAGATAGTATGGCTGAACAGTGTTGGTTACACTTCTGTTAAGGATGAGGATAAGGTGAAGACAGCCCTAGTTATGAGCTAGTTTCCTCCCTAGAGACTTGTAAGCAAGAGTTTTATCTCTCTGTGCCTCAGTTTCCCTACAGCAAGGAGCTTGAACACAGTAAGGAGAGGTGGAGATGTTTGCAGAGAACCCGGAAAACTGACCCTGGGCTAGGTTAGTTGGAAGGAATGAGCTGACCTCAAGCCGGGCACTGGGCTGGAGCTGCTCTTGGAACCAGGAATGCTACATGCCAGGAGGAGGAAAGTGGGACTCGTGAGCTCAGGCCAGGCTGGAAAGGCTCCCAGAGGGTGCTGAGCTCACAGCCCAGACCCTCCAATCAATAGGGCATGGCTATTTATAGCAGCAGCCCGAGCGAAACTTAATTATGATCAAAAGGAGCTATTTAATACCGTGCTTGCCGAAGACGCAACCTCTTGTCAGTGGAAATTAATCAGCATCAGCCGGCTGCCGTGGGCTCCTACCCCCTCGGGTTCCGGAACCGGGGAGGCGCCTGACGGAGCACTGGTGATGTCTGCACTCGGGCAAAATCATCTCGTACGCAGTGGCCTCCCCGGGGCTCCAGACACCTGGGGGGGGGCGTGAGGGAGAAGAAGTGAGGGCCAGGGAGACCTTGGTTCATTTCAAAGCCTGCCCTTTCCTAAGTGCTCCCAGCTGCTGCAGCCTCTCTCCTCTCCCATCTCTTCTCTCCACTCCTGTAGGACAATGGTCCTCTCTACATGTGTGGTGCTCCGGCTAAGTTCTGTGAGACACTTCTTAGCTAGGTAGCTTTACACTAACGTCTCCTTGTCTGCAGGTCAGAGATACTAATAACACCCTTTTTGTTGGGTGGGGATGAGTTACCAAACAGTCACTGTGTGAACTGTATCTGGTACATTCTAAAGTTGTAAAACCTCCAGGAAATTCTGGCTGGTATTCTTACCACATTACTACGGTTACCTGGGTGTCTGTTACCTGCGCCTCCTTAGCCAGATCAGGGGGCATCTCAGAGTGGAGATGGTGCCTCTCTCAGTGCCCAGTACAGTGTTGATCATGTAGAAGGTATTTAAAACATGTTGGCTGCTCATCCATTTGATCCAAAGTGAAGAGATTCATTATCTTATCAATTCACTCATTAATTTATTATAGAAACCTTTATTGAATTTTCATGTGCACAACCTCGCACCGGACGTTGAAGATGGGAAAATCATTCAACACAGATGCGCCTCGTAAGCTAGCTGTGTGGTGCCCACTGAGCCAGACACATGTGTAAATGAATTATTACAATGTAGAAATAGGAGTGTGGGCCAACCTCCAGCAGAAACCCTGGGGTGAGGATGTCATGGGAAGCCTGTCGGCGTAGAAGCTCCAGAGATAGACTTGACATCACGACAACAAGTGATGAAGAGGATATGGAGGCAGGAGGAAAAGTGTGTGCAAAGGAAGGCCTGGATTTATGAAGGTTGATGCATAAACTGTTGGCGAGCATATTGGCTAGAATCTTAGAGCAGCCGCAAGGTCAGCATGAGACAACTCCGTCTAGGTTGTCATCAAAGCAGTGAGAGATGAGGAGGACCCGTGTCACCGTCACTCTGCAGAAATGCTTGGCCCCCAAGGACATCAGCCAATATCCTCTCTAGAGACACTAAAGGAATTTCCCCAAATGACAGACACACTTGGTTGGAAGCCCAGTGGAGAGAGGCAATGAATGGAGGCTTTGGCAGGGCCCTTGGGTCTGTTTGCAATGGACCCTGGCAGTGAAAATAGATTTCACTTGTGGAATAACCGGCCTGTGAGAAAGCACACAGGAGCAGCTAGGACCACAGCCTGGAGCAGATATCCGAGTTTGACCTGCCCAGGCACCCAAGAGAACTGACAGCCCAGGGCATCAGAGGGCAACTTTGTTTTCATCTCCCACTGTCCCCAAGCCAAGGTTGCTGCCCTGGAGGAAATCTGAGCCAGTCTCATGACTTCCTGCCGCTTACAGGTAGTCCAAGCAGTCTCAGCTCTGTGTGTCAAGTTCAGTAATCACAACTTTAAATGACACTAAATGTAAGCTATCTCCTGTTACCCAGTTCTACCTAGGGTGGGGTCACAAGTGCCTCCCTTTTCCTTCCCTGGGTGTCAGTTCAGGTCCCACAGGAAAGCAGACGACTCACAAAAGCCAGGTGCTGGTATAGAGTCCTTAAGGTGGACTGTTGCAAAGGTGAGCCTCCAAGGTCTTCAAGTACTGGAATCTTAAAAAGGGACTACATGAATGTTCCACCTACGGGAGATGCCATATCTGGGAGAAAAACACCGACCCCGGAACCCAGGGTTGGCCCACCGGGTTGGGAGCTGAGAGAATAACAAGCTGTCTCCTTGGGTTGTTAGCCCAGGGTGTCTCTTTGGAGGACAAAGGTGCCCATATGTGAGATGGGCGTCCACAAGAACAGCAGAGAGGGAGCGTGGAGAGAGGATCTGGAAGGCCAGGGGATACCCCCACGGCAGCTCGCCTCTCGTCTCACTGGAATGACTTTGCCACGAGCTACTGCTCAGCTCCTAAGCTCACTTCTGCCAGGAACACCTGAAGACTCTTGTCCACGTGTTCACCCTGAGGCATGGCATCTTTTCTGAGTGGGTACCCACCCTCCTCCTCTGTCTTTAGCCTTGGGGCTTTCTTCAGGCATGAATGGGGTCCCACTCAGTTTCATAGGCAGCACTCCCTTTTCCTGGAAGCATGGAGTGCTTGTGTGAGGTCATTTCCCTTTTCCCTGCTGACCTAGTGGCCTGTGAGTACGTCTTTTCCCTTCTGTGTCTGGGCATGAGGAAGGTACCAGCTTTCCATTTCTCCCCAAACAGATGACCCAAGTGAAAAATATGAGAGACTTCTTTTAGGCTCTGATTTTTTCCCCAAGGAGTTACAGGAACTCCTTCCAGCCAACCTCTCCCAGTCTCTGGTAACCTTTGGTTTATTTGTTTTTTTTCTTAACTGAGTAGAGTAGGCAGGCAGCTCAAATTGTAGGTGGAAGTTTTACTTCTTCCTGGAGAATATGGTGGGTATCACGTGACGCACGCGCTGATCTGAAACCAAGGTTTTAAAACTCTGACGTAAGTTTGTGATGTTTGATAAACTTTTTGTTTTAATTTTGTCTATTTTTGATGAACTTTTTGTTTTAATTTTGCCTATTCTTAGGGGGAGGGAGCATGCATGTGCCACAGCACGCACGGTCAGATGGCAACCCTGAGAAGTCAGTTCTCTCCTTCCGCTGTGGGTCCCCAGATCAAACTCAGGTTTTTCAGGCTTAGACAGTAAGAGCCCTTACCTCTGAGCCATCCCAATGGCCTTGAGTAGTTCATCTAACTGCTCTGATCCTCATCGTACAGGAGGGATATTGGCATTTCCTCGGCCTTTGCAAGGACTCAGTTTGAATTTACTCATTGAAAACACTTAGAATAATGACGAGATTGTATTAGAGTAAATGTTCAATAAAATGCAGTTGACAAGCATTATTGCATTATTTTTCATCTGACTGGAAACAGCTTGTGGGGAGGGTCTCCTGCAAAATGAGGATCCAAAGAAGGAAACCAAAGTCCCCACACCCATTCCATCGCTCTGGCTTTAAAGGTCAAGTGTGGGTAGCTAGGAAGTGCTGGCCCCTGTGTCAAGAGAAGCTAGACGTTTCTGGGTTTCTCGTACTTAGGATCACACACCCCTCTGGGAAGGAGCAGCCCTTTATGTGCGAGTGGGAGGAGCCAAGAGGGTGCACCCTCTTTTTCCAGTAACATCTTCCCCTCATCCAGATGCCAACTCTGGTATGACACGAGGGCACCTGAACTGGATAAGATAGATCACTTTCAAGGCTGCCCAGGCTCAGGCTCCCCAGATTCCTTCTCAAGGATCCTTTCCCCCTTCTCAGACCCTGCACAGGGGTAAACCTATGGAGGGCCAACCTATGTGGTGTGAAAGAGACCTCCATGTTAGCACTGTCTTCTCAGGATGGAGATGATCCTTCAGAAGGGATGAAGACTTTTTTGAAGGCAGCTCCCCGCTACAGCTGTGATTAGTACAACCAAGAGGCTGCAGAGTCCAGGCTGATGCCAGTTCTAAGTCTCACTGTGACTCTAGAGCCCTGAAGTGGACTTCAGACCCTTTGCAAGGAGGATATGTCCTGTCAGTGGACCAGACCAGTCCCTAGGCTAAGATGCAGGTGTGAGTGGCTGACTGCATGCCCTGCTGCAGGGTGCTTTGTCAGATATTACCTCCAGGACTCTCCTGCCTCCTGGCTTTTATTCTGTTCCTAGCCCCAACCCCTTATGGTGTCTCTGGAGAGACTTTGCTCTTTCCCAGCATTTCCTTCACTATCTTTATTGTGTTTATTTTGCTTTCCCACAACTGTGACTTTGGTGGCCCTTGGAGCTTTACCTGCTGTTCGTTCAGACAGTGCCTCTTAGAGAGAACTCCCTTTCGGCCAATCTGTAGTTGCCCAGCCCTAACCCTGTTGTTTTGCTTCTTCACACTAGCTGTCTCCTGATCTGTGTGTTGTCTCCTTTCCATTTTAGGGGAATGGGATCTCTGCAAGTGCAGACCACCTTGTTTGGCTTAGCTTTCTGTCTTCAGCACCATGGCCAGTTCCTGGCACATAGAAGATGCTCAGTTAATGTTTGGTGAATGAATAAATGCTCTGTGTCTCATTCCTTGTAGGTACCCGCACTCAAGGTGTACCACACAGCTGCTAACTTTGGCTTACCCATCCAATCCCCACACATATGTCTCTAAACCTGGTGATGGGAATTCCCAATCCTAAGTAAATTCATATACAGGTATTAGAAGAGGGCAGTGAGAGCTGACATAGGGGCAGGGTGGATGAGGGAATGTATAGACTCAAGACTATCTGACTCAAGTCCACTCTGGGCCACTTAGCAGATGTGACTTTGAACCTATGGTTGCAGACAAGGGATGCATGCAAAGGCCCAGTGCCTCCACACAGCACACACTCACTAAATGCAAACTGTTCCAGTTTCAGGTCTCTACTCAATTGTAAGGATCAATAAAGCATCCGTCACAGGGAATCCTGCCTTACTGGAGGCAGAAAGGCTGGATCCTTACTTTCTGCTCCCTGGAACTCTGCCATAAGGTCTGACACTTCTCCCTCTGACTTCAAAGGACCTAAGAAAGAGTCCTTCCACACCTCCACACACCCAATAACTAAACTATTCAACACTTTTAAAGTACCTGCTGTGTCCAAAGTGCTCAGGGCTGGATTGGGGAGAGCCAGGTAGGATGCATGGCCTCAGACTTTGCCACCCAGCCAAGGGCGTAGCTGTCCGGACCAAGGAATGAGCCAGCAGGGTGAGTAGAGACAGTGTTGTCAAATGGTGGTTTCCAGCCCATTAGTGGGTCATGAAATTAACTTAGTGGGTCATGACCAGAAGGAAAAGCGTGATTTCTTATCAAAAAAATATTGTTTCCACTAGCTAGATAGATGGGTGGATGGATGGGTGGACAGTAGATATAATATAAAACATATTTTTCATTTTGAGTCACAGTAAAAGTATACAAGATATCTGGTGACAGCCACCCTTGAGAGTCACACAAAGCTTCCTTGAAGGAGGGCTGTCTACACAAGGCCTGGGATATTACTTCTCAGACTGAACCAGGAGGGATGTGAGGACCTCTCCCATGTGGAAGACAATCCCTAGAAATGTCAGAGCACGGACAGAGTGGGCAAGCAAAGAACAAAAAGGAGGAATGTAGTTTTAATTGCCTCATAGATCAGACAAGTGTATTCATTCCCACCCACATGCCTCATTTTGGGGAGAATGTGTCATCCCTAGTACTCTGCTCTCCCTTGTCCCTTCTGCATCTGACTGCTCCCCAGAGCAGCCACAGGCCCTTGCCTCCAGGCTCCTCTCCCCCAACCCTCCCCCACACCCGCTGTAATTGCCTTTGTGTACCACTGTAGCCGTTTCTGTTGTCCCATGTCGCTATCGAGTAGCATTTTTACCTAGACTATCTATCTACCTTGCATGCCCCGGTGGCCTTATAAGCTCAGCAGGTGGTGAGAACTAGCACCGTATTCTCAATTTCCAAGAAGTATCGTATTTACATAGCAACGGACCTTGAATGTGCAATGCACCAACCCTGCAATCAGATCAGCCATTAGCCCCTTTGGGATGAGGGCCTGTGTGTTATACCTGTACCTCCCTGCCAGGCTAGACACCCAGACAGAAACCAGGAGATGCTTCCTGTGGTTTTCTGGCTCCATAGAAAGGATCCCAGTGACGTAGCAAAACCTGTACTCCTCTTCTCTCACCTTCGCTGTGAGATTGCCTTCTCCTGTCTGCTCTGCTCTGTATCCGAGCTTTTGGGATACTTATTTGGGTTCCTATATCTACCACTTTTCTCTACGCCAAGTCCTTTCCAACCCCTCAACACAAGATAGGTGAGAAAGGTAAGAGGGAAAGGGGATCACAGACCACTTTATACTACTTCCTGCTGACTAGGGGTGTCATGTTCCTTGGGGGCAAGTCCAATCTTTCCCTAATAACAATGACCAGCAACCCAGACAACAGCAATACAGCAGTAGCAAAAGCAGCAGCCGGGAGAGCAGTGGCTGCTACAGGCTCTCTCTGGGCTCTTGGATTTATACCCTCTTGAGAGTCTAGAGCACAAGACAAATCATAGTCTGCAGCTGTGGACAATCTGAAGCAGCCCCATACCCCACACCTGGGATTAAAACAAAAACATGTTCACATAACATAACTGGATTTTTAAAGAAACCAAAATTCTCACTATACTGCTCTTCCTGCTGCTTTTGCTTTTCCTTCTCATCAGGTCCTCCCATCATCTCTTTCCTTCCTCACATGTCCGTTGCCCCTCACTGCTTTGCTGTGCTGCGCATAGTCAGTTGCTCACTGCTGTGGACAGAAGGTTTCAGCAGGGTTGCTCACTCAGGCACCATCTGCAGAGGGTTAGGGGCTGGGCCAGGTTCCTGAGAGAGGCAGCAGAGCAATGGGACACACACCTTCAGTGAGTCAGTTTAGGCCACTAGGGAGACAATCTGAACAGCTGGCACAGAACCTCTCTCCAGCCCTGGGTGAGGTGGGGAGATCAAAGGAGGAGGGCGCCCCGAAGGCTCTGAAGAAGGGAGGAAATAAATCCTGCCCTTAAGTGTGGACCAGAGCCCCAAGTGCCACCAGGCAAGTCCCCAGGCTGCTGCCTCCCTGTGTGCCTGGGGAGGCTGGCTCTCTGCCCTGTGAGTCACAGGCTCGGCAGGGAGTGATGTATTTGCTGCTAAGCACTCAGCTGTGGCTGCTTTTCCAGGAGCTAGAGCCATTTACAGATGGGAACTACTCTCATCTCTGGCAGGGGTGCCCTGAGCCCTGTACCAGCTCAGTGCCTCGAAATAGAGCTTCCTGTAGAGGCCTACAGAGGAGGAGCCCAGCTGAGGCCTTCCACATCACGGCAGCCAGCCTGTTCTATTTGTCCAGTGGGCTGGTGAAGCAAGTGGCCTAAAGCATCCGATGAGCAGATGTCTTGGTCACCTTGTGCTCTGGGGCCACGCTGGGAAGCCACAAGCATCTTACAGGAGACATAAGTAGTGTCTGAACTGGTTTTTAGAGGTCAAACTGTCACCTTCTGCTCTTCCTTACACCTCCTTGTCTGCTGATTTGCCCTCATACATAAACATACAGTTCCCACTGAAGAAATGCCATTGTGCCCCACAAGGGTCACATAGCAAAATAAAATAATACAAACAAGCAAACAAACAGAAAAAGCAATCATATAATTATCTCAACATAAGATTCTGTGTCCTTTTGATTAATTTTAAACAGCTGGCCTACCAAGAGAAGCTGTTTGTTAGCATTTTAAGAATATTTGAAGCCCCTCCCCCCACCTCAGCATGGTTTTGGAGGCTTCAAAACAGAGGATGGAAAGTACTCACGACGAGTGTCCTACTCTTGTGAGCTCCCCAGATTGGCAACTGTTCTGCTTCAAAAATACACCATCTCATATGTCTGAAAACCGCCTGTTAGTCTCCAGTCTCAGGAGTACTAGCAGTGTGATTTAGGGGAAGTCATTTAATCTAAGTCTGAATTTCTTCATTCATAAAACAGGAAAAGCAAAAATACAGTTGTCATGGGATCCAAGTAAGAACCCATTGAGATAATGTTTGAGAAAGTATAATATAAACTTTGAACTGCTGTACGAATGTTTTAAGTGCTTAATTAGTTTCTGAGAAGTCCTTATGAATGAAAGCCTCCAATCAGAAGCCAGAGTGGCTTAATAGACATTGGAAGCAGAACCCAACTGCATGCTGCCTACAAGACTCATTTTACCTTAAAGCATACTCATAGACTTCGACAAAGGAATTGGAAAACATACCCCCATGCAGCTGGGAACTCAGGAGGGGCAGAGAACGGTTCTGATGCTACCACTGTGTCTTAGCCTAGCTGAGCTTCTGACCCACTCTGCCCTTCCTTTGGTATTCGTTGTAGTCACCTTGTCGGTTGAAGGAATGCGCGAGTGTGTGTGAGAACGGAATAGCTGGCTCCCTGGCCTGCTGATCCAGTGAGATCCATGATAGGCTGGTGTGTGAGGACAAGAAACAGCTCTGGCAGGATACAGCAAAGCCTTTTGCAAACATAGAGAGCAGCATAACCTTCCGAGTTATCATGGCTGGCTGTTTAATAATCTGCCTGTCTCTCGGGGAGTATTGCAAGGGGCGTGTGTTGTCTCCATACAGTGAGGTTAGAGGAAGCAGGAAGGTACCACCCCAGGGGGCCTGCAGGCTTGGGGAAGGTCTGTCTGGCCCAGAGGCCTAGAGACCTTGCACAGTTTTCCCAAAATGCCGAGCTGGCCTCCTGGCTGCCTCTTACAAAGAAAACCATGAAGGGGCTCAGACCACATCTTCCCTATCACGGTCACTTAGTAAGTGCCGCTCTAAACACCACTGTGTTCCCAGCCTTTGCTCAGTACTGGATCAGTGTTCTCATCAGTGTCTGTCTAAAGCGTGTCTCTCTGTGCGTACACACACACACACACACACACACACACACACGCATGCACGCACGCATGCACGCACACACGCACGCACGCACGCACACACTCTCTCACACATCGGACAGTTGAAACTGTGCCCCCCATCCCTGGTGAGTCTACAACACTAGGAACATGGGTCTGCCAGAGGCTGGATCGTGTTTTGCTCTTCGTTCACGACTCCACGTGAACTGGCAATTTGTCAGAAAAAGCAGCTCCGCTTTATCAAGTCTCACCAAATGCTGGGCTGGGGGTGCTGTGCCCATATAAACACATTTTATCCCAAGAGCCCCAGGAAGTGGGTAATGCTCTCTTTTCTCAGCCCAAACTGTCCAAGGTCACAAGTCTAACAAATGACAGACCCAGGGCCAGAGCTCAGTCCATTAGGTATCAAGACCCAGGCTCCTCACACCACTTGTTCAGGGTAGAGAGAGGCTAAAGTAGGTCTGATGCACGAGGCTTCGGAAGACTTCCTTGGTGTGAGCATTGAGGCATCGCCATGGTTTCCCTGCACTGGTCATGGCCCAGGACCTCATTCTAGGTTCTTCCTTAGCATCTTGAGGTGACTCAAGCTCAGAAAACAAATTAAGACCCCCTAGAACCTCATCACTCTGAGAAATGGGAATGGGCAAGATTGAGCGACCTGGCCAGCATCTGAGTCTGTTATTTCCATGTAAGTGGTTGCTCTGAGTAGCCCAGAGCACCTGCCCAGCTCCTATCTGAGCTTTCAGTGTTTTCTGCTCTCCTCACAAGGGTGCACAATTGGGTCTCTGCGTAGGGGGTTGTAGGTCTGAACTCAGTACCCCAACTAGTTTCCTTCTTCCTGCTAATGTCAGCAGGAGACCTACTACATAATACCATGCACCGTTCAACCCTGGGACCCCGTCCAGGTGTCCTGGGCCCACAGTGTTGAGTAGCAGAGTCAAGTATGTGGGGGTGGGGTGGGGGTGGGGGTTGTCAGAGCCAGGCCTGTGACTGGCGGGCAGCTGGCTGCTAACTGCACTGCCAGTCCACCTCAGCTTCCTCTAATGACAATGGCTGAAGTCCTCGTATTTGTTTCCCCTTTCCTTCCCTCCCAGTGTAACCATCTCCAGGGATCATATTCACATGTTTGAGCAGGAGTACTTACTGGATTCCCTGCTTATGCTAGGCACTGTGGGGGACACATACAGAGCCCACGTCTGTGGCAACAGGGGGCTGCGGGACACTGTGAGCTAGTCCTCTGCCAGCAGACCCACTCCTGGACAGTCGCATACACACCCCCACAAGCTGGTCAGAAGCCTAAGCCTAGGAAGGGATGCTGACGCTCACGTGGGCCCAGGACAGGGCCAGCTGGCTCGGCCTTCCCAAAGCCTCTGCTGTTGCACTGAAGAGTATCCGGGCCTCTGAGAAAAGACCTCTTCAGGGACTACTAAGCTGTTTTCCCTCGGTACCAACCATGAGCACTATTTGGCTGTTTGGTCATGCTTCACTTTTTCACTAACTCAGAAACAGCCTGCAACACAGCCCTGGCTAGCTGAGCATCACACAGCCCTGGCTAGTAGCTGAGCACTGAACAGGCCTGGCTAGCTGAGTAGCACACAGCTCTGGCTAGTAGCTGAGCACTGCACAGCCCTGGCTAGGTGAGCATCACACAACCCTGGCTAGCTGAGCACTGCACAGCCCTGGCTAGTAGCTGAGCACTGCACAGCCCTGGCTAGTAGCTGAGCACTGCACAGCCCTGGCTAGCTGAGCACTGCACAGCCCTGGCTAGCTGAGCACTGCACAGCCCCAGCTAGCTGAGCATTACATAGCCCTGGCTAGCTAAGCATTGCACAGCCCTGGCTAGCTGAGAATCACACAGCCCTGGCTAGTAGCTGAGCACTGCACAGCCCTGGCTAGCTGAGCATTGCACAGCCCTGGCCAGTTGAGCACTGCACAGCCCTGGCTAGTTAAGTGCACTTCTGAGTCCTCCTGCTGCTCTGGAGGCTCCCACTCTGTTGCTGTTCCTCCATCAGGTGGACCGCTCTGGGTGACCCGGGGATCCAGCCCCCTTCCTTCTCCCCTGTGATCTCCCAGCCACTGCCCCTGCTTGATTGGATTTTTTTTAAATGTAGCTTCCCCTCCTCCTTTGTATTTACATAATAATAAGTCTAATAAATAGTTGTCCGGAAGATGGATGAGGTGCTGTCTCTCTGTTTTCCTGACAGATTGAGTCCTTTATGAAACTAAAGCAGAGGCTTTGCAGCAGCTAATGAAAGGTGATCACTGTGAGGCCTGGCTGCCTGGAGCTTGACGTGATTGCTAGGAGCATGCACCTTGTTTCTGGATTTGGCTTCTAGCCGCGCCGTTCTTGAGCCTCAGTTTGTTCCACTGTGAAGTGGGCCCAATGATGCCTGCCCGCTAGCTCCAGGAGGTAGAGGAGGTCCACAAGAAAATGCCTTGTGGGCCAAGTGCAGCGAGGACATCAGGAACGCCCTTGCTTTCCTCAGGGTTCTCCTTCGAAGCTCTGCCCTGTCTGGGTAGCACAGGGGAGGCATCCTATAACATGAGACTATTCCATGAGCCACTGCTTAAGTAAATGGCTGCCACTCTGAAGGGTAGGAGAGCGGTCACCAGTGTTCTGTGTTGGGGTCAAATCTGTACCCGTGGCCAGTTCAGGCTGTGCAGGGTGCTCACAGTGGATGGAGCGCTCGGTGGAAACATGGAGACAGAGCGGCCTCTACTCTGTAGTTTGCTTTGCATGCCAGGGTCCCCTGGCTGCCTCTGAGCTCTCACTAAGCCATAGATTTCTTGATGCTCTCTTCTAGGGAACATGCTCCTTTTGGCCAACCAGAAATGCTACCTGTCCTGGCCAAACACTCCCGCCCACACCTGGCACCTCTGCTTCTTTGCCCACACACTTGTAGATCCTGGCACCAGTTCTTCAGTCAGGTGCAAGGCCGGTGATTAAGAAGAGCCTTTGCCATCACGGTGTCAGAAAGAAGGCAAGAAAGTCCAACTTCCGTTTCTTCCTCCCAAACCCTGACCGAGCCATTTAATCAGAGCCAGCACCTCATTTGCCATCTAGATTTAAAATAAACACTCCTGTACAAGAATGGATACAGAAACGGTGGTACATTTACACTATGGAATACTACTCAGCTATTAAAAACAAGGAATTCCCAAAATTTGTGGACAAATGGATTGAACTAGAAGTGATCATAATGAGTGAATTAACCCAGAAGCAGAAAGAGTCAACTGGTATATACTCACTTATATCTGGACACTAGCCCAAGGGGCATGTCCCATGAAAGTCTTTACTTACCAGGAAAGTGAGACAGAGGGGAGGACATCCTATTGGGACTCTAGGTGAGAGAAGCATGGGAGAATGGGGAAATAGAAGGCTCCAGAGGGTCCTAGAAACCTACAAGAAGAACATTATGATGGGTGGATTTGGGCCCAGGGGTCCTCCTCAAACTATGGCACCAGCTAAGGACAATATGTGTAGTAAACTTCGAACCCCTACCCAGATCTAGCCAATGGACAGGACATTCTCCCTAACCCTTTTGAGTGGAGAGTGGGGACTGACTTTCACACGAACTCTGGTGCCCCATATATGACCATGTCCACTGAATGGGGAGACCTGGTGGCACTCAGAGGAAGGATAGCAGGCTACCAAGAAGAGACTTGATACCCTATAAGCATATATAGGAGAAGGAGGTCCCCCTCAGTCACAGTCATAGGGGAGGGGAGTAAGGGGAAAATGGGAGGGAGGGAAGAATGGGAGGATACAAGGGATGGGATAACAATTTAGATGTAATATTAATAAATTAATAAAACATATTATTATAGACACTCCCCCTTTCCTTCCTTCCTTCGACTTCACACGTATCACCTTACATCTTACAGAGCCAAGACCAGTATGGCTGGTTCCGGGCAGCAGGCATGAGACTGACAGGAATAAAGGTAGTGGGCATGGTGGTTTGGTGGACTGGTCATCTTGCCTGGTGGAGCAATCAACTTCCTGGGGGGCACCTCTGAGATACTATGTCACATGGTCCAAAGTTGCCACCTATATACAAAGGACATGCAGCTTAGAGTACTGGACACCTGTCTCCGTTGGCTATCTGTTGGTTCAGAGAAACACCCAGGTCCCTGGTGGTGTGAACTCAGGGTAGACTTGGGCATTGTATCAAGTCGGCTCCGTGGGGTGTGCAGTGTGGTCCCCATTGTTTGCCACGTCATTCGACTCTCTCCTAGATGGGCTTTTCTGTTTTCTTTCATATATATTTTATTTCTTACAGTACTAAGTGTCAGACCTGCTAGGCAACTACCTGGGATTGAACCCAGGACCTTGCGCATGATGGGTAAGCTCTCTACAGCTAACGTGCGTTCCCCAAGCCCTAGGTGTGTTCTTGTTGTTATTCACTTCATAGTGTTTGCTCACCTCCACTGCATGCAAACCTGAGCTTTTCCAGGACAAGATTCACCTGCTGGCTCTATACTGTGCTTAAACGAGCGTCTGGTACACGATGAACGGTAAAAATCTGTGTTTGGATGAGTGCACAAACTCAAAGGAAAGATGCTATGAAATTCCTAGTATAGATTAGGCATGCAAAGGACTCACACAACACCATTTCCATTCTCCAATTATGTGGATTCGACTCCTGCCCACTTGGTCCAGGTGGCCAAAGGGCTGAGGCAGTTTTCTCAAACCCCCAAATCCCCAAGGGCAGGGTAAACAGAGCCACAGCAGCCCCCACAAGTGACCTGATACCTCCCGGCGGCATGCAGGTCGAGGCTGTGGTGTGGAGGGCCTTCCATCGGCATCATCACTGATAGGCTGAGTGAGGAGGCCTCCAGGGCCCTACCCCGGGGAACATTTGTCTTTGCTAATCATGTGTCAGACAAAAGCAGTTTCCTATGTCAGAGGCAGTTCCTGATCCACAGCTGGAGACTCACAAGACCAGATTCCAGCCACAAGTGGGGAGGCGGGGTGCCTAGAGGTTGCCTTCCAGGAGTCAAGGCTGTGGGGTGGGGGTGGGGGCGGTCCCCCAGGTCACCTCCCCAGGGCCCACAGCTGCTAGAGCAGGCTTGCCCCTGGCTTGCCTGTCATCTGCTGGGGATTACAGTGCCATTTGTTCTAATTCTTGTTGGCATTTCATTTCACACACTATTAAATGAACCTCTCCAGAAGGGATGAAAGAGAAGTTTGCTTTGTGAGAAAGGGAAAGTAATGTGTACTCTGGGGGTAAAACAAGGCCCTGATTTATTGCCATGATAAAAACCCCAGCAGATACGGTGCCAGCCTTTAGACCTCAGGGCTCTGGGCTGAGGATTTGAGCCTGGGCTCCCCCAGGCTATCCTACTTCGCTTAGCCTTAGAGGGCAAAGCAAGAAACTGAACAGGACAGCAGCCTAGAAGGCGGACCCTACAGACAGGAGCCTTCCCCCCTAGATTTCCCATGGGGAGCCTGAGCAGCCTCCCAGCGAGGCTGCTGGCTATGCAGGGTGGAGTTGGTAAACAGGAGCCGAAAATGTTAGGTTTTATGTGAGAGGCTGGACAGTAGCTCTGTGCAGGGCCTTACTCTACTGTAATTAACCCTGAAGGTGCTGCCCAGTCAGGCCACAGCAGGGCACCTGCTCTCCTGCCCCCTCCTGTGCCTCCTGCCTCATAGCTTGTTTTTTTTGGGAGGTCTTTGTAGAGTACCAACTGTGTGCCTAGTGCTGGGAACCTGGAGCCGAGAACAGCAGTGATCAAGGCTATGTCAACCCCTGCCCTTGAGGGCCTTGTGCTCAGATGGGAGCCTGAAGCTGGAACCAGCAGTTTTACACTGGAACTCCTCTCAAATGCTGATGTGGGGTGGGGCTGTGGAGGAAAAGTACGCAACAGCCTGCCTCTCAGCCCCAGGGTTTGTGCTGTCACTGGTGAGGGATGTGGTTGCCCTCGGTCCTTCTTAGCTCTCAGGTGATCATAATGGAGTCAGGCTTGCAAGGCTCCAAACTGTTCAGAGGGACTAGAGGCGCAGCTGGGACACTGTTGGGAGTGGAAAGTAGGAGGGAGCTCACTGTGCCTCAAGGTGAGAACAAGACTTGGCAAGGTTTGATGGTTCCGCTGGGCATCCCTGGAGCACCTTGCTGAGATGTGCATTCTGGCTTGATTCAGTAGGCCCAAGTGAGGCCTGCTGTTCTTCTGACAAGTTCCCCGGCCCTGCCTGGTCTGCTGCTCTGGAAAGGATTGTCTGTGGAAACACCATCTAGAGATTAGTCAGGACTGACCGGCTCCCTCACACTGTGTAGCTGGTCCAGTGGTTACCAAGCTGCGCCGTGTCCATCTGTCTGCCTCTCCCCTCGTATAGCAGTCAGCCCACATATACCCTTTCTCTGCTTAGGACCCACGGGCGCCTCCTCTGACCCAGTGTGAGAGCCAGAGTTCTTGGAGCATGTCCCGTCTCGTCCCTACTATCAGGTCTCAGTGGTCTTCCCACTCTTCTTCTAGTGAGCTGAGTGTGCTCCTCCCAGCCTTGGAACCGCGGCTTCTTTTACATCGCTGGTCAGAGAAGCACACCTCTCAAGGCGGTCTTCCTTAACACCGTGTGAAGCTTTCCCATTCACCACTGTTGTCCGTTCAATCCCTTCCCCTGTGTTATTTTCCTTCTCTCTCATCACCACGGGATGTGTGCCTCTCCTATTGGTTATCTAGTCCTTCATGCCCTCAAGATACAGGAACGTGTTTCTCTTGTTTCTGTTGTATCCTGATGTCCAGCTAGAAACGTAACATTATTTGTTAAGTAGCTGAGTAAGTCGGCTCCGGGTTCTTATGCAAACTAGGGTAGTGTCTGGCAGCAGGCAGGCTCTTAATACATGTTGAATGAGTGAGTGGACAGACTAATAAGGCGAAGGAGCATGTTCCTGACGTAGCTCAGACACTGGCCTCCAGCTGATCTCTTATCCTATCATGCCGATGCTTTTGTCTACAGCAAGTAAGGCTGCTTCTGATGGCTTCCCGAGGTTTGTCCGTTGCCAGAAGTCAGAGATTCTGCTTTTATGGTGCTTTGAGTCAGCGAGACTTGCCTGGTTGCAGTGAATTTGGCTTCAGGGATGTGAGCTGAGCTGACAGATTGAGAAGATAGGTCAGGTCAGACTAAAGGAATTTCGACTTCAGCTGAGTTCCAAAGGCATCAAGGAGCCACGGAGGTTTGCTGAACAGGAGCATAGGCTGATCAGTGCGTGCGCTGTAGGGACTGACTCAGCAGAGCAGGCTTGGGAGGTTAGGGAGAGGGCTCCACCTCAGCAGCCCTCCATCTGCCTTCTTCTACCTAAGTATGCGCAGACCCTCCCGTGGCATAGAGGGTTTCATTTATACAGCAGGTTTCCTTGCATGCTGGCAAAGCCAATTTCTTCAGGCCAGGCATCCCTTCCCCTTCCCCAAGGAGTCTGCTGACCCCTGGTGACCCAGTGGATGGAAAAGTGCTGGGTCTGGTTGTCTGTTTCAGGGGTGGCATGCATGCAAACCTTCCTGAGGAAGTCGGGGGAAGGGTGATGTCTGTATCCAAGAAGGGAATATCCTGGGGCTCTGGGAACGCGGATTAAACTCACCATGTCCCCTACGTCCTCCCTGTCCCCTGCTCATGCCATTTCCTTTCTTCCCAGAGACCTTCTTCCCCCTTGCTCCTCAGTTCAGCAAAGAACTGACCCAAAAGGCTCCTCCCTTACCCGATATAAGAGCGGTCAGTACCCACTGCACGACTGTTTTGTAAATCTGTTTACACTTGCCCCTGCCTTCTAACTTAGCCCATGATCATCCTTCAGGGAACATCATCCCACCAGCCTTCCAACAGGTCTTCCACCCTCCAGTCTCGCCCCATGCAGCCATCTCCTGAGTTGCTTCCAGATTCACTCATTAGCCATTCGCTCACTCAACATTTCCTGAGTGACTCATGCGTGCCGGGAGCCAGCCGTGCTAGGCACTGGGGAGGTGGCAATAAGCAGGAGGGCCTGTGATGTCTGGGGGAGAAATCGGTGCTCCAATGCCTTCCTGATAACACTAGGTTTCCGGGTGGTACTGCTTGTGCTCAGCTATGAAGGGAAGGAAGATGGAAAGCCTTGGCAGTGGCCTTTGACTTGGTCAAGGAAGAGAATAGGAAAGGTCTCTGAGTAAATGAGCTATACGGTAGGGTTTGGGGACTTGGAGCCATGCTTTATTTTCTCAGTGAAGCCAAGATGTTATGAGATGGTTAGACCCTCCTTTCTTTTCTGGCCTGGCTCCTCACTACAGCCTCAACTTCCTCCCGTCTAACAGCGTGCCTTGGTGACACCAAGCATCGTCTTGAACACAGTACTTTCGCTCTTGCTGTGTCCTCTACTTAGAATGCCATCTTTTTCTTCCTCCCTTGAGCACTACATAGTATGCTATCCTCTAAGTCTCAGCCTCCTCTTTCAGGAGAGCCACCTGGTTCTCCACACAGCATTGTGGCCACACCAATATGTCCCCTGTCAGCCTCTTCCACCAGCCCCTGGCCACCCCACCTCTCACCGCACCGCTTACCCACATCGGCTTATCTCAGAGACTAGGTGCATACCAACGTACTAGACAAGGCTTAACCAGGACCAGCCTCTACACCCAGCCTCTGCCCACAGGCCAAAAGGTCTCTGAGACACCCTGGTCTTCAGCTAAGACTCTCATGTCTCCTCACTGAAACCTAAAGCAGGACTATGGACAGACACAGAGAGGCTATCTGTATGTGCCTGAGAGAGAGAGAGAGAGAGAGAGAGAGAGAGAGAGAGAGAGAGAGAGAGAGAGAGAGAGAGCGCTTACATGTATGAGTGTGTGTAATCAGCAAATCCAGGGGAGCCACAAAAAGCACAGTTTATCAGGATGAGATGTTTCCATGTTTTCTGCATGAATTATACAGAGCAGGCCTGTGCTGTGCATTTTGCTATTTTTATAAGTCAGTCTTGCCGAGTTTATTTTCCTTGAGCTTGTTTCTTGGGATAATGACATGGGGACTGAGCATGTCGATAATTGAAAGGTTGGTCCAGATGGGGACTTGTGTCCACTATATGAGCTGGAGTGAGTAGGGAGCACCCAGTAGGATGCTCACATACCTCTGAGCTTCCAGCACTTTTCCTGCACACTTCCACGGGGAAAGCTAGCTCATCATTCTCTACAAAGAGGCAGTCTCACTCTGCTGCTAGCACTGGACAAGCCGATGCCCATAAAGGACACATATGGCACACATACTCAGCAAAAAAGAGAGGATGCCACCATCTTCCTCATTATTATCATTACTCGTGTTGCCATTTTAATTATTTACTGTTTCATTATTACTGCCACTGAGTGTGTCACCAAAATACCAAAAATTTGCATCTCCCAAGGGAGAAGGACGTGTTTTCCTCTCTCTAAGCAATTACAACCAAATAAAGATAAGATATTAAAATGATTTCATTTATGTAGATATCGCTCCATGTTAACGAGTAAAAACCAGGCAATTCAATTATCTAGGAGTAAGAAAAGCAAGTGGTTTCACAAATAGCCCAAGAGCCAAGCGTGCCGGCACTAAAGTCGATTCAGAAAGCTGTCTGTGCAATCAAACTGGAGAGAGCAAGAGGTGAGTCTTCCTGGGCCAACTTAAAAGACTTTGGCTGATGAAGTATAGGAAGGACCTTGCTGTAAAGTGTTGAATATTTTTAAAGGCCCCCATGTCATGGGCTGTGTTGATGGTATGTCTATGGAAAGTCTTTCTTGTGAACTTGAGAATCTACTTAAAGGCATAGGGCTTGAATTTGCCTATATGCTCCATGCTTATGCAGAGATGGATGGGTTTAGTTGTCAGCCTGGCAACCTCCAGCAATACCTCCACGCCTCCTTTAAGAATCAAGAGAAAGCTAGGCGTGGTGGGGCACATCTTTAATCCCAGTACTCAGAAGGCAGAGGCAGGTGGATCTCTGTGAGTTTGAGGCCAGCCTGGGCAGAACATCCAGGGCCACACCGAGAAATCCTGTTTCGAAAAACCAAGCAGAAAGAACAGACATCAACCAGTTGGCCTGGATAGATAAACAGATAATAATAAATGCAGTGAAGTCACTGAGCATGAAGCACGTGTCAAGCATCAGGTGCTCATAAATAGCCCTCTTATCCACAGAAGATATGCTCTAAGGCCAGCTGTGGCCTGACCCTACATACATACTATGTTGTCCCATATATACATACTTGTGATGAAATTTTAACTTATAAATTAGATATAGTAAGAGATTAATAGCAGTGATTACTAATAAAATATATCAACTACAACAACATAAAAATAACATTTATATGACTATGACCTCTCTCAAAATCCTTTCCTGTCTGAGCATTGCCCTCGTGAGATGAAATAGTATATGATGAGCTGAGGAGAGGCATTTGTGACAAGCCATTTCCTTTATTAACTTGATTGGAATAAGAACTGTCAAGGGCATTAGTGAAGCACAGCTTTGGGTGTACTTGTAAGAGTATTTTAATACGGGTTGGTTAGGTTTTGACCTGTCAGCATGTGAGCAAGCAGCCTCATGCACTTGCTGGCTTGCCTTCTCCTTATTGGCAGAGCGTAGGCCCTGATAACTACCCCACCTCAGGGGTACCTGCTACCTATTTGGTCACAGTCAGGACTAAAGTACTGAATGTAGATTTGTAAGTCAGCCAGTCTGACCTACTAAGTGACTAACAGGCAGGTAGTCTATAAAGCATAGGTACACTGTTCAGATGGATGACTCGCCGATCATGGGATGGCATAAGACTCATGAAGCCTCTCAGAATGCCATGTAATTTAAACATTAGGATTCATTTCCGGAACTTTTCGTTTAATACTTTTGAACTGTGACTGGCCCCACGCAACTGAGACCACAGACAGTGAGATCACAGGTACAAGATGGCTGCTATAAATGTGTGTACTTGTTTAATAACCACAGCAGTCCCAAGAAACTAAGTACTATTAAAAATCTCACTTTTGTGGCACAACAGAGGCCATCAGATAACATACACTGTCTGAAATCCACTCAACTGCTAGACCACCAAACCAGGGTCCAGAGGCAGAATCTAGAGCTTGGACAGTCACTCCACCATCTGCATTGCTGACGTCATCATCCATGTACACAGACACAGAAGTAAACACACATGCGTGCATGTGCCCATGCACAGCACACACACACACACACACACACACACACACACGTACACGCACACGCACACGCACACGCACACACACACGCACACACACACACACTTATACATTTCTTCATCTAGCTTTCTAGAACATTCAGAAATTGGGCAGGATGGTGGACTGAAATTATTTACAAATTGGGGTAACTTAGACAACTTATACATTCACTTGGACTTCTGAGGTTTTCTCAGTGTCTTCTTGCTACAGTGACCATGACCCTAGTACCCTGGTTCCTTAGTAGGCAAGGGCTTTGGAGGAATTTGGCACCTGGTTTTACTAAGGCTTCTGATGGGCTGTACCCTTGACTTGGGTGGCTCATCAAGCTGGGGAATAGGTAGGCTGAGCCAGGGAGTCTGCAAATAGTTGGGAGTAAACTCCCTCGGGTGGACTTCAGCACTGAAGCTTGTCTCCAATCCTTGGAGAACTGAGTCAATCACATCCAAACTGTCTTCCTATCCTTCATAGGCCAGTCGCGGGAAGGGAAACAGAGGACACTGGGGAGGACTGCTGTGGTTATGGTTCTCACCGAGATAAAGATGGCAGAGTCCACTAGAGCTCAGAGCATCAACCTGGCACCACAGCTGTCCAGAGATGTGGGACACGTATGGGACCAGATAAGAGGCCCTTACCCTGTTAGCCTCTGCCTTGGGCTGGGCCATACCAGCCAGTTGGAAAACACATCTCCTCCCCAACCCCCCTTGCCTCACCCAGTCACAAGCCCAAGTTATCCTTGGCTTCTCCACAAGCATGGTCTTCCTCCCGTTCCGCCCCTCCCAACCCCTCCCCACTCCCCCCCCCCCCCCCCCCCCCCCCCCCCCCCCGCTTACCTTTTCAGTTCTCCACTGCCCTGGGATGGTGTTTCATATCCTGTTAAGTTCCAGCCAGCTTCCCATACACCCAGGGGCATGAAGGCTCGGAAAATAAAACACTCATCTTAGTAGCTGCCTTCAGAGATGTATAATCAAGAGGGTAAATCTGCCTCTGAAAATCATAAAATGCATCATAAACATCAGAGAAAAACAGAAAGGAATTTGGGTGATCTGCATGACTATAGTGGCAGAGATAAATGAGAGTTGACTGTGATGTTCAGGGCTGGGCTCCTTAGCCCTGGGTGGTCAGGGCAGCTGCCTCTTGTCGCACAGAGAGAAGAGCCATATTAAAGTTCTCATGGCTCACTCATTAACGCCAATTCCTGTACTCACCATCGCTTTCTACAGAGCCACTGAATAAATTGTACTTCTGTTAGTCTCCTAGCCTGTGATGTAGGGATGTATGTGCCTGTGGATTGTTGGGGTGAGAGATGAGATTAAAAAGTGTCTAGCACACAGTCGGTGTGTACCAAATCCTTAGACTGTTCCCTTCTCTCGGTGCAGCAACCTACACAAATGTGTGTTTGGGTCTCACTTCCTTGAGAGAAGAGGGGAAGGTGAGGGCGATGTATTTGAGTGGATTCAGAGTTAAGCGTTGTCTATAATCACACTGGGCTTACTTGTTGTTTCTTTGTTCGGAGGGCAGAGGGGTGGGGGGTGGCGGCGGTGTCCATTAGCCATGTCCTTGTCTACAGATAGGAAAGATAGAGGAAGAAGCAGTCCTGTACAGTGCAAGTGCAGGGCCAAACTAGTTAGTTATAGCTGAATTCTTCCATACCTTCTTTGGGAAAAAACTTGAAAAAACAAAAGGGGGGAGCGGGACAAAGAAGGAAGAGATTCCTAGAGGTCTAAGAACAGTGGATGAAAAGTTACTGTTCTGTTTCTGCCTCCTCCTTGAAGGTCTCCAGGTAGACAGCAACCCAGCAGAGCCGACTTCTAGATGGGCCAGAGCAGCTGGACTGATCTACTGGCCATTCCAGCTCCTCAAGTAGACAGTAGACCAGTCCTTGTCTCCTGGTTGTGACACTTCCCTTGGGGATAGCCTGGATCTCTCTTGCCAATGATGGGGGCAGAGTACAGGCAGGTTCAGCCTGGAAGGATCCCATTTGGAACTGATGACTGCTCTGGGTGAATGATAAAGTCTTTCCGTGCTCTGAGCCCATGAACCGCGAAGATCCCGTATGCACATCTAATGGTACTGGGCATAACTTCTGACCTTAGTCAGGCATGTGTGGAGACACAGTGGCTCCATTAATATATCACATTGCTCCTCTTCTTTAACCTTCCATGCAAATACTCTACGGTAAGGAACTTGGCCTTCGGAAGATTGTTTCTCACTGAGATCATGTGCTTCCACGTGGCAAAGTCTGGAGTGTGACCCCTGTATGTTAACTCTACCTATATCACTCTGTTCCTTTGAAATCTTCAGGCTACCTCTTGACAAACTTTCATGAAAAGAATCTTCTTCTTGTTGGGGGTGACACATAGGGCCAGCTTTTGGATGGATGAGTTAAGCCAGGCGCCTGGCTGGGTTGTTATAAAATAGATCACCGTGTATGAGTCTTGAGGCCTTAAGGACACTGTATGTTTTCTTCTAGAGAAAAGCAAAATCACACTAAGGCAGCTGTGTAGATCTACTCAGATGAGGAGCCCAGAGTAGTCCAGACTCATGGAGACAGAAAGGAAGAGGAAGGGTGGCTGCCAGGCCTGAGGCAGGGAGTTAGTGCTCACCTAGGACGATGAAGACTTGCTGAGGGTGGGTGATGGTGAGTCCCTACAGGTTACACTGTAAGCCACTGAGGTGAACACTCAAAAGATGGCTAAAACAAAAGCAAAACCTCTCGACCTAAAGAAAGGCAGAGGAGCAGGTCAGGAGTTGGGTTTCATGGGTGGCGGTATGGTGGCCCCGCAGCCATGTCCGGATATGGATCTCTGGTGTCTTTGACTGTGTCCTCCAAGGACAAGAAGACTTAGGCTAGCGGGTAGTCCTTGCGCTGCTTAGCAGCTCACTGTAGGAGGAGCAGAGTAGCCTGAGTTATCCAAGTGGCCCACTGCAACCGCAGGGCCCTTCAAAGTGGGAGAGGGGGCAGCGGAGCAAAGAAGGCAGAGTGATGCAACCCAAGGAGGGCTCAACCCATTCTTCTGACTCGAAAGATGGATTGTGGGAACCACAAACCAAAGATTTTAGCCTAGTGGCACCTGTTCCAGACTTGTTATCTATAGAGCCGTGGGCAAATGCGCACATGCTGTTTGAAGCACTAGGCTTGCGGTCTTTTGTAACAGCGGCATTGGAAAGCTCCCACAGTTCCTGAACAGGGGCGATTGGAAGACAAGGGTTCCTGCCACAAGAGTGAGGCTGCCACTGAGAGCCCATTCCCAAGGAAGCTCTATCCCATGGGCCAGAATATGAACAACTGCACCTGGCCATAACCACGGGGATCTAGAGTAAGAACACCCTTCACAAGGACTCAGCCTGGACGCCGAGCGCTGCCCCAGCTCTAGTTTTGTCTTAATTTATAAGTGTATCACAAGAACTGTGGGAGGTGGCCATTATGGGACTCCATGTTACAGAGACGAAGGTGAGAAGTAAGGCGACTTGGTCGGAGCCACAGTCCTGGGCATGGTGTTGCTAGGATTTGCAGCCAGCCTCCGGAAGCATTTCCTTCTTCCCACCTATCTCCCACAGGTACCCAGGGTCCTAGGTGGCCAGTTTATCCTTCCTGGATTCCTTCCATACACAAGAACTTGGCTTGTTCTTGCTTGTGTCCCCCTTTCTTATCTGCAGATAGGACAGCAGAGACACTTTTTTTGTTTTCAGATTTGTGCTTCAGCTTAGGATGTTCAGGCAGCAGTGTGCACGGCTCTACACCCTTCATCACACAGGCAACGACAGGCTGGAGAAATAGCCGCAGCATGCTAGCACGTTCCTTCATAGCAGCAGATAACATGCCAGGTGTAGTGGTGGTGTTCACCTTTAATGCCAGAAGTTGGGAGGCACAGGCAGGCGATATCTGTGAGTTCAAGGCTAGTGTGGATAACATAGTGAGCTTCAGGCCAGCCAGAGCTGGAAGGCGAGACCTTGTATTTAAGAAAAACAAACAAGCAAGCAAAACCCAAAAAACTGCTGGAAGTTATAGTGACAGGACCCCTCCAGTCACAGCTGCCTGGGTGCCTGCCCAGTGGGGCCCTCCAGCAGCAGGTCTAAAGTGTCTTCCTTATCTTTACATCAAGGTGGGGATTAGAATTTCTGTGTCACTGGAAGAGAAACCTAGGCTCACAACTGCTTTTAGGTCATGCACACAAAGCTGAATGTCATCCTTGTAACCCCAGCTCTTGGGAGATAGAGGCAGGAAGATGGAGAGTTCAAGACTGACCTCAGCTGCATAGCTAGAGTCCAGCCTGTGCTACATGAGACTTGATCTCAAAAAAAAAAAAAAAAAAAAAAAAAAAAAGTCAATTACATGACATCCACCTCTGTTGTCTGTGACAGGAGTCTAGCTGCAGGTTTACTGGAAAGGAAATGGGGGTGGATCGTAGTTAGTCAAAAGTCCCTACCCAGGCCTAAGTGGTGGGGTGGGGTGGGGTGGGGTGGGGTGGGGCTGGTTCTTGATTTGTTGGCTTGAGAAGCTCTGAGCCACCAGGCTTTCCCTAGCCCCACTGAGTAAACACCCCTCAGCCCTAGGTAAGGAGTCCCAGTGTGGTCCAGTGAGGTGAGAGCCCTTTTGCCTCTGGGGCATCTAGAGCAGCAAGAGGATGAGACCCTCTTTCAGGGTACCCTCCAACCCCAGGATTCTCTGACTACTCACATGGAGGGAGGCTCTCTGGTCGTTGTCACCTCTGTTTTCAGGCTACTTGGCTACAAGTACGAAGCCCAGGCCCAGCACAACTTACTGCTTTAAACAAAGAGCCCATCCACTGAATTGCATTAAATCACCCGCTTTGTCCGCATTCCGACAGCCCTTCTAAATCTGCCTACCTAATTAGCTTCTTCTCAGAACCCAAAATATGATTAAATCTGTATTAAAAATATCTGTGCGGTGTAGGATCAGACACACCTGAGCATTTTCTAAATTTAGCAGAAGGACAATAGGCTCTGGGTGACTTTAATTGGGTGCGTGATTGCTGCGGGAGTACATTTTAATTTGGATTTCCAGTGTGTTTCTCGGTCTCTTGCCTTGAAATTGCGTAGCAGAGGAAGGGGGAGCGAGCAGCTTGGCCGGCCCGTTCATAACCATCTTCCCTCAGAGCTGAATGAACAATGCACTGTGTGGCCATCCGGTGGAGGAGGGGAAGGGCTGCTGATAAGTTCCCTCCCCTCAGCTGGCAATGAGCTTCAAGGGAGCTTCGCTTTGACAGGTACCTAGACCAAGGCTGGGCAGAGTGGGAAAAGCTGCTAAAGGGCCCTCGCAGAGTTTCCTGACACTTGCTTCCCTTGGGGGCCCCCAGGAGTTCCTTCTGTTTTTAGTGCTTGGGATGTATGGCTGTTGGGACAGGCACAGAGAAAGCGGACCGGAAGCTGCATCTCCTGAGCTCTGGTAGTTTCTCTGCTGAAAGATACAACGGTGCCATTCTAGAGCCACTAACAATAATGCCATCCCTGCAGCAGGCACAAGGTGGGCTTCTGACAAAGGGCTTGGATGACTTCTCCGTACCTGTCACCTTCCATCAAGAGGAGGAAAAAAGACTGAATGAGTGACAGGCGGTGATCCCTGGTGTCGTCAGCCTGTGGTAGGATGCCTAGAGCCATTTTCTACGTGGTTGAGGGAGCCAAAGAAGAAGAGAGCCTGCCCACCCAAGGACCAGAGGTGGGACAGAGGGGGCGAGTCTGGGCACCGGGGACCTGTGTGAGGGGGACATGGTTTCCCCCTCAGGGTGCTCGGCATCCTGCTGGAATTATTACACCAGGTGCTTGCAACTGATTTTCAATTTGCAAAGCAAAACAAATTTGCATTAATCAGAAAAATCCACAGGAAAGACTGTTTAGATTGTATTGCAGCTGTCAGAGTCATTTGGATTCCAAGTTTGCAGGAGGCTCTATTAACCCCGATGCCATCACAGGCTTGTTACCACTGCCTTCAAACAGTCCCACCAGTGGAGCGCAGATGTCCTCCCTGGTCCCAGGCTATGTGGCCTTTCCCTCCAGAATCCTAGAGGACTATTCCAGCATGCAGTAACACCGCTCCAAGGAAGGGCTGTGTGGGAGAGTGGTGTGAGGGACAGGCAGGGCTGTCCTGAGGTCCTGGGTCCAACCCAGGCTCACCTGTGAGCTAAACTCAGCTCCTCTTCTGGGAACTCAGTCCCTACTGTAGCTTTTTCCTTCGGGGCTGGTTCCCACCAGCCAGCACACTGCTTGTTTCTGGCAGGTGGAAACCCATCTCAGCCTCAGCTTATGCAAATGCAATCAGGTGGCAATGGTGGTTCCAAGCCCAGCGCAGCCCAGTCCAAACTTCGTTACAATGCTTCCCGCGACGCAGGAGAGCCAGCCCGGGCTGTGTGCTGTGCTCTTTGCAGCCAGGAGAGAAAGGCCTTTGAGAGTGGTCCTTGCAGACGTATTTGTGAGGAGAGGATCTCCATCCAGGCGAGGCTTCGAGAGATTGGGCTTCACAGGGAGATGAGCCTTGTTTGATGGCCTGTCTCCTGCTAGTGTGCAATGGCCACTCCCTGTATGCCACGCCATCATGTAGCGTGTACCTGTTGAGCTCCCAGATGGCAGGCACCGTCCTAATCATTTGGCAATAGAATAATAAGCAAAGTACAATTGACTCCCTACCCTCGGGGAACCTGCCTGATAGTGGAGGTGATATTCCAGAGATCTACAGGCAAGAAAAATGTCAGGGGCAGTTGGATTATGTAATGCACATTTTCTTTTGTGTCCATGTGATTAAAAAAAAAAAGCAAAGGAAAAACAACTTAAGAGAGGAATGGTTTATTTTTGCTTACAATAGCAGAGGGTTCTGTCCAAGGTCACTCGGCCCCATGCACAAGGTGACGGGAGCCTGTGGTGGGGGCTGAGGGTTCTATACCTTGTGGCAGACAGAAAGAGAACCAGGACAAGAGTGATGCTTCAAAGACTGGGCATCGTGACGTACTTCTTCCAACCAGGGCCCACCTTTCACAGATCTCCCGCCTCTCAGTAGTCTAATCACAGTTTTGAATCTATCCACGGGTTAAACCATTGATTAGGTCAGAGTCTTCAGGGATCTAGGAACATCTTTGTGTACACACCCAGACCAGGTACGCTTCATTAATCTGCTAGGCGATTTTCAGTCTAACAGGTGGACAATGGAGATTCATCATTACAAAGAAAGAAAGAAAGAAAGGAAGGAAGAAAGAAAGGAAGGAAGGAAGGAAGGAAGGAAGGAAGACTGAAGTAGTGTTATCATGGGGAAGGTGGGGGTGGGGGAGAATATCCAATGCTGGGGGAGCAGTAACCTCATGGAAGAGAATGGCTGAGCAACTCATGAACTAAGGAAGAGGAACAAATCTTCTTGATAGGAGGAGTGAGCAGCCATACACGCAGGAACAGGCCAGCATCCTCACATCCAAGAGGTGAGGAGAGCAGGGCTGGTCCCATATGCTGGCTCTGTGAGTTGCCTCAGTCTTTCTGGAATACTGTTTATGACACCGTGGTGATGTGTGTTACTCTTCCCATGGGCTCTCCGTCCATATCTGTGTCTTTGAGGCCTAGAACAATGCTGGAGTATAGTAAGGACTTGGTGACTGCTCGCTGCGTGAATGGAAGGAGGGGAGAGAAGGAAGAAGCTGGGATTGGTGGTCCTCACCTGTAACCCTAGCTCTCAGGAGGCTGATACAGGAAGAGTGTGGTCAGCCTGGCCCGCACAGTGACTTTCAGGCCTGTCTGGACTATAGAATGAAACACTGTCTCAAAGTTTGAACTCTGCCATTCAAGTTTCATCCTGGAGGGTCTGCATCATGGCTCCCCTTCTTTGCTTACAGAGCAGTTATGAGACTGCCCTTTCACCTGTAAAGGTATCAGGGACACAGGAGGACACTGGTTGTCAGTCACATTCTCGACCCAGTTCTTGATGAACAGTGGCTGTAGTAAAAGGAAGGTGTGTCCTTTCATCCCTTTAGAGGGGCGTTTCCAAAAGCGTATGATAAAATGATGAAATGGTCTGTCTGGGCTCATGGCGTTCCCTGTTGCTGCAGCAACAGACCTGACAAAGGGGCTCATAGTGGCCATCATGGAGCCGTCTGAAGGCTTCTGGGGTTGAGCCAATCAGCTTGTCTGCAGCTCTGTGGAGGGCTGTCTCCCTGGAAGGGTCCCTTGGCAGGTCAAGTTCCACATCTAAAAGGCAGGGAAGCAAATGGGTGAACCCCCCAACTCAAACTGAACCGGCCTGGTCTGCTCCCTGCCCCTCCACGCTGCTAAGTCTAATGATGCAAAGGAGGCCACTTCCATTGCCTTGTACCCAGAGCTGGAACCAGAGGCAGAAGACCTGTGAATAATTCTTCTTCTCCTTCTTCTTCTCCTTCTCCTTCTCCTTCTTCTTCTTCTTCTTCTTCTTCTTCTTCTTCTTCTTCTTCTTCTTCTTCTTTTTTCTTTTCTTTTCTTTTTTTTTTCTGAGACAGGGTTTCTCTGTGTAGCCTTGGCTGTCCTGAACTCACTTTGTAGACCAGGCTGGCTTCAAACTCACAGCAATCCACCAGGCCTGTGAATCCTTACAGAAACTCTCCTTCAACCCTGCCTCTGTCCCTCCAGTGGCCAGTGTTGGCCATGCCCGAAGCTCTAAAAGAGGCAGCAAGCCTGCTCTGGAGAAGATTTCATCTTTGGGCTCCTCATTCTTGAGCATTTGTCTTCTGCTTCTTGGCACAGAGGAGGATATATAAAGTCTTCAGGAAAGATGGCCTTGAAGGGGAGCTTACCGTACTGAAGGGAGCAGGCTCTGGGAGCAGGTACACTGGGTCTTGGATGCCCTTTCTCTACTCTGAGCCTTTAGTCCTTGCCTGAGAAAAGGAGAGGTGATGATAATTTCAACCTCTTCCTCTTAGCAGTACAGTGAAGAGGAAATGGGGAAAATCAAGATTTAGCGTGATGATCAACCCATGGTAAGTGCTTCATAAATGATTCCTGCTTTTGAGGGAAGATAACAGAAGGCAAAAAAATAAAAGGGAAGGGGGTGGGAAATGCATGTTTAGGGAAAAAAGGACAGCTCAGGAAGAGACCAGAGGCCAGACATCATCCAAAATGGTGCTTCCTTTGAAAGCAGGTCAGAGGCAAGAAGTGGAGCAAAGCAAACTGCCGTTATTGACCAGGCTGAGGATCCAATCCAGGGTGTGATTGCCTGCCTCAGCCTGAGTGCTGAGCAGGGATTCATGGATGCTGCTTTTGCCTTGGGGAACAGGCTTCTCCCAGCATCCTGCAGGGAGAGCTGGACAACGGATGAAGCTTCTCACAGTACTGTCCCTGGCTGCCTGGCTGGCAAGGCTGGGGCAAGCTGTACCCCCTCTGAAACCTCACATTTCTGTCCTAGAAAGTAAGAAGAGTAGATTAGATAGCCTCCCAGATTCCTGTTCCCCACACCAGGACTCACCTTGTACCCTCCCATGAGACAGCCACCTCAGAAGCAGCCTCTGTACAGCCAAGGTCCCCAAGCCTTTGGATTTGAACCCTAGCCCTGCCAGTGCCCATCTCAGCATCCCTGTGTGATTCATTAACCACCATACATCATGTGTCTGTCTTATCTTTAGTGGTAGCATGGCCATGAAATTCAAATAACACAGTGTGTTTATATGTGTAACGCCATGCAGTACACAAGCTCAGTCAACTGTAGGGATTGCTACGGCTGCTTCTGCTGCTGTTGCCTTCTTGGTACAGTGTTCACGAGCCATCAAAGAGTGGGAACAGCGTGACCCACCCCAGTGTCCCCAGCTCAGCCGAGGGGAGCTGCTGTGCCCTAGAGCGTGGAGATGAATCACAGACAAGTCATCTGGTACAGAAGTTAAATAAAATTCTCCACGGTTGCCCCAATACATCTTTAATGGTATGCGTAATTGTTTCAGAGACACACAATAATTAGACATAAATGGTAAGCTAGGCATGTAAATGAAAATAATTAGTATGTGTAATAATTAGGAAAAGAAGGCATTTTTGAGATCAGTGGAGAGGAAGGGGGATACGAGGATTGGGAAGGAACACAGACAGATAGGGTAGGGGGAAGGAAGCCTAGCATAATGTCCCTGGAAGGCCCTCCTTTACTGCACAAGTGACGTCAGGGCTGGGCCTTAATCTTGCTTCTGATACCAGGTCCTCAAATCCTGGGCCATGACGTGTGAAGGAGCTTGGCCAATGGTCCATGGAAGCACCCATGGGAAAGGACTCTTCTCTCTAAGGACAGCCGATGGGTAACAGTGCCTGGCAGATTGCAGCCCTCTGCACAGCGGTGTTGGGTGACTGTGCAGGGAGAGGAGGGTGAGGAAGACAAGAAGACAGTGGCAGGGGTACAGCTGGAGTTTGACGGGGTTAGCAAAGCTGGTTCTGGAACCACGTCCTCGGACCGGAGCTCCCGGGTTGATTAGCGGTTCTTGCCTCAGCTTTCTGCCCTGTGAACTAGACATTACCAGGTTTTGGATGGGGACTAAAAGAGCCAATATAGTTGACGTGCATAATGTCCTCAGCCTGGGGCCAGGCGCTCAGTCAGTGCTAAATAAGCCTCTTATTAGCCCTTCATGTAGCCTCTTCTTGTAAACTTCTGGTACCTTTAAAAACCTAATCATATTTCTCCAAAGCCTCACAGTGGAAGAGCGGGCAGATGGTGGGGAGCACTGTGGGAGCCCATGGTAGAGCTGGGAGGCTGGAGCTCAGCTTTGCATTCCTTCCTCCCCTCGGGATCCCGCCCATGTTTACTTTGCACCTCCTGTGTTAGGCTTTGTTCTAGAAGCTGGGGATTTAGCAGTGACCCACACGAGCCAGCTCCTGCCTTCTTGGAATTTGTGGCATAGTTGGGGGAGCTAGTTAATAAGACACGTTCTGCCAGTCGACAGTGAGTACTAGAGAGAAAAACCTAAGTGGGAAAAAGAAGTCAGGAGTGCCTGGGGCCAGGGAGGGAGAGCCGCGCTGGCAGACCATAGACTGTATTTTGTGCAGATGTGAGGGTGCTGCTTCAAGGCCTTTCTCTGATGGCGTTCTAAAGCACAGGCCAGGAGAATCTGTCCTCTCCTCGCTGCATACTGGGCGTGTTTTAGACCTCAGACGTACCCATTGTTTCCTAGGTGGGAAGACAGGAGTGAAATGACCTGCTAGGGCCACCTAACTATGCACCTGGTATTGGCCAGAGCATCAGAAAAGCAGAATGATAGTCACTTATAGAATGTGGGTGTTTCTCAGTAAAAAGTTCTGGCCTGAGTGTATTATTGTGGCTGTACCCCTTTTAAGTTAATCTTTAGTGTAAACTATAATGGGTTTCATCACGACATTGTCATACGCTGACATCGCCGCATCAGCACATGCTCGGCACTGCTCGCTCCCATCTCTGCTTCGCTCACTGCCCCCCTCCCTCCTGCCTGAACAAGTCTCCTTCTGCTCTCTTGTCACTTACCCATATACTTAAATCCAGATTTTGCACCGCATGCTTTGTGGTCCTCCACCATTGACCTCTTTTTTCCCCCTTCACCTCTGGTTTTACTTCTTCCACTCTTCCGTGGTCCCCTCCTTCATCACACACACACACAAGTACCTGCATGCATGCATATACACATGCACGTACATATACATACACATTTATACACACATTTAAATATAATTCTGTATTTAAGGGGAAACACAGTATTCATCTTTCTGTGACGGTTTCATTTCCCTTTAGGTGGCAATCTCTAGTACCATCCATTTTCCTGTAAATGACATTATTTTATCTTTATAGCCTAATACTGTGAATATATAACACATTTTCTTTACCCATTCATCTGTCGAATGACATCTAGGTTGGTTCTGTATCTTTGCTATTGTGAACAGTGAGATGGAACTCTTGTATAATGCTGTTGGAATCTAACAGGGTGGCCACTACAGAAATTACTATAGATGTTTGTCAAGAAACTAAAAATAGGAAGGTCATATGATTCAGCTATGCCATTCCTGGATATATACCCAAAGGAATCAAGAAGTTGGCATATTTTAACCTCTCTATTATTTTCGTTTGGCTTTAAAGGATTTTTGTTTTGTTTTGTTTTAAGGATCAGGGTCTCGCTCACACTGTAGCTCAGGCTATCCTGAAATTCACTATGTAGCCCAGGCTGGCCTCACACTTGAAGCAGTCCTCCAGCATGTTGGAGTATAGACCTGAGCCAGCCTCCAGTTTACCTCTTTGGGCAGATGTTCTTTTTTTTAAAAAAAGATTTATTTATTTATTATGTATACAAATGTTGTGTCTACATGTACGCCTGCATGCCAGAGGAAGGCACCAGATCTCATTCTAGATGGTTAGGAGGCACCATGTAGGTACTGGGAACTGAACTCAGGACCTCTAGAAGAACAGCTGGTGTTCTTGACCTCTGAGCTGTCTCTGCTGCTCACTAGGCCTAGGAAGAACACAGGCTCGGCACTCCTATTCCTAGAGCTCAGAGTCTGACCTACGGCCTACTGCTGGATCACACTGAACCAGTCCCATCACCTTGCACTGCCCATAATGTGAAAGGAAAAGTGCCATGAGGATCAGATGCCCTAAAGCGTGTAGTTCGTAGCGGAGTGTCTGATGTACCGTGAGCTGCAGGCCAGCCACTGTTGTCAAGAACTGCAGCAGTGGCTTTGTAGCTCCCTGTCCTGCTGGCCAATCAGAGGATGACTAGGGACAAGCCTAGGCTAGGGAAATATGGCTTGGCCTGGATTCCTGTGCTCTGGCCTGCTTCTGTGTGGAAAGCCCCTCTCCAGGTCAGGTGGGCCCTCTTGCCTTCCTTTCAACAACCAGAACATGACTCAGCTGCCTGGGTCAAAGGTGACCTCATCCCCCCAGAGGAACTGGTCAGTCTGGGACACTAGGCAGAGCCCTTGCTTGTTTGTTCACTCACTTGCTATTAATCTTGATCAGCTTGTCTCACAGAAACTCGAACATGTGAGTACCCGTACCAGAGGCTGTTATTGCAGCAACAAAACCATGGACAGCTATGCAAGTGGACTGCAGCTGGTTTGCCCCTTCCTCGTCCCACCTGGATCCCTGTCGTTCATCTGAGTGCAGAGGTCAAGGGGAGGGGTATTTGAGGAGACGGTGAGACATCACCCAACCTTTGAGTCTTGACCTTGGTCATGAGGGGCGGCCCACGGGATTGCCTTCATTCAGCTTGGCTACACGGATTCGTCTCTCAGAAGTGTTCCCTGGCGACATGTGCAAGGAGGACGTGGTCGTCCGGAAGGAGGATGCTCTTGTCCCTCTCAGGGTCATAGCAGAAGCAGAATGTGTTCCCTCCAGGGAAATTAAGGAATCAAGTGCAAGGGAGCCTGGGCCTGGAGGACAGGTCAGGCTGTGATTTCTTAAGTATCCTGTGCCCTGAAATAGCCGAAAGCAGTCCCAGTCAGACCTCGGCTCCTCCCACACCAAGGCCATCCAGGGCCAGCTTTGTTCTGGTCCTCAAGCCTGACAAAGCCCTGCTTGGAAGGCATGTCCTAAACACAAGGGACCTTGGCCATTCTGTTGAGGTGGCTCTGTTCTACTTTGCCTTTGGGTAACCCCAAGACACTCCGCCTCCCACTGACTTCTCCTGCACATGTTAACGACCATGAAAGGAAACTTGGGACCTGAAGCACAAAGGAAGAAATCCTCTTAGACAATCTGATGAAGCTTTGCTGTTGTCTCTGCTACCTGAGTTTGCATGCGTAATGTTTTCCAGACACTTCCATACTCTCTAAGCATGGCACTTAGCACACACTGCTGTAATTATTTTGTTTACATGGCCATGATCTTTCCTTCCAGACTAAGGGCTCCTTGGAAAGAGGTGTTCACTGTGGTTACCTCTCTACTATATCTTCCTCCCAACCCCCTTCATGCCTGGAACACACATACTTGGTGAACCTTTGCAAGGTGGGTGTGAACAGGGCCAGAGAGAGGGATGGAACCATTGTGCGCGGCTCTCAGTAGCTAGTGCCAACACAGGCCACCTGCTTGCAACTGATCGAGCACCAAGAACAGCCTGATGCAAGGTCTCAGAATGCTTCCCGTAAGCCAATTACTGTTCTGAGTCCATGTATGTATTAATTTAACTATCTTAACAATGTTTGAGGTCATGTAAAGGAAAAGCCTTTGCCACGGGGAGGTTAAATATCTTTCCTAAAGTCCTATAACTGACTCTGGAGCAGAGGGCAGATTTAAGCCTAAATTCTCTGAACAGAAGAACTCATTGCTAATTCTGGAGTACACTTGGTGTGTAGTTGTTGGGTGGATGCATAGATGGATGGGTGGAGGTAGAAGCAGGGATGGATGGGTGGATGTGGGGATGCATGGATGGATGAACAGATGGGCAGAAGTAACATCTGGTGGCTCTTCAACAGTGCTGTCAGTGCACAGTGGTCTGGTGGGTAGGCAGAGTCCATTCTTGACAACAGTGTGTGGCCTTCCTTCTTGAACAAACTGAATCTGCTTACCTGTGCCGGACCTGGCTGGAATCTCAGTTTACTCTAGGACTCTGGTGGACTCATCTCAATGCCTCCCTCCCTTTGTTCCTTCCTGCCATCTACCACCCTGCCCATGAGTTAAAGGTGCTGAAGGAGGCTGTGGTCCACAATGCAGGCACCTTTTTCATGCTCATCTTGGACAAACCAGGGCTGCCTGGAAGCACTCTTGGGCTGCAGGGCAACAAATTGTTAGAGACAGGGATGCCTCAGAGTGAGTTTCCCAGCTACCCTGAGAACCCCATGGCTGAGGCTGAATGAGTTTTAAAAAACTGTTGTGCACATGCATGTTACATAGGCACTTAGCTGATGCCACCCTCTCCACCACCACCTTGGTATCATAGGTTTAGACAGTCACAGATATTGGCAGGAGCTCAGTGCCCTAGGTTAGCTTGTCCTCTCCCAACAGTTCTGAGGAGGCTGAGGCCAGAATCCTTTTAGCTCCAAGGCAAGGAGGGAACGTTAGCTATGCAAAGAAGTGGGGACTTATCAAAAGCCAGTGGGAAGCAGGGGCTGATGGTATCAGAAAGAAAAAACACCAACGGGAAAGCTGAGGTGCCTGTCCGTTGAGCTAGTCGCTCTGACATGAACTAGAAAGTAACCTTGCACAAGTCACTCCCCACTTCTGGTCCTGAGTAAAGCAAGAAGTTGGGACCTAGATGATTTCTGACTTAAGATGCAGCAAATGAGAGTAGTTAAGGATATTTTACTCAGTGTCCTGAACTTGAATCTCAGCTATGCCTGTATGGGCTCGCACAACATTCTGTCTAGTTCAATTTCAAACATCGAAAACAGAGGCGGCTAGTCTGAATATTTGGGTTTTGCTGATGTTTGTTTGGTTAGGTTTTTGAGAAGGAAGCCTCACATTATATCTCAAGCTGGCCTTGAACTCATAGTGATCCCCCTGCCCTTGCCTCCCAAGTGCTGGGATTACCAGCTTGTGCCACCTGGTTCATTCTGGATGTTTGAAACAGGGGAAGCTTAATCCAGAGAGTGGATGACCGGGTGTTGGAAATGATGCTAAATTGGGGTTGGGAGGTGTAACGGGAGATTGAAAGGAAGCCACTGTTCATAGGACAAGGCTGAATTATAGGGCCCCCCTTTCCCCCTGGCCCTGCATCTCCCAGAGAAGCTTGCAGCATAGGGACCCCTCTAGAGGCAGGCACATAGGGGGAGTGAGAATCTTGTCCAGCCTCATCTAATCATATCCAATATCTCCCACATTGTCTACAGCTGGAAACCAGCTGATGCAGGCAAGGCCACTCAAGGCACACCCTGTCTACCTGTTTCTTCATCTGTGCAGTGGGATGCACCGATGCAGTGCCTGGCCCCATATCGCTTGTATAAGCACTGGAGACACAGGCATGTCCAGTCCTACTGTGGTGGTACCCATGAGTCAATGGTCACTACTTACAGTTAGGCTTTCTGGCCTGTGTGGCTATGAGGGAAGTACTGCCGATGGGAGCACAGGTCTGTGTTCTCCCAACCAAGGGAGACAGCTAGAATGGGGAAGGCTATTCCACTGCTCCACAGCCAACATAGGACATTAAGTCATAGATGCTGACATCCCAGGGGACAGAGGTGCAGAAGGTAAGACTGAGGCAGACGTTGGACTGAGTGATAATTTTTGCAGTTGGATGAATTTTTTTTAAACAATTGCAAAGTGAAAGGTGTATCCAAAGAGACCCAGCTGAGCTACAGCTTCCCAACTTCCGACCCATCCTCCTCTTTCCCCTCTTGTAGCAGATGCTTCCCGTGGTCCCTGCCTTCTCCTGACTCTGGCTTAGGGAGTTCTGAGCATCAAGGAGACTTTGTCATGAACTCTCTTCACATCAATCCTGGGCATCCGGTTCACCCCTCCCTTCTCTGCCTCTGCGCCCCGCCCCCCCATAACCCCTTTGGTGCACTCTCCCCAGCAGCTGAACTTAGCTGATGGGAGCAAGGCAAGTGAGAGGCTAGGTCTGTGTGCTCTGCTGCTTCTTGCCTCTGGCCATTGCGTTAGCCAGGCCACTCCTATCTCTAGCTCTCTCCCACTTCCACAGGCCAAGGAGTGGTGACTACTTTTGTTCTCCCTGGATGCCTCCACACCTCTTTCTGGTCCCTCCATCCAGTCTTCAACTGTATAAATAGTCCTCCCAACACAGTCTCAGGTACCACCTAATGGAGGGTGGGTGGAGGGAGTCCAGGGTCCTTATGCCAAGGGGTGGTGGAAGCAACGTGTGGTTACTCTTCTCAGCTATAGCTGTCTCACTTCCGTGGCGGCGGTGCTTCCCTCAGTTGGTTTGCCGGAGTTCACAGTAAGAATAACACAATGCATTTATAGGGATAAGAATGCCTCCTTCGTGGGATCATTACAGCGGCTGAACGACAAACAAACGAGACAACTAGTAAGAAATGTTAGCACAGGGGCTGGCAGGTTTAATCATCCCGCTTCGGGTCAGGAAGCTGAAAGCCTCAGGAATTCCCATGCCAGACATGCCGCCCAGTGCAGAGCTTGCTGGCCACACGTTCAGCTTCCTACCATGTGCAGGAGATGGGGTTGCAATGGTCGAGACAGGAAGGACGTTTCTTTAGGCTCTCCTTCTCTGGGCCTGAAGCACACTCGAGCCAAAGTAAAGGGGCTGATGGACAGTGTCTTCCTCTAGTTGAGAGAGAAACCAGGGTGGCAAGGTCAAGGAAGACCTGCTGCAGTTATGAAGGAAGGGCCAGGCAACTTGGGGAGATCAGACACAGCTGCTGGGCAGTAGGATGTGACTAGACTGGGTTGGACAGTCATCTTGAACATGGCATAACTGGAGTGACTTCAGTACCCAGGTTTGTCTAATCCTGAGGGCAGACGTGGGGCCACAGCTGCCCCTCCAACTCCTGTTTGGGCTGGGGTGTTCCGCAGCAAGAGCTGGTTTCAGAAGCCGGGGAGGGAAGAGAAGGCAGCACCCCACCAGGGAGGCTGGAGCCTGCCAAGCAAGCTGGTACTGGAATTATTTGCAGTCCATATGCCAATTTGCTTTGTCATTGCCTGGCTATTTTTAGAAGCCTCTGGCGTATCTAGGAAACCAGAATCTGTTGACTGTGTTTCTTCAGGGTGAGGAGTGTGATTATTTCCCAGAGATGCGGGAGGAATGTGCGAGGTCCGGCTGTGGGAAGGCGACCTCTCCTCCTTGGGTCAGGACTCGCGTGCAGACAGCACCCATGGGACTGTTGTCCCGCCCTCCCAAAGGGCTCATTTCTAACCTGTCTGCTGTGAGTCCGAGGCCTGAAGGAAACATGGGCAGAGCTTGGGAGACTTCATTTGGGCAACTAGTCAGAGGGTTCAGGCAGGTTCCCCTCTTATGATCCCCAGGACGGCAGCTTGATGTTGTTCCAGGAGCCTCAGGGCAAATCTATCCTTTGCTCCCTCTTCCTAAGGGAAGGTCACGATGGGAGAGAAGCATTGTTACTGGTGGGGCCAGCTGTCTTCCAGTCCATGGTCTCTTATTCAAGGAGTTGAATTAAATGTTCACATTAGGAAAAGAAGCAAGAGAATTGTATTTAAAACTGAGCAATCAAAAAGACCAGAGTACCCTGCGAGTAAGCAGTAGGCCCCAGGAGTGAAGACACCCCCAGCCCCTGGTGGTTGTTTGGGGATGCCTTTTATGGAGTTCAGGAGGAGTTTGGCTACTAAGGACCACAACAAGGGGGATTCTCTGTTTTGATTGGCAGAAGGTCATGTAATCGCTTTTCTACTAGGCATGTCTGTTCTCATAAAGAATGTTGATTTCAATCATATGCCCAACCACGCATAAGCGTAAGATAGTCAGTCAGGGTTCTCCTAAGGGTCAGGGTCACTTGAGGACACAATTTTGCCTTACAGTACCTGTATCCAGACTGGATTGGGCCCTCGAAGATGAGCTGCCCCAAGATTGATAGTCATTAAAGAGAGGTGAAATATATTGCATTGTTCAGAAGGGGTATAGGGGTAGTCTGATGCAAGTGGGGGGGGAGGGTATGTGTGAATAGTTCATGCAGGTAAAGGTAGATTGCCAAATGCATGCTTAGATGGGAGTGTACATAGCCCAGATCAAGAAGAGTTTCCAGTTACTAAACTATTCCCTATGCTTGCTTGGTAGAGCAGCCACTGAGCTTCTAACAGGGGCCTCAGGTACTCCCTGTCCTTCCTTCCACATACAGTGCCACTTGTTCCCAGAAATACAGGCAGCACTACTTTCAAATCCATTCAAGTCCAGCCATCCCAAAGATACCAGAGAAGGCCCCTTGCTCACTGGGTTCATTCTTGGTGAGGGCCTCCAGCATAGAGTTGACCAGAGGAGCTATAATTTTGACAATCTTGTATGTGATAGGGTACCATATACATAATATATAATATAATATAAAAGTTTACACACAAATAGCACTCAATCTGGATTACCTCTTTGGTAAGAAACAAAATGGAGCACTTAAAATAAAATCCAACTCTTTTTTTTTTTTCAAGATAGGGTCTGTCTGTGTAGCCTTGGCTGTCCTGGACTCACTTTGTAGACCAGGCTGCCCTCGAACTCACAGCAATCCACCTGCCTCTGCCTCCTGAGTGCTGGGATTAAAGGCATGTGCCACACGCCCAGCTTAAAATCCAACTCTTTACCATGGCATTCCAGGCCTTACCTGGCGAGACCTACTTCCTCTTCTCTGCCATCTGATGCCACACCTGGAGCCCTCGGGGTGACAGCCCTTGTGGCCTTCTGTCTATCATTTTGAGGTAGTTTTCCCTGAACTGTCTTCTTCTAGGGTTACTGAAGGATTATGGGTAATTTTGAGTGCAAAAACTTTTGTAGGGAGGAATGCGAAGGTTCATGTTTCTCCCATTCATACCCTCGTGGTTTTCTCTGGGGCAAGGAGGCATTTTTTTTTCTCTTCACTCTTCCTTTAGTCAGAATGGGCCCCTAACATGGTCTCAGTTCTGTCATTTTGAATCAGCTGAATAGGTATCAGGTGCCAGGAGCTATTTGAGGTACTTGCAGCCCAGTCCTCAGAGTGCAGTCACTACAGTTTCCCCTGGAAGTGGGGACTTGCGTGGATAAGCAGGAAGTCCGCCAGTGAAGACAGTGTTCCTTCTACACTTCTAATCCAGTGCTTTTCATTTCTTTTTCCTGCCTTATTGCATTGTCTGGAACTGTTTCAGTATAGTGTAGAATACAAGGGTGAGTAGACATGGCAAGACCAGATAGATGTTCTTAGTCTTCACTTTTAAGGGTGATATTAGCTGTAGGTTTTACCTATTTTCCAGTTGATAAAATTTGCTAATGTTTGTTTTTATATTTTGGCTATAAATAAGTACCAGACCTTGCTGCATCTACTGAAATGAGTACATGGGCTTCTTTCTGATCCACCGAGACAACGTAATACCAACTCCATACAAATTCTTCAGTGCAGTTTATGAAGGAATGATATAATTTGTACCTGAATTTGTGAAAAGGTTGTAAAGTAGATAAACGGTTTATTCAATAGAACCCCAGGATCTTTCAGTTATTTGTTCTTTTTTAAAAATGAGTTTTGGTAGTGCTGTCTGTAATGTCTTCTAAGGAATGTCTTCATCTACATTTTCAGATTTATTAGTATAGAGATATTTTTATTTTTGTATACCCAGATTTTGTTTTGTTTTAAGATTTCTTTATTTGTGTGTGTTTGTATTCATATCATGTGTGTACAGGTGGGAAGGTGTCCAATTCACTGTAGCTGGAATTGCAAGTGGCTGTGAGCTGCTCTATGTGGGAGTGAGAACCAAGCTCGAGTCCTCTCAAAGAGCAGTGAGTGCTCTTAATGGCTGAATCATTGATCTTCATTTAAAAAGGTGTGTGTGTGTGTGTGTGTGTGTGTGTGTGTGTGTGTGTGTGTGTGTGTGTGTTGCTATGGGGAGTACATGTACTACAGCGCCTTCATGGAGTGCAGAGAAACCCTGTAGGAGTTACTTTTCTCTTGCTACCATGTGGAGCTTGGGAATCCAATCAGCTGCAAGCACCTTATCCAATCAGCTGCAAGCACCTTATCCAATCAGCTGCAAGCACCTTAGCCAATCAGCTGCAAGCACCTTCACCTACGGAGCCATTTCACTGGCTGCACTCACCTTTTTGAAGTACATAGCCATGATGGTGAAAGCAGACCTTCATGTTCATCTTTCTAAGGAAAGCTTTGGGTTAAGGAAAACGTTGGAATTGTTCCAATTTTCCACAACCCTACTGACTTCCACTCTCCCATTTTGTCTTTTGCTGAGGGAACACAGTGTCTAGCTCTAGCGATGGTTTGTTTATTTCTCCTCTCGTTCCAATCAATTTGTGCTTTGTGTGTTTTGAAGCCGTATTATAGGTACATATACAACCAGTATTGCTACAGTCTCTTCATGGAGTGACCTGGTTTTTTAATCACACAATATTCTTCTATGCCTTAAGTGATAGTCCTTGTTCTAACATCTGTCTGGTTAAAAAAAAATAAAAAATAAAATCTGTCTGGTATAAAATCCCTAGTTTTGTTTTTATTAATGCTTTTTTGCTGTATATTTTCCTGTCCTTTGAACTTATTGATATCTTCATATTTCAAGTACTTTAAAAAATAGATACCATGTAGCTGGGGCTTGCTTTTTGTATTCCAGTATGATAATCTCCTTTGATTTTTTAATTGAAGATTTAAACGATGTATATGTAATGCAATACTGATATAGTTTAGTTTAAACATAGAATCTTGCTATTTACTTTCTACTTGTATTGTATGTATTTTGTCCTTTGTCTTGGTTTTCTTTTTGCTTTCTTTTATATTGATCATTATATTTAATCTTATTGCTGGTATTTTCACTGTATCTTTTATTTTTAAGTTCTGGTCCATGGTTTATAATGTACATAACAGCACATCAGCATCTACTTTCATATATGATACTATTTTGTGTGCAGTATAAAACATCTTACAACTATTCTTCTACCTCCATTTTATAATATGGCCATGTTTTTACTATGTCTCATAAATCCTACAGTACAACAAAAACTTTTGGCTTGGCTCTAAATAGACAACAGTTTCAAAGAAAAATTTTAAATGAGTGAAATTGTATTTCAATTTACTCACATGTCTTCTATTCCCAGTGATTTTCATTCCAATGAGAAGATGCAAATTTCTAACTCCTTTACCCTAGAGAGCTTCCTTTAGTTTTTTATAGGCAGGTCTAGTGGTGACAAATTACCTCAGCTTTTATATGAAGAAGTATTTGTTTTACTTTTGTTTCTGATTTTTCTCCCCAGATATAGAATTCTAGATTGACAATCTTTCCTATTAGGCTTTAAATATATCACTGTCTTCTGGCTTTCCCACTTCATGATAATGAATCTGCCACCTTGTCTTTGTTACTATATCCCTGTGTATATGTAACGCCCCTTTCCCACTGGCCAATTTTGAGAATTTTTCTCCCTCTCACTGGTTTTCAGTGATTTGGTTTCGATGTGCCTTTGTATGGTGTGCTTTTTCTTTGCCCTACTGGATGATCATTAAGTTTCTTGAATCTGTGGATTGATAGATTTTGCCAATGCTAATCATTTCTTTGGCTTTTTCTTTATTCTCCTTCTGCCAGGGAATTCCAATTGCACACACTTTAGTTTATTTGTTAATAGCCTGTGTTACTGATGCTATCTATGTTCCTTTTCATTTTTCTACTCTCTGCTTACGTTCATATTTTTTAAATTTGTTTCTTCATACTTGATTCTACTGGTGTGTCTGATCTGCTGTTCATCCCATTTTTTTGTGGTTTTTCTTTTAAGCTGCTATATTTTTCCATTTCTAGACATTTCATTGGGTAATTTTCTTTTTGACACATGTATTTAGGTGTAGGTGTTATATGTCTGTGTGTGCGCACAGGTACATATGGATGCACATGCATGTGTGTAAATGTGGAGATCAGAGGCTGGTGTCAGATGTCTTGACCGACCACTCTCCAACTTATTGAGATGAGGTCTCTCACCAAACTGGAGCTAGACTAGCTGGTCCGTAAGTGCAAGAGAGACTTACCCCGCCCTCAGCTACAGTTACAGCACCATATTGCTTTTGCATGTATGCTGGGCATCTGAACCCAGAGCTCCATGCTTTCATGGAAAACACTTCACCAACTAAGCCTCTTCCTAACACATGGGCTCATTTTTCTATCTACCATTTTATTTCCATCATGCTCATGTTTTCTTCTAGTTCTTGAGCATACATATTATGTATGTATGTGTGTATGTATGTATGTATGTATGTATGTATGTATGTATGTATGTAGTTTTAACATTCTCCTATGCCATCATATCTGTCATGCCTGAGTCATTTTTAGTGGATTAATCTTTTTTTCTTCTAGTTACCAGTCAGTTTTTTGTTTTTCTGTTTTTTTTTTTTTCATTTTGGCATATGTGTTTGTTTGTGTGGTGTTTTGGTTTGATCTGTTTCTTTCATGGCAGGATCTCATTATGTCATGCTAGTCAGTCACAAACTCACTGTGTAGTACAGGCTGACCTCTAAATAATTGTCCTTGCACCTCAGCCTCCTAGCTGCACCAGTGATGGTGTGTGTGTGTGTGTGTGTGTTTGAGCGCGCGCGCGCGCCACCATGCCTTGTGACTTTTTCATTATATGCTAGCCTGTGAATTATATTGGTTGGATGTTGATCTCCATTCCCGTATTCCTTTAAAAGGCATCGTTCTGTATAATGGCATATAACTGAGGTCAGTTGGATGCTTTTTAAAGCCTAAGTAGAAATTCTCGTGTCTCCTTTTGTTTGAGGGCAATGTACTCCTATCACACAGGTGGCAGTTCTAGTTTGTTTTCTGTTACTGTGATAAACACCACGACCAAAAGCAACTTGGGGAAGAAGAAGAAGATTGTTTCAGCTTATCGGCAGATGGAAGTCAAGGAAGGAGCTTGAAGCAGAGCCCACGGGACAGTGCTGCTCACTGGCTTGCCTTCAACTGCAAGCACAGAGAATTTCCTTATATAGCCCGTGTCCACCTGCCTAGAAATGATAACACCCACAGTAGAATGGGTCCTCCAACGCCAGTTAGCTCTCAAGAAATATCCTACAGGCACGCCCACAGGCCAGCCTGATCGGGGCGATTCTCCGGTCAGGATTCCCTCTTCAGAGGTGTGTCAAGTCGACAGCCAAGCCTAGATATCTGCAGTGGCAGCTTTCTGAACATAGTTGATGTTTTGAAGATTCCCATGATCCTCAGCCATCCTGTTCCCAGGAGGATGAACCTCCCTGCCCCGGTTCAGCCATAGAGGGTTGTCAGACTGCTTTGTCATGGTTCCCTCGCCATGGGCTTCACAGGGCTTTCACTGCATGTGTGTTCTAATCGCTGTGTAGCCAAAGGCGCATTTTCAGAGATCACTTTAAGATCTCCAGAGCACGTTTTGGTGTTCAGCTCTGAGCACCCCAGCCTTTTCATCTGGTTGAACTCCAAAAATGTTGGGCTTCTGTTTGTTTGGGTTCCCTTTCCATGCACTGAGCCAGGAAACTGGGTGACGGCGGTAGAATGGGGAAGTTGTTGACCGTTGCTTGAAAACCTCTTTTTCATAAACTCCATGTGACAGTTGCTTAAAGACAAGGAGCCCTCGTCGTGGTGTAGTAATGGCAGGGGCTTTCATTTCTCCTTATTGGAAAATTGAAGAAACAGAGGCACAGAGAGCTAAAGTAATTTTCCCAAAATGACATTTTTCCGTAAGTGGTAGAGTTCTTATTTGAGCCCTGGTCAGCTGTTTTCACTAAACTGTCAGTTTCCTGAGGTCAAGGACCTTGTCTATCTCGGCACATGGAAGTGGTACTCAATAAATGTTGAGTGGATGAAGAAATGGTCGACCTAAGACCGAAGGAAATCCTTCCCAGGATGGAAAGGGGAGGCACACAGCCTTACCCAGGTTGTGTATGTCCCACCAGAGGCCTCTGCTGATTAACAAGTCCTGGAGGTTCCAAGTCGCACCAAATATTTCTCTGCTTACTCCTCCATACACCTTGTAGACACCCCTGTGCGTAAGCAGCAGCTGCTGCTGCTTTCGAATACCAAATCTGCTGTCTGGCTCCCACATTGAAACATATCATTTTAATCATGTTCTTTCAAGCCAGGAAACCGATTTGCATTACAAAAAGTCAAATTCTTTTCCCTGGTGGCAGCCATGCAGAAGACTTGGCTTCCTTTTCATTTGTGCCCAGGGTGGAAAGTTCTAGACACCCTTGAGCTTATCTTGGCCCAAGCCAGTGCCACCTTACAGAGCACAGCGCCTTCCCATCTTCCCTGCTTCCTACCTTGTATTCTCTATGAAGATGGAGGAGAGGGAGCCAGAATTCTTTCCCAGTGTTCTCCTTGCCCTGAACCACAGGCCTATTTCAGATGATGCCAGAGCAATTGATTGAAAATTATATGCCCATTTTCCCATCTGCATAATTTTGCATATTTATTTAATGGCCACGTAAACTCATTTGGAGTCCCTCATGTCTCTCTTTCTCCTCCTACTATTGACTTATCTTCTAGGTCTGGCTGAGCTCATTGTGCTCTGTGTCTTTACAAGGGAAACAGGCACCTCCCAGGAGGCCTCTAAAAGCAGCCCTGGTCCAATCTCCCAGAATTCCACCCTTTGTCCTATGACCCAAAGTTATCCAGTTCAGCTAAGATCTGAACCAGGAGAGGTGGTTGGAAGAAGTGGAAGGTGAGGCTGGGCTTGTCAGGAAGATTTCAAGTGACTGGGTTGTCCCCGGCCACCCTGCAGACGAGTGTGTCCCCAGGGACTAAGCTGCTGTCACTGTGGGTAATTGGATTCCTGCTCCCCAGCAGGACAGGCTCTGGTAACCTTTAGGATTAATTACTCCAGTCGACCTCAGCTGCCTGATCTGGCCGGCTGTCTTCCCAGCTCTTGATCAGAACGCCCCAGGGGCTTAGTGGTGTGCGACTGTATCAGGGCAGGAGCAAGCCTGAGAGATGCTCACAAGGGCTCGCAGTCCACTTGAGGAGGATGCTGCGCCTCACTCCAATGGTAGCGTGCTAAGAAGGAATGTCAAGCTGCCAACCGCCCCCTCCCCACCCCTCCCCCCAGGTACTTAGAGAAGGTGCCAAAGGCTGTGTTTCCCGGAGAGATGGCTGAGTTTGGAAGTATCTTGCAGTGAAAAGCTAGAGCTGGCTCCCAGGCCACCAGAAGTTCGCTCCTACTGTGTTTATTCCCCAGAGCACAGATTCGAAATTGAAAGATGGGGAGCCAGGACGGTAGTGCCATGCCAAGAGCACCGAGCTCTGCAGGCAGGTGTAGCAGTGATGACCAGAATCCATCGAGCAGCTATCAGGGCAGGCGCCCAGCCTGCCATTACCTCATTCCATGCTCACAAAAAGCCTGGAAAGGGCATGCTGTTAGGACCCTCTCATGTCCTAAGGGAGAAAACAAAAACAAGCCGAGAGCTGTTGCCAGCAGAGACTACACAGCCATGTGTGGCAGGGCATTCAAAGCATAGTATCTGTCAGCAGGCCGCCTGACTCTTGGAGACCCGGCAACAAGACTTTCCATTTTAGCTAAGGGTGCAGGGGAAAAGGCAGGGACCATAGTGGCAGTGGGTCCCGTGACCTTTGGCACAGAAAACATCTAATCCCTCGCATGTAAGTGTCATGAATAGTGTGACAGTTCAAGCACTCAGGGTCCAGTGCCCCCCGGCCCCCCCCCCGTCTGACCATTTCCTGTCTCCTTCCTCATGCAGATCGATAATTCAGCAAATCCATGTTAACACCAATTGTCCCTCTGTCTTTGTCCGTCAGTTTGACTGGGAGGGGTGCCAACACCGTGCCCGTCAACAGGGCCCTCCTACACCACCCTTTATTCCATCCGGCCTCCACAGTTGGCAGTGAGCAGCGGATCACGAAAGGACTTTCCTGGAAAGCCTGATTGGCCACTCATTTGTTTCCGCTGCCACCTCCCCACCCCCCAGATGGCAATGGGCGTTGCCATGACAACGTAATGGGAAGCAATCACACCTATTGTGGGGCAGGACTGTTGACTTGCATGAAAGAGCATGTGCTGGGCTGAGGAGGAGAAGAGAGAAACATAGACCTTCTTGTGCCCAGGAAGAAAGGATGCTAATTCAGAATTGAGAAGCTGCCTTTGGGATTCTAAACTCCACTGATGCCGATAAAACCTCAGCACTGGCCAGCTCACATTTTTTTTTCTCCTGCTGGCAAAAAAAAAAAAAAAAAAAAAAAAAAAAAAAAAAAAGATGAAGAAGAAGAAAAAATGGCACAAGACCTGGAGATTAGACTCATTTTAACCCAAAGCTTAGTCTGTTGAGAAGCTCCTTGTTGTTTAGGGATTTTGAGAAAAAAAAACTCGCTATTGTTTTGTTCCTACATCTTTCGTCATTCTTTTCTCCACACTTACCTGTTCACAACATCAGGATGGCTAATAGGCGATGGACAGAGCTACCCAGAGAATGGACCAGGAGAGAAATCAGATTTCTCTGTGTCTCTCTGTCTCTTCTGTCTCATTCTCCTCCCTCTTTCCCTCTCCCTCTCTTTCCTTTTCCCTCTCCCTCCCCCCTTTCCCTGTGTGTGTTATGAATATGTGCACATCTGTATGTGTGTATGCCTACGGAAAGGCCAGAGGCCAATGTTGAGTGTATTCTTCTATCAGTGCCTACCTTATTTTAGATACTAGGTACTAGGGTCTCTCTCTTTCTCTCTCTCTCTCTCTCTCTCTCTCTCTCTCTCTCTGTCTCTGGACCTGGGGCTCAATTAGGTAGACTGGCCAACCTACAAGCTCCAGGAATCCACCCGTCTCTGTCCTCCCAGGCCCAGTGTTAGAGTTACAGGTGTACGCTACTGTGACTGGATTTGATATGGGTACCAGGGGTCTCCCGAACCCTGGTTTCTTCATTTTTGAAGAGGAAAAAAAGGGGGGAGGGTTAAATAAAATCAAAGACTCTCAAAAGAAGTAAATCAGGGTCATACTGGATACTCAGTTGGGTGGATAGAGGAAGCAGGGCAGGGAGGAGAAAGCAGTACAGGGCACAGGGTGGGGCTGAGCCCACACCTCACCTGTATTACAGCTTTGCCACCACCATTTGTAACGATGGCAGGTCCAGTGAAATGGTAAAGTAGGTAAAGGCACTTACACCAAGCTTGTCTTAAGGTAAGTCCCGGCCCTAGAACCTACAAAGTAGAAGGTAAGAACCAACCCCCATAAATTGTCCCCTTGCCACCACAGACACACTGTTACACATGTGCACACCACTCCCGGCTCCCCCATATACACACTAAATAAATAATGCTACAGAGAAAGTGAAAAGACAGCACCAGACTTCCGGACTCTGCTGATGGCTCTGCCACACAGTAGCTTGCAAGTGTCAGTGTGGGCACCTTACCTGATTTCTATTTGCTTCCATCTTTGCTGGAGAAGAACTCGGATTCAGTGAGCTGATTCAGAGCATTCCACTAGTGTTGACTATTATTTTCACTGTGTCCCATGAGCGCCTCTTAAGCCTTCATCTACCTACTGATGAGATGGGAAATCTATTTGCCTCACAAGCTGATTCTTTGAGAATGAAATTCGGTATCATGTGGGGAGGAAGGTCTTGCTTGCCCTGGGCATATAATAGATGCCCAGCTCTCAAGCCTCCCATACCTGTTGTCCCTGCATATATCTTTAAAATGCCTCTGACAAGTAATCCTTCATGTCCTATTCTTGGACTATTAAATATTTGCAGAATGCTGAACTCTGGCCTGGGTGTTGTGGGGAGCCAGCAGAGCAGAAAGGATGTCCTACCTCAAGATGCATTCAGGGTCACCTAGAGAGAAGGAACTGTGCAAGCAACAACTCTGTCCGTGTGGTGAAAAGCAGAAGCCCCGTTCCGTACACAGCTGCTCCAGAGAAACTTCTCCACGTGCGTTAGTTGCAGAAATGAGTGCTTGTATTTCAAGATAATGGTGTGCCAAGGCAGGGAGTGTATGCTGGGGGCGGGATCCAGAGCGTAATAGAATGACTGAAAAAGTAAACAGAGGAGCTTAGATTTGAACTCTTAAAGTATAGACAGGACACCAGCAAGCTGGTTGCCTTCGGCAGGTCCCTGATTTTTCTCAGGATCCACAGCTGCCCATCCTGGTCCACTGGGCCCCTCGGGTGCCCACAGCTCAGATACACACAAAAGGAACATGAAGGACATATGCCAACCAGTCATCTCTTTCTCCATATAGCAAAATACCTCCAAACTTTAATTGATGAAAACAGCAAGGTTATCTTAGAGTCTCTGTGGGTCAGGAATGCAGATTATTGGGTGCCTGAGGCTCAAGCGGCTGAGGTCAGTGTGTCAGTTAGAACTGCAGCCATCCGAAGGCTTGCTTCGTGCGGTTATTACATAGTATCCATCCTTTGCCGCTTGGTGGCCTGCTTTGACTGGCAGGGGATTCCAGAGCAACTGATTCAAGAGCAAGTGGGCGGGGAGAGAAGCCCCCATCCCCGATGTGGATGCCACGCTCTCTTTATAACCGCCAAAATGAAGTCCCAATAGTTCTGCCATATTCAGCTAATGAAAACAGTCAACAAGACCATCCCCACACAAAGGCAATGTCCTAGATATGAATGCCCAGAGGCCTTAGGGCACCTGGTGACGAAGCTTCACTCTCCTCCCATCCATTACTTTGCATGTGTGTAGAAAAAGCATGGTCCTCCAAAGACAACCCCCAGGACTCTCTGAACACAGCTCTGTGGCCAGGCTACTCTCTTCTTATCAATCCATGGCCCTTTACTGAGCACTTGTGCCGCATGAAATGCAGCAAGAAGCTGGATGAGTAATTGCATGTGAGGGACAGGAGGCCAGGGATGTTACTCATTGAGTGACTTTTGAGGACAAGGACAAAGGGAGGCTAGCCAGCAGTGAGAGCGGATGTTCCAGCTGGTGGAGGCAGGGAAGGCAAGACTTCAGAAGAAAGAAAGGCATGGGGGGCAAAGTTCCAGGGCTGTTGGAAGCTGTGTGACAGTTAACTGGGCAGCTGATTCTCTGGTCCCCTTGAGTCTATCTCCATGATCTTGGTCACACTGGGTCCAGGAGATGAATCTGGACTCAGAAAGAAAAACTCTTCAACGCCATTGGGGCTGAGGGTGAGGGGGGCATCTCTAAGGTATGGGGGAAAGCAAGGCTCAAGTATCTACAGAGCCTTGAGAGAGAAGCAGTCAGGGCTGGGACAGCATTCAAAGGCAGCATTCAGGCTTGGTCTGATAACAATGGTTCTGTTTTGTCTTTAATTATATAGCATGTGCTAGGTCCACACACCGCAAGTGAATGTCCAAGTATCAGCAATGGATGCTATGCCAAAGGGCAGAAGATCCAAGGGGATGGGTACCCTTCTGTGGCATGGTCTAGACTACTAGACCACAGCTTCTTATACTTAATCTCACATCCTCTTTTTACCCAAAATATTTGTATTTAATACCAGGTATACTGACCTATAAAATAGGCAGACAATTAAAACATTTACTGATAATAAATCATAGTTTTACTTTTAAATAATTATTAGATAAAAATAATACAACACACACACACACAAAACTACTTATTAAAGGTAAGAGCAAAATTTCACACTAATGAGACCAATGTGCTTATATTTGCATAAGATATGAGTGTTTGGTACGACACTGAAGGGCACACAGAGTCTTCGGTGGTTTTAGGGGTTGGTAGATACTTTTATTTTATTTTTAAATTATGTGTATGCTTTCGTGTGGGTTTGTGTACATGAGTGCAGTGCCCTCAGGAGGTCAAAGAGCAAGTCAGATCCATGGGGCTGAAGTTAGAGACGATTGTGAACCTCCTGACGTGGGTGCTGGGAATACGTGTAGGTGCACTGCAAGAGCAGGATGAACTCTCAGCCACTTGGCCATCTCTCCAGCCCGGGATATTTTGATTTCCTAATTATCAGCACTGAGAATAGGTTCGTGTAATACAAAATAGCAGAAATAGGTTTAGCACTGTTTCAGGAACCAGTATTAATCTCAAACTAAAATTGAGTTTGGGTTTTTGTTTGTTTGGAACTCAAGTCAGCAGCTCAAACAAGTTTTAAAATGTTTGCATGTATTATTATTGGTGCACGTCAAAGTAAAAATTTAAGAACTTTATACTTATCATGCGTGTGTGTGTGTGTGTGTGTGTGTGTGTGTTGTGTTGTGTACGTGAGGACATGCATACCATACTATATATGTGGAAGTCAGAAAACAGCTTTGTGGAATAATTTCTTTCTATCCGCCTTTACATAGATTCTAGGAACTGAACTTAGCTCAGCAGTCTTCCATGACAAGCACCTTTACTGGCTGAGCCATCTTGCTGGCCCATTAAACAGCAATCTTTAAAATCAAACATTCTAACACAATACAATCCAGAGACATAATAATTTCAAACTTGCACTCTGAGGAATGACAATAGAAAAGCATTAAAAGTCTTTACTTTCTGTAATTAAACCATTACCTTTCTATAAGAGCATAAAACTGCGCATGTAGTAAAAACACTGCGAGTCATAACATGCAGTAGTGGTGAGAAGGAGCTGAGGTTTTATTAACACAGTTTTGCGTGGTGTGACAATACGCGCATTGTGTTCAGAACCAAGACCACAATGAAGCCACACAATGCCATCTCAGATGTGTTACAAAATTGATTTGGAAATAATTTGGGGGCGTTGCTTGTTCAGAAACTTTTTACTGTTCCCAACTTTTCACGATCGCACATTAAGTTATGAGACTCTCATATGAATTCACGTGCCGGTCTAAGAATCTGGTTTCTTTTTCTTTTTCTTTTTTTAATTTTATTTTATTAATTTATTCGTATGAAACAAACCACCACCTACGCATGTGTTTAGAGGTGTGCAGGCGGAGGCCATAGATCACCTGCACACATCTGATCCATTGCAGTTCCTCATGTGTTATCCACTTTTTTTTTTCCTGAGGCAGGGTCTGCCACTAGCTAGGAGCTCAAAAAGTTATGGTCTGGCCAATCAGAAAGCCCCAGGGATTAGCCTGTCCCTGCCTTGTTGGTGCAGGTGATACAACTATGTGGTCCATCTCTCTCTCTCTCTTTTCTATGTTGGTTCTGAGGATCAGACTCAGGTCTTCTTGCCTTCAAGGACCACATTTTACTGACTGAGCTGTTTCCTTAGCCCCAAAGTTCTCCTGTGAATGGGCACCAGAACACGAGCCAGGTGTTGAGAAGGCAACCTACAGTTACCTAGTAGGAAAATGTACGCACAGTCACAGATGCTGATACCACAAGCCGGGGATCTTAGGGATTGATGGGAGGTGCTGAATACCCCGGCATTCACTTTAAATCAGGAAGCCACACCCTTTCATAGCCTGCTAGCTCTTTCTCAGACTTGAGGGTCTAGGAAAGGAAAGTGAATGTGCTCCCCCACACCCTTGCGTGCTATTTGAGTGCATGGCTCTGCAGCTCCTCCTGAGTGTATAGTCCCAAGAACACAGAGCAATAAAAGGGAATGGCTTTGAAATAAAAGGCCAAACAGTGCATGGTCGTCCGCCTCCTCCAGCCTCCCCAACTGAGTAGTTGTTGCTGACAACGTCCTCTTGCTGATGAGAGCTGTGGGTCTCAGCTTTAAGCACTGCACATGAGAATTACCTTACCCCCTAACCCCCACAAACATACACACACACACACACACACACACACACACACACACACACACACACACACACACTGCCATCTCTCCTAGACAAGGGTCTTTCCCAAGCTGGCCTCAAACTTGTCATCTTACTTCCTCAGCCTTCTGGGTTCTAGGAATGCAGGTGTGTACTGCCATGTCCAGCTACCCAACAAACCTCCCCAAGGCAGCAACCGAGGCTCCCGCTCAAAGGATGCTGTGATTCTATTTCTTGGTGGCTGGCTGGGGCTCCGTCTCACTGCTCCTTTGAACAAACCAGAGTACCCAGAGGCCTGCTGAGAGTGAGGACTACCGGCTTCCAGACCAATGGCAGTTTCAGGAGTGACCCCAAGGAAGGTTGTATACCGTAGTCACCAAAGGACTGATACAGCAGCCACCTCAAGCCACTGAATCAGATCTCTGGGTCAGAGTGAGCTCCAGGGATCTGTACTTACGGATCCCCAGCCGTTTTGGATGCCCAGCACTGAAGGTAGAAAACTCAGCATCTTCCTGTCACTGAGGTCCTTATGAAAGAGACATAGTACCCCTCTGCACTCATTTCTGTTAGAATCACAGCAATTACCCACAGGCTCATGATGGTTGCTGAGGTGTTGGTATAAATGGTTTCTTTGTTTTGCACACTGCCTGAGCGTTCTGGGTACATATCTCCCATCAATGCATCCTGCCCTGGCTCTCGGTTTGATATGGTACCCAGCATCCAGCACACAGCACTATGGGGTCACAGATGCTTAATCAAGGGGTGTGTATGGAGATAATGAAGACCTGGGCCTGCTCTGAAGTGTGCCTTAGAAATCCACTCAAAGAAGACCACGCAGTTTCTAAATCAGTCATCTGGGCTGGTTTAGCATGAAAGGCTCTGATGAGCAGGGACTGATTCATCCATTCTTGGTGTTCTGGAGAGGCACACAGAAGAGCCCTGAGAATGCCATGGACTTCCGGTGTGAATAACATAGTCAGCTTCCCCCATAGTTGCCTGCAGGGCCACCCCTGAGCCACACTATTGAGCGGCCTGGAGTGGCTAGTAAAAAGACAGGACCCCAGTTTGTCCAGCCAGGAGCCTGTGAGGTTGGCAACTCAATGTGTCCTGAAAATCAGCCTCACAAAGCAAAGCTTCTCCCTCTCTCTCCCTCCCCCTGCCCCCCCCCCTCTGCTTTACAAGGTCACCATGGTGACTTCCTGTCCTCAGTATGTCAAGGTCTATCAGAGCCAATCGGTGGCAGGTGCAGATAAGGGTCTCTAAGCAGGAGTGGCTGTCCTGCAGCCTGCCGAGCCAAGCCGAGCATTGATTCTCGCCTGTGCCAGTGCCCATGAGGACAAGGGAGGCTGGGGGAGGAGGGAGCCCTTTCTATATTTAGCTCCTGCACTAGGTTCGTCCCAGTGGACGCTTAGAAAGAGGCTGACTTCCAGCCATGAGAAGGTTTAACATTCCTCAATTAGGCACAGCCTACAGGGGGCTGTGTTTTACCCATTGAGAGGGTTAAAGGAAGTATATAGAAAGAAAGCGAGGGAAAGAGAACAACCAAGCTGATTTACAGCAACCAAAGGAACTGCCCCAAAACAGCTCCTCTCCCCACCTCAGAATCCACACTCCTGGATTTGGAAGGAGGCTCCTGGAGGCTCCAGGAGGCACCAGAGAGGCCTCAGAGCCTCAGCGTGCAGAACCCAGGAGGGGGCTGCTTAGAGGTCAGTTGGCCCCAGTAGAGGCAGAGCTGGGGACAGTTGAGCATTTGCCCTGGAGTCCTGGAGTAATGACCCTGAGAGAGAGAGCCCAAGTTTGGGAGGGGCAAGGCCGACTTGAGTGGTTGGAAATTGAGGTTAATGGCCAGCCAGCCTGGAAGATGTGCTCTGAGTGTCCCATCTTGCACCCTCCAAAGACACATGAAAGGGGTTTAGCACACCACAGTCAGTAAATTGTTTATTTGCCTGAATTCACCGGGTAATTGCGTGTCCCTGTGCTTGCTTCTGCTGCCTGCACTGGGCTCTTTAGAGAGATAAGCAAAGGCAAAACGAGGGTTCTGGTCTCCCGAGGCTCTTAAGCTCTGAGGTACAAGGAAGGAGAGGCAGAAGGAAGGGCCAGGTAGAGGCTCATACAAGTGAGCATGATGGGAACAGGGGTGGGCTGGGGGGGTGGGGGTGGGGGCTGGGCAGTGCTGAAAGAGGAGCGCCCAGTGGACGTCACAGTCTCTCCTGCCAGCCTGGGGGGTGAAGTGCACCTAGCTGGCCTGGCGTTCCACTGGGATATTGGCAATGCCAGGTAACAGATTCCATCCAAGATAACACTCTCTGCATGCAACTCTTGTCTAAATATGTCCATAGCTACATTGAGAACAAGCATCTCTCTCTCTGTCTCTCTCTCCTCCCCTTCTTCCCCCCTTCCTCTCCCCTCCTCACCCCCGTTGATTGAATATCCATAGGTTTCAACGTGTGCAGATATGTATTGTTAGTGATACTTATTGAATGCCCACTGTGATCAAAGTTCCATTATTATTTATGGAACATCTGGTATGTTCCAGGCACTGTGTTAGGTGTATGACACACAGCACATCTAATTGACACCTCGCAGTAATCTCAAGGTATATGCCGTTATCTCTCCTTGGCCAATAACAAGCAAAAGAACAAAACAAAACGAAAACACCTGAAGCTCAGACAGGTTAAACTTGCCCAAGGGTGCAGAATACAGAGAAGAACTAGCACAGCTCAGATCTCAATAGAAAAAGATATGCTGGCTCCTGAGCTCCAAACCACTTGTCTCATGCTATAGAGCCGTGAGCACACAGCACAGGTACATTGTCACACCGCTGTACCCACCAGACCAAGAGCAGGTACGAGTGGAAGTGGAGTCTCCCTTCCCCAGTCTCTGCTGCTTACAGGTGTGCGGTCAAATCACGTACCCCTCACCTGCTCCTTCCTCCACCCTTCCAACCCCCCAAACTACATTCTTGAATGTGGGTACAAAGTGCTCCACAAATGATCTCCCCGAAGACTAGGACCCACTGCGGGATTGGCTTCTCCTGCTTTGTCAGCTTGTCGCTGCCCTACCTGGGCACTGGGTCCTGCTGCTGTCCACTCACCTGCTGCCCCTCACGAGGCTGAGCCCTGGGAGAGTCGGGATCTTACTTCTGAGCTTTAGTCACTAGCACGCTGGCCAGGCTGGCATCTTACATGTCTTATTTGGCGATTGGTTCTGCCTGACGGAGTAGCTTCTACTCCTCTGTCTTCCTGGCCTCCACCCCTGCCACAAAACAAAGCTCTACCTTCATTCAAGTCTCTTCAAGCTGGTGTGATAGTTCAAGCCAGGAATCCCAGAACCTAGGAATGGGAAAAGGAAGATCAGGAGTTCACAACCATTATTGGCTACATAGTGAGTGAAGCCAGACAGGGCTACATGAGAGTGTGTCTTAAAAAAAAAACCAACTTGAACCAGAAGTGCATGCTCTCTAAGTTCCCCTCTGACCAGATCTGATCAGATAGCCAGATGCTTCCAGATTATCAGGCTCTGGGGTGTCTAGGGGACTACCGTGGAGATGCTGCCTTCAGATACTGTCAGGGTGGTTAACCAAGCATGTCAGGTTCTCCAGCCTCGAGTCCGGTGAACACTAAGGCTTTGGGATCGCGCATCCCTCCCATCTTGCCGAGGAATTTTGAAGATGAGTCTCCTGGCCCAGCACAGAGGTAGCATTTAAGCTGAGAGCTCTGCTTTCTGGTTTATTGTCCTGGCTCATTTCCATGAGCTCTTCCTCTCAAATCTTGGAGCGGCTCATCAAATTCATTGAATTTTTCTCAGGGTCCCCGGTGCACAGCTAGGAGCCTTCTGTGTATAGCAAGGAGACCAGGAATATTGTTGAAGGAATAAATGAAAGTTTTACATTGGCCTTAGAATGCAGGCCTGGTTTTCTGTTACAGATGGGGCACTTATGCTAAGAAGTGTTGATCTTGCCTCCAACTACAAAGCAAGTCTTTCAGGAAGGCAGCTTATCGAGCTGCATGCTGTATTGGATATCATCAATTCTGGGCACATAAAACCTGCTCAGTAGAAACTTGTTAAAATAAATGCAATAGAATACAACATATCACCCTCTGGACTCGAGGGGCAATTGCCTAGGTACTTTGGGGGCAAGTAACTATTTAGCTTTACGCACCTGACTTTATATTGGCTCTGGGAACCACTGCGACTGAACCATAAGAGTTTGCTCCTGGAGAATAGTTAACAGTAACTGCTTTATATGGAATGTTTAATGTGTGACATCGCTGTGACAAATGCTTCACTTCCCTCATCTCCTTGAATCCCAGTAACAATCTTGTACATTCACTTGTACATCCAGCCAGCCAGTATTTCCTGAGCATTCAGTATTTGCCAGGTACCGGGCATTTGGTAGTGTACAAGATAGACAGCCTTGTGCTCCCTGTTTTAAAGATGAGAAAATAGACTTGAGAATTCAGCTACTTGCCTGCAAGCTTGTGAGTGGCAGCTATGGTCAGGCAGAGTGGCAGACGCCAGTAGTCTGAGGTACGCATGTGGCTGAGGCAGGAGGATCACTGAAACCCAGGGGATCAAGGCAGCCTGGGCAACACAGGAAGACTTCATCGGAGAACAAGATGGAAGAGGGGAGGCCCACATGGTTTTCTTGAGCACACGGTCTGGGTCATTTGTAAATTTGTGGCTGTTTGGGGAGATGGAGACTGCAGTTCGAAGCCTCTAGGCTCAAGCAGGACTTTGTGTTTGGGGTCTTTGGTAGGGAACCACACCTGTCACCTGTCCCTGAAGTGATTCCCCTGCATCCTGGAAGGTGATGCAGGCTACACTGCTATGCTGTGTCTTAGGCACAGCAGCATAGATGACTCCAAGGCAGAAAATAAAGGAGGCTGTTTTCTGCCAGAAGTGACACAGAGAAACAGGAGGATGCGAGAGGGAGGGAGGTGCAGGTGAGGTTATCAGCAAGCAAGGCCCTGTGCTCTGGACTATGCTGCATAGGGTGTCTTCAGAGCGCAACCTGAGTGCTGTGGTTCCCTGCAGGAGCTCATGTGGAAACTTCAGACTGCTTCCTTCAAGCATTGACCTCCTCTGCCAGCCATGGGGCGAACCATACCCAAAGTGCCAGGCATGCCTGCACCCCTGTGGGCATGTGACTCTCCTGGGGGTATTTGGCTTTCTTCTCTTGGCACCACTCTGCAACCTCCACACACATATGTACCTGGGAAATTCAAAGCAGTTTCCCCGATCTGACTCCCTAAAAGAGTCTGGCAAGCAGCTAGTGGAATTCAATCTCCTTTCTCCGTTCGACCCTTTGTAGTTGACCGAGCAAGCCGGGACTGTGGTCAGTGTGAATGCTGTTTGGCTTTTCTACAGCCACATCCTCATTGTCACCTAGGATGAGATGCATAATAATGTGGAGGCCCCAGCTCTCCAAGCCCAGCCAGGTTCCAGGCTGAGGAAGCAGAACACAAGGCATTTTCTGACTTGTCAAGCAGAGGATTGAGAAGATGGCTAGCCTGCTTGACAGTGCTGTGGGCTGCGCACTGTGTCCGCCATTTTCTGTTCCTCACATTTAGGTACTACCCAAGAGACAGGATTCCAGCATCATTTTACAGCAGAGGCACTCAGGGATCAGGAGTCTATTGTCAGAACAGTGATCAATGAGGAGTCGGGCAACGAGCAGAGAACAGACTGCGTGAGGTGTACCTGCTATCCCCGCAGTCACTATGGAGCGGACAAGTCATGGGCTGAAGGTCCTTTAGGGGTGAGAACAGAGCCATGATCACTATTGACAGGAGGCCTGAGGGAGGTTGACAGAGCACTACTTCCTACCACAGCTACGAAAGGGACAGGATTGGATAATGTCACCTTGTCCTATGTACTCGTATGACAGTCAGCATCACTGTTGGTGGGGGGAAGGGGAGTCGGGGAGGGACCGTTTGAGATGATGCTGAGCCATGGCAAAGCTAAGTCCATAAAGAGAGAGCCAAGGGGGCTGCCAGGTTAGGCTGGCTTTGTAGCTGAGAGCTGAGGCAGCCATGGTTGCGAGAACACCCCCACCTTGACTCCTGCTCCCCAATTTGCTGCTGAACTCCATGGTCTCACCTTCTTCCAGAAAATTGTCTGGACTCTCCTCTACTTTTCCCTCTCTGTTCTCCACACCTACCTTCTTTGGACCTAAGCTTGAAGCTCCTGCATGGCAAGACCTTTACTTTGTTGTTTGTCAAGCCCCATCTCAGTAAACCGCGGCAGGAACACAGATTTACCGCAACGGTACTCGCTCGCCTGCTGGAGTTTTCATGACCACGTGTTTACATCTCCTTGTGCTGGTCCCAGGACCCAGAAACAAAAGATCCATCATGGCCCTCATGAAGCTCCCAAGGTCAAGTACCCTACACCTCCAGCGGCAATGTTGGGCGGTCACTGTTCCGAGATGATTAGAGCAGCCACAAATTTCATGTGTGCCAGGACCTTAGAGGTATAATCTTGGAGCAGGTCAGGAGCAGTTACCCTGGACAGGCAGTCCAAGGAAGGCTCTTCTAACAGCTGGCTGGCCTTATAAATTCACTTTGTTTCCCACTCAGCTATGATAAAGACAATGAAAAACTAAGATAATGGAAGCAGGAAGAAATAGTGCCCTCATTCCCCTAAGCATCCAGGCAGATTAATTTATCCACCGTCACCACCACCTCAGGGACGACCAGCGTGGTCCCTATTTCACCTACAAGGCCAGTGAGAGGATAAGTAGCACGCTGGGCCTGGGCTGCAGACCTAGCAGTCCAGTTTCACACGCTGCTCTTGTAAGCCCATATGAGTTACTTTTCTCACCGCTGACGAGAAGCCGCTGAAGGGAAGAAGCACTCATCTTGTCTCATGGTTCAGGTAGACGTAGTCTATCATGGCACCAAGGCGGGCACTGGGCACGAAACTACTAGCTCACATCTCGGTGGACCACGAAACAGAGAACTGGAGTCCTGGCCACTTTCCCATTTCCTCAGTCAGACCCTAGCCCTTGGGGCAGTGCTGCTCACATTCAGGGCAGCGCCTCAATGAATCCTTTCAGAAATAACCTTAACGACATACCCAAAGGCATGCCTCAGCAATGTCATGAGCTCATATGGTCTTTTTCTGGACAACAGTGATGCTGACTGTCATATGAGCGCATTGGCCAGAGTGGCATTCTCCGGCCCCATCCCTTTCTGAGCTGTGGTAGGAGTCAGTGCCCTGTCAACTTCCCTCAAGCCTCCTGTCACATGGTGGTGACTGGGGCTCTGTTCTCCCCCTAAAGAAGTAGGTGTTTCTTTATGCAATCAAGCTAATGAGCAAAACTGACCCTCACAGGTATCCATGGCCTGATGAGGCTGGAAAGCAATACATATCAGCTGTATTTGAAGACAGAAGATCTCTCTGACTTCTCCCAACCTGTTTGGTGACCTATGGCATTTACTTTGGAGAGAAAAAGTATTTGCTCCTTTATAGCTAGCATATATTTAAGCAGCCTTTGCATTCCTTATGGAGAGGAGGTACTAGGTGCATTTCTCGGTCACAGTTTACCCAGTCTCTTCCTATTTCTCAATTATGATGCACCTTTGACTTGTTTCAGTTATTTACCCCGGGCCTGAGTGAATTCCCAGCCCTTCCCAGCCACACACCCACACCAAGAGCCACACCATGCTCCCCACCCAGTGCTCCCACATATCCTTATGTTTGTGTAGACACTTGGCATCCACTTGGCCCATGTGCTCACATAAGGCCTGCGGGCCCCACTAACCCACACGGAAGTGAAAGCATCTAAATACCCAGATCCCTTCAGAACAAGGAGAAGACGCCACGAAACCAGAGGCAGTCAAGAAGATGTTCAGGGCTGAGGCCCGGGAGACGCAGGAAGTGAAGGGAGAGAAGAGACAGGACCTAGGCCAGAGTCCCTCCACTGCTCTCTAAGAACCATTGGGCAGCCAAGCAGGGACCAGGGCTGAGGCCTTCAGTTTGGTGGGAGTTGCCTGTCCAAAAAAAAAAAAAAAAAAAAAAAAAAAAAAAGTCCCAAGACACTGAACTAATGCTGGTGAGGAGTTAAGTCTCCTTCACTCACTGGGCAGGGCATATGCTGGTAGATGCTGGTATGTCCCCTTTATTAACCAGTGTGGGACAAATGTTGCTTTGCCTGCCCCCTTTCTAAGCACAGGGATACAACAGACGGATGGGGCAGGCCCCTCTGCCTCAAGGGCCTTGCAGTCTCTCCGGTTTGAGTGACAGTAACAGTGAGGGCTTTTAAGCCCTTAGCAGGTACCAGAATTCCCATCACTTTCACATGTGTTAGTGGATTTTGTCCTAGTTACAAGCCATGAGGAAAACATTAATAGTAGTCTTACCCTGTAGATGGTAAACTGAGGCACAGGGAGGTTACGTGACTTGCCCAACGTTTTGCAGATCGTAAATAAAGGAGCCATCATTAGAATCCAAGCAACCCAAGAGCCCACACGATGTTAACCAGTGTTTGGTGGCCTAGCTCATGACACAAAGCCTCAAAGGTTACAAAGCATTTAAGCATATCCTCAAGCTCACTTGAGCCTACCAGCAGTCGCCTCAAGTACATCTCCCTATTCCCATTTGACAGCTGGGGACAATGGATGTGGACATTTTAAGTAAAATGCCATCTTCTTGGTAGCTAGTTGATATCAGAGACAGGATTCCAGCCCAGATGTAAGGTCCCAATGGCGTGGTGCTCAGTCAGAATCGGGCCCACTCATTTTTTCAGGGCCTCAGAAGGACCATGCATGCTTCCCCTTGACCTCTGATCTGTGCACTATGAACTGTGCACTATGGTATCAAGTATGGGGGTTTCAAACCCAATTTCAGCTTATGCATATACTGTGTATCCACTGCGTGTTCCTGGGAGGGGTGTCTCGCTTCTGAGGCCACTTCCCTGCAGCAGGACAGACACACTTGCTTCGCTGTACTTCGCTGTACCGTGGGGAGTCAAAACAAGCCATGCGCTGCCAAGTGTGGGCCCACAGTGAGCCTACCAGTCACTGAGAATCCTCCTCAGCCTTTCTAAGAGGGATTTTGCAGGAGGGCAGGGACAGCAGGGTGGCTTCCTGTACTCTTCCTCCTGGCATTTAACCAACTTTCTTCCTTCGAAGAAATGCATTTGCACACCGGATGTGGCCCCAGATCTGGAACTTGTCCTCACCCCAGGAGCTCACAGGAGGCTTGATGCAGCAGGCCTCACACTGAGCCTGGGAAGAAGCTGTGAGGTTCACAGCTTCCTGCCCACCCACTAGGTCCTGGGGCTATCCCCAGGGACACGAAGGAAGCCGGCCAGAGCAGATGGAAGAGGGCCTTTCAGCAGCCCCCTGACTCACGGCAAATAACGCAATAAGGTGACTGATTTAGGGAACATGGCAGGGGTAATAGCAAGGCCTAAGAGCTAGAATCCAGCTCCCCGGGGAAAGGAAAATGAAAAATATGACTAAACTGTCCTCCCACACAGCTGTCATTAAAACAGTGTTCGGTATGTCACAGATATTTTTGCTTCGTCTCCAAATAATTTGTTCTTCCAACTTAAATTTTTTTAATTTAATTTTTATTACTCCTTCCTCCACCTCCCCATTTGTTCTATGAGGCCAAGGAGACTGGTGAATATTCCATGTCCCGAGGGCCTCCCCTGAGCTTCAGAGTCAAGGCTCACACACTCCACGCCCCCAAGTCTGCTTTACAGCCTGTTCTAATGATGCAGAGTCCTCTGCCCTCCCCCTCCTGCCTGCTCCCCTCCTCTCTTGTTCCCCCCTCCCGCTCTTCTCTGTTCCCCTCTGCTTCTCCAGCCTCCTCCTTTCTCTTTCCTCCTCACCGCTTTACCCTTTTGTCCCCCTCCTCTCTTCTGAGTTTCTCCCCGCAACCTCTTCCTCTCTATTTCTTTCCTCTTCCTTCTACTTTCTTCATCCTCGTTCCCCCTTCCCACGTCTTACCTCCTTTTCATCTTCCTTCTCCTCTTCTTTCCTTGATTTTTTAGAATTACATTTTGCTTTACACAACACACATACACACACACACACACACACACACACACACACACACACACACATTTAGAGATCAGAGGATACGTTGTAGGAGTCAGTTTCTCCTTCTACCTTGTGGGTCCCAAGGATCGAACTCAGGTCATCAGGCTTGCCATCAAGTGTCTTTACCCTCCTCTTCCTTCCTCCTCTCTTCTTCCTCCTCCTCCTCCACCTTCTCCTCCTCCTCCTCCTCCTAAGTCTTAGGAAGAAAGTTGGCCAGCATTTTCACGTTACTAGCTACTGTCCTAGATATAATGACCTGAGCTTCTGTCCTCAGCAGAGGGCATGAGCACATATATACACAGGTGCACATGACTGAGTAACTTCAAGCCCAGTGCTCAGAAAGAGATGGACCTGGGCAGAGCAGGAAGCAAGGCAGCTCTCGCCAGGGCTATGGAGCAGGGCCTCTGAGGAAAGGCCGGCAAGAGGACAGTAGCTATGCAAAGCTGAGGAATCTGCAGATGGAAAGCGAGCCTTCCACACTGTGAGGTCCCCACAATGGGACAGAGCTGACGGGCCTGAGAAAAGAGGGAGGTTTTGGACTGCAGCAGAGAGAGCAAGGACAGCACGGAGGAAACTACTGGCAACAAGAGGAGATGGCAGTCAGGCCACCGGGGCCTCTTGCTAGCCACGGGGCTTACCAGGAGTATATGTGGGGTACCATGAAATTGGTTGGAAGGTTTCAAGTGGGGCGACTTGACCAGTAAGTGGTCTGTAAAAGTTGACCTGTGGGGAGCCAGAAGGCTCAGAAGACCCAGCAGGAAGCCTGACCACCCACATGTGGCCTGACTCTACGCTACCATCCCCCGCCCCCCACCAAACTGCATGCCCCTGCCCGTTGTTCTGCACTGCTTCTCTTGTGCCAAGGATAGAGCCTGGCGTGTGGAAGCACTCCCGACTATTTTGTATGCACCTAACTGCTAGGCTCTGACTAGGTATGAATTGCTGCTGGGGGACTGAGGCCTTCTCACAGAGGCGCCTACTGTACAGAGGTCTGAAGAAGACACGGGGCTCAGAGAGTTGGCAGACGGTTCAGGGAAAAGCTTGCTCTGTGATATATCAAGAACAGCAAGAGTCCAAACAGAGAGAGAATCAGGGCCCAAGTAGCCAGAGCGGTTTCCTGAAGAACGGGATGGAAGTGAGCTTCAGATTCTGGCTGCCAGATCTTTGCCCTTTGGCTCCTCCACCTGTAGCACGATTTCTCCCCTCATCTCATTTGACCATGGCTGGGAGGCTCTCCAATCCCAGATCCCCTTTGCTCGGAAGCTTTACCCAGTCCATGTACCCAGGTTTGTGAGACCCTCACCTTCCTCTCTTCTGAGGCTTTAAGTTGCCTTGTAGTTTTTTTTTTTAATCTCTTACTCACACCCTCCCAAGGAAGCCTGCTAACCGAAGACAAAGGTGGCATCTGATTCATCCCTTAACGCCCTAGAACCGAATGCAGTTCCTGGAACACAGATGCTCAAGAAAGTACTTGTGCCCATGCAGAAGGAAGCTTGTCTTCTCCAATGGACGAGGAGATCCTCCCTATAGCTGCTAATGCATTGTTCATCCAGCAATTATTTATTGAGGACTTACTGTGTACCAGCCATTATCCTAGGCTCTGGAGACAATTGTCAGCAAGACAGACAGGTCGCTGCATTTATAGAGCTTATTCAGCGATGAAGGGCCAGACAAAAAGCCCTAAGTAATATAGTAAATCAAATGGTGTTCAATACAATACAGTTAAAAGAAAGAAGGAAAGAAAGAAAGAAAGAAAGAAATGGCAGGCACAGGGTGTGTTGAGGGCAGAATACTGAATGGAGTGTCAAGATCTCCTGAGAAGATGTTGGTAGGGATTCCCTAAGAGATATGCAAAAGCCATGTGGAGCATTTGCGCCCCAGGGTTCATTCCTCTAGCAAGACAATCAATATTCAGCGAGTCCCCATCACTCTTCTCTACCACTTTAATGTACTGATGCCCTTGGCACTAAATGCCTCTGTCCTCTCTTGCTAAAATGACTTCCCTTTACTCCACAGCTCTACCACAAGCCTCCACCCTTGCGTTGTTCCTCTTAACAGCCCACCCTCTTTGAAAGAACTGTCAGGCTCATGTGCTTATAGTCTCTTCCTTTTTATCTGTTTCCCTTGGGAAGCATGGATTGCGTCACAGTGTGTGCGATGCTTTGTGAACACAGCTAGGTGGCCTCGTTGTAACCCTGTGAAGTAGGAGGTCTCAGGTTAGAGAACAGAGCAAAGGATGGCTAAATGGCTCACCGACAGACACACCACTAGCCCATGGCATGGTGCTGAGGCAAGATGGGCCCACACCTGAACTCTCCAGTGTAACTTTTCAGTGCAAGGCTCCCCAGAACCCAGCTGATCAGGGCTTCATATGCATCTCCTTCCTGAAGTTTCTCTCTGTAAGGAATCTGGTCCTCCGTGGTACTGGTCCTGCAGACATTTCTCAACTTCACTGATACACCTCAGCAGTGCAGAAGTCCCTTGGCCACTCCTTGATGCTCTCCCTTCTCCAGGCTCTGGGGGGATGTTGTCTTCATCCTCCTGCCTCATCGTTTTCTCTTTTCCCATACCTAGGGACTTGGAAGAGCCTGAGCCTAGCCCTGGGCCTCTGTTCCAGCTGCATTCACTAGCTTAGCTGACCATCTCTTCTAGACCTTTGGCTTGAGATATTCTGCTCAGTGTTGAAATGTAGGCATGTTCGGGTCCACTGAGGGAGGATGCAACATCACTGGGGAAGTTGTAGTGATGCAGAGAAATTTGGTTCATGGTGATGGCCAAGAAGCAGAGAAGGGAGGTTGGCAGTGTTCGTCCAGGTTTTTCTCTCTTTTGCCTTTATATTCACTCTGGTTTTCCCGTCACAGTTGAACCATTCAGGAAATGCTCTCATGGGCACACCCAAAGCCGTGCTTCTTTAATGCCCTGAGTGTATCTTAATCCAATCAAGCTGTCAACAAAAATTCACCGCCACAGCTTTCTTCCCAAGTTGACACCTAACATAATTGACGCTCTTAGTGTCTCCGCTTAGGGGTCCAGTGAATGTCTCGAACTCAAGGGATCCTAAACTGAACTTTCTACCCCCTACGCATCCCGCTCCACTCACTTATCTGCCTGAATAGAAAGCTCCAGCCACTCAGGTATACAAGTTAAAAGCCCTGGAGTTATCCATGACTCTTCTACTCTCTGGTCCTCCATAAACTTTGCATTCCTTCTTTCTGGGGACATACAAAACCTGACCATGTTTCTCATCCCTGTTCCTACCACACTGGTGAAAGCCACTGCCATCTCTGTTATCACTATAAGATCCCCTACCTCCTCCACCACCAGCAGCAACAGCAGCAGCAACAGCACCAGCAGCAGCAGCACCACCAGCAGCAGCAGCAGCAGCCCCACCACCACCACCACCAGCAACAGCAACAGCAGCACCACCAACATCAGCACCACCACCACTGGCATCCTGAACACTTTCCCTACCCATCATATCAGCCAACATGGCCCTTTCCAAACCTAAATAAGAAAGTATTCCTCAGTTGAGATCCAATGATGGTTCTTTCTCCAGGGCCGAATTGACCATCTTTACGGTGCCTGTAACATTCTCCTTGATGGACTTCTCATGGTTCCTCTAAATTCATCTCCTGCAGCACTTCTTTTGGTACTGGTTGCTTTGCCTGCTGTCCCTATTTAGAAACGGCCCCACTTTAGGCCTTTCCTCTTGACTCTTCCCATCACTAATTCCTTTGACTCTCATGGCCAATTCCCTCAGGTGTTCTAGGGACACAGAGCCCACACTGGCTTCCCCGGGCTTCCTCATTCTTTCCCTTCCACTACTCTGGTTTTCCTTTTTGGCACATGACTTATTTCAATGACATATGCTCCCACACTCCACTAGCCCAAGGATGACAGAGGCGTGAAAATCTGTATTTTATACAGTGATATTCTAAGCACCTAAGTGATAATCTGGCCCAGAGGCAGTGCTTGTGACCCGACGCCCCCTCCCCGTGAGACCCTGTCTAGTGACATTCTGGGACAAGCATGCCAACTTTGGGGCAGCAAGTACCAAGGCCCTTCATCTTCCTTCTTGCTCAGTGAAGGCCAGGGTCTGTGGAAGTGACCCACTGTCAAGGCCGAAGCATCTGCATGTTTTTCAGCATCCATCTGCTCATTCACAGTGACATGTGTACTTTGTAGCCTGGTCCAGGGAAGAGCAGCAGCATGCTGAACATGGCCCATAAAACCCAGCCCAGCAGCCGTGTTAACCCAGACAAATTCATCCCATCCACTGAGATGAACAGCCCCGATCTGAAGAGGTCCTGGTGAGCGGCTGACCTCTCTGCCTGCTTCCAACTTCCCTGCAGACGCAGCCAAAGAAAAGTTCTGTGTCAGCAAAGCCGCTGTCTGTGAGTGACGGGACACTGGCCTGCCGTGCCCACCTTCAGGGAACTGAAGAGCATCTCTCCTCTTGGAGCCCCACCTCACCAGACCCAGGGCTCAGCCTGCGCTCTCTTCTCTTCCTCCTCTCCGTGTTCATTGTCACTTCTGCCTGCTCCTTGTCAACCCTCTCTTCTCTCCGTGCTCTTATAAAGAGGTCCCTGTTTTCCCATCTTTGGTTTCCCTGCATCCGCTTCCCTCCACACTCGCCCTGTGTCCATTCTCCAAATATCATCTCATCTCTGCTTTTCGCCCCCATCCAATCCTTTTTCACAACACCTCTCTTTCCACTTCCTTTCCTATTTCACTCCTTCCTCTCTTGTTTTTACCCTGCCACTCCCACTCGGGTTTCTTTTCATGGCCTCTGGCCTTTGAGAGCAATGCCCCAGGTGTCTGGAAAGCCCTTTATTTCTTCCTCCCCTCCCCCATTCTACAGGTAGCACTCTGTCCATGACACTGGTCTCTGGTTAGGGGCCAGCCCACTGTCAGTAAGCTCAGGAAATTCTCTTGCCCACCCAGTCAGGATGACCTTAGCCTTGGCCCAGTGTGTTGACTTTTTTTTTTTTTTGGTGGCCTGTGGTCTCTTCACTGGCATGGGGTACTCCCCTGCTGTCAAGGATGACTTGGATCTACAATGCCATTGACTTTCAAGACTTTCTGCCAACTCCCCAAGTCCCCTGCATAAACGGTTTCTTAAAAGTCCATCTAGGTGGCACCTTCCCAGGTCTTTCCAGCTGAGCCTGAGCTTTCCCAGATGCTCCAGAGCAGATCCTTCTCTCATGTCAGCCCTGGCTGCCATCTTTTCTCTCACAGCCAGTGTGCCAGGCCACTTTGTAAGGTGTGGTGTATCTGCTTCTGTTCAGTCAGCATTGAATCTGGCTTGCATGCTGCCTCTTTCTTTTCCAAAGCCATGAATTTCCACAATGCCACAATAGAGGAAGGAGGACTTCTTAGTTGCTTTTTACTGTTGGAGTTTGATCAGCTTAGAAATATCATTAAGTGGTTGTGGGCAGTTGGGCAGGCCTGCCAGGACCACCACCCCCCCCCCCGAAAGCTATTTTCCCCCTTCCTGGTTCATTGTTCACTATATGGTGGCCACCAATTGTTATTCTCCTCTTCCACCTCTGGAGAAACTTCTCCTGTCCTTTCATACTTCCACTCTGCCAAAGGAATATTTCCTCACAAAGACATTGATGGGTTAAATGGGATTGTATCGATGAAGGGGCCTTGGAAACTGGAAGCATGGGATGTAGCATTTGCCTATGGGACAACAAGAGATAATGTTCTAAAATCCTTCATGGAAGCCTGAAACCAAAGATAGATCCAAACCCTACACACAGTATTCCCCACCCCCCAACACACACAACACACAAATTGCATGACTTTCCGTCTGAACTAAGCACTGAGGCTGTAACTTTTGCGGTTTTGAGGTGCGACTGTAAGACTAGCATAAATCTCATTTCTGTTCTACATAATTTCACAGATGGAAAATTTGTTCTCACCACTGATTTTAGCAGTCTCAGTGTACAATTCTTTTTCTTTCCATATTAAAGACAGAACTTTTAACTTGAAGGAAGAGCTTTGCAGCTACTCTTTGACACATCTGAACTGTTGGCGTTATTAGTTTTACACTTTGGTCATTATTATATATATATTGCGAGTTCCTGAAACACAAGCAGTGTGGTATCAGTTCTCCCTAGTAATTGAGATATCCATTGAATGAGTAATGGGTGCATGGCATGCACAGCGTGGCGACAGTTCACAAAGCGATGGTTTACATCCTGGGCAGGATTCCACGTTGTGCTGGCTAGTTTTATGTCAACCTCTAACACAACTAGAGTTATCTGAAAGGAGGGAACCTCCAGTTGAGAAAACGCCACAGTAAGATCCAGCTGTAAGGCATTTTCTTAATTAGTGATTGATGGAGGCGCCCATTGCAGTCGGTGGCATCCCCTGGCAAGTGGTCCTGGTTTCCATTAGAAAGCAAGCTGAACAAGTCATAATGAGCAAGCCAGTAAGCAGCCCCCTTTCATGGCCTCTGCATCAGCTCCTGCCTCTAGGATCCTGCCAGGTTTGGGTCCTGACTTCCTTCAATGATGAACAATGATGTGGATGCATAAGTCAAAGAAACCCTTTCTTCCCCAAGCTGCTTTTAACCGTAGTGTTTCATCAAGCAACAACCCCAACTAAGACACATGGATGGTAAGGGGTTTCATCACACCACTCAGAATGATGTGCCAATTTTAAATCGGTGGATATAGTTCTAGAATAGCCCATGCATATTTTTGAGCCAAGACTGACCATAGCTAACTAAAGTCATGGGACACAAGACAGGGGGTAAGAAGAGATAGCTGCACACAGTGGCTTAAATGTGCTGTCGTAAGCCACTGTCTAGGGCTGGGTGATGTTTCAAGTTGGCTTACTCTTCACTGAGGTTTTACTGGTCTGTGCTCAAAACAGTCTGACTCCCAGATGACTGTGAGTAGCAGCGTGCTTGCTTCACCCCTGGCATGCTCACACACCTGGAGCTTAGCTTTCTGTGGGGCTCTGCATTAGGTGTGAAATGGGAATCTTCTGCTCTCTGCAGGGATTTCTTCAGTGCACCGTGGCCAGACGTGACTGACATCTCAGCTGAATGGTGCTCATTGTGAACCGCTCACTACCTTTATACAATAGGCTCAGTGGTGCACAATAGGTATGTTGGGGTCACAGCATGCACAATCTTCCTGTTGTGTCACCTCCAGCACATTTAGTGGACCCCTCCTCACTACCCGAGGCCTGATTTTCCCTGTTGTTAAAGTGACAATGAAGAAAAGCAGGTCTGGCAGAGTGTTGTGAAAAGCCAGGGAGATAATGCGGGGAAAGTGCTTATCCCATGCCTATGATGTAAGTGTTCAGTAAGTGTCACTATTTTATTATTATCTCACAGGGCAGCCTTTGCATGGCTCTGAGCTGCAACTGGCCTCCCAATAAATTGAAGAGGGCTAGCTCCTGCAGTCTGGAAGTTTCTAATTCCTCTTGCATAAGCCCTTCAAATGTCTAGGGACAGCTTTCATGTGCCCTCTAAGTCTTCCTCAATAGAAGTGTCTTTGGCTTCATCCCCTATTCCTCATCTTTTCCATGGTTTCCAGACCCTTTATCATCTAGGTCACTGCCTTTTGTGCACATTTGTCAATGCCTTTCCAAAAATACAGCAGGCAGAACTGAAGGTAAGACTTTGAATTTGGTCCCACCTGCCCAGAGTACAATGGGACAGTGACCTTGATCTGGATCCTGTGAAAAATGGAAGCTGTCATTAGCGTGTGCTGGTGTGTCTCACTGTTGAATGGTAACTCAGTGATCTGCAACCAGCTAAAACTTTTTCCTATGCACCTGCTGGGCCTGGCCTCATCATGCTTCCCAAACTAACTTTTTCATGGATACAGTGTTGGTGACTGTGTCTTCAGCTGTGCTCTAGTGTCTTGACTAAGAGGTGCGATCCTTATAATTTCAGTGCATGAATAGATCAATAGATTTCCATGTTAAAAAGTAAATAAAAGATATAATGGCATAAAGTGAGATGTTCCCACAACATTCTATCCCAGTCTGTTCAGTCTTCCCTTCTCCCACTTTGGCCGTGACTACAACACTAAGTTTCTGATGTGTCCTCTGGAGTGTCCTTAAGCAGGTATAAAGGAATGCCAATATTAACCTTTATCTTCCACTCACATTTTACATAATTGGTAGTGTCTGGTACACACAGCTCTGAATTTATGGTGGTCATCAGGATTTCACCAAGCAAGGCCCAGGGTCTCTTTGAATCTTCACTCTTTCATCTGACACAGTTACATTCCCTAGTCATGTGACACTTGGATATGTTTTAAGTTGTTGTCAGTGTCTTTCTCCAAGTCATTGCTAGACATGTTTAGAAAGCTGGGGGGGGGTGTCTCTCACTATGGATGTATCCCAGGTAAATGTTGTCATTTATCAACAAACACAGCCTGAGGTGCCACTCACTGATAAAACTCACAAGGCTTGGTTTTTAGTCCACTTTTCTCCCTAATTCATGGGCTAAGACCCACATCCACCTACTATCTCATTAAAGAACTAGCTTTCTAGCCAATTGTAGTAGCATACACCTTTAATTCCAGCACTGGAGAAGCAGAGGCAGGCAGATATCTATGAATTCAAAGCCAGCGAATTCCAGGACAGCCAGGGCTACAGAAAGAGTCTCCGTCTGAAAGAGAGAAAGAAAGAGAGAGAGAAAGAAAGAAAGGGAAATAAAGAAGAAAGAGAAAAAGAAAAAAGGAAGAAGGAAAGAACGAGCTTCCTGGGCCAAGGAAATGAAGATAGGACTGAAAGGGAACTCAGTCAGTGAAGAGCATTCTCCTCATGCAAGCATGAGGACCAGAGTTCAATCCCCAGCACCCACATAAAAACCAACCACATTGGCATGAACCTGTAATGTCAATTCGGGGAAAGCAGAGACAGAAAGACCCACAGCACCCATTAGTCAGATAGTTCAACTGGATCAGCAAGCTCTGCGTCATGCGAGAGAATCTATCCCGAAGATAAGGTGGAGAATGATTGTGAAAGACACCTGGTGTCATCTTCCTGTCTTTGCACACATGCTCACATACACCTGTCTCATGCATGAATATGTGCAAGCACACACACATGCACAGAACTGTTTTGCTAATCTATCCGTTTAAAACAAATATTCTCAGCTAGGAAAGGTTTTTTTCTTCTAAATGACATATAGAAATACCTGGTGACGTTTTTTGGTTGTCAACGGACACTCTTTGGAGGAAACTGCCACTTGGAAAGAGGCCAGGGCATTGTTATTTTACAATGAACAAGAATCCCCACTGCCCCACATACACACACCAAAAAAAAAAAAAATCTCCAGTCTCAGTAAGATCGAGAAACTTTGGCTTAGAAAATTGCCAAAATATTTCAAATTAAAAGATTACTTTAATGTCACTTGGTCTTGATGAATTCATGTTGGCTCTTTACAATCACCACTTTTCAAAAGTTACGCCAACACTCAATTGATTTTTAGGAAAAGGGAATCCTCTAATTGAATTAGAACATCAGAGGACTGGGGGTGTAGCTTTGTGGCATCATAGAGCTTGCCTACAATACATGAGGGCTTGGACTCCATCCCCAGATTCAAAGAAAAATTAACTAACTAAATAAGCCAGAACATCATCTAGACTCCCCGTCTCGTGGGCTTTTTCTCCCCTCTGCTGGGAAGCAAATCTCCCATAGGTACCCTTCCTCACGGGGATGCCTCCTGTCTTTGGTGATGGCTTCAGTTTTGGCTCTTTTCTTACCACTGTCCCCAGCTCCAGCCAGAAATGGCATATAATTCATGGAGAGTTAGGAAGTCATGGGGAAATGCCAGGAGCAAGGGAGTAGGTGCAGTAACGTAGGCTCTTGTTCAGACTTTGTAAATGCCTGTTTCCCGTTTAAGCGACTGTCCCTGATGTAGCATCTGAAAAGCCTTGGCGGGGCGGAGGAAATAGCTCAACTGATACAGTGCTTGCACGAGAGGATCTGAGTTTGATCCACGGAATGTGCATTAAAAAGCCAGATGCAGTGCCACGTGCTCATAATCGCAGCTCTAGGGAAGCAGAGACAGGCGGATTCCCAGACTGTGCTGGCCAAGCGGTCTAGCCTACTCAGTGAGTTCCAGGCCAAATGAGAGACCCTGTCTCAAAAAACTAAGTAGATGGCACCTTAGAAATAATACCTTGGGTTGAAGTGTGGCCTCTACATGTGACTTGTATGCATAGATGTAACACGCGCATGCATGCACACACGCATGCCCCCAAATTCCTTAACAAACAAAAGAGGTGGAGAACTTTCTACCCTTCTTTAGGTGACTAGGCGCAGTTAAAACAGTAACAAAGGAGCCATTCGTGGTTGGCAGAGGCCAATGAGCCCAGGTTCCCTGAGGAGGACCTGGTGGCCATGCTCACATTCAGGAAAGATTGACTCCAAACCCACAGAGTACCCCCACTGACTACGCGCTACTATGGCGCTATTAAGGAAGGAATAGAGTGCTGACCCAGCTGTTGAAAAGCCTACAAGAGGCAGCTTGCAAAGTAGGAAAAGCATGAGTTTGGGGAAGATCTGCACCAAATTCCTACAGATCTGTTGAGACTAATGTAACAAGAAATAATTCTTAATGCCTTCAAGGATCTGATTTTCCTCTACAAGAACATAGATAGAAATAGCTACCTCCCAATTACAACGGCAGAACAGAAGAATACTACACTTGGGGTCATCAAAGACCCCAGCTTTAAATCTCCATTCTGTTACTCAACAGCTGTGAACACAGAGACTTTTCGTCAGTTTCCTTAAGTCTCTGTTTTCTCTAAATTGGGAATAATACAACCTATGCAAAAAGCGGTGAGGATCAAACAAATGTTTATTGAACCCATGGTTGTGCCCATCCAGGAAAGCAAGCTTCTTGCCTCAAATGGCATTTGAGCTGCGCCCTGAAGACTGAGGAAGTTGTTAAAAACAAAAGTGAAAGAGAGGACCTACAACTACGGAAGAACTGGAAGATGGTAGACTCCCATGAAGGCCTGTGGAACTCTCCAGGAAGTTTAGGAGTAAACACACGAGCAGCAGACAAATCAGAGTTGAATTATCTAACTTCTACAAGTTTCCTTTTCTTCATCTGAAGGAGGAGGAGAAGAAAAGAGGAGAAAGAGGAGGAGGAAGAAGAAGAGGAGGAGGGGGGAAGAAGAGAAAGGAGGAAGAAGAGAAGGAGAAGGAGGAGGAAGAGAAGAAAGAGGAGGAGGAGCAGGAGAAGAAGAGCTACAGAGCAGAAGGGAAGAGTAAAGTCTTTGGAAGCTTAACTCAGTGGTTGCATGTAGTTCAGGGCTTGGAGGACAATCTCTGTTGGCCTGCAGGATGCTTATCTATCCCATTTTGAGACCCTGGCTGGATTCCATCCCTATTATTGCTAAGCGCGCGCGCGCGCACACACACACACACACACACACACACACACACACAGTGTGATACCTGGAGCTCTGAGGTTGAGAAGGGTCAGTTCTCAAGGTCCTTGTGTGACGGGCCAAGGAAGAGGGCAATGTTTGGATCTGTGAGAAGCTTTGATTAGCTTTTGAGAAAAGGCACATGAGTCAAACTATTACAGGCCTGCTTTTGGCACCTCTAAGAGGTAGGCCGTTGAGGAAGACCACATAGAAACAAGGAGACCAGATGGGCTAGAAAAATGGACCATAGTTTGTTTTTCACCATGTTTTCATTAGAAACACTGAAGCAAGCAACAGAGGTTTATTAGCAAGGCCTCCGGTCCCACAGCTGGCTGAACCAAGGTCCTAGGGGAGAGTGTGGGATTCTGGCCCCTCCCTGTTGGACTCTCTTCCGCCACCCTCTTCTAGCCTCCCTATGACAGCTGCGGTGCCCACCCCCAGTCCCTGTTTGGAGCTGTGATTAATACAGGTTTAAAATAATCTTTGTCTTCTCCCTTTGTCCGCCCCCAGTGCAGCCGCTGCTCTCCTCCCCATCCCCCACACCCTCATCCTCTGTTGAATTAGCCGCACCTCACAAACCAGCCTGGGTGCTACTTTAGCCTGGAGCTAGGCCTTCTGCTCACGCGCCATTCCACGGAGTCCCCCTCCCAGACTGGGAGCAGATGACAGAGCTGCGCTTGCAGATTCCTTCTTGGTGCCTCAAATTGCACGTCACCCTCTTGCGAAGAGCTTTGGGCACAAAGCAGGGAAGACACCAACGGTCCACCAATCCTCCCATCTCACTCACTGACCTTGAAAGGCGCCAGGTTCTGCGTGGACACCCCCAACAGGAAGCAGGAAGTGCTGCCTCACTTCAGTGTGAAGTCATGGCCAATACTTCCTGATTTACAAAGGAAGTCTATACCTCGGGGGGGGGGGGGGGGGGGTCCCTCCTTTCATCCTCTGGCTTTTTTTTTTTCCTAAAGAAAAACGTTTCCACTTCTCGGCTAATAGCCCCAAGCTGAGGGGGTAGGAAGTGCCATGCCATAAAACAGAAGAATAAAACTAAAGTTAAGTGGTCTTCACATGATCAGAACAGAAACAGTGCAGCAGGCCAGATCCAGCAGCCAGCAGCCAACAGGCAGACTCTCCTGGGGAGGCCACCCACCTCTTCCCCTCAAAGCCTCTGGGTTTCAGCTCATACTTTCTGCATCTGCCAGAGCACTGTGGCATTGCCCACTTTCATGCTCTCCCAGGAATGAACCTGACAACTGTTAGACAGCTGCCCCTCAGAGCCATGCAACTGAGTGAAACACAGTACTTTTGTATGGCACTTGTGGATTGCCATATGGGGGTGGCTCACGCTAAGTCAGCCTGGGATGGTTTGGAGTGGGTGTTCATGAACACCAAACTATGGGTTGTTAAGAGTTGAAGAAATATAAGGGTCTCTATCCAAGCCCTTTAATTTAACAGAGAAGGAAACTGAGGCATAGAGAGCAAGGAGCTATAGAGTGATGAGTCAACCTTTGAGGCCCCCGCTCTTCCTTCCGCCTGCCCTAGAAGCTGTCCTGGACTCGTGCTGCGCAGTCTGAGATATAAAGGCTGCGCCATGGCCTGTCTCTTGCATTGGAGGTGACATAGCACAGAGAATAGATTTTTTTCCCATGCACAGTAGCCAGAGACAGAGGGTTAGGAACGGATCAAGTGCTGGGGAAACAAGTTCTGACTTAGAAACCTGAGAACCCAGGTGTCAGGGTGACGTGAGGTGCAGACAGCTGGCAGGGACTTGTGCCCACCTGGCCCCGCACAGGTGCTCACTTTGCTTTAAGCTGAACTGGACACACAACAACACACAAGTCCCGTCTTTTTCTCCGTCCGATGAGAAAGAGAGGGCTGCGAGCTCAAGCTCGAATAGACAGGCTGACGAATGCTCAGTTAATGCCAAATTGCTTGCTTAGGATTTGAAAAAAAAATAGAAGAGAAAAGGATGGAGGTGGGGACATGTATCCCTTTGGGTTGAAAGGAGACTGAGTGTGTTTGATGGCCTGGATGGAGTCAGGCTAAATATTTAATGTTCTTGACAGAGACCTGGAGGACGCTGTCCCTTTCTCTAAACAGTGACAAGCCAGGCTCCCAGGCTGGAAGACAAGGAAGCTGGCATCTGAGGCCCTGTGAGCTGCTTCCAGCTGCTTCTTGGACAAAACGGGAGGCCATGCTGGGGAATGTGACAGGGATATGGGGGTGAAGGACCGACACAGACTGAGGTTGGGGTGCAGGGGGCTGAGACAGAATGAGAGCTTTCTTTATTAAAAAAAAAATAGCAGTTCATTCTTTACATTTGGAATAAAAACCTGTTGTAATTACCTAGCAGTGGGAAAGCAATTTCCAAGCAGCTTTATTGTTCTGCTCCCCAACCAAACGCACAACGACACATCCACCAGGGACAGGCAAGAGCGAAGGCACACCGCAGTAACTATGATATTTAAGTGTTTCCACAGTAGAAATTTCAATAAGGTTTAAATGAACCATAAGTTGATTTCTCTCCGGATTATTCTTTCCCTCCTCTTCCTTTATTACTTAAGACATTGTGCTCTTAAGCTGTACTCATAGGGCCCTGGCAGAGCTGTCCCAGCAGGAAACTTGAAAACATTATTGGCTGCCGCTCAGAGTGCCTCCTTCTTAGCCCAGGCCCCAAGGAACAGGAGCTCCTGCCACCCACCTGAGACATCAGCTGGTTCATCTGAGGTCCCCGGCTCCCATCTCATGTCCTAAGAGTCTCCTGGGTAAGTTCACCTTTCGTGGCTGCAGGCCCCTAGACCCTTGCTTCCTACGTGAATTGGCAACTTCCAGCTGGCTAAGGATCCAGTTGTAAATCTTTGACTAACAGGGCCTACAAGTGCAGGCAGGGCTAGGAGTGTGGCAGCAGGGTGAGTGTGAAATCAAAATGTCTAGGTTTCTTTTTATCATCATCATCATCATCATCATCATCATCATCATCATCAAGAAGGGTAGACAAGTCCATCATTCTATGAATAGCTAATAGTAGCACTAATAGTAACACACACACACACACACACACACACACACACACACACACACACGTTCCTAAAGCCCACATACACAATTTCATTCTCACCATAATCCTAGTGATTACACTATGATTCCATTTTAGATGAGTAAACTGAGGTTCAAAGAGCTTAAGTCACTTGGCCAAACTCTTACAGGCAGTGTTGGGGTGGGAAAGATCCCAGATCCAATTGCTGAGCCCTCCCACCTATTTTCCTGTCTCAAGTCACTATCACAGAAACATTAACTCCTTACAAACCATGCGTTTGAAATGTTGTGGATGAGCCAACAGTAGAATAGGTCTGAGGGGGAGCGGGCCTTCCTTGAGGACTCTGCTGGCTAGTTGTATGTCATCGGTACACAGGATAGAGTCGTTTTGGAAAAGGAACCCTCACTTGAGAAAATGTCCCCACCAGATTGAGTGACCCCACCAGATTGTCCTTAGGTATACTTTCTTGAGAAGTGGTTGGTGTGGAAGGCCCACCTCACTGTGCAAACTGCAATCCCTGGGCTGGGGGTCTTGGTTGTTATTATAAAAAAAAAAAGCAGTCAACACAGGGAACAGAGTCCCTTGATAGCCTGTTTCTGTTCCTGCCTCCAGATTCCCTTGCCTTGAGTTCCTGTCCTCACTTCCCCCAGGGATGGAGTGTGACCCGAGACTTGTAGGCTGAGCCAAACCCTTTGCTTTCCCAAGTTGCTTTCGGTCATGGTGTTTTATCACAGCAACAGAAACACTAAGATAAGAGCCTTGAAGAAATGCACAGACCACACAGTAGAAGGAGAGGCTGCCTGCGACAGTCCTGAGGACTCAACCACTGCCTTCCTGCAGACTCTGCGTGCATCTGGTCAGCCAAGTAAGCTCCCCTCTGCAAGGCTGAGATAAGTCATGTTCAACCGACCACACCGTGTGGTTCTTTTCAGTCCTATAGCACAGGCAGAGCTGGGAAAGAACGAAGAGCCCTGAGCATGGATTTTCATTTCAAGCACTGAAAAACGGGCCATATCTAGGGATGTTTGGACTGGGAAATGCCTTCATGTGGAGTTTTCTGTTCAAGGCTATATTTCAGGAGTCATTTAAGTAATCTCTGGAAGCCGAGAGGCAAGAATATGAATGCAATGATGCAGAGCATTTGACTGCAAGCAGAAAGCCAGCCACCAAACTCCAGGCAGCTCTGGGGTTACTCAGGGTTCTCCAGAGAAACAGACTAAGGGCAAATAGGTATGTATGTATGTATGTATGTATGTATGTATGTATGTATGCATGTATGTATGCATGTATATAGATAGAGATAGATAGATGATAGATGTAGATACATGGTAGAAAGAAAGAAAGAAAGAAAGATAGATAGATAGATAGATAGATAGATAGATGAAAATGCAATGTGGGGAGAAAATGCTTAATTGCTTTATACTCTATCACTCAGTAGCCAGGGCAGGAACTCAAGACAGGAACTTGGAGACAGGAACTGAATCAGAGAACACAGAAGAATGCTCGCTGGCTTGCTCTCCATCGCTTGCCCATTCTGCTATTTATATAAGCCGGGATCACCTGCCTAGGGGTGGCACCATCCACAAGGGACTGGGTCTGCTCTTCCACATCAATCATTAACCATTAATCAAGAAAGTGCCTCACAGACATATCCACAGACCAATCAGAGGGAGACAATTCCCCAGTTGAGGTTCTTTCTTCCCAGGTAACACTGCTTTGCGTCAAATTGACAAAAACTAACCAGCATACCTTCCGATTAGCAGGGCAGGCAGCCATTTTTATCTTACTGTAGACTTGTCAACTGAATGGATGAGGCCCACTTGCACTGGGACAGGCCGTCTTCCTAGTCTGCTGAATCAGATATTGGTCTCAAAAAAAGACTACAGTAATATTAGACCAAAGACCTGTGGCCCAGTCAAGTTGGTGTAGAACGTTAACCATCTCATTGCTCCTGTCTGGGTGCAGCCGGCTCTCTCTTCTCTCTCCTTTGCCCATCAGCTTCTGCTCTAAGGGCTAAGAGTGTAGGGAGGGTGCTTAGAGCATCCCTTTAGCTCCACTTAATGAGCTTGCCCTTCCCTTCAGTTTCCCACATCTGTTGGCTTCAGCAGCCAGCTGTGCAGGTTAAAGGCAGTGTGAGTGCTTCTCCCACTGCCCACCCTGTCCTTTTTCTCTCCAGAAGGCACTGTTGTTACTAAAGAGACCACAGCAGAGAAGGTGGCCATGGGTAGGAACATCTCTAAGTGAGCTCTGCCTGGGCACCCCGGAGGAGAGGAGGCTGGGGTGGAAGTGGAGTCTCCCCTGTCTCCTCTCCCCTTCATGCAGCAGTCACTGAGCTCCGTCTGACTAGAAGCCCGTGTCTTATTAGACACAATAAGGCCATATTGTGGCTGGCAGGAGGGAAGCGCGTTTCATGCTCGGAGAAATGGGGTTCAGCAAAGAGGAAGAGGTTCTGAGTACATGTTTCTCTGCCTGCTTGTGTGCAGGTTGGCAGTGGCATCAAGCCAGGGGAGATAAGGCAAGCTGTGGTGACACAGTATTGACGCTCTGATAGGGGTAGTTGTCCTAGGCATTACATTAGCCCCTTTCTTCTAGCTGCCTGGCTTGGAGCGAGTTGCTTAACTTTTCCATGTCACATCTATTTTCCTCTGAAATTGAATGAAAACAGTAGCACTCACCTCCAAAGGATGCTTTCATGTGTGTGTGTGTGTGTGTGTGTGTGTGTGTGTGTGTATTAGATGAGTTCATACATATGAAATAGGTAACAAAATATTTGGCCCCTTGTGGGGCACAACAAATGCCGGCAGTTGTAAGACTCCACCACTCCGTTTTTCCTCCCTAAGAGTTGGAGAATCAGTTTTGTGTTAGCGGGATATTCATAACAAATTAAAAGTCCTAGGCTGGCCTCGTTAGCCGTCAAGGGTGTGAGGATGTGTGGTCTGGGGTGAGCTTCCCTCAGCAAGAAGGCAAGGACTCTTTTTCTCCGCCTCCACTACAGATAGCAGGCTGGTGTTCAAGCACCATGAGTTTGGTGGTTTGAGACTACTATAGAGCAGTGGTTATCAACCTTCCTGATGCTGTGACCCTTTAATACAGTCCCTCATGTTGGGGTGACCGCCCCCCCCAACCTTAAACTTATTTTTGTTGATACTCCATAGCTGTAATTTTGCGACGGCTATGAATCGTAATGTAAATATTTTGGAGATAGGGGCTTGCTAAAGGGGTAGTGACCCACTGGTTGAGAACCACTGCCGAAACAGCAGCATCACACCTGCTCCTGGGCACGCATAACTGAATGCCTGTGGCTCCTCAAGGCATAAGACGGAAACTGTCCGTTCCAGTCTCATACTCCGAGCCCTGCACCTGCACTGTCTCTCTTGGGCTTCTTCATTGTTTAGGAACAGAGTGGTTGGCTCTTCTCCTCCCCTCTTACAGAAAACTCCTAGTGCTCTCCTGGCCTCTCCATCCCCAAGGTCCCACATTCCTTCTCAAGAGTTCACCCATTAACACACATAAACTGAGAGTGTTGAAGAAAACGGTCTGATGGAGTTCCAAGCATGCCTGGGTGAAGGGGGACTTTAAACTGAAACGTAGTTCTTCCCAACTTCCCTGTAGACCTGTGACAACTCAAACTTTTCGTCTCTGGGCTTAGTGGTGCAGACTTGTAGTTGTAGCTACTCAGGAAGCTGAGGCAGGAGGCTCCTAAATTCAAGGGTTGCCTGAATTACAGGGTGAGCTCAAGGCCAACCTGGGCAATATAGTGAGACCTAGCTCAAAGTTCAAAGTTAAAAGAAGGAAAGAGATCTATTGCAGTAATAGAGCCATTACTTACCATGCACGAACCCATTTTGTCCCCTGTACAAAAGAATGAAGAAAAAAAAATCTTTTAAGTGCCCGCATAGTACAGGACACTTAACTGGGGGGGGGGGGGGGGAGGATCAATATGAGGCTTTTGTTTGTTTGTTTAACCCAACCAGGATGCCTCTTTCTCTGAAATAGAATCTTGGTGTCATTACTTGGAGGATAGGCTTGTGTCTAAAACGTTGTTACATCCCCCAGAGCCGTTAGCACAGCGCCTAGCACATGGCAGGTACTTTTCTAAATGCGCTTGAATGAATAAGTGAGTGGAAAAATAATGGAACTCAGAGACAGGGCCCTAATTAGTGCCACTGGGTGTGGAGCTGTCCACATTCATAATCCACCTGAAGACAGAAAGATCAACCCTGGAGCCAGATATGGCAGAAGGACCAAAGATGCAACTGGGCATCCCGAAGACTCCCTGTTCTCTCCCACAATAAACAAGTACTACAGCCCGTTCCCTCCTTCCGTCTCCTCCCTGCCAGCTTTCTTTTACTCCTCCCCTCCGGCCTCCTCTGTTTTAGGAGCACCTGGGCAGAAGGAAGAGAGGAAGACCAGAGTCATTCTCTACTCCCTACTTGGTCTGAAAATAGTAACTAATTCAAAAATCACTTTTCTTTAGCATCAGGATAGATGTCGTGAGTGTTCAGATGTGAATTGCGCCTGCGTGTTTGTATTTCGCTTGGGCTAGGGCTTAAAATCCACTCACAGTTACTGGCTTCCAAGCAGGTGAAGCCAGTCTAGACAGCTTGGAAGAGGAGATGTCAGTAGGGGTAGGGGATTTCATGAGATGTAAAATTCTCCCCTGAAGAGGGCCTCAGAAACGAATGAGCCACGCACTGGCCAAGTCCGGAAACAGCCATCTAGCAGCAAGGAACCTCTCATCAGAATTCAGGAAGTCAGTGTGCTTTGGATGCTTTGGACCACTGTCCGCCCAAGCCCAAGGATTTGTCCTCTGTTGTTTCCCAGCAGTGTCTGGATTTGAGGATGTACTATGCTGTGGCTTTGTTTTGCATGTGAGGCTGGCAGGGAAAGGGTCTGGCCCATAGGTGCCACATAAGTTAGAGAGATGGTCTGGGAGCCTGGTTCACTCCGAAATCTCAGCTTAATGTTCTTAGCTCTTGGACTATACGCTTGATCCAAGGAGGAAGCAAACATTTGCTTCTGGATGAGTTTGATAGGTGCCTTCCTTTCCCCAAAATGGTGAATGCCTCACCCTCCCACCATCCCTGCTACCTGCATCCCAGACTTAGAAGCCCAATAGCAGACAAGCTCAATGGCTCTGTTTTTCCGCTGCCTCCAAGAACATCCATCAGCTGCAATTTCATGTTGAATGGGGCTGTGAGGAACTTCAAGGCCGAGATTATTACATTTTGTACATTACACTTCTGCCAGAGAGCTAAAAATACCCTCCTGGTGGTTGCTAAGTGCAGGTCTAATGGTTTTCCTTAGAGGAAAGAATGGGATTTTAGTTTCTCTGAATCTGGAAGCCCTGTGCCCAGGGAAATGAAGACAAGGAAATTGCCAGAGAAGGTTAGAGTGCATCCCTAGGCGTCGGGGTGGGGAAGAGCTGAGGGGCAACCCCAGAACCCACTTCTCCCAGGTGTCAGGAAACATCTCCAGGGACCACTGTCCTCAGAGGGCCTGGATCCCCACAAGGCATATGGAGGGAGCTGTGGCTTCACAAAGGATGTCCCTGATCAGCAGGCTCCCTCCCCAGAGAGCTGACTGTCTGCGCTTCCATTTTGGAAGCAGCGCCAAATAGCAGTTCTCAGAGCAGCAGCTACAGCATAGGTGCTTTGAGGGAAATGGAATGGCTTGGGGAAACTTTGGAGGGTCTTGGGGAGACTCAGCTGCCTTCCTAGAGACACGAAGATGTAGAATGCCTCTTACCCAGTAAATTCAGCACAGACTTCCTAAGCGGAGAGCCACCCCCACACTGCCTGCTTCCTCGCAGCTGCCCCAGCCTTCTCTCTGACTACAAACAAAAACGTTTGATTTATTATTGAGCCAATACATCAGAACTCCTAAATCTGAGTATCAGGCTTGCTGTCCTCTGAGCGGTCCTCCTGGGAATGCACATGTTCTGGCCATTGCCATCTCCCGGAACAGCTTCACGCCCTTTCTTTGAAAAAAAAAGTCTAGTCCTCAGGTCACTGCAGCCCACATTGCCCCTCTGGAACCAGAATGTCTCTCTGGGACATTCGATTCATTTGCTGGAGGCTGTTGCCATGGTTTCATCCTCCTGATTACCTTGGACATTGACACGCATGTGGATGTGCCTTCCCTGGCACAGGGCAATGAGTATCCCTGGGACTAGCTGAGGATTCGTTAAATGACATTCCACACTAGCCTGCAGCAAGGTGTAGAAACCAGTGTTCTAGCATCTGCACAAAGGACAGGTCCCGGGGGCTACTGAGTTGTGCTGTGCATATCTGGCTGTCAGTGAAAGCCAGACTAAGAGTTAAGAGCTCAGAAAAAGAAAGAGTACCTGTGTCACCATTGAGGGTGGTGACTTTATAGTTCATCTTATTCAGAGGAGCACTGATGAGCCCACCCCTTGCTCAGGCCATGCCACCAGATGTGAAGTTCATCCCGAACGACTGGGGGAGAGAAAAGCATATACAAGGGAGTGGGGAAACAAATCTTAGATGTCACATCTCGCTCACTATACTCGGCTCCACAGACTTGCTGAAAACTTAACTCTACCCTCCTGAGGTGAAGATCTGGCATCTGAGAATGGACAAGAGACCCCTCCACAGGCAATTTTCGAACCACAGAGAAAGCTTCCAGGAGAGTCTCAGGCAATCCAGAGGCAGCTATTTTCAAAGAACCACTCTGGTGCGATGTGCCTGTTCTAAGTGTTTGTCCGAACAGCCTTCTGGGCTCTGGGGCTCCTTCTCATTGGAGGACCAGGCGAGCGGTGGGAACAATTAATGCAAAACGGTGGATAATCAGAAAGCTCAGTGCTGTCTGGCTGCAGTAGGAATTGTAGGTATTGTACATACCTTACAGCATGTTTGCCTTCCTAATTATGTTTTGCCTCCACTGCTATGTAAATGAACTGCCCGCCTGGGAGCACACACCAATTAATGGCTGGGTCAGGCTTCTTGGAAGGTTTTGGAGTCTGTGGAGCAATGGGAAAATCTCCTGGGACTTAACAGTTTTTTTTTCTACAGACAGCTCACCCGGTGTGTAACCCATCTAGGTCACATGGAGAGTTGGCTGCAATCAGATTCATTAGCAATCCAAGAATTAAGCTCCCCCCACGCCCCACATCCCCACCCCTGCTGGGTCATTCTCCATTCCCCTCCTGTTTCTGCCAGATATTTTCATGAATCTTGAGTACCAGAGGCTGCCAAGCAGGCAGCTTTGCCTCAGCGGCAAGAGGGCTGGCTAATCTATATTCGCATATTAACCATACTTCCTGGTGAATTTCAATAACTTGGAAATGGGCATTTAGCAGCTGGGAAGGAGAAGGCATGTTAAGCGCCCAGAGCAAGTCCATAATAAACATCTGCTTGAGAGAGACCCTCTCCAGCCAGATGCCCTGGGCCTGACTGTGGGGCCCTGAGGTTGGCGCTGCTGCCGCATATTAAAATACATTTAGCCTGCTGCCACAGGTCCAGTGAGCACCCCTAGTGTCCTTGTCTCAGGCCAAAGCAAACATTCTCTTATTCATAAAACCAAATTTCCAAGGCATACCTCCTCCCGCCTGCTAGCTCCTGACTCAACACGAAGCCACTTGCTTAAGGCTTTCTTCTGTAGAAGCCTTCAGCCTGGGATTGTTGCTGCTTGTCTTGTTGTATCTTGTGCCACATGCCACGTGCGCCACCCCCGTGGTCCTTGTGTATTTACTGCTAAGCAGGCTTCGTGAGGATGGTATTACCACATCTGAGCTGGCTAAGTCTGTGTCTGTTGGGAGCAAAGTCTCTTCTTGTCTGAGGCAAGGCACCCTCCATGGTGTGGTCCACACACTGTGCCCCCACCCCACCCCCACCCCCACCCCCGGGAGAGCACAGAGACCACAAAGCCTGGGCCTGAATACCTCACTAAGGAGGCTTGGATCAGGAGTGATGGCCCAGGGCCTTTCCACTTCTTCCCTGAAACTGCACAGGGGTGCAGGAAGCATTGGCCAGATACTAGTAGGCAAGCCAGATCTCCCAACTGACTCTAGGAAAGACAGGCACACCAAGGGATCAGAGGCAACCACAGGCCTGAGCTGCAGAACCCAGAGTGGTAAAGAGACAGTGTCAGAGTGAGGGAGAGCAAGCTGATCCAGGGTGGACGAGCCACCAGGATGTGAAGGTGGACGGATAATGCATGAGAGGCTTCAGATAATTAGACCTCTCCCTCAGTCTATAGGTGTGTTTTCCCCCCTTTCAAAACTGGTAATGTTCTCTCGGGGTGCCCAGGAGTGCACAGCTGCCATTAGGAGGCAGAAACAGAGCTATAGTCACAGTTTTCTCTCCTGTGATCGGTTCTTCTAAGAATCCCAGCTCTACGTTCTCTGGGTTGATTGTCTGGCACCAGAATTTCTTATTTCTCATTATCTTATCACTCATTACTTTCCATTAGGTCCCTCTAAAATGTTACTGTCCTATCTCCCCTCCTTCCCCCACGGCTGCTTTGTCTTCCTGCTCCTGCAGCTCCTGGCCATGATGTCATGACGTCTTCCACACCCGGCAAAGTCGGTGTAGATGTGAGAGGCGAACGGTAAGGCTTGCAAGTCAAACACGCTGAGAAAACATGGCATTTAACAAAAATAAACAGGTTTCCACAGTGTAGGACTTCCTTGTCTTTAATATGTTAATCTGGGTTCCTGGAAGAGGAAATGACAAATTTACTTAACCTCCCAGTCCTTTTCCTAACACCTCTCGCAGGACTGGGGAAATATACAGCCTTCCTTTCTTCCTCTCTTCCTTTCTTATTCTCTGCAGCGCCCTGGCTCCCTTCTCAGTAAAAAACGGGAACGATCAAGCCAACTTTATATGTGATAGCAATCCAGTGAGCCCCAATGCAAGGCTCTGATATTATTCATTTATTCATTCATATATTGGCTGTTTTCCACCTGACTCTGGACATCTCCTTGTCTCTAAACTTGCTCTCCTAGCAGTCCTGATCACTGCCCGGGCCCCAGATCCTTTCCTTGCCTCGTTATCTGCTCCTTAGCTGCCCTCGCCCTCTACTTTCCCACTTTCCCCCTTGTTTTGGTGCCTTCTTTCCTCTGTGTAATAATCTTTATTGGATCCAGCAGGCATTCCTTGGTTACGTTCCTTCTTTCATTGGAAGTCACATCCTACTTCGGAGCTTCCTATGCCCCAGTGGTAAAGGCAGTTGGTGTCTCACAAAAATCCATCCTGTCTTTTGTCAAAGACAGTCCTCGAACTACTGGACTTCCAGCTCTGTCCCTTTAATTTTGTTCTTACTTGCCCTCTCCACCACCTAAACTCAGTTCCTCCAGGACTGTTGACAGCTCCTACCTGTCTTTCTATCTGGCTTTGGGTCCTCATCTGCGTTACTCTCCCCCCCCCCCTCACGGTTTTCTCATCTGTATCCCTTCGTTGTCTTAGCCATCATCACTTCTCAGTCTGTATCCCTGCTCCCTGCCCCCTGCTCCCAGTCTGTTTCCTACTGTGCTTCTGGGACACACTTCCAAAAGAGAATTCTCGTCATGCCTCATCCTGAATGAAACCTTCAATTGCTCCCTGCTACCTTTAAAACAAAGCTGTGACTTGCGTCTGCCCTTGATGCAGTCTAAGCTCTCGCTCCCATCTCACCTCTCACCACGTCTCTTCACAAACCGTTCACTTCCGCTCATTGAATTTCACAGCATTCCCCACATTTGCTCTACAGTTCCCTCACAGTCGCAATGGCTCGCTGTCTTCATGAAGTCACAGCGTTGCTCCAGCTGAGAGCTGCCTGTTCCTCTCTCCCTTCTTGCCTCCCCCAGCGCACATGCAGATAAGTGTGTCTCTGTGACGGCTCCTCTACTGGAGCTCAGAATCCTTCAGGATTCATGGCTGACTAATCACTGCTTCCATCTACGTTTTTCACAGAAGAGTAGCTCAATAGATGTTCACTAGATGATGAATAAATGTATGAATGGATGATTGGGTGCATGAATGGGCGGTTGGATGGAAGCCACCTCTTTATTCTTTGTGTGTGTGTGTGTGTGTGTGTGTGTGTGTTTCATTTATTAGGAGTCCCATACCTTGACCTAGAGAAGAGACCCTGTGACGTCATGCTTGTTGGCATAAGTGCTTGCCATGCTCCATCTTGCTCTCAGTGGCCTCTGTCCCCAATCACAACTCTTTGACAAAGCATCACAGCAGATGGTTTTCCAAGATGTGTCCCTTTCTGAGTCCTGATGGTTACATCTTCAGAGTGATACTGGCATCAGTTGATCCTCTCGTTGAAGCTATAAGCCATGACTATCCCCAGTAATTTCGTCCAATGCCAAAGTCTTGGGAATCTGACCTTGAACTTGGGCTCATTTTATCTCTGTGGCAGGATGACTCTGATGCCCAGCATCACTGTGAGCCAGCCAGACTAGCAAATCAGTATTTCCATGCCCAGGATCCCTTTGTTTGGATTTTCCTCATCTGCACATTTTCAGTGCAGGCCTATGATGTGCTGGGGAAAACTGTGGTTGGTTGGTTGGTTGGTTGGTTGTAAAAAGTTAAGTTTAGTGTCAGGGGATGGTAGAGTTTAGGGCATGAAATAAGATAAGTGACTCCTGGCCCTTATCTGCTGAGGTTTGAAATGCCCACAACTGCTGAGATCTGCGTAAGGAGGACCCTGGTGGTTGAGACAACAGACTCTGTAAACGAGCTTCCCCATCCAAGTGCCAGAGTAGCCAGAGGCCAGTCAGACCAGAAAAGCCACCCTAGGTATTTCATAGGGTTGGTCTTCTGCCCAGTGGAAGCTTTGAAAAGCCACAAAAAACCAAAAACAAAACAAAACAAAACAACAACAACAACAACAAAAACACTGAAGCCACCATGAGAAAATTCAGGAGGCAGCCACCATTTCTAGGGCTGAAAAGAGAAAGAGCAATCACAGCCAGAGTTCAGGAGCCTGGCGGTCAGATTTGGGGGGGGTGGAGAACTCAGGCTGTGGCCTCAGAGGTTAGTCCTGGAATGACACTCGACATAGTGGCTGGAGCCAAGAGCTACGTCAAGGGCTATTCTGGCAGGAACCGGAAGCAGGAGGGAAGAAGTTTCTCTGGCCTCCTGTTTTTCGGACAGGCACCAGTCATCAAGAAATTCCAGAGCCCCATCTAGGATTAAGAACAGCAAATGGCCAGAACCAAACAAGCAGGACGTGGCTGGCAGGGAGATTTGCTATCTCTGAAACTCTGGGTGAGATGATTCTTTGCTGCATCAGTCATGTCATCTTTAAGATGGGAAAGCACGTGCCTGCTTTCTAGGTCTCCGTTTGCTGGTGCGCCTTCTCAGTATGCAGTAAGCGCCCAATAACTTCACCTATTATTATTTTGTTAGCATGGTCCAGCACTCTCTTTACATGTCATCTCATTCCGTCAAAGAAGCAAGCAAAAAAACCCAAAAACAAAACAAGACACCCCCTCAAAAAAAACCCCAAAAACAAACAAACAAAACAACCCTGTAAGTTAGGCATGGTAGCACATGTTTATAATCTCATCACCTTGGAAGCTGAAGCAGGAGGATCTGAGTTTAAGACCAGCCTGATATAGTGAGACTCTGTCTCAAAAAAAACAACAAAAAGCAAAACCAGTTTTTCTAGGTATTTGCTTGTTAGTAATATATAGTTTTAGTCCTAATTCTGGATGTATATAACTCCTCTATGTAGGTATTCTTTTGGAAGACAATTTTATAGACACACCCACACATTTACACGCATACACACACATGCACACGTATACTCGCACAGCGAGTGCCACCACTTACAGCCTTAGAAGTTTTACTCTTAAATTTTACAGATTCCTGTGTTCTTATCTGTAAAAGTGGCCTAATGATGCTCTTGAATGACAGTACGCCTAGATGAAATGATGCACAGGAGCCTGGTTCAGGTCCAGATGTGGTGGGTAATCTCCATGTTGGTTTTAACCCCCTCTCGCAGGATGAGCACGTAGAAATAAGCTACTTGGAGCCCAGAGTTCTGGACCCTGGGATGTCTCTGACAGCCATCCCAGTGCTGTATGTGAGCAGGGTCTCCCAGGGCCACCCTGCGGACTACACACAGGACAGGGACAAGATGAGGGTCAGCACAGTCTGAGCTCTAGTCCCAGCTCTGCTTGCTGACCCCTGTTTGACCTTGCTCACCTTGTCTCCTGGCTCCTACTTAATTCCAGTCCGTAAATGGAAACTAGCTACATCCTGGAAGAGCATGTGAGCTAGTCCATACAGTTCAGGCATTAACCCAGCTGTTTCACCACCCTTGGTGTGGTGGGTCCAGAGGCGGGTTAGTGACACTGTGGGCAGATGTGGAGTGCATGCAGCTCAGGAGGAAGGTTTTATCTCAGGTGCCTGGGGTCCCAGAGACTGGCATGAGAGCCTAGGAGTTCTGCCTGATGGAAACAACCTATATATCCCTGTGTCTCACACCAACTTGAAAGGTTCTGAAGTCTACACTCTACACTGTTACATTTATATGTATGTGTTATCGTGCAAGTGTATGATGCATGAGTATAGGGGCACATGTGTCACAGAGAGCATGTGGGGGTCAGAGGGCATCTTTGCAGAGTCCGTTCTCTCTATCCACCTCTGTGTTCTGGGGGTTGACCTTAAATTGTCAAGTTTATGCCTAGGCAAGAACTTACCGGATGAGCCTGGGGTGGATGGACGGAATACGGAAATGCCACTTAGAATTGGAGGGTACAGGCTTTGGAGACAAGGCTTCCAAGTTCAGAGCCTGACTCGCTGCTTTTGATTCCTTTGCCTCTGGGAGAAGACGCTTCCATTCCCCGGCCTCAGTCTTCTCCACTACAGGATGGGAATGATGCCTCAAGGAGCCGTTGTGCGGTTTAAACGGAATATATGCGCAGAGCACTTTAGCGGTGTTTGGCAAATAGTAAGTGCTTAATAAATGGGAGCTATTATAGTCAGCTGCTCAAAATAATAATAGCAGCCACTTACGGAGTGCTGAGTGTGCCAGGCTTTCTGCTAAGCACTTCATTGAAATCAGAGAACTCAGTGAGGCAGATGTGAGGATTATCCCCTAGCTTAAAGCTGCTTCTTCAAGGTCAGACAGTTTGGGGGGGGGGGTTGGCCACAGCTGGAACTGATGGTCTGTCCAATGCCAAAGGCCATGCTGCCGGCTCAGGCACCCTAGCTTATGCAGAGGTAGGATTTCCACTGTGCACCAAAGGCCTGCTGCCGCCAATGGACCCAGAAGCTTCCTGTCTAACAACAGGACGCCGCCATGACAGATCCCTCTAATTAAGATTTCCTTCTTAGACATGCACAGCGCCGTCAGAAAGGTGGAGACTACAGCTTGGTGAACGCCTTAGAGCGCACAGTACTTCATCCGTCCCCAGCCTTCACTGTGTGGGGCAAAGGGACGCTCTAGGATAACCCCAAGGCCTGTCTGCTTTCCAGCTTCGCAGTCTCGCTCCATTTATGACGTAGGATTGAGATACACTGCCTATTCAGGGGATAGGACAAACACATTGATCTCAGGGGTCCGAGAGGTTATAGAGTGTTTTCTGTCTTCAGTAGATCCTATTTTGAGTCCTCTTGATCTTTTTTTTTTTTTTTTTTTTTTTTTTTTTTTTTTGGTTTTTCAAGACAGGGTCTCTCTGTGTAGCCTTGGCCGTCCTGGACTCACTTTGTAGACCAGGCTGGCCTCGAACTCACAGCGATCCGCCTACCTCTGTCTCCCGAGTGCTGGGATTAAAGGTGTGCGCCACCACGCCCGGCCTGTCCTCTTGATCTTATAAGGGTTAATTAGACATCCTTCTGCCTTGATTGACGAATATATATGGAGTCTCTGCCTAGTCCCAGGATCAGGACCAAGCTGCTTCTAGGCTTAACACAAGATTTCCCCTAGAGTGTATGGCTCAGTGATAGAACCATCGAATGCAGCCTGTTATCAGTCGAGGGCCCACTGTGATCCAGATATCCTCTAGGCATATCTTACTGGTAGTAAGTCCTCCTCAACTATGATATTAGCCTTTTCTACAGACCTTTTTTTTTTAATGGAGGCACAGAAAAGTTAGGTGACTCAGTCAATATACCAAGTGACAGGAAAGGACATAAAACAGTACATTTTAGCTCCTACACATCAGATTCTTTCTGCAGTGTGTACTTAGAAGCTTTGCAGTGCTTCCAAAAGGGCTTTGTTGGGAGGTCACACCTTACGATCCAATGTTGCAGCATGCTGACTCGTTGTAGAGCGCCTCTCTGGAAGTATCCAGTAGGTTCCTCACAGGAATCCAATAAGAAAACCAGTACTGGTACATTAGAGTCACATCATGGTTTTGACCCCAAATAGCACCATTGTGCCCTCATTGTGTCTGCTCATCTAATGTATGTATGCATGCACTTACATGCATGTGTGTGTGCACACAATGCACAGAATAAAGTGGTGTCTGTTCAGTTCTCCTAGAAACCTAAAACTTCTCTAAAAAAAAAAAATAAGGTGCCCTAAGAAATTTCATGCTAAGTGCTAAAACTGTATTTAAGATTTTATTTTAAAAATAACATGCACTCACAAAATGAAGACTTTTCACAAGTGAATACATATAAACAAATGTATTTAAGGAAACAACAAAGGAGCCTAAGTTGGTTTAACAATAGCAACATAATTTGGTTGGGTTACAATTGCTAGAATCTCTACTATGAAGAGTTTTCTTTTGTATACATAATTTTATGTTCTTTTTATTAAAGAATAGAATATATAATAGCACCTAAAATTTCCAGCACCTCAGTACCTATTACCAGTATACACCTTGAGCATTGTGGGGACACATACTTACAGAATCAATCCATCTCTCTCTCTCTCTCTCTCTCTCTCTCTCTCTCTCTCTCTCTGTTGTTTTTTTTTTTTTTGAGACAGGCCTGAAATCGCTTTGTAGACCAGGCTGGCCTCAAACTCACAGTGATCCTCCTGCCTCTGCCTCCTGAGTGCTGGGATTAAAGGCGTGTGCCACCGCACCCGGCACAAGATCTCTTGGAGTGTAACGGCACATGCCTGTAATTCCTATGTCTGAGAAGATGACATAGGGGGAGGATCATGAGTTTGAGGCCAACCTGGGACATGTAGTGTGACCTGTATTTAACAGAAGGGGGGTGGAGGAAGAGAGATTAAAAATTAAAATGGAAGAGTAAATGGGGAAAAAGGTATCGAGGGATGAATATGAAGAAATGTATTATATGTATTAAAATGTCTTCATGAGATCTCTTCTTTTGCCCAATTAGTATACACTAATAAGAGAGTAACAATAGTAAAACAAAAACAGAGTCCACTAGCTCACTGCATAGCCCTCATCTCTTTGGTCACCATTTGATGATGACCAGAGACAGGCTCGCCCCTTTCTTTCTCTCTCTCTCTCTCTCTCTCTCTCTCTCTCTCTCTCTCTCTCTCTCTTTCTCTCTTTCTCTCTTTCTTTCTTTCTTTTCTATTTTCAAAGTTCTTACAAAGTGGAAGCACCTGCCGCCTTCTGTAGTGTAGTTTCGTTAAGCAAAGGCAAAGCCTGTGGAACTCCTAGAATTATTGAATATGGACATTATTGTGCAATTGGGTAAGATATGCGAAAGGCAGTAGCTGAAGCTGGAGCACTGTGAGTTCTCAGGGAGACCAATGGGGAACTTGGAGAATACACAGGCCCAAGTCTCCCCGTCTCCACTGGGTAGCAGAGACTTGGAGTTCAGCACCATGGCCAAGGACACTTTCTGACCTGTGCATGCCTGCTGCTCCGGGTCACAAGCACCCTAAACTGCTTCCCACTTCTGGTGTCTTTCTCTCCCTTGCCTTTCTTTCCACTCACTGTCTCCCCACTACCCCCATTATCATTTACATATGACTAGGAAAGGAGGGAAGGAGGCAGGCAGATAGTAACTTTCCTGATTTTCCCACTCTAGAACTTCCCTCCCGGGGACTGGAGAGGTGGCTCAGAGGTTAAGAGCACTGGCTGCTCTAACAAAAGTCCTGAGTTCAATTCCCAGCAACCACGTGGTGGCTCACAATCATCTATAATAAGATCTGGTGCTCTCTTCTGGCCTGTAGGCAGAATACGGTATACATAATAAATAGATTTTTTAAAAAACTCCCGCCGGAGACTAAAGGCTAGTTCCTCCAAAAAACCCTCTGTGGTTCTGATCCACCATTCCCAAAATTGGTTCTCCAAGCCTGATACCTGTTTCCCAGCTCTTCTCAGTGAGCTCCACATGGGGCTGAGACAAAAGTGTGTGCCTTCTCCCCACTGCACCATCTGACACTCACCCGAGCCATCCCTGTTATGGCAAGGCCTGCTCCCCTCGTCCAATTCTTCCCACCAGACAGGGCTGTCCAGTCATCTTACCGCCCAAGGGCATCTTCCCAAATCCCCCAGGCTTCCGTTCTTTCCTCCTTGTCTCACCCTTCATCCCAGTTATCAAATCCAGCCAGCTGCCACCTCCATCTCTCTCGTTTGTTCCCCACCCATCCTACTGCTTCTTTGCAAGTAACTGTCATCACTTTTCCTCTGAATTATTTTTGATGTCTTTTAAGACAGCCTTCCCACTTTCTGCCTCATTCACTTACTACTCCAACCTTCACTAGCCTACTTAAACTTTTAAATGCCTCCTCATTGCACGTAGAATCAAGTTCAGACTCTGTCATGGCATCCCCGGGTCCACTGAGACCTGTCTCTCCAACCTCCTAAACACCTTCCTGTCTTTGCAACCCTGCTGCAGCAAGTGAAGGATGACCTTTAGGTATGGTGTTGTTGGATGTCTCTGTGTCCTTACATATGATGATGTCTCTGTTTCTAGAATGTGTGTTCCCCTTTGCTTTCTCAGGATGTCCGAGACCCGTTCGTCCTTCAAGACTCAGAATAAAGGTCTTTTCTCAGGTGAAACCTCAGTTCTCCTAGCTTCATCTGGAACCCCAACTTGATGATTGGTTTAAATTCTCCCCCATTTAGACCACAAGTCCATTGTATTGCTTTTTTAATCCCCCAAAAGTAACTGGGTTAGTAATTTTCCAACATGTAACTGGCATAATAATAATAATAATAATAATAATAATAATAATAATAATAATAATAATAATAATAATAATAATAACTGATGGGAAAATGAACTTCTAATTAGGAAGTTTTAGTGGCCTTGAACATCTCACATGTCTTTTCTGAGATTTAATGCTATAAAATGAAGCTAGCGATGCCTGCATTGCAGAGTAGGATGTCAGTTCTGGGTACATAAAGCACCTACCCTGCCCAGTTTATGATAGCAGCACAATCACTGTGTTTTCCTTGTCTTCACACTTTCTTCTTCTTTTCTCTGCTGTACTTAGTCTTGTTCTCAGTCTAATCAAAATGGGCAAAAGCACCTGTCTCACAGCTCAGCCTCCTCATCTCACAGGGTCAGCCGGACCCCGATCTGTGTTTACTGGCCATTAGCTCAGGTCTGACTCTATGCTGGACACTCTTCCACAGAAGCCTGTGAAGACCCACCGGTCCTGTCCCTACTTTGCAGGTAAAACTTGAGACAATAGTGACCTTATAATGGCTCAAAAACAGAATGAGGCTTGAACTCAGCCCACAGAGCTTCAGGGCCCACATTGGACTGCTGTGCAGGTCTTCTCGGCGCTGACTAGGCTTACCATGAGAGCGTGTCCCTCCAGAGCCACAGGGGAGCCTAGCTCTCTGCTTCCCAGACCCGACAAAACACTTAAAGATGCTCTACGCTACAGTTTAGATTAAACTCCAGTGGCTCTATTTCCCAGAGTTTCTTCATTGTAAAAACCTCGCAGTGTTCATTGATAAATCTTGTTAGAAGACAGAGGGTCTCCAGATTCTTCAGGGATTGGGGCATTGTCAAGTAGCCAGGGGTCCATTCATCTGGATTTCATAAAGTAGTATTGGAATGTGGCTATGTCAGCTCATGTAATCATTGAGAGTGACATCCTTTGTACTAAGTAGTTGTGACAGAGACACTGAGACCTGCAAGCCTCAGATATTCCTGTCAGGTCCTTTATAGGAAAAGTTTGTTCATGCTTCGCTGTGTTCAGCCAACACCCCATTGTCAAAACTGACTGGGCGAATCCAGTGATCTCCTATCAGGACAGAGTGTCCAGTCAGCCCCAGAGCACTGGCACCAACCAAAGCTCCGAGGCTTAAGGACATGGCCCCACATCTCTCAGGAGCCTGGGTACCAGACACAGCTGCAGTTTCCAAGGTACTAACCTCTGTGGGTGATCTTTGGGCTGGGCTTCTTCTGGTCTAAGGGTCTCTGGCAGACTCACGCCACAGGGGCCCAAGTAAAGTGGCAGGACAGTGCCGTCAAGACAGATTTCCTGAGCCCACGGAGGCTCCTGGAGATGGCCCACTGATGGATGGCAGGAGGAAGAATTTCTCACTTGCTGTCTAATCTGCACTTGGGAAATAAATTGCTCTTGTCACTGGTGTCTGCCCTGGCCCTGCAGGGCCCTCTTTCCTGCTGAGCCTGCCCTGCACCCCATGCCTTTTCCACCAGCCTGGAAATGCTGCCTCAGGATGAGGAAGAGAAGGTGAGGGAGGGTCAGAAGACTCTGGAATCTGTCTGATCCCAGCAGGTCCCCTCTCACCACTAGCTCCCCTCCATGAACAGAGAGCAAGGCCAGCAGTGACCCTAAGGCAAGTCTATGACCCTCAGTTTCTTACATGCAAGATGAGCTTTTGAAAGCAATCTGCAACTCTCTGGAGAAGATGCTTATCCAGTTTCCAGAGCTGGGCATGGAGATGGAAAGGAAAAAGATTTGCAAGGCCAACTTCTCACAAGTGCTACCATGTCTGATGTGTGTCCTTCCTTGTCTTGGAGCTGGATACGCAATTGAGAACGTGTTGTAGGCACAGGGCCCTCATCCAATGACATCTGACATCTACCTCATGCCTTCTAGTCACCCCACTTCCTATCCCTGGCCTTTCCAGAGGTATCTCCACTAACCACTACCTCAGAACCGGTAGGTTTGTCACATGCCACCCTGGGGAAGTGACAAATGCTAGGATGACTCTAATAGGCAGCCCCCCCCCCCCCCCCCCCCCCCCCCGCTCTCCTACTTAAAAGTGAGCTTTCATGCTGGGAGTTAAAACTTTCCAGCAACACGTCCCTTTTGTCATTCATGGGTAGACCCTGGCTGAGATGGGCTCACAGCTTTCTCTCAAGATTGAAGGGCTTGTCTCAGCTCACACCTAACACCTAGTCAATCCTGGGAGACTTAATGGAAGGGGTGTTTTAGTAGCTACCTGAATGACAGAGGAGAGCTGTTTGTTGCTGCCAAGGATAGATCAGGGGTCACCTTTCTGCTGACGGCGAGCTCATCTTGGAAAGTAAACTGGATCTGTCAGTGCAATTTCACAGCAGCCACTCAGGGGCAGAGAGAGCTAAGAAGGCGACTCAAGCAAGCCTCGTGCATTAGCAGTGGCTTTTTATAAGGCTGGATCCAAGGAGAGAAGTTGGGGCCCCGTAGCCTCTTCTCCAAAAGTTTGTGAGACTGGTTTTGGTGTTCCCATCCCAGGTAGAGCTGTCTGCCCATGCCCTAGTTTTCATTGGCCACGTAACAAATATAAAATCAGGCATCAGTGCAGTTAGAAACAGGTCAAACGGACCTGGGGACAAATCCCGGGTTTTATTCATTGTGTGGCTTGTTTATATTGATTTTTTTATGTGGCCTCATTCTCTCTCGGTGTCTATTTATTTGTTAAATGGAACCATCAACTAGTTGATAAGAACTCTGTGGTTTAAAAGAGACAAGGAGTGCAAATTATCCTTTAGAATGCTGACCTAAATAGATGCTCAGTAAATTCATTTTTGTGAAACTGGGGCCACAAACTCACTGTGTGGTCAATGATGACCTTTAATTCTTCACCCTCCTGACTCTACCTTCCAAGCGCTGGGATTATAGACATGTGCTATGATACCCAGTCTAGACTATGCTTGGAAGTCAACCTAGGGTTTCTGTCATGCTAGATAAGTGTTTTACCAAGTGAACTTCAGCGAGTGATTATCACCAGGTATTTTTAAGTATCCGTCATCTCCCTGGCACTGATCTAATAGCTACTGCCTGAAACAGTAGACCTGGTACCACCTCAGATATAGTCATGTCAGAAGAACACCAGTGAAGTGCTCTCCTCAAGGTTGTCCTTTCTTGTCCTGGAAAGTACAGAGTCTTCTCAAAGTCACGGGGGTAGAGATGAGCATTCCCCATGTCTACCATCCCAACTGCATCAGCCCCAAACCCACATCTCAGGAGGTGGTATCTACCTTCAAGTGCCACTATGGCAAGCATGTGACACAGTGTATGGGGGTGGAGGGTTTAGTAACTGTCACACGGCACAGGCTTGGTAACCCCTCACTTATTATCACATGCTTGGCACCACAGGCATAATGGCATTGTGAGTAAAGATCCCTTGACTCTCACTTTTGACCACTGAGATTATGGCATGCAAGGAAGGTCCTGTTCCCCACTTCCCACCTCCACCCTCTGGATTCTGTAAGTTCTGCACACTACAGCTTCTTCTTAGCACTGGGGAGCCTCAGATAGTGTCCAAAGCTGAGAAAGAAGGCAGATATGGCCAAGTATATTCCTGACACTGCTGCCTTGACTATCTAAGCTATGGAGTCTCCTCAGTTCTTACTGTGCCTAGGAGGTAGAGAGTGAAACCCTCAGCCTTCAGTGCCCTCTGCAGTCATTGCATCCACCATTCTTCTTTCTGTCAGCACCAGGACCAATGCTCTCTAGGTGTTTAAGACCTCTTCTCTTCTTCCTAAATGAGGACATGGCCAGGTTTTGCTGACCAGATCAGAACATAGGGGCCATTCTTGAAGCATCATCTTAGAACATAGCATCATTCCATCCTAGAGCATAGCATCATTCCATCCTAGAGCAGAGCATCATTCCATCCTAGAGCATAGCATCATTCCATCCTAGAGCATAGCATCATTCCATCCTAGAGCATAGCATCATTCCGTCCTAGAGCAGAGCATCATTCCATCCTAGAGCAGAGCATCATTCCATCCTAGAGCAGAGCATCATTCCATCCTAGAGCAGAGCATCATTCCATCATATAGCATAGCATCATTCCATCCTAGAGCAGAGCATCATTCCATCCTAGAGCAGAGCATCATTCCATCCTAGAGCAGAGCATCATTCCATCCTAGAGCAGAGCATCATTCCATCCTAGAGCAGAGCATCATTCCATCCTAGAGCAGAGCATCATTCCATCCTAGAGCAGAGCATCATTCCATCCTAGAGCAGAGCATCATTCCATCCTAGAGCAGAGCATCATTCCATCCTAGAGCATAGCATCATTCCATCCTAGAGCAGAGCATCATTCCATCCTAGAGCATAGCATCATTCTATCCTAGAGCATAGCATCATTCCATCCTAGAGCATAGCATCATTCCGTCCTAGAGCAGAGCATCATTCCATCCTAGAGCACAGCATCATTCCATCCTAGAGCATAGCATTATTCCATCCTAGAGCAGAGCATCATTCCATCCTAGAGCAGAGCATCATTCCATCATAGAACATAGCAGCATTTCATCATAGAGCATAGTATTGTCCCATCATTCTATCAGGGCCTTGGAGGCCATGCTCAGGAGGAGGAGGGAGTGCTCCTTTATCTAAAGTCAATGGGAAACAAGAACTATTTTGAAGTAGAGATGGATATGATTAAACCTGCTTTTCTGAAAGGTTATTTTTAATGCTATCTGTTGAAAGGACAGGAGTAGTAGGGAAGAGAGAGACCAGTGAGAGGCTGTTGCGCTGGTGGTCACAGAAGGAGGCACTGATAAGGTAACATCTGAAGGAAGTTATAGGAGGAAGTACAAAGTACTAGCGTAGAATGTTCTTTATAAGGGCAAGCTGTAAGGCTTGAGAGTTTCCTGGGATGTTGGGATTTTCAGTGCCAAGCCAACAACCTTATCCAGCAGCTATAGAGGCAGTGCACAGGAATCATAGTGCTTCCACAGTCCATAAAAATTCTTTAATATCACAAGAAAATGAATATTACATCAAAGCCTTATAGGATTTTTGTTATTGTGTGGGGGTTTTTTTGTTTGTTTGTTTTTTTAGTTTTGGTTTGGTTTCATTTTTGCCTTGAACTCCTGAGCCCAAGCAATCCTTCTATGTTGGCCTTCTAAAAGCTCCTAGGACTACAGGCATATACTACTGTTAGTCATAAATACATAGTATTGAGCTAGTCACGATTACTTTTGTCTTTGTACAAATGCCCCTTGGGAAATAATGGGGTGATGTAGGAAACTGACAGAGGGAACTTTGGGGGTAGCTCAGCTGCAGAGCACATGCTTAACAGTAAGATGCCCTGTTCAATCCCCAGCATCCAAAATGAAGGAAAAGGGAGGAGTTAGTGGTGGATGGAGTTAACAGGTATTCCAGTGGTGGGGATGATAGACTGTAGGACCGTTTCACAGTGAGCCTTAGGGACAGAAAGGATGGAGTGAGGGGGGCTTATGCGTGACAGCTCATTCACTTGGGCAGCCATGTGTGAAGGTTCCTTTTGCTGAGATGCAGAACACTGCTATCAATAGCCTTGGGCATGTCATGTCTACCTGCCAAGCAAAAGAAATTTTCTAAATGGCCAAAGTAAAGGCACTTAGCTCACAGCGCATGCTCATCACCATGAATTGAACTTTGCCAAAGGTCTGGTGTCATTCACTCACACTGATCTCGGAGCCTGTCTCCAAAGGAACTTAGGTCTTAGCAGAGGGATCACCATTAAGGAATGGACAGTGTGTGTTACCAGAGTTCCAGGGTGCCCAGTAGAAGTCCTATGAGAAGATGGAGATTTAAGACGGGCTTTTCAAAGAGATGGTCAGACAAAGAAGCTAGCTGCGGAGACTTTCCAGAGAAGGGGGCCATGCCTAAGTAAATTGGGTTACCCTCAGTAAGAGCAGTGGGGAGAAGGCAGCTGGTGTTCTCTGGAGCCCCAGGCAAGCTGCTCTCAGAAAAGCCTTGCTGAGAGGCAACAGTTCCCACACTGTTCACAGAGGCTTGTCAGCACCTCTTCTGTCCCAACAGTAACGAGCATATCTTTTTTCCCTGCCGTACCGCTGTTGAAGGAGCTCTCCGAGCTTATCCCAGAGGTGTCCCTTCTCTCAGCTCATATGACTGCTCTCCTGTCTCCACCAGAGTCCGTAAAACTGAAGCCATGTGCCCAGTGAGCAGGTGCAGTGTGGTCGAGTCTCTGTTCATCCGTGAGTGCCCACTACAATCCCATGACCAGGGATGTGCCCACCAATTACCTCTTCCCCCCTACCTCAGGGACCCAAGAACCCAGAGCATCTGCAGAATAGGTTGGCTGTCGTAGACGCCATTAGAGTTGTGTGTGACTTCCCAGTTTATAAACTGTAAGACACTGTACAGATGTTCATTCACCATTTGAAAATGAATCAAGAAGGTGCCAGCACTCATTCAGGAACAAGATGGAGGGAGAGAAAATGAAAGGAGGACTAGTGGCCACAAAGCACCTCCAGGGACCGTGGACTGCACAGAAAGACAGTGTGTCACTGCTTATGAATAAACATGAGGTACCCTTGACTCCTAACAGCCTTGATTGTTCTCTGGTTAACAAGGTAGCTGGCAGCTGCTGTTTTCTGCAGGCTGGTGCCCCCCCCTCTTCCTGCCCTTCTCAGCTGCTTGCTTGCACAGGGTGCAGGGCACAGGATACTGCAGGGTGGGACAGCAGGCAGCCCCTACCTCCTTCCTCTTCCTTTGGCATCTGGCAGTGTGATCACTTGAGGCATGGAGCCAGTGCAGGAAGCTGAGACTGGCCGAGTGCTGGGGAGCTTTGCGATTGGCAGGTGGGGCTGGCAGCCTGCTTCCTGGAGCAGACCCCAGGCTGGGCAGAGGCTTAGTATTCACCATGTAAAGGAGATGAGTGGCTGAGGGAGTACCAACAGGCAGCATTCGTGTGACAGGACAGGAAGCCGAGATCACCAGGGGACCCCCAGCTGCCATTGAGATTCAGGTCTTACTACGGCCCGTGACACGGTTCTGCACCATGATGAGACTGTTCATGCTTGTCCTGAGGGCGCATCACAACATTCTGACACCATCAGTTATAAGTGTCAGCAATGCCACCAGCCATGCTGAAAGCCAAAAGACTTGACCAGGTTTTTAAGAAGTGAAAATCTGAGGTTTCTCCTGTGCTCCTTTAACTGAAACTTCTGGACTCTGTCCATATCCCAGTCAGTGCCCCCCACAGTCTCTTCTGTGGGAGATTAACCGCCCTGCTACTAACTTTCTTATTGCCCTAACCCAAGGCAGATACAGAGTAGGGACATGATGCCCCTGGTTGTGCTCCACAGTCGGCTTACAGCCAGGGCTCACAGTGGCTCTCATGCAGCCCCGCATGGTTCCTCTCCACCTGGCTTCTGGCTGTGTTTGGTCTATGGACAAACCCATCAAGAGTTTGGGGGGAGGGCGGGGGTGTTGGCGCACACCTTTAATCCCAGCACTGGGGAAGCAGAGGCAGGCGGAGATCTGTGTCTTTGACACCAGGCTGGTTTACATAGTGAGTTCCAGGAGCGCTAAAACTGAAAATAAATAAATAAGTAAATAGAGTTTAGACTGATGCAGGAGGATTGCCTCGGCTGCCTCCCCATGGCAAGCTCAGCTAACTAGGCTCTACCCAGCCTCTGAAGGCAACAGCGGCTCTACAGGGCCCTTTCCACACAATTCCCTCCCCCTGCACTCACCATTTAACCTACAGTTGTAGTAGCTGCTCTTTTTGGCCCCTTCATTTCTGTAGACTTTGCCCACACCTCTGCCAACAGGCTCTAGAGGAGCCTCTTTTTAACCTTAAGTTACCTCCCGTCTAGGATGGTGGGCACAGAACAAAGGGCTATGAAAAGGGTCCAAGGTAAGAAGTGTGCTCTCCCAGACTCATGAAGAGTATGCCGCCAACTTCAATTCATTCCCTAAGATTTTTCCAGTCCCATGATTCAGAAGAAACTGCCAGAAGTCACACCCCCCCCAGCACACACACACACACACACACACACACACACACACACACACACACACACACACTTTGGATAATCAGGTTTTTAGCTCCTGCTCTATGCCTTCCCATCCCAGCATGGGATGTGGTCATTAGCATAACACACACACACACACACACACACACACACACACACACACACACACACACTCAATTGAAGAGGACCATTCAGATGTAACTAAGGTGTGAAAAGTAATTATAGATAGGAGATTAGCAATTAGTATCACCCCTGGATTTCACTTGCTGGAACATGCCTCCCTTGTCCATGGGGCCTGGGGTTTGGGGTTGAGATTAGTGTTTGGATAACATTGGCCCTCCAGGGCCACTGCAAGGACAGGAACAGCCCAGGGCTTGGCAGTAGGGGTCTGGGGAGGCTGTACTCTTAAGTTCTGAGCCTAGGTTTGTCCTTCAGAGGACTTGACCTTACCTGAGTTCCCCAGCAATCTATGGATCTCAGATTCACATAGTACACGCCCCGCCCCCCTCCCCATGTTAATGAGAGTGGCCAGCTAGGCCTGGCTGGAATCGGACATTGCTCAGTGAACGCACAGGTTGCAGAACTGAATAGGCCATATAGGTATAAACATCCAGTTGTGCCACTGAGACAAAGCCCCTAAGAAACATTAAGAGATCCTCTAAGTACTTTAAGGATGGCACAGGGTGTGCAACATGACTCTTGTCTCCCCTTGCTTCAAACAGAAGGCCTACATCTAGAGACTATGGCTAGAGCCCCAGTTCAAAGCGAGCCAGCAAGATAACAGTGAGTCAGGGACCGCCAGGCCTTATCTCTGCATCTTCCCAAGCAACAAGAAGAACTGTGTTTGCAAGTGTGAGAGGTTTCTTAAGTGCGGTGACTTGGTGCTATCTTTGTCACGTGGGATCCTGGGCTGTCATGGTTTACACTCAGAATCCTAGATCGTGCCCACCTCACCCCTCGCCTGCCTCTCCTTACCCCTCAAACCCTTCGGCTAAACACACAACACCCCCCCCACACACACACACGTCTTGCTTCTCTTCTGCTGTTCACTGTGCCTTAGAGATTAGCAAGCACCAGGACCACTGCAGGGGAGGAGACGGCTGAAGCCTACAGGCCCCTCTCAGGGTACCCCAAGACTCATCAAAAACATTAGACATGGTGCATTTCCGTTTAGTTTAAATTTGTCTCAAATATACTTAAAAAGTACTTATGTTCATCAGAAATTCAAATATAGCTGACCACCCTCCCAACCCCGCCTCACCCCTGCTCCACTCCAAATCAAGCCAGCTGCTGGTGCCTGCCTTGGCAAGTGGCCATCTTGTAAGTGTCCAGCTCACTAAGTTGTGGTCCTCTGTGGGACATAGGCCAACCTTGGTGTAGAAACCTCAGGACCTCAGGTCCCAACAGGGCCACGCTGTTACATATGCTCAAAGAACCGTCAACCATAACCCGTTCGGCAGATACCTACCAAGCAGCTAGCCACCTGATGTCACTCACTGTCCCCAGCCCTGAGGTTACAATAGCGAACAGAATATAATTAAGAGCCTATCTCACAGCCATCATGTTTGGGTTAAGTTCCAGATGCCACAACCTGTCAGACACTTTAGATACAGGCTCTGTAATCCTCACAAGCAGGAAGAGGAGGAGGAGGAGGACAGGAAGGAGGGGAAGGACAAAGGATAATGATGATGAAGATGTTCCTGACATGAAGGCTAAGGCTTGTTAAGATGAAGCATTTAGTCATTCATTCACAACTGTTTTGGGGGGCATTGCCAGGGACTGTCCTTAACGCTGGATCAGCAGTGAGCAAAGTACGAAGTCATCATATCCCTCCCTGGCATGGGGCTGTACGTTGATGGGAAACATAAACAGTGTAAAAAGAAAAGCAAATGAAAAGATGATGTGTTAGTTAGCTTTTCATTACTGTGATACATACCCAAGAGAAATCGTTTAGAAGAGGAAAGAGAAGGCAGCGCATCCTGGTGGAACTAGCGCCCCCCCACCACGCACCTTTCACTGTCCATCAGTGGGTTAAGCCATAGGTGGGGTGGGGTTGGAGCCCTCCTCATCTCATCATACTAACCTGGGTGCTTCTCAATTCAATCAAGACTAACCGTCTTACTGTCTACCTTACTATGTGGGAAACGTAGGAAACATAGAAAGCAGTGCTGTGCAGTGCCAGGATCGGGCACTGTGACTCAAACTGGGATGTCAAGACACACCCGTAGCAAGGTGGCATTTGGGAAAAATCAATGGAGGGTTAGGATCAGACAAAGTGAGATGAGTTCTGTTTCTGGAGCTGTGTTCCCGCCGCCTCCAGACCTGAACAGAGGGTCTGCTCCTTGCCTGGTCCCTCTCGAATAGGAGAGTTCATTTAATCCCCGTGTCAGAACAGTGCTGAAGGCAAGTTTTGTTATCACCGTTTCCCAGAGCCGGAAGATGAAATGGCTTGCCTAGGGTGCTAATCCTGGAAACTCAAGCCTAAGGCTCCCTACCCAAGGTGGCAAAGCATGAAGGAATGGTGTTGGCTGCCTGTTTGGCAGCCTTGACAACTTCCCCGACCCTTGAGTTTTCCATCTGTAAAGCAGATTTAATAGTCCCATCCACCTCCTAGCTTTGCCAAATTACTGTGGATTTGTAGGTCATGCTGCTAACACACCAGGCTCACAGTATTTAGGCCCTTAAAGTTTTTTCTTTAAAATTTTTTATTATTAATTAAATTTTTTAAAAATGTGTTATTGTATATTCTAGGTAGGCCTCAAACTGACTATGTCACTGCGAATGACCTTGAACTTATGACCTTCCTGCCTCCACTTCCCCAGTGCTTAGATTACAGGCCTACAGGCTCATGCCACCAAACCTTGTTTATGCCGGGACTGTGAACCCAACCCATGGCTTTGTACAGGCTAAGCAAGCACTCTACACTGGAGCTGCATCCTCAGCCCTTGGCTGGCCGTTGCTATTCTAAAAGCAACACTTTGCTTCTCGAATGACCCTGGAAGACTGGTGTTCAGTATGTGGAAGCAGAATAGGATGCCCTGCGGACTGTGTGGTCTGGAAATGGAGGGCCTCACCCTCAGCACGAAGCTGAAAAGGTAGGCAGGTTCACCTGTGGGACAATGGATGCGTGAATGCTGCTTAAGCCAAGTGGTGAGACTCAGTGATTGTAATTACCCTGAGTTGAGGTTATGACTTCAGCAATTTTATTCTTCTTTTGGAAGCACTGGCTCATTTTTTATGCATGCGCAGGGCCTAATTGCATCCAGAGAATGCTCTCTGCCTGTTGGTCTGGAGGTGCACCACCATATGCTTGATGTGTGCGCGATTAACCCAGAGCAGCTGCGCTCCCCTCTGTCTGCGTTGCAGATTCCATTTCAGTTTTGCTCTCGGGCATCAGTCCCACAATTTATATTTATTGAAATGATTACCTTTTAAACAGGGTGCTGAGGACAGAGTCCAGCACCGTGCTGGAAGCCTTCTGAGCCAGGCACATGCAGACAGTGCCCTTGGCCAAGTGTGTGCGGCACGCATAGGCTCTACCCAGAAAGAATGCACAGCCTGCTAAGCCGGTTCCTGAGCACACCCCACAGAGAGCTCTGGGCTTCCCTGAAAGTAATGGGAAATCTTTTTCCTGGCACCTGCCATCCATTGTTCCTGCCCTCCCTAGCTAGGACAGCCCTGACCCCATCATTGCTTTACAAACCTTCCTTCAAATTCTGACAGCCACCGGCCGCTCAGGCCCTCCTGTCGGGAAGTACGGCCTCCTAGCACCTCTAATAGCGACCGAGACACAGTGGGCAACTGATTAATATTGAGCAAGAGATGCTTAGGAATGCTCCATCAGTCTTCCAAAGTAGGCACCTGCACCTGCGGCCCACATATTCATCCCGTGACCTCCACAAATAGTCACTTGCCCACACAGTGGCAGCTGCAGAGATTGATGGGTCAAGTGCTCCTTACGCCTAATAGCAGGAACAAGCAGAAGCTAGCAAGAGCCAACCCCAGGGCCAGTCAGCCTTGCCAGCTTTCCCAGCACTTTGCTGCTCTTAGCAAGCGGGGAAGCAGTGGCCCCAGCGTGGCTCTTAGGACAACCCAGAGCCACAGCACTCCCCTTCCAGAGCCCCACATCCACCGGTGAGTCACTCCTGGTCTCATAGCCACACAGCATGGTGGCAATTCATTCCACAAACAGGCCCTGAGCTCCTGCATGATGCCAGGAATTCTGCTAGGTATGGGGTATAAACGAAGAATGAAAATCCATGTTTGGTCCCCTGGGAGAGTGTGTCTAGTGCAGGAGACAGAGCTGTAGACAATTGGCTTCAGTACAGTGGAATAAACACCCTAACGCCTCGTGTTTACAAAGGCTTGCGCCCAGAGGAGGGAGGGACTAACTCCACCAGGAGGAATCACTGAGGTGTTCATTGAGTTCCAATGACTTTACGAGGGGATTGGGAGCGATGACACCTCCTACCCGCGGAGATGCGCCGATTTGAAAAGATGCATAGTCCCTAGCCCCCGAGAACCTGCAGGCCAGGCGGGAACACTTCCCTTGTGCTCGTTTGAACACCTACCGCTAGACTCAGAAGATACAAAGATGATCAGACCCGTTGCTACGCTACTAGTGAGGAAGCAGACAAGTGAAATCCACCATGAGTCTGGAAGATGTCCATCATCTTTGCACAGTACAAAGAGAAAGCGACAATTACAGGGGTGGAGAAAATAAGAGGTCAGGGTAAACCTCTGAGGGTGGTCACTGCGACTAGGATGGGTTTTAAAGCATGAGTAGGAGTTTCCAGTAAAGGGGGCAGGGGCAGGGGCTGTAAGCTCGGTGATTAGGTAGACATTAATAATTGAATAGCATGGGAACCCAACAATAATATGAAGGAGAGACGTGTGAGGTATCCCAGTGTTGAATATGAACCCCGTAAGCCCTAGATCGTCATTATGAAGAATAAACTGCAGAAGCTTTCTCTGCATGTGAGATACTTAACTAAGTCAGTCTCAGCTGCTGCAGCCTGTGCCTTATGTGAATGTGCATGGGCCACTTGGACTAGGAACCAGCTCCCAACAATGTCATCACTCTCCCAACCCCTGGGCAACTTGCTGAGCTTCCTGTTCATTGAAAACAAACAGGAGAAAGCCACGTTGTCCACTGCATCATCCCCAGTGGCCCCGGACTCGGACTCAGCCATGTCAGCATATTGTCGTGGTCCTCTTAGACCAACTCCCTCAGAGTCTTCCACCTAGCACCCAACTGCAGCCAAACAACCAGGCTCATTATATCCTCAGCTCCTGGGAGAGATTGTGACAAAGCCTAGCTATGTGGAGAACAGAGCAAACACCGTCCTCCAGCTTCTTAGCGTTTTTATAAGGAAAGGAAGGCTAGCTAGCTCTGGGTATGCTCCAAACAGAGAGGAGGCTTGTGGATTAGCTGTGAGAGTCCCCAGATGGTGCCACAGCCTCCAGGCATTCCTGAGGGAGCAGAAGCTCTCAGGAGATGTGTCCCCAACCATGTTGAAACAAGGGATGGGGAACTGGGTGCTGTCTGTCAGGTTGTTCAGTCACTAATGGCATTGCTATTCTTAGGCACTCTGGCAATTTGGGTTTCTCTAGTCAGGGAGCAGAGAGCAGGCCAACTGAGGGAGCCAAAGGATTTGAAATTCCCTTCAGAGCCCGGTAGGACTAGACCAAGAAGATGGCATTCATGCCCAGGGGTTGGTTGGAGGAGCATCCTCTGTATCTGCAGAGTGGAGGACATCTTCTTAAAGATACTAAGATGCAACAGGAAGGAATGCAAGGATGTGTCTGGTAGGTTCCGGGCTCTCCAGATGGTTTCATGGGTAAGAAAATAGGCTGTCCTTTGCTTTAAGAGGAAATCGCACTGAACCAGGGTGGCAGCTTTACGAAAGATAAGGAAGGCCTAAGGCCAGGATACTACAGCTCAGAACGGGAATCCTGACATAAGAAAGCTTGAGTGCAGTGTGGGAAATCAGGCCGCCCAGATGGACAGAGGAGGAGAATAGTCACAGAGGAAGCCAATCCAAGCAAGGAACCAAGTTGTAAGGAAAAACATAAGCAGAAAACGGCATCTGCGTGTCAGTCAGAAAAGGTTCATGGTGGTCAATTGTCTCTGTCAACGTGGCTGGAGTTAGACTCACCTAAGAGACAAACCTCTGGGCGTGTCTGTGATGGGGTTTCCAGAAAGGCGTAACTGAGGAGGGAAGGTGTGTCTGCGATGTAAACACCAATGTCCTGCTCCACTGCCACGACCTTCCCCACTCCCCACCTCGGTGATGGATTATATGTCCTCCTACACCATGAGCCCAAATGAACCCTCCCTCCCTTAACTTTCCTCTGCCAGGTATTGTCACAGCAATGAGAAAGGTAATCAGAGGTGTCTTCCCCGCCCTCCACAGGGCAGCTATGCAGCTTCCTGCCTCTTCTTTCCAGGAGCATGCACAGTGGTACACAGCAGCCTCAACGCTATCCTTCTAGGAGCTTGACTTTGGATCCCTCTGCCTGATTTGGAATGCCCAGGTGAGAGGAAAGCTGGAGCGCTCTCTCCTTACTCTCCCTCCCCAACTGCTGCGAACAATTAAGCCCAGGACAGCCGTTAGCTAGTGCTGAAGGGCCTGTATTGATTAAGGATAATTATATTTACTCTTTAGCAGTGTGAGCCCGGGCAAGAATATTTTTTTTTGTTAATTTGCTGCTGTTTAGCCTCAGAAATGGGGACTAATGTGCCAATCTCAGCGAGATGGCCCCCTCCACAGGAGTCCACGTATATGCATACACATGCACGCACTCACGCGCACATGTACATGGTCCTTATTGCACGATTACTGTGAAAGCTCAGGGAAGGCCCTGGCATCTGGGCAGCTGTTCTTGCAGCTTTTACTACAGACAAGAACATGGAAATGCTTTGTCTTAGCTAGTTTTATCTTAGATGCACAAGAGAAGCCCAAGTCTTCACAACACACACACATACACACACACACACACACACACACACACACACACACACACACACACACACACACACACCGGCAAATATACACTCATCCTTGTTTATCCACGGTAAGTTATAAAAACTAGAACCTAGGGGAAGTCTTTTTTTTTTCCTGTTCCTGTGATATAAACTTCAATCTCTCTTGGGAAAAGGCTTCAAAGCCCCCCTCTATCCTAGTGTAGCCCTTTCTCCCCAGACTGCTCTACCCCCTAACAGTATCCCCCCCCCCTTTTTTTTGGGTGTTCTGTTTGGCCACATTTTTTCCCATTGTCGGGTTACAGGCAACTTCCTCCGCACCCAAGCAGGCACTGAAACAGGCTAGGCGGTAGGCTCAGGCTGATGTATGTGACGGTCCCTTGGCGTAAGGAGGGAGGCTGGCACAGGTGTCACATGTGGCGAGTGCTCAGCAAGGCCTGGCATGGAGCAAGTGAGGGCTCAGAGTGAGAATGCCAGTGGTGACTGTGAAGTGCATGGTGACTGTACTCCTGGCCATGTTGTGTAGACTGGCTCACGCTGTCTTCTTAGGAATCTTGAAAGCACACCATGGAGTAATACTGGCTGTCATTCTTTTATCAGTACTGACAGCATAGAGGGCCCTGGGGTTACAGAAGAAATGGACCTTATGTAACCTGGGTGAAACTACTAAAAGAGAATAAATAGTCTTGTTCTGGACGTGGGAACCATGTGTTCAGAAGCCCAGAGGTGAAAGGCCACAGCACGTTGAGGAGAACAGTGACTGTTTCAATAAGGGCATGGTAAGGAAATGGGCTCTACCCTACCTTTCCTGGAACTGTCCTGGTTTACTATCTCTTGGTCCTAGCTTAATTATAACAACCCGTTCCCGGTTCACGGTCAGACAGTCCCAGTTAGGATGATAAATTATATGGTCACCATAATTTTATATGCTGGTAGGAAACAGGAAAAAAAAACAACAACAAAAAACAAGACATGAAGCCAAAGAACATGTTTTTTACAAAATGGGCTTTGCTGCCACACCCAAGACTGAATTTATCCTAAAGACGATGGGGACCCGGAAAGGAGTGAACACAGTGGAGAATCGTGTCTGAAGGGGGCGTCTAGACTGACGAGTCCAACCTTGGCACCTTAAACATGTTGATGGAAGTGGGTGGAGTCAAAGGAGAGGCAGGGGAAACCAAGAGAGCAGTACTTCCCAAAGCTAAGCGACCACGGGACCTCAGCCAGGGAGGAGTTGCTCAACAGCGTCTGCTGCTGGGTTTTGCAGCATGAGCTCTCCTCAGCCTTGATGGACACATTTCATTAGATTCTGTGCTGAGCACAGAGAAGCAGGAGGCCATCGTTTTCTCTGTAACCACACTTGGGGTTCCAGGGCAGTACCCCCACCCAAGTAAGTCCCTTTCCCATCCACAGAGGTCTTTGCCTGAGGTTTTGCTTCCTATGGTTCCTGTCACCTATAGTCACCCTTGATCTGAAAGTATTAAGTGGGAAAATTCCAGAAATAAATAGTTCATGAGTTTAAATGAGTAGCAATTTAAAATCTCAGTAGCATGATGAAATCTCCTGCCTTCCTAGTCCATCCCACTCAGGACCCAAATCTTCTCTTTGTTCAGTAAATCTACCTTGTATATAACCACCCACCCTTGGTCACTCACTTATCAGAGGAACCATTGCATACAGCAGTGTTGAGTTCAAGTACTTTATTTAATAATGGTCCCAAAGACAATAGTGACACCAAGGAGGCATTGGGACATAAAACAGGGAAGGACAGAGGAATTCTTGTGCTATGCAGTAACACTGTGGGGCATATAGAAAAAAAAGTCACAATATATAAAAGGCTCATATTGTCTACAATTTCAGGCACTCACTGAGGATTTGCCTAACGGAGGAGACCACTGTACCTCTAAATGACATAGCAAAGTGTCACCAGTGAAGCAGTGATAGTGGGATGGTGAGGTTCTAATTTTAGAGCTTTAGATTGAGGATGTGTGTATGTGCATGTGTGTTCATATATGTGCACATATTTGTGGATGCCAGAGATCAATGTTGCATGTCTACTCTCCCCACCCACCCACCCATGCCCGCTTCTCTCTACCTAATTTCTTGAGAGAGAGTCTTTCACAGAAACCATAGCTCACCAATGCTGGCCACCAAAGTCTAGAGATCTGTCTACCTTCCTCCACTCTGCTAGCTCCATATCCATCCTCGGGGCTGGTGTTACAGGCCCATGCTGTTGTGTCTGTATTTTTTTTTAAAAAAAAAGATTTATTTATTATGTATACAGTGCTCTGCTCATATGTGTGCTCGCATGCCAGAAGAGGGCACCAGATCTCATTACAGATGGCTGTGAGCCACCATGTATTTGCTGGGAATTGAACTCAGGACCTTTGGAAGAACAAAGGCTCTTAACCTCTGAGCCATCTCTGGTCCTCGAAGTTGCATAGCAAGCGCATTGCCAGCTGAGGTATCTCTCCAGTGCCAGTTCCAGTTTATTATTATTATCGTTGTTAGTGGTGGTGGCGGTGGTGGCGGGTGGCAGTGGTGGTGGCAGTGGTGGTGGAGGTGGTATGTGTGTACAACTTTCAGGAGTCAGTTTTCTCCTTCTACCATGTGAGTTCCAAGGGGGTGGAACTGAGGTCTTGGTAGCAAGTACCTTTACCTGCTTAGCCATTTCCCCTACCTTGGTTCTAGTCTGTTGACTAAGTTTCTCTTGCCCTTTTCACTGTGATCTTCATTACTTCCAAGCCTGGCACCATTGGCTTCATCAGATAACCCTGAAATACAGGGCAGATGGGGCCCTTTCTGGCTCCTACTACAAAACAAAACAGGACGCAGGCAAGGAGGACCATAGCTCGTGTGTTCCCAGAGGCCACCCAGGTCCCCACGAGGGAGCAAAAACAGATGGGCTTTATTTTTAGATCCCCTATGGGCCCCTGAGCCCTGCCCCACTTTCTGAAAACAGAGCTTGGGGCCCAAGCCATCTGGCCCTACTGCCAGAATCAGGCAGGCTCCCTGCCTTCTCTTGCCACCCATGATGGAATGCCAGGCAACTGTGGCTCTTGCCACATCCACGTTTTCTAGCCAGGACCTCCACATGGCAGGGCCTGCAGTGGCGCTGGAGTCTATTAGAATCACTCTAGCTGTCAAAGTCCTATGCTCGGGACTTTGGCTGACTGGAGTTCCAAGGACCTTGCTGTAGTACCCCAAGTTCCAGGGTCTTCTGACTCCACAGGCCCCTTCTCACCCAGCCCCCACCCTGAACCATCCCTGAGTGCTCCCACATTTCCGAGATCAAATCTACAATTCAGAGGGTAAGCAGCAATGAAAGGAATAAAGAGGGTCCCAGACGAACCCAGTCTAGATAGCACAGTACAGCGCATCACCCTTTCATACACTCGCAAAGAGGGCAACTCATGCCCATGAAGAGACAATGAACTAGAAATGAGCCTGGCCTCGTCTTTGTTCCCAAGATGCCATGCATACTACTGTTGTCCATTTCATGACTGATCCCAACAAGGACTGTCGTGAATCAAGGACCAAACCAGTGAGTGGGACCAGAGTTGGGCTCTTTTCTTCCTGAATGGCAACTCCGAGCTTGCAGTTTGCCCTGCTTCTTCTCCTCTCCGGCAGGACCTCCTGGTTCATCCTATACCTGCTCCGCACATGAAACTGACCTGGGAGGACATCTGCCCAACACACATCATTCTGCAGATGGGAGTGGGTACCCCTCACCTTGGCAGAAAGCTGCTGCAGTCACTGGCTGCTTCATGGAATCCCAGTGGTTCCATCTCTCCTGAGAATCATTTTCTGTTTCTCTTATTATTAACCTGGGCCTTGCCTGAATCTGTAATCTTTTTCTCCATTTCTGTCAGACCCAGGTGGGTATTTTGCAGCCTGGATGCCTTTAACTGGCTTTTCTTTCTTTCTTTCTTTCTTTCTTTCTTTCTTTCTTTTTTCTTTTCTTTTCTTTTCTTTTCTTTTTTTCCTCTGCTCAGGACCTTTCTGTAGCTCCCTGTGAACAGTGGGATTTGGTTTTCCATTCTTAGACTTCAACATCTATCAAGAGTTATTCCTGCTCCGGTGACTACAGGGACACTAACATGGAGAAACTGGCTGAAAGGGCCACCTAGACTGCTTTGATAATAGACAGCCAAGGTCTTTTTAGAGCCCAATTGTAATCTGCCCTGCCCATTGGAATTTATACCAGATGTCCTATGGGTCCTATGGGCCCCGTGAATAACCAGCTTTTCAGGATCAGCCCTGAACCCGGAACACCTGGGCTCATCCTGGCCAGCATCTGGGACCCAGGCAGATGCCCATATGGCTTTTCACATGCTCTGCTTCCCAGCTGCCCTCCCTCTCACCAGGATCTGTCTCTGCAGCCTGGTATACCTTGGCCTGAAGTCAGGGGCTGAGCATCAGTAACTATTGAAAATGGTGAATCCTCCCTGGGTGTCGTGGACCTGTGGCTTTAGGGTGCCCAGACAAAGCCTCCTGCTGCTCTGGCTTCTTTAGGCTATACTTACAGCTACTTCTCCTTCTCCTTCTCCTTCTTCTTCTTCTTCTTCTTCTTCTTCTTCTTCTTCTTCTTCTTCTTCTTCTTCTTCTTCTTCCCATGCAAAGCCCTAGCCAGGCAGATACTGAAATAAGACTTTGGAATGAACTTCAACAGAGAGAGTAAAATGCTCAGGAAAGGCCAGAGGCCCCTGGAGGAGGCAGGGAGGACAGGGCAAGGCAGGGAGCTGACCAGGATATGCTCTTAGGTAGTGGCCTCATTGTAGTTGGCACTATATTTCATTTATTCTTCACACCAGCACCCAGGGATTACTGCCCTCGCAGAGTACATAAAGACAGCTCTTGTTTAGCTTGTCCGGAGCTGCGTGGAGACTGATTCTACAGAAAGAACTTTTTAAAGATTGATTTTTTTTAGTTATTCGTGTGTTGCAGTGGTGGGTGGGGGGCGGCAGGGGCTGGGGGCTAGGGGGCAGGGATGGCAGCTCAGAGGCCAGAAAGTTACAGGAGTGTGTGAGCCACCTGAGTGGGTGCTGGGAACTGAACTTGGGTCCTCTGAAAGAACAGCGAGTGCTCTTGTCTGCTGAGCCCTCCTTCCAACCCCCAGAAAAAAATGTGCTTGAAGGTATACCAAGGGAAGGCACAGGCAATAGCAGGGGAAGAGTCCGGAGAAATTGCCCTGACATCTGCCTGCCTACGCATAAACAAAGGGAGCGGGGAGCAAGAGACTTGAACCTTCCTAGGTCCTCCTGCCTGTTGGGTGGAACTGGGGCCTGGAGTAGAGAGTGGGGAATTCCCCAGTGCCCAGGGAGCATCCTCCAGGATGCAGCACATGTGGGGTGTGGGCGTGGGGGCCGGGGAGTGAGTGACCCAGAGGAGAGGACCCGAGGGTTGTGCGCTGCACACTGCTGTCAGACCAGACCTGGCCAGAGCAACACCCAGCTGCAAGATGGCAGGATCAAGGAGCACGGCTGGCGCCTCTGCCTAATTAGATGCCTGCTCATAGGAGTCTGCTAAAAGCAGAAGAACTAATGAATTTTTAACTTGAGCCGCTAATAATCTTTTCCCTTGAAAGGTAGAGCAGACAAATAGAACCAAGTCTAGACTTCAGTGAGACCCATAAGAAGAAGAACTTGTTGATAGCGCTGGCTTTCTGCCTGAAGCAGCAAGCAGAGGGCTCGCTCAGGCCTGTATCAGGTCCTCTGCGTATATAGTATGGCTTTCAATTTAGTGTTTTTATGGGACTCCCGAGTGTGCAAATGAGGGAATCTCTGATTCTTATGCCTTTTCTTGGGCTCTTCTTCTGTTTGTTTGTCTTGTCTAATCTCAATGTGATAGGTTTTTGTTTATCCTATATTTTCTATTTTGTATTCTATCATTATCTCTTAGAAGCCTGTTCTTTTCTAAGAGAGACAGGAAGGGAGTGGATTTGGATGGGAAGGGAGCTGTGGAGGAACTAGAAGGAGTAAAGGGAGGGGAAAATGTAATCAGGATATATTATGTGAGAAAAGAAACTATTTTCAACAAGAAAGGGAAAAATAATGCTGGCTTTCCAAGAACAGGCGCACTGTCTATTTAGTTTTGTTCACTAGGTTGTCACCATGCCTGCAACTGCCCCTGGCCATTGCTGAATTATTTGTGCAGTGAACAAAAAGCAGAGGGCTAGGGACCCAGAGAGCTGGTCATGTTATGCTGGCATAGCCAATAACCAGGGCAGATCACACTGAGCATCTTCAGGCATGAGCCAGAATCCATGGGAAAGGAGAATCAAGAAATAAGTGCAGCATAGCAGGAAGTGGTCCAGTGCCACACCAGGGGCCAGAGGGAGCAGAACTCAGGTGGAGGTCAGGATAAAGAGTAAAATTTCTGTAGCACAGTCACAAATAGTCCACGTCAGGGAAAAAGATGTTGAGAGAAGTGACATACATTTTTATGTGGGGCAAGGAGGTTGGATAATAAGCCACTTTGATAATCTAATAAAACCTATAGTCCCTTTCTTCCATAAATGATATACATACCACAACTTATGTCTGTACAATGTTTTCTGTGTAATTTTAGCAAACGTTGAAGGATCTTGCTTAATACTACTATAGGTTTGTGGTCTTCCACTCAGTGGCACAATGCTCACCAAGTCCCTGGGTTAGAGCCTCAGTATAAATAAATACGAAACTTCTAATACAAAAAAAAAACTGATGAAGGTATAAATAATGCCTCTAAGAGTTCCTGCATAGAGAGAGTACAGGCCATGTCAAGAGACAGGACACCATACTCTGCAAGAACTTTCTTGGTGGGGGATGCCAAAGCTCAGTGTTGGTGCTCCTCCAAAATGTACATACTACAACTTGGTGCCCAGTGCTGTTAAGAGGTGGGGCCTGTTGAATACCTGTAGTCTTTGCACTTGGGAGGGTGAGGCAGGAAGTGTACAAGTTCAAAGCTGGCCAGGACCAAATAGCAAGACCTTGTCTCAAAGAGAGAGATGGGGCAGACGCCTTAGAAGATTATTAGCTCCTGAGGGAATGATCCTCATGAATAATAAATATTAGTATATTAGATAAATAATAAATATTAGTGCCTTTTATATATTAGCGCCTTTATATATTAGTGCCTTTATGGTCCTTCTAACACAGGAGGATGCAGCAGGAAGATGCTGAGGACAGACCTTCAACAAGCACCAAGTGTGCCAGCACTTTGATCTTGGAGTTCCAGGCCTCTATAAATGTGATAAATAAATGTTTTTGTAAGCCTCTTAGTTTATGGCATTTTGTTATAGAAGCCCAAGTAGACCCAGATATGTATCAATATTTCCCTTGGAAAAAGACACTTATATTTCTATACTTACTTTTAGTTATTAAGGCAGGGTCTTGCTGTATAGCCCCAACTGGCCTCAAACTTGTAATCTACCTGCCTCAGCCTCTAACGTGCTAAGATTACAGATATGCGCCACTATCCCCTGCAATTTCTGTAATTATTGTTACTAAGAAACCCACTGGATTTGAAACCCCCCAGCTTCGGTTTCCTTGTCTATAAAATGGGGAGGGTATCTATCATAACTGGTTATTATTAAAAAAAAAACTGTGAAATGCTTTGCGTCAAACACTTGGCCTGGTGCCTGGCACACTTAGTTCAACATGTTTTAGCCATCATTATTAATATTATTATCATTTCCTGCTGGTAATGCCCTCACTCTCCTCCTCTGACTGTTAAACCCTTAAATAAAGGTTAGCCTTTGTGTGGTTTGTTATTTTTAAGTAATGCCTCAAGCAGGAGAAAAAAAAAAAAGATAGAAAAGGCAAAGGACTGCTCCTTGGAGATGGCGACATAATATTAGCTTTGTACAGAGGAAGTAGCTGAGAGAGGTGGTGAGGATGGAGCTGAAGGGCAAGGGGCATCCCAACCCCTGCACCCGTGAGGAGACCGTAACCTCCGCAAAAGAGAGAGGGATGCAGAAATGCCCGCCCCTAGGTTGGCTTCTGTCTTCCTCACTGAAGGGAACACTCTTCAATCTGACCCACCGTAGGTGCAGATCTGCCACCCACAGAGGAGGCCAAGACTCCAGGGCCAGACACTCGGTGTCTTGAGACCGAAACAATTTGCAGGCACAACGACTAAAACGTTGCTGGTGATTGCTGAGACACCATGAAGAACAGAGAAGGTCCTGAGGAAGGTCCTGAAGGAGCTACGCTGACCACGCTGCTGTCAAGCTGACAAGACTCTAGTGCTGGAGAGATGGCTCAGCGATTAAGAGCACCAGTTGCTCTTCCGGAAGTCCCAGGTTCAATTCCCAGCACCCACGTGGCAGCTCACAACTGTTTATATATAACTCCTGTTCCAGGGCATCTGACTCCCTCACACATGAATACCAATGTACCTAAAACAAAAAATAAGTAGATTATAAATGAGATGGTAATATACAGTGACTTCAGATAGAAAAGAAATGATGCCCAGAAGCCAGTAATAGACCCCTAAATAAATTAAGTAAAATCAAAATGATTCTATTTTTAAAATATATTTTATTAATTTATTCATATTTCATCTCAATTGTTATCCCATCCCTTGTATCCTCCCATTCCTCCCATTTTCCCCTTACTCCCCTCCCCTATGACTGTGACTGAGGGGGACCTCCTCCCCCTGTATATGCTCATAGGGTATCAAGTCTCTTCTTGGTAGCCTACTATCGTGATTCTCTCTTTTAGTAGAGAATTTCTTTATAGACTGTCAAGAAAGTACTATTGGCATATAGTTTCATTTCAGAAGAATAATGACATCATTCCTTATCACCTTATAGATAAAGGAGAACTGTGACAGGGACAACAATAAAACTGTGAACTTCAGTAATGTCTCCCAAGGTCTCAGGTATTGTTTCCAATGATGGCCAGAAGCCATATGAAGAGACTCTCTGAGCAGGTGGCATGCGCACAGGTCTCCAGGGTTGACTTGCTGGGTATGTGTGTAAGTGACATAGAAGACAGAAAAGGTCCCTGTAGACACAGTTGCTGCATCCCTGGGAACGTTACATTACTAGCCGAGGACAGTACCAAGGTTCTCCTAGGTCTCCAGCACCTGAAATGGTGGGCTCACGCTAAGTGAAATATAACAGAGACGGGCTGAAGAGCAGCAGGTAGTTGTGCAGACCCTCCTTCAAGGGGATTGAGCACATGCCTCGTTCTTTAAGTGTGGGCTGCTCCTGGCAGTCTCCCTTCCACTTCAGCTACCAAGTGGAGAAACCCAGCAGACACTACCAGGTGCCTGGGGTCACATCGTCAGACAGGACACATGGGTGGTGTGTACCCCTGAGAGGCTGTAACTTTCTCCTCCCTCAAACCCAGTCTCACTGTGAAGAAGCACATGAGACAAATGCCAATGAAGGGATTTTAGTCTTCAGGATACCTGCCTAGGAATCTTCAGAACTGCCCTGGTCATTAAACAATTAAATTTAACTTTTAAAATGAATGAAAGAAAGGAAAGGAGAAAAGAAAAAGAATTAAGTCTAAGAAACTATCCTAGACCTAAACACAACTGAAAGTAACAGGAACAGGTGGGGTTCTAGGTAAAGCCAAGGAAATTTAAATACACAACAGGCTTTGAATACTAAAATATCCATATTTGTTCCATAGTAATGAAAATACACTACACTGCAATGTAAGTAAATTGGATAATTGAGGAGGGTGTGTGCATATAGGAACTCTGTACCAGTTTCATAATTCTTCTGTGACTATAAAGCCATTATAAGCTATTTTTGATAAAAAATATAACGGACCTAAGGTATAAATTTCTCCATTTAGCACAAAATTATTTTGTGTTCATTGGGGATATCTACACTAAGCTCAGCCTATGGGGAAGAGATCTAGGGCTTTTCATTGGCTGCCTGGCTCTGGCAGTGTGGTTGTTAAAGAGTTAATTCTGAACTACAGCAACATACCTGGACTCTAGACCCACAGACCTGGCTTAAGCCCTAAAATCCAGTGTGGGATCCAGATGCAGGTTGTCGTGTGCTATCCCTGTGATCTGGTCTAGACCCCCAGTCTCTTCTTCAGTGCTCATTCCCTCATCTGCAAACTAGGCGAGAGATAGAACTACCTCGTAAAAAACAAAAAAAATGGAGCCGTGGTCTGTAACAACTGCTCAGTAAGTAGGTCTCTCCCTACAGGTCGCAGAGATATGGCTGAGGCAGGGGAGGGCCTGTCCTTCATTTTTTTTTGGAGCATTCATCATTTCAAGGGATGGCTAGTGTCTCCGAGATAGTGCTGAAAAACTCAAAATCTTCACCCTGAAGAGCTGGTTGAGGGAAGTGTCTCTTCAAAAGGCCTAGCAGGAGCCAGCAGATGAAAGTGATCCTTCTGGTTATTTACGGAAACCCTAAGTATGTCCCTAGACATAAGCCTGTCTAGACTTTTGCTTGCTGTTACAGAGCACCTGACATAAATGCCGTAAGGAAGAATTATTCATCTTGGCTCACAGTTTCAAAGGTTTCCATCTGCAGTTGGCTAGCTTCATTGCTTTGTGCCTGAGGTGAAGCTGAACAGCACTGTGACAGGTGATAGAGCAAAGTAGATCACCTAATGGCAGACAGGAAGTGAAGACAAAGCAAGGGACCTCGGGAAAGATCTGCCTCTCAGAGGCTTGCCTCCAGTGACTTACTTCCTCCAACAGAGCCCCACTTCCTGATGTTTTCTTCAACACATGAGCCAGTGGGAGACATTTCCTACACACACTATAACATTTCCTTATCCTCAAAAACATCTAAGGTTACTTTCTGATCAGTTTTTGCAGAGTGGCTGGGAGGATGAACGCAAAAAAAATTACAGACGTGCCCTAAATGAAAGCAGCTATAATGAACAAGCATCCGCTGTTATAAAAACCACCTTAAACAGACATTAATTTTGTGCCAGTGCAGGGTTATGGGGAGAGGACAGGGAGCTATCATTTGGAGATGCTTGCCTCTTTAAACTTCAGAGCAATCAAGAGCAGTGAAAGACACGGGGTTCTCTTTCAGGATGAAATGTGATTCAAAGAGAAGTGTGGGCTGGACTGTGGAAAACAGGTCTTGAAAGCAAGGATAGGATCTTGGAAGTTTTTCCCAAGCTCTTTCCATCTATAAACACATGTCCCCAGGGTCATTGGAGGAGCATGTGCCTGAAGGCCAGCACCCTGGAAGCACTCAGTGGTAGCTGCTGTTGTCGTGGGAAATACCTAGTAGCAATGGGAAATGGTGAGGCTCTAAGAATCCCACCCCATTGGTCTGTAGGCAAAATGGTCACTCCCCTTGGAAGTTTCTGGAGATCAAAGAAGAAAAATCTCACCCTCTCAAACCAAAAAAAAAAAAACCAGACTGAAGTAGAGTCCAAGTCCTCAGAGAGAAGATGGAGACCGGCAATCCATCAGCTGCCAGAGGCACTTAACATCAAACCCTTGCTAACTGAGAAGGTTCTGGGTAAAAACAGAATGGGATGACTAAGGAAGAGGGAAACTGGGCTGGTAGTTACAAAACTACCCTGTGGTCAAAGGATCCAAGTAGAGTCCCAGAGGCAGCAGGATGGCCAAGGCTTGGCTGAGGGACACCAAGTGAGGTGATCCCTCAGGACTTCTGTTATTTGTCATGGATCTTGGATGATACAAAGTCTTTGTTCCATACCCCTGATGATGCATATAAACCTCAGCATCATTCAGAGCCTAAAGCTCCCATGTTATGCTAAAATCTCCAGTCCCCAGACATTGCTAAAGGATACAGCCACATGCCTTTGGAGAAAAAAAAACAAAACAAAATAAAACTAACAGCTATGTATTCAAAAATTTACAGTCTGGAGTCACAATAGACAGCGACAGATGGATCTAGATTTACATAAAATGACACAGACACTGATTTTTCTGAGTATTTGTTGGTGAAACCAACAACAACTAAAATGGGTTCCTCACCCACTCACGCACACAACCATTCCGCACAGCGGTGCCTCCCAGCAGCAGCCAGCACAGGGATCTGAAAGCTAATTTCCAGGTCAGGAGTTCAATCCTCAGAGCCTGTGGTCCCTCTCCCTTCCAGCTCCTGCCCTGCTGGCATGACCTATGACCTCCATCCATCCCTGGAGGATGATTAGCCTTGAGTTTCCCAGAGAAGCAGCTCCCAGCTTGACTCTCACATGGACCCATCATCCTTTGAGCCTCAAATCCCCGGGAGTCCTGCCTGTCCTGGTTGCCCTGAGGCAAGTAGGTACAGATAGGTTAGTTAATCTGTACTCACAACAGGGCTCCCAATTTTAAGTAGGACGTGGACAGACTGAAGAATGTGCACAGATGCGTAAACTGCTTCCTTGGAGCCTCGACTGTGTCCTGCTGGGAAACTGGAAGAGCAGTGTACACGCATTTGGGGTTGCCGTGTAAAAGATATAATCAAACTCTGCTGCACTCCTGGGCAGCTTCAGGGACACACCTGGCTGGGGTGGTGAGGGAAGGAAGGTGACACACACACACACACACACACACACACACACACACACACACACCTACAGAAACACGGGCAGGGACGCTGGGGTCCAGTAAGTTGTGCTTTCTAATGGAGAAACCGCCACATCTTGGAAGCTCAGCGTGTTTATTAAATACAGTTGAATTTAGGGAGTCAGGGTTATCGTTTCCGGGAGAGCAAGAGGTGGGGTAGTACATACACATAAGCAAAGCGTCAGGGTTATTATACACAGCTGAGCAGGGAGGTAGGTTTAGCTAATCTTAGGAGCAGTCTCTGTTAAGGGAGCAATCTTCAGGCTCTGAGTACAGAGTAGAGGGAGCTATGGTGGGCACTTTCTATATACAAACAATATCAACATCCACACAAGGACCAAATGAAGACTTCACCATCCCGTCCTGGGGTCTGGAACGGCTTTGCCATTTTCTCATGGGGTTTGAGGCTCTGGTCCTTGATATGGCCGTGCGCTCCTGTCAATAACACACATTCACTCAGGACTCAGGGCTTCCTACAAAATGCATTTGCATATATCCTCAGAAAACTGAGTCAGAGGAGGGAGAACCCAGGTACACAAATTTTTAAAAAGGTGGTTTGGGGCTCAGTTCCAAGGCAGATTCACAGTTGGTGTCTCTGATGAGCTGATTGCACGGAAAAGTAATTACCTGAAGCTCCTTATTGTTGCAAGGCTCAGAGAGAGGTACCCTGCTGCTGCGGTTGGTGGTGGGGTGGGGGGCTCCCCTTCGGGTGGGGGAATGGAGCTGGGAGGGCTCAAAGTTTCTTCCTAAACCTGAGGCTCCTATATGTCCGTGTTCTGTAAGTGCAGGGAACAGGGAATCCACATTATAGTTTAGTCAGGAAGAACTAACATGGAAGTGTGCAACTGGGAGAATTGTATGAGCTTCAGGTGTCTGAGTTCAGGGTTTCCAGGCTGTTTTTCTTATGTGTCTGAATAAAAGAAAAAGGAGGGGAAAGTGTGAGCCGCAGTCCAGACTTGGTTTGTGCTTTCATGTTTAAAAACCTCCCCCCCCCCCTTTATAGAGAGGCAGTTGAAATCCCAGTGTGCAGGGGGTTCTCTCCTGAGAAGCCTGCCACCAATGTCTTGGATATGAACTCTCCTTTCTCTGAGTCCCTCCCTCGCCCTAGTGCTTATGCTTAAATAAGTATTTTTAAATGGTTTTTTAAATAAATCCATTTTCATTTTAATAATTTAATAATTCCAATGGGCATCAGTAGCTACTTTCATTCCCTGAATCCTTTTTTCCAACTTTAAGCCAATCACAGGAACAGGGGGGAGAGAAAGGGGTCCAGACCCAACCCATTTTGCAAATCAAATCCCTGATCTGATGCCATCCATAACCACAGGGTAGGCAGAAAGGCCCATCTCAGAGGCCACGTGAAAAGCCCTGCTTCTCAGCTTATCACGTACACACCCATACCTGGATGGATAACTGAACTTCCTGCTCCCCACTTCATCCTGACCCTGGACAACTCACTTCCCTTCCAGAAATAATACCTGTTCCGTGCCACTTCCTGTGGGATGATTTTCCCTTTGGATCTGTTTAATTGGATCATTTGATTCTCCCTGATGATCCTTAGCCACCCCTAAGCATGGCCACCTTAATACCAACCTGCAGACTACATATTAGCTCTTTCTTTGGAAAGATACACCCTCGAGAAAGGAGGCTGGAGAAATGGTTCATCTGTTAAGAGCACTGGCTGCAATTCCAGAGGATCTGGGTTCAATTTCCAGCACCCATAAAGCAGCTAAAAATCATCTATAACTCCAGTCCCAGGGGATCAAATGCCCTTTTCTAGCCTCCTCGGGCACCAAGCAAACACATGATTCACAGACTTACATGTGGGCAAAACATTCATACACATAAAAGTAAGAAAAGAAGTGATATTAAGAGACCCTATTTTAGACTTCTTGGCCTTCGTGTACAAGCAGCAGAAGGCAGAATAATTGTGCCAGAACTCAGCACCACTGTGATTTGGACAGCGTTCCCCTTAATTTGTTCTTCTACTCATCCAACAAATTCAGCCTGGCTTGCTGCTCCTGCCCTGACCTGCCTGGGTTTCTTGTTTTGAGCTTGATTCCTAAGGAACCAAACCTTGTTACCAGCTTGAAGTATAATTTCAAGCAAGTCACCTTTCCTTTCTGGTCACCAGCTTCCTTATCACTGAGGCTTTAACTTGTCCCACGGGCCATGTCAGGAAAGGCCATTCATTAAGGATACACTGGACGCCGACCAAGCAAGTACAAGGGGTCCAGGCTGCCTGCAAGCCGGGGAAAGGTCTGCAGTAATCATCCCACAGTCTTAAATGGCTTCCAGCATCTGTCAAGATCCAAGTGTAAGCTGGGCACTATAATTGGGCCCTTAGTATCTTCAGCAAGTTTTCCTGACACCCCTCTGCAGAACAGCGGATGGATTAGACATGGTGTCAAGTGGCGAGCCTGTTAGTGTGCAAAGCAGAGAGGCGCCAAAGCTGGCAAAAAGCAAAGCCTCCAGCTCTTCTCCGTCTTCATAAAAACAAGTGGATGTGGATGCTCGGCTGTCACTGGGAATCAGGGACCAAGGCCAGCTTGGCAGTACTGCCAATGTGCGGTCCTACTGTCTTGCCGGTTCCCTCTCTACTTGCCTTCCACCTGCCCCTGAAGCTGTAATTACCTCCTGTGCCCAAGAGGATACCTGCTTGTTGGTGGTAAGCTGGAGCAAGGAGGAGAGATGTCTCCCTTGGAAACAAGGAAGCCCGTCAGCCTTCTTAGAGACCATGGGGAACAGAGTGGCTGTTTCTAGTTATAAAGGCGTCTTGGTGGGAAGATTTACCAGAGATGTATTTATTCCATTAGAGCGACGCCTCCCTTCGGCCTCGTTATCACTAGCACCACATCCATCACTCTGCCACTGCATTCTGGAGGGAGGCAGACGCACTCCATCTGGAACAGAGCTGGGTGTTTGTAGATGGAACCGTTGTGCATCTACTCCACAGATGCCCCCTCCATGGTTATTTTGTTCTGTCCTGGCCTTGGACACAGTTCCTGCTGTCTAACACTAGAGGAGAGAGCAGTGTGGGCGAAGACTTTTTTTTTTCTAGAAAGGGAGAAAACAACTGAGAGAATGAGGAAATATGTGGATAAAAGTGATATTAGGGATAGAAATGATTGGACACATATGTTGATGTTTATCGAAGATGATTTGAGGGATTGAGAGATGACTCAGGAGTTAAGAGCACTTGTTTTTCTTGCAGAGGCCCCAGGCTTGGTTCCCAGAACCCATGTGATGGCTCACAATCATGTAGAACTCTAGTCCTGGTATCCAACACCCTCGGGTCTATCCTCCATGGGCACCAGACACACATAGTTCACAGACATACACATAGATAAAACTCAGACACACAAATAAAGTTAATAAACTTTTTAAAATATTTTTGAAGGTGATTTGGGTTGACAAAATCCTGCTTAGAGACTTCTGGTACTTAGTATCCGAAAAGGGGCAATAGAAAACTTGCTACATCACTTGACTTTCCAGGCTTGTTTAAATTGCCTCCTGGAGAGCCAACCCCTGACACTCTTAAGGATACTGTGCTATGCTTGCAGATAGAAGCTTGCAGATCTAACTGTCCAGTGAAAGACTACACCCAGCAGCGGATCCAAGCAGATGTGGAGACTCTTGGCCAAACACTGGGCAAGGCATTGGGAGTCTTGTGGAAAAGTTGGGGGCATGGATAGAAGGACCTGGAAGTAATAAGAGCTCTACAGGAAGACCAACAGATCCAACCAACCAGGGCCCAGAGGGGTTTGTAGAGACTGAAGCACCAGCTAAGGACCATGTATAGGCTGGACCATGGCCCCTATGCAGATGTAGCTGATGGGTAGCTCAGACTTCATGTGGGTCCCCTAGTAAGAGGAGCAGGGACTGTCTCTGACATGGACTCGGTTGCCAGCTTTTTGATCAGGCGGACCTGCCTCACCAGGTCACAAGGGGAAGAGGACACCTCGGATCTGCTGCGACTGGATAAGCTGGGGTGGGTGGGTGGGTAGGCGGTAGAGGAACAGGAGAGAGGAAGTGAAAGAAGAGGAAAAGAGGTTGGGACTGGAAGGAGAGGAGGGAGGGGGCTACAATCAGTATGTAAAGTGAGTTAATTAATTAGTTAATTAATTAATTAAAACCCTCTGCCTCCTGGTGCTTCTGGTCTGGATCTGGCCTGTGTCTGGGGTTCTGCGCTTCTGCTTGGGAAGGTTCCTTGTCCTGCCTTCTGGTAGAACTCGTAGACTCTGTGTCTTCAGTTTCCTGGGCGCTTCCTGAGGATAGCCAGGCCTGCAAATGTAGGGAGCGGGTGGCAACTGAGTGGAGAGAGTAGACCAGTTAGGATGGTAGTGGAAGAACCGGAGCGGCACTCAGAGGAAGAGCTCTTCCCTAGAGTAAAGAGGCCCTGTGTTTAATCCCCAACACTCCAACAACACCATGTGATTGAGAAGCCTGCTCCTAGTTCAGTGAGACTCTATGCCCATCGATGGAGCTGGGCACAGCTCTATGCCCTGTTCTAGGCATATAAAAGGAAGTAGGCATCCTTGTTGTTGTATGCATGTATATGTGCCAGGATTTGTGTTGTGTGTATGTCCACATGTACGCATATGTGTGTACACGCGTGTAGAAGAGACCAGAGCCTGATGTTATTCTTCAAGAACCATCCACCTTGTTTTCTGAAACATGGTCACGTGGTCTCTCACTTCACTATGGGACCCACCCGTTAGGTGAGGTTGACTGTTGCATAAGTCCAGAGACAGCTGCTCATCTGCTGTTCCTCACTGCTGGGAAGACAAGAGCACACTACACTGTGCAGTGCACGAGTGTCAGAGCTTGAACTTGAGTCTTTGTGTTTAAAGCAGCACGCACTTTGTCAGTTAAACCATCTCCTTAGGCAAGACAGGGAATGACCCCTGCGCCCCAGGAGACCACAGCCTGATACTTAACAGCCTCAGAATGCCCAACTCTGTCCACGAATCTCATTTCCTTGATCTGGGGTACAATGGACTTGGGGAGTCTGCATATTTTGGCACCTCCCCAAGAGGGTCTCCAAGAGTGAGACCCTGCCTCAAAACAAATAGAAAAGGTAAGATTATTTTGTATCAACATAAATGTTAAGACACTATAGCTCTATTCCCAAAATCATAAAACAGTAAGAAGAGTGGCATTGGTTTGCATTTTTTTAATCTCTTTAATTTCCAATTCAATAGAAGACAGCTGGGTTCCACATCTGCATTTTAGCTTTTGTTATCTGTGCTTTCAGGTAAAACATATGAAGAAAACCTAGCTTTCACACAGCAGAATCCAAGCTGGTGTGGGGCAGCCAAGGTTTCCAGGACCCAGTAGAGGAGGGCACCTCTGGTCACAGTCATGCAGGGAGGGACTAGCCAGTGTGTCTGACTTAAGTCTTCCTAGTTCTGTCACACAGATAGGTGGTTGGAAAGCACTAGTCCCTCAGCCTTCTTTGGTCGTATGGACTACTCTCTTTTGATACCACACTGAAATGCAAAGTGCTAGGTTAAAGGTACTGAGGAATCACAACTGTACCAATATACTCTCATATCATGTATTTGAAAATAGACTGGCTTTCTCACATCTTGAATGGACCCTTTACTCATGTCCATGGACCTGGTGAAAGAGCCATAGGACCCTCAGAAATCTACAAATCATACGTTAACAACTGTTGGCCTCCTTGCTTCGGGAACTGCAAGGCGGCTAGAGCTAAAATATAAGCCAAGCAGAGAGAAATCAGTGAATGCCAGGGGCTGAAGAATTGCAGTAGAGCCAAAGCTGGGCATACCTTTGATGAGGCACCATAAACCAGCTTTGACCTTCAAGGAAGGGCAGAGAAAGGCTCAGGCAGGGAGTGACAGGCTGGGTCCTGCATGGTTACAGTCATTTGTTCAACTGGTGTTTATTGAGACCTTCATATCCTAAGCAATGGGGGTGATAGTGGGCACAGGTGGTTTCTGACTTTGTGGAACTTGCAGTCCAATGGGGAATTGGGTACTATAGAGAAATAGACAGATCCCTTGTGCCACAGAAGAATGGAAAAGAGAACAGTCAGACTAACAGGAGTAGGGTTAAGGCATTTGTCACATGAAAAATATCATGGTGACAGAGAATGGCCCCGGGAGAGAAATAGAGTAGTGGAAAGCAATAGAAAGTTGAGACAGTAGCCAGTGTTACTGTGGAGAAGGCAAAGATAATGCCCAGCTTCTGGCCACTCCCTAAAATGGGTCACCCAGAAGGAGAAATGAACTGGGGGGCGGGGGGGAGATGACTGTGTATTAAATGTGAGGTTTCTGGATGACGCAGGACATTCAGCCGAAGACATTTAGTGAGTCCAGTGATACGGATCTGACTCTGAAGGTGACAGACAGGTGAGAGAACGAGATGAGGGAGTGCTCAAAGTGAGACGTGAGACACTAGCACGCAGCCACCTACTCCTGTCACCCTCCCTGGACGTCACTGTGTCTAAATCAGGGTTGTTGTCTTCCCCATCTTTGAAGACAGTTACCTGTCATGGTTATCGATACCAGTGACTCCCTGCCATGAGAGCTGATGACCTGCAGGTCACCCCAAGGACGCTCCCTCTCACTCCTCCCCCTCTGCCACGGGTTCCTGATCTGCCCAGCTCCCCCTCTTCTCTGTCCTCTGTGCCCCGAGAATGCTGGTTGACTTCTCCACCCTGTCCTCTCTGCCTGAAATATTTGTTTGCACGGCACTACTCTGGTATCCTCAGGAACTTGTTTGCCAAAAGGATTATTTCTCATTCTTCAAGATCCGGACATGTATTTCATTTTATCATTTCATATCATATCATAAGCCACATATCATAAGACAATCAGACAGCATCTTGTCTTCCTCTTCCTCTTTTCTTCTCCTGTTTTTTTTAGGCAGGGTAGCCTTGAACCCCCTATATAGTTAACTATGACCTAGAGTTCATGATTCTCCTGCCTCCACCTCCCCCGAGCATGTCGCCACCACATCCTGTCTACATTCAGCCCTCTTAGAATCTCGTTGGCCTTAATGTGATGCTACCTGAGCTCTCAGGACAGGATACTGCAGCCATTTGCTCACAGGGCTTTCTCTTTTGCCATAGTGAAGCCGCATAGATGACAGACACAACAGCAGAAAATAGGTAGAACTGTCTTCTCATCCCTGGGTTCTGGATTGATTCTGGAATTAATGCTAAATCCTCAACCAAATGGGTTCAATGAAAAAAGGGGAGGAAACAGGACCAGGGTTAGGAAAGTGGCCCTGCCCAGCCAGTCTGCCTTTCCTCGGGGTCAGTGGGAATCTAAGTTTGGTGGTCCGCAAGACCACAGAGGATTATGGGCATTGAGAAAATAGTGACTTAGTTGCAAATGCCTTGTTTGCCTGTAGCAAAGTCCCAGCAAGGTTCTAGTTGCAAAGAAATTGCAACAAAAAGCAACATTGTCCATCTCTATCAAGAGGAGCTGGTGTGCCACGCAGGCTGGTGGATGGGCTCTCTCCACTCCTTGGATTGATTCTCCCCCCAAATGTCATGCATTGAATACTTACTCCCCAAACTTATGTTGATGATCTTTGATTCGAGGCCTTTAGTAGGAAATTAGGGTTAGGGGGTGTCATAAGGGTGGGACCCCCCATGACAACATTGGTGGCCTTATTAGAAGACAAACTCAAGCCGGCGTGCTTGCTTTGTCCTGCCATGTGCTACCCTGTGTCATGTTATGACAAAGTAAAATGGTTCTTACCAGACGTCAGCACCCTAATGTTGGACTTCCTGGCCTCTAGAACTGTAAGAAATAGAGTCTTTTCCTTTGTGCACTGCCCATACTGTGCTATTCTATTATGCCAACACCAGACAGACTGAGATGCTGAGCCTGTGGTTCGTAACAGGCTCTGAGCTCACCGGAGGAACATGAAAGATGTTCCTTCTCTGAATGGTCCTCCTCGGCTTGGCTCAGCTCTTGGGGATACTAAGCATTCTCCATCAAAATACCCAGCAGCCTTCAGCCAGAGGGGATTGTTGTGGCAGCAGCTGGCAATGCCTGAGCTCACAGATGGCATTTGTTTTCTAAGGGGACAGTGAGAGAGCTGGCCTCTGTAGGACAGGCAGTTCATATTGGTGACTATTGACAGATGGGGCTGAATAATCTAAACACACTTTTCCATCTATTCAAACAAGAGGAGGAGCGAGCCAAAACCACAGAAACTTGGAGCAGGAGACAGTTACTTTAAGACAGCCACAGGTGGGAGAAGGAAAGGCTGAGTCCTGTATCTGTCCATAAACCTTAGGGAACCTGCGACTGTGGAATCCTGGGAGGGGAGTACAAAGCCTTTGTCACATCTTGCTGCCACTTCTGGGAGCTCAGCAAATGTAGGTGGATCCTGGTCTCTGGGGAAGATGCTTCCCACCACCAATGTGCCCCATGGTAGGTTCCTTGGACCAAGGAGTGATCCCGGGGCTCCAAAACACTATTCCCAGGAACCCATTAGCAGAAGGTGGCTGCCTGCACCCTCCCCACCGTGCCTCCAAGAATCTGCAGCCAGTCCCAGTTGTATCAGTGAGGGAGAAAAACAGAACAGTCTTGCACCCTTAGTGTCCTTTCCTATTTTTCCTCTATGCAGGGCTCCAGAGAAAAGACGTAGAACCTGCTAGGGTCTTTGAAGACCGATTTCTTCTTCTCTGCTCAGTCCCTGAAAATCCTCAGGATGTCTCAGAGCAGGGGTGGGGGTGGGGGCGCTGGGTAAAACCAACATTTCTTACCAGGGTGAAGCAAAGGGAAGTGGCAGCAATGGACATACTTTACAGTCACCCAAGCTCTGCCTCTCTCAGCCTGGAAGTCCTCCTAGTGCATAAAATGAGTCTAATAGTAACAGCAGCCTCCTAACAGTAGAAACATGCAGAAGGTCGTACCCATGAGTTCCAGGCTGGTTCAAGGTAGCTGTTGCTACCACTGTTATCACTTCTCTCCTGCCTTTACCTGCCTCGGGAATCCTAGAACTTAACTAGAAAGGAAGATCAGTGTTAGACTCGTGTCTGGGAGCTGGGGATGTCGCTCAGTCAGTAGAGTGCTTGCCTAGCATGCATGGCATCCTGGATTTGATCCCCGATACTGTATAAAGCCCATGACACATGCTCATGATCCCGGCATTTAGGAGGTGGAAGAAAGAGGTCAGAAGCTCTAGGTCATCCTAGGCTACATTGCAAGTGCGGGGCCAGCCTGAGCTACATGAGGCCCTGTCTCAAAATAAAGCTAGTCGACTTAATTTAATAGAAAGTCGGCCTGCTTGGTGTCCTGGTATTGTAGGACCCCTAATAACAGCTGCAATTCCTAGGCAAGAGAGTTCTTCAGAGAGAACCCAAAACTTGCCCCCCCCCAAAAAAAATCAAGAGGATTAAATGCTGAGTCCTGGGATGTGGGTGCTTGCTGAGCTCCTCCCTCAGGCCAGCGCCTTCTGACTTCCCCTTTCTCTTAGGCTTTTCCCATTCATTCCCTTCAAGAAATTCCAGCCGCTGTGTGTAGGACAGTGGTTAACGCGTGCAAAGCATCCTGAACACCAGCTGCTGTCAGTATGTCCATGATTACTATACTAGAAAGTTCACGTCTCTTGCAAGTAAGGATTTTGTTCTGAGGTGCCATGTCTTGTGAAAACCCTGAGTGAACATTTCAGCCTTGGAGACTTTCCAGACACTATGAATTCACTGACGCAATAAACCTCCTCCAAGTGGCCTTCTGGCTCAAGCGTTAACAACGGAAACAGGAAAAACCCTAACCCAAACCTAAAGGCCTGGGATTCAGTGTCTCTGTGTGTGTCTATGTCAAGTAGCAGGAGAATGTGTGTGTGCAAAGGAAAGCACGTGAATGAGCAGACACAGAGCCTGGACCTAGGAGCCCAGATGGAGTTATGACAGTTCCTTGGTAGCAGATTCTCAAAGGAAGCATAGCTTAAAAGGAATGAGAAACTATAAAAGTAAAAATAAAATCGCATCTAATTTCAACAAAGTGAAAGGGACATCTAAATAAATCAGTATGGCTACCCGGGAAATTCTTTAGGAACCTTAGGTTTTCCAAATCAACTGGGAAAATATATTTGCATCAAAATTGAGGAAATAGTTATTATCTTTAACATATAAAGAGTGTGTACAAACCAACAATAAAATCTCTAAAACATAATACAAGAGCTAGAAGCGATAACAGACCATTCACTCAAGAAAAAAATAGCCCTGGCCTCCCAGAAGATGGACTAGCTTTGGTCCTACCAGTCAAAATGAAAATTCAAACTCTTATAAATTAGCAACAACTTCAACTTTGAGTTGTTTTAATGAGTACCTGATGGCTGGTAAGAGCGAAGCTAAATAATCCATTCCGAGACTGCAGATGGGCATGGCACCCAGGGGAGTCGCTTCTTGGATCTCTCCTGAGGAACTGCTGGTAGTTCAGGAATACTGTTATTAGTAATGTTATTTGCACAAGCAAAATTAGAAAGAAACCAAAAGCCACTGTGTGAAATAATGTTTATGATGTTGCGGTGCAGAGCGGGAAGGAACAGGAGACAAGACTGCACCCATCTACCGCTACAATGGTTAGGAAGCAATAAGACTGGAAGGGAAAAGCATTGCCAGTGGTCTCCTAGGTGGTGCAGCAATGGAGGATTTGTGTAGCTCTTTCTGCGTTTCTGCTTGGTGATCAGATTTAGTGAGTGTGCATCGCTGTTATGGGAAAATAAACAACTGGTTAAAAGCACCGGAGGAGTGAAAAAGATTCAGGGGACTCACAGACGTGGCAGACTAGTTCAGCAGACAAGGGGGGCTGGGTGGATTGTGTGGTCTGATGTTAGGGCTTCCTAAAGCACCAAGCAGGTCTGTGACATCATTCTCATGAGGAACTTACCTCAGGTTCTCCCCAGAATTGGGAACGAGACAGGGATGGGCGCTGGATGGGTGCTGTCTGAAAAGTGTGCACAGTGTTTAATGGAAATCGAAGCCCTGTGAGCCTCCACCATTGGCCGTCGTGCTGGACGATGAGAAAACTTCATGGGCTGAGATTTGGGTCCCCCAAATCCCCTAGTGTTGAGGACAGCAGTCACCACTTGAATGGCCCTATTGCTGGCTAAAGCGCAGACCCTGGGATGACTTCTGAGGCTTGTCAAGGTGATTTGAATACACATGGAGTTGGCTGTTGAAGGTTTTCTCTCCCAGAGTGTCCGGCTTCCGTTGTTTCTCATGAGACCAAAGATAAAGGCATACATCGATGCCCCGTGTCTAACTCCTCTTTAACCTTCGTAACAAAGCAGGGGCCAACCTCATCCAGCCTTAGCGCCTCCACAGACAGTGGTATGAGGCTAGAATTTCAGAGCATGGGTGATGTATGGATTGACAGAGTCTGCCAGGGAAGCAGAGGCGAAGAATGGACGAAGGTTGCTGACCACTGAGCGAGGCCTAGGCTTTAGACATTATAAACACAAAGATCAGAGAGACAAGTGGCAGGCTGGGAGTCACCCGCCTGCTGGTCCTGCTGGTCCTGCTCCAGCTAAGGCTCCGTTTCTATCTCTAACCTCCGAGCCTCCCCCCCAGGTCAGCACTTCTGCACCTCCCTCCAGGCCGATGCTTACTTCCATCTTGTTCCTTCCCGTCATCATTATTTCTTGTTGGGTTTGTTGTTTATGGGTGTTTGGGCTTTTTCCCTGGCCTTGGAGAGGGCATGGGAGCGTGCTATCAGCATAACTAAAAATGTTTTTCGTTTGCCTCTGCACTTTTCCCAGGCCTCAGCTTTTCCTAAAAAGCCAGCATCCTCTGCGTCCTTCCCTGGGGGGCTTCCAATTCAAGCAGGGGTTTTTTTTCCTTAGGTTTTTTTCCTGTGTGAACTCATCGGATCCCCCAGTGTAGCCTCATTAGTGTCTTCAGATGCCTTCTGATTGGGGTCGATTGTGCTTATGGCGTCAGAATTTCCCCGAACAGTCTGTGGTCTGAGCTCATCATTCTTCACCTCAGCCGGGGCTGCTAACTAGCTGGCGACCTCACGCGGGCCACTCAGCCATGCTGAATAGCTGCAGCCCTGCCCTACTTAGCTCAGAGGCTCGCAGCGAGGACCACAGGAGCAGGTAGTCACAAAAAACCGCTTGACCCTACAATGAAATGTGTTATTCAGCTCTCGGATTTTGTTGTTGTTGTTGTTGTTGTTGTTGTTGTTGTTTTTCTTTTTACTTTTCGAGTTCAAGGAGAATGCTCTTCAGACTGGGATGGCCAAAGCTGGCATCACCAGAGAGAAGCAGCTCAAAATAGGAGCAAAGACTGACAGTAGTTTGCCCTTTAAAGAGCTCAGCCCCTGTGTCCTTTAGAGCCAGGACCAGTTTCTGAGGCTGTGATGTAATTGTTGGGACCTGAGTAGTTTCAATAGAAATAAAACAAGAGAGGTGGTGAGGGCTGCTGTCACTCCTAAGAAACTGTGGAGGTTAGAAAAGACCCAAACGATGATATACACACCACTACCAGCTTATCAGGATTCAGGCAGGGCCCTCATGAGGAAGAGGGCCTCTCTGAACTGAACACAACCTTCCCAGCCCTGAGACACATCACAAGACCGACCCTTCGGTCACCTAGCTCACCTTAGCAGACCCGAGAGGCATGTGTTTGGTTCAGATCGGCCTCCACAGTCACAGATCCTGTGGCCTCCAGGGATGTGACTTGCCGTTTGGATCTGCAGTGTGAAAGTGATAGCTCCGTCGGAGGCTCCTTTCAGGGTTTAACTGCATAACAAAAAATTGCTATCGCAGGCCGGGCGTGGTGGCGCACGCCTTTAATCCCAGCACTCGGGAGGCAGAGGTAGGCGGATCACTGTGTGTTCGAGGCCAGCCTGGTCTACAAAGTGAGTCCAGGATGGCCAACGCTACACAGAGAGACCCTGTCTCGAAAAACCAAAAAAAAAAAAAAAAAAAAAAAAAAAAATTGCTATCGCAAGGTATATTCTCAAAAGATGATTAATTTGTTCTTTGTCCACTTATCTCATCCCCGTTTCCGACTATCAAAAGGCTTCTTTCAACAATGCTAAATGTGAATTTACTATGTGATCCAGCAATGGCTTCTGGGTATATATCAATTGTTTACCCATTCGTGTTCCTGGCTTTACCCACAAGAGCCGGAAGATGGAGGCACCCCAAATACCCACCCATGGTATATAGATAAACAGAATGTGGTATGTCTGTTCAACAGAAAATGGCTCTGCTTTAGAAGGGGGGAAAGATTCTGACACAGACCACAATGTAGACAAACCTGGAGGCTAAGAGAAAAAAGACACTCACAAAAGTCACAACTATCTCCCCCTTTGCACAAGCGTTCTCGGAGCAAAAAGTATGTGGAGACAGTTTGCCAGCCTCTCGAAAGGGCAACGAGAAGCTGAAAACAGACCCCATCCTAGAGAGTCTATCCATTTCCCAGGACTAGTGTAACACAGTATCACAAACAGGATGGCTAAGAACAACAAAAACATTCTCACAGGGCTAGAGGGTAGAAGTCCAAGTTCAAGATATTCACAGACGCGAGCTGAGCCTCCCGTCTCCCCTTTAGAGGAATCTGGGCCCCATCTTGCTCCTGGCTAATGGTGGTGGCCAGTGGCTCTTGACTCCCAACTTTGCTTTCATCTCTACATCACCATCCTCTCTCTGTGTCTAGGTCCCAGTGTTCTTTCCTTATAAGGACACTACTATGGAAATAGTAGAAGTAATAGTAGTAGTAGTAGTAGCAGTAGTAGTAGTGATGATAATAATAATGCCGCCACTGGTTATTGGATTAGTTCCCACCTTCTGCCAGTATGTCCTAGTCTTGATTTCATTACATTCACCAAGACACTGTTCCAAATAAGGTCTTATCCACCAGGGCTAGGGCAGAGATGGAGGGTAGGACTTGTAAACTTTTGACAGAACACAGCTCATGCAAGGAAGCATGCCAAAGTAAAAACAATGTAGTAAAGCAGACAGCAGAATGGTGCATCCAGATGGAGTTGGGCGTTTAACCTCTCAAAACCTACAGCTGACAGATGGGGCGACAGGAACTACTCTACAAGGCAGAAAGTGTACAAACATAACAGGCACATAGTAGGCAGCCAGAAAAAAGCAGCAGCAGCAGCAGTTGTTGTTGCTGTTGTCATTATTATTATTATTATTATTATTATTATTATTATTATTATTATTATTATCATCTAGATGCCAAGGCACAAGAAAATGATGTGGCCTAGGAGACATACAAGCCAAATCCTTCAGGTGAAATCATGTCAGATTGTAGGAAACAGGATTCTGTTTAATGGAAGAGACGACAGGATCAGCTCAGTAGAAAAGATACAGATGCTTTTGACAGTAGAACCAACTGAGGAGGAAATTCCAGGAAGCAGGAGCTACACAAACAGAGCAGGCCTTGGCAGCAGGAAAGCATGGTGCAACGTGGAGTGCAGCTCTCTGCTCCATTTGGCTGGAACTTTGGGAAATGAATAATAAAAAAAAGAAAGAAAGAAATGGTGATTGAGGTCATAAAGGACTGTTTGGACCACAGAGCGCAAGGAGTTTGCATTTAATTCACAGGCAGTGGGGGAGTCAATGAACACTATTCGGAAGGAATGATGCAATTAACCCTGAGCCGAAGGAAATTAATCTGACCGCAGTGTGTGGGATCAGAGAGCTCTGCAGACTCCAGAACAGGGTGTGACTAAAGCTTGGACCCAAGAAAGTTCACTGAGGTGAGAACTATCTTGGTTAAAGACTAGGGGTGAGTTGTAGAAAGTGTGTGGCTGAGCTGGTCACCCTGAATGCTCCCTACGGTCTCTTTGGTTCTGGTCATCGTAAAATGGAAGAGAGCAGGAGCATGCTGGGAGATTTTCAGTAGCCTCCCAGACTTAGGAGGCAGAACTGCACCTGTGAGCTGCTCTCACAAGCTGTCCATGGGCAAGGCTCCGGTGTTCTGCTCCCTTCCCTCACCCCTCTGGGAGACTGAAGTGTTCCAGATCCCTAGGCTTTGGGGTGGGGGTGGGGCGAGGATGAAAGCGAGAGCCTGGCCAGACTGCTCAGCAGCCTTAATTGTCCTGCCTTAACTTAACTTTCACCTCCATCTTACTTTAGAATGCTGTGAATATTTATGAGTGAGCTCTTCCTTAATGAGGAGGGGAGCCAAAACATTAATGAGCTTTCTTTCCCAGTTGGGTTTGAGCTGTCGGGTTTTTTTTTTCACCCTTTAATTCAGAGTGCTAATCTGAATTCTAGCTATGCTTTTCTTTTCTGGCTCCTCAGAGGTAAGAATGACCATTGTAACTTTCCAGGGCTGCATCCAGAGAGAATCAAGCACACAGTGCAGATGTCGAGGCCATCCACACTCATGGCTCAGAAGGCCCTGTCCACCTGTGCAGGGATGTATGCATTTGCGCATGTGCGAGCGTGTGTGTGACCTAAGTAGGCCAGACTGAGCTCAAATGTGACCTGGTTCTTGACCTGGAAGAGAAGTGTTCGCTGTATGCTAGGTGTTCTCTGGGCCCTAGGCCTCTAGGCCCACCCTTAGGAATTCTCTGGAACAGGGCAGAACCCTAGGCTTGCACTCTTGTCAGTGTGAGCTGGGCTGCGTCTCCTCCAAGGGACAACTCCCAACCTGACCCTCTGACCTTGAGGAGATAAGGGAAAGCCTCGTGGAGTCTGGAGCCAAGCTTCATGCAAGAACAGGCAACAGGAAGGACAATGGGAGGGACATAGACCACTGTGTCCACTTAGGGAACTTGGAGACTCAACAGGCCTCTCACTCACCCTTTCTCCCCAAGGACTCATAGTGTCTAAGGGACTGCCAAAAAACCTGCTAATTGCAAAGTTGATAAATCAGTAAGGGAAAAAAAAAAAGAATCCAATGAAGCTCCCAGGAAGGTAGGACTCCTTCCCTAGCAAACCATTAGGTTCTCAGTTGCATCTCAGTTGCATGGGTAGGTCCACTTCCATCCTCCTGACCCTGATTGCCTTCTCCTTACCCAGTGGCCACCCTCACCCCAGGTTGGGGAGAAAGAAATTCACCATCTGTGGCCTCGTCTACATTAGCCTCACCTTCCAGAACCTACTATCCCAGGGAGGAGGCCCATGAGGCCCAGCCCTGGACCCTCACTGGTGACACAATCACCTCCTAAAAGTGTGTGTATGTGTGCATGCCTCTGTGTCTATGTGTGCACACACATGTCTGTGCACATGCCCACAGGAACAGCTCACACCTGGCATTAGGCCGAACAGTCAGCCCCAAATGGTGCCAGATGCCGGAGAACTAGCAACAATGAAGGAAACTAACAAATGGCTTGGTGGTGTAAAAACCAAGCTAATTACAGCTCTTACGTTCAGGCATACTTCCACAGTGACTGGTTTGCACGTCACCGACAGGCTGGGTAATTTCGGTTATAGGTTCCACTCAATCATATCATTAAATTCCATGTCCGTGTTCCCAGCTTTCTATTGCTTGCATGATCTGCCCCCAACTTTTCACAAAGAGGTTACTTTTATTAGACATGGAAACATTAACAAATATTAAAGGGAAAGATGTAAAAAAGAAAAAAAAGACAATTTGGTGTTAAGCATAAAGTAGTCACCCACATTCAGCCACTATCAACATCATTGGGTTATTTGTCTTCAGTCATTTTTCTTTGTGTGACTTAATTAGCTCCCTCCCTCCCTGCTGTAAGTCATTTGGGTCAGTACCAAGTTTGCGCTACAATGAACAAGGCTGTGTTGAACACTTCCGTGCCTTTCCTTCTGAATGACACTTGGGTAAAATTATTGGGCCACTCTGGTTTTGTGCAATTTCAAACCTCTTAATGAATATTGCCAAGTGCTTTTCCCAAAGAGTGATGCCAATTGGCATAGAGTGAGAATGCCCATTTCCAAGTCTCAAGTCTCTTACCAAGACTATTCATATTCTCTCTCTCTCTCTCTCTCTCTCTCTCTATCTATCTATCTATCTATCTATCTATCTATCTCCCCCTCCCTCCCTCCCTCCCTCCCTCCCTTCCCATCCCCCTCCCTCCACTCCTTTCTCCTCTTTCATGTTAATTTTAGATAACTTGATATGCTGAAATGACAGTTGCTACATTTTTTTTTTAGCACGTAAGGAGGTTAGATATTTTTCTGTGAGTTTGTTGATTAGTTGTAGTGCTCATAGAAATTAGCTGTTATGGGGAGGGGGTGGCGACCCTTGTTTGGGGGGACCCCTTGACCTGCTTGTGAATGTGTGTCCATGTGAAGAGCTCGGTCTGTGTGCAATGCAACTATGCAGACACTGGTCAGGGATTCTGGCTGAGGAGAGGGATGCTCAGCTGGTACTATTCACTCACATCTTCCTTCAAATTGTTCTCCAGGGTCCTCGGTAGCTGCTGGTAGGAGAGGTGAGGCAGGAGAAGAAGAAAAGTTTGTAGGGGGACACTCGGAGCAAACCAGAAATTTCGTCCAAACTCCTGTTCTTGTCCCCTGTGAGGAGAGGTAGTTATGGACTAGTGTGTGTGTTGGAAACCAGAGCTAGGCAATGAAGCAGTAAGCACAGATGCTATTCAAGGCTGTTGAAACAGGAGGAAGGAGGACTTGGGATAGAAACAAGCTTCATTGGAATACAGCAAGGATAACAGAAAATTTATAGCCTGGGGAAAGGGATGATTGGTAGATGAAAACTTAAGAAGAAAAAGCATCAGGAATAAGGTGGGTCTGGCTAAGCCACGCTGATGGGATTTTTGCTGGAGGTAGGCCAGGGTGATCTGGAGGGTGTGGAACCAGTTGAATCCTGAGAATTCTAAGGTGCTAACCTCACTAGGATTTTTTACTAGAATTGGGCCATGCAGATAAAGACATGGATGCTCAAAAATGGAAGCCTTGCTGGGAAGGTGAATCAAAGAAGCCCCACTAGTGTGGTTTGAATGTGAAATATCCCCCACAGGTTCATGCATCCTAGTACTTGGTCTCTTATTAGTGGCACTGTCTTAGAAGGTCGCAGAATCTCTGGAGGTGGATCCGCATGGAGGGGAGTGGGTCACTAAGGGTCAGACTTGGAGGTCTCTTCTCCCATCTCTGCTTCCTGTTGCTGTGAAATGTGAGGTAACGTGTCCTAACCATATGCTTCTGCCGGGGTGGAGCCATCTGCGACTGTAATGGACTATTAGCCTCTCAAACAACGAGCCAGATAAGTCTTCCTCCCTTTAGATTGTTTCCTCTGGTTTTTGGTGATGGCAATGAGAAAAGTAACCGAGACACTAAGTCAAGTTTGGTCAAGAAGAGCTTGCCATATGGAGTGAAGTGATGGAGCACAAAAGAGAGGCAGAAAGAAGGGGAGGGAGGGAGGGAGGGAGGAATGGAGGGAGGGAGGGAGGGAGGGAATGGCATGGATGTAAACTTCCAAGGACGCAAATGCACTGGTCCCCACCATCAGAGCTGGTGGTGACACACAGAGGCTCAGTGGTTCCAGGTTCCCCACTGACACACCCCACTTCCAAAGATTGTATTTATGGTTCTGCCACCACCCCTCCCGTGACCTTTCTGCCTCATTTGCCATGTTGAGACAACCGTTCCTTTCTGGGGCCAAACTGACGAAATGTCTCCATCCCACAGTTTTGAGTTCCACTCACAGAGCCATCTCAAGAGTCGAATATTCATGTTCAGAGCCTTTCTCATCCAACCAAACATCCTGGGGACTCAAGCAAGAAAGATAAACAAATGTGTAAAGATAAACAAATGTGTACCTTGGACAGCAAAGTTGAAGGCTATGAGATGCAGCCATCAAGAAAGTTGGCCACCATCTTGGCTGCAGAGCTTGTCTCCACCTCCACCCCCACCAGCAAGACGTTAGCAGAAACACAAACCGTAACATTAGCATCACTTCCCTGGCAGTAACTTCAAGCTCATAAGTAAAGCAGATCTTTATCCAGCAATTGGGGTTTCTGTAGTAATGAAGTCTCTGCTTTGAGCATTTGTTAAAACCTGATTCATCTGAGTGATAAGAAAATAAGAGGATGACAGAGGCACCTCAATTACTTGTCTCCCTGCTAATCCTTGGTGCAGCATGTGTTTAGCAAGCACCTGCTGTTTGCAGAGCTCCTGCTGGGTCGTGTCCGCCCAGTTCTGCTCAGGTCTTTCCTGTGCACCATACTGAATGCACAGGGGATGATTTTTTTTTCTCTTCTTACCAGTGCATTGGATTCTCTATCAGTTTAAGCAACTGGAGTCAAATAGGGGTACCCTCCCCATGAGAAATGTTGGCTTCTGATTCTTGCTATGTTCTGAGAGTGACCTGGGCCTTCTCCCATAAGTCCACTGTGACCCATTCCCTGCAGTCCTTCCCTGCTGTCACCCTGTGAGCTGTTCTTTACATAATGACTGGATTCTCAGAAGCCTGGAGTTTCTCTGATAAGTGGGGTACCAAGCCCTGCAATCAATTTGGACCTGGACAAGCTCCACTACCTCTACTGTGCTTCCTCAGGTGGCCCCAGCAAACTTGTGGGTCTCCTCCTTCAGGTCCCACTGCAGCTTGTTGCTACCTTTATTGTGAACACCCCCACTCCCCGCCCAACCACTTGGTAATGCATCTGTTTACCTAGTGGGTTGCACTAAGCCCCAGGTGTCATTGCTTTTCATCCACTGGTGCCCGGTCTCTAGTATAATGCCTGGGCTATCACAGTTGTAAATATCTTCCCACATCTGATGGCTTCATGTCTGTCGTGGGCTGTGGACTCCGGTTCCACTACTTACATTTGTTCCTGGAGACCTACACTGTGGTAGGTCACAGTTGCTCTTCATTTGATGAGTGACAGGGACTTCTAGCACACCATATAAAAAAAAAAGCCCAGAAAGAGCACTTGTATATAGTGTGCTGCAAGGCTGGGGCCCCTCAATAAAGGGACATATTTGCATATGAAATACTTAGCTAGCACATGCCAGACCAAGAATGGATGCTCATTGGGTGGATCCCATGGGCAGATCAAGGCAACTGAGTGCCCGAGCCTTGGTTAAAAGGGAATCTGGCTGGCATAAGGTTTTTGTGGGAATTAATAGCAGCCAGGAGTGAAACCTGCATAGTTTCTTACAGGTTACATGGTCAGTGCCAGCTTAACCTACTCAGGACCTGTATTCAGGACCCTAATACAGATGGAAGCAATATGGACCCTTTGGCTCCACTGTGGCTAAGCAAACCTGGGAGACGGCAGGAACCTCAGGCAACTCTCAGATGCAGGCAGCCACCTCTGCTGACCTGGATGGGATGCTCTGGGGTTCTTCCACATGAGCTGTGCTGTGCACGGGGTCAGAAGGCTCCAACCTAGATCGCCAGACAGGCCCAGCCAAGGGAGGGGCAAAACTCAAGCTCACGAGCCAACGCTCAGCCTCTTTGTTGCCATGGCTCCTTTCTGACTCTTCATGTATTTTTTAGGAATGCGTAATTTCCTAAAGGGAAATTAAATCGGATTGTGCATTAATTTAAGCAACCAGAAGCTGATAGAGATGCCCCCCCCATCAGAACTATTGGCTTCTGAGTCTAGCTTCTAAGGGCGACCCAGGGCTCTTGCCGGCCCACTGTGGCCCCCTTCGGCACCGCCCCACTCCACTGTCCAGCTGTGAGCTCTTCTTCACATAATGACTGGATTCTCGGTAGCCTGCAGCTTCTCTCCTCAAACAGAATATCCAGGCCCACATTCACCCTAGACACAGACAAGCATCCCTGCCTCTACTGGCTGCCAAGGGTGGCTTGCATCTTAGTGGGATAAGGGGATGCTGGGAAAGCATCCCTCTGGATGCCCCGAGAGCTGAGTAAGCAAAGCACAAAAGCTGGGACTTTAGATGTGCCTACAGCAGGGCCACTGTGGGATGCTGCATCCCTCCACGCCTAGGACCCGGCTCGAGGCCTTTGACTACTGTTTACAAACAAGGGGACTCTATGGAGTTGTAGTTTCACCACCTGTGAACTGGGATCACAAGAGAACCTGCTTCACTATGCTCATGTGTAGGTTAAGATCTGAAAGTCCTATTGGAAGAAATGCCTAGCAGTGTTCAGCGTGAAGCGACACTCACAAAACGTACGTGGCCCTTATTTTTATTGTTATATGCTTTGTGCAATGGACTCTATCCTGTACGTGTGTGTTCTTTTTGTTCCATGTTTGCCAGTGGTGGGTAGCCAGGGATGCCCCACACCGTCATCCCATACAGTATTTCCCATAACTCCCAGTGCGTAGTGTGGCACACAGAGGCCACTTCTCTGTGGCTAAGTGGAGGATGCTCGGCGTGTGAGAGGCGGCTCCACCAGCATTTCCAGCAGAGCCAGGGAGCTGGTCTCCCCTCCCCACTCTGGTGCAGAGCAGCTGAGCCTTACCTTTGCAGCCACAGCCATTTTTCACCAAGCACTGAGTAGGGCCACCCAGTCCATCGAAGCTTTGCCCACTCTGACCAGCGATGCATTGGCCTCAGTTTGCACATGATGATGCTGAAACTCCGGGAGACTCCACTGCTGCTTCTTGGTTTGAGACAGGGTCTCGAACTCTGCACCTCTAGCCTAGAACTCAGCAGACAGTCTAATCCTCCTGCCTCTGCCTCCTAAATGCTGGTTACAGGTGAGAGCCCCGCCCTGCGCCCTCCCCTGTTCTTGCACTCTGTGCCACCTTGGAACCTTCCGAACCCTTCTGTGTGGGGCCCAGGAAGCAGGCAGGTGGGGTGTAAGCAAAAGAATGTCTGCGTCCGTTCTCTCTAGGTCTCAAGATCTCAAAGAAACACGCTAGTGTTACTCACCTAGCCCCGGTGAGTAACACATTCTGCAGAGGAAGTTTAAAATAGAACTCTAGTCATACCTAATGGAACCGATAGATTTTTTAAACATAATTAAGCTTCAGCCTTATGCAGCCACGTCTGGCTGTGGGTGCCGATGGGAGTGGGTGATCCTGAAAGAACATTTGACTCTGGGATTCAGTGAGCAACATCTCCCCAAGGGCCCAGAAATCCATACTCAAGCCCTACATGAGCCCCCCCCACCCCCCGCCCGCCTCTATTGACCAACCTGGCACATAGGACCTGGTGCTCAGGGGTGGAAGGAATGGATAATCCAGATAACCTGTGACAGGCACTGTCAGGATTTCCTAAGTTTGAATAGCCAGCAAGCAGTAGAGATATATCCACCTTCCTACTGATGTAGTATTTTGTGGTTTTGTGTGAATGCCTTAACCTTTCCTATTCTGTTTGAGCCTTACCCTCATTAGCTGGGCAATGTGTGCTGAACACCTAGCCCAGCATCGGGGACATTCCCCCCCCCCACCCACCCTTTATAAGCATGAATGGTTGTTTTCTTGTAGATAGGTGATGCAGGAATCACCTGACCTAGAGCAGACACAAAGGGGAAGGGACAGTAGGAGGTGGCCTGCTGAGACCCACATAGTCTACATAGTGACAGAGACCTCATTTACATAGCCCAAGGCCTGTCTCCTCAAACCCATAGTCTCATACAGATACAATCTAATAAAAGGACCTCAGCGACAAAGATGTCACACCACCCGGCGTATGTCAGCCTGCCTGAGGCCCTGCAGCTGGAGGGAGTGCCAGCCAGAGGCCAGAGAGAACTTACATCCTGAGACCAATTATTTCAGCCCTTAGTTACTGGCTCACTGCTTCTACCAGCTGCCACAGACCCTCGCAACAAGGCCACCAATTTGTCGGACCCCAGGGACAGTTCCTACTCTGTGTATGCACACACCGACAAACAACCACAGAATCAACTGTGGAAAAGACACGACGGCCAAGTTTTGCACTTATTTTAAGCTGCAGAGTGGAGCATTCCATCGCCTTCTCTGTTATTAAAGCTTTGGGCTGACAGCGAAAGCCAGCTCTTTAGGCTCTTGGGGGCTTGCCTGCATCCTTGTCCTTCACAGAGGTGTCTACAAGAAATGCCAAATTTGTTTTCGCTCCAGGGCTAGACAGAAGCATTTTCCACCTCTCTAGGCTCAGCTAATTGGCTATAGATTCTTACTGAGAAGAAAAGGGATAGTTCTCAGGCGCCTGCTGTTTCCATAGTCAGGACAGGAGCTCTGAGGAGAAGTCAGGACCAGTCAGCCTACACTCAGTGTAGGCACACAATGCCACTGGACACAAAAATGCTCAGCAGAGCAAAGACCAGGACCACCCGAGTTCTATCCTTCCAAGGTGGTGTCCTGCATAAAGGACCTGTCCTCTTCCATGAGCAAAAGAACCAGAAATGAGAAGAGATTAAGCTCAGAACCTTATCTGGCTCCACATGAGGAGAAATAAAAGCCGCAAGCAACACAAGAGACAAGCACTCGCCCCGCTTATTCAAAGTGGAACTGCAAGTAGATTCTGGAAGCCTTCGAATGCTGACCTCCTCCACCCTCTCTCACTACATGGTCATAGGCAAACAAGAGCTGCAACAGGTCATCCATCTTTGCCCTCATAATATCCTGTCTACCCTAGATGATGCTGGACCAGGAAACTGCTTCTTGCTTGAAATTTCCTGTGCTGTTTTTAGGGACCAGAGGGAGCTATGAAAAACCATGTGACCAGCCAGGAAACTGGTCAGTAAATGGAAAGAATTCTCTAGTAGGCTGGAAGCAGAGACAAGCCTTCAAGATCGCCTGTGGCCCCTTGCAGCCGGTGCACAGTCCCTGGTGCACAACCCAAGGACATGCTCGAGACTCTATGTATTCATCAGTTTGAGTCTCTGGTACTAGTGCTCAGTCTAGTACTGATGCACAAAAGCCATCGATTAATACTGTTTAAACCCTTGGTAATATGAGTGCATGTGCATGGGTATAAATACACACACACACACAGACACACACACACACACACACATACACACACAGGAAATGTGACATAATTTTCCAGTTCTAAGAAAAATAATTTTTTGTGGAAATAGAACTGGTAAAACTGAGCTATTGGACTCTAGGTCCTTTGGCTCTTCTTGGTCAAAGCACAGCTACCTCCATTGATCTTTGTCACCTGCACAAAACCATGTCCCTGGCCTCCAAACACTCCTAAAGCAACCCAGCCTCTTGCCCTGCGCAGCACTTGCATCGACCTTGGCCATAGTCAAGCCCCCTGACAAGCTCCCACAGCTCTTTTTCTTTTTCAGAACCAATTCCCACCCTTCTTCGTTATTCTTTGGGGCCTAGAAAGAGCAGCAGACCTTTGGCCCTGGTCCTGGTCAGGAGTCTCAGATGACCCAGGCTGGAGCTAGAGATGGCATGTTGTTAATCAGGGCATCTTTATCCCTATTGCTCCCATGCGCAAAAATGATGCAACTCAATGACAAAAGTCAGTGCACAGAATGAAGGCAACTCTGGCAGGACCCACCTGAGCCTCGAAGTCTTTGGGCAGCTGAAGGGAATAGGACAGAGTGGGCAGTGTCTTGTTTGGTTGGCAACTTTGCTGGTCATATTAGAGGCAGATTCTAATCAATCTTACTGACTTTGTCCATCCACTACAGAATGAGTCAAGATGACAAGCTCTGAGGAAAGAGAAAAGCACGACTGCACGAGCACAGCCCCTGCTTATTAGGAAAACTGGGACATTTGTGGTTGTCCTTAGCAGTTTTCCTGTCCCAGCATTCATTGCAAAGAGGGTCAGGAAAACAGGCAATACTAGAAACGCACCTGACCCTTTACTTATAGATACATATCACCTGAGCTCAAGAGAGGGTCTGGACTTTGTTTTCCTTCCTCCCTTTCTCCTCCCTCCCTTCCTCCTCTCTCTCTCTCTCCCTCTCTCTCTCTCTCTCTCTCTCTCTCTCTCTCTCTCTCTCTCTCTCTCTCTCTCTCTCCTCTCTCTCTCTTTCTCGTGGATAGGAAGCATTTGACCAAGAGCCCTAAGATGGGGAACAACTTAAGCTCTGACATTAATTGACCTCAAGAAACAAATGACTTCTGTCAATAGGAATGCCTGCAGGCGGCAAGCACTAATGGGCAGGCAAGCACCGCAGAAGCTGGAAGCCCATGCCAGACAGTGGCTCCACAAAGCAAGGGTGCCCATGGCGGAGACTAGAGACCGGTCACTTAGTAGAAGGACCTCAGGGGGAGGCCAGACTGAGAAGTTATGGGTCAGCCTAATAGGAGCTGTTCATTCTGCTCTCCCTCAGGCCCTGTGCCTCTCCTGTTGCGGCTCCCATGAAATGACCAAGCAGCTTCCCCAGAATACCCTGGCCCGGCACTTCCATGGAGTTTATGAAAACAGGAAAGCATCCCGCAGTTAGGTTTACTCCCACAAGCCAGGTGCTGCCTTTTACTGAGCAGCAGGTGAGGTCTGTGCAGGTACTTCCTCTCAGCCAAGCAAAGGGTAGAACCATGCTCTCCACAAGCCTGCCCTCCCCTCCACATCTCCCCTCTCCTTCCCGCAGCCCTCCCCTCCCCAGCACACCCCGCCCCTCCCTGACCCCTACAGTCACCTCCACACCCCTGCCCTCTTCTCCGCCTCCCTAGCTTCCCTTCCACACTCCTACTCTACCTCCATCTCCACAGCCCTCTCTCCTCCCTCCCTTCCTCTCCAACTCCCTGCCTTCATCTCTCCCATTTCTTCTTCTTCTTCTTCTTCACATCTCTACCCTCTTTTTCAAGCAGAGTATTCATTTCCCTATAGTTTACAGTCTCTGTGGAGCCAAGCTCCTTAAAAGGAGCTGGTTTACACCCTTTGGGGACTCAGAGGTATTTCTTCCATTCATTCCCATACCATCCACGCAGGAGGTGAATTAAAACAGACTGAGTATGTGTTGGCCCGTCACAGCCCGGGGAAGACTTCACTGCTGGAGAGGAGAGAGTGTGGCTAAGGGCAAGGGTGAGGACAAGAGACAGGCCAGGCTGCAGATCTTTGGCAAGCCTTGGAAGAGTTGATTCCCAGTGTCCCCATGTGCCCCTGTCCAGAACTGGACTAAGATGTATGCATTGTCTTCTTGCAGAGTTTCTTACTCTTTTTATTTCACTGTTGGAGTTGATGTTCCATTGAGATTAATAGTCGATTGAGTCATTTTGAAAAGGACCCTTTGACAAAGAGAAAGCGCATAAACAAGCTCTTGTCTGCCAGCCTCAGCTGCCCTCCCAGCCATGCTAACCAGGCCCGCTCTGTAGCAAAAAAACAAAAAACACCAGTGCCCTTTGCTTGATCTACCCATCACTGTCACCCTGCGACATTCTTGGAGGGTCCGCCATGTGCACTGAAGACGTGTACATTGGTCCTTGAGGGGACCAAATGGGTGGTGGGACTCAGGCAGCTCTTCTGGGAGCTAAAGTACCAAGATGCCTTCTAATCTGGCTGTGGCATCCTCCTTCATTGAGTGACGGTTCATGGGCTCTGAGTCAGACTGCCTGGGCTTCGATCGCAGCATGTCGGTTGATTTGGAGCTTGCTAGCTAACCTCTCCCAGCCTTGGTTTCCTAACCCACAGAATTAGGATGCTCACAGATCCCATTTGCTGGGACTTGTTAAGAGATTTAAATGAACTAATGTAAAATCCCAGGACTGGTGTCCCGTCCCTTTGTAAGCATTTATACATAGGGTTTAGTCATACTCTGCCCCAGGATAAGAGCAAAGCTACTAACCATCCCCTGCAGTCAGGCCTGTGGGGAAAGTCAGAAGAGCCCCAAGACTGACCTTGTAATGTTTTCTACCCTGCAGGCTGCAGCCATGTCAGGCCCACAACACTGAAGGTTAATCAAAGGGCAAAGAGCAGGGACATTAGGAAAGGAGGTTCCGAGAAAGAAACTCCATCAAGGTTAAATCCCTGTGTGAGCATGCCAGGTATAGGGGATGCTGGGAGCCGAGTCCCTTGCCAGCCCTGCACCCCCACCACCCCCACCACCACCACCACCACAAGCCCTCACCTGCATTAGAATCTGTTATGTTAAATACTGACCAACAAGTGCAGGGGCTGGGAGAGGCCCTGATAACCTAAGACATAAGGAAGTCATTGCACATTGCAGTCGCCAGGAGAGCCAGTGAGGAGCTGGGTTAAGAGTGAGGGTGAGACAAGTAAAATACCAAGGACAATGAGACTGAAGACCTTGTCTTTCAAAGGGAAAGAGCCAGGTGGCTTCCATCAAGCGGTCGTTTGAAACCAGCCCTATCGCAAAGAAAGGGATGGAAGGCACAGCAGTAATATGCTGGCAAGAAAGCACCACATAAATAGAAAGTTACAGAGCAAGACGGGGCTCCCTCCCTCCCTTCCTCCCTTCCTGTTTTCCCTGCCTGCCTCCTTTTTTTTTTTTTTTTTTTTTTACTTAGAGGGAGTCTGACTGTGTAGACCTCCAACTCTGCAACTCTGGACTCTCCTGCCTCCAGCGAACACCAGCACTCTCAACTTGCAGGGCTCTTTCTCAGGCGTGTGAGCTGCCTTGAGAGTAACACCAGGGCAAAGGTGATTGTTCTCTTAACTCTTGGGTTTAGCTTTGTATTATGGGACAGTTCCAGGATATAAGAATGCACAGGGAGAGTAGGTGACCCTCCAGAGCCTACCACCTGGCTTCCTTGTGTTGCCCTCCCCAACCTTGGAGGATTTTAGGTGAATTTCAGATAAATGTCTTTTCCCCCATGAGTACCGAGACTGCACAGAACATGATATTTTCTTCTGCCAATGTGGTACATAAACTGTAGGTCGTGCCTTTTTATTATTATTAATTTTCTTGTAAGTATACAGAGAAATGGGTTTAACTGTGACGTTCCCACATATAAACATCCTTACACTTATTCTTATTTGTCGTCCCCCCCCCACTTCTGGTATCCCCCATACTTCTGCCTCTTTCCAGTTTATCTTCCTTTTCCTGAATTATCCTCCCTTCTGCTTCCGTGCCACATCACCCCATTACTCTCTCTTGTTCTCCGTCCCCCCTTCAGAACTCTTCTTTCCCTCTCATTAGCCCCCTTTCCACTTTCATTTCATATATACATAAGTACACACACACACACACACTTACACAGTTGCAAAAAATAATTTTAAATCTAGATTCTGTATATAAGAGAAATATGATATTTGTTTTTCTATATCTAGGTTGTTTTGCTTAACAGCATAATATAGAACTCTATTCATTTTTCTGCTGATATCACAAAGGCATTCTTTACAGCTGAATAAAATTCCTTTGTGTGTCTGTTTATCAGTTCATTTGTTGATTGGTATCTAGGCTTGCGCCACATCTTGGCGATTGTGAGCCGTACTGAAATGAATCTAGATGTGTGAGCATTTATGCAATATGCCAACTTAGAACCCCTCAAGTATGTACCCAGGAATGCTATCGATGGGACCTATGGTGACTCTAGCTTTAATTTTAATAAAATAATAGTTTTCGTAGTGGCTTCACCAATCTACATGCCCACCAGCCTTAACTGAGAGCTCCTCTCTCTCCTCATCCTTGTCAGGACTCGTTTTCTGGAGGGTAGCCACTCTAGCAGGGGTGAGATTAAATCTCAGTGCACCTTTTGTTTGTTTAGGGTTTTTTTTTTTAAAGCAGCTTTAAGTTTCATTTCTATGATGGCTATGGATATTGAATACTTTTTCAAATATTTATTGACCAGTTGTACTTCTTCCTCTAAAAAACTGTTAAGTCATGAGCCCATTTATTGATTCATATTTAATTTTTAGATTTCTTTATAGATTCTAACTATCACTCCCCTCAAATATAGAGTTTTCAATAATTTTCTCCTGTTACTAACTGACAGCTTTAAAGGGATCTTTTAGCTTTGGCCTGGTGTGTGTGTGTGTGTGTGTGTGTGTGTGTGTGCGTGTGTGTGTGTGTGTGTGTGTGTGTTTAGAGAGTTTCCTTAAGGGGTGAAGGACTTGGTCTCTGTCTCTCAGTCTCTCTTTGTCTCTTCCTTTCTCAGTCTCTCTCCTTCTCCCTTCTCCTTCTCTCCCTTCTTCCTGCTCCCCCAACAGCCCCCACCACAGAGAGAGAGAAGGGGGTGGGAGGAGAGAGCACCCCCAAAGGCCTTCTTTATCTCCCTCTCCCCTTCACTCCACACTCACAGAGAGACGTAAAGAGAGCTGAGGGGGAGAACCTCCCCTGGGATTAGCAGCTGTACAGCAGTCAAGGCAGGCGGGCCTGGCAGGACCAGTGTGGACATGAGGAGCTGAGAGGCAGGGACTGAAGAAGAATCAGATAACCATCCATTTATTTATAAAATTTATGATGCAACTTGACAGTGGCCAGTGCTGGGGGAGAACACTAGAGAAGCCTAGGAGACCAGGCAGACAAAAGTCCCTGCTGTCACCAGCTTGCATTTGGAGGGCAGAAGGACAAAGTGGAAATCGAAGGATGCTAAACTGGTGTCACCTAGAGTTTCTCCTCAGAGCCAGAGGAGTGTGTGAGACAAGTGAAGAGAAGCAAATGTCAGAGACCAAAGAAGGCCCCAGTCTCCTGTCCCTGGCAGACTCCTGTGTGGTTCTGTCTCCACCTTCCAAAGAAAAAGAAAAGAAAAGAAAAGCTTTGGGGAATTATCAAGACTTGGCTGAATTTACTGAGCTAAATCAAACCCAGCCCAGTACCTCTTAAGCCCCGGGGCTGCAAGCTTGTAAGATGTGAAAGGACTCTTTAGAATTTTCTGCCACTCACTAGAAACATTAAATTAGCCCCAGGCTCTGGAGCAGGTTTAAGTGCCTGAGATGGTGTGAGAGGTAATTGTTAACAATTTGGGGGACCCAGAAACTCAGTCCCGTTAAACGTTCAAAGGGAAACTCTATCTCCGAAATGTGAACTGAACTTCGCCCTCCACCATCAAGTGTCCTTTAGACAGCTGGCCTTGTGCCCAGGAGGCACTGGAGCAGTGCAGAGCTGTGGAGCCCTCTTCTGGGCGATGGCACTACACCATGTCAGGCCTGCCCTGCCCTTACATCTGGTACTGGAAAGACTTGAGCCCAACATCACTCAAATGCAATGAGGACTGGGTGTTGCTGAGGCTTAGAGACAGTCACTGCCCTGAAGTCACACTTGCCAGAGGCTTGCACGTGGCCTCTGACTCCAGAGCCCCATCATAAGAGCTGGAGGCTACAGGGAAGAGGGGACAGACAGCTAGGAAACAGCCACCAGCAGTTTATGCCAAGTAAGATGAGGAGGCAGGCTATGCCCGAGGAACTCAGAGACCTGTCGTGTTGGCAGAGGGACAGACGATCTCTGGAGTTACCAAAGGCAGAACAGAAACTCAAAGGTGCAAGCTAAAGAAGAACTGACAATGAGGGCAGCCCAATGGTGACCGGGTTGCTTCATGAAAGCTAACTAGAAGCTGTCTGTCACTTCCTAGCTCAGAAAATGTTGTGATGGGCTCTGCTTTTGTAAAAAAAAAAAAAAAAAAAAAAAAAAAAAAAAAAGCCCCAAAAAGACAGTTACTGTTGCTCATTTTTCAGATTAAGTAAATGAGACCCAGGAAGCTTGTGACTGTTGGAAGTCTGTCAGCTGGAGGGGGAGGTGGGGAGAGGAAAGGAAAGGGAGACGTGGAGAGGGGCATGCTGACTTCCACCCAGGCCTGTCTGACTCTAGTCCACCAGGAGGCCAGGACAGAGGCTAGGGAGGGTGGCCTGCCAGGCCTGTAAATCTACGACTGAGTCAGATGCAGCTTAGTGGGAGAGGGAATGCTGGTCCTCTGATGATAGGAGTGGGGTGGAGAACCCCCCAGGAAGGCAGAAGATGGTGTCAGAGTGGCTCAGAGCAGAGGACAGGAAAACAGAAAGATACAAAAGCCAGGGCAGAGAAGAACTCAGTGTGTGTAGAGTGACCACATTCAGGCTCCAATGGCTAATCTCTAAGCACCTTCATTTGACTTGGCCCCTCTCATGCCAACAAGCTGCACCTCGCAGACTTTTGCCTCCTGTCTATCTCTACCCATTTCACAGAAAACAGAATCTGAACTGCGCTATCAGAGGCTGGACTGGAGCTCAGAGAGGCTCCATGTCAACAAGTAGCACATAGGAAGTCACTAGGGCTTACTGCCTACCTAGCCCAGCATCTGCAGCCTGGCTTTCTACCACCTCCATGAACTTTAACCCTAGTGCTTCACCCCTGAGAGTCTCTGGTGTCTGACCTTGGTCCCATCATAGCTCTGTTGCATATTTTCTAGAGCCTTCATCCTGGTTATCCACCTTTCCCATCCATGTCCCGTGCCCACCATGTTGTTAACCCAAGGCTTGTCCTGGCGCTTGCTCCACTGTGGAGCTGGGGGAGCACATCCATTTCTGAGATGCTAGCCCAGGGTGGCAGAAGGCTGAGCATCTGACCCAGGGAGAAGGGCATCTGTGATGCACATATGGAGAAAGATGAGCAGATGGTGCACGCCTGTGGGACAAGGTCTCTAAGGGAGCTCCATGGTTTGACGAGACATATTCTATCCCTCCTAGGCTCGTCTGCGTCAACCCCTACTCCCAGGAGTGTGGAAAGATAAAGGTGAAAGGCTTCCTAGGATCTGAGGTTGCGGGGAGCAGGGGGGAGCATAAACCGAGTAATGTGCAGCTCCCAGGAAAAAATATGCCAATCAAGACTGGGGTTGTGGTCATGCCAATGTGGCTTGATCCCACTTGGCCTGCCGCCCTAAGTGGCATCTCTCCTGATGAACCCTGGCAGGAGATAAGGGGCTTAATGGCCTCTAGGACCTCCTTCTGTTACTTCTTCCTCAAAGTACAAATGTCTCTGACAATCACATTCAAAGCAAGCACATCTAAGGCCAGGAAACAACTGCCTAGACATTTAGGAAGTGACATCATAAGTAAGCGAATCCCAGTTTCCACCCAGAATATCCTCACTGAGAGGAAACAAGTAGTGAACTTGATTGTGTCTCTTCCCAGTTTCTATCCTCAGACAGATGGATGGTGGCACTTGCTTTGCTGTCCTCATCTAGTTTTCATGTTGGCTTGCTGTCTGCTCCCCGTCTCTACAGGTCCACATCAGGATGCTTTTCAGTGAACCTAAAGAGACTGGGTTTGTTCAGTTCTACCATGATTGCTTTACTCAAGGACAAGGTTAGCATAGGCATGCTTGCGTTCGCACACGCATGCACAAGCACACATATAACCTGGTCTTTAGTGTTCTCCTACTAGTCATAGTCAGAATGAGTGACAACATAAGGGTCCTTGAGAACTAACTTGGGAAGAGAAGGTTTCCTTTTAAAGCTGAACCCAACAAGGGTAGCCAGTTGGAGTATGGCATATGCTTAGTCCTAATGAATTTGGGTAGCTTTACCTTTTCCCTTCTAGAGCCTCAGAATAATTCTTTTTCACATCATCCTAGTGTTTCCTGATTGGTTGGTTGGTTGGTTGGTTGGTTGGTTGGTTGGTTAGTTGGTTGGTTGGTTGGCTGGTTGGCTGGCTGGCTGGTTGGTTGGTTGGTTAGTTGGTTGGTTGGTTGGTTGGTTGGTTGGTTGGTTGGTTGGCTGGTTGGCTGGTTGGCTGGTTGGTTAGTTGGTTGGTTGGTTGGCTGGTTGGTTGGCTGGTTAGTTGGTTGGTTGGTTGGCTGGTTGGTTGGTTGGCTGGTTGGTTGGTTGGTTAGTTGGTTGATTGGTTGGCTGGTTGGTTAGTTGGTTAGTTGGTTGGTTGGTTGGTTGGCTGGCTGGTTGGTTGGTTGGTTGGTTGGTTGGCTGGTTGGTTAGTTGGTTGGTTGGTTGGCTGGTTGGTTGGTTGGTTGGTTGGCTGGTTGGTTAGTTGGTTGGTTGGTTGGCTGGTTGGTTGGTTGGTTGGTTGGCTGGCTGGTTGGTTGGCTGGTTGGTTGGTTGGTTGGCTGGTTGGTTGGTTGTTTGGTTGGTTGGTTGGTTGGCCAGTTGAAGCTCAAAAACAATTTCACTAGAATTTAAAAGAAAACCCCAGAGTAGGCCAGCTATAAGTCCCAGCAGCTGTCCGGACCCTGAGAATGGGGAAATGCTGCGCTGTTTGAGTCAGGCTGGCATGGAGGTCAGCCATCTGGTGGCTGGCAGCCACATGGTTTGCTCAGAGGAGGGGCTTTAGAGAAAGAGTAAAGGCCAAGGCATAAGAAAGGGTGTTTAGGTTCTGGTCTGCATCTGAAAGAGACAGAAAAAAGGAAGAGGGGAAAGTTGCAACTTTCTGTGTCAGCTGGGCTGACGCAACAGAACCTCAAGGCATCTTCCAGGGACTGCTCTAGGGGACGGGGTCCCAGTAAAGAAACACGTTAGCTCATCAAAGGGCTGATTACTCTGCCTATCTCTTTCTCATGGCTCAAGGTAAGCACACCTTCCTTAAGGGTGGTCCCTTAGCCAGGTATTGTGAACTGCCCAGCCTGCCTGAATGTTAGGCAGGTTCTTAACTGTTGACCAGAAGGAATTTTCTATGTCATTCCATGGGCTGAAATTCACCAGCAGATGTAACCCATTTTCACATGAAAAAAAAATCTAAAGATCCAGTTCAAACGCTGTCTCCCAAAAGGGACCGGACTGGAGTTCTAGTCCCCACCCCCACCTACAGCCTTTGGGCAGGGTGCTCAGTGAGCGGGGAGTCAGAAGTCAGAGCTCCCATCTGGTGTTGCTGCCCAGAGGACCAAATGCCTTTCTGGAAGTGCTGGTTTTGGGGTCCCCGCCCTGAGCTGCCCAAGAGTAGTCTACTCTTGTTCATCTTTGTGACTCCAGTTTTGGTTGTGTTTCAGAGAACACGGCATAGGTAACTACTCTGTGTCTATAACTTTAGTATTAGAAACCTTGAAGTAAGGGACAGAGTCCTGAATCTACTTTATTGTTGTTGTTGTTTTGTTTCTTTTTTTATGTTTTTGTTTGTTTGTTTTTGTTGTTGTTGTTGTTTCTCTTTTTTGTTTTTTCTTTCTTTTGTTATGTTTTGTTTTGTTTTTTGGCTAGCCCTCACTTATGATTGCTCTTCTTTCCCTCAATCCTTGTGGTTTTTGTTTTTGTTTGATGTGGGGAAATTCTGGAAGGCCAGGTTAAAGAGCCTACCTGTGGGCAGGATTTAAATATGGTGTTGCCCTATCTGGGAGCCATTGAGCCCACTCCCAGGACTGAACTTAATTATCTGTAGTCCTTTGTTGCTGTTGGCCCAGGGACAAATCACAGGTCCCTGAGCTCTTGTTGGTGGATGCCTCAGAGCCTCCATGTTCTTCCTCTGCTCTCTGTTTACTCCTCCAGCTGTGATTCTGCCTTGGGATTGGTTCTTTTTTATTGAAGTAAGACAGATTTTTTTTTGTTCTACTTCAAATGAATCACGCACCTCATCAGAAAGCATCTCCAGATGGAAGGAGGGATAGCTCAAAGCTAAGAGTGCTTACTGCATTTGCGGAGGACTCGGTTTCGGTTCCCAGCACCTAGGTAGGTCAGGTGCCTCACAACCACTTGTCACTCCAACTCCAGGGGATCCAACACCCATTTTCCCTTCTTGGCATCTGCATATACTCGGTGCACATAAACTAATGTAGACATGTTCATAGACACATAAATAAAAATAAATAAGTAAAGCTTTTTTATTTAAATGTACTTGGGAGGTAGACATTCTGTAGCAATGGAGCCCTCTGGTGATCTAGTTGGTCAAAAGAAAAGTCCCACTGAAAAATACACTTATAGTTTCTTTCTTCTCTTGAGTGAGGTTTCAGCAACTCTCTTGGGTCTTGTGCTAGGTACAGCTGTGCATATGTCTGCCTTCCTGCAGCATCCAGTTTGGTTTAAGTTAGTCCCAAGGCCAGTCCAGTTTCTGGAACCACACAGTACGAAGAGCTTGCTTTATCTCTCATGCAGTTGTGAACTGTTGAGTCTCTATTGTGCATCATACAACATGGCGGGCACCAGGGAACCAGAGGTGAATAGTCCCGCCCTCAGACTGCTCTTGACCAATGAGGAAGACTGACATTTTGCAAGGGCATAAAGGAGTGAATGCCTGATGGATGTGAAAGACAGGAGTGACTGCTATGCTTACTGCCAAGTCAAGGCAAAGCCTGTGGAGGTGACATTTGAACAATATCTGGCAATATAAGTGTGAGCTGCCAGAACAGATCATTCTCAGCGGGGAGAAGGACTTTGGGGGGGAGGTTAGAGGTCATGGAGAGGCTTGCAGCATTTGGGAGCACAGATGTTTCACTGTAGCAGAAGCATGGGTAGCCGTGGAAAGGCAGAGAAGGGGGCTGAATGTGTGTCTAACTGTGTATCTGTCTGTGTTTATTGTGTGTGTCCATCTATGTATATTTGTGGATGTGCCTGTGTATCTGTATTTGTGTCTCTGTCTGTCTGTCTGTCTGTGTATTTGTATGAGTGTGTGCATTAAATGCTGTTGGCACCACATTCCTGCAGACCGTCAGTCAGAGACTCTCCCTCTAACTCCGAGCTTTTTGATTTCCTCATTTGTACAGTGATTTACATGACTTGAAGCTGGTGGCTGTAGATCGGGCCCTGACATTCTGAGTCTGTAGATATGTGACCCATGAGGGAAAACATGGTTTAGAGCTGTGTGGTTCTCAAATCACCAATATCAGTGTCGCCTAGGAACCTCAAGCACAGGCTCTCCAGTGCCACCACAGAGCTGCAGAATCCCAAGTCAGAGGCTAGAGCCTAGCAGCCTGTTTCACTATGACTTCCAGGCTGTTCTCACTCTAAGGTTTGAGACCCTGGTTTGGAGGATAAGCGTTGTCACCCAGCCTGGCTTTTGAAACAGCAAGGTGAGGAGATCATTGCTGAATGTTGCCCTTCTCTTGCCACGCAAACCTGTATCTGTGACTGGAGGTAACCCAGCCTAGCAACACTACCACAGCAAATGGCCTAGAAACTCACGCAGCCCCTTCTTCCCAGGGGTCTGTGTGGATGGACGTAGGACATTATTTTCAGCACTGAAGAGCCACCCATTGGGCTTCCTTGGCCCCGTCCTTGGCATCTCCTCTTCCTCTCTCTAGGCTGCTCTTTCTCCTCGGGTTCATCTCTCTTTTCCTACAGCATGGCACAGAGAGAACGAGGGTGCCCTGAGTCAGCCGGCCTGGTTTGCAGTCCCGGCATGGTAATGCTGAGTGTGTTGTTAACCTGATCTTCAGTTAACTTTCCTCAGAAGAAAGGCTCACGAGGACTAAATGGCCCACACTGATGCCCAATGGAAATACATCACTTCCGGGAAAAGTGGCACATGCCCATAATCCTGGTACTGGAGAGGTAGAGGCAGGAAAGTCAGGAGTTTAGGGCAAGTCTCACAATAATACTAAGACATAGCCAAGGCCAGCTTGGGCTATATGATACCCTGTCTCAAAATGTGTGTGTGTGTGTGTGTGTGTGTGTGTGTGTGTGTGTGTGTGTGTGTGTGTATGAAGCAAGCAAGCAAGCAAGCGCACGCACACACACACACACAAACACACATACACACACACACACAAACTATTGCTGAGCCATATTGCTAAGCCATCCCTGCCATTGCTCCTGTGACCCTCTCTGGATCCCTGCTCTCCTCTGTGGTCCACTCCAGGTGGGCTTTCAGGATGCAGATGCATCCCAGTCTTTCTGTTCTTGGTTGGAGACTGGACCCAATTAGCAGATGAGCACCAAGGAACATCTCACTTTTGAGGCATGGGCAGGGTGTGTGTTTTAGTTGAAGGAGCATTTGCTTCATCGTCCAGGCCCCTCAGGAGTCCCTTGACCCCCCCCCCCTTACTCTCTGTCCCTGATGCCACCTGCCATGTGGGCTCCTCAGGACCACAGCTTTGCAGTGACTATCAGTCGTGCGCAGGGACTCAGGAGTCAGAGGCCCTCCGGTATCCCAGTCCTGCTGCTGGCCGGCCAGCCAGGTGACCTTGGGGATGCTTTTTGGTTTCTTCGTCTGTAACAGCATAATAATGCATCTCCTTCTTAGGGTTGTTGGGAAGAACAAATGAAGTGATGTGTGGTGTGCCAGACAGGGCAAGCGAACTGAATACACACAGTTCAGTCACGTGCCTCGTGGAAGGGGGTTTGGGCTTAGAAAGAGGCTGCACCCATGTTTATCAAGAAAAAACAACTCAGGCTGGTGGTGTTTTGTTTGTTTTGGTTTTTGTTCTTGTGTCCCACCCTGCCGCCCCCACACACACACCCCGCAAGCCCAAGCCAGGGTTTCTCTAGGAAACAGCCCTGGCTGTCCTGGAACTCTCTTTGTAGACCAGGCTGGCCTCAAACTTACAGGGATCCACCTGCCTCTACCTGGGATTAAAAATCTGTTCCACCACCACCCAGTCAGGCTGGTGTTTTTAATATGCTTCCTGCTCTTTGTAGAAATTCATCGAGGATGAAACTCCTTGGTTGAACTAACACAGCGAGGCACTAAGTGGACAGTGCCTTGGCATTCAGTAACAGTGTGCTCCCCGTAGATGGTCCTCTGGACCTGCCGAGAGGCAGGCAGAAGCAGCCGAGAGCTCAGCTGCATTTATCTCCTGACACCTGGAGGAGGAAATGAAGGCGCAATTAACTGTACAAGGCGGGTGGTTTGTGCAGCTTAAGTTCAGATAAAAAGTTTAATTATCCCTAAGCCCTAATACAAATTAATTAGCCTTCCGTATTAGGGAGGTAAGCTTCCATGCTCTTGCCTCAGCCCAGACCTCACTCTGGATTACTGAGGACACGCTGAGAGTGGGGGCGGAAGCAGAGATCACTGAGTGGGGAGTTCTTACCTGTGCAGGACAGACTGGTGCCCCATGCTAGAGGGTCTGGGTGGAGTCCTAAGTCCTGTGCCTAGAACATCATCTTTGTTTTACATTTTATTTATACTTGTTTATGTTGCGGGGGGGAGGGCAGAGCACACATGTGGAAGTCAGTGAACAGCTCTCAATGGAGTCATTTTTCTGTCCCCAGCCATTTGAACTGAACTCAGGGTGCCAGGTTTGGCAGCAAGCACCTTTACCTGCTGAACCATCTCACCTGACCCAGGAAAGGCTTTCTTGCCCCGGTAGTACCACCAGGGAGGTGTTGGCGGGTGGAGGTGGGGGGTGGGGGGGCCACGGCACTTGGGTACAGAGATGAGCTCTGGGTTTAAGTGATTTTCTAGGGCCTAACTTTTATATTTTTTTCCTTAGCGCCCCTCTTTTGAAATTTCACAGAAAAAGCAGGCCACATGCTTCCACTGGGACCCAGAGAACTATTACCACCTGCCCCCCAACCTGGCACACCTGCCCATGTGGGCATTTGCCCCTGGCCATCATGGTCATAACCATCCCCTTTGGCTGTTAAGTGACCGACATGTTGCGTCTGCATCACCCCTGTACGTGGTCCTATACTTCGTGCCACATGTAGGCTTGGAGCAGGAGACTAACATCCTTAGATTTGTGTCGTAAGCACATACATGTTTGTGTAACCTAAGAAGTCCTGTCTACAGGCCTTTGCAGATGTCCAGACTAAAACTAACGGTGACCTGAGTCCAGTGCTTGATAAACACCTGGGAAGAGGGATCAGGCTCACAAATAGGAACTTATTTACCCCACTGTTCTACAAATGCCAGGAAACCAAGGAGAGAGAGGGCCAGTAATATGCCCAACATCACCAGCTCATGAGAAAGCCAGGCATTGGTCCCTCAGAGGGCAGGCCAGCCCTCAGGACCTACACTTTCATCCACCACACCATACTGCTACACCTCAGGGCATGAGACAGGATAGAGAAGAGGGAGCCAGTTCCAGCTGCATCCTTAGAGCTCTCTTCTAGAACTATCATCTCCCCCCAACTCCTTTCACTCCTCTCTTTCTTTTCCTACCAGGGAGAGCAGGAAGTAAAGGCTAGAGGCGGCAACAGGAAATAGCCCAGGTCTGACCACAGCAGTCTGCCCCTCCCACTCAGCTGACCTTGAACAAGGTCTTGTCCTCTTTAGACTTTGGCTTCTCATCCCTGCCTGCGAGCGTGGGTTTTGCCACGAGCCCCACCGGTGCCGGTGAAGTTCTCACCCAGCACAGCTTGCAGTTCACCCCCTTCCCGCCACAATTGCCCTCCCCAGGCCCACTCACTCCTTCAGGCAAAATGTTCCCGTTACTTATGTAGGAATTCTTCATCCCAGCCTCCTCCTCTGCGTGGGAGTCGGTTAGGCAGTCACCTATGGGTATGTAAGGTGCTTGGCCTGTACCATGGCCTGGAAATGCAGTGCTGTGCATCAGGAGGTGGGGGAGAGCCATTGTCTGGACCACCTTCCTGGGATCTGTTCTCCTGTCCAGCCAGCCTAAGATGGCATGAGGAGGTCAGAAGCTGTTACGTTGATGGCCAGTGCTGAAGTTAAATTTCCCCAGTGATTTCCTTTTTTTTTTTTTTTTTTTTTGTTTAAATATAGATTCTCTTGGTCTATGCAAGTCATTGATTATTTGAATCAAATGCTGATGGTGTCATTTATCTTTGTTAAAATTAATCTGGCTGATTTCACCCACGATTACCACATGTTAAAAATCCCTTTGACTCCTAAAGACTCCGCTTCACAGTAACTCTGCCATTGAGAAATTTGAAAAAGAGCTAAGAACAGTCAGCAGCGGCAGCCCCTCCATCACCATCTTTATTGGATCCAAATGAAAGAAGACTAAGCAAAACCACTAACTGCTGGTGAGCTGGGTCGATGGGGGTGGGGCACGGACCGAGCAACCGAGATGTGGGGGAGTCAGGGGTACAGCTGGTCCTCAACAACAGCTGCGGCCGCAGCTCAAACTCCATCTCCTTCTGCCTTCCAGCACTTCAGCCCTGTTCCTTCCTAACAGCAGGGTGGTCTTTACCCAAGGCAGAAAATGCAGCCGCCAATAGCTCCAGAGACTGGCTTTTTGAAGCTTCGAGTTCTTTGAAAGAGATTGTTCTGGTCCCAAAGGGATATTCTGTACGGTCCAAGATTGATCTAGAATGATCTACAATAGGCATGCTTTTGGTTTTGAATGAGTGAGTTTATTGAGTGTGTAGCGAGCAAAAGGAAAGGGAGTAAATAGCGAGGAGCAGACAGGCCGAAGCAGCAGATAGATGGCAAAACAGCATCGAACAGCACTCGAAGCCTCCAGCAGAGACGCCTGGGGCAGCCAGAGGACTGGAGAAAGCAAACAGTAGGCAAAAGCATCAAACCAAGGGCTTACAAACATCCTGCAGAAATTGACTGGGGAAGCCTTGTTGAGGCAGCCAGCTGGAGTTCCTGACTGAGAGAGTCCTGAGCGGAAAGACCTCCCCAGCTTCTCCATGGATGGGTTTCTGGCTTCCTGTTCCCACTGTATGCATTTTACAATGTGGTATAGACAATAACAACCTTGGTGGGAAATAATTTAACTTCTAGCTGTTTTGATACCCTTAGCTATTTTGGTGTGGTTTTTGTTTTGTTTTGTTTTGTTTTTTTGGTTTGTTTTGTTTTTGCTTTCTCCTTTTTACAGAGTTAGGAGGGAAGCTTGTAGAAGACAAGGGAGGGGCTCCTCACTCCCAGAGAATGCTTTCAACAAGTTTAAATAGCACATGAGGATATGCTAATGTGATGGAGACTACAAGGTGCAATCCAGAAAAGGTAGAAAGATGCCAGCATCGATAGTCATCAGAAAACTTAAACAGCACTGAGAGCCCACTTCACACTCACTACCGAAACCTTCATCACCAAGACAGAGAATAACAAGTGTTCTCTTAGATCAGCATGCGTCAGACCCCATATTCATCGCTGATGGGATTACAAATGCTACGCTATGCAAAGCAGCCTGGCAATACTTGACAGTGTTAGACATTACCATGTGACCTCCCCCCCCCCCAGCTCATGAAAACACAGTCATGTAGACGCTAATACACAATGGTTCACCTTTGATGAGGAAGCACCCTTCATAATAGGCAAAAGGTTGAAACAAGCCCATTGTCTGTCGGCCGATGAATCAGTTCACAGGATGTGGCCTGTCGTCACAAGTGAGTATAACAGAGACAGCAGAAGGAGTGAAGAGGCTTTAATACATGCCAGCACGTGTCTGACTCTCAAACATGGCTGAGTAAAATGAAGTCAGACACAAAAGCCCCGAGTTCTGTGGTTCATGAGTGAAACATCCAAAGTAGGGAAGACACAGCATCAGTGGGAGGTGGATGCGCTCAGGCTTCTAATGAATGTGTGGTTTTGGTGGGCTATAAAGATGTCCCATGTGTGGGATAGAGTTCAATGGTAGGCCAATTGTGTAGCATGCAAAAAGCCCTGGGTTGCTCATTCTCCATTTCTCTCTCTCTCTCTCTCTCTCTCTCTCTCTCTCTCTCTCTCTCTCTCTCTCTCTCTCTCTCTCACACACACACACACACACACACACACACACACACACACTCTTCAGGTGTAGTTCAGTGGTAGTGCACTTTCCTTAGAATGTGTAGCCCTGGATTTGATTCCCGGTAGAAACAAACAATTACCACGGAGCGATAGAAAGTGCAACTGGACTATGATAAAAAGCTGATGAAATAGACAACTTACGGAGCTGAATTTGGTAGTGTGTTAGCTGTCTCTCCATATAGCAGTCAGAAATAAATCTGGGGTAGAAACTCATTGACACAGCTTAGGGAAGGCCCAGGCTCGTTTTGAAGTTGCTCAGGCCAGAGGCAATGGGAACAGAGGGGCCAGTGTGTGCTGTGCAGCTTTTCTAGACAGTGCTCACGTCATACTGGTGACTGAGGGGCACGTAGTGGACTATGAATAGAAAACCAAGTCCACCACTCTATAGACAATTTATAGTTACCCAGCACCCAAGCACACAACTAAACGTTTTTGTTTTTCACAGTTCTGGCAATATGAAACACTCATTCTATAGGTGGTGCAGGCTCCGGGTTAAATAAATCGCCCCGGGCCGTTTAGCTAGTTAGTGAATCGTGTCAGCCTAGGGTGTAAACTCAGGTCTGATTCCAGCTTTCCTCTCAATTATTAGGCCATGCTGCCTCCCTCTGGCTTTATGCAAGTTGCTGGAAAATTCTGGAACGCACCACTGGAGACCGAACTTTAGATCGCTTCTTTATTTCATTAATGTTTCTTCTTTCACTAAAGGAGACCCTCCTGACAGTGCTGTGCGTTTCCTCTGCTGCCATCGGGGCACTGCTGGTTATGCTGAAGATGTGCCAGAAGCCCAGAGAGTCGCTCACTACCCACTCCTAACCATTTCCCCATCCATGCCACATCCTCTAGCTTGTCAGGGATATTAAGAACTGGGACAAAAAGGCATCCTGCAAAGTCATGACGTGATGGGCGTCTAGCCATCTCCTCATTCTCCAGCCAGTTAACCTCACTCAGAAAACAAGAATTAAGGTTAAGTTGGCAAGATGTGTGCATAACAAACCAAACACGGCTTATTTTTCCATGAGTTCACAAGCTGTCCGCTTAATAATCTGCTTTTGAGTCCTGCCAGCAATCTGATGGGCAGAAGTGATGGGTGCCAAGCTCTCTGGTTTGTGGCTTCTCGGTTTAAAAATACCAACAAAGCAATCTTAAACCTCTAGCCTCTTGGTGTTTCTCGGCTGTGATGTGATCAGAGATCTCAAGGCGGGGGTTCTGCAGCCCCACCTGTGTCCCTCCCATGTCCAGGGTAGGGGCCATGTGCACCTCTGATGGGAATCCACTGAGTCCAGTAGGCACGTGCCCACTCTCCTGGCCCCCCAGAATCCAAGCTCCAATCCCTTCTTGATGGGCACAGGTCCCAGTCTTCTCCAGATGAAATGCATTCCTCTCAGCAGAGAAGGCACACGTCCCTGGGGAGCGCTGTCATTCTGTTTTCTTGTCATCTGCTCCCTCAGACCATCTGCCCAGCAGTGGGCATAGCTGCCCTCCCCATTATTTCTTCAAATGTCTAATATGACTACCGTGCTTTGCTCAGCATTCTAACCAACCTCAGTCACTCTCCAGGGCAGCCTTCCTAACTCTGGTCTTCTGCCCTCCTGCCATCTTTAGTTTCATCCATGGTCGTGGACCCACAGATGCCTTTCAGTCCACCGTGCCATCTGAAAATCTCAACTAGCATGATCTAGTGCCTGAAAGTTGCTTGGCTCCATCCCTGGGATTGTGTGGATTTGAAACAATTGACTGTTTTTAGAGCTGCCCACCAACAGAAATCATGGTTTCCAGCATGCCTGCAGAAAAGCAAGCGTGTTTAATGTTCACAGGCCACATATAACGCAGTGAGATTCTGACACTAGCTAGTCTTGTTATTTTCACTTTATAAAGGAACCTGAGGGTCAAAGTAACAAGCAACCCTCCAAGATCACTTATTGATGGTCTAGGAGGGTCTTAAGCCCAGATCATCTTAGTTAAAAAATAATCCAAGCTTTCATCCCTCCCCTCACTTTCTGAGTGTCAAGGCTGAAGAGGCAAATGTGGTCACAAACGGTTCTGGTAGCGTGTGTCTGGATCAGCTTAAGCCAGAAGAACCCAGAGCCCTGAACAGTGAGGAGGAAGGAGAGGAAAACAGTTCCCGGAGCGACTTCATAAGGTTTTGAGGGGCTTCCAATGAAGCCATTCACTTGTGCATTCATCCAACATTTATCAACCCTCCCCTGATCACATTCCTCAAGTTTTCAGGTAAGGGGCTCAGGCTTCCAACATGGCTAACCTGTCTCCTTCTACACCCTCCGTGGAAACCCAGGGGGTCCCCTCAGAATCATTACCTTTACGTTTCATCATTTTAGTAGCAAACATTCCTGGAAACACTAAAGCTGCTTCTGTCTCTTCTGCTAGAGACAGAGGGCTTACAGCTTTGGCCAAGGAAATTATCACAGGTCTTTTCCTTCATATGGCCTTTAAATTCTCTCAATAAGGAGAAAGCCAAACATAACTGATATGGAGACATCTTATTGATTGCAGGAAGGCGGCTCAGGCCAGCCCTGCCTGGGGCTGAGCAAGGGCCAGGCCACACTGGTCCCAGAGGCAACAGCCAGCATGTGAAGTACTTAAGAGAGTTCCAAACTGAGAAGAGTCCGGCGTTATTCCAAAAGTGGCTAAAGGGGTTGAGCATCGGAGACCATGTGGTTCTCTGAGGCAGTATGTTTGGCAGAAAGGAGATCAAGTCAAGAGCAACAGGCTTCATCCCAGATGAGTAACAGCCAAGCCGTGCAAAGTCCCAAGCCTTGGTTCCTGGGACAAAGAATTTGAAGTTTAGAGGACTCACAGGGTCATGGGAGAAAAACCCCTAAGAGCTTTGTAAATTGTAAATCTTCATACGAGCAGACACTGCGTTTATTTTTTGTTATCTTCATTATCCTGTAAGAGAGCCCACCGCTCTTCTGCCTCCAACTCCTCACGTGCTTGGACTCAGATCCGAACCCCTTGCCACCACTTCCTGGATGCTGAAGGCTGTGTCCTGCCTAGCACCGCAGCCTCTTATATACAGCCTCCTCTTTCCTGTGTGCAGCCCTGCTGGCCCCTTGACAATTTCTGGAAGGAACTATTTATATCACCTGAAGTCTCTGTACTTTCTGACCCCTCTGTCCAGTAGACCCAGGCCCAGTGTTTTATGTGGGTAGAAGTTTCACCTCACGTCTCACCTCAGTGACGTCTTTCCTAGCCACAGCATTTACCTCTGTTCTCTTCATAGAAACAGCCACATGCCACAGAGTTGTTATGATTTTTAATAAACATTTTAGTTTAATAAACATCATTGAGAATTTCATAAAATGCATTTTGATCTCATTTATCCACAAATATTCTCCTTAACTCTTCCCCGATCTACCCTGTTAGTTAGAGTTTCTATTGAATGTGATAAAATACTATGATCAAAAGAAACTTGGGGAGAAATGGGTTTAATTGCAGCTCACAACTCTTAGATCATACGCCATCACAGAAAGAAGGCAGGACAGAAACTTGAGACAGGAACCTGAAGGCAGGAACTGAAGGAGAAGCCCTGGAGCAACAGTGCTTACTGGCTTGCTCCTACTGCCTTGCTCAGTCGGCTTTGCTATACAACTCAGGACTCCCTGCCCACTGTTGGCACTACCCAGAGTAGGCTGGGCCCTCCCACATCAACCACCAAAACACCAGACAGACTTGCCTATATGCGTTTTCTCAATTGAGAGTCCTTGTTCCAAAATGACTTTAGTTATGTCAAGTTGACACAAAACTAACTTGCACACATCCCCTTCTTCTTCTTCTTCTTCTTCTTCTTCTTCTTCTTCTTCTTCTTCTCCTCCTCCTCCTCCTCCTCCTCCTCCTCCTCCTCTTTCTCCTCTTCCTCCTCCAGGTTCTTATTAATTTAATAATACATCAACTCCAGTTTGTGATGTTCATATATCTCTGGGTGTGGGGACACTCACTAGAGTGTGGTCAACCAATCAGGAGCCATATCTTTAAAGAAAACTCACTGTTCCTTCCTCTCCCAAAGTCTTCAAATGTCTGTATCTCCTCGGTTATGTGTGGGGTCTCCTGAACCCCTTCTTTCTCCATCCTAAAATGTTCATTTGTTTGTTCCCGGGGAGGCAAACACAGCTAGTGTGAGTTCATGAACGATGCCCTTCTGTCACGGCCAGAAGACACTCTTGATTCAATCTTATCATCTTTTTGTTTCCTCATCCATGATTGGTCTCTGAGCCTAAGGAAGGAAATATGATACAGGCACCTCGTTTGTGGCCAAGCACTCCACAGTTACTTATTCTCTGAACTCTGAAGAACAGTTGTGCATTTCTGCATTAACCAGCATCTACTCACAAAGACATTTATCTGTCATTTCATCAGCTCCAATGTGTGATACCTATCTCTGATGTTTCATCAACTCCATTTGTGATGTCCATACACTTCTTGGCTCAGGAGCCACCCTTGGATTGTGGTCAACCTACCAAGAGCCATATCACCACAGAAAACTGACCAGCCATTCCTCCCTACTAAACACCATGAAATGTTCGTAGCTTCTCATTTAGGGATGGGGACTCCTGTAGATCAGGCCTTAAACCCAAACAAAAGTTCTTGGTTACGCTGATGACATTCATTCTGATCTGTCACGTATGGGCATATCTTGCCGTTGTTGCTGTTCACAGGGTTCACAGCTGGGTAAGACTACCCCCAGACATCTGCATAACACTTTCTAGTACCGTGAAAGCTAGCAAACAGGAAGGCAGGTTCCTGGTCAGTACCAACGCGGTTCCTCCATGTCCTATGAGCTGTTTGTGTGGTGTCTTCAGCAATAGAGCCTTACCATGTTCTGATTGTCAACCAAGAGCAATGACAATATGTTGTTTTAGGGACACCTTTGACTGACAACTCAAGTGTGTGTGTGTGTGTGTGTGTGTGTGTGTGTGTGTGTGTGGTTATAAAATAGTAAGTTGCCGTATAGCTTTTTCAACCATCCTTGGCGTTAGTCATCCCTCCCTCGCCCCTTCTTGTCCTACCTTCGTATCCCTCTCCCCACTTAACCCTCTGTCCCTGTTTTCCCCTATCACCTATGTTCCACTAATCCTTCTTCCCTTAAGATCTTTCTTTCCCTCCACACCAATGTTTCTGGGTTCTACAGATACTTCAAAGTAAACACAAATCTAAGACTTGATGCTTTTTTAAAAATTTCTATTTGCGTGAGAACATGTAACATTTGTCTTTCTGGGTCTGGATACCTTCTCACCACAGAGTTTTCCAATGTGATCACTTACGCACACGTGGCCTTCCTTATAGAAAGCTGGCTCTACGGGCGTAAGGGCGTTGCCTCTTTTGCTCACTCTGAGATTGTAGCCCTGGCTCCTGCGTGCGGTGGCTACTGTGAAATACTGATGACTAAATGAATGAGCGTGTGAGTAAATGATTAAATGGCTGGCTAAGAAGCCGCCCTTGTTTCCCACGTGGGGCTTATTTACATCCTCTCTCTTCCCCCACTCCCCTCCCTCTCTCTTACAGGTATGGAGACATGGTGCCTAAGACAATCGCAGGGAAGATATTTGGCTCCATCTGCTCCCTGAGTGGTGTCCTGGTCATCGCTCTGCCGGTCCCTGTGATAGTATCCAACTTTAGCAGGATCTACCACCAGAACCAGAGAGCAGATAAAAGGAGGGCACAAAAGGTAAGCCTTGGAAGCAGGGTTGGGGGAGGGAGGCGGAGGAGGGGGAGGAGGAAGAGGAAGAGGAAGAGAAGGAGGAGGAGGAGGAAGAGGAGGAGGAGGAGGAGGAGGAGGAGGAGGAAAGGGGGTGGCCTCAGGCAGCCTTGCGAGGCCTAGGTTCTTTGGAAGATTACTACACAGACCCCCTCTGGCTTGGAAAGCTAAGGCAACTTCATGCCCCCTCTTACCCACCAGTGTCCTCAGTGTCCAGCCCCAGTCCGCAGCTACAGAATGCAACAAACCCCCACTTACTGACACAAAACCTGATTGTCCTCTTTTCAAGTACTGCATTGACCTGACCCATAGCCCCACTTTGACACCCCTAGCCATGGCCAGCTAGCAGCTCCTGGCCCCTCCTCTTTCCACCCGAGAGCTTACCAGGAAACAAAATGTCATCTTAATATCCTGTTGAGGGCCTATGCAAAACCAAGTGACAAGAATAAACATGAAGAAAAGGATGAGCCCCATGAAGGAGAATGCTCTGTGGCCACTGAGTTCTAGGTCAAGGGGGGACATCAGATGTTAGTAAGCACCAGGGTGCCATGTAAAGTCCCAGAACATTGTTGGTGGCTGCAAGAGTCAGCATCAGGCCTGGGGAAAGTTCTGAGCTCTGCCAGTCCTGTACTTAGGATGACAGGTAAGTGAAATACCATTGTCTGGCCATACTGAGCAAGATGTCAACTGGCCAGTGTGCTCAGAAGCCTCTTTTGCACTTGGTCTTCAGGTTTCTCTCTGGGACAGTACAGCCACACCACCAATCCTGAGCCATCTTCCACAGATGGGTCCTGGCAATACTTTTACCGGGCTCCTATATTATTTGTGCTGACATTGCCTGTGACAAATGTCTGTCCTATATAATTTAAAGAAAAAGAATTATCTAGCTCACAGTTTCAGAAAGATTAGTCTGTCTGTTTGCTGCCCCCCCCGAACATCATGGCAGCAGAGCCAGCACACTATGGAGACTGTTCTTCAGTTCGTGGTGGGCAGGAGGCCGAGAGGAGGGAAACTCCAGTGCTCAGCTGTCTTTCTTTTCTGCGGCTTTTTTGTTTTCATCTGAGCCCACAGCCCACGTGATGGCACCATTCACATTCAAGTGGGTCTTCCTCAATGAATTCTCTGTAGACATCATAGACACTCGTGGGCTGTGCCCTGCCCACCCCGCCCCCTCCACCCTCAGTCTCCTGGGCGATTCTAAACTCAATCAAGTCGGAATGACTAGAAGAGAAGGGATATCCGAAGGGAAGTTCCCACATCCCTTTTGATCTGGGATGAAAAAAAAACCGGTACCTTACTGTCTCCAGCTCTGGAGGCCATGATCAGAGTCCCTGGGGACAAGGGACAGGAGGGCACCTTGCTGGAAGATTAGCTTAGAGACAAGGGTTTCACTCTGTGTGTGTTATTCTTTCTTCCTTCCCTTCACTTCTACAAACATTTAGGTAAGCACCTTCCATGTGACAGGCCTTACAGATAGATTACTTGCTCCCACTCGCAGGAATCATCCCTCGGTAGCAGGGCCCAATACTGGACACAAGAATCTACAGCCTCGGTACAGGCTTATATATGCTGGCTATAACAAAAGCCACACGTTTAAACTACGTCTAAAACAATGGTTGCATAAACAATTTACACAGAACAGCAAATAGCAAAATATACAATGGATAACATAATCATATACTAAGCCTGCTTGGTCCCCACATCCCAAACATGACCTCTTGTGTGCCCTTGTGTCACCTCCTCCTTACCTTCCTGTTTCCCTATCCCCTTGCCTGGTCTGTAATTTTGCCAGCCGGAAGGTCTTTCTTCTGACATCCTCTGTCCCCTACAGCACCTACCTTCTCGCTCTTCACCCAAGGTCAAGGTCTCCCCATTCCCAGACACTCCAGAAATGGAAGCCTTATCTCTCCCTGCTCAAGTGAGCTGGGAAATGTGAACAGCGACTAAATTCATCGCGTAGTTCTAAATAAAGGACCAGAGAAAAAACCGGGCACCCCTATCTAAACCCCAGGGCCAGGGAATCCTGGGGCACACTCTGCCCTCATACCCTGGCAAGCACAAACTCGGAACTTTGCAGAGCTGGCAGAGTTCTCAGAAGTGCCAGGGCGAATGCTGAGAGCCCCTCTGGAAGTAGCCGTCCTCTGTAGTTGCCTTTCCCTCCCTGCCCACCCCGTTCCTACGTCTCAAAGTAGCTCTTCTGCCAACAATGGTGACTGTTTCTCACAGACCGTATAAAGCTTACTGTGTCTGATTAAAATCCAGAAGAGTCAACTCTGGTTTTGTTTTGGTTTTTTTTTTTCCTCCCTCTCAACCACTCAAGACGAGCCCTCCCCAACCCCTTTCTCTCTCCTTGAAATTAGTAGATGTTTACAGTGTTTTCACCTAGCCTGGATACTGTTTCTCCTCAAGGTTACACAGCTCTTGTCTTTTTCACCTTGGGCTTCTTGGGAGAGGAGGAAAAAAAAAACAGTGCTGTCTGCTTCCAACACTCAGTCTGTCATGGTGAGCCAAGGCAAGGTGGGCCCTGGGGACATAGTGAAAGTGGAGAGATGGGGCAGGGAAGAGGTCATGGGGCGCTAATGATAGTCCTTAGCCCTGACCACGCTTCTGGGAGCTGTGTGGGTATAAAAGGAAACTCCAGCCAAGGTGCCTTGTGGGGGAAGGCTCCAAAAGAAATCAGTGCCATGGCATCTACCCATGGAGGCTGTCTTCTCTGGTCCAAGAGAACTAGGGATGAGCCAAGGCTGTTTAACAAAGGCACATGGGATAGGACCTTGAGAAGCTACCACCTGTCCGAGCTCCACCCACAGTCGTTAGTTTCAGGGAGATTGTTTTACTTTCGCTTACATTTTTATGTGTGTTGTGCTGGGAATTAAACCCAGGGCCGTTGTGCCCGGTAGGCAGATGCTCTATCTACATGCTTAACTCCACCCCCAGAACCATACTCTTTGTTTTTAAAGAAATATTTCATTGGCATAATTATATATTCACATGTAGTTGCAAAAATAGACCCTTTATGTACTTTGGTGGGTTTTGGCTACCTAATGGTAACATTTTCTAGAACTATATAGTACACAAAGGGTATGACACCACCCCTCTCACCATCTTCTCTAGGTTGCCCTAGAGTTTTTTAAAAATTTTGTCTTTTTTTTGTGTTGTTGTTGTTGTTGTTGTTGTTGTGTGTTACAGTTTCCTGACCCATGTAGATTCCTGCAGGCCCAGTAGCATCAAGATTGCAAGACTAGCCAGGTCCACATACGACCCCCGGGGGCTTTTATAAGCACACTCCTGCTGTGCCCCCATCCTCCCTTTACTCCTTGGAACTATTTGTCCGATCTCCACTTATAAAATGTTTTCGTTTCAAAAGAGTTACATGTGTGCCTTTAGGAGTTGGCCTCCTTCCTCCCGAGACCAGTTCAAATTCTATCACGAGTCCCTTCCTCCAGGCCCAGTGGGCAGGCCTGTAATTCCAGGTACTCAGAAGGCTGAAACCGGAGAAGCGTATGTTCAAGGCCAACCTGGGCTACATCATTCAAAGACAGCCTGGGTAACTCAATATTTCTTTTACTTAAATTCATACACACACACACACACGCGCGCGCGCACACACACACACACAGAGAGAGAGAGAGAGAGAGAGAGAGAGAGAGAGAGAGAGAGAGAGAGAAAGAGAGTCCTTTTCTCACTCAGTAGTGTTCCATTGAATGTTTGCCTGTTAAAGAACATCTAGAATAGGAGTGGTTTCTACAAGTAAGCACGGTGAGCATGCATGTGCTCATGTTTTATCAACGTAAGTCTTCGCGTCCCTGTGATAAATGCTGACACCTACAACTGCCCGTGCTTCCACTTCTCCTCTGTCCTCCTCCTGCCCCTTTCAGGACAAGAGATACCAAGACCCATGTCCAGGCAGCTAGGAAGCCTCAGTTGTGCCAGGTTCTGTGGGGGGCACCAGATGGTCTTGATCAATAATAGTGCCTGGCTGTGTCCAGGGCTAACGGTGTTGTACCAGATCTCTCCTCCAACCCCAAAGTTCTGTTTGTAGCTGTTGAAGATTTGGATTCCTAGACTTTGATCTTCAAGGTTAGAAATGTACCTGAAAAGAGGTGAAGTCAGGGAGGAAGGAGAAAGATTTGGCTTCATGGTTGAAAGACATGAGCGGAGACCTTTCTAGACCATTCCCTCACAGTGGCTGAATAGCTCCCCCTTATGCACTCCAGTTTTTAAACCAATTCATTAGTAATCATTTTGCCTTTGAAATCGCCTAGGTGGCCTCTTCGTTCTCTTATTTTTCATAGGGTCCATACGGTCATGGAGGAGACTGAGCCTCTTATTATAGCTTTACAAGCATAGACTTCCAGCCAACTGTGCTTGGCCTTCCTTCTTTGGCTACCACCAGCTTTGTTTCAACTCCTGCTCAGTGCAGAGCACACACTGGATGCTGGCAATAAAATAACCTACATAAGCCCCAGGCTGTCACGCTAGGGAACACAAAACCAAGCAGAGAGCGCCACCAACTTTTACACGCTGGACACCGTTCCGCAAACATGCCTCAAACCTCTGTCTCCAGCTTGGGAATGATGAAATGGCACCGTGTGTTTGATGTGACAATCTTCTCCCTTAATAGAAACCAGAGTGAGATAAGATTAAAAAGAAGTGCAACAGAGGAGGACAGGAGAACCCTTCATCTCTGGAAAGTAATAAAGATAGAGCCTACATATGAGAAAGGTCTGGCTCTAAATGGCAATCAGATTATATAAGACGATAATGAGCTTGACACAATTGGATTTCCATATGTAGCTTGCAACACCTAGCCTTCCCACAAAGTGACAGCAGCCGACGCCTTGAACTATGAGGGACTTGCTTGCCTCTAAACATCCGGCCATGAGAGGGCTGCAGCAAGGTTCCTGGGCACACTCATCCTAGACATGGAATAAATGGATGGATGGATGGATGGATGGATGAGTGAGTGAATGGATGAATTCATGCATTTTCTTAGAGATGATGAGTGACAGGACTGACTTCCTGGACTTTCTTTCCCAGAATGCCCTTTTCATTCTCTCCATCTAGAGAGTAGCCATCCTTGGTCTTACAGGAAGACCTCCCAAACTCAGGTTCTAGCCCCTTCCCCATACTCAAAGGCCAAGGAAAGAGTTGAGTTGTCTCTACAAGGAGATACTGGCCAGTCAGGGAGTTCTCAGGAGACTGGGAACATAACGCACCCTTTATGATGCTCTTGACAGCCCATGGCTCCTCTTAGCAGATGAACCAGCCCACGCAGGATGGTTGGGAGAGGATAACAAGAAATGAAACTTGCCACAATGTCCCACACCCCTTCTGCCAGAGCTCAGGTTTAAGTTACCCATCGCCACACCCAGGGGCAGGAAGAGGATCCTCCAGATTAGGACTATGAATCATATGAGCTCTTCTGTTTCTCCCAGCAGCAGCTTGGAACTGGTTTTAGATCTACAGAGCCCAGGCTGGGTACTCTACGCCAAAAGGACTTTCCTCCAGTCCTAGACTAGACGTCACACTCCTCTCTTTTTGCTGCACTGCTGTCACACCGGTGATCATTAGAAAAAGAAAGCAGCCAGCATGTAGCATGTTGTGAGCCTCTCCTATCCCCTCAGCAAGCAAGTGAGATGAGCTCAGCCCAGGAGGCTATGCAGCCCTGCTCTGGGGAGATGGGGCATCTGCTGGAAGCTTTCCCAGGGAAGGTTTCAGTTGTGGTAGGTGAAGCCAAAGTGATTTATTGCAATGTGTCCCTTTCTGCCGTATACACACCAGGCCACCTCTAGGTACATTATACCCTTCCCACTTTTGTGCACAACGAGCGTGTATATTGAGACATCCGTTAGTATATCTACTCCCAAAGTCAGTTGTGCACCTATAAATTCATTTCTTAACATTAAAAAAAATGGAGAGCCTTTTGGTAACAAAGCAAACATCCTGCCTACAGGGAGCTTACATTCTAGCACAGGAGACCAAACAGTAGTAAGACTAAGTAAGTGTGCATGCTACCTTAGTAGTTAAGTGCTAGGAGAAAAACAGACAAGGGAATTAAGAGGTGTTGGTGGTACCTTTGCTCTCTTTGCTTTTTTTTTTTTTTTTTTTTTTTTTTTTGGTAATTATTATTTGGGAACCCATAGCACGTGAGGAACCAACCACGTTGGAACTTAGGAAAGAATTAAGGAGGCTAATGCACACTGCCCTCTATGGACCCCATAGTCTCCTTAGAGATAGGAAATAATTGAATGCCACATGCCATTGTGCAATACTGAACAGAAAAGGTCATGAAAGCTTCAGGAGAGAGAACTTGAAAATGTGTCCCTTCAACCAAGAGTCCACCCAGGCAGAAGATGTATGAAGATTCCTAGAGTCCCGACCATGGCTAAATTGCAGAAGTGGGTACCCAGGCCTCAGATCCATCCTAGGGCCTATATGCAGAGATGTACACAGCTGGGATACAGGGGCTCGTTTTCCGGTATCAAACAATGCCGGGGAAAACAGCCTCAGTGGGGCAGCTGCTGTCACTGCCAGGCTCGCTCTTCTTGTATCTCATTGTCTCTCTTCTTGTCTACCAATCACAGAAGGCCCGCCTTGCCAGGATACGTGTGGCCAAAACAGGAAGCTCCAATGCCTACCTGCACAGCAAGCGCAATGGGCTCCTCAACGAAGCTCTAGAGCTGACGGTAGGTGCCCAGAAAACCCGGCAGGGGAGATAAAATAGAAATAGTCTTGTTTTCTCATCCACAGGGACCGTCGCTCCCCAGAAAGCTTCAATTTAGACTCAGACGGAGACATGTTCCCAAATGTTCCCATCAACACATCTCTCCCATAAAATTATCACCACTGTCCATAAACCAGCCGTTGACAAGGGCTCCCAGCCCAAGGCCAGTATGTTTTATGGTGGCCCTAATATGGCTTATCAAGCTTTTCCCCATGCCCTTCTACCTTCTGTGAAGAAATGAAGAGGCTGGAGAGAGAAGGCTTTCTACTTACTCCTTTTTTTCTCTCTCTCTCTCACTAGGGCACCCCAGAAGAGGAGCACATGGCCAAGGCCACCTCACTCATCGAGAGCCAGCACCACCACCTGCTACACTGCCTAGAAAAGACCACTGTGAGTTCCAGCCTACTGCCCGCTCCCGCCTCATCCCTGACCTCCCAAGGCTGTACTCACATCACATCGGCATCCTAGGCCAGACAGTTAGTCTGTCGCTTTCCAATCCAAAAAACGTAGTGACGAGGTCTGTCAGCCCCAAGTATGAAGACCCCCAAGGGGTGGTGAAAGGGCATCAGAGTGAGAGATCATCTGTGTCCTGTGCTAGAGAGAAGAAGCCACTCCTATAGCCTTTCCATGCCCCCTCTCCAACACCAGCATGCAGCTTGATTACTGAAGACTAAAAGGAGTATTGTTTTTCATTCCTCGGTTCTAATGGTCATCAATCACCCTACAGACTCAAGCTGAATTTACACAGGACATAGAGAAGAGGGTAGATTTTTTTTTTGTCCCATCCCTGTAGCTGGGTTGAGACCATTCATGTGTCTATTTGTGCCTAAATTAATGAAGATATATATATATATGCCAGGAATTTATCAGCCCCCAACCCCATTTAGTAACCTTTCAGTCTTGTAGGGAGTTGAGACTGTGAAAGGCCAACTGCTGAAGGAAATCATGGTTTAGGGTGCCACATCTGGAATGGGAATGATGCTTGTGCCTTATCGACAGCCAGAAAGGAAGGGCAGTAGGGCCAACCCTGAACCCTTGGCAAACGTGCTAGGAACAATAGGGTGGGAGAAGTCAGAATAGACACGCTAAAGCGAGCACCTTCCCGACTCCTTTCCAGAAGTTCCCTAGAGCCTAGTCAGGGCTCAGCACACTCTGGAGAGGAACTTCCTGATTCCTAGTAGTCCATAACTGGCCTCCCAGATGCTAGATGCCCCTTTATCCTGAGCTAAAAATGCATACCGCGGATGACAGTTGAAAACCCAGTGAGATCTTCCAAATGAGAAAGTGCTCTGCAAACCCAGCTCCTGGCATCTATGGTCAAAAACCATATATGCATATCTAGAAGTTCCCCCGAGGGACTGAGCTTGCCATTGGGATAGGCCCAGACCCCACTGCCCTTTCCAAGTTGCATGTGCTGGGTGGAATGTGTACATTAAAAGGGCGTGGGTGAAAACAGTGGGGTCTGGGGACTGGAATGTTGGCACTGGGGGGACTAAGAGGTGGAATGCTGGTGTTGACGGGGTGGAATGCTAAACCTGAGGCAATGCTGGATTGATTGCAGGGATGGGATATTGGAATGCTGGATTTGGGAGGAAGGAATGCGGGTCCCAGGGGTGGAATGTTGAGCTAGGAAAAGAAGGAGAATGTTGGTATGGAAAGAGTGAATGTTGGGCTAAGCAGGCTCCCATTGGAACCAAGGGGTGAAATGTTGGGACAAGGGGAGCAGAATGCTGGGAACAAGGGCTGCAGTGTTGAACTTGGGGAGGAGGGGGGGTGCAGTGTGAAATGCGGGGACTGAGAAGTTGAATGTCCAGACTGGAATGCTGGAATGTACAATCAATGGTGTTTCTATCTTCTGTTGGCATGTTGTCCTGTAGGGGTTATCCTATCTTGTGGATGATCCCCTGTTGTCTGTACGAACCTCCACCATCAAGGTATAACTTTATAAATTTAATCGTTCTTCTCTCTGAATCTTGAGTCTGTGGATCTCCTCTGCTCACCCCTGGTCTGGTTTTCTGCATGTGCCACTGATTCTTCCTGGCTTGTGCTATCTCCGCTGTCACGCCCAGTACCGGCTCAGGCTTCCAGTGTGCTTGCACCCACACTACCCAGTTTCCTTTTCCATCCTTTCCTTTGACCTCCGCAGGGGCTAAGATGGGGCATTGGAACTCAGCTTCAAGGTTAATTTCCTCTGCAATGCCCATGTGCCACGTATCTCTATGCTACCTTCTCAGCTTCCTGGAAACTCCTGGTATTGGCTACTAGGGGGCCTCTTTCTCTGGACTCTGTTCTTATATTTCTCTTTCTCCTCACTCTAACAGCCTTAGCCACACTGTCACTGCCACATAAATTTAGTCACCTTGGCCAAGCAGCCATTTCTTAATTGTCCTGGGTTTAGCTACAAGCCACCTTCATGGTTGACAGCCAGGACAGTGGTAACATTTTTCCTTATGTTTACACTTGATCTAGGGAACCCTGTACTGCCAGATAGTTAATAATCCATATGCTGTAATGGGGGGTGGGGCGGGGGTGAGAACAAACACTAAAAGGAGTTTATCCCTGGCAGTTTGATCCCTTTGCATTCAAGAACATTGCTCCCCCAATGCTATGAACGGTCCAAAATGTTTACAAACTTATGTTACACCTGTAAGAGTCATCAGATGTACAGAGATAAACTAGAAGACTCATATTCAGTGGCTTCAGAGCTTACTAAGAAAAATGTGATTCTAGCTCTGATGATGCTATTAAGTGCCTCTGGGTCCTCTGTGCCCCTTCTCCTCAAAGCTGTAGATGGTATATATATACAGCACAACATGATTCAACAAGTGTGTTCCTGCCCAGCCTCATAGCCAGGGAGGCCAGTTTGGTTCTATTGACATTGACCCCTATGGAAATGAAACCCCTCCTAAACACTTACCTGTGATCCAGGCATCTGGGGGGTCTTTCATTAAAGCCCCCCCAAACAGACAGGCAACCACACAGATACTGAGGCTCAGCTTTTCCTCCCTTCTTCTTTTTCACATTCTCTCCTTCCTCCCACAGAACCACGAGTTTATTGATGAGCAGATGTTTGAGCAGAACTGCATGGAGAGCTCAATGCAGAACTATCCATCCACCAGAAGTCCTTCTCTGTCCAGCCACTCGGGCCTCACCACCACCTGCTGCTCCCGTCGTAGCAAGAAGAGCACACACCTGCCCAACTCTAACCTGCCAGCCACCCGCCTGCGCAGCATGCAAGAGCTCAGCACGATCCACATCCAGGGCAGCGAGCAGCCCTCCCTCACCACCAGGTGGGTGGCTTCCATTCCTGCCACCCCCAAAGTCTTGAGTCATTCCCTTTCCAGAATTAAACAATCTCAGCATTAGAACCTCGGGGATCCCCTAGTGGCTCCCCTTATCTACTGCATGGGGGCCCCCTCTGCTTTCCTCCCCCACTTTCCTTCTTATGCCTTGAGGTTAATCCAAGGGTCTTCCTAGGGTGTTGGATGATACTGTAGCAGTGTAGGTCAAAAGTGAGTTTAGGTAGTGAGGGGGGAAAAAACTCAAAAAGAACCCCAAAATTGAAAAGATTGACTACGATCATTTTCCTAGCTGACTTTTCCTTCTTATCTCTGTTTATATTTAAGCCATTTCCCATTGCTTCCATCACTTCCAAATAAGTTGCAGAGAATCCAGGGAAATCAAATATCATAACATCCTAAGTGATAAGTCCATAGGGCTGGGGATAAGTATTAGCCGCATTACTTAGTAGTTGCTAATAGTACTTAGAGTGGCCATTATAAGATGATTATTAAAGGGAGCGCTCAGGGTCCTTCCTTGATAGAGCATAGAGCAAAAATAATACAGGGGGTCAAGAAAGATTTGGGGTGCCCACAAAACAGAAACCGTCATCAACTCACTCTTTTCTATCCCAGTCGCTCCAGCCTTAATTTGAAAGCAGACGACGGACTGAGACCAAACTGCAAAACATCCCAGATTACCACAGCCATCATCAGCATCCCCACTCCCCCAGCTCTAAGCCCAGAGGGAGAGAGTCTGCCGCCCCCTGCCAGCCCAGGCCCCAACACGAACATTCCTTCCATAGCCAGCAACGTTGTCAAGGTATCTGCCTTGTAAAAACAAAAACAAAAAAAAACAAAAAACAAAACAAAACAAAAAACCACTGGACAGAGGGCCTGAGGGAGTAGTGGGGAGTAAATGGGGCTGGCATGTCAGTGGGTGGCCACTGGGACCACTTCCTCCCCGTTTCCCACTATTTCTGCCTGCCCCGTTGCACCCCTAGCACTGAGACTTGCACCTGCAGGGGAAAGGAAGCAGCCAAGGATTCCTGAGGATCCCGCTGCTGGTGTGGACACAGCCTTGTGACATTGCACCTTGCTGGGACCAGAAGAAGGGAGGGGGTGGATAGGGGTCGGGCCATTAGGGGATGCAGGCTGCTTGCCTGGACAGGGCCTGGTGGGGTCATCTCAGACCACATAACAGTTGTTTCTGGGGACCCTGGTGAGGAAAACACAAGACCAAGAGCAGCCCAGAGGCTGAGTCGTCACATGCAAACAGGAAGAAAATATAACACTGTGTATTTAAAGCACCTTTTTCAAGGATCTTAATGGATAATATTTATTCATGGGAAAAGGTGGAAAACAAAACCGTCAATGGATTTTTTGTGAAATGTTTTTCTCCATGGACCCAGCACCTTTAAACCAAAACAATGCATTTTGTGAGGTTGGTTTTTATTTTTCTCCTTTTATAGCAAAAGCTTTTAGGCTCCAAGTCAGTTACTGCTGAGTTCTCTCCCAATTCCCCACGGAGTGAGGTCGCCCTTAGGTGGGCCCTCACTGCCCAGCTGACCTGCACAGAGCTGTCAAGCAAGCACACAGCAAACCTTCTGCTCCATCTGTCTGTGTCCTTTGTCTCTGTCCCTATCTGCTTCACCTTGGCTGTTTCTGTGTCCAACCATCTGTCTCACATGGACAGTAAAGCCGTCTTTGTCACTGCCAAGTACTGCAGACTTGTGCCTGGGAGTCAGGCCGGGTGGATGCAGATACGGAAAGAAAGGAAGCCAAGTGGGGCGAGTTTAAGGGTGAGGTAAGTCTACGTTATGACCAGAGGTGCTTCCCTTCTGACTGGAACCACTTGTCTTTGCAGTTTGGGGGTGAGGGAGGATGGTCCCATTTATCACACAGGGTCTTGAAAATGGAAACAGCAACGTTAGAAAGCAGTCGTTTCTGCAATTACCCCAGTGAAGACAGAAGGGCCAAGGCTCACAGCTGCCACAGCTCCGGGGCATCTGGCTCTGTACCCCGCCTTTAGGATCCACCATGAAGCCCAAGCAGAGCTCTGCCAAGAGTCTCCGTAAGCATCTTCAAAGTAAGGACGATGGGATGAGATCCCGACTTACTGCCTCCTACACAGAGGCTATGAAGGTTAAGCCTGTGTGCCTCATGAAGGATGTTTCAAAGCAAGAAAGCAAGAGGCTCTAGATGGTTCTTTCCTGATCTGAAAGATGCCTTGAAGTCTAAGGCCTCATCTCTGAAGAGAGCTGAAGTGTAGGAACACTGATGACCTCCACACAAACGAGGGAGTGGAGATTACTTCTTGAAAATGTGGATAGTGTGTTTGTTCAAGTTATTTGCACGGTAGTGGGGCCTGGGAACAGTATTTCTGGAATCTTCCTAATCATTTTCACTTCTTACAGCAGAGTAAGTGAGCCTCGAGGTTAGTGACAAGAGCCCTTTCCTGCCCTTCCCAACCCCGACTACTCTACTACAGTCTCAGAAGTCTGTGCTCTGAGGCACATGAGCTGCTTAGGAATTTGCTATCCATTCTACAGCTCAAAGATAAGCTGTTCGTTTGCAAGTTAAAAGTCTCTCTACCCACTGCAGCCAACTAGATGAGTTTTACTAGCCAGGGGTCTGAAAGCACACATGGGGTGTCTATGGCCCCAGCTCTAGTGGCCCTGTACAAAGAAGAGGCCAAGTGTTTTGACATGGTACCAACCCAGGAAGTGGACAGAAGAGAGAAGAAAGGGACACTTCTTTTCCTCTCTGTCTTCCTGGCCTCCTCCTCCATGGTCACTGGCAGTCCTTTCTCCTAGATCTGGTCTCAGGAGTTCCCCTAATCATAGGAATGGAGTGGTTCTTCAATCTTAGAACTTGACACATACATTTTATCAGCCAAGGTATAGAGCCAAGCTGAACCCAATTTTAGAAAGTAGGTGAAGTAGAAATGGATCTTTGTTTCAAAAGAATGGACTATTGGACAAAGGGCCATCTAGGTGCGTGATACATCCTAGGAACTGAGTGGGGTAAGGATAGACTTTAAGAGGAACACTGTTGCTTCACGTACAAACCAGCATTCTGTTTCAGAGCAAGTCATTACAGAGTTTGAATGACGACTCATTCACCTAAGGAACTCCATGCCACTTTGGACAGTGTACTAACACATCATATTATGGTTCTCATGAAAAGAAATCTATTTTAAAAACTGTGTCCCCCCAAATTCCATTTTTTATTGACTTCGGTGAAGTGGACGTGTTGCTTCTATGTCATTTCCGAGGTCCATATCATGCCAATTCCTAAAAATAATCATTGGGCTGTCCTCATTTTCATTCCCCCATTGCAGTCTTGGCAAGAGAGAAGGGACCCAGCTCACCTGTGCTCAAAAATATCAACCCAAGAAAACAGCTCACAGCCATATCTGCTAAAAGGCACTTGTGAGTAAGCACAGAGGCACACGTGTGCTGGATCACCTTGGTAAGTCTGACTCATCGCTAGTAGATAAAGAACCAGGATATCAGCTCCTCCTGGAGACCAGTAGCTTCCTGGTGCAGTGACTCATGGCACACAAACCATGTTAGAATAATAGAAAACTCCCCCCTCAACCACTCCATTCAACCCTACTTAGCACTGGGGGAGAAGGTTTCAAAAACACAAAAAATGAAAAGCCTAAGACTATATTCAAATAACAAATGGAACTAACTTGGAAAGTATAGTATTGAGCATACCAGAGAAGATCAATGAATATCTAGTTTGTTTTATGGTGTAAAATGGTGTAAAATAGACTAGGGACAGGAGCACAAGACCCTTGGCTACTAGTCTAATGTGTCTTTGGTTTTCTGTTTTGGTTTTGGGTTTTTGTTTTTGTTTTTTGTTTTTTTTAATACACCTTTTGCCTCACAGAGTTAATATGTTGAGGTAGAACCATCAAAGATGTCATGCCATAATTAGAGACACTCATATGTAAATGTCAACATAATTTGATATAGATCTTGGAAATCACCTGATTGTACTAATTAATACAAATTATAGACTTGGAAGCCACCGTTTCCTGGGTAGAGTCGACTACAGGCCATCAGTTCTCTAAGACATAGGTGAACGAGGGAATGTCAAAACTTTTTCAGGTAAACACTTGACTTTCTCAATGAAAAGGGGGCTTGGACGATGACATTCCTAAGCATACCATTGCTTCTCACTACAATCTGTGAAGGTAGTCACCTTAGTAAATCCTTGCTTTGGAGAGAAGAAATGAGCACAGAGAAACTGAATGACTCATCCAAGGCTTCATGGCAAGTTAGTGGCAGAATGATAAGTTGATCTAGGACTTGGGCATCACGCCCTGGGAGTGTCGCCCATGGCTCTAAGGCTTGCTCATGGTTTTAAAAGCTGGATTTCGAGAGTGTTGCTTAGGGGAAGGAAGCATTCGTGAAGTGGCAGGACCTCCTGAAATAGACCATTATTTCTTCCTCATTCCCACTTCTCCTCACTAGTCTCAAGCTCAGGACGAACTGTACAGAACTCCTTTCAAAAGACCAGTAGATTTTCCCAACAACTGAACATTAGCTTAGGCCAGATGTTAAGGAGAGCAGTAAACGATGATCCACAGTTGACGGAAGTCACAGAGAACTGCTGAGAACTTTATCCAGTTGTTTTGATTTCTCTGCAGCTCAGGATCATGTCATTTTCTTGTCAGAATGCAGATAGGGAAAGTACCTGGGAGCATTAAATGCCTAGATCGTTTTCCTTGTCTTTTTAAAAATAGCAATAGTGATTGAAATTGAGCTAGCATTAGATTTGAAATTATTAATGGACTCTAGTGATTCAGGCTCCCTCACTCCAATTACTAGGTAACTAAGTAAGGCAGAAGGAGCCCAATACTGTTCATTTGAGGTAATAGTATCCGTTTCATGCTAGTTGGCATGGTGACCACCCTAAGAGAAACATAAACTTTTTTTCCCTCTGTTTTCCTAATGAATCCTCATTACTTGCAAAGCTTTAAAATGATGGGATAAAGGAAAAACGTTGTCATGACCCATGACACCTGGAGCCCAAACAGCATCATGAAAAGCATTAAAACCAAGGAAAAGTGGCTTTGACAAATGAAACGGCTTTTTAAAGGGGTTCCTATGGGTCCTGTTTTTTATTCAGGATATTCTATGTTTTCTCATCAAATGCAGGAATGGCATTTATCTTAGCAGGTTACTTAAACTATGCTGACTGGTGACATGTTTGCCAGTGCAAGGCACAGACCCAAGTCCTGGGGGACTCCTTGGACCAATGGACTATTTTACAAACTAGGGAGGTGGGAGGGATGGTATATTTTTGATAACCAGACATTCCAATGTTTCCTTAGAGGTCATGCGCTCCCATTCATGTTCTTGTGAAAAACATCAAGTGTGTTCTTTTCTGTTTTCGTATAATTACTCGGCTTTGCTTACCAACATCACATTGGCAAAGAAAATACACTGTACAAAACTGCAGGAAGACAATTGTGAAGACTTTCTGTGGGGGAAAAAAAGCTCTTAAGTTCCTTGTCTTCTTTTGAAACTGTAGTGCATATGTTATAACATGTATATCATTTACAGTATTGAGTCCTGTGCCACTGCTGTACCTGATGTATCCGATCTGGATTAAACAAACTATGTGCCACAAGCCTTGGAGTTCTTTCCCTTTCAAACCTACTGCCTTCTGCAGGCGGCTTTCTAGCCTGCTAGAGCACAGACATCATCTTCGGTGTAAAGGCCTCATCTAACTTGCCCCCATTCACTGGGGTGGATTTGTGTGTCGCTCTCTCTTAAGGACCAGTTGCTAAACAAAAGTCCATCCTCTCAATATGCACACGCACAGTGCTACAGAGAGGAAAATTTTGACAGGCCACAGAAGCAAGCTCAAGCTTGTCACATATCTGTGACTTCACATCAGTCACTTTTTAACTTCCTCCCTTCAGTCCCTTTCGTGGTTTTAAGGGGCTGTGGGAGCAGGATTAAGCGTCTTGAAGAACTGCTCTAACCTTAACCATTCTGTTGATGTGAGAGAAGCAGCACTGTCATGTTCTGCCACACAACAACACAAAACTAAATCCTTTTCTTCACAGCCACCAGACCCCAATCAACGCAAACAGTTAAAAGGGGGGAGGCAGTATGCCCAAAGATCATATAGTCTGCAAGTCGGCTATGGAATTCATTCTAAGTACTAATGCTCACATCCTGACCACCCACTAGGTGTCACTAAAGACCCATAGCTCAAATAAGCTGGCTGGGGAAACTGCGTGCAGTCAGCAATTCCTTTTCATTAAAAAGCACTGTGTGGGACCTGAAGGTGGCTCAGTGTGCAAAGCCCTTTCGAGTTTGATGCTGAGTTTTGATTCCCAGGTTTACAGAGTGAAAGCAGAGAACTGGCTCTGGTAGGTTACCCTGCCCTCCACTCGCGCACCATGACTTGCAGGCACACATACACAAAATTAAAATATTAAAAAAACCTTTTTTTTCTCACTATGTAGCTCTGCCTGTCCTAGATCTCTCTGTACATCAGGCTGGCTTTGAATTCAGAGAGCCGCCTGCCTCTGCTTCCTGAGTGCTGGGATTAAACGTGACCTTCTCAAAGCAAAACTTCGAAAGCACTGTCAAGTATCAAAAAGTACACATGCTTTTTGGTACATACACATGAAAAACACCAAGTGTGCTCTTTTCTATTTTCCTATAATTACTAGGCTTTGCTTACTAACATCACAAAGGCAAAATACACTGTACAAAACTGCAGGAAGACAAATGTGAAAACAAATGTTCAAAAGATACAAAATAAACACCTTCTGCCCCAACAAGACAAAGAGCATTTGATAAAGGTGTTTGCAATTGGCATGGGGGGGTGGGGGAGTAAGATTGTTTTATATTTAAAGGGAAAGGTCCTCCAAAACTTCTCTTCCAAATAATTTATCTTAGACACAACCAACCATATGATCACTCTTCTTCAATTACTTTTCAGTATTCTAGGGCTGAAGTTTACCTATAAGACACACACTAAAAAACTCACCAAAGTAACTATGTTCTCATTGTCTAAAGAGGGCTGGAGAGATGGCTCGGTGGGTAAGAACACTTACTGCTCTTCAGAGGACCCACGCTAGACAGCTGCCTGCCTGAACTCCAGTTCCAAGGGATCCAATACACTTTTCTAGCCTCCATGGGCGCACATGCATGCACACATGCATGTATGCGCACACATAGAAAAAAATAAGAATAAAACTATCAAATGTATGTAACGATAAACCCTAATTCAAACTTAACCAGGTTACAGATAATTGACTGAAGACTTAGAGCTCAAAAATTACAATTTATATATTTATTTACAAATTTGAATTACGTCATAAAATTTAAGTCTTACAAGGAACCCTAAAAATCTAATCCAATGTCTCTCTTTTGGGGGGGGCTGGGGGTTGTTGTTGAGAAAGCTGGATTCTGAGGTTAGATGATGGGTACAAGGTCTAAAGTAGATAGGATGTCATAACCAGGACAAGGTTTCTTCTCATAATACAAGTTCTCAACTGACCTTACCATAAACCGCAGTTCCGAACAGATTATGTAGACACAGTCCTAGCCTGATAGTTCAGAGCAAAATGCCCCTCCCGCACAGTAAGCCATGCACAAACGGTAGGTGGCCTGCCCATACGGTAGGTGGCCTCTGCATTCACCTCTGCAACTACTACCTGGAATGAAACAGCTGCAACCTCCCTGGCACCAGTCCATGGAAAATTAAATCCTTCAGCACCTTCATAATATGGATATGCTCTCTTTCAAAGCCTCAGTTTTCTAAAATGTTAACTCATAGACTATTTGGGCTCAGACATTTACTTAGTGTGTGGTGTTCCTGGCAGTCAGAGGACAACCTGCAGGCATCAGTTCTTCCGCAGAGATAATCAAGCTTGGTGGCAAGTGGCAAGGATGCTTTCCAGCTACCTACCTCTCCAGCCCATAACTACATGAAGCTTGAATTACACATTCAATGTTAGCATGTAGCAAGATCTTAAGGAAACCTACTTCTCTGGATAACTCTGAGAATGTAAATTCCTTTCTGGAGTAACCAGATTTAATTTTCTAGAGGGGGGAAAAAAAAGAGGCAAACAACACAAATCTAGAGATAACCCAGTAATTTCAAGTCTAAAGGATAGCCTCATCCCTAATTCAAATGCAGTAGTATCAGTATCCTAATTAATATTTCCTAGCAATGACAACCTCAAGTTGACTCTATTATTGGGGGAAGAGTAGAAAGAGGTTAAGTTCAATCACATAATAATGACAGGACCTTATTTAAGCATGCTATTAAAATGTCTCCATCTTAGTAATACACTGGACATAATCCAGGCTTGCTAAATTGTTTTTATGTAACCTCACAATACATGTATAGTATTGGTATGTCTGTATGCAACTGACCATGCCAAATCACAGAAATTCAAGCTGAACAAGACTATATTCTAGGGACATTATACATTAAATGACAATTGCTGTGGGTTTTTGCTAACAATACCAGGATAAAGGGTCTATACTGCTAAGTATCTATAAAGAACTTTGGTTTTGTTGTTGTTGTTGTTGTTTTGGTTTTTGTGGTTGGGTTTTTTTTTATTTTATTTTTTTCAGGAGAAAGAGGTTCATTTTAGCTCAGAATTACATTATAGTCCATCATTTTGGGAATGCCAAGGCCGAAGCTTCAAGCAGCTAGTCACATCGCATCCACAATCAAGAGCATTGAGAAGGTAATGCAGAGTCTCAGCTGGTTGAGTGTTCGTACTTAGATCAACTTGACTCTTGTGCAGTTCAAAAGCCCCTTCACCTAGAGAATGGTGCCATCCACAGTGGGACTGGTCTTTCCACACAATGTTCCTCTTTTAAAGTGAATAGATTTCTCTGGACATAAGGGCTTCTCTCACCTAATGTGAACCAGTTCACAGCAAGATCCCAGACCGAAAAATTTAGTGATAAAAGAACACTTAATCTCTAATTATAACTTTTCTAAATCATAACTTCAGAGGCACCATCTCAGAAAAATGATAGCTCTCCTTAGATCACAGCATTCAACAAACAAAAACAAAAACAAAAAACAGAAAAAGGAGGAAAGATTAGGACATAATATATATGGAAGAGTGAGAACAGAATGAACTCATCTTCCATCAAACACGGAACACTAAGAGCCAGAACTTTCCATTAGCCTACCAGCAGAGGTAGTAGGTTGGCATCTGTGCAACTCAGGTCAAATCCCAACCTGGGGTGCATAGATGCACTTCAGAGGACCTATGGGCCTTTGAAATTCTGTTCACAATGGCACGTAAGGAATGAGAAATGTTCTGGGGTCAACCTAACTATGGCTTCTAAGTGATTTTTTTTTAGAAAACAAGAAACAAGGATGAGCTACCCCTTACAAGAGCAGAAGGTAGCCATGGATGACGAGGACCTACTTAACCAACAAGTGAAATGAGGGCAACCTTCACAGCTTCATCAGGAAGATGAACAGAAAGCATTTGACACATTCACCTAAATCTCTTTCCATGCTAACAAAACTACCACTAGAAGCAAAGAACATTAAAAGACTCTTTGCTGCCTGAACCTCAAAGATCTACAATGACAAAATTTCCATGAGAATGCAATATAGAAATGTAGTGCAATCCTTTTGTAAGGAACTCCACAGAATAAACTGATATTACATTCAAATTTTAGCTTTTATTTTTTTTAAGTAAGGAGTGGTAGATATGTCCTTTTTAAAGGTTTCTTCTGGGGACAGCCTACATGAAGTGGCACTTTGGGGGTCATTTAAATCCAAGTTCTAAAAATTCTCTTGCAAATGCAAATCTGATGAAATTGAAAAATGAATATTCCTGGGCTAAGTCACAATAATCTGAAAAATAGTTGTGTCCCAGTAGAAAGCCTCAGGTCCTCTCAAGTTCCTCCAAAATGCCACCATACCTCACTTGTTCTAGAAGAAATCAATTCCAATTATCTGTTGACAGTATTATCTGAGGCACAGTCTACCATCACTGGTTACCACGCATCATTTCTTGTAGATAAACTGTATTCATATGATAGGCAGCCATCCAACTCGGATGCCTCTGAGCATTCCAATAATATGAGTGGGAAGCAGCAGCGTAATATTCTTGCCAGGCCCTGTAATATGCTCTCCAGTACTCCTCATAATCCTGGTAGGTATCAGAAAAACTTGCATTTGTTTCCCTGTGACAGTCATACCGCCTGTCTTCCTGGAGTTCTGTCTGTGCTCGGTAAGAGGAGCGCCGTGGCGGGTTTCTCCGACTCTGCTTAGATCTTTGGTTAGCTCCTTCTTTATGCCTTGTCTTCACCTGGGTTTCAGGAGATTCTTGATACTGCACTTGAGTTGGGCTATCATTTCCATTCAGAACTTGTTCCACAGACAGAGGGCCACCCACAGAGAGCGGGCCACCCACAGGAGTACATTCGCGGTGGTCTTTCAACTGAGTATCAGAAGAGCCTTCCAAATAAGACTTATTGCCTTTGCTCTGGGAAGAAGTCCTTGAGCTGCATGAATCGCTGTCACTCTCTGAGTCTCCAGACTGGCTGCTACTCACCAACATCTGTGCCCTAGCTTCAGAGACTTTATTTCTCATGAAACCATTCTGAGGATTAACAGTCTGAGCCCCAGGTCCCGTGTAGTGCCGGATAATTTCCACAGGTTTCTCTAACCCCTCTTTAATATAGTGTTCATAATCCTCTACCAGTTCTGCAAAAGTCAAAGTACATGGCTGATGGACTTTGAAAGAAGACAGACAAGGAATTTTAGGGAGTGACCCAGGTGAGGCATCTTTGGTCTGATGCTGGCTGTTACTGGAGGAGTCATCCACAGAGGTCTGAACAGAATTCTTAACATGCTCTTCCACTTGTGGGGTAGGGCCCAACTCTTGCGGTGGAACTGCCTTTTCTATGATCCCACACTCTGAGTGGCTTTTCACAGAAAGCTTTTGTTTGTTACTGTGTTTTGATCTGGCTGATAGTGCAGATACAGAAGTATTTCTGGGGGAAGGCATTTGGTTACCAGGAGTTCTCGGAGTCTGGAAGGCTCTCTCTAGTTTTTGACCTTGCTTTTTGGGGGACTGGGTAGGTATACTTGGTGAGCTGTAAGTATGCATCGCAGCTTTAACTTCCACATCCCAATTCAAGCATTCTTCCATCAGTCCAGGAGGAATAGGATCTATAGAAAAGGAAACAAGAATTAAAATTCTCAGCCCAGGCATGGTGGTGTACATCTTTAATCAGCACTCTGGGGGTAGAGGCAGGTGAATCTTTGTGAATTAGAGGCCAGCCTGGTCTATGTATCATGTACCAGGCCAGCCAAGGCTACATAGTAAGACTCTGTCTCAAAAATAAATAAAAACTATGAAGCCTATAACTTTGGGTCTAATACAGCAGAATATTTCTCATGTGTCAAGTAATTAGCTTACAATCTTTTCTACATGTCAGTTGTTAGCACTTTTTCTTCACCTACATGTGAAGGTATACTGAAACATCCTAACCCAGAAGAGACAGATTAGCTAGCAGCACTGTGTACCTCACAAGCCTATGGTGAGAAGTAAAGGAATAACACATATATAGTAGACACAATAGTACTATGCATTATTTCAATTATTACGCATATCATCACTATAATTGTAAGACTGTCAAAACTTTTGACTCACATGGGAGTCGACCACAGTGGTGCACACTTTTAATCCCAGCATTCGGGAGGCAGATCTCTGTGTGTTCAAAGCCAACCTGGTCTACATAATGAGTTCCAGGACAGCCAGAACTACATAGAGATCTCCTGCCTCAAAATAAATACTAATAAAAGAATATCAACGCCAGGCATGGTGGTACAAGCCTTTAATCCCAGTCTGGTCTACAAAGCGAGTCCAGGACAGCCAAGGCTAACACAGAGAGACCTTGTCTCGAAAAACAGAAAAAGAAAAAGAAAAACAAAACAAACAAAAAAGAATGTCAAAAGGAAACAGAAACAGTTACCTGGTAAAGGAAGAAGGTTGATGTTACATTTCTGAGCAATTTTCATCATCATATTTTCTTCTTCCCCCCTACAGCAGTAGGTCACTGTCAGTCCCAAAGTACCTAAAAGTAAGGAGTGACATAGCAACTCATTTCCCCAGAAACAGCAGTCCAAGTATCTTTCCCATCCGTCTTCCTGCTGAAGCACTAAGCTTCCTCTTTCCTTACCAAAACGGCCAGCTCTGCCAATCCGATGCATGTACGTCTCCCAGTCTAATGGTACATCCAGATTTACGACTAGATTCACCTTCTCTGCATCAATCCCACGTGAAGTCTTGAAGAAAATTGTATTAATTAGAGCATGGCTACCAATGCACACTATGCTCTTCTGGTATAACCAAAACCCAAATTTGAAACAGGAAAATATTTAGGAGTCAGAGAAAAAAAGAGGTCTATTTCTAATGACAATCGAGGACTAAGCTATTTCAAAACAAATACTAAACACTAAAGACACTTTTAAGAAGGCACTTTCCCCAGAACTGGAAAGATACTCCTATCTCTGGTACCATCTAGGTACACCTACATGAACTAAATAGGACAGCAACCTGGTAACAACACACGTCCAGACCAACAGTCACCCAAACCGAGCAGGAGCTTTACCAAATCTGTAGAAATGAGGACTCTGCAGTGAAACTGCTTCAGTTTAGCCATAGCATCAAGGCGCTGACTCTGATTCATGTTACCTAAAAAGAACCCCCCAAAAAAGTCACTTTAAAACACCTGACAAGCCAGTATGGTGGTACATGCTTGCCATCTGTCATCCTAATGCTCAAGAGGTTGAGACAGAAAGAGCCAGAGTTCCAGGCCAGACTAGACTCGGTAAGAACACATCAAAAAACAGCAACACCAACTTAAGCTAAGATATATTTATCAAGTACACAATTAGAAAGAATCATAATTCCTAGTCTTAATGCTTTAAAGAAATACATCAACCAGTTAATTCTGTCCTCTGCAAATTTGAGTGCTAAAATCTAAAGTCACTATTTTTCAAAGTATGGTTTAAGCAATCAATTTAAAATTCCAAAATCAATTTTAAATGGCAATATTACAAAGTCTAACAACAAATCCGTAGTAAAAAAATGTTCTTCACAACTATTTACAAATCTGTAAGGTCTGTGAATGTACACTTGGCTCTGCGGGTGCACGTCACTATGCACACAGAAGCTAGGAGAGGCACCACCAGACCCCTAGCAACCAGAACGCTTGGCTTATTATGTGGGGGCTGGGACTGCACAGGAAGTGTTTTTAACACTTGAATCCTCTCTACAGCCCACAAATCTGGTTTTGAAATGTGATACAGAGTTAAGCTATCAGCCCATTAGGAAACAGTCTCCCAGTTTCTCATCTGAGCATGTTCTAGTTCACAAATTAAAAACTATACTACAACATATAATAAAATTCAAAAATTCCTTTAAACCTTTTCTACTAATAAGCAATTAATAAGCTCTATGGGTGAAGTGAATCACTTTTGCCTTCCACACAGACCACTCAGTGAATTCAAGGCCCAGTGGTATAGCTCAACAGGAGGGCACTTGCATATAAAAAGGCCGAGTGTAAGGGTGGGGGGCAGAGGAGATCAGAACTAAGCAAGTCTTAACATGTTTGTTTTCTAGGACAGGGTCTTGCTATGCAGCCCATACTGGCCTAAAACTTAACATAGCCACATATGGCCTTGCTGCCTCAGCCTCTAGCATATGTGCAACAGCATACCCTGCTTAACTTTTAATGTTTTAATAATGATTTGATTAAAGGAAGAGACAAAAATGTCTTAACACAATAAAGATCAAGTTTGTTTTGTTTGCAAATATAACTCAGATTTTAATTAAAAATTTAAGTATTTCTGATCACTGATTTTCAAAATTGTTACTACTGACCAAATTATTCCTTTAAAACAAAAGGTACAAAATCCCAAAAACCCAGGAGACTAACATCAAATTCCAATGAAAAATAAACCTAAATTTCCTTTATTAGGAGTGCAATCTCACACTCTCAAAACAATTCGAGAAGTGATGTTTTTCTCTCTTGACATGGAAGACTTCAAGGCACTATATTAAACAAAAACAAATGAGCTTGCCTGAGATGCATTCAGTAGGAAACCCTTTAGAAGAAAGGATATCAGCCAAATGTTGAGCTCTACAAGAAAAGAAAGAGTTACAACTTTCACCTACTGCACCATGCCCATTGTCTTATTTTCTAAATTCCCCAGATTACGTTGTATTACCTGCTGTGCAGATTAGAAAACACCAAGGCCTGATTAAATGGGATTTTACTGAAAAGCTCCTGTAAGTGCTGAGTCTTTTCCTCAAAAATCTTATGAGCCAAAGGGTGAGAACTGACAACCTGGTAATACTGCTTCAAACCTATAAAGAGGCCAGGAGTCCCATTAGAACAAACACATCTGGTAAATTCCAACACAACTATGACATAGTAATAGCCCATTAGGCAAGGCAAAGCTCCAGGATGTCACTAACAATGTAAAGTCTATACATACCTATGAGACTTGGATCACTGGGATTCAATCTTACAAAAGTGGGATCTCTCATATACCTTGTCAAAGCATTAGCCAAAACTTCAGGATAAGTAGCAGATACTGCCAACATCTGTTTACTGGCAGGTAACGAAGAATAAATCCAACTATAAAACACAGGCAAGCATACATAAAAACTATGCAGACAGCACACACGACCTGGAAAAGCTAAAGGTAAACACTTTGGAACATTTTTATATTCGGGTTAGTTTTCTTACTTTATTTGCTCCTGGAAACTGCCTTCTTCTAAAAGCTTATCTGCTTCATCAAGAATAAAGAGTCGGATACTGCCCGGATTCAGGTAGTCAAGTTCGATGAGCTGTTTAATTCTGCCTGTATGCCAGGAAAACAACAAACCTGAAATATTTATGACACACAAATCTGCACAAACCTCAGCGATGCTGTACTGTGTTATCCACATGTTTTATTGCTCAGTTTCCTCACAGTGTACAATCACATTCTAACTCACAATCTTAGTAACTGTAAATTCTCACCTTGCCTACACCCATTCTTTTCCCCCTTACTTTTCATCAGCAGTAAATATGGAAAACAGACAGTCTTTAGAACGCGGCTTCTGCTGATCACCCAGCCATGTGTGCGCCTCATTTGTAGTGAAGGGAATTACCCCAACATCAAAGACCCCCTCCCACGTACCCGTCATCGCATTCACTGTTCCGTCCTCCACAACTTCAGCTACCACAGATGCTAATAACTTACCAGGAGATCCAACAGCAATGTGACACTTTTTAAGTCTGGTTTTGTCTTGTGATAACGGAGTGCCTCCAATAAAAACATGGCATTCTAACCCTTCCATTTTTATTCCAATGGCTGTGATGACAGAATGGATCTGAACAGCAATTTCTCTTGTGGGAGCCAATATCAAAATCTAAAATAAATTGAAAAACATTAACAAGTCACAGAAATACATTTGCATGATACATTCATTGTATGATGCAATATTTTTCATTTTAAAAAATGACTTTGGTTTGTTTGTTTGTTTGTTTGTTTTTTGAGACAGAGTTTCTCTGTGTAACTAGGCTGGCATCGAACCCACAGAGTTCTGATGCCACTGCCTCTGGAGCCACTATGACAGGCTTAAAATATAAGTTTTAAGACAAGAGAAAACATTCCATTATTTTATTCAGTTAGCCATTATTAAGAACCTACTAGGCCAGGTGTGGTGACACACTCCTTTAGCCCCAGCACTGGGGAAGCAGAAGCAGATAGATTTCTGTGAGTGCTGGGATTAAAATCCTGTGTCACTACAGCCCGGCTAAATATATTTTAAGAGGAATCTATCTCAAAGCTAATGCCAAGGGTTCCAAGGCCTTCAGACCCATACACAGTACCCATTGTAATATATCTACTAGAGCAGAAAATACTGCTAAAAAATTTTTTTAAGAAGACTAGGAAATAAAAGTATTTTTTTAAAAAGTCCCTTAACTTTGGGTACACAACCACAGATTTGGGATGGGGGGGTGTATTCTTTTTTTATGAATTTCCCTAATTATAAAAAATTGTTATTAGTGTTACTTTTGACACACAAAACACACACACACACACACACACACACATTTAACACATGTGTGTATACTTTTAATAATATAAAGCCTTTAGCTAGAAATATGAATTTTACTTAGGTTGTGGGATTTGGTCTGCTGCCAAGTATCACAAGCCAAAACTCTCAAACACTCTAAATTGCAGGCAGACTAGACACTGTTCTTAAGAAGTATATTTAGTATCTCCCAGGATTTGGTGCATATAGAGCTCAACGAGGTTCTCACACAACAAATACAGGACTCCTGCGTTTTAAAAACCACTACTGAAGCTCCATCATAATAACCACCTCTTGAGCTCTGAAAGTCAGCCATGGCTACGACACTCCAGAAGGCAGTGTGAGGGCCACATGTAATTCACTGTTTAATCCCTCCTGCCTAGTGTAGTATTTATCTATAATATTGTAATGCTGGCTAAACAAATAATTTTGAAGAATGAATGATCCCCGAAACCCCTATCTCCTACTAATTTGTGTGGGATTAAAACCATTCTGAGGCAACCTAGAAAATGAGAGCTCAATACAATACATACACATGGCTTTAAGAATCGCCTGAAATTTGCGGGCATCGTGGCAAACACTTGTAATCCCAGCATTCAGGCAGGCAGAGTCATACGGATCTCAAGAGTTTGCGGCCAGGCTATTTTCTATGAATGAGTCCAGGGCATCCAAGGCTACAGAGAGAAACCCTGTCTTGAAAAACAAACAAAACAAGGAACCAAAACTTCTAGGTCTAACTCCAAATAATGATATTCTTGGCCACAACTCAACGAACGACATTACTATCTGGCTTATTTCTGTAATTTTCGTGTGGCTTGGCTCCCCTTCATCCAACCATCTGGAGGGGCTATTAGCTGTTCTTGACTCTCGATGAGTCCACGTGTATAACACCCCCCTCCCCTCCCCCCCATCCTTAAACTCACCTGAGTACTATAGTTTTCAAGAATAAGGGAGTCCAGGGCAATGGTGGAGAATACACAAGTTTTCCCGGTGCCAGACTTAGCTTGAACGATTAAATCTAAGGAAGGAAAAATAAATAGGTAAATATAATTAGCTAGGTTCACTGGGATCAGAGAAGTGACCAGTTCCTCTCCTACCTAGGTGACTACCTAGTTGTCACCTGTGTTTTAGTTGACTCTAAAATGCCCCGGAAGCGTGCTTCATCCCTGAATCTCTTAAACCCCTGAACCAATTCTCCAACCCCTTGGTCCCCGAATCTCTCTCTCTCCCTTTGATCTTCTCCAACTTGGGACTCCGTGCTACAAAAGTCTTAAGTATCTTCAAATCCAACTGCGCGCCTAGAGCCTTGCCGAGCCCCCACGATGGCGCGGACCCGTGGCTCTCCGGGGACCCCGCCGCTCCCTGCCCCACCTGGGCCCGGGTCCTCACCGAGCCCGCAGCGCCCCAGCGGGATGGCCTTGAGCTGCACCGGAGAGGGCCTCTCGAAGCCGGCCGCCCGCAGCCCCTCCAGGACGGGCCGCGACAGCAGCAGCGACTCGAAGTCCGCGGGCTCCGCCAGCACTACGTCCCCGGTACGCGTCTGCGGCCCGCCGAGGTCGTGAGCGGTCCGCAGGCTCCACGGGGAGCCGGGAGTCGGCTCCGCAGCCTGGACCGGCGCCGCCGCACGCTCCGCCGCCATAGCGGATTCCGCGGTCGCCAAGGCCGCCGGAGCTTCAAACGCCGCCGCCATGGTAGCCGCGCCTCCAGATCTCGCGATATTTAGAGTTGGAGGCGGGGCTCCTGGGAGCGAGAAGAGGAAAAAAACTTTATTGTCACTTTCCCGGAGAAGACACGGACACACCTGGCGGGGAAGTGGAGGGGAGGAACGGAAGTCGGGGGCTGACACTTTGGGTGGGGATTTAAAAAAAAAAAAAATTAGCCTGAGGAAGAGGCCGGAGGAGCGAGGGAAGATTAGGCTACCAGGATGTTGCCACCTGCGGCCTGCAGAGGGCGTCGCGTGCCCGCGGTGGGCGCCGCCCGCCTCCCGGGGCTAAGACGGACGACTGCGGAGCTGCTCCGGAATCCGGCGCTCACGGCGCGCTTTGTGACGCAGCTAGGCGGGCGGTCTGAGCCACGACCAGGGTCGGATGGCTAGGTCGAGCTCCGCTGCGGCCATGCCGAAGTCTTCGCTCTCCGCACGCTTTTCCACTCTCCCTCAGTGGCCACAGACAGCGCCCCCAGAACACAGCAAGAAGGGGTTTACCACGCTTGCACAACTCTCTGCCCCCTGGCCTTTCCCATTATTCCCATCTCTATCCCCTCTTTTGATGGTTTAGTTTGATTAGCTTTGTTGGTTGGAGGCTGATGCTGATGCTGATTGATGATGATGACAGGTGTGTGCCACCATACACAGTCACACTTTCTTCATGATACAACCACCTAAAATGTTTGTTTCCGTGAGGACAGAAAACTAGTCTGACTTGTACAAAATCTGACACATGTTAAATAACAATGGTTTTGGAATGAGCTTTTAAAACAATGTTTTCGTCGTGCTTCCAATTTTGTTTTGTTTTTTTCGAGACAGGGTTTCTCTGTGTGGCCTTGGCTGTCCTGGACTTTGTAGACCAGGCTGGCTTCGAACTCACAATGATCCACCTGCTTCTGCCTCTCGAGTGCTGGGATTAAAGGCGTGCGCCACCACCGCCCGGCTTCCAAATTTAAGCATGCTTTCTATCTGCATTGCTTTTCTCGTTGCTGTAATAAAAGGACTAACAAAAGACTAAGGCACATTTTATTTTGGCTTACAATTAATCCATCACGGGGAGATCCACAAAGCCCATTGTATCAGCCATCAAAAAGAGATGTGAATCCTGGCGGTCCACTTGTTTTCTCTATGCAATCTAGGCCTCCATCCAGATAAGATGGTGCCGCCATCCAGATCATCTCTGGAAATGCTTGCACAGACCTACGCTGAGTTTTGTCTCTTAGTTGATTCTAAATCTCCAGTTGACCCATTACAAGCTTCATTTGTCCTTAAGTTATAATTCTGGGCTTGTTTCCCATACACGTACTGACGTCCCCACATCCCAACTGTGTAGGGTTATCTTTGACATTGAAATCTCACTCAGAGGACCTGAAGATGAATGCTGTTTGCTAAGAAATTCACAAACTACTCAACAAGCATCCGCTGTCTGTATGAAGGAAGCGCTAACACGGGCAGCGCTAACTAACGATCACAAGCTTGCTCTTGCTGCCCACATCTTCCTTCCACCTAATCAACAGTTTACAAATCTGAGATTGCCCTCATCCTCTTTTTAATAATTCACTGGCAGTTCTGTCTCCAAATGTTTCATCCGCTCCTTTTCAATCTCTATCGTATCTACCTTGGTCTTTTGGTCACCCTATTGCAAAACGCTTGCAGATTGGCCTTCCTACCCAGAATCCTCTCTGTCCAGACCACACACTCCAGAGGCGCGGAAACGATTTTCTCTGTTCATGAACCCATAACTCTGGCATACTAAACAAACACCTTACTATTTAACCACATTCCCAGTCAAAGAGTGACTCAGTCCTCACTTCTTCCTTCCTTTCTTAGTTTCTTTTCTTGTTGCTGTGACAGAATACTCTGACAAAAGCAAAAGTTTTATTTTTCTGGGTCACAGTTCAAGGTATAGCCCATTAGGGTGGGAAAATCAGGCAGCGGGAGCTTGAAGCGGCTGGTCACGTGACATCCACTTTCCAGAATCAGAGGCCCATGAGGGCTCGCTAGCTAGCGTGAAGCTGCTTCCTCCATTTTATTCATGCCGGGATACCTTGCAGGGAGTATGGCCCCGCCCACATTAAGATGGGTCTTCAATTAGCCGAACAGAGATAGTTGCCTGTGGGGCTGCTCAAAGGCCCATCTCCTGGTAATTCAAGTTGCTAACCATACATTTCTTTTCTCTCTTCAAAATATTTGCCCACTCGTGTTCACTGCATCATTAGAAACAAGAGTCTTTTTAAGGTAATGAAAGGATAAATAAAGCGTGGGATTTACAGTGGGATGGTAAGCAGCCTTATAAAGGAAGGAGAGTCTGACAAATGCTACAAAATAAGTGAACCTTGAGGCCCTTACACCTAGTGAAGTAAGCCAGTTAGAGAAGGGTATCTCCTGTGTGCATCCATTTGTGTGAGGTGGCTCAGCGAATCCATTCACAGGTATAGAAAGTAGGACGGTTGTTAGCAGGAGTAGGGACAAGAGCAGAGAAGACTTGTTGTTTGATGGGTGCAGAGCTTGGGATTCACAGGGCAAAAGGTGTGGGGGATGCTGGTTCACATCAATGCAACTCTACCGGATACTTGAACTGCACATCTAAAAATGACCGTGATACTAAATTTGGTGTTTTGACCACAAAAACAAAAGGTTTCTACTATTACAGAAGATGGCTCATGGGGTAAAGGTGCGTGCTCCCAAGCCTGGCTGCTTGAGTTCCATGCACAGACCAACATGGTGGAAGGAGAGAACTGACTCCTAAGAGTTATCCTCCGACCTCCACCTACATGCTGTTGTAGGCAAACACACATCCACATACCTACACACACACACACACACACACACACACACACACACACACACATACCTACACACACACACACACACATACACACACACATACCTACACACACACACACACACACATACACACACAGAGTTTTTTATTCTACTATTATAGTATATATAGTACTCTGATTTTTTAAATGTGTATAAAAAAATACCCGAAGTAATGCATACTATATTAATAAAGGCATTTACTCCCTAGGAAGCAGAAGGAGAGGTTTTGAGTATTCATTTATTTTGATATTATTTGTTATTTTCAGAATAAAAGGTATTTTGAATGTATTTTTTTTTAACCATAAAAATGAGGTTAACTGTTTGAGCAGCTTGAATTGGTGATGAAACAGCTGGATAAATGCAACTAGGCAAAGGAGCATGGCTTTCTAGTCCAGCACTTGAGAAGCTGAGGCAGGAGATCAGCTTGCGACCAGCACAGGCTACGTAGTGAGTTCTATACCAGCCTGGGCTACAGAATAAATACATGGCTGGAAAGGATCATTGATCATGTCTTTAAAAGAATCATTACTTTTTGTCTTCAACTATGCAGTCTCTGCCCTGTGCTTCGGGATTGTAATCCCAGAAAGCAAAGCAGGGAAATAGGGTCCTATAAACAGTTCATTTTAGTAGGATGCTCTGTAGATGGACAGAGGAGCAAAGCAAATAGAAAAAGTAAAAGGAACAGAGATGACAGTGCTGTTCATCTTACTGTTGATGGAGGACGATTATGATGGTGACGAATGACATGAGCATGGTGGTGATGGCAGTGGTGACAGCTAACATTTATTTAGCTCATATTCTTGTGGGGAAATCACAATCCCACGAGATGGATACTATCATCTCCATTTTACCGTTAAAGAAGGTAAGACAGGTACCCATCTTAAACACCTATGAATAACAACAGCATTGTGGCAAGACATCCATAAAGGCACAGTTAGTGGCACTCATATCCTGGTGGTAACCGGCAGCTGTCTAATTGGACTGATGGCCCGCTCAACAGGAAAAAAATTACACCCGGTTCTAGAAACCTAGCCCAATATTCCCAGGCTAGTGAGGTCATGGATCTTAGAAGAGAATCTACTACTGCCTCTTTGCTAGACCAGCATAATTCCTAACTACATTTTAAGTCTTAGTCTCACACTCACAGATAAATATACCTTTCAGCCCTTATCAAAGAAGCTTCTCTTAGCCTGGTGGTGGGGGTGCACGCCTTTGATCCCAGCACTCGGGAGGCGGAGGCAGGTGGATCCCTATGAATTGGAGGCCAGCCCGGTCTACAGAGTGAGCTCCAGGACAGCCAGGGTTACACAGAGAAAATCTGTCTATAAAACCAGAGGAGGAAGGGCGGGGAGGAGGAGGAGCAGCACCTTCTCTTTATAGCAAATGAAGGCCACTGTGGGAAACCACAACTGGACACAACAGAGAGACCCAGTGGACTAGCCCATCCCAGGTGGAAACGGCTGCTGCACAGTTCCCGCATCTAGGGCTCAGAGAACATCACACAAGAGGAAGGTTATGAGAGGCAGTATTCCGAGCAGTCTGCTGTGAAATAGTCTCCCCTAAGAATGGCTATGCAAACGAGATCAGAACAATGTCGGTATCCGTAGGCATGCTAACGCAGAAGTGGGGATATCTCACAGGGCCCCATCCCTAGAAAAGGGGATAAAAGACAGAGAATTTGCCTTTCCCAGAGATGAGCCCCGTATTGGTTATTTGATACAAAGTGGTCAGCCCTGAAACCATGTACACACAAGCAACAAAAACAGACTCAGTAGGTTATGTTTATATATTTTTGCAAAGATATATGTACATATATGTGTGTGTGTATAACAATAATAAAAAGGTTATCACTTTGAGAGTGGGAAGTGTGGAAGAATTTTGAGAGAAAGGACTTGGGAGGGGGCAGAGGGTAAAGAGGGAAGGGGGAAATTGACGTAATTCTATTTTAGTTGAAACTGTTTTGTAAAAAGGGAAATAGAACACTAAGAAGGCATCATTCCAAGGCCACATGGCTCTAGTCTCAGGCCTGGGCATAAAGATACCCAGGACCCTCTACCTAAAGGATTTTCCTGAGATTTACAGGAGCCTGAAATGACCTCCACAGCTCCAGACAGGAAGTGAGTGGACAGAACAGAACAGGGTCTGGGACAAGGATGACTTCCAGCAGAAGAAGTGGACTGAGGAGGCCTGTGACCAGTGCTGGCTCATAGACAAGGTGCTAGGAGAAGTCCTCAAAAGCGAGGGCAAAAAGTGCCAGGCTTTCTAGTAGTCACAGGGGGTGTCTGCCATCAGGGAGGTAGGGAAGGGGTCCAGGCTCTTCCCCCAGCAGGTCCAAGAATGACTAGGACTATCATAGATTTGGGGCAAATAGTGCTGACAGTGTGAAAATCCCCACCGTGCGCTTCACGCGAGGAGTGGAGATGAACGGAGAGAACGGAAGGTCAGAGATGCTTCCAAACGCTTCTTAGGTTGTTGGGGTCCAGCTTCAGATTCTGCTCCTCTAAAGTCCTCCCACCCACCCACCCCAAACTGCACGCTAAGACACAGACCTGATCCCACCCCTGGTGTGGTCTATCTGTTTACATCTCTGTGTCTCACAATAAATAAACTGTCAACTCCTCAAAGAATTTTGTCGCTCTAAGCTCTCCTCCCCAGCGCCAGCCTCTGGCTTTTGGTAGACCCAGGAAACATTGACTGCCTGACACCTTCTGCCTGAAAGTTCTTGGACCTTGTACCCATAGCAGTATTTCTGTAAAACTCATTCTAATCACTGTCAAAGAACCTGGCTCTCCCCCACCAGAGGCCACTTTTCAAAAAAAAAAAAAAAATCACATTTTACAGTGTTGTTGGCATTCTTTTAGTACACTTGTTGTTTTGATGCTTTACAGATATAAATATTGCTGTTCGGTTATTGGGATTAAATTGTGTTATTTATATTTAAAAACAAAAACAAAATCCCTCAGGAGTTGAATTTTTGCAGCAACCTTGTCTTAATATTTTGAGTGCTACAAGTAAAACCGTAAAAGCAAGCAATTGTGTGCTAAGCAGGTGCGACATGAGGGTAGCGCTTACAACTGGTGGGTGGACTGTGTCAGCCTCCAGCCTTCTCTATGGCACTGACCCTTACCTATCTCCTCCACCCAGAACAAAATTCTTAATGTCTCCTGACTGAAATCCACGAAGCCCCCAGGCACCCAAGCTTCTGTCTGGCTAACAAAATGATTGCTCCAGCTCCACCCATCACGTCTGCAGTCCAGGCATTGAGGTGAAGGAAGTGTCAAAATAGAAGACTAGAGGTCATTGTGCCCGATTCCAACACACACACACACACACACACACACACACAGAGACATACACCCGCCCCACCACTTACATTTGTTTTGTTTTGTGATTGTGATTGTTCTGCTTGCACGCGTGTGGATGCACCACATGTGTGCCCATTGTCCTGAGAGTTGAGTTATAGACAGCTGTGAGCCACCATGTAGAGCCTCTGCAAGGACAAGAGCTTTTAACTGCTGAGCCATCTCTCCAGCCCCAGAAGCCCTCTTTTCAAAAAAGGGGTGTCCCCCAAAGCGCTGCTCCACTCCTACACGGCGTTTCATTAACTAGAACTTAACCATAGAGTTCTGCCTGTCTTCAGGGAAGTCTGGGGACTAAGATGGAGGAAGCACTTCTTTCCCTCTGTCACCTGGGCCCTGGAAACTGAGTTCAGATCGTCAGACTTGGCAGCGAGCACCTTTCCCCACTGAGACACCACCTTGCTGGGCCCATGGGAAATAGGCTTGCTTTTCTCAACAATCCATGCCCAGCTAAGTGCAGCTTAGAAAGGAGGCCTGTTACTAGAGAAAAGGCAGGGGCCAACAGATGAGGCAATTGAGAGTTTTCTGCATCTGTCCCAAGTTTGTGAAATCTTAGAAAACTCTGGAGAGTGAGTAGAAGTGTTTAATCACATCACAGAAGGAGAAACCAGAAGCCTTAAGATGCAGAAGACTGCAACACACTTCTTTTAATTTTAATTTAATTTTTTATGTGTGTGTGTGTGTGTGTGTGTGTGTGTGTGTGTGTGAGAGAGAGAGAGAGAGAGAGAGAGAGAGAGAGAGAGAGAGAGAGAGAGAGAGAGAGAGAAGAAAGAGAGGGAGGGGGAATGGGTTTTTGTTTGTTTGTTTGTTTGGGGTTTTTTGTTTTGTTTTGTTTTTTGCCTCCAGTGCCTGAGAAAGCCAGAAAATGGTGTCAGATCTCCTGGAACTGAAGTCACATTCAATTGTGAGCTGCCATGTCAGTCCTGGGAACTGAACCCTGGCTCCTCCATAAGAGTTATCAGTGTTTTTGACCACTGTGACATCTCTCCAGACCCTATAGCACATTCTAGAATATCTTAGAATGAAAACGGAGGGAGTGTGTCAGTTGCTTTTCTCATTGCTGTGAGAAAACACCTGTCAGAGGCAACTTCAGGGAGCAGATGTTTATTTGGCTCATAAACTCAGAGGGCGCCCTCCATCGCAGCCTGGAAGGCATGGAGGCTGGCGGAATTGGAATAGTTCTGCCTGCCTCAGGAGTTTTTGGATTTTGTTTTGGTTTTGGTTTTTGGGTTTTTTTTGTTGTTGTTGTTGTTGTTTGTTTGTTTGTTTTGTTTTGTTTTTCTGCACTATTTGTTCACATCTTGGCAAATCAGAAAGCGGACAGTAGGACCAGAAGCAGAACTAAGCCGTAATCCTCAAAGTCCAACTCTCATTGGCCTACATTGCCTATCTATCTAGGCCTCGTGTCTTCCTCACCACCACCACAACCACCACCACCACCCCAAAAGTGCCCCACAAGCTGGGGACCAAGTGTTTAAACACACGAGCCTGTTGGAGACATTTCACGTTCAAACTACAACAGAGTGAGCCTTGAGGAGGTAGGAGAGATAGCTGAAGGCCAGGCTTTATTTCCCATAGAGACTGTTGAGTGTGGCGGAAAGGTGCTGCTTACCGCCCTCTGAATGAAAACTCCTCAGAAAAGAAAAGAAGCCACTCAGCGTCCTGAAAACAAGCAGAGCTCAGATCTGCCTACCGTCTGCGCCTAGACTCCTCTTGCTTGTGCCTGTCCTAAAAGAGTTGGAAGCTCTGTTGGGGGAATAAAATGATCAAGTATGAAATATGCAAGTAGCACAAGCTGGAATAAAATCATATGCGGTACTGACATTTTTCGGGTCCTTCGTTGCTCAGAGTGTGGCTGTCATGTGGGAGTGTGAAGTTCTAAGAAAATGAGGCGGGGAAGACAGCTTTGGGCATTCAGAGAGCAACGACATTTTTTCTTCTCCATCTTTCTCTTCCTCACGCCAGGTCAAAGTGCTTTAAAGGAAACATGAAGCTCTAAAGAAAACTGCACGCCGATGGCTTCTTGACCCAGTCCCGGAGCCCAGCCCTTAGGCGCAGGCGTCACAGTCCCTGGGGCTGAAGCTGGTGTCTCCGGGAGGAGTGGGCTAATATTCTCTACTTCTGTGGAACGAAGCTCCCCCCCCCCCCCTACAACTCCTCCTCAGGCAGTGGGGGTGGCAGGAGAGCTGAGCAGGCAGGCAGGTCTCAGGAAGCTATTCTGGGCAATGGAACAGTCTGTGTAGGGGCGTAGAAGCATAAGGAACTTTAATAGCTTAAGGAAGGTAAGTCCTTCAGTGTGAAGGGAGGCTGACACTCCAGCAGTTCCGGCAAATGAAGCTGGAAGGGAATGTTTTGGCTCGGCGGCGTTATGGAACGAACGCCTTCAAGATGAGCGCAGTGCTCTTCTTAAGAGGGCCGCGTTATGTAACAGGGAAGAGAAATGCGGTTGGAAATGGAAATGGGACTTGATTCACAGAAGGCTGGAGGAGGTGGAACTTAATTTACAGGTCTGGATGCATCCCTTAGCCTCATGTCTGTTGAGACAGATGACAGCAAGGCCACTTTGCACCCGGCTGGCATTGCTGCGGGCTCCTGGGTCTTGCTTCCTAAGCCCGGTGCTGCGTGCCCTGAAGTTTAGGGCAGTCTCCTAGCTTCTTCTCCCAGACTTCTCCACTTTCTCTGTCCTGTCCTCCAGGTCATGTGCAGTAGAGGACCATAACTTGACCTCCAAAAAAAAAAAAACCACCACGTGCCCTCTATGCAGAATGTGTTGCTTTGCGACCCCATTCAGCCCTGAGTCTCATTTCCTAGCATGGAGTATGATCTTTTTACAAATGCCCCCATAGCCACATCGACAGCATCTTCAGTACTTTCTCAGAATGGAATTGGGGATGGGTGATACACACAAAAGGTCTACATCCCTGCATTTTCAACAGCCACCTCTGGCTATGGGAACTTGCATGGCTGGCTTTGGGATTAAAGCTCTAGGCAATATCCTCCGACATATATTCTGACCAGACTCCCCTCTGAACAACCCCCTCTCCCCGAGTTGATTGATTGCCCCATTTAACACCACTGCCCCAATCTTTAGAGAGGAAGGCGGCACGTTTGCTCTTCTTCTGAGAAAGGGGCCCAATTCATTCTTGTCCAAGCAGCATAATAAATAGCCTGTCCCTTTTGGCAGGGAGTTTATTAGAGACTGATGGGACATTTAACAATAACTGGGGCCCTGTGATTTATTAGGGAGGGAGATATGTGGTGTCCCTAAAGACTGGGATGTGGAATTTAATTGATAAAGCGGCTGTCAGCCGCTATGAGATGCACTCAATAGAATATGCGTTGGAAGGAATTCTCTTTCGGGCTGTCAGGAAGGGTTTCTGCTGCTCATATGTGTCTCCTATGCATGGTGAGGTCTGCTAGATATCTGAGAAAGAGATAAACGGCTTGACGGGGGGGCCCTGGAAGGGGCCTAAAGACGGGTGCACCAATCAGTTGCTGGGCCAATGGGAGAACGTGACACAAATGAGTGAAGGAAACGGGATTTCCCCATCCTCAGTGAAGAATCCTTTCAAAGAACTCTATGTTTCTTCCGTGAGCTGAAAGGGGGCAGGCCAGTGGGGGTGGAGGGGGGGAGGGTTGCTCAGCACCTATAGCCTAGATGGACAGGGAAATGAAAGGGTTAAAAGTCATGAAGGATTTCTTTTGGAATTCTAAACTTTCTGTAGCAGAGACAGCAGCTTTCCTCCTCTTTTGTCTTGCCTTCTGGCCACTACCACCACCTCCATCAGCACCCACACCCACACACCACAACCACTACCACCACCTCCATCAGCACACCCCACACACACCACAACCACTACCACCACCTCCATCAGCACACACCCCCACCACGACCACTACTGCCACACCAGTTACTGCACACTCCAGTATTCCTAGAAGCCCTGCCTGAGGTAGCCACTCCTGTCCCTCCGGCCTCCTTGCCAAGAGCAGAGCCACAGAAACCAGGCTGCACGTAGCCTCACCCTGCTATTGTTATCATCGTCCACCCCCCAGATATCCCAGAATCCAGGCTGAGAAGCTGGACACAAATGCTTGTGCTGGGGTTGGGTAGAGCACCCAGCCACCTAGCCACCCTTCCACCCCAGCCTGCCTGCTGTTAAGGGGAGATATTTCCATCTGAGATGGCACGGCTCTGTCCTCAGACAGCCCTGGGCCTTTGCAAAGCAGCTCCGCTCACATTTTATTCTCTTCCCACCCTCTGGGTTGTTGTTCAGCCTCAAACAAGGCCATGTAAGGCGCGGAGAGGGGCTTTCTGGGGCCAGAGCCCGTTTGCCTCCTCTGATCCTCCTGTATCTATTCTTAGGCCCCAGCAGATTGGGCTGCCCCCTTGCTCCCTCTAAGGGAAAGGCGGGGAGGGGAAGGCAAGAGCCAGAAAGGAAACCATTGTCACTGTCTAATCTGAGCCTCGGTGGTGACACCGAGGGAGGGACCTCTGAGCAGGATGGATACAGCCACTGGTTTGGTTAAATCAAGTCTCTCCCCCGCAACCTTGTTAAATTAAACTGACAGGCTCAGTGAAGAGGAGGGGCCAGCAGGATCATCGCCTCTGGTGGGGCGGGGTAGGCGGTGCTAAGAAGATCAGACAGAGGCAGAGCACCAGTCTGCCCTTTCCCTTATTTGCTGACTGCAGAGAGGTGATGGGATTTATGGATGTGCAATGCTTAAGGACCTGTCTGAGCACAGGCTGTGGAAACTGATGCAGAGGCAGACTGCTGCCTCCCAGGAGGCTTGGCAAATTCCCCTGGCACTGAGGCCTCATGCACATTTAGAACGCTCCTTTGGACATTTCAAAGGGCCTTCCCGTACTTTACCTCCCCGACAGGCAAGCTGCAGTAGGATTGCTAGCTCCACTTTTGCTGCTAGAGAAACCGAGGCAGTAAAGACTACAGAGCTGACCTAACAGTCAGTCCAGGAACCCGGGTTTCTTGCTCCCTAGTCCTGGCACACGCTGCCTCTAGCTTGGTACCATATGGCAGAATTTCCTAGGATTTAGTCCCCAGAGATTAGTCTTTTCTCCCACCCACCCGAATGTAAGCTGCACTGCTTGCGTATTGGGCCATCAGGAAAATGCCAGTTCCCAAATGGCCCCGTGCAGCCCACCTGCCAAACGCATGGCTAGCTTCCAAAGATCAGGAGGCCACTCCCAGCATCCTCCCCCCACTTGCCCACATGCCCAAACCCTTCCACGTCATTTCCACTTAATCTGATTGTAATTAAGGGCAGGAGGTGAAGTGGGAGGATATTGTTAGCAACCCCGGCTAACAGCAAGAGTAGGAGGACAACACCGATACCCTGCTGGCTTGCTCACCTGTCACCCAGTTCCTCACCTGCCAAAGCTAATTTTCCACTCACCAGTAGGTGTGAGCTCCTTTGGTGTCTGAGCGACACATACACTCTCACACATGCATACAGGCACAGCACCACTGTGAATAGAGAAGTGCCTCATCTGCAAGCCCTTGTTCTCACTTGAGATACACACCAATGATGCTATCGACACATCATCCCTTTCCGTCTCTTCTCCAGTAGGGAAACACACTGGGGTGGAGAGTCTGGCAAAGATGGTGAACACCAATCACTGAACACAGCTGGGATCTTGTCACACCTTGCTTCTTGGGCGTGCTCATTACCAACCCCAGGCTGCACACTAGTTAATGAGCAAACTCTAGACAAAGCGGAGGTGGCAGGTGTGCTTAGAGGAGAGGTCCTGGTTTGCTTTCTGTTGCCGTGATAAGAATTTTCAACCGAAAGCAACCTCAAGAGGAAAGACTGTATTTGACTTACAGTTTACATTCCATCATAGAAGAAAGTCAGGGAAGGAACTCAAGGCAGAAACCTGGAGCAGTGATGGAGGCAGGGGCCATGGAGGAGCACCACTTCCTGGCTTGCTCTTCCTGGCTTGCTTGGCCTTCTCGCTTATACAGCCCAGGACCACCTGCCCAGGGGTAGCATGGCCCACGGAGTCCTGGACCCTCCCACATCAATAATTAACCATATAAATGTCCCCTCACAGATTTGCCTACAGGCCAATCTGATGGAGGCATATTTTTAACGGAAGATTCCTTCTTCCCCCGATGACCTAAGCTTGTGTCAAGTTGACAGAAAAACTAGCTGACACAGAAGACAAGCAACCAAAAACACCATTAAAGTGAATGTGTGTGATCCATAGCAGGCCTATAATTGAGCTCGTTTCATGTTACTATTCATGACTGAGAAAAGCTGACAGTATATAGACAAGTTAAGGATACTCAGACAAATACCACTGGCCTCTTAAACTCACCTTTGGTGTTATGATGGGCCATACTCAGACCCCCACAGCTCTAACTTATCTGAAAACATTGAACAAGACTCTCCAAAGGCAAGAAGTTAGATTCCTCTAGGGCGGCAGTTCTCAGCCTTCCAAATGCTACAACCCTTTAATATAGTTCCTCGTGTTGTGGTGACCCCCCAACCATAAAATTACATCATTACTAGTTCATAACTGCAATGTTGCTATTTGCAGATATCTGATCTATGAACCCCAAAGAGGTCATGACCCAGAGGGTGAGAACGGCTGCTGTAGAAACGCCTGGTAGGGTGAGATGGAAGGGAAGGGGGTCTTGTCTGGGGACAGTGGGCCTGATCCCTGTGCTAATTCTTTCATTAGCACCTTGGTGACCTAGGGCAGGGCACAAACACTCTGTCCCTCACTCTCGCGACTTGTAAAATGATATATGCTTGGGCAGCAAATGCAGCCTGGACTGGTAAGAGTGTTTAAAGCTCTAGCAAGCATGGAGAATGAAACTGAGATCCCAGGAAGCTGCCTTACTGGCTCAAGGCCACACAGTGAGTATAAGGGTTGAGAGGGTCGGTTCTGGAGTCCTAGCCTGTGCCAGAGGGTGGAGCGAGTGTTCCCCTGCACGTGGCCTGAGGCAGGTATCCTGTCTCTTGTCTTCCCTCTCTCATCTGCAGAAAGGAAAACTGGAGGTGCAACCATCCCTGGATTCAGGAAGAAAAATAAGGTCACTTCTCAGGTCTGGCCTCTACCAGGCTGGCTCCTAAGCCTTCTCTGGTGTTTTGTAGGGAATCAGAGAACTGTGCTAGGAAGGCGTCCCATACATGTCAGGGTAGGGTGTTTCCAGTGGCAGACTGGAGACTCAACACCGATTATCTTTTTTTTTTTTCTTCCAGTCTTCCCTTGAGGTCCCAAGCCTTTATTTTTCTATAAGGTCCCCCGTGACTTCAAAATTCTATGTTGTATAGCAGAGATCTCAAATCAAGTTATTTCCAAAACTCTCCATGCAGAGACGCAAAGGGCCATTTGGGAGATTGTCCACTCCTCCATTGCCTCCTTCATTTTCTATGGGAGATGAGTCATTGAGAACGATCACAGCAAAGGAAATCTGCCTGACGCTGGGGAGGAGGAGGCAGTCTACCTCCCCAGTGTTCAACTCCCTTATGTGCTCACTCCTGTTCTTTGGTGTGCATATCCATTTGTTAAGTGTGACGCGATTTCTTGGCCCCCTGCCTTTCCTATCTGGGAACCTGAGTCTCTTGGTATAGACCATTGCTGCCGGTAGTCACTGCAAACTCCAGGAAGAGAGTTCCTGCCTGTCCAGATGCCATTTCCTGGCTCTGGCTCCTTTCAGCGTGTCCCGGTTGAAATCTCTGCTACCCCAAGTTGACAAATAATTAGTGCCAGCACAGTTCTCTGATTCCTACAAAACACCAGAGAAGGCTAAGAACTCCCAGCCTGGTAGAGGCCAAACCTGAGAAGTGACCTCATTTTCTGCTTACCTCATAGCCTCAGGAGAAGCAGATAGCTGGCCTTAATCTCTTGCTAACAACAGGTCTCTCTCTGGCAGGCTGGGAGCCCCTGGGGCTTGCTTATAGCTGGTGGAAGGGCCCTAGTAGGAGGTAATAAAAGAGCTTTTAACCTGGGTTACAGGGCCTGGTGAGATTCCAAAGAAGCCAGGGTTGTGCCTCTCGAGGCTCAGCCATTGTAGGATGTCCTCAGTGGTGTCCACCAGCCTTCTCAGAATAGTTGACATCGACCAGCATTAGTTTGCACAAAACCCAGAAGTAGTCCCTTGAACGAACATTCTTCATTTCCTTAACATTCTTCAGGTATTCTGTGTAGCTGGGTCTCTGACAGATAAATATTTACAAAATGGAATTATTTGTTCCCCAGGGAGCGAAGAAACCACAGCTTAGGCACTGTGAGCACTAAGCCCACAGATAGCAGTGATCCCGTATCATGACTGTCAGCCCACAGACTAAATCTGTGTTATTTACACTAGCTTAATTGTTCCCTCTCCTAATGAGATGGGAAAGGCTGTAATCTCAGCAGTTTAGAGACAGAGGCAGGAGGATTGTGGCTTGGTCTATGAAAAGAGCCCCAGGCCAGGGCCACAATACAAGATCCTGTCTCCAATAGTGATAATAACAACCACCACCCCAACAATAAATCCCACTGAATTGTTCAAGGAAGAGATCTGGAGAGCCATTCATACATGTTCACTAAAGATACTACAATTTCTTCCTCTGACATCTTCCTTCTGTTTCTCTTCCCTAAGAATTAGCACCTGCATGGCTGATCTCCTGATCCTAAAGCCAAGTGGCTGTGGGAAAGCTAAACCACGCATGTGGTGGTATATGTCAGCACCCAGGGGTCAGCGATGGAAGTTTAAGGGACAGGAACCTACCAGGACTTCCTCCTTGGGTGGCTCTCATCATTTTAGCGTTCACCCCTTAAGGCGCACCTCTCCATCCTTTCAAACAGTTGTAGAAGCAAGGCACTATTTTCTGCTCCCTCTGTTGGGCCTCCGTTGTGCTGCCTGTAACTGGGGGGAATGAGTTACTGCCCTCTGCTTTCTGACTGTGGATACAATATGACTAGCTGCTTCGTGCCCCTGCCCTCCTGCCTTCCTGCCTTCCTGCCTTCCTGCCTTCCTGCCTTCCTGCCTTCCTGCCTTCCTGCCTTCCTGCCTTCCTGCCTTCCTGCCTTCCTGCCTTCCTGGACTGTATCTTCAAAACATGAGCCTGAAGGAACTCAGCCTTTCATTAGATAAATAATAAATAATTGCGGACAAGGATACCGGCACTCTCCAAAGACACTTAAAACTCACAGGGCTTTGAGACGCCTTCAATCCCATGGGCACTCAAGATACAAAAGCAGGTGGAAGTATGGGACAGCTTGGTCTACAGGGAGTTCGAGGACAGCCAGGGCTACAGAGAAATCCTGCCTTGAAAAAAAAATGAGAGAGAGAGAGAGAGAGAAAGAGAGAGAGAGAGAGAAGGGAAGGGAAGGGAAGGGAAGGGAAGGGAAGGAAAGGAAAGGAAAGGAAAGGAAAGGAAAGGAAAGGAAAGGAAAGGAAAGGAAAGGAAAGGAAAACTTATCGAGCCTTGAGGCTAGAGAGATGGCTCAGTAGTTAAGAGTGATGGCTGTACTTCTACACGTCAGGCTTCTTACGTCAGCTCCAGGGGATCAAAAGATTGACTTCCTCAGGGGTGCACACAGACAGACAGACAGACACAGACACACAGACACACAGACACACACACAGACACACACAGACACACACACACACAGACACACACACACACATAAACCAAATCTTTAAAAATTTCTTGTGGAGCTTTCTGTCCAGTGCCTTTGAGTCATCTACTAGGCCATAAAGCCTTTGTATTCTAACTCAGAGAGAAGCTTTACTCTAGGTACAAGAGGCTTCCCCGCTGTAGAGGCTACTTCACTCTCTCTGCCCTTCCCGGCAACAGGAAGCCAGTTCTCCATCTACCCTGAGCAAAGGAAGATGCCATGCTAACCAGGAATTATCCTTTTCCACGAAGAGTGAAGTCTCTGTCTAGCCTGCTTACACACACACACACACACACACACACACACACACACACACACACAAGTGAATTTAGACACAGTCACTGTGGTCTCTGCGCAGCCAGTGAGGCGAGTCTTTTCCCTGGAGAGCAGCTGTTCTGCAGTGGTATCTGAACACATTCCAACAACACATGTTTATCTCTAAGGTCAGCCTTTCCGGTTGATTCTCTGGAGGCATGAAAGGGGGGGGGGGAGCTAATGGTCTCCGCAGTCACAGGAGGTGAAGAATGAGGGCAACCGTGGCCATGGCTCCACCCTCTGAGAGGGTGCTGTTATGCTGAAGTTTCTAGAACACATGTGGCCACGTCTCTCCCAGCTCTTCTGTCGCCAGTGGAGATGAGAAGTTGGGCACCACCTCTTCCGCAGCCGAGCCAGGACTTGGTGGGTGGGGACCTTTCAGGTGGGGCCGCAGGACTCTGAAGCCAGGAGAATGGCAGTATTTCCATTGTTTAGTTCAGGATGAGCTCTGTTGGGACACAGCTCGCTCTACCTCTCCCTTTAAGCTCATCTATAGGTGCCAGGACCTTCAGGCTCTGGCAGGAGGACAAAGGGGCCCACCGTCCCTCACCAAGTTGAGAATAAATCTCAAATGACTGACACTTTTGGATCCGGTTCCAGGAAATGCACACCCCCTCCCCACTGTCAGGAAACTACAGAGCACTTATGCCCACTAGCTTGGAGTAAATGCCCACATGTCTTCTGAGGGTTCCATTTCAGCTCTAGGTGCCTTTGAGAATGAGGCCCACAGCCAGTCTCAGGACCTCTGCTCCCTTTATTATTTAGTTTCTATTGAGATGGCCAAATTCTCTCTCTCTCTCTCTCTCTCTCTCTCTCTCTCTCTCTCTCTCTCTCTCTCTCCCTCCCTCCCTCCCTCCCTCCCTCCCTCCCTCCCTTTCCTCTCTCTCGGCTGAGTTTCAGAAAGTGGGAGGATGGAGGCTGTACCATCTGATTCTTCTTCAGCAAAACTGAATCATGTCCCCCCAGCCCCCATCATCAGGCCAGGAATATTTACCCATGTTTATATAACCATGGCAACAGACTTTATTCTCTATCACACAGACCCTTAAAAAAGGAAGAAGTAGAAAGGCAGTTAGTTCAGTTCTCTGCTATTGCTTCCTGCTCTGCCCAAAGAAGAGCTACTGTCTCAGAAACAAGGGAGGAAGAAGAAGAAGAAGAGGAGGAGGAGGAGGAGGAGGAGGAGGAGGAGATGGGTATAAGAAGAGAGGGGGCACCCATACACTGTTGAGTAACCCTATCTTCAGTCTTATAAACGGTCCAGCGTCGTGGAAGAACTTCGGAATTTGATGATAGCTGTGTCCCCAAGTCCTCAGGAGCCATATAGCATCGCAGGTGTCTCTGACTCATCTGGAAGTCCTCTTGTGATCTCTGCACAGAGATGATGGCTTTCAGTTACGTTCTTGCATCTCCTCCGTCTTCAGAGTGGATGGAGTGTGCATAGTCCTTCCTGATGGTGTTTTCCTCACCTGCACGATGATAACTATATTGTTGTTGTCTGGGCTACTTCACAGGTGGTCATCAGGGGAGAGTTTTGTGGTACTGGAGAGAAGGCTCAGTGGTTAAGAGCATTTGCTGCTCTTCCAGAGGAGCAAAGCTCCGAGTCTAGCACTTACAAAGAAGGAGGTGGGGGGTCACAATTACCTGTAAACACCAGCTTGGGGGGGGGGCGGAATCTGTGCCTTCTTCCAGCCTTCCCTGGGTACCTGTACACATGTGGCACACACATAAATAAAAAGGAAGAAAGGCTTGTAAGGACTACGACATGTAGACTCACATAGGTTAAAACGAGAAGCAGAGAGAGTGTGTGCGTCGTCAGTAGTGCCAGGTTCTTGTCAAGAGATCAGCCTGCTTCTTCTGGGGTTTCAGCTGTAGCCAGTACCCTAAATTCTAAGGATGCTCAATGCCCAGGTTTCAGGGATGGAGAAAACCAGATCTGCATGCTTTACCGAGAGAGCTCTTCGCAACCAGCTGCTGTTCTGCAGGCTGGATGTCAAGTATGGAAAATAATAAAAATCAAAAACAAAAACAACCAGCACTCGGGAGGCAGAGGCAGGTGGATCGCTGTGAGATCAAGGCCAGCCTGGTCTACAAAGTGACTCCAGGACAGCCAAGGCTAACACAGAGAGACCTTGTCTAAAAAAATAAAAAATAAATAAATAAATAAATAAAATAAAATAAAAATAAAAAAATAAAAACAAAAACAAAAACAGGGCTCTTCCGGGTGGGGAATCCATCTCCACTCTCCAGGAGGGTCCGCTGGAGGAGGAAAGGAGTATCAGAGCCTTGATGCTGCTCTGACCCCGCAGGGCAGACTCATGGCCCATCAAAGGAGAAACTGAACTCCCATTTTTGGTCGTGCCCCCCTCCTCCCCTCCCACCAACACGCCAACCCCCTCCCCCCACTGTAAACTTCTTAAACAGATTCACAACACCGTTCAGTCTAATTCTGAGTGACAGGAGTCAGAGCGTGGTAGCAGTCACCAGGTTCGGCACCTACCCCCTCAATCTTTCGCAGAAGTGATCTTGGCTGACATCAAATGAATACCCACAGTTGTCTGTCTTCTCTCCTTTGGTGCCTTCTCTTGTGTCAGTCCTTTTGGGTCTGTCCCACACAGGCCACCAAAATCTTGCCAGGGGCAAACTTTCCCCTATTAATTATCTTGGAATAAGGCATAGCAAATTGCCCTAATTACTCTTGGACTCTGCCACACCACCCCTGGTGGGCCCAAGAGGTAAGGTTTTGTTTTGTTTTGTTTTGTTTTGTTTTGTTTTGTTTTGTTTTTCTTCTCACCAAGGGCTACTCAAGTTGAGGTTGAGTCTGCTTAGGCAGTCTCCAGTTGGGTTAGCCCACAGAAGCGCCCCGGTCTGTCCGGTAGGAGTTGGCGCACCTTGGGTACTAGGGAAATGTCTGTCACTACAATCAGAGCATCTTCAAGCCTTCAGCCTTCCCAGTCCAAGGCCAGCGCTAGGGAGTTCTGGGGGAGGGAAAGGCCTGTCTCTCCACTCCCTGCATACTGCACTGAAAGCAGCCACCCCCCAAGACCTCATTTTAAAATCTTCCATTAAAACTTGCTCTCCGAAAAAAAAAATTGCTCTTATTTACTTGTTTGTCTCATGGTTCCTTTTCCCCCACGATAACTGGAAGGTTGAGGTCTTGTCTGTCTTACTCGGTATCTCCAGGTGTATCTCCTTACAGTGGACACAGCAGACCACCATTTGGGCTAACACCTAGCGAAGTCGCTTCCTTCTGCGGGCGAGGAGTGGGCGGGGAGGCGATGAAGTGGAGCCGCGCTTCCAGGACCCTTTTTAGAAAGTGAAGGCTTCCGACTGCAGAGGGACAGCAGAGGGGAGATTTTCAGTTCAGTTAAAATTAAACACTGTGACCCTCTCTTCTGCCTAAGCCGGAAGCCTAGTTCTCTCCCCTAAAACTGTGTTCTTCCTTTGTAATCGATCAGACACTTCACTGGGGGCGTTGGCAGTTCCACTGCCCCACAGAGCCCAGAACCTAGCCAAGACCTCCGCTGGTCCCTGAGTTGTTGCTGCTGGCTGCTACAACGCCGGTGACAGACTTACTCTGGTCGCCCGGCCCGCGCCCCCGAAGCCACTATTCTCATTGGCCGAAGATACCCCTTCTGAGTTCTCATTGGCTGCTGCACTTTTCCTCCGCCCCTACCCCGGGCAGCGAGCGGCAGGGGACACCGCTTTAAGTCCCCAAGCTGGAGCAGAGGCTCAGCTCTGCGCAGCTAGGGACGCGGAGCGCCCAGAGAACCCTACTTTCTCGTGAGCCCCAGCCCGGCAAATGGGCGAATGTGGAAGGAGAGCAGGGACATGGACTGCTATCTGCGTCGCCTCAAACAGGAGCTGGTAAGAGCCAAGCGGGAACCGGGGACCGGGAGGACTGCTCCACTCAGACCTAAGCACCTGGCCTGTGCCCCCCACCCCCACCCCACCCCGCGCTCCGTGCACCAGGCGGGCGCGGAGAGGAGAGGAGAGAAGAGAGAGGATGCCAACTGGTAGGCAGAGGTTAGGGCCATCGCTCAGAGGCAAGAAACTTTGGCAAAGATTTCTGATGAGATACGAACAACTAACAGGGAGTCAGAGCAGCCAGCCAAGCTGAATGTGACAGAACAACCGAAGAAAAGAGGGCACACCCAGAGAGGGCAGGCATACAGATGGAGGAAGGCTCAATTGCCCAGAGTTGCAGGAGCGACAGGCACAGGCAGCGACTGCTGGTGCTCCGGTATTGGGCTCCTGTAGCGTGTGGACAGATCCCTGCCCTGGCCAGGAGGTCAGGCTGGAACTGCTCGCTCGTGGGGAGCTGGCACCGCCCGGGGGGCCCCCCAGCTCTTCTGGGTTTGGCAAAGCTGGCGCGGCTGCGGGGGCAGGCTTGGCCGGCTGTCTGCCCGGGCTTGTCTGCCAGCAGGGAGGGGGGTGGCAGCTGTAATGACGGGGGAGGAGGGGTACTGCCTGGCAGATCGCGGAGCAGGAGTTGTGGAGGCCCGGCCAGATGTCAGGTCTGGGCTTGGGAAGTGTGCTGGGAGTGTGCTGCGGGCCCCCGGGGTGCTGAGGGTGAGTATGCTACCCTGGGGTGGGGGAATGAATCACTAAAGAGGGAGAAATGACTGCCGAACTGTGTTAGGGAGGCCAGGTTGGTTTCATTCTGTCTCTGTCTCCATCTGTCTCTCTCTGTCTCTGTCTGTCTGTCTGTCTGTCTGTCTGTCTGTCTGTCTGTCTCTCTCTCTCTCTCTCTCTCTCTCTCTCTCTCTCACACACACACACACACACACACACACACACACACACACACACACACACACCCCTCTACCTCCACCTCCTCACCTTTAGTGTTCCTTTAGAACCAGCATTCAGGCAGATAGGTAGGCACATGCGTCTTTTCTCCGCCCCACCCATCCTTTCTTCATCTAGACTTTCTAAGCTTTCCCCTCTCACTCCGTCTCTCAGTGACTCTTTCGGTTTATCCCTCATGGCAGTAGGCTCTCCTGCCTCACTTTGCTCCCCTCTTCTTTCCTCTCTTCAGAATCAGGCCACCCAGGCACCCAACAGCAGACCTGGTTCCAGAGAGTTGCCCAGCTCAGGTCTCCTAAGATCCCAAGATAGCCTCTCTCTGCTCCCATCTGCAGAGGCCCCACTCTGCCTGCTCCTGCAGTGTACTACGGAGGACAGGCTTTGGCGGTAGTAGGGTAGAGAGAGGCGCTGGATGTAGCAGGTGTTCTCGCTGATGCTCCCTGACCCAAGGTGCACAGGCACTAGTCCCGCCTGTCCCAGTCTAAGGGTCTGCCTTTTCGGGTTACTGTTCACTTCTTTAGTCCTTCCCACCGAGCTCTTTCTGTATGATGCACAGATAGGAAAGTGACTGGCCTCCCGAAACACTTTTCTGGTGAGAGCCAAAGGGTCCATTGCTGTTCTTTGGTACCATGCCCTGTACCTTATCACTTTTCGTATACATGTTGTGCTAGTTCAGGATGGTGGTCCTGGCCCATCAATATCCCATGCTCATGTTCCCACCTCACGTGGCCAGTACCGGAAGGACAATGGCTGAGGACCAACGCCCATGGTGAGAAAAGACTCTAACCATCCTCTTTTTTTTTTTTTGGCCTGGAACCTGGGACCACGCCACCTACATCAGCATCGATAGAGGGTTTGTGGGTGTTCTTGGCATGGGAATGAATTTTCTAAATCTCACTGATTTGCATTTTTAACGTCACTCTAGGTGGGAGGTAGTGAGGGGAGGAAGACAGTCTGTGGATGTCAAGAGGATTAAAAAAAAATTTTTTTTTTTGCATTGAGCTGAGCTTCCCAGAGTTTGATCTGCAAACCCCCACCAAGGTCTTGGGCCCTTGTGCCTGGGAGAAGGAAAGAGAGAGACTAAAGTCACCGCTCCCCATCAGCTTTCATTTGGCCCTTTGTCTGAGCATCTCCAGCCTTTCACTGTGTTGGAGAGGAAGCCAAGTGCCTGGCCTGGGGCCCAGAATGACACTCAGATGGGGGAGTTCTTCACCACCACCCCCACCACCCCCATGCTACTCTGCTCTCTCCCCAGTGGCAGCTTACTGAAGAGAGTTCTAGAGAGTGATAGGGCAGCTATCTGCATCTCATTTCTACCCCCCCCCCACCCACACACACACACCTCACGTCAGTGTTTAAGTAGCAAGGCTGAATCTCTGTGCCTCAGTATCCCCAATTGAAGCAAAGAGGAAAGCAAAGTGCTGCTAGCCTGGGCCCACCCGTGAGCTGCCTTCCTCCATGGACTGACTCTAGGGGATTGAATTCCATGTAGCTTGGCTGTGGCGGGATAGGGAACTTTGGACATCTTTATTCTCTGGGATGGTAGTGAGGTGAGTGTGGCGTACACCACATCCAGGCTTTTCCACTGTAGTTGGTTCACTCCAGACAGGATCTCCAGTGCCATCCAAGAGGACTGTATATTTCCTGATTCTTGCCCAGGAACACCTCATGTAATTCTGATTAACATCTACATTTGCCTATTTCATTAAATTCCCTTTAAGAATGTTGTTCAGGTACTGTGGGATAAAGCTACTGGAGAAGGTGACCTTAACAGGTCATGCGATTCTCTTTGTCCAGGGCGTTCTGTGTCCCCTCTTATATCCAGTCCCTTCCTTGGCACTGGAATTCAACCAAGGAGAGTTGTTCCTGAAAATGCAAGGTAGCCAAATAGCCAAATTTCTTGAATCAAAAACCTTGCACTGAAAAAAAAAATGCAGGAGAGAGGCTGAACCCAGGACTCAATGAAGTTGATAGCCAGAGTCTGGTCCTTTCTCCTTGCCTGAAAGGGGAGGAGGGTTGAGTTTCAGGAATGAAATGTGGCTGAAAAAGTAGCAGCAGCTGACACCCTTAGTTGGGGGTGGGGGTAGGGGTGGGGCCTGTGACAAGGTCCAGCATTTCCCCTTTTCCCTCCAGCTGCCGAAGAGGGGCCTGACTGAGAACAGGCCCTGGGACCAGCTGTTCCTTGCACACGGCTTCCATGTGGGGTTCCAACAAATGTATAGACACGGGCCCACTGGGGAAGCAAGACAGAGGATGCCCATAGACCACTCCTTGTTAGTTCAGATTAATTCTGAAAATACGAATGCGCATAGAGTTTGGATGACGAGAGCTCCTGAAGTTCAGACAGGCTGGGGAGACTAACTGGAGGAGGGGGGCTGTTATAAGAGGACATGATGAAATGTCTCTCCTAGTTGAGGGCTGGGGAAGCAAACAAGGGATTTCTCTCTTGAAGGCTGGCGAGTGTCCTTTCAGGGAACTTGTATTCCCAGAAGGCAATTAATTCTTTAGTCGCTAGTGGCTACAAGTTTAGGATGTCCTAAGGAATGGGGCCTAAAAGCAAAATAAGGAGAAAAGAAGGGTGTGAGAAAGTTACGACTGGAGCTTTCAAGTCTTGAGCAAAATAGCAATTTTTTTTTCTCTCCCAGAGGAAGAAAGAGAGCTTCTGGGTCAGGTAGTCTAGGGTCCGTAGGGACATACAATTTGGGGTCCTGTCAACTTGAACCCAAATCTTGACCCTGTTTGACCCTGGCATTAGTGCCTTTTCTCATCTTTAGCATGGATTGTTAAAGATGCCTATTTCATGTGGTTTCTGTAGAGAGTAAAGGACAAAGCAGGCAAAATCTGGCCTTGAGTTTGAGAGTCTCCTGCCCTTAGCCTTTCAAGGACAGGACTAAGGTGTGCGCCACCAGACCCAGTCTTTGATAAACTTGATGCTGGCCTTATCAGACTGGTCTGTATAAGAGTCAGACAGGTTTGCTGAGCTCATAATGGTTTAAGTTACTGACCAGATACCAGCACTGTGGATACAAATAAAAACAGACCTATATTTGATCTTAAGGGAGGATACAGTTACTTAATAGAAAATATAACCTATATGGATATTGATATTAAAATACCAGGGCTGATGTTGTGACTCAGTACAGAGCACTTGCCTAGTATGTATGAGATCCTGTGTTTAATCTTCAGTGCTGAAAAAAAAGTTTGTATACCAAATACATAACACTGTCCAACTGCTAAAGCAACCCCAAAATTTGTATTTTTACTATTGTCTTCTGTCTCTCATTTGTGTGTGTGTGTGTGTGTGTGTGTGTGTGTGTGTGTGTGTATTTACTGTTTTGACATAGAGTTTCACTACCTAAGTTTACCTAGACTGCCTGAGATTATAGGTGTGAGCCACTATGCCAAGCTTTATTTTCATTTCTAAATCAAGAGAACAGAGACTGGAGAAGGTTAGGTGATGTGGCCAAGGTCATAGAGGCGATAAGTGGTGAGGGTTGGATTCAGACCTAGACAGAGGACCACAGAGCTGCTGCTGCTCCTATCTGCTCAGTGGGATATGCAAAGATGTGCAGAGATGGGGCAGTATATGCTCTGAAAGGGGCGTGCTTCAGTGCTCTGAGAAAGGAGAAGCAACATCCAGCTGTGTGATTCAAGTGTTCTGTTGTGGAGGGACAGCACATACATGACACCTTGGGTGACCCATGAGGACTTGCACAAGGGTATAAACAGTATTCCAGGCACATAAGTGAAACACAGGCAGATGACACAGAGGCCGAAGTCCTGGGGATGGCTGAAGACCAACTTGAGTTTGCTGGGCCGCAGACTGTAGCAGGGAAATGATGGGTGACAGGCTGAGATGGAGGCCTGGCTTTTCCCCCTGTGCACGGCAGAGCAGCATAGTAGGAGCTGTATGTCCTGAGAGCTGGGATGCTGCATGAGAGGGGAAGAGGCAAACGAGGAAGGGACATGACTTAGAAGAGGTAGGGAAAGAGTATGATGATCTGAACTAGGAAGGGAGGAAAAAGAAAGCAGGGAATTCCGGTTCCTTGGTTGACTGCAGGAGCGAGGGGCTGAGCAGGCGATATTGGGCCTCTCTCCCCATCTGCCTATTGCCTGGCCGTGTGACCCCCCAGGAGATGGTTCACTTGGGAAAGCAGGCTCATCGTGTCTCCCCCCTTCACTTCCTCCTCTCTTTACCCTCCCCTCCCCCCTCCCGCAGCTCTTGGCAGAATCTCCATGTTACCTTCCTGTTGAAAGTTCTAGCCAAGAGTCAAGAAGGTCCTTATTCACTGAGCTGGAGAATGGGTCACTTGGCAAAAGTGGGGCTTTTCCCATTTCCGGCCCAGAACCTCCTCCTGGCTTCCCCAGGGGTTGAAAGGAACTGTGTGGGGATTTTGTGAGTAATGGGGTGGGGAAGGGAGACAGGGCACACTGCCAAGTCCATGGGCAAAGCTGAGCCTGTGTCAAAGGATTTCTGCTGAGCTCCGAGAGGGCGTGAGATGGATGGAAGGCGGGCACAGCTGCAGGATCAGTCAGGGGGCCCAAGGCAGGACTTGGGAAGGGAGCCGAGGATGTTGGCATCTCCCAAGTCCTCTCCTCCCACACCACAAAGGGCCCAGCCAGTGCCGATGGGAGGGTCGGCCCATAGGCAGCTCACCCCGGAACCCCTTCCTGCTCTGTGACTCAGGATGGAGGGACCTGCTGGCCAATGGCAGGTAGTTATTATTTCCTCTTAGGACCCTGTAGTGGGGAGGAACAGAGCTGGGGCTGGGAGGCCCTCTGACCGTGGTTTCACACTCCACTCCTCATCTCATGGTAACACTTTCATCCACTTCCTATTCACTGGCCTGGCTTCCCACAGCACTCCGTGAAACTAACTGGTCCGTGGTATCAGTGAAGCCCACTGGTCTACAGGAAGGCGGCCAGCCTTGGCATCTCAGTTCTTCCACCAAAAAGCCTTAGAACAGGAGTGGGGGTGCAGATACACTTACAGCTACCACCAGTTGACGGCTTGTGCTGTACTTATTATGCAAATTCCTTTATAAACACATCAGCTATAATAATAACAGGACTAGACTTAGGTAAAATATTAAATAGGAGTTTAAATCGTTTGACCATACAGTGAATATAGTGAAGGCTAGAAAAAGGATGTATGGGTTAACAGTGGCTCTAGCAAAGATGATCTGAGGGGAATCCTTAACTTCCTAATCCATCAAGTGGGGCTTCCTCCTCCTGCCTAGCCAGCCACTCAGAGCAATAGCGGTGCTCAGCAATGCAAAGCAAAGGGCACATACCCTACACAGGAAGGTTGAGATGTTAGCCCTCTTGCAGCTCTGAGATACTAGGCGGTCACAAGTTCACAACCTAAAGAACACAGGCGAGTCTGCCCAATGACAAGTGCCAAGGTCATCAGTTTAGGACCACATGAGGTCCCCAGACTACAGCATGGGACTCTTGACCACACCAAGAAGGCTAGATTGTAGCTAGAGAGACTAAGATTTAATATGCAGAAAATGTATAGGATAAAATAAGAATCTTAGGAAAGGCAGGAGGTAAGCGAACTGGGGCTTGATACGAGGGCAAAGGTCGGGGTGAGGAAATCTTTAAGCCTTTCTCAAAGAGATTCCACTGGTATATGCTTAAGGACTTTGCATTTGATGGCATATAGCTGCAGGGGAGGCAGGGCTGTTGGAGCCATATCTACCCAGATGAGATCTTCTGAGGATGTCACCAGCTGACTCCTAAGAGCCAGTAGGGCATGACTTGATCCTTGCAGCTCTGAGATACTAAGAGGCCTCCAGCATGGAGATTGGTACTCAGAGCTATTTCTTTCTGGCTGTCTAAGCTAAACCTGCTCTTTTGCTCTCACCTCACACCGCTCCCTTCCTCCCTCTCTGGTCCTAAGACAAGAGAAACCCTGGGATCCCAGATGGTCCCACACTCTGAGTGAAGAGCGCTGCACAGCCTCTGGCTCTTTCTCCACGGATGACATCATTCCCTTGGGGTTGGTGGGAAATATCCTCTTGGCTCCCCTCACAGTCATGGCCCAGAGGATGCTCCTGTTTCCACTGCCCTTGCCCTCACAGCTTCCCACAGCTTCCTTCTATTCCCATCCCCCCTCATAGCTGCTTTCTCTTTAGTGTTGGCATGTCCTCTGCCTGAGGCTGGGCTCCTGGAAGTCAGTGTGAGTGGTCAGGAGGAAGCGGGGTGCGCAGGATGTGTGTGTGTGTGAAGGGGCTTCCCCTTCCTCCCTTCCCCGGCCTGAGTAAGGCAGGGTTGGGAATTAAGGAGCTGGACAAAAGAGGTGTTCTCCTTGGTCAGACCACATATGATACATGGAATCCTAGCATCATCAAGTGTGAAGATCCACCAAAGAAGAAAGATTCTGAAAGCTTGCTGGAAGTCTTGACAGCCAGCCTGCGCTTGATGGTTTCTTTAGGCTATGTAGATTCTTATTACCTCATCTAAGCTGCACAGTAGCTATTGAGACAGGGACCATTATTTCTATTATTTGAAAGAACAGAGGAAGAGAGCTGGCAGTGAACTTCAGTTGTTTCAGTGCCTGCCTACTACAAAGCCCTGAGTTCAGCTCCCAGCACTGCATAACACTGGGCATGAAGGGCATCACTTGCAGGGGGTGGGGGTGAGGGTGGGGGTGTGGAAGCAGAAGGATGAGATTTTTCAATATCGTTCCCCAGTGAATTTGAGGCCAATGGAGAAATTGAGCTGGGTGTGATAGCCCATCCCAATGATGCCTCTGCTTGGGAGGCTGAGGCAGGAGAATTGTGAGTGTGAAGCCAAGATGGGCTGTATAGCAAGAAGAAAATAGAGCAAATCAACAAGTAACCCCAATATTCCGTAGAAAATTTAAAATACAGCTACTCCATGACAGACCTGGAATTTGAACCCCGTTCCTTTCATTTCTAGACCCCAAGTTTTGAACTAATAGAGGATATTTTCAATATGGATACAATTTCAGCCCTTGTTTTCTTGAAAAGGAGCCTCTGTCTTATGGACAACCCTGAATTTATACATCGCCCCCCGCCACACACACACACATGCATTCTTCCTGGAAAACTACAAAATGTCAGCATTATTTCTTATGGATTTTTCCACACTGGAGGAGACTGAATAGGGTCATTTCATCCCGCCCACTACCTCTGGACTGACTGCCTTCCTCCTCCTGGATGAAAGCCTACCAGCCTAGACTCCTTGCGGCTTGGTGAATTGAAACTTGGGAAATAGGCCTGGCTCGCTCTCTGTCTAGCAAGAGACTTCGGGTAGCAAACAGTCTAGAGGGATGATGTGGGGAGGGGCACCAGCAGTCTCATTTACGGTTTGTGAGTGTCATACAAAGTGTCAGGTGGGTTCTGGGGTGACCCAGTGATGGGCAGATCTCAGTCTCCACCTTTAAACAGTCACTACTCAGTAAATATAAGCAACTGAGCATTTAAGCCGAGGAAGATGTGGGCCCAGTACAGAAGTAGGACTTTGGGGATATGTACCTCAAGGATCTAAGAGGGCTCCCTGACAGGAGCACAGTGGGGACACGCATGAGGCGTGGATTCAAACTCCAGGAACTACAGTTTCCATCATGGGTCTCAACAAGAGCTCATACTCGTTTGGAGACCTGTGATACTTGAGTTTTGCCAATAGAGAGACACGGAGTGAGGTGAAGGGATGGAGATATGCATCCGGAAGAGACAAGACTCAGGAGTCTGGAGCCTGGAGATCCGGAGGAGGCTTCTGCAGCATTTCCCAGCAAGGAAGAAAAGGAGCAGGACATCCTGGGGGGCAGGGGGGCGGGGTTCCATCCTGGGGGGGGGGCCGGGGTTCCATCGCAGGGCAGGAATAAGTTAGAGAGGAACAGAGTGTCCAGACAGCGGTTCCAGGTGGTAGACAGTCCATTGTGAGGTAGGGATGGAGAGGGTTGGGGGGGGGGGGAGGGTGGGTGTACAATTTTCCAGGAAGAAGCTGAGATGGGTCTGCATCCTGGAGTGTCTAACTCCATCCTGGGCTATAGCAGGAGCCGAGTCAGGACCAGGACCACCAATGGCAGGGCACAGCTTCTCCACAGGTTCTGTGTCTTCCCGGCCACCAGGGAGCCACCACTCCGGCCGCTCAAATGGCCCTTATGTGCCCCAGCAAAATCTTATGACTGTCAGCCTGTGTCACTTCTCTCCCTGTCTCAGGAAAGTGCACAAAGCAAGGACAATCTCTGCAGCCCAGCAAAGGCCTCCTAGCCCTCGGGGGCTGACCGTCCTCCACTGACCTTTAGTGCTGCCGGCTCAAGGGAGCTTGGGTTGATCTCTCCCTCCCTGGCCAGGGTTGGCAGGAGATTTAACCTAGAAGCCAGAGATGGCCAGCTGACAGCCCACGCTGCAGTGCCTCTGTGTTCCCCTCAATTTTAGCCCCTGACTCCCCATGCTTTGGGCTTGGCTCTGGGCATTAAGACAAGCCTGGGAGGTAAGATGATCCCCTGGGTCTCTGGGGGGCTTAAAAACAGATGGTTCCCGCACAGAGGCTCACTGTGAGTAACTTGATCAGGATGTAGGGAGGGAGCTGGCAGGCCTAAGGCAGCTTGGCCACAGGGGCTAAGAACTCTGTGAATGTTATCAGAGGCCTCTCCTCCCCAGCCTCCAAGTGGGGCCCTCACCCAAGTCACGTCAGCCCCTCAGCCCCTTACCAGATGGTACCTAGGACATGGGGTTAGGGGCATTGGCCTCAGAATCCCTGCTTCTGGCATGGCTCCGCCAAAGCCAGCAAGGCTGAGAAGGCAGGAGGAATGCAGGAGGAAACAGGTACTTGAGGAGAGGAGGGGGCTGAGCAGGGCTGAGCAGGGCTGGACAGGGGCTTCTGGCACAAAGCAGTCCCCTGGCCTGTCTCTCCTGACCAGTCATGTGATTAGAATAAGCCCCAGGCCTATGCTTTCTCTCTAGCAGCCCTTTTTCTCTTCCCCTCTCTACTGTTCCATAGAGGGCACAGCAGCCTTCAAGTGTGGTCCCGTTGCCCAGCCATCTGCAGGCAATGGTTGCTAGTTGAGACAGACCCGGGCTTGAATCCTGGCTCTATGGCACTGCATGGCTTCAGGTCCCTTCCTTTCCTCCAGCCGTGGCTTACTCACTTGCTGACGTGAAAATAACAACCTTCCAGGGTTTATAGAAATCGAATGAGACGAGACACCTACTGTGTGCAGCATGAATCCTGTTACACAGTAAAGACTTTCAAATGTTTACTGCCACCCTTATCCACCAGGGAGCAATGACACAGGAAGGACGAACATGGCTACTATCACTCCTTTTAAAAATTATTTATATTTTATGTATATGAGTATTTTGCCTGCATGTAGGTCTGTGCACCACATATGTGTGGTGCCTGAGGGAGACAGAAGAAGGCATCAGATCCCCCAGGAACTGGAGTTACATATGGTTTTGAGCTGCCGTGTGGGTACTAGGAATTGAATGTGGGTCCTCTGGAAGAACAGCAAGTACCCTTGGCCTCCAAGCCATCTCTTTAGTCAACACTACTGCCACTTTGTACACCCTCAGACTAAACTGAGTTCCACCTTTTGCTGTCGGGTCATTATGAGCCTCAGTGTCCTGAGATGGAAGTAACAATAGTCACAGTTTCAAAGAGTGGTTGACAGGATTAAAATAGGGTAATTTATTAATATAAATTGATATATACATACATTTATGTGTTTATATACATGTGCGCGCGCACACACACACACACACACACACACACACACACACACACACACACATACACACACACACACACACACACACACACCAAGTAACCAACCAAACACATAAAATTCCAGTCCCCAACTTAATGATTTTTGGACAAGGCATACCCATAAAGTCATTCTATCTTTCTCCATTTGTTTGTTTGAGACAGTCTCTCTCTATGGCTTAGGCTTGTCTGGAACTTACTACACATCCCAGGATGTCCTTAATCTCAAAGTAATTCTCCTGCCCTGACGCCTATATGCTGTACTTCAAAGCTAGTGCTGGGAATACAGGTGTGAACCACCATGCCTGTCTGTCTATTCTGTTGTTGTTTTTTTTTTTTTTTTGCCACCCCTGTGTGTGTGTGTGTGTGTGTGTGTGTGTGTGTGTGTGTGTGTGTGTTCCTTGATGCTAGCATTCAGTGCAGTGCAGTAATGAAGTCAATAGTCATTATCACGCAATAGGCTTTGTACTGGATTGGTTTTCTTTTTTTCTTTTCTTTTCTTTTTTTTTTTTTTTTTGAGACAGGGTCTCTCTGTGTAGCCTTGGCTGTCCTAGACTCACTTTGTAGACCAGGCTGGCCTCGAACTCACAGAATATATAAGGTCTGAGCACTTTGACGGATAATTTCACGTACTGTGGGTCCAGCAGGCAGTGGAACATCTGAACAGCTTTTAGGACAGTGCCTGTCTTGGTTAGCGCAGTGCCCTTTATGTTCTTTCTTTTCTCTAGCAGTGGCAGTGTTCTGGTTCCTCCTCTCTCCCGACACGTCTGCCCTGTAGCAGACGGTATAGGTGAGGTTCTAATGGCAGGCTGGAAGACCTACAAGTGTATACTCGGAGGTTACAGGTTGAGGCTCAAGGCTGTGAGGAGAAACCCCCCTTGTAGCCCCAGCACTCATTGGCCCTGTGTCTCCTTTCTTCACAGATGTCCATGAAGGAGGTGGGGGATGGCTTACAGGACCAGATGAACTGCATGATGGGAGCACTGCAAGAACTGAAGCTCCTCCAAGTGCAGACAGCGTTGGAACAGCTGGAGCTCTCTGGAGGCGCTTCTTCTGCCTTCAGCTGTCCGGAGAGCTCACAGAAGCAGCCTGAGTGCCCTTGCTGGCAGGGCAGTGGAGGTCCTGCTGGGCCTGTGGCCTGTCCCTCCTCCAGCCAGCCTTCTTTTGACAACAGTCCCAAGTTTCCATGCCACAGGAGTGTCTGTGGGAAGGAGCTCGCTGCCATCCCCAAGACACGGCTGCCAGAGCACCAAAGCTGTACCCAACAGGGCATAGAGTGGGTGGAACCAGATGACTGGACCTCCACATTGATGTCACGGGGCAGAAATCGGCAGCCGCTGGTGTTGGGGGACAATGTTTTTGCAGACCTGGTGGGCAACTGGCTAGACTTACCAGAACTGGAAAAGGGCGGGGAGAAGGGTGAGACTGCGGGAGCCAGTGAATCCAAAGGAGAAAAAGGCCAATCCAGGGAGCTGGGTCGCAAGTTTGCCCTCACAGCAAACATTTTTAGGAAGTTCTTGCGTAGCGTGCGGCCTGACCGAGACAGGCTGCTCAAGGAGAAGCCGGGCTGGATGACTCCCATGGTCTCGGAGTCACGAGCAGGACGCTCGCAGAAAGCCAAGAAGAGGAGCCTCTCCAAGGGCTCTGGACGGTTTCCTTTTTCAAGCATGGGAGAGCCCAGGCACACTGAAACACCCGCCACAAGCAGCCCCAAGGCCTTAGAGCCCTCCCGTGGGGGCTTTGACGTTAACACAGCTGTTTGGGTCTGAATTCGAGAGATACTCGCTAAACCTAAAAGTCGGTCTCAGGCTGGGCCCTGGGGGAGAGGGAGGGCAGATGGCTCGGTCTTCAGGCCAGATGCAAGTTCCCAACCTCAGAAAGAAAGGAAAGCAGAGTTCTTAGGCCTCACTAGAGCAGTGGGGAGAGGCTATCACAGGGCAGGCTGTGCTGAGGGAATGTGTGTGTGTGTGTGTGTGTGTGTGTGTGTGTGTTGTTGTTGTTGTTGTTGTTGTTGTTGTTCTTTGAGGCTGGAGGTGACAATAGTTGGGAGAGGGAGGGAGGAGTCCAGGACTGGCCTATGACATTCCCAAGACCTCATTTGAACATTCTATATGGAAAGAGACATTAGCCCCTCAGGTTTCCCAGCAGAACTCCCAATAAAGACCTGTCTCAGGGCCCCCCAACCCATTTTAATGCTCTGTTTCTCTGGCAAGGCACTGCTACAGGCAAGGTGTTTTTGTTTTTGTTTTTGTTTTGTCTTTTTTTAGGGTTGGTGTCCCAGGATGGAACCAGAAAGAGGGAAATCCCTACTCACAGCCCTTTCTAGGACCAAGATTTCAGTCCATAGCTAGGTGCTGGGGAAGACTGAACAAGTAGGAGGGTGTGTGTGTGGTGGGGGTAGGGGGTGCGGAGAGGAAGCCTTAGATGCTCCCATATCTCCTCCAAAATGCAGAGGAGGGGGCCATGTGCCTTCACCCAGGTGCTGTCCCAGGAATCTAATTAGGCATGCCCACCCAAACGAAGCCGCAGTCTCTGAGAGCACACACACAGCTGCCATAAACCCAAACAGGTCAGAAGAATCTCAAGGTTATTGCTGGACCCTGGAGTCACACACTCCCTGGCTCAGCAGTGAGACCCCATCCTGACTCCTGAGGGTTGGGGTGATCCGAGAAACAACACCCATGCATTTAGAAAAAAAAATCCTTAGTCCACATTTCCTCACCCAGCGAACTGGATGCCTTGGGCCTCATCTATCCTTATCACCCTGGAAGTCAACAAGGGGACCTTTGGGGTGAGGTTGACGCCAGGCAAGCCCAGGGCCGCGGAGGTCCATGGTGGATTCATCTCAGCATCCCCTTCTTGGCCAGGAGAGAACAAAGTAGGCCCCTGTTCAAGCCCAGTCACCACCCCCCACCCCCCCACCCCCGAGGGTGCCTTAGCTCCTCCCTCCCTCCCTCCAGTAGACCCAGCTCAGCTTGATGGGGTGTGACAACTGCAATTAGAGGCAAGCCGCCTGCTGCCCCCAGAGCATTAGGAGCAAATTGGAGAAGAAAAAATAACAAGAGAAGCTCTTCTGCTTGCAGCCTAGACCCCCAGGGGACTGACAGGAGGGACTGAGTGGAGGAAGGGGGACCGATAGGGATGAGGTGGGGGGTGGGGGTGGGGCGGGAGGGGCATGGGGCAGTGGGGAGCTAACAGCAGCAGTGGGGAGAGTCACCTGCAAGTTCCCATGAGTTAAATGGTCTTTTTTTTTTTTCCTAAGTGGGGAAAGGGTTTTTTATTTTTGATCTGTTCTGGTTTTGCAAGGCAATGAGCCCATCTCTTTCAGACCTAGAATGACCTGGAATTATCTTCCCGATAAATCAATGGGGTCAAAGGGTCACGGCATCCAAGCTGCCCAGATCAGGCTGCTGGCAAAGGAAAGCAGCTCTCAGTTCGGATCCCTGGGCACCAGGCCTATCTATCTACCTTGGCCTGGAGTTTGTCAGCTGGGCTCACTCCTTTTGGCAAAGCAGGTCCTTTTCCATCCCGTCTCCCCTGAATTTCTGCCTCTGGTGAAGGAAGACGATTGTGGCTGCCTTTGGTGGCTGCTTGCAATGTGTGTGGAGAAGGAGCATGTGAGAAAGTCACACCATGGTTCCGGAAAGGCGGCACACTCAACAAATTATTCAAGACGCCATGGACTATGACTGTATAGGAAGCCAAGTCACCTCTTCGCCATCCGGGCAACTCACTTGTTTTGTGGACCAGCCATAGTTCAAATCATTTAAATCAACCAACATGACAGATTCCTCTCCTGTCTGGGCATTGTAATGGAAGGTGAGAACTCAACTATGGGGGAGAGCCAGTTGCTGACCTCCAAGGGCTACCAAGGAACAGGAAGAAAAGGAGTTAAACCACCACTTGGCCAGAAGAATCAAGGAACCAAAACAAAACAATTAGGAAGTAACTTTGGCTTCCCAGATAATCCACAGGTGCTGGGCACCTTTGCTTTTGTTTTTGTTTCCTTTTTGCTACACCTAGGAAACGGCCACTCATTTTACCTGAATAGGCTCAGAGAAGTTAAACTCCTTCAGGGTCACACAGTTACAAAGCTGGATCAAAACAGAAATAGGTTGTAATCGACTTCCAATCTTGTGTTCACGCTACCTGGCCAATTGTCCTTATGTGCTCTCCAGCCAGATCAAGAATCACACTTGGTCCTCTGAGATTATTCATGACTCTTCATGATGGACAAGCCGCATGCTCATTATCCATCGGAGGAAGTTTGCCTGGGCCTCAAACTACTATGTCATGCTTGGCTGATGAAAGATTATGGTGACTCAGCCTCATAGAACTTTTACTTCTCTGTCCACATCCTTGGCTCCTGCTGTGACAGCGGTGAGGAACACTCTGCTGAAGTGGAGCGGACTAGGAATGCCTCTGGCCTTAGCAGTGCAGAGTGCAGGGCAACGCATGCAGGGAGGAGATAGTGGAAGTAGGCAGAGAGAAACTGACAGCTTAATTCTGCCTCTTGGGCTCATTTTATGGTTAATTAGGACATGCAAATGAACTGGAAGCTCATTTACTCTCCTGCCTGGCATGGAAGCCAGCCCCATACCTGGCCTAATTTCTTGGCAGGCCTCTGCTTGGCCTAGGCATCATCTCAGGCCTCCACCTGCCTCTCCGTGGCCCTGTCTGTGGTCAGGCTATAGGTGTTTTCCAACCACAGCACCCACTGGAAGATCCCCTCCCTGATGGGCATGGTTGGTAGAGCCTGCCAGATCTCTTTGTTTGCTCCTTCCAGGCTTGCAGACCTGGAACCTCTCTTTCTTTTCTCCTCTAATCTCTTCTGAGGTCTACCCTCGGGGTGATCTCTAACCCAAACTAATCTTGAGGAACAGCCTTTTGGCTCAGCTCTGCCTAGCATCCTCACCTTCCCCCCCACAAAGGCTCCACTGGAAGAGGTCCTGTCATTCTCAAGTCACCCCAACATTCTCCGCAGGATAAAATCAAGAATACAGCATGTGTTGGGAGCCTGTGGCCTGGCTGCAGCCTCCCTGGAGAATGACCATTCACCTCAGGTGATCTCTCCAACCAGGGCGGTTCGTGTTTCTGCCAGCACCAGATATTTCTAAGAATTCCTGATCTCAAGTCAAACAGATAGGAATCGAGACCCAGGCCTGTCACTGTGAGCCTGGGCCTGTGGCCTGACCTGTTGGAGGCTCAGCTGCTCTTGTATGAAGCAGGGATGATGCAGACACAGAGCACAATGCACCAGGGGTGGAGAATGCTGTTCCCAACACACAGGATCCATAGAAACGGCACCAGCCACTCATCTCCTGCCTAACTATGGACCCCAACAGATAATGCTGAAAATAAACAGTGCTTTCTCTGAGCCTTGGTGTTGTGCTAAAAAGTATAGAGATTTTTGTTTTGTTTTGTTTTTTTAATCACAAGACTGTGGCAATGACTAGACAGGTACGAATGTGCTTTATGTCCACTGTACAGATAAATGCTGCTGTCCTAGGCTGTTTTGTCAAATGGTACACTCATACTTTTTGTCAAGTGGGAAAGGCTAGCACTCTGCCTGGGGCCAGGCTAGGAAGATGCTTGAGGCCCACACCGCTTAAGAACCTGCCCTAAAGCCAGGTGGTGGTGGCACACGCCTTTAATCCCAGCACTCAGAAGGCAGAGGCAGGTGAATCTCTGTGAATTGGAGGCCAGCCTGGTCTACAAAGCAAGACCAGGACAGTTAAGGCTACACAGAGAAACCCTGTCTCAAACAAACAAACAACAACAACAACAACAAAAAAGAACCTGCTCTAGGGACACATCCAATGTCTTATGTACCCAGGTCTTCCTCCCTGACAACGTGGGGCCTCAGCTGCAGGCCAGGGATGGAGCTGAATGAGCCAGATTTTGCACCTTGGTGGCCTGGGCTTCCTTCCAGGCCACACCACTCCTCTCCTCAAGCCAATCTGGGGGCCATCCCTAAGATTCATGCCCCCACAAAGCCTGAATTTGATAAGACCTACTCCCTGACTTTCTTGTGACCTTTCCCTTCCACCATCTCCTGCAAGCCCCATGCACACCCATGCAGCCATAGCCAAGGAGTCATCTTTGTCCCTGCAAACAAAGTCCTCATTCTTTATCTCACCGCCCCCAGTGTTCCCTGAAAGCACCTCTGTGCTGGTCAGAGGCCACAAATCAGTGTGCTCACAGCTGGGGGCAAATCTCATGAAAATTACCAGATTTTTCTTTCCTCTGCAGCTCCTCAAGCTGGATCCCTGACTGGACTCTACCCTGTCCAGAGACAGCAGGATCCCGTGTTCTGCACCTCTGCTCTTTGTTAACTCTCTGCGACACTATGTCTCCGCTCTGCTGGCGAGGCACTGGGTTACCCATAAAGATGCTCGTTCAAAAAAGGAAGATGTCCTCATCCAAGTGAAGTCCTTTTATACCAGAACCTGCGTGGTGTAGGAGCTGTGACTCCATCCTGTCTTTCTGTCCATCCCAAGTGTCAGAGGCCTGACCTTGCTCAAGCAGACCCCCAATTGGCTTGCTGGGCTTAGTTTCTGGAATTTCTCACCCACTTTACCCACCAAGGAGATGGGTCACTGCTCCATGCTTGGGTCTGGCTGTGCTGTTCCAAGTCCAGTTCCTGCTCAGAACTGCCTTTTACTTTTCCTGGCCTGAGAGCCACCCCGCAGCCCTCCCATAGGCCTCATCTGTGTCTTGGCCTACACCCCAGTACTTACTTGGCTTGGCGAGTCACTTCTGCACATGCTCTCCTTCTCAGTCAGACCTGTGAGCACCTCCAAGCTGGTGACGACTCAGCATTTCTGACTGGGCACAGGGCTGCTGCCTGTGTGATTCCCCACCTCCCAGGCTTTCTTAGTTGACCCCTCTCCTATTTTTTTTACAGCTTCAAAGGCCATTCCCCAGGAAAGAGGAAAGCCATGAGCAGTTATTGTCGGAGCAGGAAACCAGTAGACAGGCTCCCTCTTCAAGCTGTAGATAAGTCCCCTGTCCTTGGTCCACTGCTTGGCTTTTCTAGCCAATTCTATTTTAGCTCCGGCCGGCTGTGGAATCTAACCTCCCCCCTCTCACCTCCTGCCTGTTGTCATGCTGTCATTGGGCTGCTCAGGCCTTTCAGTTGATCACAGCCACTTTTCAACCAACAGCCAAGTAGAAGTAACCTTTGCCCCAGTCCCCGAAGTTTCTCCCTTCCTTGCCTGGCCTCCAGTCTTCCTCACAGGAATCACTTTCATGGATGTCCTTTCTATTAACATCTGGTCCCAGACCTTCCTACCCCAGGATGTTTTCCTAAGTTGCTATGCTCTAATGGGAACACCAAGTCGGCTAGATCCTCCTCCCCTTATTGTGACTATTATAGGAGGGGTGGGGTGGGCAGGGCAGAGGGAAGGAAACGGAGATTTGGGTGGTGAGCGCCTTCTCTACCTCCAGTCCCACTTCTGGCCACACTCCAGGCATTGTCTCCCCACCAGGCCTTGCTTTCCTGGAAGGCAGAAGGTCCACAGACACTCGTGTGGAAGTTACGGGAGAGGGTGGACACGAGAGCATACATAGATGGTGTGTGTGTGTCTGTGTGTATGGCTGGGTGGGTGGGGATGGGGGATTGACCCCTTGGCCTTGCTTTTACTCCACCCACACTCTCTGCCACTGAAGCACCCCCTCCCTAACACTGCATTAAGCACTTAGAAAAACAAAAACAAAAACAAACAACAACAAAACCAAAACAAAGTAAAAGTCCTTCCAAATGAGGCAAGCGCAGCAATTGAACCCCTGTGTAGCAGCTCCCTGGCCAATCTCAGACCAAGTTCAATCCACAGCCACCACTAGCCTAAGGACCTTGCTAATCATCACAGAGCCAAACCGAGTGAAGCAACTGTTCAGACCCTCTGTGGAGGTTCTAAGCATCTGTTCAGATGAATAAACTTAGAGCCCAGAAAATGGTTAGTTTTGCATCAGTGTTTCCAGGGTTGGCTTTAGGACCCTGATGTAAAGGGGTCAAATAGTGCCTTCAAGCTTCTCCATTAGCTCTACACAACCCACAAGGGACAGGCAGGCGCCACCTCCTCTGCTCTAAGACCTCCTTTGCAAACTGGGAAGACAGAATGCTTAGCATCTCCACATCCTAGACAGCCCATCCAGCTGGAGAGGAAGATCTCAGTGATGCTCAGGCAAGCTGGACCAGGAGCTACATTAGTAACCGTGGCCTGTGGATTTCTCATGCACTGGGGTGGGCCAGACATCAATGAGAAAGCTCGCTTCTACTCGATAGGACTAAAAATTATGATACAGACAACCCTGGAGAGCCAGAGGTACTGCTGCCCCATCTGTAGTGATAGGACAGGCAGGGAAGCTTAAGGGAATGAGAGCGAGCTAGTAGTTACCAAATGTCCAGGGTGTCAGGCCCCGTGCTAAACCTGAGAGAACAAACCATCTCAGGTAACAGAAATAAGAGCAAGAGCTTTTACTCCTGAATCTGACATCTGTGAGAGCCAAAGTGTCAGGAACTGGTGGTTCACGAAGAATGTTATTTATATGTACGGGTGTTTTGTCCGCATATGAATGTGTGTATGTATGTGTGTGTATGTCTGTATGTGTATATATATATTCATATTCATCACGTGCACAGTACCCTTGGAACTACTTAGATGCTTGTGAGCTGCCATGTGGGTACTGGGGCCTCTTCAAGAGCAACAAGAGCTCTTAAGTACTGAGCCATCTCTCCAGGCCTCAACAGTGTTCTTGATGACATACTATTGATTGTTTATGTTGTCTCTTGTTAAAATCCTTCCCGCGCATACCACAGACTGAGGCTCATTTCTCTCTCTACTCAATTCTTCCCCTTGTTCATTCTCCTCCAGCCATGCTGACCTCTTCATTAGTCTCCCCACATGGCCAGCACATGCTCTGGTAAAGCATTTGCCCTCATCCTTTGCCCAGTGTGGAGACCTTTCTCCAAGGCAGTTGCACAGGCTCACATTTTCAGTGCTTCCTCACATAGCCAACACAGGGATGCAGAAGTCTCCCACCTACTCATTCCTGTTGCCCTTTGTACCATATATATATATTTTTTTTTACAGCATTCATCATAATAAATACACAAGAGATTTCAGCCACTTTACCTATCTAAATGTGTGCTAAGTGGGTGCACATGTGCAAGGGCATGTATCCTTGCATATGCGTGTGAAGGCCAGGTCAATGCTGAGTGCCTCCTTCGCTGTCCACTGTATAAGACAGGGTCTCTCATTGAGCCTGGAGCTGTTCGGCTAGACGTGATAGCCAGTGAGCTCCTGGGATCGTTGTCTTCACTTCCCAGTGTTGGGATTACAGGGATCACTAGGTCCTGCCTTTTACATGGGTGCATGAGTGGTAGGGATCCGAACTCAAGTCCTCAACGTTTGCACAGGGGCCACTTGGGGTACCCACCTACTCATCTCCCCAGCACAATCTTTTGCCATTTTAAAAAGAAGTCTACAAGGGAAGGAATTTGGGTATGCTTGATTCACTGTATAGCTAACTATTGATAGGCCCATTAAAGATCACGCACTTTTCTGCTTTGTAGGCCCTCCAACTCTAGTGTAAGAATTTGAACATGGGTAAGATTAAAGAAACTCACAGAAAGCAACAGTTCAAAGTAAGAGCCACACAACTGTTTAAAATGGGAAGGTTTATTAAAGTTTTTCCTATATGGGAATAGCCAGTCTCCTGAATAAGCAATTAGCAGCTGGGCCCAGAACTATAGTTGTCTATTTCTTAACAAGCCCACAGCACTTGCAACTCCCAGGTTTCCTTCTAAAGTTGTTAATGTCTGGAAAACAGAATCCATGCTGTCTTCTCAACAAAGAACTCGGCATCCACTTCGAGCCTCTAGCTCTCCTTACAAGAACATTTAAATGTGATAGAGTTAAGAGACCTGCACAGTCAATGGATCCAAGATGAAACTGCAGGAAGGGAGACCAAAGATCAACCTAATAGCTGCACTGTCTTTGCAGGAATATCTGTGTTCTTATTCTGAGCAACACTAATGCTAATAGCTGGGTAGTCAGGCGTTCTCAATGCTCACATTCATTTGCTTCCCACAAGACAGGCTCTTTCCAGAAACCAACATGTTCTTTTGATGCTTGGTGTGGATTCAGTGGGGCTATTTTACACCTTAAATAAGCACAAGACCCAAATAAAAGTATGTTTTGAAAATTATTTTCCTCCTCCAGTTATGAGAGAATTTCTTTACAAGCTGACATTAAAAAAAAAAATCCTATGAGTATTGGTGAGGAAGAAAAACACAGTACTCATTCTCTTTCTGTCCCTTGGTCCCTAAGCCAAAACTCAGGACATATGGCTGACAAATACTTGGCCTGTGAGAGTATACAGGGAGCTATTTTAAAGTGGCCAGACTCAAGAAAGGCTGGATGTTACTACTACTCATATATGGAGAAAAATGACTCCAAACCACCGTTCTAGTGAAGTGGCTAACACCATAACAGCATTTCCTCTAAGTATTCATTTTACAAGTACATTACAACTTCAGAAAGGGACCATCTTACCAAGAAGTAAAATGTGGCCTCTGATGACAGGAGATGGAGGTGCCAGACCAAGATGAGTTTAGAGCTGGGGAGATAACGGTAGTTACACGCCAGCAGCCACTGCTTCTCCAAACACTGAGAGAAATAAATACTCAAATATCTACAGCTCATTAAGATAAACTGTATTCATACCTCCCACAAATTTTGTTTATCGTTTCTCCCTGAATAAGTTGTAAGTGCCATGTCTCTTTGTACAGGAAGGCCTGTCCAGAACACTTTTGGTTCAGTGCTGGTAGAAGCATCATGTGATACGGACGCTCCCCCTGGTGGCGGAAGAGGATACACTAGTATTTACTGTTAATTCTAAAACTAGATTGGAGGCATCAAGTCATTAAAATTGCTTGTGGTCTAGTTGGAAGAAGAAGAAAAAAATCTTACCAATTGTAGCATTAAGCTTCCTTTAAATTAATTTGTTGAGTAACAACAACACAACTAAAGCTATTATACCCCAAACAGCCACAAACACTACTATGGAATTTGTTCATGGATATACATCATAAGATTCAAATTGATAGAGACTCTTGAATTTTTGGCTGTAAATATATATCTTGTCTTCAATCACCCTTTTCAAGACCAAGGAGTTCACAAAAAGACACTATAAAAGGACAACCCTCTAGCTTAACAGAACACCTTTCCAATTTGTTCAGCAAGTAAAGATTTCCCTTCGATAATGCTGCATTCTTTTGACTCTGCTGGTCTTCCCTTGAGCATTTTTCTTGAGTTTTACTTTTAATCCAAGTGGAGAGTGTAAGATGTGACAAAGGAATATGATAAAAATCAGTTCCTGCTCCTGGTAACACTTTGATTTAATGTAGCGAATATCTACACAACCCATGTGACACAGTGTTTAGACATTTTATTGGTTTGTGAGAGATCTGTCTGTCAATGATTTTAAGTCCAAAGAAACGTGAGAAGTAATTCAAAACCTAACTGACTTCAAATGTCCTTAAAATATGGTGCCTACATATTCCTGTAGTCCCAGCTACGTAAGGTGCTGGGCCAGGAGGATCATGTGAACCCAGAAGTTTGAAGCAAGACCTCATTTAAAAAACAATTAACAACAACAACAACAACAACAACAACAACAAATGAAACAAAAAAAACCCCCAGCTTCTCTCACTGGGAAAACCTGACCCTATCCTTCCACTTGCGTTTTAGCTTTTTAAAGTTTTGCCCCTCAGTCACAGACATGCAGAACTGGATCAAGAAAAGGGAAATGTTAAGTAGCTAAGTTTATTAGAATATCAAAATACAGTTTCCAAATTTTCAAACAGTATTTTTGACATTTTTTCAGGTTGGTCAGATCTTACATTTTAAAGCTGACTTAGTAACTGAAGGGCTGCCCACATGTCTGGCAATGTCGGCAAGGCATGAACACCTCTTCACACCCAGCTGCAATGAGACCGTATCTAGATCCCTGAGCAAAGACTTACTTTCTAGCACTGGTCCCTTGGTTTCAGGGACAAGGCACAGGGTTTCCTAAGCTTGGCATCTGCTCTCTTCTCCAGTACGCACCTGGCCAACAAGTCATTTTGCTTTCTCTTTCTTCGTGAGGAACACCCAGCAGTACCTCCCTAAGTCCATGGCCTACATAAGCCTCATCTCTGTAAAATGCAACTGGGAAGGAAAAGAAGAGCACCTCTGTACAGCCAGCTCGACTGTGACGTGGCCATTTTCATATCACACCGGCTACACTACTCATATAGTGAAGTTACGCGTCCCTTTTTATGCTCTGACTTGCAACAGCTTCCCTCAAGTCCTCGCATCTATTAGGAAGCAGGTTTGAAGTTTTCCACGTAACCCTTCATTGGTGGACTCACACCAACACATTAACCACGGCAGGGACTCCCTGGGTGAGATCACAAGCTGTGCAGGATTCGCAACAGTCAAAGCCAAACCCCTATACAGCAATAAACTTATCTTTTCACATATAAAAATAATACAGAGTGGGATATTTTATTCAGTAAGATACAATCTTTAAGGTCAAGAGAGAATATATAAAACTATTCTATGTTTTCTGGCGTGTTTTACTGTATAGTAAGAATAAATATATCTAGAGCAGGAAGTGTGAGATCTGTTCTTAGAGAAATCACTGATTAGTGTAGTTTAGAGCCAAGTGTTCTGCAGAATCCAGGCAGAAAGGAGCTACTGCTGCATTTTAAACAATGTGGTTGTTATAAAATAAAGGACTTAAGTCTATAAACAATAACAAAAAGACACAAACCAAATGAAAATGTACTAAAATTTAATCATCCATAAAAGCTGTAATTTAATCTGACAGTAAAACACAAGAAGCAATATTAGAGTTGGTTTAGTATATTATATATTTTAGCTTTGAAAGCCATAGAAATCAGTTATCCCAGTTTTTTCTCTATAAAAGACCCATTTTTCCAAAGCATTATGCACAAACAATTTTAATAGAATATAATGACAGATGATTTTTCATAATTTTTAAATATAAAATGAAGTCAATGACTCAGAAAAGTTATCTGCTGCAATGAGTTTGAGGGAAGATTTCATAATCTTTATCATTACAGATATAAAGTGTGATGGTTCGACTTTTTAGTGCTTGATAGGGAGGAGTCATGATAAAAAGGTCAATATGAAATCATTTGATTATAGTAGTAACATCTAACATTTGAAATGCATCCATGCTCTTCTGTATAATTGTATTAAGAGTCAAGTATCTTATTTCACATCTGTTATAACTGCTATTGCAAAGGAGAAATACTATGTCTTATTTCCAGGAGATATACACAGAGCAACTTTTTCTCCAGGGAACTTGTGCAAACCAATATAAGATCTAAATTCTTCACATAATATATAAAACAGGAGAAGCCTCTTCAGATTTAGTTTTTGAAGTCTGGAATGCTGGCACTTTCCAATTAGGCAACAGTTCTTCATTTCTGTAATCTGGAACATTGAACAGACACAGACAAATATAGACAGAGTTCTCTCAGTGTTGAAAGGTGGCAGTCAATAAACAGGTATCTAGTAACACACAAATGGTAACTGCTGTTGGCCATTAGTAAGGAGCTGAAGCTCACCGCGCTCCTTCAGTACAAGAGCTACCTTACTTACTTCCCATTAAACATGGCCAGGCGTGGAGGGACAAGGATCAGGAGCTCACGTCAAACCTTGGCTACAGTCTGGAGTGCACAAGACTGTCTCCAACGTTCAAATCAAATATAAAAGACCCAGTTCACAAACAGCTATTATTAATCAATCATTTTCGTTTGTCCCTGGTTTTGTTATACTTAGTATTTCACATCTCATTTAATACCCTACCTATAAAGCATTTTACTACCTTATTTTTCATTACCTTATTCAACATTTGTGTGGTCATGTGCCACCACACTAAGCTTCAGCAGGTCAATGCACAGCACTCTGAATGCGAAGGCCTCTATTATTGGGCATTATTACACACCTACAAGGATCCCAGGAGACTATACTTTAAATTGAATTATGTACAAGTCTAAAGATTGATGCAACTAATATAAATAGCTTATTTCTAGACCTAGGCAAGATTTCTTTTCTCTAAGGTAAACTTCATGTATGAACAAATTTTAAAATCACGATAGGCCAAGTGGTATATTTTCCTTTAATCTAAACTGAAACTAAAAACAAAACAAAACATTTTCTGAGAATGCAAAGTTAAAACTCAGGTTTGCCAAGGTAGCAGCGTCAATAAGGCAGACAACTCTAAAAGAGTATAACAATATATTATCAATTTGAAACTTCATTTTTCTATCTTTGTGTCAAACACACACACAAAGATCAGTAATCTTAACAAAAACCACTTTCAGGAAACTAATGATTTAAAGTGCCTTAATCAATCTGTTTCAGTAAAAAGCCACTTAGCTCTTCCGTGACACCAACCATTTAGGTGTTAGCTCATCTCCCAAGTCTGAGCACCTGAGACAGTCTCTGCCCTTTCACTCCTTTCTATTTTCCCTTTAAAAAGTTTGCAGTTGCTCAACTGTTTTCTCTACTTGAGATACTTACTCATCACCATCTCCAAGGAGTATAAATTAGCTCATCAGGAGATAGGAAAGCAGTAATCTACTAAATAGGCCCCAAAGGTCGACAGTAGTTAGCGTCAACAACTCTCAAGTGAGGAGAGTTTATGTTTCTCTTCTAACTCCATCAAATTTAGTCATATCCACATAATTAGCTCAAACTACACCATACATCTGTTCCATGAAAGCATTCTGTTTGGGTTTAGTAGCTGACAAAGAAGAGACATCAGGGGATTTAAATATGTAATTAAAGGAAAACAAGTAACCAGCTCACAGAGCCTGGCTTTTTACTGACTGGCAGTGCAAGTACTGCCATGAGTATCTTAATGAAAGCTGAAATGCTACCTGAAGTCAACTACTACTTGATGCAACTGGCAAAGCCAGCCACTCTTAAGAAGAACTGACAAGTACAACTACAATGACATGACACCACACAACAGACAGAATGGCTCAGGATTAGAAAGCCTGAAAATACCAACCTTAGGGAGGATGTGGAACTCATGAATTGCTGGTGCATGTGCCCTGGGTACCGTCACTTAAAGAATCCATATATATAGCATATGAGCTGGTCACTATGCTTCTAGACACATGCATGTGCTTACGTCACGCACACAACTGCAAGCTATCCAAATATTTTGCCTGTTTTAGTTTTAAGACAGGGTCTCACATAGACCTGATTGGTCTGACTTTGCTATGTAAGAGAGACTGGCTTTGAACTTCTAATTTTCCTGCCTCATTCTGTCTAGGACAATAGGTATGGGCTGCCAGGCTAGGCTCAGTATTATGCATACTAATTCCTCAAAAGTACCTCAACAGAAAAACACCTACTAGTCAAATAATACAAATAAACCACTGATACACATAACATGGATACTGCTAAAACACAGCTCTGGGTAAAAGATGGCAGAGACACCTTGTATGTTTCTGCTTATGCTAAGTTCAGAGAGTAGCAAACAGAAATGTTAATGCTAGCTAAGTGCTCTACCCAGACTCTAGTACTATTTCTCAAATGTCTACTCTTTGGCAGGTGTTGGCAACATGGTGGCGAGCAAATCAAACATGGTCTTCAGAGCCTTAGACTATTCTGGAGAGGAGCATACAGAGAATAAGTAAAGAGTGAAATGGTTAAAGCCGGGGGTGGGGGTGGGTGGGTGGCAGGGGGTGGTGGCAGGAAATGAGGAAGGCATTTGTTTTGCTTAAGCATCTTACCTGGCTCAGAGCTGCTGCTGACTTCAATTCTAGAGCAGCAGACATGATTTCTTTTTAGGCTTCTTCTTTTCCACTGGTGTTTTTCTATTTATCTGTCTGACCAGATCATAAAATATCTAGGTAGAAACAACAATAAAAAGTATTGATTGTTTGTTCCACAAAATGATTGAGTGTACTAGGTATTATTCTGTCATTAGATCTGAGCTTTGCTGTTTTTTTCTGAGGTCAAGTTTCTTAGCTCTTCAAGCTAACTCTAAGAATAAAGCAGGACTTACCAGTTCATGATAAAGGACACATACCTGCTCTTAGACAGTCAGGAGTCATTTAAAAAAAAAAAATCAGGTAGTGAGCACTTGAAAGTATAACTGAATTATAGCACCAAATGACAGCAACAGCACCAAAGGCGTTCCTTCCCTCCAACCCTCCTAGGTCCACCAAGTAATAGCACTTTGCCACTTTTTCTCCCTCTCTCCAAACACATTTACTTTTGAACGTGTGGTACTAGCATGAGCCCTTAAAGGGCTCAGAATACTCTCATATAACCTAAATATAATGCTGATCATAGTCTAGATAGTTAACATCAATACATTTCGTTGTATTATCTTGAGTGCAAGTTCCTCTTGGGCAGAATCTATCAGGATCCATTTTGTTTCTTGATACTGCAGCATCTGTCTATCTGTCTGTTATTATTTGCTTATTTGTTTGAGATGTGGCCCAATTTCAAGCTCAGGCCACTTCAAACTCACTAGTAGTCAAGGCTGGCCTTGAAATCTGATTCTCTCGCCTCCATCTCCCAAGTTCTGGGGCCTCAGATGCAGAGTACCTCATGAACTGCTTTTAGCCTTTTAAATTTGGGAACAGTTCTTTGGTCTTTGTCTTTTAGGGTTTTATTATTTCTAAAAATAAAATCTAAAAAATGTATAGAATTTTCCTCAATTTGCATTTGATGATGATGATGTATAGTTTAGGCTGGGACAAGAAAAAGCATGTCTCTCTTCAGGTAACACACAATCAGGTTCATGATGCTCACCCATTATCAACTTTTTTTAAAGGTAGGGTCTCACTATGCAAGTTTCAGTATTCACTTGGTAGACCAGGCTGGCCCTGAACTCAAGAGGTTCATTTGCCTCTACCTCCTTAGTGCTGGGATTAAAAGCTTGCATCTATCTACATGGTCAAAGCAAACACCACCACCACACAGGAAAAGCCCACCAATTCTTGGTTTGAAGTGACAAATAGTATAGTTATAATCTTGGAGATTCATCTTTGGAAGAGTAAAAAATATCAAATGCAAAAATACAATACCTCTCATTTCATGAAAGCAGGCAATTTTTACTCCATTGTGTTTATATGTGTAGTTTTACCATATTAAGCATGCCAATGCGTTAGCACATAGACTGCATCAGCTAAATCTGTTTTTTGGGCTTGGGATGAAAGTGAAGGCCCTTAGCATCCTCATCCGATTAACTGTTCTGAAGTACTGGCTTTAAGGAATACAACAGGAATGGACTGGTAACATCTCAACAGATGTCAAACAAACTTTGTTGAAGGCAGATTTCCTGTTTTACTTTTATTTTGCAGTGTTGGGAACTGATTCAGCCCTTGCTCGTGTAGGCAAACACTCTACAGCTGAGTTGTGCCTTTAGCTGAATGACTTAATAGTCATGGTTTTGTTAGACAAGGTCATTCAATTTTTTAAAAGTGCTTTCTATTTTTATTTTCCATGTATATATCTCTGTGTGTGCTTGTGGAGTCCAAAGTGTTAAGATCACCTGCAGCCAGACTTAGAGGAGGCTGTGGGCCATGGGTGCTGGACCTAGCTCGTAATAAAGCCCTATGAGCTCTTAACTTCAGAGCCATCTCTAGTCCAAGAATGCCTTTGATCCAAGGATACACATACTAAAATATAGAGGAGGGGTGTGTGTGTGTGTGTGTGTGTGTGTGTGTGTGTGTGTGTGTGTGTGTATTCCACAACTATGTGGCAAAATGTTAAAACTAGTGCATCTAAATGAAGAATAGATTATTTTTCTTGTTCTCAGATTATTTAAAGTAAATTTCAGAAGCAAGAGATTTAACATCATTGACTTACTTTATTTCTTTTGTTGTTGTAGGCAGTAGTGGGGAATTAGAGGCAGGACCTGCGCAAGCTAGGCATGTCCTCCACCACTGAGCTGTATTCTAGCCTGTGTATTTTTTTTTTAAAGATGACAAACAAACTACATTTCTTTAAGATGAAAATCAACTGCTCGTTTTAAAAATGGCTCAAATATTACAATACCAAATTGCTGAAAAAAAGCGATTCATTACAAAGCTATAAATATATTATTTTCTTTTTTGTTCCACCCATCCAATTCGCTTCTTCTAAAAACATTCCACTCATTCTTTATAAGCCTATTTCTAAGAGAAGGTTAAAAACTATAACATAAGCAAAATGTAGCTGTTTTCACAACACTGAAGACTTTGAGAACTTAAGTTTATGAGTCATGAAAAAGCTTTCACTGGTGTACAAGGCTTAACATGCAAGCTATAGTACAAAGTGACAAACGTAAAACCAGAACAGTAAACTAAGGAAACACATACATGTGCTTCCTGTTTCCGTTTCCTCACACCAGCCACTGCCACCTTCTGGCACACATTACAGAGACAGGTAACTGATTGTTTGTAGTATTATTCTAAATTATTTCTTTGGAAAACATTGCCTACCTCACAGCAGCAGGTGGTTCAATGAAGAGGGCAAGTTCGAACTATAATATTTGGTTAGAAATGCTGAAAGTCCCCAGCCTAGGTTCTTCCTCATCTCTCTGAACTATAGAAAAATCTAGAGGGAACACAGAATAGAGTTTCTCAAGCCCTCTCCCATTCCTAGTTGGGATGTCTTTATTCCAAGCACTACTCCAACCTCGGCAAAGAACCAGAAATTTGGGGCTAAGATTGAGGTGACTCCAGTGCACTGAGTGCTACTTGTAGAGCATTAGAAGGCTCTGGCCAAGCACTGTGTCCTTGTTTCAAGTTTCAAGTCAAGAGCTGAATCTTATGAAATTACTACTCCTTTCTCTTCATGCATCCAGGGTCCATACAAGCATTTATACAGCAGCTTAAGTTGTCTGAGCAGATATGAACTATCCAAGGAACTCTGCAGCTGGACTATAGGCTGTGAAAAGTGAAGCCTTAAAAAAAAAAAAATCTCATTTCTAGCATGAAGCCTATGTGGTTTTTGAAAGTAGAGATGATTATGAAGACTATGACATTTTTCATTGTGTTTTAAACCCCTATGTGAAACTTAACAAGACTGCTGTGAATAAGTCAACTAGATTGCATTAGAAACTGCAAACCAGGGAGGTTTAATAGCCCATGTATGTTCCCACAATCATGTAATGATAAAAGATGAAGGATACTTACTTCCTCCCTACTAAACTCTGGATGCTATGGGGAGAGGTCTTGTGTGATGGACTCTGGTCCAACTCAGCCCCGCACACTTGATCAACTGAAAGGTTGATAGCAGTGAGGGTGGCACAAGATTTTAAAGGCCAACCATCTTACATAAGGTGACACTGCACCCCAACTCTACTCAGGGGCATTCACCGACTGTAATGTAGCATTCATTACAATATTTTTTGTTCGTTTTCCTATAGCCCAGGCTGGCCTAGAACTCATCTTTCCTGCTTTGGCCTCCAGAGTGCTGGAATTGTAAGTGTATGCCACCACATCTGGCTCCAGAAAATTCTGATTCTACAGATGAACGGATGGCTTAATGACTATCAATGTCTTCTCGTTTACCTTGTAGTGCACAGCAAATAACTGTTACGGCAGCTCTCAGCAGGACTTGCTCCCCAGCTAGATGTAAACTTAAGGGCAGAAATAGTTATGCCTGGATGACTGTGACCTGGCTGCAGAATGACGTGCCAGGCGTACAACAGGTACTCAATATGTTTGCCAGATAAATGGAATTAACAGATTTTTGTATTTTTTTATAAGTGGTTTCACCTAAAAAAGCAAGCTTTTGCATTTTTGACTATGTGTAAGAAACAGAATCTGTAGTAAGCAGATTCTTCCCTTACCAGCTGTTTAAAATAATAGTCTACAAGCACAGACATGAAAAGTGACTTACAGAATCAGAGGCCAGAGAGCAGCAGTAAGTGGAAGCCCAGCCCTGATGACCAAGCCCATGCTTATTCTCACCTGTGTCTAGGTACCTGAGATGCTACAATGGCAAGTGCATACGCCAGAGAAGGGGACAAAAGGCTTACTCTGACTTTATGACACCATTTATTTTCTTTTTCAAAGGCGTTTGGTAAAGTTTCAAAAGCAAAAGGAATCTCATGGGTTTACCTGATTGATGGTAGCAATTTGGGAAATGCACTAATTTTTTAGCGGCTCAACCAACTACAGCTATTCAAAAAGAGGCACATAGCCTATTTGCAAAGCCTTCTGGTCTACAGTTAAGATTTTAAGATAGTGGAGTGCTTAATGTAGCCATGTGCATCTGGAACATCAGCCTGAAAGACTGAGGGGTTTGAATTACATGTCTATTCACACAGAGACCCCACACTTTCAGGCATGCATCAAAAGTGAGGCAAAAATCAAAAAACAAATTTTATGATGGCATTTTTATAACAAAAGTTCATTATAATAACAATTTTAAATTTTTGTACTCCCCTCCTGGACTTTACCACCTATTTATACTCATCTGGATAGGTAACTGTTATAACATAAAGGTGTTGTGACAAGCTTCACATTCTAATTTTGGCATATCTCTTAAAAAGCTTAGCAGGACTTTATATACAGCCTTTGGCAATAAAGTAAAATTAGGTGTCTGCATTAAAACTATCAGAAAGTGATGTCATGGAAGCCAAGGAACATGGTACCTAAAAATTACTATTTTGTACAAGGTAATAAAATTGATATTGCTATATTTTTTCGAAAAAAACTGGCTATGAATTTAAGGCAAAAGAAAATAAAAAGGCACTTATTTGTACTACCCAACAGTTGCAGGTTACCTCATTAACGTTGATCTTTGACTTTGCAGAGGATTCTAAAAAGGCACAGTTACACCACTGTCTTGCTAAATTCTGGCCTTGTTCTTTGCCAACTACCCGCTCATCTTCCAAGTCACATTTATTGCCAACCAAAATCATTGGAACCTGCAGGAAGGAAAAAACAGCAAATGAATTACATGCTCATTACTTACCCTCTCTTGACAAATAAGCAGTTACTTGCTACTAACTGAAACACACCAGTTTACAGCTGTATGCATCAGTAAGTGCTTAGGAAGGGCAGAGAATTCCTACTAGGTTTGCATACCAAAATATTTTAAAGAATATGATCCCATTTTCCTTAATTTTAATTTTGTGTATGAATGCTGTGCACCATATTCGTGTGTGGTTCCCAGGGAGGCCAAGAGCGCTACATATGGCTGTGAGCTGCCATGTGGGCGCTGAGGGTGGAACCCTGGTCCTCTAGGAAAGCAGCAAGTGCTTTAACTTCTAGGCCATCTCTCCATCCCCTAATGATTCTAAAATTCTTATGTGGATTACTACAAACTGTCACAAATATTTGATCCCATTATGAACTATAAACGCCTTTTCTTGTTTGGTGTGGCTCAGCCCTAGCACACATCTTTTACCCAGGAGCTTGATGTACTCGGGATTTAATAAAGTTAACCCAGGTCAAGAGGCAGAGCAAGACACCAGCTGAGAGGCATTAAGTAGACAGGAGGGACTTTGAGAGAAGAGTCTTTAAGACAGCGTGGAGAAGGAGAAGGAGCTTTTTGGCTTTTAGCTTTTGGCTTATTCCTCCTGTGCTGTCATTGAGTTAACAAGCTTTTGGCTTTTTCCTTAGGAACGTGCGCTGAGGAGGAAGGCCAGCTGGGTGCTTTCTCTGCCTCTCTGAGCTAGCAAGTTTTCATACTAGCATCTGGCTCCTGAGCAAAATTGAATGGTATTGGTAAATTTGAATGATTTGGGATTTTTTTTTAAACAACAACAAATAGCTCAATTTTAATTATAAAACTGAAGGAAAAGGAATTCCCCTGCCATACAGGAAACAGTATATTCACTGGTCCTAAGTAGTTTAAAAGTAGTTTAAATCTCACAGGTCTAATAAATACCAAAAATAGTGACAAGACATTATTAGCAGCTTCTACTTTTATACTTAGCATTAGACTTAAAGGCTATTTAGGTAAGATATTAAGATGAATTAAGAATAAAAATAGGAGTTGCAGCAACAGCTCAGTGGTCAAGAGCACTTGTTCTTCCAGAGGACTTGAGTTCAGTTAACAACACTCATGGTCAGAGAACCCACATCACCTGTAACTACAGCTCCAAAGAATAAAACATCTTCTAGCCTCCGTGACCACCCCTCAGCATAGGGAGAAAACACACACACACACACACACACACACACACACACACACACACTTTTACTCCATACCACAGATGCTTGACTATCTTAAAACACAACATCCTATACTTCCAGCCAAACACACAGCTAACAAAGTGTGTAAGGTTGCTCAGCTAAAAGTTCCGAGAACAAAGCCAGAGAAGAAACAGTGTCACAGAGATGGTGAACCTTCTACCCCAAACAGGGTACAGTAGGCAGTCTAGCCACCGTCATCTTTTTCCCTTTCCTGATGGAATAAAGGGGATTAACATTACCAGAACTCACTGATCTGTAAGTAACTTTATGGAAACAGTACTCTTTGGATAAATTAGTCATAAAAACAAAGAAGATTATTTATTAAAGGCAATTATGGTGTCATATGGCATAAATTCCTCCTACCTACAATGTTATCCAGGTTAAGGTCCTGGGTAGATGAATATGCTCCCATTAGAGAAAATATGCAAAACCAGAAAAGTACAACTGAAAATTTCTATCTTAATTTATATAATTGAAAGGAATTTTCCTATTGCCTCAAATTGATGTAAACATGTAAAATGTATGTTGGGCCTTTTTATACAAAAGATAAGAAAAGGGCATACGCGACCAACAAAGGTGTTGCATGCCTATAGTCTTGGTACTTAGAAGATGGAGACAGAAGGTTAAATGCCAAGCTAGCCTGGGCTCTAAGAGCAACATACTGTGTTACAACACCAAAGCAACCCAAAGAACACGTGTGACAGAATTTGAGAAATAGGAATATTAATCTTTATGGCTTGTTAGACGCTACTTCTCACGCTCAAAGCGCAATGGGAGTACTTCAACTTCCTTCTTCTGTGAAGCATTTGACTCCTCATCTCTACTGTACTTTTTATCCACATGGCAAAACGTTCATTTTACCATAAACATTCTCATTTTCTAAACATCTCAGCATATAATTTATAAGTTATTTTTGAAAGCCGAAATTCACTTTCAAGGGCTCCTTTTGATATATGCTAGTTGCCTTCCAAACTTTCTACTGATGACAAAGCAGATACTTTTATTTGGCTATAGAGAGACAGCACAGTGTGTTATATAGAGAAAAATACTTACATCTTCTGTGTCTTTAACCCGTAAAATCTGTTCTCTCAAGTCCTGTAAGTCATTAAACGTAGACTGAGCTGTAATTGAATAAACTAGTGCAAACCCTTGGCCATTCTTCATATATAAATCCCTCATTGCTGTAAATTGCTCCTATAACACAAAAAAATAAAATAAAATTATAAATATAAAAGCAGTTTTTGAATGTATACTGGGATAATTTTAAACAGAATTATCTCAAATAAGTACCTACATTTCAAATTACATATTATCATAAGACTTTCTACTAGTTTCTAGAAACTGAGGTAAATGCTTGCTGACACAGTTCCTTTAATATACAAACTTTAATGTGTTTTGTTTGGAAGATTTAGCCAGGCGTGGTAATGCATGCCTTTAATCCTAGCACTGGGGATACAGAGGCAGGTGGATCACTGTGAGTTCAAGGCCAGCCTGGTCTACAAAGTGAGTCCAGGACAGCCAAGGATACACAGAGAAACCCTGTCTGGCGGCGGTGGCGGGGGGGGGGGGGGGGGGGGGGAGGGAGGGAGGAATATGGGAAGATTTATATATGAGTACCACTCAAATACAAACAATCCAAGATACAAATCCAGTACTGAGTTATAGTCACCCAGCAAGGCCGGTCTCACCTAGCTCTCTACTGACGTTTATCAACTTGACAACCAGTACATTACATTATCAACCCTAGATTAGACTCTTTTGAAAAGAGCTTTTCCATATATATATATATGTGTGTGTGTGTGTGTGTGTGTGTGTATGCTCCCTGAATTTCAAATTCTTAGAAAAGATCTGAGACTATTTTCTTCAGATTCACTAACCATTAACATGGTCACAGAGTCTCAGTAAATTAAAATGACTGTTTGATACGTACTTCCTCATTTCTTTGGAGAAATCATTATTGTGTGTTATAACCATAGGTAAAATACAAAACAGAAATGTATCTAAGAAGCCCTTGGACTTTATTTACAGTATTAGGAAGGCACTTATAAGCAGAATATTAAAAATGTATTTTTGTGACGTCTTTATCATTAAACATATAAACACACAAAGCTTTACAAGCTTTTGCTTCTTTGGCCTGCTGATCCCCACTGTCACCATCTCCATCCCATCTACTATATCCAAAACAGTTCTGGACGCTCCGCCTGACTGCTATATTGCAAGACAGCAGCTGAGCTGATATGCATCCACTTCCTAAACCTTCAAGTTTAGTCTTTTGTGCATTTTTCTGGATTTTTAAATGTAAACTTTATTAGAAATTCTGGCATTAACATACCTTCTATGTTCTGTTGAGATTAGGTCTCTGTTACCTATCCTATTAATCAACAGCACAAATACACACTGTACCACTACAGTCAGTTATGGCTCTTACTGAGAACCCCAAACTCCTTCCTAAGGACATTCTACAAGAAGGCCCTCATCTGTTTAACAACTGGTTCAGCAAGAGGTATATGCTGCTGGTCAACAAGAGAGGCAAAAGCCTCTCATGGAATGCACATGGAGATAAGACAAAAATGAAGTATGAGGAAAAGAAAGAAAGAATTTCTCTTTTTCGTTTTTTTTTTTTTTTTTGAGGGTGGGTGGGGGTGTGGAATAGAAGTTTACATTTTAAAGAGGTAGGCACTTACAGGTAGCAGGAGAGCAAGAAGGAAGATGAGGTTAATGTATGCTCTTATAAGGTGCCCCAGGCAGAAAGCAACAAATACACAGGTCCCAGGAGATCCTAGAGTTTTTGAGAAGCTGCAGGAATCAATTATCTAGATAGCCGAGGAGCGTGAGACTAGGGAGAGCATACCTACCTTAAGTACAGTTCTGAACTCAAGTACCTTTTTAGAAAAAGTCCTTACAGCACATACCTTACTTCAATATAAAACGATTGCTTCCCCCACCCGAAAACCTTCAGATTTTCAAGGGGAACTCAATACACAATTTAATTATGATGTGTGGGCATCAAGCACATCACAAAACTATTTTACAAAGAATATTTATGCTTACATTTAGAGAATTTTAAAAAATCTGAATAATTACTTTACACAGAGAATTGATAACAAAACCTGCTTACAAAATAAAACCTATTAAAAGAAAAGAAAGAAATCCTTACTGTTCCTGCAGTATCCAGGATTTCCAGCATACATTGTTGGCAATCTACTTCGACTTGCTGTTGGGGAGCAAAGAAGAAAACACAAAAAAGCAACATAAACATGTTTTCCTTTTATCTCTTCAAAGTACTTATTAACAACTACCAAGTGTTTTTTTTTACTTAGTACTGCAATAAAGAACAGCAATATTCCACTAGCAATATTCCAAAAGCCAGGATGGTTAGAGCTGAGTGTAGATATTTTGACTGCTGTAATGATGCTCATTTGTTCTTATTGAATGGCAAAAGAACAGGCTTTGTAATATAAGGAAAATGGTATATACAATTCTAACAAAAAACAATTTCTAACAGAAAAATATGAATATATATATACATGAATATAAATATATATTCTTCGTGGAAATCAAAGAATTAAAGAACCCAAGCTTGGCATGACAGTTCCTACCATACAATCTCAGCACTGGGGAGGCTGAGGTGGTAAGAATTTTTATAGGTCCTATGAGTAATAGAGAGACACTATCTCCAACAGAAGATGAGGTCAGGCTTCACTGAACCACCTGAAATGGGTCAAATGGTATGCAAGAAGATTTTGAGTAATAGAAACTTTACCAACTTACTACAAATACGTTGTTGACATTTTGCTTTAATATTCACAAAATCTGCAACATAAGGAGAACTCGGAAGTGTTAAAATAAATAACAATGAGCTATTTATTCCTTAAGAACATACACGTTCTTTAAGTCTTTAAGGGGCTCTTCAGAAAACAAACTGTGTAGAAGGTGAAATATAAACACAACAGTTTCATTTCCCCAGTCTTCTAATAGACTGGCCAAAAGAAAGCATTAGTTACCAACTCTGGAAATTTTTAATAGAAGGGATTAAGAAAATCAGTCCTTCATCATGCTAGGGACAGCTCTTGCGTTTTGGGTGAAGACTTAACTAGCAATTTATTTGGGAGAATTTTCAATAAGGCAACACATTGCCTAAAAACAAACACACTGCCCTACAGGCTCTTCTGACTCTGCCTCTCGGCTAGAGTAATGAGGAGGAGCCCCTCTGGTGGGGCCCGGAAGCCATCACCCACCCAGATCAGGCAAAATCAGTGCCAGAGCCTTCAGGGAATGAGGAGCCAGGCCTGTGGCTTCATAGATATCTAGAGCTCAACTGGGTTAATTTGTAAAAAATGATCATTCTCTCAGTACTTTCTAAAAAGCTTACTTCAACTTAAGTTATAGTGCTATCAAAGACAGATTCTAAAAACAGGTACCCAACAAAGCATTCCTTGCCTCTCTAGTGAGATGTAGGTTTAATCTTTGGGAGGAGGGGTAACCCTATTTCTTTCATGGTATTTTGTTATCCTACCCTCACTTAAATACTTGGAAAATAAAATCATGTAAGATTTTTATAGCTTTACATATTCTTGTAATAATAGAACATATTTTTGTCTTGTGTTTTGTTTTTGTTTTTCGAGACAGGGTTTCTCTGTGTAGCCCTGGCTGCCCTGGACTCACCTTGTAGAACAGGCTGGCCTGGGACTCACAGAGCTCCGCCTGCCCCTGTCTTCCTAGTGTTGGGATCAGAAGCGTGCACCATACCACCAAGCCGGCTTCAGAATGTCAAGACCAACTATTTGCTTCTTTTTAAAGATACATTTTATTCTATTCTATTTCTCCCCTGGCCCTTTTTTCTTTTAAAGACAGTGCCTTTGCAGACCCTGCAGAGCTCTCCACGCCTCTGTCTGCAGTGTGCACCACCTGCCTCACCTGGCTTCACTTGTTTAAGAGAAATTTTGGGTTCACCACAAAATTAGGGGAAAATAGAGATTTCCCACTGATCACAGCTTCCTTCTCTCTTATCAATATCCTGCAGCACAGTGGAAGTTTGTCACAATCAATGAAGCCACAATGATACATTGTTATCAACAAAAATCCACAGTTTGTACTACAGTCCTGTGTGATAATATTATGTTCCACAGACTTTGAGAAACATGACAGGTACTCCCACTCCTTTTACACATTTCAAAAATTAATTTTGGTAGTCTGAAGTTAAATAACTTCAAATTTACTATAAATCAAACAAACCCAAAACTTTATGAATACTTTCAATCATAAAAGTAGTCTTATGCTTTGTTAACAACAGTACTTAAAATTATACCTCTTATTCATTTGTAATATTTTTGTACTTCCCACGTGGACTGCATTCTTAAGCAATATTCAGTGAGGAATGTCTTACCCAGGGGGAACGTCTAAAACTAGATACAGCATATTTCTATCATTTCTCAAAACTATTTTAAAAAGCAATTCCACAGACTGAGTTTGAAAGCTGTAAGGACTACTCTTAAGTACACATGCTGTTTTGCATTTTACCTTTCTGTAGGAATCTTCTATCGTTGGGTCGTATTTTTCAACAAAAATTCCCTGAACAAACTGAACTGTCTGAGATGAGAAAACAAACAAACAAACCAGAGTTAAAGACATAAAAGAAAAATTAAATGTTCTTAAATCTACTTAACCTTAAAGATTGTAAAGAACAAATGAAATTGTGCTGAAATGCTGGAGGAATACAAATGTACAATATCAGTATTATATCCAGTAAGAATGCATACAGAACTAAGAAGACATTTATTACAGAAAGTGATGGTTATGTTAAAAACGAATCATTGCTGCTACTACACTCTTAAACCATGATTACATTACACCTTAAAGTCCTGGGACGCAGACAGCAAGGTTCAAGTTCATTAAACAATAAACCATCCACACGTAACTTCTTGTCTCAATGGGGAGAAACGGGAGTTCTAAATGTTCATAACTTTAAACCGAAGGAAGAACAGGGAATTTCATGTTCCTATTATCTGTTTGCATCAACTCTAGATGTAATCCTATTAAGTTTCCCTTCTGCCCCAGAAATACTTCCGATTTGCCAGCTGAACATAACAATACATCATCTTTCTGATTCTTAAGTTTTACTCTTTCTAGTGGAAACCACACTACCTAATTGAATATTTTATATAAACAGTATATACAATTCTAACAGAAAAACATGCAGATTATATATAAATACACACACACACACACACACACACACACACACACACACACACACACACATTCTTCATGGAAAGCAAAGAGTTATGGAACCCAAGCTGGGTGTGGAGGTGCTTACCTATAAGCTCAGCACTAGGGATTGAATATACACAATTCAGTAATATGTGAATATATACAATATTCAGAGTTATGAGTTCAGTGCTTTCACCTGCAGCATTTTGAGTGAACATATCTGAATGTATCCTACAAAGAGCATTTATCATTCAATAGAGGGCAAGTGCAGATGATAACCTGGGATGTTTCCTAGGCCGATTTAAAATAGGGCCTAGAATATTCCAAAGGCAAATATTCAGAAAAAGGTCATCTACACTTAAATTATTTAAAAGAACTTCAGTATATAATCACAGTAAAAACTTTAATCATTCTCTCCATCCTTATTGAGGATACAACCCAGGACCCCAGGCATGCTAGGCAAATATTCTACCACTGTAATGTGTCTCAACTATGTGTGTGCATGCATGTGTGCAGAGACTAAACGAAGACATAGGATGTTCTACTCTATCACTCCCTGTCTTATTCCTCCAACATATAGCTCTCTCTCTCTCTCTCTCTCTCTCTCTCTCTCACACACACACACACACACACACACACACGCGCGCGCGCACACACACACACACACACACACACGCGCGCGCGCACACACACACACCCACACACCCACACGCACACACACACACACACACCCAGGCTTATTTAAGAATGCTGGGGATTTACATGCAGGTCCTCAAACTTACCCAGCAAAAGCTCTTACCCACTACGCCATCTCCTCAGGACCACAGTCTTTTAATCCTCATTTTAATCAAGGGTTTGTATCACTTTTTATTATTACATAACTTAGGAAAAAGCCGAGAGGAGAGGCTCTTGAAATATGGTCCGGAGTATGAGGTCCACGAAGCACACGAGGCTCCAGTTTAAGATGCCTTGCCCTGTCCTCCACTATTACAGTGCTTAGGTACAGTTGGCACGAAAGCCCACGCAGTGTCCCCAAGCTTGACAACCACCTCACACTGAGCGCTTCTTTTTCACAAAGGGTAACCTTGCATTATTCCTCTCAACCTTGTCCTCTTATTTCTCAATGATATCTCATTCATTCCTATCAATTTTTATTTATTCCTTTGGCTTCCATATTGGTTCTGCTCCTCTTTCTTCCTCTTACGTCATTATCTTCCTTTCCACTGGATCACTGTCTCCAAGATAGAAACATGATCTGCTACCTCCAATTCCCAACAAAACAGAAACTCCCTTAACCCCCGACGCCCTCTGCTTCTCCCTTCTCTGCTTGCTCTCATAATCAGACTGTCTACATGGTAATTCTATTTCCTTGACTCTCATTTACTCTTTAACTCTGCCCAGCATGGTTGTAGCAACATCACTAGACCAAATCTGCTTCTTTTATGGTACGCAGCTATCTCCACGCACCGTTCCTTTCTCCCTTGACTTCTGAGCAGCCAGGTAGACACATCTATACACTCAAACACAGTGCAAGATACCTTCCTCTATGCTAGATACTTCAACCTTATCTATCCCCAAACAACTGACACCTGTTCAGAGCTCAGCCCTGAGCTTTTTTCTCCTATTCTCTGCTTGAACAATCTTGTTAGCTCCTATAGAATTTAATTTTTTCCTTTATCTTATTACCATTCTTGTTTCCATCTATGCAATCTGTTTACATTAACAGTCCATGTATTTCATAGGTCCCTCTCTTCACCATTTCTAACTTTTTAAAAAAGTCATTTCAATCTCATTTATATGTATCTATGTGTATGTGTATGTGAGTCCACGGAGGCCGGAAGAGGGACAGGATCCTGCGGGGCTGCACTTGTAAGTGCTGTAAGCCATTCGATGCGGGTGCTGATAACTGAACTCAAGTTCTCCTCCACAACAGTGTTTTCTTTTCAATATTCAGTCATCTCTCAAGCCCCAATAAGTACATCTTTTTGAACAATCAAACATACATGGTAGTCTAACTGGTACCTTTCTTTCCTTACATGATCCATCTTAGGTATCACAGGTCAGTACACACAGCTGTTTTATGCTTTTACATGGTAACCTATTCTGAATATGTGTGAAGAGCTACTTAACTAGTTCCTACTGGTAGGCATTTCAAATTTCTTGTCATTATGAAGAATGTTGTAATGGATACTTCTGATGTGACCATTTTGTACATGTGAACTAATATTTGGGATAAATGTCTAACTAAGGGCTGGAGAGATCATTCAGTGGTTAAGAGTGTTGGTTGCTCTCCCAGAGGAAGACCCAAGTTCAAATCCCAGCGCCCACATAACAGCTTATAAACATCTATAAGTGTAGCCCAACAGGAACTGATGCCGCCTTCTGATGTGCAGATCTGCATTTAGACAAAACACCCATATACATATATAAACCTTTTTTAAAATGTCCAGAGAGGAATTGGCGAACTAAAAGTTATATATAAAGCCAAATGTTGTGGTACATGTTTGTAATTTGAGCACTTGAGGAACTAAGGCAGGGGGATTACCAAGTTGAAGGCCAGTCTGGACTAACAAATGAGACCCTATTTCTATCCTTCCCCACCCTCAAAATACATGCATTTGAAAAATCATTTCCAGAGAGATGTTAACTTATATTCCTAACAGGCTAACAGTAAAGAATTCTAATGAAATTAAATATGATTGATACATTCATGACAATTAAAATCATACCACAAGCCTCTTTTAAACTCTTAAAAAGTAATTTGTGTACCTGATGTATTTTCCTTGAGCAACTTGAGTATCTTGTAAGTATAAGACCTTGCATTTCTAGTTCTTATTCTTAGCTTCAAGCTTCAAGTCTACCTCCTATTTGATCTTCAAGCATCTACATGTCTCAAGAAGAGACATAGCCCTATCATGGCCCTAATCCAAGCACCAAGAAGCAACCCAGTGTACTTAACTAGCTTCCAACTTTCTCCCCTCTTCTAAATGACAGAGTTTAAGATCTACTTGTTAAATAAAGCTTTTAGCTAACTCGTGCGCTTCATAGCACCCCCAGAAACTCGACATTCTGTGCCTTATTGTTCTTGGACCTCAGTTGCAAACTTTAAAAACATATTTAATTTATAATAATTTATTCAAAGTACATTCCAATGGTTAGTTATTCCTTTCCTTGTATCTTCCCATTCCCGCCCTCCCTCACTCTTTTGCCCTATTCCCCTCCCCTCGACCTCTGACAGAAGAGGACCTTCTCCCCAACCATATGACCACAGCCTATCAGGTCTTATCCAGATAGCCTGCTTCCCCTTCCTGTGTGCTCGCTGGGCCTCCCCACCAATGGAAAATGATCAAGTGGGGAGGGGGGAAGGAGCCGACACACCAGAGTTCATGTCAGTCCCTGCTCCCCCCACAACCATGGAGAATGTGCTGTCCATTGACTACATCTTAACAAGGGGGTCTAGGTTTACTGCACAGTCATCTTTCAGTCATGTGGGCGCCCGTCGCCCTGCTGCCTCCCTTCTCCCACTTACTCATCCCTAGCATGGCCTTTCTTGCAGTTGTCAAATCTAAGGGCCACTTGTCAGTCTCTCCCTTAAAAGTTCAAATTTTTCTTTCAGAGCATCAAGTAGTTCTTTAATTGTGTATTATTACATCTCTTTTTCTGCTATATTGTAAACAACACAAGAGGCTTTTTGCATGGTACCTCATATATGCAAAAAGTAACTTTTATTCCATGTAAGCTTGGAGTCAGGCTAAGGAGAATCTACTCTGCTACAATCTGTAATGCTTTCTCACAATGGAATGTAAATCTCCCTGACAATGAAAACTATACTCCATGCTGAATCACATATACTGGTGGTCAGTATACAATTAAGTGACTTGCTAGTCAAAAGCTATACGTCTTTGGGTACAAAGAGCGGGTTTATAAAGAAGAATGCCTTTTTCCTTAGTGACTAGGAGAACGAACACGAGCGAATGCCCACACCCTGGGTGTTAACACAGATTAGGTATAGCTGGGTGGCTAACTTACCAGAGCAGACTTCCCCACGCCTCCTGAACCAAGGACCACTAGCTTGTACTCACGCATGGTGTGCTCTGTTTAAATACTGACAACCTAAAAAGCAAAAATGAAAAATTTACAAACATACAAAGAATGTGTTATCAAATACTGGATTTTTCTTTATTTTTTTTTTCTTTTGGCACTATCTAGCCAGAACATAAAGGCTGCTCGGCAAAAAATCATACAGTTTTCAATAACAGCTTTATAGGACCTGTGCCAGACATGTTAACTAGCTGAAGATGATCTCTGACTAGGTATCAATTATTAAGCCTGCTCATGTTACTTTGAAAAGTGATTAGAAAATAGGACATTAAAGTCAATATAGTCTTAAAACTATAACCATGAACCTAATTATTTGCAAAACTATAATTTGGAGCTTTAATATAATCTACATGCTACTTTATTTGCTTAAAACATATAGTAATTCTGTAATGTGTTATTTATTGCTACACTATAGCCGAACTGTGTAAAATGTCAGCTAGAAAATTCTTAGGATATAAATAGTAGACGAAAAGGCATTGTTAACCTGTATCAGCAAGAACTAGTAAGCACTCCCTAAGATCCAAAGAGCAGAAAAAAAATAAGCAGATTATAAGCTTATCTTACAAAGTAAAAGCCAGGAAATAATTTCCAATGGTCAATGTGAAATAACAAAGGTAAAAAATTTCACTCTATGGAAACTGCTAGAACACTGGGCAAAGATATAGAAGATAATTATTTTAGACAGTGGAAAATAAGCAACATAGGACGGCAACATGTGGAAAAGAAAGACATGAAGTGACTCACAGCTCCTTGGCTGTCTCTCTGAAGATAATTTTCAGGTTGTGATACAAGGAGAAAGAATTCAAGCAGCTTTGGAAACACACCAGAGGAAAAGGAGCTAGGCAATGACAATTCCAGAAATCTTCAGCGGGATCACTTGAGTCTGGGAGCAACAGGAAGTCAAGCTCTCACTCAATGACTAACGGGGAGCAGGTGGGAAACTGCTAGTTATACCTAGTCTTCTGGTCTAGATGCACGCTCTACATGGAGACACTGTTGTTCTCAGCATCATTAAATTCCATGTACTATCAAGAGCAATTCACTTGATAATATGCTCCTTAGAAGTGTATTAAAAAGACCAGCAAGCACGCAGATTGAATTCCACAAGACAAAGCAAAGAATAAGAGACCTACCTCCTGCTGAAGCACCAGGGTTCACGTGGTGGGAGTTCTTCCCTGGCCAAACAGCAGGCATCCACTAGACACCTCAGAGATTTTACACCTCAGCAGACAATCTAACAATCCCCTTAGTGATATTTTTCATGTTTTTTAACATAGGGATTTTTTTTAAGCTATGGCTGATGGGGTAGCTCACACCTTTAACTCCAGCACTCAAGTGGCAGATCTCTGAGTTTGAGACCAGTCCAGTCTACACAGTGTGTTTGATGCCAGCCAGGGCTACATAGTGAAATCCTGTCACACAAACAAAAAGTTTGGTATGTGAAGTTCAGCACAGACTAGTACTTGCAAAGGCACCTGACCTATTATAGTTTACATTTTATGTAGTTACAGTACGGGAGAAAACGGTTTTGTTTTCTTTAAGTTTCACCTTTTATGAGCATGGGTATTCTGCTTGGTTGTGTGTCTGTGTCCCACATGTGTGCCTGGTGCTCACGGAGCCAGAATAGAGCACCAGATGTCCTGGAACTGGAATTACAGGTGGTTGTAAAGCCACCTCACAGGTGCGTAAACCAAATCCAGGTCTCTGCAAGAGTAGCTAGTCCTCTGAGCCTCCGAGCCACCTCTCCAGGCCTGACACAGTGATTTTTCTTCATGTTAATATGATAACATTTATATTATAGAACATGGACTGAAGAAAGAACAGATCAGCAATAAAGGAGTTTAGTTAGGGAGCCACCTGAGTAGCTCAGTGAGCCCTGATGAGACCTCTGCAGCAGCACTAGGGCTGAGAAGGGGACAGTGCTGCTCTCAAGGGTCAAGATGCTAACTGACCAGAGATGATTACTGAGGGGAAAGAACGGCAAGAGTAACTCCTAGGTATCTAGATTGAGCACAAGAGGAAGACAGGACACTTCCAAGTGAGGCAGCTTCACTGCTTGGAGAATTTGAGATTCTTGTAGGAAAAGAATGTAACAGAATTTGATAGCTATTTTTAAAACTCATGTTTGGAAGGGCCTAGAAATGTGGTAGCAATTAAAATCACAGCAGTATATGAAATCAACTAAGGATCATTCAGTGAAAAAAGGGGAAAGCCCATGAGGAGGCTTGCAGACATTTTAAAAAAGGTGAGGTGTGACAAGTCCGAGTATGACAAACATGCGTAGGCATCCATCCTATGTATGAGGTGCTCCTCTCATTTACCAGAGAACGCCGCTGATGGCTAAATACAAAAGCAAGCTGCTTCAGGCACAGAGACCTTAGGAGACTGTGATCATCACAGCGGTGTGTGAGCTCGTTAGCTCTTGAATGTGTCTTTCATGGGGTGGTCACAATACAGCAAACAGTGAACTTGTTTATAGTCCCCAAATGCTCTGGATTTTTTAGGGGAACAGGAGTTAGGGAAATAGTTCAGAGATGATCAAATTACTTGAGTGGATTCTCCAACAAGAGAATAGCTAGCTTTGATTCCTTAACAAAATGGTTAAGATATCCAACTTTCAAAGTCCTTTTCACATACAGCATGTACAAAACGTGGGCTGTGACCATACAGAAGAAGAATAAAATAGTGTGTACAACAAGCATGTACGTACAGGTTATCAGTAACTAGTTAATATTTTCTTTCTAAAGGGAGTTTCTTGTAACACATTACTGCCAAGTAAGAACACCACTTTATTCTTCCAAGCAAACTATGTCTTTTTGTGGAAATCTCTTGTGTCCTGCACTTCCAACAAGCATCAGGAAATATCTTACTTCAGTTAAGACTACTGACAAATACATAGGACAGGACACACATGGTACTCTATTTAAGACTTAAGTCAATCTTGACTCAACGCTATGGCTCAAGTTCTAAAATTAGTTTTTCATTGTTCCTTCAGCAAATCTAGTCTTACAAAAATAACTTAACTTACTTGCCTCTACAAAGATAGAAGCTTTCCCTAAAAATTGAATCTAAAATATAAATTTCAGTAAAGGAAACCAAGTTTTTGGATAGGTTGAGAAATTTTAAACATGAGCTGAATTTTAACACTAGGAAGCTCAAAGGTGCTTGTCCAGCGACTGCTTGTCACCTTCAACAATATCCACTCACTCATGCACAGGCAGTCTCAGTCTGCAGCCCTAGCTGACACGGTGTGAGCTACGCAGACACGGCTAGCCATCAACACTGAGATCTGCGGGCCTCTGCCTCTGGACTGCTGGGAGTAAACGCGTGTGCCACCACACCCTGCCACATGCTTAAATATTTGCTGATTTCAGCAATTTTATGTTTGTTTATTTATTATTTTATTTAGTTTTGAGATAGCGTCTCTCTATTATGTAGCCCTGGCTGCCCTAGAACTCACTCTGTAGACTATGCTGGCCTCAAACTCAGAGATCTGCCTGCCTCTGCCTCCCAAGTGCTGTGATTAAAGGTGGTCACCACCATACCCACCACACCTGAGCCAATATTTTAAAACTAGTAAGTGGGGCAGAGGCTGGAGCTCTCTGAACACATGGCATGCAACTCTGAGTTGGATTTTTAACACTGCAAAACAAAACGGAGCAAAACTCTGCCAAGTGGCCACAGCATGTTTCAGGGAGGGAAAAATGCATACAAGAACCATGACAAGATTTAACTTTCTAGAACAACCATCTTCATAGGGTAACATAAGAAAAACTGCAGTTTTCTGATGTGAAACTGAGTAACTATTACCTTGCTGAAAGCATTCGTCTTGAAGCCCTCTTCTCTTGTAGTTTCTAGTACTGTCCAGACTAGCACCCTTGGGAACTAGAGTGTATACAGTGCATACAAGCTGGGCAGACCGGAAAGTAGCCATGTGCTGTAAGTGGCGGACCGGGTCTCAGAACACTTTTCATGGTCACCATGTACCAACTCCAAGGATGCCCAAGTCCCTTATACGCCACAATAACTGCATATAAACTACATATATCCTTCTATATACTTTAAGTCATTTCTAGATTACTTGTAACACCTGATAAAATGTAAATATTATGACCAAAATGTCAATGTTGCATAAGTCATTGTTATTACATGTTATTTAAGTTCTGATATAATAAGAAAAAAACTGCACACTTTCAGTGATTTTTCTCTCTAAATAATTTTTTTCATGGTTGACTGAAACCACGAGTACAGAACCTAAAGGTACAGCATGCCAACTGCATTTCATCAGACTACATGGCCTAAAAAAACCTGTAAAATATTAACTACGTGGCTCCTTAAAGGAAAAGTTTGCTAATCCTTGCTCCAGTTCTTCAGAGGAAATACTAATATATCTGGAGGACTGGACAAGAAAAGAGTAGAAATGTTAAAACAACGTAAAAGAAAAAGAAATTGACTGGGTGGTGGTGGTGCACGCCTTTAATCCCAGCACTTGGGAGGCAGAAACAGGTGGATCTTTGTGAGAGCAAGGCCAGCCTGGTCTACAAAGCAAGTCCAGGACAGCCAAGGCTAACACAGACAGACTCTGTCTCGAAAAACAAAAACAGAAACAAAACCAACCAAACAAAAACAAACAAAAACACCCCAAAACCAAAACAACCACCCCAAAAGAAATTAAATGCAATAATTACTGTCTGCCTACTATGTACAAAATATTGTTAAGTACTTTATATGTGTTAATATTTTTAATTCACACAGCAGTCTTAGTATCCTCATTTTTATCCCAATTGTCCTCATTTTAAAAAACAGATTTACTTTTATGTGTAAGGGTGTTTTGCTTGCATGTGTGCGTGTGCACCATATGTGTACAGTATCCAAGGAAACCAGCAGAGGACAATGGAACCCTGGAACAGGCGTTATAGAGAGGTGTATTACTTTCATTTTTACGGGTAAGTCAGAAGCTAACACTAAGCAAGCTCTTCAAAGGTGGAGGGCTGATTTCATTTAGACAAGAAGAAAGGAAAGCCATAGATTTGAGAAAACTGAGAGAGATAAATATTTAAGAGAATAACAAAACCTTAAAAAAAAAGTTAAGAAACTCTGTGAGGGGCTGTAAAATAAATATGTTTAAAGACCTTTCAAGGTTATAGTACTTATTAAAAAAAAAAGACAAAACCTTTTGGCAACTTTTTTGGGTTTTTTGGTTTTCTGGTTTGGTTTTTCAAGACAGGGTTTATTTGTGTACCTCGCTTTGTAGACCAGACTGTTCCTGAACTCAGAGATCCACCTGCCTCAGCCTCTGCAAGTGTTGGGGTTACGTACAGGCGTGAGCCATCATGACCAGCTGTACTGCCAACTTATAAAACATGATTATCTATATAAAAAGTTGGTAGATAAGATGAAGAGAAAAGCATGGCTTAAACTAAGAGTAAGTTACTGAGTTTATATGCTGAGCCCAGAGTGCGGAGGAAAAGGACACAGACAGGGAGCATACAGTAGTAGGCGCCGTGACTCAAGGATCTGCCAGTCTCACCTGTTGGGAGAGTACTCCTCCATTTTGTACCTTAAGGGTATGAAGAGATGGCTCAATGGTTGAGAGCACTGGCTACTCTTCCAAAGGACCAGGGTTCAATTCCCAACACCACTTAGTAGCTCACACCTGTCTGTAACTTAAGACATTCTCACACAGACATAAACATAACTAAAACCCCAATGAACATAAAAAAAATAATAAATTGTAAAAAAAGAGAATATTTGAGATGTAGGACTGAATCATGAGAGCTTCCATCATTAACAAAGAATTACTAGCAAGTCATGGTGGTGCACGCCTTTAATCCCAGCATTTGGGAGGCAGAGACAGGCGGCTGTGAGTTTGAGGCCACCCTGGTCTACAAAGTCCAGGACATCCAGGGCTATTACACAGGGAAACCCTGTCTCAAACCCCCAACCCCAACCCCCAAAAAGAAATTACTTATTGTCTGAGGATTGGCTTTGTTATATAAAAGTTTTCATTTTGCTTGGGAAAAAATTTTCAAGTCTAAACAAGTATGGAAAACATAATGCCAACAAAACTAGATGCTACGGAATGGCTCAGTGGTAAACGACACGCTGCACGAGCATGGAGGCCTGAGCGTAGATTCCCAGCACACACAAATGAAAAGCCAGATGTGCTGGTGTGGGTCTGGTGGCACATGCTTGTAACTCCAGGGCCAGGAGGTGGGGATGGGCCGAAGGGGAGCTGGAGGGAAGGCGGTGAGAGGCCAGGTCTAAGGGCTGCCTGGCCAACCTGCTTTGTGTTAGTTCCAGTTCAGTGGAAAACTATGCCCCCTCTAAGTAAGGTGGAGAGCAATAAATGCAGATATCTGATATCAAAGTCTAACTCTAGCCTAGCTAAGCACACTTGCACCCTACACACACACACACACACACACACACACACACACACACACACACATACACGAAGAGCAAAGGGTAAAAAAATTCATTCAACTCCAGATTCAGAAACTGAAAAATCAACAATGTTAGGTATAAACTGCCCAACCCCACCCTCAATGCAGTGCTGATGACACTATCTTAAATAGAAGGACTCTAACCTGGTAAACAGGATTGTTATAGTGGGTAAATAGAAGCTTAAAGTAAACGCTCCTTAGGCATCTCTGCTAGGCAGGTGCCTATCAAGAAGGCCACTAGCTCTGGTGAGGGCAGCTACCTGCACAGCCTGCTTGCTTCCCGCACACCTCTGCCCCCTACTCTCAGGGCAGCATCCCCCACTGAGCCTTCTTCCTACCCACAGTGTTCGGTGGTTTCACTGCACCCTCACTTACAAGCAAGCGATGGTAAACGAAGTTGTTGAGACAATGCAAAAGGGGTCAGTAGTCATGACACAATGAAAACAAGCCAAATTCTGTCAAGCACATATGGTGAACATTCATTTTATGAGAAGTCAATGCTGACAAATACAACACCTAGAAAATAATATACTTAACTTATATGTAGCAAACTTGCACAAAGAGTATAGATTTTTTGTGCGTGTCTTTTCCTGCTTTAAAAATGAAAACTAATATATAAGAACTTCTTTAGTAACAAGCCACTAACACCAGAACTAGAAAGGGTCACAGAGCCTCCTGGACTTCTACTTCACACAATACTCCACTCCACTTCTGGGCAGCTGAGCTGCTCTAAATTCTTTCCTTTGCTCTGGGCCTTGTAGTGGCCGCTGGCTCCTGTTCTGCCTCCCACTATAAACATAACAAAGAGGACTCCTTCTCCATTTCTATGCTTTAAACACTTCAAGGTTTGTTTTGTTTTGTTTTCTTAAATCCTCTGTAGTAAAACAGTCTTCCTTTCCTAATGTTCTAAAACATGCTTCTGTTACCACTCTGGTCTCTTCTGTAAAAGCTCTGGACTCCCTTTTTTAAAATATATACTTTGTGCTTAGGATGTAGCTCCGTGGCAAGGTCATTTGCATACCATTCTGGGTTCAGTTTCCAACAGTGTACAAACAAAAAACAAAACAATAAAACAATCCCATGGTTGCTTAGCAAATGCTACTGGGAGTTGAGAGTCCTGCCTTTAACATAAAAGTGGGCACTATCACCTCAGTCACTTTGAGTGTTTTCCTCTATATTTCTAAATAAGATTTATGAGGCTGCTTCTTCATTTTTGGTTCTAGGTATCATGGTAAGAGTGCCTATCTACAAAGTGCTACAAGTTGAGAATCCCGCCTCCAAAGTACCTAGGCACACTGGTGCTTCAGACTCTGGACTGTGGATTTGCACCTGTGGAGTTTGGAGCTCTACTACTCAGCCCTCTTAAGGAAATTAGCTCAGAAGGGAAAGTAGAGCCCTTACTATAAGGCTAGTGACTGTGTCTGGCTTTTGTTTTGTTTTTAAGGGAAAAGCACTAAATGATAACTCATTTTTAGTGCCATCACTTTTTGGTACAGGTATAGAACTCTTAGCAGTTTCCAATGATCTGTGAGTTCAAAGCATTTTTCTGCATTTTCCTTATATACGCATTAACTAGAAACACAAATTATACTGTTTTAAAGAAATATATCCATCTATATTATCTAAATAAATCTTTGTCAAAATCTTTAGTAAGAGGCCAGTGTGTTAGCGCATATCTTTAGTCCCAGCACTTAGGAGGCAGAGGAAGGTGGACTGAAGGCCACTTGGTTACCAGGCCAACCAAAGTTACATAGTGAGATTCTGTCAAACAAACAAACACCACTTGAATGATAGTTAACTCACTGATTAAATCCTTAGAATTTTCAGATTTTCATAGATAACAGTAAATTTTTTGTTGAGTTTGACAAGTGGTCTGGAAAGCCTTAACATATTATATGAGAATAAAAAAATTACCACTGAATTTATTCATTGATCAAAAATGTTATTGTGTGTGATAGTTAATCTTTATTGTCAACTTGATTGGGTCTTCATATCACTGGGTAGGCTAAGGGTAATTTCTTAGAAGTTTTAAGTAAGGGAGAAACCCTCCCTCCCTTTAGTGGGCAGTACCTGCCGGCAGAGGCTCAGATATAAGGAGGTCCAAAACTGTTGCTTTTGCCCCTTGTGGATTGGTGCATAGACTCTGCTGCCATGGCCGCCATCTTTTACTGACATCAGAACTCAGGCTCTTGTGTTGCTACATGGACTGAAGACCAGTGGTTCTCCAGGAATCTTCCAGGCCTTCAGTGCCAAATTGGGTCAGATGAGGCATCTACCTTTGTAGATTTATCAACCATAAGGCTCTCGGTCTCTCCAGTACCTGGACACACATTGTTGGACTAGACACCATGTATCACATAAACCAATCTAGTGAGGTTTTTTGATATTCATTCTTTGGTTTTGTTCCCCCAGGGACCCCTAATACAATCTTAATCTCTCTCTTGTATTTCTGGTGTTTTTCCCATCCATTCATCCATCCATCTGCCACCCATTGAGTTTAGTTAGGACTGGCCACATGGGGACAGAGAGGGGTTACTTACAGAAATACGACTAGCTTTCCAGTGGCTACACCACTGAAGACAGTCTTCCCCATTCTCAGCAACTATGAACTGCCTATAGTGTTTATGACTGTTTCTGGTTTCTAAGACAAGATCTTGTTCTGTAGTATAGGCTGGTCTAAAATGCATAGCAATCCTCCTGCTCTGGTGCCTAAATGCTGTAGCTATAGGTAACTGCCATCATGTTTGGCCTCTTTTCTTATAATGGACTCTCCATCAGGGATTATCTCTAAACCTTATCTTCTGTAATCTTTCCTTGGGATTATCTAATTAGTGATAAACTGTACCAGTTTTTGTTTTAAAAGTTATGTTGCTCTTCATTACCACCAATCTTCAAAGATATTTTAGCTTTAATAGATGCTACTTTCAATATATGGTAGTTAACTAGTCTGCTGCCTTGGTTTCTACTTTCCTTTCACTAACTCAGCTATTGTAATGGTAGCTCTTTTCAAAGTAATATGTTTTCCCCTCTGGCTATTTTAATTCTAGCTTTAATTGAGCTGTTTCAGCTTGATTTCTATTTTACTTGCTTAGACCTAATGTCTTCAACTAGTTTTTTTGTTTTGTTTCGTTTTTGCTGTTTTAGAAATAGGCAATATTAATCCCCTTAAATATTATGTCTGCTTAGGTTTTCCTCATATCTAGAGCTCTGGTCAGAAGACTGCTAAGCCTCCTCCTGTATCTGGATGCAGTCTAAGCTGCTATAATGAGAACATATTGCGGGTGGAGATTTAGCTTAGTGGTAGAGCGCTTGCCTGGCAGGTGCAAGGCCCTGGGTTTGGTCCTCAGCCAATAATAATAATAATAATAATAATAATAATAATAATAATAACAACAACAACAACAACAACAATAATAATAGCAGCATTTTAAAAAGACATATAGTGTCTTAAACAATATTGAACCCTCCCCAACCCTGCTCATGTAGTTGAAGGCTTCTTTGGCAGTAATGCAAGCCAAATTTTTATATATTACTCTGTCATTAATAAAGCTTTACCTTCTATAAACATGTACTCCCCAAATAGCTCACCAATCATTCCTGTCAGTCCATGGGACAGAAACAAGAAAAGAAAGGCCATACTTTTCCTCCTTATGCATGACCTAGAAGTTGCACAATTTCCCACTTGCATCCCTAATTGCTAAGAGCATATCACAAGGATAGAGTTCACCTCCTGGAAGGCAACGGCATGAAGTGTTAGCTGGGCAGCAAAGCATTTAATTAGCACATCCATTCATTACTGGAGGGAAAAAGTATCAGAAAAATAGCACTTTTCTGCCATAAATTTGAAATCTTCTTCTCTTACATATTTCTATCCTTGTGTCTTTTAGTTAACCTATTTAACAGATTCTCCTCTTGCTCACTAGTTTTCTAATATAGCTTGTCTATTTAAACTTATCTTTATTTATGCAAATGTTTACATATAACAATTTTATATATTTATAAACAAACATATTTAGCTTCTAAATCTTTTTCCCTTCAAAGAGAACAGCAATACTTCATCATCTCATTTCCTTTTTCCTAAGTAGCACAGTGAGACAGTTAGAAGCCTCCACACAAGAGTCACACTGGCTCATCTACTAACCATGCCCATGTTACTTCCTCCTTCTGTGCTACAGGTATTCACCTTAAGTGGTTCCTAGTTCACAGTTGTGAGAATTAATATGTATCAAGGATTAGAATGTTGGGAAATTCATAGGAAGTTTAACAATGCTAATTATCATAATGTTAACATTTTTGTATTTTAAATTTTCGTAAATATCTGTTCCATATATAATAATGGCAAATTATAAAGCCAATGGAGGATCTAATTCAGCCATTGCTGTTGTGGTTGGTTCTTGTTTTCCGTATCTTTTTTCCTTTTCAACTGAGAATTTTTTCTTTTTTAATATATTTTATTAATTTATTCATATTACATCTCAATTGTTATCCCATCTGTTGTATCCTCCCATTCTTCCCTCCCTCCCTCCCTCTTTTTTTGTTTTCTTTTCTACTATGACACGTTTGCTTCTGTCATGGTGCTATCTCTGCCGGAATTATTGTAAACCATATACTTATCATGGAACTATCTACAAACTGACTTAGAGGTGCAAATCTCACAGAGATTGGGTTATAACTATAAAATGTCAAGAGATAACTGTTCCCTTCCTCACTTCCACCACCAACTCAACTCAGTCAATTTTCCTTGTAATTGACCAGAGTTGGGGGCCATATAGACATATGATGAGCCATTTTCCAATAGGTTGAGTTAGCCTCTTCCTAGTATGTCTCCAAGACAAATGTAAGGAACCCCAGGAGTTCGGTAAATGGCCTCATGACAAAAACAGGTTGTGGTAGTTGTTCTGGCGTTCACTTCCTAAGCCTGCACACAGCATGTCCTCTAAGACAGCCGCTGTGGAGCTGGGGCTGGACTCAATGGCGGAATGCTTATGTACGATGTGCCCAGATCCAGGATCGATCTGCACCACACAGGAAAAAAGAAGTAATAAAATTTAAAATAGTTCCAGATCTTAGATAGATGAAAAAGACTGTATTTCCTGCCTTTTGAAGTTATTTTCATCTGAGGGATAAAGGAACTTATCCTTTGAATATGAGTCCTCTAAGTTTACCCTTCAGAACCCTTAATATTTTTAGGCATTCCTACGTTGTAGCCAATTAAAAGCATGCACAGATGCTTTTTTTTTTTTTTAAAGATTTATTTATTTATTATTATGTATACAGGGTTCTGCCTGCATGCACACCTGCAGATCAGAAGAGGGCATCAGACTACATTACAGATGGTTGTGAACTACCATGTGGGTGCTGGGAATTGAACTCAGGACCTCTGGAAGAGCAGGTGGCACTCTTAACCACTGAGCCATCTCTCCAGCTTGCACACTTGCTTTTTGTTACCAAATGCTATAGCAAGTCTGATACTTCTCAAACTTGAAATGTTGTGGTAAATTTTCTTGGTGAGAAATATACAGAAGTGGAAGAATTACATCCCTTTGCAAAGAAGAATGTGCTACAAATTACAGCTTCAGTCCTAAGTGTTCCTTAGGTTATAATTGTATCTTTGCTTACAGATTCTATATGGTCAAGTGAGCTTCACAAGTGAGCAGTCAAGAATCTACATTTAATGAAAAACTCCTTTGTAATACTCTGAAGATGACACTGCATAGTTGATGTTATGGAGACACCATCCTAAGGTGATAATTTCACCACAAAGCAGTGCCTTGCATTTTATGTCACTTTTTTTTCTAATTCACATATTCATCCCCTATCACCCTCTCTCTTGAAGAAACCCTTCTTCCCACTAATCTTATGTTACCGCCTTTGTTGGGGGGTAGCCAGAGTTTAATTAAGGTGGCTTGCACAAATAGTGGTTACTTACTGAAACATGGGCAACTACCCATTCCTACTGAGGAAAATGGCAGCCCTTCCTTCAGTTCCCACTAACTATCCATAGGCCCTCAGTGAGAGGTGAAAGGGGGCCCCTCCTCCACACATGAGGAAATGGTGTACAGTCTTGTTCAGGTGCCGACAACTGCAGTGAAGTAATGGATACAATGGCCAGGTCATGTCCAGAAGTACTGGCTCTTACATTGTCCCTGCTCCCTCTTCTCGGCTGTGTCACTACCTTTTATAGGATAGAGTAAGGAAAGAGGACAGCAGTGTTAGAATTATCTGGATCAAGAATTGGTTACCCTCAGCTACAGAATCTTTTTTTTTTTTTTAACTACCAAGACAGCAGTCTTAAACAGCCGTTACTACTCTTCTAGGACTTCTGAAGCTGCCTTCTAACTAGGCCACTGCTGATTATCTCCACAGTGCTCTATATTGTAACCAGAATGGTCTTTTCATGATGTACACACCTCTGTCTGACCATGGTCACCGTCTTAGTTAGGACTGTCAACTTGACATGGCCTAGAGTCATCCAGAGGAAAGCCTTCACTGAGAAACAACCTAGATCGTCTGGCTTGTGGTCATGTCTGTGACGGACTGTTTTATTAACTGAAGCCCAGCCCACTGTGAGTAGCACCATCCCTGGACACGTAGTGCTGGGGGTTTTATAGCAACGCTTGGCGAAGCATGAGCCTGCGAGCAATCCAGCAGCATTCCTCTGCTGCTCATCACTGGTTGTGAGTGAGCTTTCTGGTTGGAAGCAATGCTGCAATCAACAACCAGGGGTCCTGGCCCAGGTTCCCACCGTGAGATCTTGCCATGACTTCCCTCAACGACGGACTGTGACCTGGAAGTGTACAACAAAATAAACCCTTCTTCCCGTGCTGCCTTTGATCAGTGTTTTATCACAACAAGAGAAGAACCCATGACAGATACCATTCTCCTTTGAGAATCAAGTGGCTTCCTTCTGTTCTTGGGATAAAGATTAAACCCAGGACAAGTTTAAAGCTCGTGACAACTGACTCCTTTGTACTCTATCTTGCTCTGCACTTACTCCTTGCTCGTCACTCTGGTTCTCTCTTTGGTTCCTATGACCTGACATGCTTGCCTTTACCAAGGGAGTGTACAAAAGCACAGCCATTTCTTTTTCCTGAAATGCCTTTTCTCTTCCTTCTCCACTTAGTTAATGCTGTCGTCGTCCTTAGATCTCAGCATATTTCTTCCACAAGATACACTTTCCAGAGCTGGGGGAATGGCTTAGGGGGCAAAGTGCTTGCCGTGCAGACCATGAGGACCTGCGTCTGAATCCCCAGAATCCATGTGAAGTTGGGTACAGTCCTGTATTCATCTATAAGCCTAGTACTTCCACAGTGTGGACAGGGCAGAGTGGTGACTCACTCAAAGGCTGTGAGCCGTCTGGCCTGGCGCACCTGCACAGAGACAAACAACAAAGACTTTGCCTCAGGCAAGGCACAAGGTGAGAACCCATGACTGAGATTGCCCTCTGGCCTCCTCCCATAGTGAGACCCTGTCTCAGAGAGAAAAAGAACATTTAATTTCATTCTTAAACAAAGCAATCTGAAGGCATTATTTTAATAGCTAATTCTAGATTTGAAGTAGAGGAGCTGATAAAGATGTGTCACATGGCTGAATACTGTACCATGTCATAAACATATCCCAAAAATGATAGTTTTTGTATCAAGTAATATAAAATCTAATTTAGGAAATTTTTCATTCTGGATTTTTTTTAATCCCTGAAAGACAACTAAGAAAATATTTTTTGTGTGTGTGAAATAACTTTAAACAGGTATATTTTTCTTACTATGAATTTTCATGCTATGAAGCAAGTGAGTAGCCAAGATTAGTTTTGTCACCTGTTTGTTTGCTTGTCTAAAATGACTTGCAACATATCCGAGGTTGGCTTCAAACTCCAGGTTTACAAGTGTGCATCACTAAACCTGCAGATAAACTGGTAACCTCAAACAACACCGACTTGGGGGAGAAAAAAAAAACTAAAAATGGAAGGGCTGGGGGCACAGCTGCATGCCAAAGTCTAGATTTGAACTCTTATATGTCTTGTTTTAATGTGTTAAAAAGTCTCATTTACTACTGCAGTAGTTTAAGTTGTAGTAGGTGATCAAAGTTACATACTGCATCATTAAATCATTAGACTGGGCTGTTTTCTAGAAACAAAAATATGTTTAAAATGAAAATCTCAAATGTACTTTTTACATTAAATCATATTACTACTCCAAAGTAAAATATATTTCCCTTACTAAAATGACTTAACATTCATCCACAAAGGATGATCTTTGTCAAGTGTCTATGACTGTAACTTTCCTTCTAAATGTCTAGTACTGGGAATACCTCTAGTTAACAGAAGGGAGAACAGTAACATTATCCAAAAATATTCTGTACTCTGCCTTTGGGGACAACATGTGTTCTTGGATCCATGAGCTATCAAAGCCCAGTGCACGCCTGCATCCTGTTTAGCAACATAGGAAACCATCACAAAGCGCAATGGCTGATGTTGGGCATGGGGATGGGCACAGTCAAACAAGACATTTGTAAACTTGGCTGAGAGCCCCTTGTGTGCGTAGGAGTACGTGCATACGTAAGCAACACAGGCCACTTCTACAGTATGCTTTGAGACTGGCTCTCTCTAAGCCTGGAGCTCACTGGTTAGGCAAGACTAGCTGGCCAATGAACACCTGGGATCTTGTGTCTTATTCCCCAATAGGAAAGAGTACAAGTATACACTGCCAGCTTAGCTTTTTCCACAGGTACAAGAGATCCAACGCAAGTCCTCATAACTACAGGACAGGGTCTCTACTGACTGAATCACCTCCTCAGTCCTCGGCCTACAACTTTAAGATTTAAGATTAATACTTTCAAGGCTGACCGAAACACTTTTTTTTTTTAACTTTAAAAGACACACTTGCCCAGCTTAACTAAATTCTGCTAAGCACAGCTAAATGTGTCTAACTCTGGAATCCACTGGTAGATACACTTCCATACATGGGAGTACTTACTCTAATTTTGTCCCTTAGCAGGATTGCCAAATAAACTACATATTTATAATCTTAAAATGAAGCAGCTTGAATTTAGAGCCATTTGAAGGGGGAAAAGATCACTGTCACAAAGTTTCTGATTGATTAGTCTATTTGCTTTTTTGAGGCAGATATAGCCTGATATTAAATGAAGCTTTGTCCGGCCTCTTGACTGATAGAATTTTAGGCATGAACTACCATACCCAGAAATATCTTTATTTTTTAATATATCACTTCATTTCTTCTATTCAGCTGAACCTTGAAAAGTAAGGTTTTGAAACCATGTGACCAGCAACAACTGAACTTTATATAGCATTATCATTTACAAAGTTTTTAAGTAATCCAAAAATTTTAAACATATTGTTGTCCCCATTATAAAATGGAAACCACAAAAGGGATTTTGCTTGTGTTATATGACTTAAGTGAAAATAACTAGGAAGTCCTATCCAAACCATCTCTATGTTAAAGTGATATTATCTTTTCATTATATTATATTTTGATACATAACAACAAAAAATAATACCAGGAAACCTTTCCTGAGTGCTTAGTATAGATAATTCATAATAAGGGAGCCAAGGGCATAGCTTAGTGACAATGTATCTGCTTAGTGTAGGCAAGGCCACTAGTTCAACTCCCAGAGTCACCTGAGAAGGAGGAAGTCACAACAGGCTTAGGAGATAAGAGCCATGCTCTAGAGTTCATATCTAGAAGAAAAGCCATGATTCAAACTTGAGCAGTTTCACTGGCTAACACGCCACCTTGCTTCTCCTCGGATACACATGAACATAAACTCGTATCTATGCACAGGTTCACCTTTGAAGGACACTGAGGAGTGGGGGATATGTAAAGAGTATGTATCACTGTGTCTTGTATGTATGACTTTGAAGGCCAGGAGAGGAAGGAAGTGTGAATGGAGGAGTATAAAAGATGTGGAACTTAAGGGGGAAAAAAGCAGATTCAAGAGATTTGGAATAGGCTAGTGAGCTGTGATAAGTCAAGTGAGGGGATGAATGACCACATACGATTTTTTTAAAGATCTTTTTTAAAATTTATGAATGCATATATGTGTCTATATGAACATATGGTATGTGTGTGCTGGTGCCTACAGAAACCAGAAAAGAGTGTAGGATTCCCTGGAGCTGGAGTTACAGGTGGTTATAGACCACCTAATGTGGGTGCTGGAAACTGAACTCTGGTTCTCCTCAAGAGCAGCAAGCACCACTGGCAACTCAGCCACCTCTCCAATGCCATAGAGGGTGTTTTTAACAGCAGGCTATCAAGTAACTGTGATCTATGAGATCCTAAGAACCTGAAACAGTCATATCATGAGGACACAGTTTTACAGCAGGAACCCAAGAAAGAGAGCCGTATAAGCACCGTGCAGAATGGAATAAAGAAATGAGGAGCTGGAGGAGGGAGACCAGAAGGAAGGCAAGGAAACAGTTCCCCTCCCCGCTGCCCCAGGTTACCTACTAACAAGTAATATGTTTTAGTTTCTTAGCAGCTTCAAAGTCAACATCCCTCCTTAAAAATACAGATTCCATCCTAGCACCCCAAACAATACTTGAGAATGGTAGATGTTCAATAGCTGAGGCTGGATTCAAAGCTCGATTGTCCAACACTCCTGTCTCTGACCTTTCCCACTGAGTTCCTAGTTCAATAACCTAGGAAGCCTTTGGAATAGGGTGAGGCTGGGGCTGGGACTTGAGATAATGGTTAATTTTTATCAGTTCAGCAATGCTGGTGTGAACAAATAATAGAATATACACATAATGTTCAATAACATTATTAATGTAGGAAATCTAAATTAGGAGGCAGCTTTAGGATATGTATTAATTCTTAGCCTTCTTGAACTAAAAGGTCCTGAGCTGGTCTTGATGGTGTTGGGAAGTTGGAGGCACTTTGCTGGCACATCATGCAGAGTGGCAAGTGGCAACAAAGCCATGGGGGCATGGTTAGTCAGCTTTTTTGAAGCTGAAAGGACAGACTGCTTGCAGGCTGATTTGGCTGGCATCCACTAACTGGCATGATCCCCCGTCTCTGCATGGGAATATGGATACACAACATCTTCTTCAGGATATGGAAGAGTTTATTTTGCCCACTGAAGCTAATAAAGCCCATAGCAGATCTGGATTCTCTTTCATTGGAGATGTTATATGGCAGGGGATACATTGCAGGAAACGAATGGTCTTAATAGCTAGGATTGAAGGAAACCAACAACAGGCCTAGTTCATGCCACAGTGAATGACAAGCAGGCAAGAGGCCGTTAGCATACACTCTAGGTTTTCTGACTACTCCCAGTTGTGCTTTTGGTGTTGTTGTTGAGAAAACATGTAGGACAAACGATGAGCTCAACACAGTAGCAATTGGAAACTCTGCAGACCTGTTGTATCAAGTTCCGTAGTGTTCTAGGAGTAGCACTAGGTGGTGTGGTTACGAGCAACACTTACCAGCTCAGGGTACTCTGGAATGAGGAAAACATTGGGATAACAAATGAGGCACTTCAGTAGTCATTCGGATCAATTACAAGTCAGTGTGAAGCTTGCTGTCTCTCGTGTACCTACAAGTACTCTGAGTAACTCAGTACTCTGGTTTGCTGTGCTGCAGGTGGCAGTGGTTGGGCAGGATCTCACTCCTTGCCCTCAGTGAGCTGCGGCCACTGAGTATGCATGCATTCTCCTCTCCTTTGGAAATGACTTTCATACCTGTTCTCTCCTACCCACTAAACTGGAAAACACCCACTCTTCCCAGTACTCAGGTTGACTTCCTGTCAACACTTTTATCACCACATTTGGCTTACTTAACAATCTGAAACTGTAATGTTGCCTCATACTCCAAAGAAAGGGTGAAAACAAAACCCAAGTCTAACTGGGTTGAAAAGGAAAGCTGAATATGCCCCATATACCCACTAAATAAGATTATTTAGAGATGTTCATTTTGTGCCACAGGTTAAGAAACAGATAAAAGTGCACACAACTTTCTAGGAAGTATACTGAAGATCTATACTACATCAGGCAGTCTATTTTTTCATAGTGGAATCAATAGATTGTACAAAATTGGAAAACTCATTCTGGTGACTAGGAGATAAAAATTGCTGCTTGAGAAAGTTTATAAATAGATTTCATTGAAGGTTTACTAGTCCAACATTCTTTTTACATGGTTATCAACAACCTGCCAAAACCCAACACCTACATCACTGGAACCAACTGTCATCTGATTACAGCATACTTGATCTTTTCCCCTGTGGTGGTTTTAAATAGAATGGCCATTGTAGGCTCACATGTTTGAATACTGGGTCCCCAGTTGTTAGAACTGTTTGGGAAGGATTGGGTATGGCCCTGTTGGAGCAAGTATGTCGTAAGGTCAAACTTTGAGACTTCAAAACTCTCTATCTCTAATGCTTGCTTGCTCACTTACTTACTTACTTTCTTTCTTTCTTTCTTCCTTTCTTTCTTTCTTTCTGTTTCTTCGAGATGAGGTTTCTTTGTTAGATTGAGCCCTGGCTATCCTAGATTTGCTTTGTAGACCAGGCTGGCCTCGAACCCACAGAGATCCACCTGCCTCTGCCTCCTGAGTGCTGGGATTAAAGGTGTGTATCACCACGCCGACCTGCACTCTTTCTTGTTTTCTGAAATGTGAGCTCTCAAAGCTGTTCTCACCACACGCCTGCTGCTTGCTACACATATAAGCCCTATTAAACACTTTGTTTTATAAGTTGCTTTGGTTATAGTGTTTTATCACAGGAAAATAAAAGTAACTACTACACACCTTCCAGTCTATTCCCCACCAAGAAGCTGGGATGATTTTCATAAAATGACATAAAATGACAAATCAGCCACATAGTAACTGCCTCCTTATAAACTTCCAAGTGAGTAAAATGATTTAATAGTGATCACCATTATGATGTTTAAAGATAGGCTGAAATACTAATAAAGGTCTAAGAGGGAGTCTGCATAATTTGACCTCTAAATCCCATCCTAGACTTGTCTTACAATGTGCCCCTAATTGGCTTTCTTTCACTTTCTTCAGTGTCCCATGCTCTTCTCTGCAGGTGAAGTGTTTAGTGAGGAGGTGGGGTATGCGTGCTCAGAGCCCTGGGTTCAATCCCCAGTAATATAAACAAACATTTTGGAGACTAATGAAGCAGCAAATGGGGAAATGAGTTCATGGAACATATGGTTTAAGTTTTCAAAAGCAGTATTTTTTAATACTGAGTGTCTAGGGATAGGGATAATCTAGGCTAGGGATAATTAGAGAGCAGAAGTATGCAGAAGAGAAGACTGGCGACTTCCATAAGAACAAAGGGGGTGGGGTGGGGGAACCTAAAACTGGAGGAGAGCAATGGGGGTTAACTACTAGGAGGTTCTAAAGAGAGCTAAGCCCAGCCTTTCCGGCCATGTCAAGGACTTTTGGCTGTTACCTTGGCATGAGACAGGAAGCCACTGGATGACTCTAAGCTTCCTCTAGCTATGGGATAGATAAAGGGCAAAGGCAGGAAGAACAATGAAGGCAACCGCAGGAACCCAGGACACCACCGACCTAAGCAGCTGCAGTGGAGGTGGCAAGAATTAGTTAGTTTCCAAATATAGTTGAACATGAGGCCAAACAGAGGCGCTGGGAAGAGGGGGAGACTGCTAAAAACAAAATAAAACAAAACAAAAACCCAAACAGGATAAACACTAAACCACAAACTCAGAAAATGCAGAGGACACCAAGTAGGGTAAACATGAAAACATCTTTCAAACTGTAAGAAAATAGAACAAAGAGGTAAAAAATGGCCAAATAAGGCATAGGAAGGAGGAGTTAGGACAAGAATTACATCTGGCTTCTCTTCTGACCACATATATAAAATGAAATGTTTAAAGCATTCAGACTCTGCTAAGCTACAATTCTGTTGTATCTAGGTCAATGATCCTTCAAAAGGAGGAAGAAAAACTTCCACAAACAAACAAACAAAAAAGGAATTTGTCACCCAACAGGCTTACCATGCAAGAACTGTAAAATTCTTCAGAAATGACAACGGTTTAAATCATAAGCTTCACTTTTACTTTTCTTGACCTAACAAATAGCGTTTGCTGGAAATGAATACAGAACATACCAAAATGTAAAGAAACAAATCTCCCACATTTGCCTGTACTAATGGATGACTGTATCTATCATCAGACAAAGCCAGTAAGAACAGAGTTGACTGACATTTAAAGAATATTTCACCCAACAAAAACAGATTATACACTATTTTTCGGGGACTATAAAACATTTACCAACACAGGACATACTATTGATATAAGCCTCAATAAATGTAAAGGGATTTAAATCATACAAAATGCCTTTTATTTTCCATCAAACTGATGCTATGCAAACTGCTGTGTTCTGTTGTGGCCCTTGGACTGTTTGCTGCTCTTTACCATCACTTTTCATTTTATTTCAAGGTCTCCTGGCCTCATCACTGTAACTGATCCCAAGCATGACAGTTAGCATCCCCATTTCTAAGAGATAGTGCTTTATGTAAGGGGGGAAAGCTGTCAGAATCTAGTCTGGGTTCCTTTTATAGCTTAACTATGTGAATGCTAAAAGTTTAATTTCTAAAGCTTGTTTAATAGTTCATAAACTATACCAGAATAGACTGGGAAAGGAATGTACATTTAAATGTTCTAGTTTAGGTAGCATTTCTAAAATGATCAATTCTTAACCTTGCTTTCTTTTCCATAATATAAAAATGTCACTGTTGAATTCTGTCAATAAGACATGACAGCCACATATAGCAGATTTCTTCTCTCATAAACACTAATAAATTTGTTTTATAAGGCAGTGAACCAATAGTTAATGGCTTAAATCCTCTATCAACTCTATTCTTTCAAATAAGTGAACTGTAAAATTCCAGTTTACGGAGTATATAACCAGTGTCTTTATGTTCATTACTTTATATATAAACTTCATTTATTTATTATCTTCTCAGGGTATGACATTTATTCTCTTAAGAAACTATGCACCTAGTATGAGTACAATAAAAAATACTACCATGGAACAAAATATTTTCTGATAGAATCAAATTTAGAATCAGTAGGAAGATACCATGAGAATCTCCAAATATTTGGAAACAGTGTATTTCTAACAATTCAAGGTTTAAAGAAATCAAAAGAGAAGTAAGCATTTTGTTGCTGTTGTATGAGGCAGTGTCTTTTTATATAGCTCTGGATAGACTGAAACTCACTATGTAGACTAGATTGGCATCAAACGTGCAGCCTTGGTACCTCCCAAGTGCTGAGATTGGAGGTGTGCACCACCACATCTGGCACAGACTTCACATTCCTAACAGAGTGGACGTGAGCACACAAACAAAATGCATAGAATAGGGATCCCAGAAACAAATCTTCACAAACACAGCCAAATTGTGTTTTACAGGAGACAGACACAGTCAGTCTGGAAAGGAGCATCTTTTTTTTTTCTCAATAAATAGTGCTAGGAAACTGGATGTGCACTTGCAAAGGAATGATGCTATTCTGTACATTATAATGGACTAACCGGGGATCACACTGACCAAGACAGTTTAACTACAGTTCCATGGAAGAAAGCTGAACGACACAGGTACGCAATAACTTTGGAGGAAGGACACTTAAAATACAACCACTAAAAGGAAAAAGATTAACTGGATGTCAAAACTCAAAACTTTTATGTATCAAAGACATATCAACTGTTGTGATGGCTCAGAGGGTAAAGGTTCTCGCCACCAAGTCTGACAGAGATCGGCCCTCAGAACGCCTTCCCAGTTTTGTTTCCTGCTTCGTATTACTTGAATCCTGCTACCCTCCTCTCAGCCCCCCCTCCCTCCCCCCATGTCCCTCTCTACTTTGCTGGCTTCTGTAGTTCTTTGGTGTTCTGTGCTCACACCTGAGGATTTGGAGCAAAGAATCACAAATGAGTGTAGTATTTGTCTTTCCAAGTCTGGGTTATCTCACTCAATGTAATTTTTTTCTAGGTCTAGCCACTTACCTGCAAATTTCATGATTCCATTTTTCTTGACAGCTAAATAGCATTTCATGTGTACATGTGCCACATTTTCATTATACATTCGTCCATTAAAGGACACTTAGGCTGTTCTATTTTCTTGCTGTTCTGACACTGAACACTGCTGAGCAAGTAACTGTAGAACCGAATGTCAAGTTCTCTGGGCATCTGCCAAACAGTGGTATAGCTAGGCCACACGGTAGACTGACTTTTAGTTTTTGAGTCTTCTCCACACTGGTTTCGAGAGTGGCTGTACCAATCTGTACATCCACAACAGTGAGTGAGGGTTTCCCTTTCCCCACAACCTCACCAGCATCTGCTGTCAGTTGTTCTGTTGACTTTAGTAGTCATTTTGATTGGGTAAAATGAAATTTCAAAGCTGTTTTGATTGGCAGTTTCCTAATTGCTGAGAACAATGAAGTACTTCTTTTTGTGGTATTCCTTAGCCATCTTTATTTCTTCTATTGAAGAACTCTGTTTAGATTCCTAGCCATTTTTTAATTGGGATATTTATTTCCTTAGACCCTTTGCTTTTGAGTTCTTTGCATATTCTGGATAAGTCACTACATACTTTGGACACAGGAGTTGGATTACTTGAGCTGGATCTAACCTGAAAGCCTCCTTCTACAGTCCAGCTTCCAGACCAGGAAATCCTATGCAAGCTGCCAAGGAAGGGAAGCAATTAATAGTCCTACTCAGCTGTGGCACCTATAAGCCAAAACAATAATTAGCATAGCAAGCTAGCCATTAAAGGTACAATAAATGGCACTCAGATCTTGGTGGTAACTAGCTAGCTGCTACTTGGACTTAAGGCCAATTCTACAGGAAGAAAATCATGCCGTCTTCTAGTAACCCAGCCAACTTCCCAGAGCTAGTGAAGTCTCAATCTTAGAAGAAAATCTACTACCACCACCACTTTGCTACACCAGTGTAATTCCTCTCTACATTCTAAAGTATGTCCTCATCAAAGAAGCCTCTCTTTACAGGAAATGTAGAGCACTGCAGAAAATTGGACACAATGAAGTGATCAATGGAGCACAGCCTCAACGTAAACATTTACAACACAGTTCCTGCATCTATGGCTCAGAAAACATCACAGAAGAGGGGACAGAAAAATTAAGAGCCAGAATACCAAGAAGTCACTGTGAAGTAGTCTCCCTTAGAAATGGCTGCATAAATCAGACCAGGGCAATGGCAGCATCAACAGGCACACAATGCTATAAGGTAAGAATCTTACGGAATCCCACTTCCCAGACAAAGCACTACAGGGAATGACTGCTGAGAGGGAGAGCCTCTCACAGGGATGGCCTCCACGGAGGTTTGGATGAGAATGACCCGCATAGGCCCATATGTGTGAATGCTGGGTCCTATGTAGTAGAGCTGTTTGAGAAGGGCAGGGAGGTACAGCCCTGTTAGAGGGGTGCACTGCAGGTGGGCTTCCAGGTTCCAAATGCCCACACCAAGCCCAGGGTCTCTCTCTCTGCCTGCTTCCTGCAAATCAGAGTATAAAATTTAACTACTGCTCCAACACCATTAACTTACCTGTCTGCTTCCCACCATAATGATCACAAGCTAACCCTCTAAAACTGCAAGCAAGCCAATGTTTTCTTTTCTGAGTTGCCTTGGTCATGCTGTCTGTTCACAATAGAATGTTAACTAAAATAACCTAATTGGTTATCCAATATAAAGTGGTCAGCTCTGAAATCATATACATACAAACACCAAAAACAGGCTCAGCAGGTTGTACTTATATTCACGTGCGTGCGTGTGTGTGTGTGTGTGTGTGTGTGTGTGTGTGTGTAACAATAACAATCAAAGAAAAAGAGACTATCAATTTGAGAGTGGGAGGCACAGAGGGAGTTGGAGATAACTTGGGAGGGGCTGCAGAGAAGAATAGAAAGGGAGAAATAATGTAATTATATTTTAATTAAAAATGTATAACTATATATGCATCTAAGTTCAGGAATTATATGACATAATGCATGAAAGGTTTGAAAATTACTTCTATAAGTACAAAGTCACTTTTGTTTTTCAAACTCGGCAGGTCAGCAGGGTACTGTGGCACATACCTGTAAGACTAATTTGACCCTGTCTTAGGGCTTTATCGTTGTGGAAAGACACCATGACCATGGCAACTCTTATAAAGGGAAACATTTAACTAGGGCCAGCTTACAGTTTCAGAGGTTTAGTCCATTATCGTCATGATGGAAAGCATGGCAGCATCCACGTAGACACGGTGCTGGAGAAAGAGCTGAGAGTTCTACATCTAGATCCACAGCCAGTAGAAAGAGACAGAGGGTGTAGCCTGAGCATGTATGAGACCTCAAAGCCCACCCCACAGTGACTTCCTCCAACAAGGCCACTTTGACAAATGTGAAAGATCCAACAATTTTAGCTTCTTTGAAAAATGAGAAGCAGCTCACACAGCAGAAGTAACTACACACAGAAGCTGGAATACAGCAGAGTGAAAAGTAAGAGATGTCAGAGTTAGCCTGCTACTCTGGAGAAGCTGCTGAACTTGTCAATGATGCTCAGCGATAGCGCTCAGTGATGCTGCCGGGTCTGCTGTTCATAAAACTCAAGAGCAAATGAGATGCACTATCACTCATACCCAATGCAGGAAGAATTGTAAACCAAGACCAACTTCTTATAATTAAAGTAAGTATAAACAAGAGTCTTCTGGGTCGTCATAATCATAACAATTATTTTCCCTAACCATGTTTAAGACATTAAAAACAAACAAACAAAAACAAATCAGTACAGTGATTCTTTTTTTAAAAAAGCCCTTCTAATAAAGGAATGAAAATCAGCAAGGTGGTTTCATATTCTGAATGGCATAAAAATTAATCAAGTGCATAAAAGCACCAAGATCAGTACCCTAGATCATAGAAATCTAATACTATACTCATTCTTTTTTAAAGTTTTGTTCTTTCTAGAAGAAAAGAAATACTGTTTCCAATATTCTTCCCCCCCCCCCAGATTTTCTTATTAAATATTTTACATATACATTTGTATTATTACACATATATACAATAAACTACCTATAGCAAGAAGAACCATGAAACAATCAGGAATTATATAAATGTTACATTCATAGTGTTTTGGCTATTTGTATTTGGCAGCCTTGAAGAAAACATCTTTGCTATCTTGGTGAGTCTAAAATTCTGAATGTAAATCTGTTGGGGGATGGTCTCATGTATTCTGATGCTAATTACTGTTTGTTGTCTCTGTGACCCACCTTTTGATTAATAAAAAGCCATCCCATCTGGGCAGGGGAGAGGAGTTAGAGGTGTGGCTGAGAGAGGGGGAGGGGAGGGAGAGAGGGGAGAGGGGAGAAGAGAGGAAGAGGGGAGAGAGGGGAGAGGAGAGAAAGGGGAGAGGGGAGAGAGGAGACAGAGAGGAGAGAGGGGAGAGGGGGGAGAGAGACAGAGAGAGAGAGAGAGACAGAGAGACAGAGAGAGAGAGAGAGAGAGAGAGACAGAGAGAGACAGAGAGAGAGAGAGACAGACAGACAGAGAGAGACAGAGAGAGAGACAGAGAGAGACAGAGAGAGAGAGAGAGACAGAGAGAGAGAGAGAGACAGAGAGAGAGAGAGAGAGACAGAGAGAGACAGAGAGAGAGAGAGAGAGAGAGAGAGAGACAGAGAGAGACAGAGAGAGAGACAGAGAGACAGAGAGACAGAGAGAGAGAGAGAGAGAGAGAGAGAGAGAGAGAGAGACAGAGAGAGACAGAGAGAGACAGAGAGAGACAGAGAGAGAGAGAGACAGACAGACACTCTTTGCCATGAGGAAAAAGGAGAGAGACTCTGAGGAGGAGAGGAAGACCGCCATGGATGAGCTGGAAGAGAAGCACATGGCAGGCGTGGATGGAGAATCCGGCCCAGATGAAGAGTTTTAACAAGTATTTGGGATTATGGATGGGAGGTAGCTTGAAAGAAGTTATTGGAAACAGATGGTTTAGGATTGAGGCAGGGATCCCATGCCTGCCCCACTATGGGAAGTAGTTTAGAGGATTAATGTCTGCCCTGCCCTAGGTTAACTAAGGCTATTTTAAAATGTCTTAATTGCTAGCTGGTAATACTAATAATACTGATGTTTAAAAACAATATAAATCAACATCTATCATATCTTGTCATTATCAACTTAAAACATCTATCTAGACCTAAAAACATCTTGCCCCTTAAACAATTAAGCTTAATTGTAAAACTCAACTATCTGGTCTTCAACCCCATCAAAAACTGCCTACTAAAACTTTCATGAGAACCAATTAATCGGTTCACATACAAAGTGTTTTGATCATCAAGGGGCTTTATATGGACCATGATATTGTATTTGCACAACCCCAACACGGTACAAATATCATTCCTATCAAGTTTCTAACTGACTCAAAAAATTGTTTGTATTTGTGGGATGCTATGTAATGTTTCAAGGTGTCCCATATCTTCAAATGTTTATGATCTCTGTAATGAGAACACTTAAGTCCTTTATTTGGCTTAAAAAAAAAATACATGGTAATTATCTACAGTCTGGGATACCAGAGCTTCCTGTGTAGCTGTAACTTTGTACAATTAACCTACCACACTCTGTCCTGTAGGCTCTACTCCTCCAGCCTCTGGGAAGCTATTGCACTCTCAGCCTCTAATAAACCAACTTGATAATATTCGTGTGTGGGTAAGAAATTCAGCACTTGTCTGCCTAAGAATGGCTTATTTCTCTTAATATAAGAATTGTTGGGTGGTGGTAGCACACACCTTTAATCCCAGCACATGGGAGGCAGAGGCAGGTGGATCTCTGAGTGTGAGGCCAGCCTGGTCTATGAAGTGAGTCCAGAACAGCCAAACCTACACAGAGAAACCTTGTCTCAAAGAGAAAAAAACAAAAGAATTGCCAGATCAGAAACTGAGTCCATTGTGCAGTTAATAAACATGCCTGACCTGCAAGGAGAAAGACCTGAGTTTAAGCTCCAGAACACATGAAAATAAAAGCAGCCACAACAAAAAAACCAACCACAAGATGTTTTGTGTAGTAACTTGGCATCTGTATTGATAGTTCAAAATCCACATCTAAATAAAACTTCCATGATGTTAAAAACAAAAAACCAAAAATAACCACAAGTGTGTGTGTGTGTGTGTGTGTGTGTTCATATGTATAATCCAGCAGTAGGGAAGTGGAGAGAGATTCCGGAGGCTAACCTAACCTACATGTTGAGTTCCAGGCAGGAAACAGCCGTGACTGGAGGGATAAAAGGGGGGGGGGGGGACCTACAGCCCAAGAAAATCTCTAGAGGAGGTCTTCTCGGCTCCACATACACGTACAGACAGAAGAATCAGCAGTTCTACTCATGCCACAAATAACACGGCCGTATCTTCTTAATGGCACGCTTCATAGTTTACAGCTAAAAAGGTGAAGCCAGGAAGCAGTGCGAAGTGCTTATAGTCCCAGAGAGGCCTCACGTAGTTCCAGCAACTGAGACACCAGGCAGAAGAACTGCCACAGCTTGAGGCCAGGCTGGGCTGCAGCCTGAGCTACAGAGCAAACCTTGTCTTGAAAAGCTAATAAGACTGCCAGGCAGGGGTGGCAGTGTAGCCAGGACTACACAGAGAAACCTTGTCTCGAAAAACAAAACAGACAAATAAAAAGCCAACAAAGAAAGGAGAGAGGGAGGGAAGTATCTTCCCAAAGGTCACCCACAGTAATCTATGGAACTAAGATCAGAGGCAGCAACAAGACTGCTACTTCATAGCTTCTAAAACGCTATCTTTCTTATAGACTAGGTGAATGGTGTGTTTATCAGATTATCATCTTCTACAGTGAGGACAAAACAGCAACATAAAGCAAGAGAAAAGGCAACGCTAACGATGTGTGCTTCCATTTTCACTCCGTATCCAATGGCCGGAAACTAAAAGAAGGTACTAAATAAGCAGAGCCCATGTAAGCAAACAGGCTGACTGGCCTCTGAGGGGACGCTCCCACACATGTCCACTCTTATCCCTTCTCATATTTGAAAGTTCAAAATCAGGCCTGTTTCAGTAGGTTTCTTTGTTCATGGCGGCTGAATTCTTTAAATAAAGCCCAACCCACTGACTACAGATCTATTTCCATTGTGGTTGAAAATGTGTTACCATACTTGCTAAACAGGAATACACTGAATACTTGAAATACTATCTGCTGGTAGAAATAGCACCAGGAAATATTTGTAATTAGTCAGCTCCACATTTTCATCAACATAACCAACTACCTCTACCTCCACTCTTTATCCCAATAATTTATGTTTACAACAAGTCTAGAAAATGAGAGCTTGTTTGCAAGCATCAATGTTATAAGAGTCTCTTAGAAAATGTGATTCTGAACAAATTTTTAAAAGACATTTAATCATGAAAATTACTGAGTAGAACATTTTGGCTAGAAATTTTTATGACTAGAAATAGAATGTAAACCCTGGAAAACACCTGCTTGATGAAAATACTATTTATTCACTGTATCTAATTCTAGTTCTTAAATTTTTTTCATTTTATTTATTATTATTTTAAGTATACTGAGAGCCTGTTAAGACTGTGCACTTGTGCAGTGCCTGCCGGGCCAGAAGAGGGCATCAGATCCCCTGGGGCTGGAAATAAAGATGATTGTGGGCTACAGATACATGTAAGTGTGGGAACTGAACCTGGGTCCTCTGGAAGAGCAGCCAATGCTCTTAACCACTGAACCATCTCTCCAGCTCCTAATCCTAAAAAGTTCCATCTTAATGACCTGTGCCTTTCTTTCAACAATATCAGATAGTGGTCTGGAAATTCAGCTTGGTTGTAGGATGCTTGCCTAGCATGTGTGAGACCCTACAGTCAATTCCCAGAATGGTGTGTGAAGAAAATGAGATAAGGACATAGAAGACAAAACCTTGTATTTGATACCAGTGTGTTGAAAGGCTGTAACCAAGGGTCATAGATATGCAAACGCTGGGGCAGAGAGACGCTTGGCTCTAAGGCTGCTGTAGTTGAAATGGAGCTATTATGTAGCCGGGTGGAGCTTGCTCTGAAGACTGACCTGAGGGAGAGCAGCAGCCCAAATGGAGCACGCATGGGCAACAAGTATTTATGGGAATTTGGGATGGGATGTATGCCTGGGAGACAGGGTAGTTTATGGGGTTAAGATCTGTCCAGCTCCAGTGTTTAAGGCATATTAAAAATCTAACAGGTATCTGTGTCTTATTTCTATAATAGCCAGTTAAATAATAACCACTATGTTTAGTAATCATATGACTCAATATTCAATATCCATGGTAATTATTCAGCAGCTAACAAGCTGAGTTCCATCCTGGGTCCCACATCCTAGGGGAGAACTGACTCCAGCAAGTTGTCTTGACCTCACACAACATGTACATACATACATACATACATACATACATATATACATACATACATGCATACAATAAACATAATTATTTTTTAAAACATGCAAATAAAGGACACTAAAAGTGAAAGAATGTCTCATAAAAGAAATTAATATTATAAATAGTCATAATTTGAGAAAAGGAACTGTCACTTTTGGTTGCATTAAAAGAACTTAAAATGTATTTAGGAAGTAGAAAAAAATAAAATACAGTACATGAGAATAAACTCTAAACTACCAAAAGTATTTTCATATTAAATGATAAGTTTAGGCATACAAACACAAGCTCTACTAATTGGAATTATCATAGATGAGTAGTGACACTATTGTAATACACATCTTACGAATGAGGATTACAAAGGAATGTATATGTAAACTTAGTTCCGAACACTAAATACACAGACTATTTTCACTGAAGAGCAACTTCTCAACACACTATGAACAAGAAAGACTAATAATTTTACGTACAATACACACACAATTGATAAGGAAATTTTTCTCAGTATCCAAACCTACCTTAATCCTTTGTCTGAATTAAAAGTATGGAAATAATAGCATATCCAAAGTGTAAAACTTTAAAAATGCTTTATACAAACACATGATGAAATGGCCAGCATTCCTCAAAAACAAACTGCTACAATCTTGTCATTGTAAAGTACTTACTGATACATTTAAAGAAATTATCATTAAGAGGTATGAGTTGATAAGGAATTAAGTGTTAAAATATCTACAAAAATATAACAGCTGGCTTAGAAGCCTAGATTAGGGCTGAGAATATTAACTCGAAAAAAGTGTTTACAGTTAAATAAAAAAATAATAATAACTATCTGACTACAAAGAGACACTTTAAGAGTCATTAAAAGCTTTAAGGATTAGGACTCAAAGGGAGAAGCTGCAATTAAATATTTATGTTAAAAGCCACGATAATATTTAACAAATTCTAACAGTGCCATATATTGGTAAGAAGCCAATAACTGCAGAATTAGTCCACATCGATTTGTAAGGCACTGTGAGCAGTTAGAGACTGTACTGGTTTAGGAAAAGTGGCAGTAGTAGGTTCTCCTCTAAGTTGCCTAGGTTTTACGTGTCAGGCATGCATTCCCTCCTGTTGGGTATGCCCAAAGATCACGTAGACAGGGGCTGGTTACCTCCAAGATACAAGTGCCATCACTGCACTCTTGTAGATATAATTTGCCATGCTGGTCACTGTTGTTTCATAAACATCACAGCTGGGTAGAGCTATTGATTGCTTTTCTCCCTTGGCAGCTAGCACAGCACCTTTTGGATGAGTCTACTATCAGTCCTCAGGGATGAAGCTGCAAGTAAATTCCAGCTAGACACCTCCCAAGTGCTGTGTCCAAAGTGTACAGTGTCTTCAGCAAGAGAGACGGAACTTCACATTCTGAGAGGCAGCCGAGGGCACGAGCAACAGCCTGTACTGTTGTGGGAGCCTGTCTCTTGCGTTCCCCTGAATAGCTTGAAAGCTGGGTTTTGCTAGATAATCTACGGAGGGAACATTATCACCTCACTTGGCAAAGCTGCATTTAAACTATGTATGAGAGTGGTTTGTGTGTGTGTGTGTGTGTGTGTGTGTGTGTGTGTGTGTGTGTGTGTGTGTATGTGTACACTTACAATTTCTTTTCAAATATCCTTAGTTTTTTTTCCTTCCTCCCTCCTTCCCAATTAAAACTACCCACCCCATTTTTCCCATTTCCCGTTTAACAGTGCCTGGGTCCTGCTATTCTCCTCTCTAGAGCTCCTTAGCCTACCATCTACCATGGTCCCTTTTACTTTCCTGGTTCTTGTGGTTGTCCAGGTTATATAATCACAGCCAAAAATTCAGAGCTAAGGTCCACAGTAACAGGGGATATGAAGTGTTTGTCTTTCTGGGTCTGAATTACTTGATAACCCTATTATCTTTTGTTCTCAAGTCTCATGAGCCTGCCCTTGTATCAGAAGCCATCCCTTTCACTTGTCCTATATTTTTCCCTGCAAGTCCTGAAAACTAGAAACCTATAATCTGTTAGACTGCTCCCCACATAGAACAGGTAGCTAAGCTACTGCTATTAATTTCATTTTCTAAAACAGCCTTTTCAACTACTTTTTCTTTTTCATCTCTGTTTTCACTGTGCTCATGAAGGCCCTCATCATTTCTTAACAAAATTCCAAGGAACCCCAAACAGAGGAGAATTAAGAGGACACAAAGGAAGCTGACAAGCTGAAGTGCTTTGATTTTCTTCAGTTCCAGACTAACACCTCTCAAATCCATCTTCTGACACAAGCCAAAACCACGTCCTGAATGTAACTGACCACTGGGAATCCTCTGCTGCATTCCTCATATCAGTTAGTAGTCAAATATGCACATTAGGAGACACAAGAACCTCTTACAACTTGATGAAAAACAGAACAAAATTCTTTGTTCTTAAAGCACAAGTACAATTCCTGGGAAGATTAGAGAGGACAAAAGTTTCAAGTTTCAGCGATATCTGTGAAGACCTCAGCTCGTCCGTTAGCTGAGCTGGTGGAATTTTACATGGTCTGGCCCTGGTTTGTGTCTCGATGAGCTGTCCCTCCTGGGGACAAGAGATGGTGAATTTAGTCACATTATTTTTGCATGTCTACTGTCCCTGTGTCTTCTCCTGACAACAGTATTCTCATTCTCTACTGGAAAGCAACCCTTATTTCAAACTTTTGATGTGAATGTCAATCAAGGTGCTCCTCTCTGGACTGAACAAAGGAAATATGACCTAAATTCAAAGTAAGAAAGACCATTATGCTGAGTTTCCCCAGGAAGCGCAATACTTTTTTATCGGGGCGGGGGGAGGGGGAGGGGAGTGGGGGGGGTTCCTTTGTGTAGCCCTGGGTGTCCTGGAACTCACTCTGTAGACCAGGCTGGCCTCGGACTCAGAGATCTGCCTGCCTCTGCCCCTCAAGTTCTGGGATTAAAAGCGTGCACCACCACCCAGCTAGGAATTTTCACATATACATTATATTATTACACATATATACAATGAACTGCCCACAGCAAGAAGAACCACGAAACAATCAGGAATTATATATACCTCAATCTTAAGAAAAGGTGAGCCTGGAAATAGCTAAAGGCAATTAATTTTGACTATAGTACATCTTTTTTTTTTAAAAGTAAGAAAACCACTTGCACCAAGGTCCCCCCAAACTGTTCTAGTTCCTCTTGGGTATTCTAGCTGCTTATTCTGTAATCCTTCAAGTGAATCTATTTTTCTGCTTACATTATTTGTCACTTCCAACACTTGTTCATCTTTTTACTGAATAAATATTTATTGAACTGTGTAACAGTTGTGCCAACCTGGCTAGGCTACAGTACTCAGTTACTCAAACAGGAATCTCATCTTGGTGTTGCTGTGACATAATTATGTAAATGTGGTTAACATCTATAGATAGCTCACTTTAAGTAAAGCGGTTATCCCCGATAATGTGGACTGGTGACATCTAAACTTCCAAAACCCTGAAGAAGCAAAACTGAGTTTTCTCAAAAAATACAACTTTTAAAAAGTTTCTGACCTACTGGTTGGTTGATTGGATCCACAAATGGAAAACCTACAGATATGGAAAATCAACTATACTTACTCAAGACAGTCCATGGCCCTAAAAGTAAAAAACATATAGTACCTGCCACCTTTTAGGCAGAAAAACTGCTAATTTCTGATGTAGTTTATTGAAGCAAGCATTAATATATTATCAGGGGAAATGGACAAGAGACTGGTAAAAAAGTAGAAAATATGATTTTAAAAAGGAAGAAAAAAATGAACAAAGTGTGACTGCTGTGGCTGAGTTCCAGTATGAGGAAGGGTGAGGCAGGAGAGCCAAGAGCCAGAGGCCAGCAGAGCTACACAGGGAGCCATATAGTGAGCCCTTGCCAAGAAATGAATTAGCTGTAACCATCATTTACTGGCAAGTTACCACCTCTAAAATAGTGTTTTGAAATATTGTATGTGTGTTATGATTTCAATCCTTGTAACATTCTTATAAGGTATAATCCTCACTTTATATGAGGTAATGATATTAACTAACTTGTCCAAGGTGAACAGACATAAATCATAGAACTGTGATTATAATCCAGGCAGCTTGGCTCTAGCTCTGGGTGGTTAACCCCAATATCATACTGTCCTATCAGCCATCGTGTCTTTCTAATTTACACCACACAAACAGTGCTGACTTTCTTTAGAGTTAATGTATGGTCATATATCACTTAAGGGCAACGATATGAGAAATTCAGTCACCAGCTGGCTTTATTGTGAAAATACCATAGTACATTTATACAAACCTAGATGGCATAGCCTTCTGCACATTTTAACTAAATGGTAGTGTGCATGTGTGCATGTGTATGTGTGCATGTGATTATTTATTGTTTCTGAGACTGTATGAATGAAGCAACAGATTCAACCAAGCAAAGGATAACAATTAATCAAGAATTAAAGTAACCATGAGATGTATGGGGCACCTGCTGGCCTAAAATGGCATCTTCTTTTATAAATACACATAATTTAAGTAGGAAGAGGCACGGATAGAGACTGGAACTTGACAACTTGTCTTCGAATGTAAGAATAACTTGAATGCTAATTGCAGATCAGTTCTAGTCCTCACATCTACTACCCTCTTAAATGTACAGTGTAAGAAACATACACTAATCACTTATTGTCATTAACAAGTCTTACATACTAATGTAGTAAGAGTTAGTAGTTGTACCACAGTTTTCAAGGTTGACAATGGGACTTAGGTAACATTGCTACAAACATGTAAGACAACAGTAGATAGCAATGTTATGGTTTCATTACTTGGTAATAGGAATCTGTCCACACTATACAATAATCTAAGGAGGTCACTGTTGAGTATGTGGTCTGTCATTGACTACAAAGTCATTATGTAGTACCTGACTACATCACAAACTGTAGATGAGCCAAAATTAGAATGAACAAATAATCGAGTTTGTGATGGTACATTTCTTAAGAGAATTATAAAAATTATAAAGACTTCTGCCTATCTATATCTACATAAATCACTGCCTTACCTCAGGTTGGAGGGGTGTGTGTGTGTGTGTGTGTGTGTGTGTGTGTGTGTGTGTGTACACATACACATACAGTATTTCACTATATCTGTTTTGTATGTGTGTTTGGTTTGGTTTGGTTTTTTTAAATACAGGATCTCACTCTGTATCCCAGAATTCAAGGGATGTTTTGTGCCTCTTAAATACTGGGATTATAGTCATGTACCATGTAACATTACACCAGACTGCCAGCACATACTTGAATTTAGAAGCTTATGAACATACAACCTAAAATAGAGCATGTTAGCTGAATGTAGTGACATGTGCATTTCAGAGGCTGAGATCTTGAGCTAAGGGTCAGTTTGGGCTATAGAAGAAGATCCCTCCCTCAAAAGCTCAGGGTCTTGCCTATGATGCACAAGAACTGAGTTTGCTGTCCTGAACTTTCAAAAAATAAAGTTAACGTGAAATATATTTAAATGCATATTCTGGGGGCTGAAGAGATGGTTCAGTGGTCAAGACCACTGACTGTTCTTCCTGAGGAACCAGGTTTGATTCTTAGCACCTAAATGGTAGCTTACAATCATCTCAAACTCCACTCCAAGGAGACATAATGTCCTCTTCTGGCCTTCAAGGGCATAGCATACATGTAGTGCATGGACATAATGCAGGTAAAATGCTTAAATAATAACTAAAAATAACACATTTTAACAGGAAGTTTCTCTAAGGACATATAACAAATTGATAACCATTACTTTTACCTTACTTGTAATCTTCTTTACTTTTTGCTTATCTGTAGTTATTCTTTTTGCAATATAGTCATAAAAATTAACCTTTCCAAATAGATTTGTATTTTTTTCATATTGCTTTAATACTTTAAACTAAGAAATTACTATTAGAACGGCAAATAAAAATGAGAATAAAGAAGCCAGGCATGCTGGCACACACCTGGTCTACAAAGCAAGTTAAGGACAGCCAAGGCTACACAGAGAAACCCAGTCTCAAAAAAGCCGAGAGAGAGAGAGAGAGAGAGAGAGAGAGAGAGAGAGAGAGAGAGAGAGAGAGAGAGAAGGGGGGGTAGATGGAGGGAGGGAGGGAGGGAGGGAGGGAGAGAGAGAGAGAGAGAGAGAGAGAAAAGATGAACTACTACGTATTATTAATATTTGATACTTTCCTAAGAGGCAAACCACTTTTAGTTAAGAGTACAAAACATAAAAATGAAATCTTCCAATTTCTATTTGTAGTGAGAATGTATATTCTCATTAATAATCCTTGTTATCACATGGCTGTTATTAATTAAAGTCTTATTGATATCAACTTATCACAATACTTAATAAGGCAAGAATAAATAGAAAAGGAATAAGAAAATGGTAATATGGGGCTGGAGAGATGGCTCAGAGGTTAAGGGCCCTGACTGCTCTTCCAGGGGTCCTGAGTTCGATTCCCAGCAACTACATGGTGGCTCACAACCATCTATAATGTGATTTGGTGCCCTCTTCTGGCCTGCAGGTGTACATGCAGACAGAGCATTGTATACATGATAAATAAATAAATCTTAAGAGAAAATGGTAATATTTTAAGTTTTATAAAACATAAATGTTCATTATGTACTCTAATTTTAAAAAATGTTTATTTCACATATTTTAGCTCGAATTAAGTTAAAGTCTCATATCTTCTTTGCATGCACTATCTATTTAAATTAGTATGTAGTTTTAATATTGTTTTAGTCTACAGGGATCAGTGTAGGTAAGACCTATAGTGAAGCTACCCAAGGTTTGGTGGGAGGTCTGAAGTCATAATGAATGACTTCTCAAGAATAAGCTATCATTTGTGGCTGCGATTCTAATGTAAAGAAACAGCTTTGTGTAAATATTTACAACTCATAAAATTTACATCTTGTACCTAAGGATGAAATCTTCAACTGGGTTAAATAGTAAACTTCAGCACATAAATTCACAATTAAGATATTAATTTTTTAATAACTGTTCTTTTAAAAAACAAAAAAACAGGCCAGGTGTGGTGGTGCACACCTTTAATCCCAGCACTCAGGAGGCAAAGGCAGGTGGATTGATGTGAGTTTGAGGCCAGCCTGGTCTACAAAGCAAGTCCAGGACAGTGTATGCTACACAGACAATCCCTGTCTCGAAAAAGCAAAAACAAAACAACAACCCCCCCCCCCCCAAATAGAAACAAAATCAGAAACCAGCACTAGCTGAACAGTAACAAGCCCCAGTGACTTGGCAGGCATAGGAAAAGACACTTTTCTCTCAAAACCAAAACAAGGCTGGTGAAACAAAACGAATTACCATCAGGAAAACGTTTGTTTTTTCACTTTGGTAAACAGCCCTAACAAACATCAAGATGAGCTTTTTTAAAAGAAGGATTTGTTTTTATTAGTTTTAATTACATGTATGTGTGTGGTTATGTGCACCTGACACAGGTACCCGCTGAGGCTAGAAGTGCCAGATGCCCTGGAGCTGTTGTTACAAGCAGTTGTGAACTGCCCGGTGTTGATGCTGGGAACCAAACCTCAGTCCTCCGGCAGAATAGCCCTCTCTTGAGGCCCAAAAGGAGTTTTTCAATAATGAACCTACCAAGAAAGTCTAGTAGTCTTGGAATCAATCCTGTCCGGACTGGGAGAAGGGGGCCGAATATTACATATTATGCATTTTCATGACCAGCCCTTATTCTAGGTGTGAACACGATGGAACACTAAGATCAACATTTTTTAAAAAATCTTAATTTTCTTTTTAAATATAACAAGCTCATTATCTAATGGCTAGCCTCAAACTTTCATTCCTCTTACCGCACCTCCCTTTGGTATGTGATTTTTTTTTTATTTCAAAGTTCTTTTACTATATTTTTATTATTAAAACAATCTTTAACTTCAAATATATTTTGACCATATTTTCCCCTTCCCCAAGTCCCTTCAGATCCTCTCCTCCTCCCTATCCACCCAACTTAAGTTCTTTCTCAAAAAACAATACATACAACAAACCAAGAAAACAAGATAAAGTGCCACCTCAAAATAACAAAAAACCCAAATTGTAACCAAATAAAAGCAAGTGCAACACACACACACCAAAAAATAAAAAGAAAACAAAAACTCTTGAAATTTTATTGATTTTTTTCCATAAAGAAACCTGCTTGAATCTAGCAATGTGGTAATTAGATTAAGATTGTATAAAAAGAAAATTCAAATATTGAGTCACAAGTATCACCTAAAATAGTTCTCTTCTGGTATAGGTTGAACTCTATGAGATTCTAAACCTCAAGTGTAGGCAATACATCTCTAACTCTATAAATAAGCTGAAACAGAACAGTATAAGGTACCTAAGATAAATACATCACCAGAAACAGGAGGGGAGGATACATCTGTCTTTAAACAAGACAAATTCCAAAACAAAGACAATATATGTTCCTAATTCTTCGATCAATAAAGAAGACAGTATGTTGTCATCCCTGGTACCCTCAAAAGCTCACAGTCTTTTTATTTACTGTGCTTATATGTACTTTATAATACAGATAACAAACTCAGTGATAGCTTTGGAGTCTGGATTATAGCCAGGCGCTAAAATGTTATCAAGTACATCTATGCCTTTAAATATGAATTTTAAAATTACAGACAAATTTAAGCAGCGTATGAAAATTATGGCAGACACACTTGCACACACACAAAATATTTTCTATTTCTTTAGTTAAGGAATTGTAAAACTATTGCAATTAATATCTGGTACCAATATTGAAAGAATGAAAACATTGAAAAATGAGCATATAAAGCACTTCCAATTCTTAAATGATACAGTGATGTTATCATAAACAGGAATTTATGAGACAAACACAAGGAAACAAAGAGGTAGGAAACAAAAGATCCTTCAAGAGAAGAGACACACCACTTTAAAGAGTAAGACAGACTTATGAACATAGTGGTATGAAAACATGACCAACACACCTTCAACAAGCAAGCACACGCCTACAGTGAAGCTACAGTCTACTCTGATGTTTCAAGAACGTACTATACAAAACTATGCTAGGACACACATAAGAAAATGCTGGACAAATATTCTAATGGTGATTGTATTTAGAGAAAGGAACCATGATTTTCTAAGTCATCTGTACCAAAATTTTAAAATATACACAATAAATCATACTTACTAACCTAAAGAAGTAAATAAGGATGCATGGTGGGGGGAAAAATCAACCAGAATATTAGTTGAACAACTTTTGTAAGAAAAAAATGGGAAGCTATAGGGAATCATTTCAATAACAACTATGCATCTATGTTATTTGTCTACTAAATATGACGTTAAAATATATTCATCTGAGCTGGCACTGTGGTGCATGCCTTTAATCCCAGCACTCAGGAGGCAGAAGCAGGTCGATCTATGTGAGTTCAAGGTCAGCCTGGTCTACAGAGTCTCAGAACAGCCAGGGCTACACAGAGAAATTCTGTCTCGAAAAACCAAAAAATAAAAACAAAACAAAACAAACAACAATAACAAGAAAATATATTCATCTGTCATAAACAGCAACATGAAATATTATATATCTGATTTGGTGTCTGTTGACAGAAGAGCTACATCAAATAACTTTAGAAAGCTGTACACCAAAATACTAATAGGCTGGAAGAAAAATTAAAGGGTTTTTTCTTTGTTTTCTTTTAGCTCTTTAAATCCATTCTCTGTGGCAGAAAATTTAGCTCTTTGAGACAAAAAAATAAACCCTACTCTTTCTATATAAAACACGCACGTGCGCGCTCACACACACACACACACACACACACACACACACACACACACACACACGGCAAATGTTCACTATGTTTATACCTCACTGGTATCTTCTCTTTTCTTTTTTTTCTTAATGACAGAGATCAAACACAGGACTCAGTTCATGTTCCACAAGTACTCTGCTCTGAGATACACTTCCAGCAACACTTTATTTCTCAAAGTGGATTGGGTAAAACTTGAGTCTGAACTGCATAATCTGTGTACATTTAATGACTTTAAAAGGTCAAAATGAATACACAATGAGAAGTTGACATCATGACTTTTTACTAGTGAATATAAAATATCCACTTTTATTTTTACAACTTCAAAAATAAAACAACCTGCTAAGATGTGGTGCCTTATGTCTAATCACAACAACTCAGGAGGCTGAGGCAGAAAACTCCAAAAAGCAACACAACGAAATCAATCATTCTCTCTCCCTCCCCCCTCCGAGACACACACACACCACACACACACACACCCTTCCCCCCCCCTCAATTCTAAAATTAAAACCATGGAGAGAAAGAAACTGGAAAAGCATGACATCACAGAGAGGCACCAGGAATAAAGTAAAGTGCAGCTGGCCTTCCCAGCTCTACCGCAAATGGTACTGAGCACAGGACGCAACATTGCTTATGTTGCATTACAGATTTGCTATGCTAAATACTTTAGTTCTAAAATGCTCAGATATGAATGTCAGAGTTATATTTTATACATTAATTTAAAAAACCTAACCTGCATAAGTGTAACTGCTAACTGCCCTAGTCAACTGATGGGCAACGCCTGGGGATGGAGCGAAGTTGGTCAAGTGCTGGCCTTGCCAGGTTAAGGAACTAAGCTTAGATCCCCAGCACCCATGCAGAAGGAGCACCCATGCAGAAGGAGGACCCATGCAGAAGGAGGACCCATGCAGAAGGAGGACCCATGCAGAAGGAGGACCCATGCAGAAGGAGCACCCATGCAGAAGGAGGACCCATGCAGAAGGAGGACCCATGCAGAAGGAGGACCCATGCAGAAGGAGCACCCATGCAGCACTCAGTATTTGCAATCTCAACACAACACTGTCAGAGTAGGAGAGAAGGGTAGATCCTTAAAACTCGCTGGCTTGACAGGCTAGTGCAATCAGTGACTCTGGGTTCAGTGAAGAGCCACTGGTGAAGGTAGATGAGGGAAGCACTGATACTGACCTCTGACCTCACGCATTTGCACAGACAGAAAATTCCAGTCTCCAGAGATCTACTGTAGTGTCTGAGTGGCATTAATGCCAACTTTTTGATAATAATAACAGCACTAGTAAAGTTTAAGTGATTTTTGTATACTTACTTAACTCTGAAACATGTCTAAAGTTTAGATACCAGTCTTTTTCCATTTTGAAGATGAGAAAACAGAAAAGTAAGGTTAAGAACACCTATCAACTGCTACATGCAAATATTTGTCAAATATTCTTCTGTTGGTCACAGATACATTATGAAATGACTTTGCATACCACTTATATGAATAAAATCAAGTTCTGTGATTAACAGTTATCTATAAGGTGGTGAAAATCGGACATAACCAGGGCAATTACAATGATAAGAGTTTCTAAGCTATGCCATAAGTATTTAAGACCTTTTTTCAGTTCTCTCAGTCCCCACATTAAAAAACTAGCAAGTCAATTTTGCTCCTGTTTAGTTGACCACAAATTCTAATCACATAAAAGTTTTCATAATTCCACTTCAAATTGTGTATGGTGTTTAACTCATTTTATTTGAGAATCTTCATCTTTAAAGATTTATTATTTTTACACTCTACAATAAATTCATATTCGAGCTTTTATATTGTGAACATATAATATATGAGCAATATACAAAGCTCCTAAAAGGTCAGAAGACTGTATGACCAGGGATGGTGGAGTGCACACCTGAAGTGCCAAGAGTTTGTCGGCTGAAGCAGAAGAACGTCCAGCTCAGGGCCACGGTGAGCTACATGAAGAGACACCGTATCAACATTAGTGCTTCCACAGCCTCCCGACTTCGAGGTACCAGTTTAAGGCCTTCTGTTATTTCCTTGTATGCCGTACCCTACACTAATACATATTTTGCAGCATCTGGCACTGAAAACCCTATCAACCTGATCATCTGCTTTCTTCTCTTAACAACAGAGACTTCATGGTCTGTTGTCTGCAAAACACTGTGGCTTAGATGACTAAAAACCTAACTTAATACACTGGAAATTAACCACAGGATGAAGGGAAGTATGGTGGTTCTTTATATATAGACAACTCTCTTTTATTAGTATTTGGTTATTTTTTAAAATAACTTTTTTCCTGCTTAAGCACTTTTAAAAGTATTCACATGCCCACACATGTCAACATACAAGGGACACTAAACAACAGTCAGGAAAGAATTATTTATGACTAGAAGTCTAAAGAGTGAAAACTCACTGTGAGACACAAACTCAGCCCAGTACACATGAGCCTAAATAGAGCCAGCTAGGGAAACAACAAAGCCACGGTTCTCGGTCGCCATTATCTAAGGCCTACTATTCC